>NW_028317807.1:14537500-15770000 GCF_062004578.1 Staurois parvus | reverse complement strand
TGGGTCATATTAACACAGTGGTTCATTATTGTAGGCATCACACATATATGAAGTGTCAAGGAAGTGGCCCTTCTTCCGAGGTGCCGCATATATGTGCACTGGTGCACACTCCATAGCATGATTCCAGCACCCTCCAACCCCCAAAGGCCAAGCTGCCTTAGATGGCTCACAGTTTCATACTAATGATCAGGAACTTAGAGAATTGACTTTGGATCTTATGATTGATGTGATAGCCTGTGATTGGCTACTACAGTGATCGGTCAGTAAAACCCACCCCCATACTATTTCTCCTTATAAATGGAAGGAAGAGCAGAATATAAACAAAAAAAATGGTGTACATATAAAAAAAAAAATATTAATATTAAAGATAATATAGTTGCATCAGGGACAGGGTCAGTGTTTTTTTTTTTAAATACAAGAAAAAACATCATTTAGTGTCAACAGCAGTATGTTTTAGGTAGGCTAAAAAGGGCACTATTGTTTCTTGGCTCCTGCTATGTGTACAAATAACAAATAATATACACATATGTGGCATTACTGTAGACATCAGGAGTATGAAAATGTGTTCTCTTTTTTGTTCTATGGTGGGGCATGGTAAAGGCACACAATACACAGCTATGTTTAAACATGTAAATGTAATATTACAAAAAAAAAAAATCAGGAAATGTCAATTTCCAAATGAAAGTCCAATTTATCCTGAAAAAAAACAAGGCTTAAAGTAGAACTATAGGCAAAACTTTTTTTTTTCATTTTGGATAGACCCTATCCAAAGGTTATAACCCTAGCCAGATTTTTTTTCACCATCTGTGCCACCATTGGGGAGATTTCCCTTCACTTCCTACCCCATAGCCAAACAAGTGAGAGGTCACCCCCAGGTCACCAGAACTAGTGTCCCTGTTGGAAGATTTCTATTACTTTTCTGAGGACAACCCAAAATTTGGGATTTTCTTTTACTTTCAATGAAAATGGTAAGACAAATAGAGCGGGTGAATCTCCCTAATGGTGGCACAGATGGCAATAAAAACTGACAGGCCTTCTAATCCCTCTCCACGCTATCCAAAATTAAAATTAAAAAAAAGTTGGAGTGTTTTTTTCTTGGAATAAATGATACTGTAATGTTGATTTCTACATTTAACACTGGGCTTGAGTACAAATTATTTACCATTTGGAACATACTCTCTACAATATTTGGGGTGTTTTATCCTGAAAATAAATGATACTGATGTGTTGATTTCCACAACTAAAAATGGCTGTTGAAAGTCATATTTAAACTGGGGCTTGAGATCAAAATAATTAATACTGGGAACATACTAACTACAATATTTTGGATATTTTTTTTGGAATTGAATAAATGATACGGTGATGTTGATTTCCACTGTTAAAAATGGCTGTTGGGGTTTCTATACAAATTAGGGGTTGACAGAAAATTAATAGTGGGAACATACCTCCTACAATGTTTGGGGAATAAATGATACTATAGTGTGGATTTCTACATTTACAAATGACTGTTGGTGGTCCTGATAAAACTGGAGCTTGACACCAAATCATTTAATACTGGAAACATACTGATTACAATGTTTGGGGCATTTTTTCTGGGAATAAAGGATACTGTAATCTTAATGTTCACAGTTAAAAAAAAATGGGGCTTGAAAACAAATTAATACTGGGAACGTACTTAATACAATTTTTGGAGTATTTTTTTTTCTGAAATAAATTATACTGTAATGTCGATTTCTACATTTAAAACTGGGCTTGAGTGCAAATGAATAACTCTATACAATATTTGGGATTTTTTTTTCTGGAAATGATCTGTCACCAGCTGTGTCCACGGGACATGGCCAATGACAGATCACTACACCAGCCCGCTGCCAGAGTCATGTGATCTGCTGTGACCAATCACAGCAGATCACATGACAGTTATAAACAATGAATGGTTTTCTTTCATGCCATTCATTGCTTACAACTGTGGTGCGAGCTGTGATTGGTCACAGTGATCTAATGTACAGACTGGGTCAATCACAGCACATCTGTAGCATGTGATCAGCTATGACCAATCACAGCTGATCAAAACAAAAACTACTGAATGAATCAGTTTCATTCAGTAAAAATGCTTGTTTATACCAATGAAATTCGTGGGTATAAGCAATCATAAAGTACAAGAAAAAAAATCCTGATCACTTGCCCAGAGTAGTACAATGATTATAGTAACATTGTATTGCTGTGGCCACAGGAGTAGTAATCAAAAATAAAAAAAAGTAATACAAATTAAAAAAAGCTTTAAAAATAAAAAAGTATGTTTTTTTTTTACATACTGTTGCCAGTGAGTGTCCATGATCACAGCTGCACTAGTTATATGATGATGCTGTACTGCATTGGTGACAGTATGTAAGAAAAATATTGTGAAAATTTTTTTCATTTCTTAATTTTCCATAAAATTATGACAAAAAATGACAACTTCAAAAAACTCACCACCACCTCTTACTAAATACCTCAGACTGTCTACTTTTCGAAGAATGGTCCTCTTAGAGGTATTTGTACTGTCCTGGCGTTTTCTGGGCCTCAAGAAATTAGATCAGCAGTCAATAAATCAGGATTTAGCAATTTTTAGACATACAGTATACCATAGTTTGTGGACTCTATAACTTTCCTATCAAATAAATGATAAACACAGATTTGGGTTATTTTCACCAAAGACATGTAGCACAATACATATTGGCTTAAATTTGAGAGATTATTTACTTGCAAAATGATATAACAGAAACGAAAAAAAAAGCATTTTATTTCAAAATTTTTACTCTTTTTTAAACCCAGTGATGATTTAATACCACCAAAATAAATCTCCATTTGTGTGAAAAAAATTATAAAAATGTCATATGGGTACAGTGTTGCATGACTACGCAATTGTCATTTAAAGTGTAACAGCACCGAAAGATGAAAATTGGCCTGGGCAGGAAGGGGGAAAAAAAGCCTGGTAGGCAAGTGGTTAAAGCGATTGTAAAAGTAAAATTTTTTTTCAAAAACATAACATGTCTGTACTTACCTGATCTGTGCAAATGGAGAGCGGCCGTGAATCTCCTCTTCTCAGGCACACCATCGGCACTCCTCTCTGTCCAGTGCCCCCAAGGGAAGCAGCTTTCCATGGGGGTACTCATGCGTGCTCGTTCCTGAGCCTCACTGCTACGTCCATTGACACAGACAGTAGGACTCGCCCCCCCCTCCTTCATCACTGGCTTTGATTCGCATCGCTGGGAGCCAAAGGCTCCCGATGCCCCAGCAAAACCAATGAGACACGGAAGTGAGGAGTGAGAAGAGCTGCAGACGTGCATGGCGCTGGATCGAATGAGGCCTCAGGTAAGTAAAGGTGGTAGAGGGTGAGGGGGGATTCTGACATCTAAACATTTTTTACTGTAATGCAAGGAGTACATTATAAGCAACGATCGCAGCGTCAGACCCCAGCTCTTCTCACCAAACTCGTGACCGAAGGACTAGCCAATCTAAAACTATGCTGTCATGTGCGTAAAAATGACACACCCAGCTGCACCCTGCACAAAGATTTTCCAGCTAATGGACCACAACCTGTGTGCCGGCAGCCTGGGAGTGATTGTTACTGGGTCAGGTTAATTACGCAATTAACCCTTCACACTGCCACCACCTCCTTTTTGTACAGAGAAAGAGGAAACTCGGCAATATCAGCAATAACACTATGATGTTTGAATAATCGTCGGTATACCACTGTCACCACAGGCAGAGATATACCAAAGTTTAAGACACACAGGAGCGTTCTTCAGAGGCAGGGGTGCTTAGTTTGCATTAAAGAGCTTTAGAAACAGTTCAACACCTTCAGAAAGAAAGATTTATTACTAAAAGGTCAAAAGGGTGCAATAAAAATATTTGCAGAAAAAGATGTAGCCAATATATATTAATATACAGAGAACAATAGCACAGTAAGCGATAACAGAAAGAGGTTTAGAGGGATAAAGTACTTGCTGTCCGCCTTGGGTTAAGCAGATCAGGTTTCAGAGCCAAAAGGGTCTTATCCCAAAGTTAGTTCCAATGTTAAAAAGGGAAATTTTTCAACTTTTCTTAACTCAGCTCAGCTTTACTTTAAGCACCACAGCCTTCATCTAGGAACTCAGCAAGGTGTCTCCCTAAAGCAGAGAACCAATCGCCTCATTTGGGGAGGGGGTTGTGTAGGCAGGGAGCTCAGGCTATGACCAAAGCCTTCCCAAATTATACTATGGCCAATAACTTTTCCTAGGTACATGTAACATTCTATTCACGAGTAGATTAATACCCAGAATATTCTGTGGAATGTCTACATATGAAATATGAGATACCTGCTTGGATGGTTAAAGAGATATAATTTTCTGCTATCCTGTATATGTCAGCTAGGGGGTGTAATATACCAGACGACTTGTCTTAAAGTGAGCCATCCGAATATGTGTTCCATGTTTGTGTAATTATTTCCTATTTGGAGATAAAACATTATATGGAAAACTGGGTTTTAAAATGTCTGTTTTATGACTCCCTGGCATGTCTTTTGAAGTTCCGTGAGGGCTTGGTTTATGGTCTTACGATATCCCAGATTGCAAGCTAACAGGCATCTAGGCACCAGCTCGGCTGGGGGTTTTATAGCCATGACGCCCTCCCAATGAGTTTGCTGCCTGTGCTCTCTGCAACAAACAGACCACATGTCACTCAACAGAGGGGGGGGGGGATGTCGGAAGAATCTGATTTGGGAGAGATACAATATGGAGGGGTTTGGAGCAAAATGGATAACCGCATCCATCTCTGTGTGCATGATTGCTACAAGGGGATGCTGACTTCTAAACATTTTTTACTTTAATACAAGGAGTACATTAAGTTAAAACATGTTTATGCTTTCCTTTATTGTCCCAACAGCTCATTGCAGCCTTTCAAAAATACCCCCAAAATAACTTTACAAACACTGTGCACCGAAAACACCACACACCTTCACCTCAGGTCATTAAAATGCAGCTTCTCTGTCACAAAATTCCTCCACTGCAGTAAATGCCCTCTTAGGCATAACACATGCAACAGGACAGGCTACTACCTAAAAATCACATAGGGCCTCCTCTAGTCAATGGTCCAACATGGACACCTATTAGTAAGTGAAAGTGACTGTTTCTGTACAGTGGTGTGCACCCAAAAAATTGTACCATCATCCAAGGTTACAAAAATGCAGCTTCTCTGTCACAAATTTCCCCAGGTGCATTGAGGTGCCTCTCAGGCATGACAGGTGCAGTAGGGAAGGTTAGTATCTAAAGTGCAATAAAGTGCATGTAGAGCCATCTACAGCCAATAGTCCCATCTGAACACCCAAAAGTTAATAAATGCTATCCCTCATAGTTGTTTAATTTACACCCTTACCAGTCCGCTCTCTTTGATTAACCTGTGCAGGGACAGCTTAATGAAAAAAACAAACATTTCATAATAACTATTGAAAAAGATAAACATAAGTAACTTGAAATGTTGATCCAAATAAATAATGTAATGTTGGTGGGAGGGTAAATGGCTGGGACTGGACCAGTTTCTCTCTAAACTATCAAAAGTCATGTTTATTCTCTATCTATCTTTATACTACAGGCCTTTCACTCCCTGAAAAGGAAACATTTTTAGAATCTGAATGTCACTATATGGGTTATCTGCCAGTCCCAGTTATTAATTCCTTTATTAATCCCTTGTGTCCAGAGAAAGTGCATCCTCAAATTAGTATTATACTCCTGTGTGCCAAATGCTCCTAGCTGTAATTAATGCGCCCCCTATTCAATTAATGTATTCTCCCCACTGTTATCCTGTTTACAGCTACAAATTCAATTATTGTGTTTCCTTGTCCATCCTGCCCATTCTGTTGTATGCCCAAATGTAGTACTCTCCCCACTGTCATCCTTTTTACAGCTACAAATTCAATTATTGTGTTTCCTTGTCCATCCTGTCCAGCCTGTTTGTGCCCAAATGTAATTGTTGCTATCTCTCCTCAGAGATAGCAGGTTCACACCTCTCCCTGGAGAGGTGCGAACCTCCTGTGGGGAATGTCCAGGTCCCAGTGTCACAGTAACGCCACACGGTCTGGACGTTCCTATCGCCCAGACAAAGGCCGAGCTCATGTGAGAGGGACCCGTGTCCAGGGGGTATGCCTCATTGCCGATCAATGAGGCACGACACCCATAGCCCGCCCCGGTTACCAGGATGACCGGGAAGCGTCTAACACTGGTTTAAGAGGCCAGTGCAAGTCTCTCCACTCTGCTGTGCAGCCACTGAGGGATCCCAGCTGCAGTGGAACTCTAGTGGCCAGACTCTGCCTAAGCACCATTGAAGTAAGGGGGACCCCAGAAGCTACATCAGCCCTGCCTGAGACGCTGCCAGCTTTGCCTGAGACTACCACATTAGCTCTGCCTGAGGCGCTGCCAGCTCTACCTGAGACTACCACATCAGCTCTGCGTGAGTGTATGCTTCCCCTGTGTTATCTGAACTGTTTATGAACTGCCTACTACCTCCCTGTTGGATTACAAACTGCTGTAGAGACTTTACCTTTGCCCTCTGGGGGTGGATTACAAGTAATTTGGGCTCTCTCTCTCTGCACTACTCCCCATTGAGTGACTGTTGTCTGTTTTAATAAAGCTATAACTGTTTGCCGTCTGCCTTGTGTGTTCTGTCCTGCCTACCCTCCGTCACACTGAACATTAAAACAAAGGCCACTATGCAAGGGCAGATTTTTCTGTGTCAGGTACAAGTGGCTCAACTAAAGCCAACTTGTGTAAAAGTATGAATCAGACTGAGGTACTACCACTGCTATACTGAATCCAAGCAATAATAAAGAAGTAAAAAAAGGTATATGGTGTTACTGATGTTTACCATGAGAATAGTTCTGTTCAATAACACTACATACAGCTTAAAGGCATCTCCCTAGAATGTAATAAAAAAGGAATTATGTTTTTCTAATGTCTTAGTTGAAGTCATCAAAAACAATAAACTAGAAGGCTTAGATGTTTCTATGAGCAAGACACTCAGTGACACTGGTGATGTAAATGTCAAATTATGGAATGTACATGTGAAATAAACTGCTTAACCTTGTGTTCAATCCATGGAAAACAGATATAAAACAATCAAAAATGGCTGTTAACCCCTTCCTGCTGACCACTTCACAGCCTTTTAAGAGTTCTAAAAGCTGAGAGGTGGGCATTCGGGTCATGTGACTGCTGTGATTGACTGCAAGTGTACAATCCAAACGCACACGTTCCTGCATTAAAAATGGCTGTGTGTATAAGTGGGTGCTGCAGCGACCAACGGCTGGAACCGAACAGAATCAGCAAGGGAAAATGTCACCAGCACACCAAAGATCACCAATATGGGTCCAAAGGTTTTAATGAACGATCACATAGTTACAGCAAGGCAACGTTTCGGAGTCTCACAGGACACCTTCATCAGGTATGTGACCCTGACGTCACATGCCTGGTGAAGGGGTCCTGCGAGACTCCGAAACGTTGCCTTGCTGTAACTATGTGATCGTTCATTAAAACTTTTGGACCCATATTGGTGATCCTCGGTGTGCTGGTGACATTTTCCCTTGCTGTGATGGACTGTCACAGTGGTCACATGATCGGAAAGCTCCCGATTTCATGTAGGCATCCAGAGCTTACCAACGTATAGATTTCTTTGACTTGCTTTTAATTTTTCTCTGTCTGTGTTGCTGTTGGAGAGTTCCCTTTACTTCCTTTCTGGTAAAGCATTGTAAGCAGGATAGGAAGTGAGGGAAAAATCCATCCAAACATAAGAGAAGTTCTATCCCTTTCCCATGCCATCCAAAACTAAAAAAAAAATAGTTTTGGCTTCACAGTGTACTCAGTACACTGGGAGTGCAGAGGTCAATAAAATGTACTGAACAGCACACATATTAGGAATAGTTATTGTACAGTGTATATTATATACACTTGGCCACCATACTTTGTACATTATACTATATGTTACATACCGCTGATCAGTATACAACTGTGCTGTATGTTACATACTTTTGGTTTCTACGCTCTGTAGGCTGTTTATACATTGCATACTCCCAATCACTGTCCTCTATATTCAGTACACAACATACTCTTGACATCTGCACTCTGTATGCTGAGCTGTATTATACATACTGTGTACATATATATACAGTATATTATTTTTTTTTTAAGGTGTGACAATTTAACTTCCGGATTGCCTGTGGCATAGCACTATTGTGGTGAGTCACGCAGCCATTTGTACTCAAGTGTGTTGTGACATGTTCTAATATGCACTGGTCTGTTTCACAGACCAGTTGACTCAGTCTTTACAGAGTGGTAGAAAAAATAACACGTGTGTGTTTTGTGCTGTTTTCAAAAAATGTGCAACAGGAATCTGGAGCAGCAGATTACCTTCCAATTTTGCATGAAAATTGGCAAAGGTGCAAGTCAAAATTTAGCTTTGTTACAACAAGCTTATAGTGAGCATTCCATTAAAAAATTACCGTATTTCTTGCTCCAAAAAATTGGGGGGAAATGTCTGTGCGTTTTATGGAGCGAATATGGAGCGGCCGGCCCTGCATTCCCCCCGTCGCTGCCACCATGTTAGAATACCGGGCCGGCTGCTCGGCTCTTCTGTGGCAGCACCAGGCAGGGCCCAAAGCAGCTGCCCCTTAAAGTGAAGTTCCAGCAGAATAAAAAGTCAGCAGCTACAAAAACTGTAGCTGCTGACTTTTAAAATACAGCCACTTACCTGTTCTTCGGTCCATCGGTGTCCTCACCACCGCTGGTTTCACTGCCATCTTCTCTCCCTGGCGTCGGCATCTTTAGCATGGGAACCCGGCTGTGACAGCTTGCAACTTCACAGTGCCCACTGCGCATGTGCGAGAAGTGCTGCGCATTGTGAATGACCACGTAATCTTCTGGGACCTATCACGTGCCCCAGAAGACTACATGGAGGAAGGGAGGGAGGACAACTTCTGCTTCCAATCACCTAGGTGATCGCAGCGGAAGTGGGAGCAGGTACCTGTCAAATTTGGGTACCAGCCCCCCCCCCCCCCGCTCCCCAAAGGTCTGCAGTCCCTGGTCATCTCCTGTACTATGTCTGCAGTCTCTGGTCATCTCCTGTACTATATCTGCAGTCTCTGGTCATCTCCTGTACTATATCCGCAGGCTCTGGTCATCTCCTGTACTATGTCCGCAATCTCTGGTCATCTCCTGTACTATGTCTGCAGTCTCTGGTCATCTCCTGTACTATGTCTGCAGTCTCTGGTCATCTCCTGTACTATGTCTGCAGTCTCTGGTCATCTCCTGTACTATGTCTGCAGTCTCTGGTCATCTGTAGTATGTCCGCAGTCTCTGGTCATCTCCTGTACTATGTCTGCAGTCTCTGGTCATCTCCTGTACTATGTCAGCAGTCTCTGGTCATCTGTAGTATGTCCACAGTCTCTGGTCATCTCCTGCAGTATGTCTGCAATCTCTGGTCATTTCCTGTACTATGTCAGCAGTCTCTGGTCATCTCCTGTACAATGTCCGCAGGTCCAGGTCTTCTCCTGTACTATGTCCGCAGTCTCTGGTCATTTCCTGTACTATGTCTGCAGACTCAGGTCATCTCCTTTACTATGTCTGCAGTCTCTGGTCATCTCCTGTACTATGTACGCAGTCTCTGGTCATCTCCTGTACTATGTCTGCAGTCTCTGGTCATCTCCTGTACTATGTCCGCAGTCTCTGGTCATCTCCTGTATTATGTCCGCAGTCTCTGGTCATCTCCTGTAGTATGTCCACAGTCTCTGGTCATCTCCTGTACTAAGTCCACAGTCTTTGGTCATCTCCTGTACTATGTTTGCCATCTCTGGTCATCTCCTGTACTATGTCTGCAGTCTCTGGTCATCTCCTGTAGTATGTCCGCAGTCCCTGGTCATCTCCTGTACTATGTCTGCAGTCTCTGGTCATCTCCTGTACTATGTCTGCAGTCTCTGGTCATCTCCTGTAGTACATCTGCATTCTCTGGTCATCTCCTGTACTATGTTTGCAATCTCTGGTCATCTCCTATAGTACATCCGCAGTCTCTGGCCATTTCCTGTACTATGTCTGCAATCCATTGGTTTTGAATATTTTTTTCCTTGTTTTCCTCCTCTAAAACCTAGGTGCGTCTTATGGTCACATGCGTCTTATGGAGCGAGAAATACGGTATGTGTTTTTGAATTTCATAGGCAGTTTACTGAGGGGTGGGAAGCTGGCCACGATGATGCAAGAAATGGGCAGCCAAAATCCAAAGGACTGGCACAAATGTGGACAGAGTGCAAACCCTGGTATGCTAAGATCGAAGATTGAGAGTGCAAATGATGGCAAAAGAATTGAACTTGAACAGGGAAAGGTCATGTCCCCGTGTTTTTGATTTTGGTTTCCTGTTGAAAATACTGTCCTCCTGAACCCTCCTGAAGCATGCTTCAGTTTTAGTAAATAACCCACTTTGAGCCTTAAAATAGAGTAAAATCTCAGCATTTATCCTCATTTACTTTTATGGATGAGTGTATGCGCCACCCTGCATGTAGTGCATACAGCCATTTATAGAAGTGAACAGATGTACAACACCACACTCAGGTATACATAAATGTTTTCATATTATAATTATTATTATTATATTATTATACAGTGTTAATATAGCGCCAAAAAGTTTGCTCAGCGCTGTACAATATAGTGGGGGACAGTATATGAGACAATACAGTAACAAAACAATACACGAGGGGTTCGAGGGCCCTGCTCTTCGAGCTTACAATCTAGAAGGGAGGGGGTATTTGTACAGGAGGAAGTGGCTGTGGGGGATGGAGTGGTGGGAGGAGTGGAGGAGATCGGCTGTTAGGTGAGGGTGGGGTAGGCTTCCCTGAAGAGATGGGTTTTGAGGGTGCGCCTAAAGGTGAGGAGGGTAGGTTACAGTCTGATGGATTGGGGTAGTGAGTTCCAGAGGATGGAGGAAGTCCTGGAGTAGTCCTGCAGTCAGGCGTGGGAGGAGGAGACCAGGGAGCTAGAAAATAGGAGGTCTTGTGAGGAGCGAAGAGTATGGCTTGGGTGGTATTTGGTTATCAAATACTAATGTTAAATATAATGTTTTGGTATCGACATAAACATGAGCATGCTCGTATGACATAATCCCAGATCACACAAATTCTGTGCTTGAGGAATATTTCATATGTGCTTGTATGTGTTTAAATTGATGCATTAAAATACTGGTGCATACTGGACTACAGTCACATACAGGCATTCACTTCCATGACCAACTTTAATTGTGGCTTTCAAGGTGGGTAAAAATGCCAGGATTTTATGATACAGACTCAACAACAGTCCAACATGCATGATGCCTTATGTATTTGTAAGTTTAACATAAAAAAAAACATTTTTAAGCAGTGTATTAAATACAATTATAATATATAAAAATAGGAGTGTAAATTAGCGATAGAGATATGGTCCAGTTAATGGACACATATAAGGCTGGTAAATTTGACCTGGGCCTCCCCATTTTCCTGGAAATCCCTTTTAATGGTGGAAAGTTAAACTTAAAATATATGTACAACATCTCATATACTGTAATAAAATGTAACTTTCAATCTGAACATTAGTTATCCGAACCCAAAAGCACAAAAGTAATATGTTGCAGCTTAGCAATCTTTAGATGTGTAGGATGCATTAGTTTTGCTTTTTCAGACTAAGGACATTTTTTTGCAAGTACAGAAAATACCTGTTGTTCTTACTAGCAATGCAGTTGTTGCTTCATGTGAGCTGTACCGAAGTCTCAAACAAATCACTACAAATCCCTTGGAATGGTGATGAGGAGAGGAGGAGATATTTGTCCATAGTCTAAATGAACAGAGCAGCCCTAGGGTGATAATGCTGTGGTTCTATTGATAATGCACAGTGAATAGGCTTTGAACAGGAAGTGTGTTACTGGCAGGATCACCAGGTAAAAAGAAAAGAAAAGAAAAAGCTCATGCAGCCATCATATCTAAAGACTGGTAAACTGCATTATATTTTTGTTCATGGGTTTAGATATGCTTAATGCATATATAATTAGAAAAACATTTGTGGTAGAAAATAGTCACAGCTAGACTGAACTTTTTTTTTGCTTCTGGCTTTGAAAAAATGAGTCAAAGTCTTATCTTACTTATAAATATGCAGTGCACACATGACATTTCTTTTATCTGTGTCTGTGTTACCCTTGTCCTTAGAATAGTTAAGGCTGGAATCTCCCCGTCATGTCTGCGAAATACTGTAACAGCCATATTCCTAATGTCATATATATCTCTTAGTCTGTAACCTCAGACATCTGTACTAAGGAGCACCTAAACTGTTCATGTCTTCAAAAATATTCAAAGCTGAATTGCAGGAATTATTTGGATTGCATACTTACATTGGTCCAGTGGCTCTGCATACTGACCACAGGGGCTGCTTGCTTGCCACTCCCACCAGTAATGTCTTGTTTGTATTTGTTCAACAAGTACAAGTCATTCTCTGACTGGATGAGGTGGAGAGGAGGGGCAATGACATCACGCTCTCCACCTCATCCAAACAGAGAATGCCTTGTACTCATTGGAAAAAAAAGGTGCTCTATAAATGGCAACAGCGCTAAGCAAGCATCCACTGTGGTCATTGTACAGATGTGGTTCAGCTAAACTGTACTGAACAAAGTATTGAAGAGAAAAGTGACTTCTAACCAGTGTTAATTCCGTTACCGAAAATATTTTCATTGACTAAATTGAAACAATTTCAGTCGACTAAAATACAACTGCAAATAAAACAATTCAGATGACTAAAATACAGCTAAAAGTAAAATGGCATTTTATTCAAAAGATTAAAATACGGCTAAAACTAAAATGACATTTTAGTTAAAAGACTAAATTGAAAATTTACATCAAAATTAACACTGCACTACCACATAAGAATAAGTAGAAGGCACCTACTAAGTGGTTAAACATGTGCAGTAAACAAAATTTTAAAAATCAAATTTCGTTACAAATTTAGGACAAAATGTATTCTGCGACATGACTGCTAAAAAAAAAATCCCAAGATGTGTCAATGAATTGGTTTACATAAAAGTTATAGCGTTTACAAATGGCGGTATAGATACTGGAATTTTAATTTTTGTTACTATGAAATTTGCATACTTTATTTCCCACAAAAACAGCTTTCTTTTGGTGGTATTTGATTGCCTGTGTGTTTTTTATTTTTGTTTTTTATAAATAAAAAAAGATTGACAACTTTGAGAATAAAACCCAATATTTTTGACTTTTTACAATAAAACATGTCCAATAAATAAATGTAAAACATTAAATTTCGTCGGTATACATACTAGAATTGTTTTTTCTTTACTAGTAATGGCAGCGATCAGTGACTTATAACAGGACTGCGGGACTGTGGCAGGCACTCTGACACTGGGGGGATCTGACTTAGTGTAACTGACACTGACACTGTACTAATGGCACTGAGCAAGAAGGGGTTAGCATGTGGGGCAATCAAAGGGTTAACTGTGTGCTGTTTCACATTATGTGCTATGCTTTGCATGGCTGTGCTATGCAGAGCCATCCAAAGCAGTGTGCAGGAGCTGACAAGGGAGAGAACTGTATTGTTTACATACAGTTCTCTCCCCCATCAGTAATACTCGGCGATCACCGGGTGCCGGCGATTAATCACCAGCCAGGACCCGGTGATTGACAGCTGAGGCTGCAAATGGCGGCGCGGGTAGGGCATACATATAAGTGATTTTGTGCACCCATGCCACCTTGTAGCAGTATGTCTGCTATAGGGCAGATGGGAAGCGGTTAATATATCTAAAGCAAAGACATATTTGTGATTTTAGAGTAGGGAAGGACTAAAATGCCTGTGAGACAAATGTGTGAGAAAACTGACAACTGGAGTGAGTCTTCACTATGATTCTTTAATTATTTTAATTATATACAGATGGCTGCTAAAGAATACATATAACTAAAAAATTAAAAACAATTTGGTAAGAATAATAAAAAAAGGAAATAAACCTTATTTTGTCTAAAGAGTAAATTAGATCTGTGGTCACAACATACACTTTCATTTAATAACATCAGCATTATAATAACAATACAAACAATGGGTATTTTTGACAATCCAATAAAAGCTTACTTGAAAAATTGCTTTTCATGTTGTGAGTGCTGCCTGTCTGCTGACCATCTCTTTCCACAACTTCCTGGATTCCCTGCATAGTTTGCAGCTTCTCCTCTGCTGTTTACCTTCAATTTGTAAGGACTACATATCCCATGTTACTTGCTACTGTAATCAGTGTTTCCCATACTGACTCTGCCTCCTGAGACTCCTCCTCCTTGCAGCACCTCTGTAGATCAGAAGGCAGGCTCTGTTAAATGTGTGACGTAGCAGTGCCTACTCACAGGGCATAGTGAAAATGTGACAGAGAATTCAGGGAATTAAATGTGTGGGATCTTCACAAAATAAGTTTACAAATTTAAAGATTGTTAGGCTTCATTCACATCAGAGAGTAGCAATTTTCAGCTTTTTTCGTGCAAATTTTACTGCAATGTTTGTGCATTTTTGCGTGTTTTCATATAGCATTTTTAGCCATTTTTGAGCTTTGGTGTTTTTTATTAGCTGATAGAGAAAAATTTCATGTGTTGCATCATTTGTTGCTAGGTTTTTCTGCTTCAGCTTTTACATCAGCTTATATTTATTTTTATTATTAATATTATTATTATTATTATATAATTATAATTTATTGTTATTATTTTTTTTTTTGTTAGGGAAAGGGGTTAGACTTAAAGTTAGGTTAGGGTTAGGATTAGGGGTTAGTGTTTGGGTTGGGGTTAGTATTTTATTTATTATTTTCTTATTGTTTATTTATTTAAATAATAATAAAATAATACATTAATGTAAAATAAATACACAAGTGAATAAAAATAATCATAAATAAATACTATCTAATAATAAATAAATAATAATTAACCTCTATCCTTAACCACCTAACCCCTAAAAATATATAAAACAAATTATTATTATTATTATTATTATTAATAATAATAATAATAATAATAATAATAATAAACACCAATACCTGAAAAAAAAAAAATAATAATGAACAAATAAATGTAAAATAAATACACAACTATATAAAAATAATCATAAATAAATACTTGTAATAATAAATTAATAATAATTAACCCACAACCTTAAACCTTAAAACTTAAAAAAGTTATGCAATATTAATAATAACAATAATTTATTATTGATATTATTATTATTATTATTATTATTATTATTATTAATAATAATAATAATCATTTATTTAAATGTTTAAGGTTAGGGGTTAATTATTATTTATTTATCATGATTTTTTATTTATATGTATATTTATTTTACATTTATTTATTCATACATTATTACTATTTTTTATTTTACATTTAAAAATGTTTTCATTTGAGCAGAACATAGCTCAAAATTCACATTAAAACACACAAAAGGCAACAAAAACGAGCCAATCGCGCTTTTCTTTTCCCTTCCATGGGAACAAAAGTAGCTCCAAAACTTTTTTGAGCTTCAGGTGTTCTGCATCAGGTGACTTGGAGTGGTGATGTGAACCATCTCCATAGAGTAATATTGATTTTTTTTCCTCCTGAGCATTTTGGACCTTTGAGCTTCGACCTTTGAGCTACGAAACTCTCAGGTGTGAATGGGGCCTCACAGAAGTAAGCTAGAAGTAACTGAAATTCCCTGTGGAAATGAATATATAATTTTACATTTTGACCACGCTTTTTAAATTTAAATAAAAATAGGACTCTTATGATTATATGGTAGGCAAAGAATTGAGTGTTTGAAAACACCTTTATTAAAATATTGTCCTGTGTATTTTTTTTAAAGAAATTCAATAAAAGTCAGACAAAGAAAATCTATGGGAATAAGTAACCACAGAAACTGCCAGATACATTAAATCATAAGCACCACCAGATTCCTGAATGTCAGTATTTTGTTTTCTTTTTTCTGCTTCCTAAATAGCAGCCATCACCTATTGTCACTGACCCATGCACTCCCATCTCATGCACCTTTTTATTGGTCAGTGGGGTTGATTTTCAAAGTGATGGGACAACAGTGGGGAATAGGAGAGGTGTCAGGGCAGGAGCTGAGGAACGGACAGGCAGGCCTAAACAATGTAACGCACTGACTGACGACAACCACCACCCATAGACCGAAGTCCCTCAGGGCACGGAGTCTAAGTCCCAGGCTGCCCTTCACCAGGGCCCCTGCTGGTGGGGATGGACTTGACGCAGTCAGGAACCAGGTCGCAGCCCCCGAGACACCTCAGTTGCGGTAATGGCCGCCGCCAATGGCGTGTAGCTGGTGGAAAAGACAATAGAGTAGTCAGGCAGGCCGGGTCGACAACAACGGGACAAAACATACAGGACAGCAGACGAGAATCACAGGTCACGAGCCGGGTTCAGCAACAGAGGGTCAGATCAAAGGAGAACACAAAGAATAGTCGAGTCACAAGCCGAGTCAGATTCCAGGAGAGTCATGAGAGTCAGAACAGAGTAATAGCAAAACAAAGACACAAGACACAAGTTCAAAGAGCATGTGCGGACCACAGGCTTATATGTCATCAGCCACACCCCTCTGGGGGATGGACCTCAGAGACCTGAAGGCATAAAGGATTCACACCATGCTCAGCAGAAATCCAAGATGGATGCCAGCACATGGAGTAACATAACCTCTGGGAAAAGGTAGGACCTTGACAAGAGGGCAGGCAGCATGATCCAGAAACCACAGGTGCTTGTTATTTGCAGATCAGTTTTCAAGGCTGTTGGGGAATGCTGCAAGAAATGGAAAGCAATGTGAAGTCTTCTGAAGGTGCAAACCATTTAGACATGTAGATGTTTATTAAATAATCTATGGTCATGAGTTTACTTTGAAACCCAACTCCACACAAAACATCACCCTTTCTAAGTCCATCCAGAAATAGGAAACAGTTCTGTCAAGTTGTTATCACTGTCAATGGACCCTTTGAGGAGATAATTCTCTTTACTTCCTATGTTTCTGACAGCCTGTAAAAGCAGGAAAGATCAGTGAGTACTTGTCAGGAAGGTCATACCAGCATGTAGAATGGTGCATTTGGACAAATGTCCATGAGCTGTCAAAAGCCGTCTCATAGCCACGCAGATGCGTGCATAGGTGTGCGTATGCATGCATGAGAATGTGTGACACGTGCGTATGTCAGTAATACCTAAACTGATGAGCAACTTAAAGCTAGTGCTGTCTTGTCCATAACATCCCTGTGAAATCGGGGATGTGTCTTTGTACCTAACTGTTACCAACCCTGCTTGTCCTGACCTGCTCTAGATATCCACCTGTACCGAGCCCTTGATTGCACTAGGACTATGCTTCTGCCTGCTACTGACCTGCTCATTTGTTACCAACTCCGACCTGAACGCTACACTTCCATAAACATTATTGTACTCGATCTGATCACCAGTTGCTGAGCTGGTTTGCCTGCACCAGTCCTGAGTTTCTGTGCCACACTTCCTGTGCCACTGCAAGCCTGCAGTCTCTAAGACCAGTTTTTCTCAATCAGGGTACCCAGGCACCCTGGGGTGCCTTGAGGTTTCTTTAGGGGTACCTTGGCAAAATGTCTAAAAATTTCCCAAAGGTTGTATACAGGCCAGTGGGTAGAACAAGACTGCCTTTTCGTTACACAAAGCTACAGGTTTTCATTGTGCACCATGACGACCTTCTAGCTGCCGGGCATCCTGACAACCAATGACATCATCAGTTGATAAGGAGAATGTCAGCTGCCTGCACAGCATCCTAGTTTGACCCTCCCCTGCCCCTCTCCACCAGTGCTGGGGTCACATTAGCTCAGTGATGGAGAAAAACTGACGGAGAAGAGAAACACTGGAATACTAGTCAGTACCAGTGTGCAGAAGTGTATTTGCTTTGGAAGCATAAATCACCTCCAATGTTGGGTGTCCTACATGTGTGGGTGTTTATACATTTTATAAAACTATTAGAATAGTTTTTCACATTTTAGAATGGGGTGCCTCAAGACTGTCCATCGTTTTAAAGGGTGCTTCGGGACTGTCCACAATTTCAAAGGGTGCCTCGGGACTGTCCATAATTTTAAAGGGTGCCTCGGGACTGTCCATAATTTTAAAGGGTGCCTCGAGACTATCCATAATTTTAAAGGGTGCCTCAGGACTGTCCATAATTTTAAAGGGGGGCTCGGGACTGTCCATAATTCTAAAGGGTGCCTCAGGACTGTCCATAGTTTTAAAGGGTGCCTCGAGACTGTCCATAATTTTAAAGGGTGCCTCGGGACTATCCATAATTTTAAAGGGTGCCTCCAGACTGTCCATAATTTTAAAGGGTGCCTCGGGACTGTCCATAATTTTAAAGGGTGCCTCAGGACTGTCCATAATTTTAAAGGGTGCCTCGGGACTGTCCATCATTTTAAAAGGTGCCTTGACTGAAAAAAGGTTGAAAAACACTGTCTTAGACAACACTGCTGCCTACACACCTGCCGCAGGTCACAGCCTATGTGTCAGTCTACCACCTATTAGCTGTTCCTGTGGTTGCTACCCACTGCTGTGAAGTTCCAGCCTGATATCTCTTTGTCCATTCTCTTGTCCATCATCTCTTGAATGGAAGCTACTTAGTGCTAACCAGTTCAGTTATGCCTGTCTACTTGTGCCAGCCTCTGGCAAGGACCGTGAGCCACTCATGCCAATCCATGTCCTTGCACCACCTGTTCATTTTACTAGGGGCCCTGAGCCTGAGTTCTAAGAGTGGCCATTGTCATCTCTTCAGGCTTCTCCAACAGTTGACAATGCAGGAGAAAAAAAATGACAGACAAAAGTTTAAAAAGGGTTAATAGTGTGGGATGAAGATGTGGTTTGCAGCTTACCTAACATGGGGAAGGTAGGTTACAGAGGTAAGGAAGAGTGGAAGGAATGATTTTCAGGAACTAGATCTTGGAAAGCAATTCCAAAAAGCTGGATAATACGTGTCACCCACCCTAGATCTACCCACTCTAGATTTTTTGTATCAGGCAGACTTATGCAAGATGTTTGTCATGGCAGCAAAGACTTTAAGGGTTCTTTGGTGTTTACAAACAGAAACGTGGTTTTGGTAAATAAAATTCCACATTGAATGGTATGAAACTCTCTTGAATTAGTGGTTGTTATGGTTCCCTTGGGTCTAGATTTTCAGAGGAAAAGTAAGCTCTCAAACTGGAGAGGTGGGGGCTAAGGACAGGGGTTGTTCCATCTGGGACCAAAGACCCCCTTCCGGGTTATTAAAATTGTTAGTGTAAATAATTGTATTGTAAATCAATTATGTAACTATGTGTAAATAACAGGCTGCTGTGGGCAGTTGAACTCACGCCCCAGTCTGGTGTTTTATTTATTGGAATGTTGGGGTAAGCATTGGAGGAACTTGATGGACAAATTCCTTAGTCATGAGGAAAGAATAAGGATCCATTCACAGTTATGTGCCTGCATTCACGCTCATTCCTAACATACAGTTAGGTCCATATATATTTGGACACAGGTACAATTTTCATAATTTTGGCTCTGTATGCCACCAAAATAAATTTAAAACCAAACAATCCAAATGAATCTGAAGTACAGACTTTCAGCTTTATTTCAAGGGGTTGAATATAAATATCAAGTGCAAGTTTTAGGAAATGCAACCATTTTTATACACAGTCCCTCCATTTTCAGGGGCTCAGATGTAATTGGACAAATGAATATAATCATAAATAAAATGTTCATTTTTAATATTTTGTTGAGAATTCTTTACTGGCAATGACTGCCTGAAGTCTGGAACCCATGGACATTACCAAAGACTGGGCTTCCTCCTTTCTGAGCTTTGCTAGGCTCTAACTGCATCTGTCTTCAGTTGTTCATTGTTTGTGGGTCCTCCTGCCTTTAGTTTTGCCTTCAGCAAGTGAAATGCATGCTCAATTGGGTTGAGATCAGGCGGTTGACTCGGCTATTGCAGAAAATTCCACTTCTTTTCCTTCAAAAGCTCATGGGTTGCTTTTGCAGTGTGTTTTGGATCATTGTCCATCTGTACTGTGAAGCGCCATCCAATCAACTTTGCTGCATTTGGCTGAATCTGGGCTGACAGTATATCTCTAAACACTGCTGAATTCACCTGGCTGCTTCTGTCTTCTGTCACATCATCAATAAACACCAATGACCCAATGCCACTGGAAGCTATGCATGCCCATGCCATCACACTGCATCCACCATGTTTTACAGATGACGTTGTGTGCTTTGGATCATGAGCTGTTCCAAGCCTTCTCC
Organism: Staurois parvus; assembly: GCF_062004578.1. NCBI lineage: Eukaryota > Metazoa > Chordata > Amphibia > Anura > Ranidae > Staurois > Staurois parvus. The sequence continues at coordinate 15,749,674 of NW_028317807.1, read as the reverse complement.
ACACTTTTTTCTTCCCGTCATTCTGATACAGATTAATCTTAGTTTCATCCGTCCAAAGAATGCTTTTTCAGAACTGAACTGGCTTTTTTAGATTTTTTTTGGCAAAGTCTAATCTGGCTTTTCTATTCTTCAGGCTTATGAATGGTTTGCACCTTGTGGTGAACCCTTTGTATTTGCTATAGTGAAGTCTTCTCTAGATTGCAAACTTTGACAATGATATGCCCACCTCCTGGCGAGTGTCCTTCACTTGTCTGGATGTTGTGAATGGGTTTTTCTTTACCATAGAGAGGATCCTGTGATCATTCACCACTGTTATCTTCCATGGATATCCATGCCTTTTTATGTTGCTGAGCTCACCAGTGGGTTCTTCTTTCCTCAGAATGTACCAAACGGTTGATATGGCCACTCCTAATGTTGCTGCTATCTCTCTGATGGATTTGTTTAGTTTTTGAAGCCTTACAATGGCCTGTTTCACTTGCATGGACAGCTCCTTTGAACGCATAATGTCAGTTCACAGCAATAGATTCCAAATACAAATACCACACTTGGAATCAACTCCAGACCTTTTACCTGCTTAATTGATGAAGAAATAATGAAGGAGTAGCCCACATCTGGCCATGAAACAGCTTTTGATTTAATTGTCCAATTACTTTTGGTCCCTTGAAAAAGGGGGGATGGCTACTCTTAAGAGATGTAATTCCTAAACCCTTCCTCCAATTTGGATGTACATACCCTCAAATTAAACCTGAGAGTGTGCACTTTCAGCCCATATCCATTATATAACTATGGCTTGAATATGTTTTAGTATATACCTGAAAAAATCTAAAATTGTGCCTGTGTCCAAATATATAAGGACCTAACTGTACATTTAAAGCTACTTATTCTGAAAGGAATATAGGAACTTCCATTACTAACCTCCTGAGTTTCCCAATATAAGGCCATTGACAAGGATATCTGCACAGTGCACAAACATGAACACAATGCCAACATTATATTTTTCTTTTTGGCACCTAATCTGGTGGACACCATGTCAATCAAATTGTAGGGATTTTTTTTTACTATATCTGTTAGTTCTATGACTGCAAAAGTTACCACATCCTTTTTTTTTTCATTAACAGCTCCTACAGCAGGTGTGTGATATTTACTATGTTTTAAGAATATTGATGGACTAGAAAGGTCTCCTAACAAAACTGTTTTCTTTTCATAATGGCTATTATTGATTGCCACAAAATTTTGACAATGGCAAGATGGAATTCATATTTTTGTAATATATGACAATGTGTTGACATCCAGACCAAGTGCAAACAAAGATGGCACATTTATTGTTATTAATTATATTATTGATTTTTAAAAAGTCCAGATGCAGACGGTGAGGAAAAAAAGTCCTTCCAGATTATAATTTGTATTTGGTTTGTTGTTACACAGGAAGATAATGTTAATGATGAGTTGACACTTAATACAGCAATCTCCAATACGTCTCTCAGTGTCATAGCTTTGCTGTCAGTCAAGAAGGGCTGTATGCAAGAACCTATTCAAAATTGAAAATATTACCCTACAGGTTTACCTATAAAATATATTTGCTTTATTAACTTATTTTGAGGCTGAATTTTCAACTGATAACAAAGCCCTTTAAGTGTTTACTTTTTAACTATAGATCTCTATTATTAGACTCTGTTATGCATTCACAAGGGCTAAGAGACTTCATGTGAGGTCAGGCAGTTGTCAGGGCAGCAACTGTTAAGTTGGAAACCAACAGTAAAGCAAGACTGAGGCGCAGAAAGTAAAGCAAACATAAAAACAGCTAACACATATAATTTTTTTTTTTACTTTTCTAAAAACAAGAACAAACATTGAAAATGTTGCAGCTTGCCAGTCCCAAGATTTCTTTTTAATTCTGACCTTTTTACTTATTGACAGATGATCCTGTCAGCAACACACTTCCTGTCCTAGTGTGACAACGTTCACTCACTACTGTACCAATGAAGGAACAGTGTAGTGTCTCCTAAAAACAAGCCCTCTTTCCTCATCTCCATACCATGGAGAAGGTGTTTTGTAGTTCACAGAAGACACCTGGGAAGGCTGTAAATATAGTTTGAAGTTTCAGCTTGTTGCAAATGAAGTTATATAGAAGCAATATTGCTGTCAGGATCAACAAATATTTTTCTACAGTAAAGGAAATAAGTATTTGATCCCATGCTGATTTTGAAAGTTTGCCAACTCACAAAGAAATGATCAGTCTAAAAATCTAATGGTAGGTGTATTGTAACACTGACAGACAGAATAACAAAAAGGTCAAAAGAAATGCATGTCTAACAAATGATGCACTGATTTGCATGTTCATGAGGGAAATAGGAAGCAGGATTTCTGGCTACCAGGTGTCTTTCATACAGTTAACAAGCTGAGATTAGATGTAGTCTCTTAAAGGGAGTGCTGCTAATCTCATTTTGTTACCTGTATAAAAGACACCTGTGGAAGTGGAATGAAAGCCTAACTATAACTATTATTAAAAATGTTCCCTTCCCCCATATCCTACCTATCCTGCCTACCCTGTATAAAAAGGAGCTGTGTACTTACCTATTTTTAATCTTCTCTGTTCGAATCACATGATCCTGCAGCTGTGACACCCTTGTGCCAGTGAGCAGCTGCTACAGGGGAGAGGAGGAAGAGCCGACCATGACTTGGCTTTGGGAACCCGTAGGTGACATCATGGCTCCCGGAATTCACAGCCGCTGTTGAGAGCTGTTTTACATAGGGAAGCCAAATCTGCTTAATTACATGACTGGACCAGACTGATTCCTGAACGCCCTATAGCAGAACTACTGCTACAGGGTGGCAGGGCTGCGCAAAATCACGTGATTTTGCATTTCTAGGTACGGGGCACGCTCCGCCCTACACGCACTGCTAGTTGATCACCGGGTCTCAGCTGGAGATTCAATGCCGGCACCCAGCGATCGCTGAGGAACTATAACAGGGGAGAGGTCTGTATGTAAACAACACAGATATCTCCCCTGTTAGCACCAGTATGATTCTTTGTATTGCTCTGCATAGCAGAGCAATACAAAGCAGCATGCTTACATAGTAAAACACACACAGTAAAACAGCACACAGTTAATCCTTTGATTGCCCCAGATGTTAACCCCTTCCTGCCCAGTGTCATTAGTACAGTATCACTGCTTTTTATTAGCACTGATCACTGTATTAGTGTCACTAGGGATGTCAGTGGCAGTTAATCAGTTCCCCACCAGTGTCAGAATGCCCGCCACAGTCCCATACTGATCGCTGCGCCATTACTAGTATAAAAACAAAATTGCAGTATATATATACTGCCATTTGTAGATGCTATAACTTACAAGTAAACCAATTCATTTACATGTATTAGGATTTTTGTTTAGCAAAGACATGTAGCAGAATACATTTTGGCCTAAATTTATGACGAAATTAGATTTTTTTAAATTTTTTTACTGGATATGTTTTATAGCAAAAAAGTCAAAAATATATATTTTTTTTTTTTCAAAATTGTCGGCCTTTTTTTATTTATAGCGCCAAAAATAAAAAAACACAGAGGTGATCAAATACCAACGAAAGAAAGCTCTGTTTGCAGGAAAAAAAGGACATAAATTTCATTTGGGTGCAGCGTTACATGACCGCACAATTTTCAGTTAAGGTAACGCAACACCGTTTCGCAAAAAATGGCCTGGTCAGTAAGGGGGGTAAATCCTCTGGAGGGCAAATGGTTAAAAATAGGTAAGTACACAGATCTTTATTATGCAGGGCAGGCAGGATAGGTAGGAGAAGGAGGGCAGGAACATTTTTAAAAATAGGTAAAGTTAGGCTTTTCCTCTACTGTAAGTAAGTCTGCACAACTACAATAAATGAAGACTGACTATTCTGCTTCTTCCCAATCATGCTTTGATCTCTTCCTCTGTCTTCCAAGTGCACAAGTTGTAAGACAAACTGTTTGACTTGGTACACCACAATGTGGGGAGTTTTTCTTGATACACATCCAACTGCTTTTAATTGAGACATCAGTTTTTAATAACTGCTTGCTTGGCCCAGTAATAGACCTGTAATTGATGTTCTCACTAAACATTGGCATATGGTTTATCCATGCATTTAAAATCAAGACTTCATTTTGCAGGATCAGATAATCTTAGTTCCCTTTTACAGCAATATTGCATTTCCCAATGCTCCCAAACAACATATCTGACCAGTTGAATTTTCCATCACCAAAGCACATTTTCTCTTCTAGTTCTCTTTATTATGCATCATATGTATTACTGTAGATATCCAAGCTGTGAAATAGGGTTTATGAGCAGAGCTTCAAGTATTATGTTACTGGTATTGGACCTTTCTAGAGTTCATGGTAAACATTTAAAACTGAAATACTGACCCCAGACAACAAAAGGTTTAATAATTATCCTATAAACATTGATCCAATTCAAGCTATCTTTAATGCATCTTTTATGTAAAATATAGCAGCAAATATTTAATTGTTTGCAAAATGCAACTTATTTTTTTTTCTTTGCTACAGTTTTTTTTAATAAATGTAACGCAGCCCCTTAGGATCCGCAGAATGATAACACCCTCTGAGTGACCCGGGGCCCAAGTACCCAATATTACTGGGTTAACTACTCTGACACACCCCTGGTAAGGAATTAACAACACCAATTTCAGTGAAGCTGTGATTATATTCACAAAAGGCAGCTTACACAAAGATAACAATCCAGCAAGAAATAGTAAAAATACAAACAACTAACTCTATGCGGAGACCTACTACACTAATGGTAACAGGAGAGACAATGAACAACCGGGTCCCACTGTTATTTTGAAGTCTTTGGGGTTGATTTACTAAAACTGGAGCGTGAAAAATCTGGTGCAGCTCTGCAGAGAAACCAATCCGCTTACAGTTTTTTTTGTCAATTTAATTGAATGAGCTGAAATTAGAAGATGATTGGCTACCATGCACAGCTGCACCAGATTTTTCACTCTCAAATTTTAGTAAATCAACCACATTGGTTCTACTTTTTAAAAACTCTTTAGTATGTTTCCACCGGTCATACGCATGTACTGTATGTGGCCTCTTGGCAGGTGGGCTTTAACACAGAGGGGCTGCATATATTCTTCCAAAATGAAACATTTCTGTGTTGGTTCACAACATGACATCTTTATTATCCAAAAATAATCCTTGCACATCCACTACTCAATGGCCCTGTAATCTGTTTTTGATTAAATCATTTCTTACTGTGTTTTTTGTTTCCTGGTAATATCCTCCATGAGCTCCAAACCTTTCCTTTTCTCCCTCACTTCCATTTGTTTGGAATCAGCAGTACATATTAGTTGCAGTCAAGTACACTGATGTATTAGTAGATTGACTTCTGTACAAACTCCTATTGGATTGGCACAAGGACAGTGTGGTGCCTATATTTAAAAAGGGATCAAAGTCTTTACCAACTAACTACAGACATGTAAGTCTAACTTAATTGGGAAGATACGTGAGAGTTTGCTAAAAGACCATATAGTAGAGTTTTGGCTAGAAAACAGTATTATAAGCAATAGTCAGCATGGATTCACAAGATCAACGTTGTCAGACAAATCTGATTTCTTTGTATGATGATTATAAGTCTTGCAAAATCATTTGACACAGTTTCCCATAGGCATTTAAAGTTAAGGATTATAAGCTTTCTGTAAATGGACTGAAAACTGGCTTAATTATTCATATTCTGTATGGGTTAAGGCTGTTAGTGGTGTATCCCAAGGTTCATTGATGCAACCCTTACTTTTTAATCTATTGAAGTATATTAGATATAAAACGTGGGATTAAATATACCATTTCATTTATGTGTTTGCAGAGGACACCTATGCTATGTAGTGGAATAAAGTTTTCACAGGATACCTCCAACTTACAACAGTAAAGCAGTGTTAGATTAGACAGCTGTGTGGAAAATGAGGTTTAAAGCCTAAATGTAGTGAAAAGGGAAAAAACAACTTTGATGAATGAAAAGCAATCTATGAATGAAGAGGGTGGACCATTCAATCATCCACCCATCCTGTAGCATGGAGAAGCTGGATAGAAAGGGTGGGCATAGAACATGAGAACCTGTCACAGCTTCCTTAGTTCTATTAACCCCAGGGGCAGACTGACAACTCATGGGGCCCCCGGGCAATAGGGAATCATGGGGTCCCTGTGTCCTCACCCACGCTCAAAACCACACCCAAAAAAGCATATGAAAGGTACTAGGGGCATCTCATGGGGCCCCCTACTGACCCTGGGCCCTTGGGCAGTGCCCTAGTGCCCGAATGGTCAGTCCTCCCCTGATTAACCCCCACCACACTGGAAGATTACAGCAGCAGGGGTACAGGGGGATCAATTGAGTAGGATTTCAGCTAAGAGAGGAGACAGCAGTATAGGGGTACATCTGACTGACTGTAAGTAATGTTCCTTGTGTGTGTGTGTGTGTGCCTGTGAGTTTTACTACATTTAGGCTACAATGCTTATAAATGTATAAACTTTGGGGGTAAAAGCAGTTTCTAAAGCTAGTAAACTATTTTATCAAAAGAGGTATAGACTCCAGAGAGAGAAAGTCGTAATTGTGCCCCTTTACAAAGCATTATTAAGACCTCATCTGGAATATGCAGTTCAGTGTTGGCACCAGTTCACAAAAATGATGTTGTGGAAATGAAGAGAGTGTGGAGAAGGGCAACCAAACTGATAAGAGGCATGAAGGAGCTCAGGAAAGATGAGATAAAATAAATGTATTCCCCTTTGAGAAGAAGCATTTAAAGTGTTATTAAAGTGTTACTAAACCCAGGACCCTGCGTTCACTATATCTGGCCTCCCACAGTACACAGAACATGGAAGTGCAATTATTTTAGTAAATATAAACTGCTAAATACCTTTTCTCATCAGCAGTTAGAGCAGTCCTGTGGCTTCTATCTGTGTCCGGCTGAGCACTGGTTAAAGCTTGTAGGAGGAGTATTCGTTCTCCCCTGATTGTCCTATGAGGATGCAGGGCCCGCTGATTTGCCCTGTGCTGATCACATGCACTCTCCCAAGAAAAAAAAAAATCTCCAGCAATACACACCAAACTGAGCATGTGCAGCTGCCCCCAAGGCTCTGTTCTACCAGCAGATGGATTAGGATCAGTAAAAAGAAGGGGAGGATCAGAGAAGGCAGAATCAAGCAGCCTTTTTACACAATGTGGAAGATTAACTTCGAAGGTTCCACAGTGAGTATAACACACATGCTTTCCTGCATATACAGACTGATTTTACTTTTGTGAGTTTAGTAACACTGTAAACCCAAAGCCAAAAATTGAATATATTGCAACTTACCAATCAAATGTGGTGGCTGCATTGTTTTTCTTTTTTAGGCTTTTTTTTCCTCCGTTTTCACCTGGTAATCTGGCCAGTAACACACCTCCTGTATTACAGTGCCTCTGCTTTGGATGAATGAGCACAGAGACATGGCAGACAGCAGCACTGTCTGTATGGGGGCAGGGTAGTTTTAAATGTACTAGCAGATTTAAATACACTAACAAATTGAAACCAACTTCCAGCTCACACTTTATAATCAGTTACAGAAAAAACTTTTTTTTCCCTTTTGGAATAAAGGTTTTACATAAATAAAAAACACTGATCATTGTAAGCACCATTGTCAGTGTTAAATGGTTTGTCTCATCTCTGCAAACTGATACACCTGGAAGAGAGCTTGCTCTTTTCAAAAACAACAAACCTACTGGTTGGATCACCAGCTGAAAATAGATGAAATAAAGCCTAAAAAAACTCCAGTCCATACATGGATCAAAATATGGCCATTTCAGGAGGGACCAAATGAATTCCGATCCATGTACAGGCAGGGAGCTTGTACAGAAGTCAATCTACTAATACATCAGTGTACTTTACTGCAACTAATATGTACTGCTCATTCCAAACAAATGGAAATGGGAAGAAAAGGAAAGGTTTTGGAGCTCATGGAGGATATTACCAGGAAACATAAAACACAGTAAGAAATGATTTAATCAAAAATAGATTACAGGGCCATTGAGTAGTGGATGTGCAAGGATTATTTTGGGATAATAAAGATATCATGTTGTGTCACTTTAAGACTTGCATTAATGATCACCACTGCACATCTGCAGAATAGAAAAAAATGACACACCTTCCAGATAGAAAGTCATTGTCTATATCCTTCTTCAGTTAAAAACATAGCGTGACAAGGAGCAGTTTCTAAATTCTGTCAACATATAAGGTTAAAAAAATATGCTGCATATGACTATTAGAGGTTTGAGTGAAGATAAGAAAGACAAAAAGGCATTAAAAAATAAAATAATCATAATGCCAGCTTCTATGTGACACAATTTCTTTCAATGTCAAGTGCAGATTATTTGGGCATTTTTTTTTTTTTTAGAATCCAGTTCATGTCATACTAACCACTGAGGACTCAAGTCCTTTATTTTTCTCATTTGTATGTTTTAGAAGGATATTTTATTAATGCTTTCAGATGAAAATACATCAAAAATTCTGTCAGGATTCAATTTCATGCATACCATATTTAATCTACTGTATGGAAAATGCATTAAAGATAAATTTTATTGCCCTCAGCTGCCAAAGTGTTAAAAAGCAAGCATGCATGACCATTTTGTAGAGGGGTAGAGTCTGACTCAGTTTAATATTGATAAGGCTTTTGACGTCATGGAATGTTAGAATGCAGGGGCTGATTTAACACCACCCTAGGCAAAGTTTTCCATAACTGTCCCAATAATTTGTACTTTATGTTCATGCTTTTTCCTAATCATAGTGCATGTAGTACACATGGCTCACTTTTACAGCTGTTTATGTGTATTTTAGAAGCATCTGAACACATTTAAGCAGCTTCTTTAATGGTCTGAAATAATCTTAATAATTTGTAACCTATTATCATTTTAAACACTGAAACTAAAACTGATCTTTTGCTTGAAACTCATCCGTGACCATCCATACTCTTATTACATTTTTACAACAGTTTTCACTGTGATGCAATGGGACCAGAGTGAGTGACTCTGTTACCTTTGTCATAAAGTGTTCAGCTGTGGACTGAGACACCAGAAAATGCATTCAACTCCAAAAAGTAATGTTTTCTAAAACCTGAAATTGAAGACAATGTCCAAGAAGGAGGTTATACCATGGCCAGATCTAGCCTTTCTGATGTGGGGGTGCAACAAAAAATGTCAGGGGTACAGAGGATGGGAAGTCAGCAGGGCAGAGGATGAGGTCAGCAGTTTGTAGGGCAGTATACAGGGGTGAGAAGGGCAGTGTATGGGGTCAGCAGGGTGGAGGAAAGGAGTCAGAAGGGCAAAATACAGGGGTCCACAGTGCAGAAAACAAGGTTCAACAGGGTAGTGTACAGAGGTCCACAGGGCGAATAACAGGGGTCAGCAGAACAGAGCACAGGGGTCAGCAGGGCAGTGTACAGGGGTCAGCAGGGCAGTGTACAGGGGTCAGCAGGGCAGTGTACAGGGGTCGGCAGAGCTGAGGGTAGGAGTCAGCAGGGTGGATGACAGGGTTACTGGCAGGGCAGAGGACAGGGGACAATCAGCATAGCTCCTTCTTCCTTCCCTGCACTTCACACAGCCTGGGCACAATTATCAGATCTCCTCCTCCCCACACAGCACATAGCTGAGATTTGATTCCCTTAATCACAAACACAGCAGAGTGAGTAGCTGGTTACTGGAGCTGCGCTGCCATTCTGACCCGGGAACTTCACAGTTCAGAACTACAGCATAGCAGCCAGCTACACACTCTGGTCTGTAGATTATTTTTTTATGGGGGGCTTCAGCTCTTTCAAATTGCAAAAGTGAGACAAGATGGGGTGCCCTTTGTGTTGGTCTCTCCTGCCTGTGAAAAAAAGAGTGCAGCGTTAAATGTTTGGCGTGGCTTTCATTACGCTGAATATTGGCCGTGACTTAAAGGGGCACAGAGTGCACAGCTTAGTAAAGGATGCAAAAGTTTAGTAGTAAGTAAGGCAGAGTTCAGAGATCAGTATTAGATGAGGCAGAGTTCAGAGATCAGTATTAGATGAGGCAGAGTTCAGAGATCAGTATTAGATGAGGCAGAGTTCAGAGATCAGTAGTAGATGAGGCAGAGTTCAGAGATCAGTAGTAGATGAGGCAGAGTCCAGAGATCAGTAGTAGATGAGGCAGAGTTCAGAGATCAGTAGTAGATGAGGCAGAGTTCAGAGATCAGTAGTAGATGAGGCAGAGTTCAGAGATCAGTAGTAGATGAGGCAGAGTCCAGAGATCAGTAGTAGATGAGGCAGAGTCCAGAGATCAGTAGTAGATGAGGCAGAGTTCACATATCAGTATTAGATGAGGCAGAGTTCAGAGATCAGTATTAGATGAGGCAGAGTCCAGAGATCAGTAGTAGATGAGGCAGAGTTCACATATCAGTATTAGATAAGGCAGAGTTCAGAAATCAGTAGTAGATGAGGCAGAGTTCAGAGATCAGTAGTAGATGAGGCAGAGTTCAGAGATCAGTAGTAGATGAGGCAGAGTTCAGAGATTAGTAGTAGATGAGGCAGAGTTCAGAGATCAGTAGTAGATGAGGCAGAGTTCACATATCAGTAGTAGATGAGGCAGAGTTCAGAGATCAGTATTAGATGAGGCAGAGTTCAGAGATCAGTAGTAGATGAGGCAGAGTTCAGAGATCAGTAGTAGATGAGGCAGAGTTCACATATCAGTAGTAGATGAGGCAGAGTTCAGAGATCAGTATTAGATGAGGCAGAGTTCAGAGATCAGTAGTAGATGAGGCAGAGTTCAGAGATCAGTATTAGATGAGGCAGAGTTCAGAGATCAGTAGTAGATGAGGCAGAGTTCACATATCAGTATTAGATGAGGCAGAGTTCAGAGATCAGTAGTAGATGAGACAGAGTTCACATATCAGTATTAGATGAGGCAGAGTTCAGAAATCAGTATTAGATGAGGCAGAGTTCAGAGATCAGTAGTAGATGAGGCAGAGTTCACATATCAGTATTAGATGAGGCAGAGTTCAGAAATCAGTATTAGATGAGGCAGAGTTCAGAGATCAGTAGAAGATGAGGCAGAGTTCACATATCAGTATTAGATGAGGCAGAGTTCAGAGATCAGTAGTAGATGAGGCAGAGTTCAGAAATCAGTATTAGATGAGTCATCTGTAAAACATGGTGGAGGCAGTGTGATGGCATGGGCATGCATGGCTTCCAGTGGCACTGGGTCATTGGTGTTTATTGATGATGTGACCGAAGACGGAAGCAGCCGGATGAATTTTGCAGTGCTTAGAGATATACTGTCAGCCCAGATACAGCCAAATGCAGCAAAGTTGATTGGACGGCATTTCACAGTACATATGGACAATGATCCAAAACACACTGCAAAAGCAACCCAGGAGCTTTTGAAGGAAAAGAAGTGGAATTTTCTGCAATGGCCGAGTCAATCACCTGATCTCAACCCAGTTGAGCATGCATTTCACTTGCTGAAGGCAAAACTAAAGGCAGAAAAACCCACAAACAAAGAACAACTGAAGACAGCTGCAGTTAGAGCCTGGCAAAGCATCAGAAAGGAGGAAACCCATTCTTTGGTAATGTCCATGGGTTCCAGACTTCAGGCAGTCATTGCCAGTAAAGGATTCTCAACAAAATATTAAAAATGAACATTTTACTTATGATTATATTCAATTGTCCAATTACTTTTGGTTCCTTGAAAAAGGGGGGGTGGCTACTCTTAAGAGCTGTGATTCCTAAATTCTTCCTGTAATTTGGATGTACATACCCTCAAATGAAACCTGAGAGTGTGCACTTTCATCCCATATCCATTATATAACTATAGCTTGAATATGTGTTGGTAAATGCCTGAATAAAAATAAAATTGTGCCTGTGTCCAAATATATATGGACCTAACTGTATGTATGGGGTTTATGTCACTTTTTGCCACCTGAAAAAGGGACCCACCATGGCTTTAGAACATCTGTGTGTTAGGCCCTGTTCAAACTTGAGAATTATGTAGCTTGAAGCTCAAAAAAAAACCAACAAGCAAAAACCTATTGTCGTCAATAGCACAGGTCTGCAAAAATTTTTTTTCAAGAGCTGTTTTGGTTATTCCACAAAATCTTTATGTTTTTTTGGTGCGCTGAATCCGAAAATGACCTCCATTTTGTCATAGGACATCACGTTTCCTGACAATTTAGGTAACTAACTGTTAAATAAGGCAATACCTCAAAATAAATGGAAATAGACTTATAAAATTAAAGTTTTATTACACTTTTTTCATGAAAATCCTTTTTTGAACTGAAATGAGCTCACCTACACACACTAAACTCGATTCTTCTTCCCTGTGAGGCTCCTCTTGGTGCATTTACGCTTGTGAGTTGCATCTGGAATGTCTCTCTGAAGCATCCAACAGTAGTCTGCCATCATTGTAATGTTCCATTTTCCCTGGTATCTCCTTTCCATCTCTTTAATGTCTTGGTGGAATCGTTCACCTTGTTCCTCACTCACAGCTCTCAAATTTTCAGGAAATTAGTCAAGGTAAGACTGGATGAAATGCACTTTCAAACTCATCAGGCAACCTAAAGCTTGAAATGCTTTCAGCATTTGTCCAACGATCTTTTTGTACGGAGGATCTTTGATATTGCCTAAAAATTTCTGCACGACTTCTTTAAATGCAATCCACCCTTCCTTTTGAGGATCCGTCATGGTAATGACAAACTCTTGGTCAACTATAAGCCTTCTAATGTCTGGTCCGACGAACACACCTTCCTTCAATTTTGCCTCCGACAGGCCTGGAAACTTGGTGACCAAGTATTTGAAGCATTCTCCATCTCTTGGAAGTGATTTTACAAATTGCTTCATCAATCCTAATTTTATGTGGAGAGGTGGTAGAAGAACTTTATGGGAAGGTACCAAAGTTTCTCAGAGGACATTTTGTTTCACCGACTGTTAGCACCCTCGGCTGCCAACTCTTCTTGGTCCAGTGATTTTGTTGGTCTCGACTGCCTGAGCAGCATGCACAAGACCTTCAAGTCCCCACACACTTGCCAACCATGGTCTTCATATTTAAGTTTACAAAGAACCAATTCAAGTTCTCGTAGGTTTCCTTCAAGTGTACAGAATGACCTACAGGTATGGAAGCGCAAAAAACACAGTTGTGGAGTAAAACTGCTTTGAGACTTCTTTTTGAAGAATCTATAAAAAGACGCCATTGCTCTGAATCATATTGGATTTTAAATTGACCCATCAGACCTTCAACTTCGATGCAATAAACCAACTTGTCTTCCTAGGCGAAGTAAGGAACAAACTCCTTTTAACGATGTCTGAACCATGAAGATGGCACTCCTGGCAACAATAAATTCCTGCTTTTCAGCCTTGATCCGAGTAACTCAGCGGCATCTTTGGGAAGATTCAAGTCTCTTACCAAATCATTCATCTCCTCCTGAGAAAACAATTTTGGTCTTGTATCATCTTCAAAGTCAGAACTTAATTAGTCATCTGGTTCAGGTATGACTTCACCTTCATCGGAGCTAGGTATTTCTTTCAAGGTAACAGGGGGCTTGGGTACTGGTATATCTGTGCCATGGGGGATGGGACGAATTGCTGAGTGAAGATTGGGGTATGAAATGGAATACTTCCATTTGGAATTAAACCCTTTCACATCGCATGAACAAAAGTAACAGTCGTCACTATGGTTTTTTTGCTGTCGCCATACCATAGGAATCTCATAACCGAAAGATTTTTTCTTACCCTTGAACCAGTTTCGGAGGTCCTCAACACACCGTTTGCACACTTTATGAGGCGCCCAAACTTTATCTTGATCTCCAATTTTTAGTTCAAAGTATGCTAAGTATACTTTTTTCACAAAGTCTGTAATATTCTGCTGTTGCTTCAATACTGTATATTCACCACAGATGAAACAGAAACTGTCTGGCGAATTAATACACTTTCGCGGAGCCATAACATAACAGTTGAAGAATGATGAGCTAACATGAACTGCGATGAAAAAGTGTAAACAGCCTAGAACCAAGAACCTAATGATGATTCGTGCACAAGTGTGGATTGCAGGAGAGAGCAGCTCTGTGTCTGTACACGAGACCTCACAGTGCTGGCCACGCCCCACTGCACTGACCAGAGCTGCTGCTATCTGCCCTGTGTCTCCCTCCCACTGGATTCTTCAGGAAAGATTAACCCCTTCTACCATTAGAAGCACAGACTCAGGGCTCAGGCTTACACATACAGCATGCTACTGAGTATCCCAGTAGTCAAACATGACACTCAGAGCAGCACTTGTATTCACCCCCTATGCAGGGGGGGAGGGGCAGAGATTGTTTACCTGCAAATAACAACAAAGGGCCAGAAGAGAAAATGAGTAAATAGATTTTTTTTTCCCTAAAACTTGCTTCGCTTATGAATATATTGCTGACCATCAGATTTACAGTGCTATATTTTTTTTACATAACTCGGACAAGCCCTTTAAGGTTTTTTTGGCATTTTATATCTTAAATGCACTTATGTGAATTAATTAATAGTAATTTGGACTTTAAATTTGGTTAAAAACCCATAATATAAAAAAAATACCAAACATTTTATTAATTTGATAAATTTGAAGACAATTTTGCATTTTGTGGCAAATCATGACGTCTAGGAGTTTTTTCAATATTTTATTTGTTTTCAGCACACCAAAATACATGGAAATTAGATGAAAATAATCAAACAGCTTTTTAGTCGCAGACCTGTGTAGCCTTTGTTCACATTTAAATGTCCTGTCACTTGTAGCAAAATGACTGGTGCTCCAAAAAATACATGAGCTACTTTTCAGGCAGAATTGAGCATTTTGTCAACATAGACTGCAATGGACATGCCTGAAAACCACAACATGAGCTTTTTTCAAGCATTTAGTCACTCTTTTTCTGCTCAAACAGCATCTCTCTGCCCCTTTTTCAGCAGCACTCCACACCTTTTAGTTGAAAAACGCCTGAAATACACCTGACAAACGCTTGAAAAAAACACTTGAAAAAACACAGCTTAGGTGTGGATGTAACCTTATGGTTTACATATTTGCAAATAGCTCTTGCAAAATGACTTTCTTAAAATCCTGAGGTTGTCTCTCTCTTCTTGGTTGTTAATGGAGTCACTGTTAGCCATGCACTCCCGACAAAGGTAACAGAAGAGTGTGGTGCTATAAGAATTTGTTACAAAGCAATAAAAACATGGCACGTTTTCTAATCCCTCTCCACTCTATCCAAAACTAAAAAAAGTATATCTAAAGCCAAAATCTTTTTTTAGGCCTCATACACACTGGACATTTTGCCAACTCAACTAGAAACCTTTTCTCCTGGCAGCAGCGTTTTGGCAAAAAAAATGCCTGATGCTTGTAATTGCCATTAATTCATTTCATTGACCAGAATAATAATTAGTTCTGGCCATTGAAAGGAATTAACACTCAATTACTAATTGTGCCTAATTTTAACAAGCGACAGTGTATTTATAAGATCCCCCAAAAACAATAAATGTGAAATGTAATCCTTCAATCACCTTAATCCCCAAAAATTTGCAAATAAAAATATATATAAAAATATATATAAATCCACTACAAATATAAAGTCCACAAAAATTCCTTTTCAAGTCCACTAAAAAAATCCAATCAATTCTTCCAACGATATTCACAAAATGTCCACCTCAAAAAAAGGGATCCGTTTCCTATTCGTTTAGCAGATAAGATGACAGTCAGATGTAAACGGTCAAGCGGTCAGTTTACATCTAACCACCCAAAGAGGACAGCAGGCTGTGTCTGGGTCTGCTCTACATAAGTGGGAGTGGACATGGACCTGTCATCTGCCTGCTCTGTAGGGATCAGTGGAAAGATCCCCCGTGGAGCAGGTGGAGTCCGCCCGTGTGAAAGAGGCCTTAGACAAATGTAACCATTCCAGGTGTTTCTGTTGGAAGACTTCCCTAGTATTCCTGTTGTCAATGTCAACTGAAATCACTGTCTGTCCTGGTGATAATGGTCACCATGACTCCTGTCTAAATTGGCCCTAGTATGAATGTATGTTAGGAACCTTTGTACGCCCCTTGAGGGCTAGGGACTGATGTGAATGTGTAATATACAGTTGCAAGAAAAAGTATGTGAACCCCTTGGGATTACGTGGAGTTTTGCATGAATTGGGCATAAAATGTGCTCTGAATGTCATCTAAGTCACAACAATAGAAGAACACAGTCTGCTGAACATAATACTACACAAACATTAGATGTTGCCATGGTTTAATTGCACATAACATGTAAACATTCACAGTGCAGGGAGGAAAAAGTATGTGAACCTTTGGACTTAATAACTGGTTGACCCTCCTTTGGCAGCAATAACCTGAACCAGACATTTCCTGTAGTTGCAGATCAGACCTGCACAATGATCTCGAGTCATTTTGGACCACTCCTCTTCACAAAACTGTTTCAGTGTAGCAATATTCTTGGGATGTCTGGTGTGAATCGCTCTCTTAAGGTCATGCCACAGCATTTCAATCAGGTTGAGGTCAGGACTCTGACTGGGCCACTCCAGAAGGCGTATTCTGTGCTGTTCCAGCCATTGTTTTGTTGAATTACTTGTATGCTTTGGGTCATTGTCCTGTTGCATCACCCATCCTCTGCGGAGCTTCAGTTGGCGGACAGATGGTCGTACGTTTTCCTGCAAAATGTCTTGATAAACTCTGGAATTCATTTTCCCATCAATGACAACAATCCATCCAGGCCCTGAGGCAGCAAAGCAGCCCCAAACCATGATGCTCCCTCCGCCATGTTTTACAGTGGGGATGAGGTTTTGATGTTGGTGTGCTGTGCCTTTTTTTCTCCACACATAGTGTTGTGTGTTCTTCCCAAACAACTCAATCTTGGTTTCATCTGTCCACAGTATATTTTGCCAGTAGTGCTGTGGAACATCCAGGTGCTCTTTTGCAAACTTCAAACGTCCTGCAATATTCTTTTTGGACAGCAATGGCTTCCTCCGTGGTGTCCTCCCATGTACTCCATTCTTGTTTAATGTTTTCCTTATTGTAGATGTGTCAACAAAAATGTTAGCATGTGCCAGAGATTTCTGTAGGTCTTTAGCTGACACTCTGGGATTCTTCTTTACCTCATGCAGCATTCTGCGCTGTGCTCTTGCAGTCATTTTTACAGGACGACCACGCCTAGGGAGAGTAGCAACAGTGCTAAACTTTCTCCATTTGTAGACAGTCTGTCTTACCGTGGACACATGAACCTCAAGGCTTTTGGAGATACTTTTGTAACCCTTTCCAGCTTCATGCAAGTCAACAATTCTTGATCGTAGGTCTTCTGAGAGCTCTTTTCTGCGAGGCATGGTTCACATCAGACAGTGCTTCTTGAAACCAGTAAACCCAAAACAGGTGTGGGTTTTTTAAGGGCAGGACAGCTGTCAGCAACACATCCAATATCATCACACTGATTGGAATCAAGGTTGGCTCACTCCTGGCTCCAATTAGCTCTGGGAGAAGTAATTAAGCTAGGGCTTCACATACTTTTTCCTCCCTGCACTGTGAATGTTTACATGTTATGTGCAATTAAACCATGGCAACATCTAATGTTTGTGTAGTATTATGTTCAGCAGACTGTGTTCTTCTATTGTTGTGACTTAGATGACGTTCAGAGCACATTTTATGCCCAATTCATGCAAAACTCCACGTAATCCCAAGGGGTTCACATACTTTTTCTTGCAACTGTATATGTAAAGCACTGCGTAAATTGACGGCGCTATATAAGTGCCTATAATGACCAGTAGAAAGGTCAGTTTTTCTAGAGGGAGACACAGGCAATAATAAAAACCTGACCCATCTTTATCCATAACAAAAAAGATTTAGCTCTAGATATACTGTAAAGCAGAACTTTTATTTTTCCATGCAGTGGCGATGTGCATGGGTTAAGTGCTCGTTTTGTCTAGGGCAGGGTCGGGACAAGGGGTGGGCGGGAGTGGTGGCTGCCCTGGGCGTAGTGGTATCATGTGAGGTGGGAGGGCAACACATGGGGAGTTCCTACCTACAAGCTGACAGGAGTAGTGATTGGCAGTGTAACAAACACTTGTACTGGGGATGAGAATATTTAGGCTAGGAGGGGGTAGGAGAAAAAGATTTGTGTTAGGTGGATGTTTGGGGGGGGATATGTGTAAGAAGGGGGGATTGAGGGTGAGAGCATTTGTGCTGGGAGGAGGCATTTGGTGGGCAGCAGTGGTGTAAGATTTGTTTTAGGAGGCAAAATTTGGGGTGGGGGAGAAGAATTTGTGCTGGGAGGTGATTTGGGGGGGGGGGTATGCTAGTAGGGGTTATCAGGGGGAATTTGTGCTGGAAAGGGGGGATTTAGAAAGGGAGAGAGGATTTCTGCTCAGAAGGAAAATTTGAAGAGTAGAGGATTTGTGTTATGAGGGGGGATTTAAGGAGGGAGAGAATTTGAGCTGGGAGAGGGGATGGGGGGGGCAAAGATTTGAGCAGAGTTGAGAATTTCAGTGGGGGAAGGGGGGAATGTGTGGATTTGTAGAGGAAGAGGGGGAGTTTTGTTTGGGGAGAATTGTGGCTTGCGAAGGGAATATGTGCTTAGAAAGTAAGCATGCAGATAGTGTTCACAGTGTTTTTTGGGGGAGGGACGAAAGTTTTGCTGACATATAATGCTCATCCATTTTGGAGAGGTGGGGGGTGCTGTTTACCATCTTCACCCTGGGTGCTAGGTGACCGTGTCCCAGCACTGGTCTAGGGGCTCAGGTAAAAGCTGTACTTACCCATTCCTCCAATCCACCAGAAAACCGTGCTCTCCTACTTCCAGCGGTGAACTGTTCCTGCTGTTCTCATGTCCAAAACTGGTCAGGAAAAGCCCATTCACAAGACTGCTAGCGTGAGGGGGGGGCAGGAGCAGCAGGGTCCAGTCTCGCGCTCAGAGGATCTGCTGATTAGGTAAGTATATCTTTGCATTCTGAGCCCCTAGACAAAAACGAGCATTTATCCCACACAGTGTGGGCATAGCCCCACTGCATGGGAAAATAATCATTTTGCCAGGATTTCTTCTTTAAGCAAGTAGTCCATTCACTCCCACACAATTATTATATTTTGTTACAGTTTATTTATTCACATGTCCACAACTTGTCATCAAAACCACTAGACACTTAAACAAGAACTCTGGAAAAAGTTTATTTCTAACAGCCAAGAAAATTTGGAACCTCTGTCTGGTTTCTACTGTTGTCTTTGTCACCATTGGAGAGATGTCCCTCTCTTGGAGTTCCAGAGACACACCAGGAAGTAAGGAGAACTAGGAAAATTTTACCTTTGACAGCTGCCACTGCAATTTGCAATCTATTCTTTTTCGTCTGCCAAATCGATTTATCCTCATTTCACCTAAGCCAAACTGTAACCTGCATCCATAACAAGTTGTAAATGTATTACTTTGAATCTACTATGTTAATTATACAGACATAAGAATGAATTTAGAAAGAAACTTTTTCCTACTGCAAACATCCTGTTCAAATAAAAAATGGAGCCACTTTTACATCTTCGGTCTTTTTTTCTAATTTTGGAAAAAGCTTTCAGACTCTGAAACTGCAGGAAAGTCTTATTTAAAACTCAGCTGGATTGCAGAATATCATAACCAGGGTAGAAAGTATTTTAATACATTTTAGTTATAAAAAAAATGCAAACTTGTTCTTGATGTAATTTTGAAAAACTTTGTTACCAGTTAGTCAGTTTCTCTTCTGACTGCCAAAATAGTAACTTATTTTTAGTCTTTGATCTTTAAAAAGTTCCCTAGACTAAAATGCAACACATAATCAAATAACATGTACGTAAAAACTGGTCAGTTTTTTGAAAGCATGACAGACTTCCCTGTCCAAGTTCTGGGGGACTGCACAACATCAGTCCACAAAGGACCAGTCTACCCAAAACTGATGTTTCAATTCGGGTATGTGTTGGAGAGTTAAACAACCTAAAATTTTAATACTCTAGGTTTGCGATCTCTGGGGCTCATTTTGACAGATAGGTCCTGCTCTAGAAATGTTGATAGTTACTCCTCACATACATAGCAGAACCAGACATCAAAATGACAGCTCAGCACCGTTGGGATCCTAAGGCACACAGTGAGACACCGTTATCAAAGTGATAACTGAACAGTGAAGATGACACCAGAACAGGAGTGTAGACAGTGGCTCCTGATACACAGAGCAGGGCTGGCTGTCAACTGCTGAGCACTGCAGATTACACAGGGAGAGAGCGGATCTGCTTGTGTAATCTGTAGGGGCATACTGTTAGTTTGACAGCGCAACCCTGCTCTGTGTATAAAGAACACTGACATTGGCTCCTGTATGAAGTAGCCTGCTAACATCTGTTGTAGGTTTCATTCATAAAATAGCACTTAAATGCAAATCAAAGTAATAAAGGCTGGCTTTGAAGAAAAAAAAAACAGCAGGAAGTGGAGTGATAAAGAGAAAGTCTCAGCCACATGACCTGTCTGTGCTGCTAAATCCAGGTAGGAAGAGACTATTATGCAAGTATTGCTACACTATATTGCCAAAAGTATTGGGACACCCCTCCAAATCATTGGATT
Organism: Staurois parvus; assembly: GCF_062004578.1. NCBI lineage: Eukaryota > Metazoa > Chordata > Amphibia > Anura > Ranidae > Staurois > Staurois parvus. Next base: position 15,729,089 of record NW_028317807.1, on the reverse strand, counting down.
CAGGTTTTCCAATCACCTTCATGGCCACAGGTGTATACAATCAAGCAACTAGGCATACAGACTACTTCTACAAACATTTGTGAAATAATAGGTCACTCTCAGGAGCTCAGTGAATTCAAGCGTGGTACCGTGATAGGTTACCACCTGACATTATTACTAAATATTCCACGGTCAACTGTTAGTGGTATTATAACAAAGTGAAAGCAACTGGGAACAACAGGAACTCAGCCATGAAGTGGTAGGCCATGTAAAATGACAGAGAGGGGTGAACACATGCTGCAGCTCACAATGTGCAGAAATCGTCAGTTGTCTGCAGGGACAATAGCTAATGACTCCCTAACTTTAAGTGGCCTTCAGATTAGCACAACAGTGCATAGAGAGTTTCATAGAATGGGTTTCCATGGCCGAGCAGCTGCATCCAAGCCTTACATCACCAAGTGCAATGCAGAACTTTAGAAGCTGTGGTGTAAAGCACACTGCCACAGGAATCTAGAGCATTGGACATGTGTTCTATGGAGTGATGAATCACACTTCTCTCTCTAGCAATCCAATGAATGTGTCCGGGTTTAGTGGTTTCAAGGCAAATGGTACTTGCCTGACTGCATTGTGTCAAGTGTAACGTTTGAGGGAGGGGGGATTATGGTGTGGGGTTGTTTTTCAGCAGTTGGGCTTGGCCCCTTAGTTCCAATGAAGAGAACTCTTAAGGTGTCAGCATACCATGACATTTTGGAAAATGTCATGCTCCCAACTTTGTGGGAACAGTTTGGGGATGGCCCCTTCCTGTTTTAACATAACTGAGCACCAGTGCACAAAGCAAAGTCCATACAAACATGGACGAGTGAGCTTGGAGTGGAGGAACTTGACTGGCCTGTACAGAGTCCTGGCCTCAACACATTTGCGATGAATTACAGCAGAGACTGCGAGCCAGGCCTTCTCGTCTGACATCAGTGCCTGACCTCACAAATGCGCTTCTGGAAGAATGGTCAAACATTCCCATAGACACCTCTAAACCTTGTGAACAGCCTTTCCAGAAGAGTTGAAGCTGTTATAGCTGCAAACGGTAGACCAACTCAATATTGAACCCATACGGAATAAGACTGGGATGCCATTAAAATTCATGTGTGTGTAAAGGCAGGCATCCAAGAACTTTTGGCAATATAGTGTATGTTCTAATAGTTTAACTGTAGCTGCAGAGTGTGTTTTGGAATTCTTGTGACAGACAAAATATCTCCGTGCTATTGTTATTATCGCACATGCACAGTGCTACATAGCCAGGTTTGTGCTACTGTATGTAGACATGTGTGGTTTGTTTTGTTATGAATCAATATTCAGCTGAAATTTGCATTATTTGGAGATTTGGATATATCCAAATCTCTGAATCAGAATAGCAATGAATTTCAACTAATCAAAAATTAATTATAACAAAAGCAATGAATTAATTCATATTCATTAGTTTCATTCAGGTGACACGATGTAATAGTTTTGGCCTTTTGTTTGAAGCATCCAAAATTACGTAATGAAATACGTATGATCCGATTGATTCTGATCCATTCATTTTTATTCTAGTATAGAATAAAGAGTGTAGCATGAATATTCCAATAAGATTCTTTTTTGTATTGGGGTTGAACTTGAGAGAGCATTCTTTTCACTTGTATGTGCACAGTCCAACAAAGTCAGTTGGGAATGGGGAAATTAATTCAATACAATAACATAATACATTAATACATATTAATCATATACAGTAAAATAAATATAGTTAATATTGAAGAAAACCAACAGAATAACTAAATGTCCAAAAATATAAATTGATTCAGAGCAATGAATATATACTCTTCCAAAATAATTAGAATTGTTCCAAAAACGGATCATTCTAACATAACGATGAGTAAATGAAATGATTTACTTAACAAATGAAACCGAGACAAAACAAATTTTTTTGTCGTGCACATCACTGACAGTGTATATAGTGGTCACCTTCCAGTACATTAGTAGGTGAACCTGTTTATTGTAATAGAGTTTATATACAACTCATGTTATTTTAGTTAACCCTGTTTCTTCTATTCTTGAATTCTATAGCTTGTTTTAGCTCAGGGCTTTATAACCAGCATGGTTAGGCACCCGACAGCCACTGCTGGTAGTTAGCAGCTAGTTAGGTCCAAGTGCATGTCGGATTAGAAACTACTAGGGAGGGACTAAAGTGAAAAGCATAAAGGTGGACTCTCAGTTCCAGTGTCACATCACAATTTCTGCATGTAAGAAGCTGTGTTCCAAGCCGGTTGGACAACAATTACATGTATTTAAAGTCCCGAATTTACACTGCTTTTTTTAGCTGCTCCATCACCACTGATCGTGTCTTCAGGTCTCTGACACAGAGACGAACACTGAATCGTGATAATGTTTAGGGGCCCATGCAACTGAACTTTCCTGCAACATTCAACTGTAGGTGTCTCTAATAATATTTATATACACCTTGGTATGTGTGCACAATTCCACCAAGACTCCTATCAGGCTCTTTATTGATAGTACCTGTTTGTAAATTGGAAGTATGCACTATTATTAATCTTTTCTTTATGCAAAGCTTTAATTATTTCCATACTGGTATGAATCTTTATACTTATGGTCACTGTGATACGCTGGTTGCAGTAGTTCTGCTCCCAATTACTTTGATTAGATTACAGGTTAATTTCCCAGGGGATTTTCCTGAGGGAATTCTCTCTGTTTACAGAGGCCCTGTCCTAGGTGGAGGCACTGCCAAGTTTATTATCAAACACATTCTTCCACTTATCAAACGTTCTGGTTCTCTTATTTACCTACAAGTTAAGGGACATACCCCTCACTCCAAACAAGAGATACGAGTATTTTGTGATTCTCTCTTGCTGCTGCTTTACTAATCTTTCATCAGAAGAACCAAAGCCCTACCAATTTAGTTACTTCACAAAAGGTCATGTTAAGAAAGTAATGGGAGAAGATCAGTTGCAGGCAATTCTGGTAGCTAGCCCTTTACCTTTTTTTAGCCACAGCTTCCATAGTTCTTGCCTTCCTTAAATAACAAGAAATGTGTAGCAGTACTCAGAAGTATCTATCACTGTTCTGATAATTGTATGTTTGAGGGTCTAAGGACAGTAGGGATATCTTTTTCCAAAAATACTTTGCTATTTCCATGATTTACACTGATTAAAAGGTCTATATGGGAAACAACAGAATTAGAGATTTGAAGTTCTTGAAAAAAGTGTCACCTACAACAGAAAATATAAATCCTCATACGTACATTTTTTTCAGTGCCATTATTTTCTAATTGTACATTATGGAAAAATGATTTTCCTGTATCTCAAAAGAGCCATTATTGATACTTATATACTTCAGGTAACAGCAAGCCTAGATATGAACAAGTTAATATATTTTGAGTGTGGGGCATTACGTTTAGCATACAAGTCTAATCATCTTTGAATTAAATATTTTTTATTATCTAAGTAGAAATAAAAAGTCACCCTTCAATTTTATAAGGCTGTGTTAATGCGTGCATGATTTAGAAAGGTGTAACATGCATTATAGCAAACATCTCTTGGGATGGTTATTGATGAAACTAAATAGCTCCTTAGTGAAATATCAATGAAATGCATTATACCTATATGAACAGAAAATGTTTTAACATTCCTAGAGAACATAAAGCCTGAATTACGCAGGAAATAACAATGGAACCTGACCTACTTGTGAACTTCATTGTAATGACTTTGTTCTATATTAGTGTATTAGCTGTGGGTTTGCAAAGCAATGATTTTCTAAATGGTATCAAGTAATAATCTCAGAATGAATGAAAAAAAAAAACACAAGGCATTCCACATAGTTATGTAACTGCAACACAAGTGCAATCTAAGCAGCATAGGGGTTGTGAAAATATTATTTTACAATTTCAATAGGTAAGAATTAGGTTGGCTATTTAAAAATTTATAGAAATGTAAAATGGTGATGTAAAAGAAAATGTGACTCCATTCATAGCTTTCCACTGATAGAAATAGTAGAATACTGTTTATAATGATTGTTATGGTAACAAGAAAAATAAAGCAGTAAAATGTTGTACAGTGTAAGCCATAGATAGTAATAGGAACGTAAAAATGTACAGTAGGTAATACCTTTGTGTGGTCAACTCAATATATTTTTAAGAGCAAATATGGAGACACGGAGTGTTCCATAATGCAAAAATAATTTTTGGGAGAAGACAGTAGCCAATCTCAATTAGGGTTCCGTGGAACACTAAGGTTTGTCCAGTGGATGCTAGTGGTTTCTTGAGCAATATCTGCCTCTCAAATAAGTAAGCACTAACAACAATAATCTTTTTTTCTATCTTTAAGGGGATCACAATGACCACCAATATAAGTAGCATTCTTCCTAGTGACCATAACATGAATGTATAGTTAGCTGTATAAATAGTAATTATTACCAGATGTTCCCTGAGATCAAAAAGATTTTTCAATGGCTCCTCTATGGTAAAAAGGATGTAGCAGAAATATAACACCCTACATAGTGTGATTAAATTGGTCATTGTGTAGCACATAATTAATCTCCTAGACAGATAACAAATAAAACAGTGAATTGTCATTACCAAATATGCATATTTCCCAACTCTGCTTTATTGCCTGGACTCATTTGTACAACGTAAATACCTTTCATTCCTCACAGATCTGTATCTTTGTCTTTGCATCTAGAACATATTTTCGTTTGTTGAGGAATTAATCATTTCAGTTCTTCATCACCACTGTGTTTGTGTGTATATAGGTGTAGCACCCTCTTAGTTAGCTAGGGGGAGATAGAATATAATTGTCAGTCAGGGGCTGAGTAGCAGCCCAGGTGCAAAAGTCAAAAGGTTAAATTTGGGTCAGGAGCTGAGAGGCTCTGCATGCCAGTCCCTCTTGAATTTCCCCCAGTCTAGAGCTTTGGGGAAAGGTCTCGAAGCAGTGGGTGGATATGAGGAGTGGCTGGCTTGTACTCTTAAGGGATCCTGGCCAGTCTCCAACAGGAGGCTTGGCTAGGGGCCAGGACAACCCTTAAAAGTGTTTGAGCCTGCTCAGCAGCAGGAGAGTTTGAGTGGAAGATATAGAGGAAGATGTGAGACTGAAGGCAGGAGCCTGGGAAAGGGCTCAGATGGAGAGAGGGGCTCACCTCCAGGCAGTGGCGCTGGAAATGAGGAAAGCTTGGAGCTTCACTGGTCCCCAGAGCGAGAACCGCCTGTACAGCAGGGAAGGAGTGGCCCAGCTAGAAGGCCTGGTAACAGCCACCAACCCATCAGTGGTACAGGAGAGGATCTGAGTGAGTACCCCTGCATCCCCTGGGTGGATAGGAGAAGGAGCACTCTAGTGGGATACCAGATTTGTCACCTTTATGGGACTGTCCATTTCTTAAAGCAACAGGCTCTGGGATACCTCCAGAAGATTGCTGGGTGAAGGAAAAGGAGTTCATCCAGGGTCTCGGGTGGTACATTAAGAGACGCTGGCTGGCTCTCCTACAGTTGCAAGAAAAAGTATGTGAACCCCTTGGGATTACGTGGAGTTTTGCATGAATTGGGCATAAAATGTGCTCTGAACGTCATCTAAGTCACAACAATAGAAGAACACAGTCTGCTGAACATAATACTACACAAACATTAGATGTTGCCATGGTTTAATTGCACATAACATGTAAACATTCACAGTGCAGGGAGGAAAAAGTATGTGAAGCCCTAGCTTAATTACTTCTCCCAGAGCTAATTGGAGCCAGGAGTGAGCCAACCTTGATTCCAATCAGTGTGATGATATTGGATGTGTTGCTGACAGCTGTCCTGCCCTTAAAAAACCCACACCTGTTTTGGGTTTACTGGTTTCAAGAAGCACTGTCTGATGTGAACCATGCCTCGCAGAAAAGAGCTCTCAGAAGACCTACGATCAAGAATTGTTGACTTGCATGAAGCTGGAAAGGGTTACAAAAGTATCTCCAAAAGCCTTGAGGTTCATGTGTCCACGGTAAGACAGACTGTCTACAAATGGAGAAAGTTTAGCACTGTTGCTACTCTCCTTAGGCGTGGTCGTCCTGTAAAAATGACTGCAAGAGCACAGCGCAGAATGCTGCATGAGGTAAAGAAGAATCCCAGAGTGTCAGCTAAAGACCTACAGAAATCTCTGGCACATGCTAACATTTTTGTTGACACATCTACAATAAGGAAAACATTAAACAAGAATGGAGTACATGGGAGGACACCACGGAGGAAGCCATTGCTGTCCAAAAAGAATATTGCAGGACGTTTGAAGTTTGCAAAAGAGCACCTGGATGTTCCGCAGCACTACTGGCAAAATATACTGTGGACAGATGAAACCAAGATTGAGTTGTTTGGGAAGAACACACAACACTATGTGTGGAGAAAAAAAGGCACAGCACACCAACATCAAAACCTCATCCCCACTGTAAAACATGGCGGAGGGAGCATCATGGTTTGGGGTGTTTTTCAAAGTGATTTCTCAACAAAATAAAGCATGGACATGTGGACTGGTAGGGGAGTGTGATCTATTACAAATTATTTAAATAGTGTTTTCTGTTTTTGGTGCTCAGATACAGTTAACTTCCTCTTTAACCACACAAAGGTATTGATAAATGGTACTGTAGAACTACCACCTTGGGGGTTGCTGTTGAATTCCCCCTATAGCCTTGCACAGCCAGAAAATGGACATTCTCCACACAGCGTTCATCCACAGACAGAAAAATCAGGTCTTGAGCATTGGTTTCATTTTTTTATTGAGAGGATTGAACTTGGATAGGGTAAAAGAGTGTATATGATGCCCAAATGAAATAGAAATCTGAGGATTAACTTCCAGAACTATTCACAACTTCTCCACTGCAACACAATCTCTTATTGCAGTGCTATCCAGCAACTCCTGTTGTAGTACTACAGACCCCAGATGAACTCCTCTTCCACCCAGCAGTCCATAAGGTTTATTTCCTGAGCAGAGGATCTGGCTCCTGTTCCTTTAAGCAAAATGTACAGTCACTAGAAAGGGGGCTAGTCCCGTTTCCCACCAGAGTGCTCGTTCCCCTATCTGCCCAGGGGGTGTAGGTGTACTCACTCAGATCCTCTTCTGCACAACTTGTGGAATGGCTGCTGCTTCGTGTGAAAGTTATAGTGTCTACAAACTATGGTATAGATACTGCAATTTACATAATTTTTTGCTATAGAGCTCTGCACTAGTTTAATTGACAATTGTGAGGAAGTGAAATGAGGAAGTTATGCACCTTAAGAGTGGTCATTGGATTTCAGGCTTCTGTATGTGGCTAGACTCCCAAAAAGTTTCTCACATGTGGTATCCCCATACTCGGGAGAAGTAGCAGAATGTATTTTGGGGAGTAATTCCACATACACCCATGGCTTGTGTGAGCAATAAATCAACTGACAATTTTGTATAAAAAAAAATATTTTCCAAAAACTTCTATAGACTCAACATGCTTCTCAGAAAATAGTTTGGTGTGTCTTCTTTCCAAAAAGGGGTCATTTTGAGGGGTGGGGGCATTTTATGCCACACATCACTCACTATTCTAACCAACTGAAGACCAAGCCTTTTCTGACACTTTTGGTTCACATGAAAAAAAATCTGTATTTTTTGCTAGGAAATTACTTTGAACCCCAAAACATTATATATTTTTTTAAAAGCAGACATTTTAAAGACCGTTGCAGACATTGCAGACCGTGCAATGGCGACAAACTGCATACATTTTTTAATATTCATAGGCAATGCTTAAAAAACCTTTACAAGCTACCATTTTAGATTTACAGAGGAGGTCTAGTGCTAGAATTACTGCCCTTGATCTGATGTTCATGGTGATACCTCACATGCATGGTGCAACTGCTGTTTACACACTGGCACAGGACCGATGCTCATACACGCAGGTGCGAGCTTGCGGGGGGGGAGGGGTGAGGGTGCAATTTACAAATGCGCTGTATATATCCTGTGAAACTGAAGTGATGAAATGCTCGTAGCTTCCGATCTTTTTAGACTATAGAGATGATTGGCACCATTCCAGTCTCCAATCAGCTCTATGGTCAGCTGGCAGAAACACCGGCTGCATTCTCAGGTTCCCCGATGGCATGGGACTGCCCAGAAGGCCATGGAAGGCAGCGGGGGAGGGGGGACATCTTCTCCCGCTGCTTGTAAAAGCAATCCTGTGGCTAATTAGCCACTAGGATTGCTTTTACATGAAAGCCAAACGCCGGCTGAAAAAAATTATACCAGGATAATGCCTGCAGCTGCAGGCATCATCTTGGTATAACCACTCAAAGTCCAGTGATGTACCAGTACGTCGCTGGTCCTTGTTGGGTGTATATGCTATGTTCTTGCCTGTGGGCTGAATGAAAAAAAGAAGAAATCTCTGCCAGAAAAAGTGTGTGGTATGGCCACCATTAAAATATACTGCCCTGCATCTACCCACTTCTAATGGTGGGCACACACGAAATGTTCTTTTTTTGTCGTTCAACCCGTGGGCTGAAAGAAAAAAAGAACCTATTAGATTCCTTATTCACATTGGTTGATGTGGATGAAGAAACCTCTGCCAAAAATTTGTTTTTAAATATATAACGATGCATAGGGGCCATCCACCCACTGGCCATCCCAGGCCCCCATGCTTCGGCATATATGCTCTTTTTTTAACTGTGGATAAAAAATCTCATCCAACAGCACTGCACACACCTACTTATGTATATTCTGAGAGCAAGCCCCTGTTGCTGTCAGAATAAACAAGTTGGTGCTGCAGATGAATGGCATTCCTGCAAAGAAAACAGCAATGGTTAACAATAAAACAGTAACTCCCTAAAACAACTTTTTTTATTTAAATATGTGGCAAAAGATTTTATAAAATATATATGCCAAAGCATAGGGGCCATCCACCCACTGGCCACCCCAGGCCCCCATGCTTCTGCATATATGCTCTTGTTTAACTGCGGATGAAAAATCTCATCCAACAGCTCTGTACACACTGATGTATGTATATTCTGAGAGCAAGTTCCTGTTGCTGTCAGAATAAACAGGTCGGTGCTGCAGCTGAATGGCACTCCTGCAAAGAAAACAACAATGGTTAAAAATAAAACAGTAACAATAAAGCAGTAAAATCGTAACAGTAGAACTGTAACAACAATGACAACAACAACAAAAAACTACAACTATTTTTGGTTTTTAAAATTTTTAATTTTAATTTTTTTTTCTTTTTTTTGTACTTGTACTTTTTCTTTTTTATGTTTTTTTTTCTTTTTTTTTTTAACCTGAACTCAAACCAGATTCTAGGGTCTCTCAAAATGTGATAGCCAGTTTCCTGACTACCTAACATCTTTTGAGACCCTGTGCAAATATGTGCCCTGAACTGTGCCGTGCTGTACCCTATACTAATACTCCACTAGTGTGTGGTAGTGACAGAAGCAGTCCCTGAGGCAGAAACTAGGTTGACCAGGACAGGAGGAACAAAAAAAAAGGGTGTCACACCTAATTCCATATCTGCTACAGACACAACCTTTATTTTGGGGGGGTGCCCTTTGGGTTAGGGTACAAGGAATGGCATCGGGAACATGCCTCTTGCAGCCAGCTAACTGCATCTGTGTTGGGGGTTTGGGCCACAGCGCCTCCTGTATACAAAAGGACCGTGATGATCTCTTTGTGGAATTTTAGGAAGGATTCACTTCGTCCAGTTGCTTTGTAAAGCAAAAAAGCATTATATAGAGCCAGTTGAAATAAATAGACACTTTTTTGTACCAGCGTCTGGCTTTTCGAGAAACTAAGTACGGCTTCATCATCTGGTCCTTGAAGTCCACTCCTCCCATGTTAAGGTTATAGTCGTTGACACAGGGGGGCTTTGCAACAACACCAGCTGCAATTTGGATGGTCATGTCTGTGTGAATGGAAGGCAGAATGAAAACATCCCCTTTGTCCTTCCACTTCACTGTGAGCAATTCCTCATTACTCAAGAAGGCTTTTTCCCCCTTTCTAAGACGGGTATTTACAAGCTGTTGGTGGAAGCCCCGGCGATTAGGTCGCACAGTGCCACATGCGCCAATTCCAAGATTGCACAAATGTCTAAATAGTGGCACACTTGAATAAAAATTGTCCGAGTATAAGTGGTACCCCATATTGAAAAAGGATGACACCAAGTCCCAAACTATCTTGCTACTGCTCTCCATGTAGGCTGGGCATCCGGGGGGGCTCCACGTGACTATCTTTTCCCTCGTAAATTTGAAACATATGTATAGCCTGTTGCCCTCTCACAGGTCTTATACATCTTGACCCCATATCTGGCACACTTGCTGGGGAGAAATTGTTTGAATGCGATGCTGCCAGAAAAACGAATGAGGTACTCAGGCGCAGATGTTTTGTTGGGTATGAGTATAAACATCTGCAAATTTTTTATTAAGGTGATTTACGAGGGGCCAAATTTTGTGGAGCTGGTCAAATTCAGGGTCACCCCAAGTACAACAGAATGTATTGTCGTTGAAATGCATAAATCGCATTATACTCTCATATCTATGCCTGGCCATGGCAGCAGAGAACATGGGCATATGATGAATCAGGTCTGTGAACCAGTACAACCGCAATTAATTTTTTTTAGTAATGCCCATGTTGAGGGTTAGGCCCAAAAAAAGCTAAATTTGGAAACTGCACTGGGTTTCCATGCGAATGGTCTGGCAAGGTTTGAATTTGGGTCGGCGGCGATGAACTGTTGTGCATATAAATTGCTTTGATCTACAATCAATGCATACAGATCTTCCGTGAAAAACAGCTCCAAAAATCAAGAGCAGTATTTATATTTGCTTTTTCCATCTCAATTCCGGGTTGGGCAGTGAATGAGGGAAGTACAGGTGCTGCAGAATTTGTGGGCTGCCAATCGGGATGTGCAAGCACATCTGGAAGGATATTAGGAGCTCTACAGGCCTGTGTGTGAATTCTTGGTGCTTGCGGGACAATACTTGTGCTCGCCACTGCACCAGCTTGTAACCCACTTATGGGACTCGCCACGTCACCAAGTGATACTGCAGTGCTGGTATGTGAAAGACCAGGATGTACTAGACTGCTGGTACTCACCAGTTCACCAAAAGGTAGAGCGGCACTAGTACTGGCACTCTGCTGCATAAGAGAGTCATCATGCAATTGTAACATCTCAGCAATCTGGGAATGGGGTCAGGTAAGCCTGACCTTAGCAGGGACCTCTTCTCCATCATCTGATCTGTCAGGGTGCCGCTGCTGTCTACAGGTTTGTACTCTGAGGCTGATTGTGTCAGTGAGCCTTCCCCTTTGCTCTCACCTGACATGCTCAGAATCCTGTAGGCCTCTTCACTAGAGTACCTTTCCACTGACATTTTGACCACAAAATGTATAGGTACCTAGTGCGACTCATGGAAAAAATAGCACCTGGCTGTCAGGGACTGCTTGAAACGCTACAGAAATATTTACTGGCAAGTGCGAACAGAGATCAGGCCTGATTCTGCAAACACTCCAGATTTGTGTGCAATCTATCAAGTGACAGTGATCTACTGACACTGCACTTGCTGGGGGAGAGGGGGGGAAGGAGGGGTAAGCGTAGGGGCTAAACGCAGGTGCTGGCAGGTTCCGGGGCTGATCCCGCTAACGCTGCATTTTTGGGGACACTATACTAATGTGAATGCTGGTATAGTTCTGATCTGATCAAAGATTTTGCTTTTTCATGCTCTTGAAATAATTGTATCATATTAGTACAGACCAAACTTAGGTTAAGAACAATGTTGATTCATACTGAACCTATTCCAGAGGAAAACATTAATAAGGAATTCACTCCGACATAAAGTACATCATGTTTTTGCTTTAAAAGGGGAATTTAGTGAAACAGAGCTCAGGTGTCTGCAATTAGTTATGTTACATAATCATCCCTTTAGAGTATACTTGCAGAAGGATTTTTTTTTGCATTAATATGTACTCCTTCCTGCATTAAACAAAAACATATGGTCAAACTCTACTTACCCTCCTCACACTCCATTGCTGTCTCCAGCTTCTTCCTCTTTTCAGCAGCACTGGTCCTTTTCTGAGTTAAACAGCCAGCATCATTTAACCCATTACAGATGTTGACATCCCCTGGGGATGCATAATCACACATGTGGGGTGGAGGTTGATCAATGGGCCCGTGATGTGACATTTCCTATTGGGGCAGCAGACATCGGTGTATACTGTCTTTTTGAACCAATAGCAATCTTGTTATTCTAAGTGAACACTGTGGTAAGAGTTTTAACAAAATATCTGTAAAATCTGTACTAATAATTGTAATATTTGTGTATATATATATATATATATATATATATATATATATATGAATATATATTTATTGTTAAGTTGTGTACATGTTTTTGTAGATGATCCCTGCAAAGCCTCTGAAGAATCAGATGTGGACTGCAAAATGCGTCGGCATTATTAGCGGGATATGTAATCATGAAACTTAACTATGTGACCTGTTGGTTTTGTTTTAAATATATTTTTATCTGGTGGAATAGATGGTCCACCCTTTTAACCCTTTGAGGACCAAGGGACGTATTTGTCCCATGTTTTTAATTGCATGTATCATCTGATTAAGAACTTAAAACTCATTTTTTTTTGGTTTGAGTCAAAATATTAGTTCTTATCAACAAACAACAAATGGATCTAGCTTTTTGCCAATTATTTCATGAAATGGCTTAGTTACAGCAACTGAAGTGTACGAACTTTAAAAACAAAAAAATTTATTCTTTTGGCGTTCCAAAATCTTACGGTCCTCAAAGGTTTAATGCACTTCAATAAATATATTTTTATATTCTATTTATGTTTGCTGTTTAGTACAGTGCCTTAAAAGTCCCTTATTCTCTGGAGGTTGCTCCTTTTGGATTTAGGACCATAATATATGTAATTAGTAGTCTTTACCTCGTCCATATCTCTAGCAGGTCTCTGACTCTGTGGGGTATATAGAATGCAAAAGAGAGGGAGTGAGGTACCAATGTGTCACTATCTTATACTCTGACTCCTGATATTGATTACATATGGAGGACCCGAAAAACATATTGTTTTCATACGTGCTTCTGACAACAAGGTAATCCCCAGGTCTTGTTCATAACTATCTAAATAGTGTAGTGGAGACTGACAAGCCTCCGTGAGAAGCTATTTATAGGTTGTGGAGAAAGGGTGGCCCTCTGCCTGACATTCCTGTTCATATTATGTAAATTTGTGAAAGAATTTTACAGGGTTAGGTAAGGAGTGTAAGAAGCAGATAAGCTGCAATATCTGTAAAGTACCTATATAAGAAAGCTCCTGTGAATTTTACAGTTGATTGGAAGACAGCCAGGCAGAGCAACACAAAAAGTGTTGTGCGTACCATTTTTTGGCCTGTTGAATCCAAGGGAACTGTTTTGTCTTGTTTGCACATGGGAAAGTTAGGATGGCCAATGATAAGGAGTAAGGGCAAAGGTCATGGAGCTATCCTGTAGGAATCAAAAGCGGTGAGGCACACTTTTCACTTTACCCCTATAATGAGATGTTAAATTTAATTCTGGAGTGAGCACGTTGGGTCACCAAAAGAGCACCAGGATGTTGATGGGTTCCTCTGCAGGCCATGTTTCCTGAACTGTGAGTGATTGGAACACTTTTTCCCTAGTTAAAAGACTGGCATCTTACATTATCACTTTTCAGTGATATGGCAGAAACAACATCCCCATTTTCAATGCTGGATTGGAAATCCACCCAGCTAGGAACATGGGTAGGTCGAGAGAAGGAACATGCTTATTCCATGCCAACAGAATGTTGTGTTGCAAAGGTGTCCAATGCATCCTCAAAGGGGGCCAGCATGAGAACCTGAACTTTGAATTTTGTAAATACTCCAGGGGCAGAGGATAGGAAAAATGGCAGTGTGACAAACAGAAAGTGATTGTCTCACACTGCAAAGCGTAGAAAGCACTGATTAGGTGGATAAATGAGAGTATACAGATATGTATCTTAGTTGTCTATAGCTGCCAAGTATTTCCCTTGTCTCAGAGAGGCAACAACTAACCTTGCATATTCCATTTAAAATTGGAGAATTTAAAGGCACTAGCTTAGGTCCAGGATAGGATACTTACCTCTGTCGGGTTCTGGTATTGTGTACAGGTTTAATTAGAATCCTCTGAACCTGTTCTCTAGAGGTACTGGAACAATTACTTCCTGTGACAAGAGATGGTTCAGTGCATCCTGCAAATCTAACTGTTCTTGGGCAGATTTTGCTTGATTTGAGAGAAGAAAGCAATGGGGGGAGAGAGTTTGAACCATTTTTTGTACCCCACCAATTGAAACCACAGGTATATGACATTTGTAACCCAGAAAAAGGCAAACTGTAAAAGACATACCTCCACTCTTGCCAGGGCAACTGTTCATTGGGAGGAGGGCTATAGGAAAACGTGATGGGCTTTGTGGGCCATGTCTTTTGCAGAAATAAGGGGCTGAACTTAGGCTTAGAAAATGAAGTATAGGTAAAGCATTGATGTGCTCTGTGTTTTGAGGAGGTAGAGGTACCTGAAGAAGGGATTTGGGGACTTCCCGCTAGGGAAGAAGAACTTAACTCTTGTGACATCTTTGGTTATCTTGTTAAGTGTCTCGCCAAAGAGATTTTCTCTTTCAAAGGGCATACGAGGTGTGACAACTTAATTCCTTGCATGGACTGTAAAATAAAGGTTTACTTGCCTATACACTAGATGAAATTTGAAAAAACAACATTCTTTCTAATCTTCTGTCACGAATCGAAGCACCATCTTTATGGAAATCTTTTTCATTCCCGAATCATTTATTAGAATCTGCCACATTGCTTCCCTGTTCATGTTTAATCCTTCTGCCATAATTCACACACTCACTCTTTGATCTGAGTGTGCAAGGGTTCACACTCTGACATTTGCATATGTCTTTTGCATTTTTGGTTGCCCACTTTTTGCGTCATTGGACATCTTCCTACCCCTTCTTACCTCCTTAAACCACCTATGTTACTCAAAAACACTTGATTTCTTAATAGAATGTTCACCGTAAGCCTGTTGTAACAAAGATAAAGTTTCACTCACACGTTTGCCAGTTTTCATGCAAAATTGGATGTTAATCTGCTGCTCCAGATTTCTGTCACTTATTTTCCACCAACAATGCAACTTGTGTTATTTCTTCTGCTACTCTGTAAAGAATGAGTCAACTGTTTTGTGATCCAGGCAAGTGGAAGTTAGAACACACTTGAGTGCAAATGGCTGTGTGACTCATCACCATAGTGCTACACTGTGAGTATTCCAAAAATTAAATTGTCACACCTTGTATCTGTGATGCATCTTTACAGGCAGTTTCAGCTGAGCAGACTTTGGGCCACAAGATTCCACGAATGTACTGTAAATGGAAATCAAAGTTATTCTGGAGATTTGTGTTGTAACTTTTTCTAGAGCATCCCCACAAAAGAGCAGGGCAGAAAGTAAAAGCTGAAATGACTCAGTTAAAGTACAGCCCTGGAATACAGGATCATGTTGGTGGTTCATGGCCTTAGTCCAGTTAGCTGCAGAATACATCCTGCAATACAGGATCATGTTGGTTGTCCACTGCAATAGTTGAGCTAGCTGCAGTTTGACAGACAGAGATTACAGCAATCAGCAGAATTCATAAATAAAGGAAAATCTTCAACTAGAACAGTGAGATGTTTGTGTAAGGCTGAAATGGCAGGTCGACAACCAGAACAGGCCACTTTTTTTGTGAAATATTTTTCCACTGGATAGAGCTTGGCAATGATTTTCAGAGGAGTAAAAATATTTTCTGTATTGACCCAATCACCATAAATTCCCTATTCTATTTGCTCATGAACTGGGAATGTCGTTTTAAATTTATCAGGTCTCCTTGTACCCAAAGGGGCATTGCAAGATAGGGGAAATTCAAGGATGACAATGCCTAGACATTTGTGCAGAAGTAAGCAGCAGAAGTAAGTATATCAATACTGGCAAGAATATTGTGTGAAGCTGTAACATCAGGTACATGGGAGCCTGGGGACGATAAATCTTCCACAGCCTCCTTTAACACTCCCCCTGAGTTTTCTTCATTTCCTTCTATGTCTTCTTCTTCTAGGTGGGTATATTGGGATCCGACTCAGGTAGAGATGGTGAAGCTGGAGAAGGAGGTGTGCTATCCTTACACAAGTGTTAAATCGGTAATGCTTTCAAAAACATTACATAATTACGAGGGGCGTTCAAGTCAAACCGGGACTTTTAATTTTACAGGTATAAAAAGGGATGCTAGCACTGTGGTACTATATGCAGTAGTAAGTGGAACTTGTGTCTTATTACTGATAGGCAGCGCACATGTCACGGGCCAGTCCAGAGACCATTCAATCAAGATGGCAGACAACAGTGTTAGTGCGTGCATGGAACAGCGTGCGGTGATGAAGTTTCTTGTAAACGAAGTCGTAAAACCCATGGATATCTACAGAAGACTTCCAGCACAGTACAAGTTATGAGACGCTCAACTGCAGTAAGACATATGAATGGTGTAAACGTTTCAAAGATGGCTGTCCGGCCGGCCATGGTGGTTCCCAACCCACAGCAGTCAATCATGTGAACATTCAGTGGGTAGATTGCCTGCTCCTGAATAATTGACATTTAACATGTCGTGAAATTGCACAAGAGACTAATCTTTCTGTGGGAACGGTGAACACAATGATGACGAAGTAAAGCATGCTGTCCTAGAATTGTTCAGGCATACTGTCAAATCTTTCTATGCTTTCCAGGCATTAGTTAAATGCTGGGATAAGTGTATAAATGTAGCAGGGGAGTATGTTGAAAAATAAATGCAGTTTCCACTCCTTGAAATTTGTTCTTTTATTATGTAAACTCAAAAGTCCCGGTTTGACTTGAACACCCTTGTATTATTATTATACAGGAGTTATATATTACCACCAGTTTTTGCTGTGTTTTACAATATAAAGGGAGACAATACAGTAAGGCATATAAAGGGAGAAAATACAAGTCGGTCTAGAGGACCCTGCTCATAATATATTACACTCTTTTCAGGGGTCGCCATAGTAGGAGATAACTTGTCATATTGAGGTAGAATGTTTCAGAGGATGAACGAGGCTCTGGAGAAGTCCTAACTTACATATTTCATCACAGAGAGGACATCGTCGGGGACAGGAGCCACATTGTACAATTACACATTCACTGTTCTAAATACTTTTACCAGACTGCGCAATATAAATATTATATATAATAGAGACACCCAGGCATAGTGGAGCAAAACAAGACTGAGAGGACCATAATACACTTTTAGGATGATAATAGCGCAATTGAAGAAAATTGACAAACCACAGGAAACATGCCCGCAACTGGATATGGCGCACAGTGATACATGGTTTTCTACCCATTGAGAACAAATGTTTCAAAATTTATTTGCTCTACTTCTGTGCTGGTAGGTAAGTTTTTCAAGGGGAGTGTTAGATTTTTTTTCCCAGCCATTCACCAATTGATGATGGAGTTTTGCCACCCATTTTCGCACAATACCTTTTTATCATATAGGGGACAATTCACTAAAGTTTATTGTATGCGTTATGTCGGTCACATGTTATGTCGGTTGTGACCACATATCGCATGTGATACTGAAAATGTCAATTCACTACTGTTAATATGTGGCATTTACAGCAAACTGCAAAAACTCTCAGTAAATACTGCAAAAACAGACCTTAAAGCCAAGTCACAGAAGGAAATAAATAATTAAATGCATGCAGTAATTAACCTCCCTGGCGGTATTCCCGAGTGTAGCTCGGGGTAACATTTCAGTACCAAAAGCGGTAACCCCGAGCTACACTCGGGAATACCATGCGGCACTGCTCCGGCATGTGTTCTTCACTTACCTTACCCTGCGCTCCCACGATGTGTCCCCTGCAGCGTCTCCGGCCATCTCCTCCGGCCGATGCATCCGGCTTCTGTGTCCTGTCCCTGTGACGACGGGACGTACGGGCGCCGCCGGCGGCGGCGGCGGGAAATTTAAAAATTTAAAAAAATGTCATTTTTTTTTTTTTACATTTTACATAGTAAAACATTGCTGTCTCAACCAATTTCACATACATTTTGTCCCTAGTGCTTTGTCCTGCGCCCTGCCTGCATTTTGTCTGTTCTTTCTGCCTGGAAACTGAGAAATGTCCATGGCGTCCAAAAAGTATCCCTTTAGGTCAAAAGCGGTTTAGATCAGCTAGAGAACAGTGATAGTAAATCAGAACCACTTGCAGAATTGAGTGATAATGATTCGTGGGGGAAATTCGTCATCAGACACTGAAAACTATTTTGCGACTTTGCTCAGTGATGTGCGAACTTGGCGCTATATTTCACATTTCAGTGTTTTTGGTTTGATTATATTATTGAATTAAATTTTTTATTATTTTTATATTATTTTTATGATTATTTATTAAATTATAATTTATGATTTTGTGTTTCAAATTTTATCATACCCGGGATGTTTACTAGACTCTTGTTCGGACAGATTTCAGTGAGTTTTTCCTAAAAATTACAGCCTACAATAAAAAAAATACATA
Source organism: Staurois parvus (assembly GCF_062004578.1). NCBI lineage: Eukaryota > Metazoa > Chordata > Amphibia > Anura > Ranidae > Staurois > Staurois parvus. The sequence goes on along the minus strand of NW_028317807.1, from coordinate 15,710,534 downwards.
CTTCCATGCAAAAAAATGGTACCGCTTTCAGCACCAAAAATCTGAAATAATCATACCGCCAGGGAGGTTAAGTAGTGGTCGAGGCATGTGGTATGTACTGGTTGTGAAGGAGTGGGTGGCCGCCGGCATCCTTAACAAGCAGTAACTGTTATGGTTGTTAAAGTGTGGGCGGCAGCCATGTCCTTAACAACTGATGAGTCATCAGCTGTCAGCTGAATTGTAAAAAAAAGAATTGTTGGCAATTAGAAATTAAAAAAAAAGAAAAATGGCGTGGGGTCCCCCCCATCCCTACCAAGCCCTCTGGGCATGGTATGGATTTTGAGGGAAATCCCCCAAAATAAAAAAAAATGCTGTGGAGTCCCCCCAGAATTAATACAAGACCCTTATCTGAGCATGCAGCCCAGAAGGTCAGGAAAGGGGGAGGACGAGCGAGTGCTTTCCCTCTGAACCATATCAGCCAACATGCCCTCAACATGAGGTGGTGCTTTGGAGAAGAGAGGGCTCTGCCCCCCCAAAGCACCTTGTCCCCATGTTGATGCGGACAAGGCCTCTTCTCCATAACCCTGGCCGGTGGTTTTGGGGGTCAGCGGGCGGGAGGCTTATCATAATCTGGATACCCTCTTAACAAGAGGGACCCCAGATCCTGCCCCCATGTGAATGAGCATGGGGTACATGGTATTCCTACTCATTCCTCAAAAAAAAGGAGCATAAAAAAACACAGGAGGCAGTTTTTGACAATTCCTTTAATAAAAATAAAATAAAATGTCCCCAGGTGCATATCCATCGTCAATCACGATGCCTGCCGCCACCGCCGACCTGCATGACAGAGCATGCCCTGGATGATGACATTACAAGGGGACGTGGTCACCCGGTAACATCACCTGATGGCCTCACCCCTTAGTTATTTAAGGCAGTGGAGCTGTGAGATGCAGAAGCCTTCGTCGGGAGCACAACACTCTTTTTTTTCCAGGTTGGCATTGGCATCGTGATTGATCTCCACCCGGGACTTTTTTTATTTTTGTGTTTATTATTTTATTTTTCCTTTGTTTTTTTAAACTACACTTTTTTTGGTGAATGAGTAGGGGTACAATGTACCCCATACTCATTCACATGGAGGGCAGGATCTGGTGGGCCCCTTTTTAAAGGGGTATTCCAGATTATGATTAGCCCCTTACCCGCAGACTCCCAAAACCACTGGCCAGGGTTGTGGGGAAGAGGCCTTGTCCCCATCAACATGAGGTCAAGGTGCTTTGAGGGAGTGCAGAGCCCCCCCCCACCCCAGAGCATCCCTCCATGTTGAGGGCATGTGGCCTAGTATGGTTAAGGAGGAGGGGCGCTCACTTGTCCCCCCTTTCCTGACCTGCTGGGCTGTATGCTCAGATAAGGGCTTGGTATGGATTTTTGGGGAGAACCCACAGCATTTTTTATTTTGATGTGGGGTTCTCCTCAAGATCCTTACCAAGCCCTTCGGGTGGGGTGGGCCCACGTTTTTTTCTTATTGTTTAATTGTAGGCAATTCTTTTTTTTTACATTCGGCAGCTGATGACTTGTGACATTACCGCATGTTTTCACTGCAAAATTACCACATGACTTAATAAAATAACTCATGTGGTATATTAGTACCATTTTTTAGTGAATGCCAAGATATGTTTTGAAAAACGATGTGAATTGTCCCCTATGTTCTCAAAAATAATGCTAGATACATAAATGAATAAGGGCTTGTTTTAAAGTAATCTTTGGTTGTTTCTGGATTTAACTGTACTAAGTCACAGGTCTTGAACAAGCATAATAAAATGTCAGAGAAGAAAGTGGAGATTGGATAAAATCTGTCCGTTTTTTGTGTGGTCACCTGTTGAGGTTATTGTGTGGTCACCAGAAGAGGAAGTGAGCAGAAGCCCTCCAAAGTGTGTACTGAATACAAAAATGTTTTTTAGACTTTTAGTAGTGTGAGGAGTTAGTACACCTGTGTGGACATTAGAACAAGACCTAAGGGTTAATATTTCCAAGGACACAGACAGCAACAACTACCTGAGAAAGGGTCTTAACCTCTTTCATTCAACCTAAGTAAAAAAATGTAAGTTTCTAGTGGAGTTTCACTTGATATTTGCAAGATCATTACAATTCCACTGTTGTGAACCAGCCGTTGAAGGTGGTGGGGACGACTCTAGTATATATTATCACAAATAACTGCTGCGCTGCCACTAATGAGTGAATGTGCCACACTATGTTTGTGATAGTGGCCCACACATGAACATATACCTCTATAGCCTATAAACTTAAAATGTACCCCTCCACCTCAGGGCCTTAATGCAACCTTGTAATATAGAAATTGGTTAAATTCCCTACATACTTAGTCCAGTACTGTCAAAAGTGCTCAATGAGTGAAAAATTGTTCTGTTAGTGTACCAATCATGAACATCAATATTCCCAGTATGAATCAGTGGCATTCCAAAACATCAAACCATAAATATACATAACACAGTGCACTTGTAGGTAAGTTAATTCATGCACATAGGGCATTTAACCAATTTCTATATTACAAGGTTGTATTAAGACCCTGAGGTGGAGGGGCACATTTTAAGTTTATAGGCTATAGAGGTATATGTTTATGTGTGGGACACTATTACAAACGTAGTGTGGCACATTCACTCATTTGTGGCAGGGCAGAAGTTATTTATTTATGTTTGTATTTACACATTTGTTTGCATTTCACACATTTGTGGTATTGCTAGCAGCAGCCAGTTCATTTCCACAGTAACCACAGTCCACTGGGCAGGCTTCACTATATATATATATCTAGAATATATTATTTACCATATACTAAAAAAGCATGCCTTCTTGACAGGCTAGTTTGAAAAGGTGTGTTTTATTGATGTATTTTTTATTGAAGTATAATTATGCTGTAATTCTATGGCTTAATATGATTACTATAGTCCATATGTAGCACCCTCACATTTAACACATTGAGCTTTTTTATTAAGTGGGCAATTTAGACACTAAGGGGTTTATTTACTAAAGCTGGAGAGTGCAAAATCTGTCTCACTTCTGCATAGAAACCAATCAGCTTCTAACTTCAGCTTGTTCAATTAAGCTTGACAATAAAACCTGAAAGCTGATTAGTTTCTATGCAGAAGTGAGCCTGATTTTGCACTCTGCAGCTTTAATAAATGAACCCCTAACAGGCTATGCCCTAAAGAAAAATGAAAAGTGCTTGAAACCCATTAAATGATGGAAGTAGCCTCCCAAGTCAAACCATGGTAACAATTGCTGGTAAACCAGCCATCAGCAGGCTTCCACATAGGCGGCTGGTGTTGATGATGTGTTATGTGCTGTTTTAAGTATTGTTGACTGTGCATTTCACGTTTTAAGTAAAGTGTGTTTGCCCAGCTTTTGCTCTATTACAGAGTGCACAGACCAATGAAAAAAAGCCACCAGAAGAACCTGGAGACAGAGAACACAGGAGTGTAGAAGATTCTAGATCTGACAGAGAAGGAATGAAAGATCTGCTTTTAAAGATTACAAAGTGTGTTTATCAGCCAGCACATAGGAGGTACTGTAAAGATGATAGTTCTGTGGTCCAGAAGCCTAGCTAAAAACAATGTTTACATTGCTTGTTTAATTATATAGCAGTACATTAGCTAATTAACTAATCACACACTTAAAATACACAATTTAATTTATCTATTGATTATTTTAAAAATGTAAATGTATCTAATGTCTAAGCACCCAACATATCGTGAATGTTGTATCAGTTTTTTCCTCTTCAGCAATACTCATAAGAGAACAATTATAAATAAAGACCTTTTTTTTAAAAAAAATTAAAGGTTTAAGACACATACATACTTTAGCAGGGTTCATCAACTATGTGAATGTAAAATGCTAAGTCCCCTATTGCTCTGTATCAAATTCTGGAAGACAGCACCAATCTTTAGTTTATATTAGAAAGAGTTTGTTGGTCTGTACAGGCTCTTCTTTGGGAGAGTGGCAAAGCAGATGAGAGTGTAAACTACGTCACTAAATAATGTTTAAACAAAAAACATACCAGAAGCCAAGGAAATTGTTAAATCATACCCAGTTTTTCATTGAAGCTTGTTAGTAGATGATCACACTTGCAAATAAGCATTAACATACAGTGAAAGCAACATTGAAATCAAACTGTGCATTTAAAATTAAACTAAGATACATATTTTCCTCAAAATATTACATTGCATTGGAGACAACATTAATTAAAAATAAAATCCAATACAATGATCTCCCATTAAAAACAAATTCAAGTATTTTTCAAATTTTTAGGTACTTGTGCAATTTATAATGTTGCATAGTAAAGAAAAAACATAAACAAATCAAATTACAAAGAGTCTCAACATGCACCTAAAGAAAGTTCGAAAAGTAGACAGTTCTCATACAGAAGACTTAAGTTATTACTGAGGAGTCGTGCAAAATGTGTTTTATATAAGATGTTTTCAATTGTCACTGCAAAGCACTTATAATAATTTAGGAGCAGTTTTGTTTCGAGTTGGTAAAGCCTACAGTATTTATTCTTAGGGGGTAACTTACTAAAGAGAAAGCAGCCTGTTTTATGCTGCACCTGAATAGATATTAAAAACAAACTTAGATTCCCTTCATTTTAGTAAATGACCTAATAAATGTGTTGAGGAACTATGAAAGCTATGTTAGAAATTAAGAGAATGACCATTATTTTCTTGTTTGAATTTACTGCAGTAGTCTAAAACCTTTTAGAGACAATTACCAGTTGAATAGTTTTGTGTGATAATCAAGAGACTGGGAAAATATAATATTTACTAAAATACCACACCACTATATCTAGTTTCAAAACCTTTAAAGAGACCTTGTAACCAACTTAAAAAATGTAGGTAAAAGCACAAAAATCAGTTATTTTAAATGCTTACTTGTAGTGTTTATCCTTTCTATTTTTTGTATTCACTTTCAACATGTTTTTAAACTTGATAAGGGATTTTACTACTCCAGAAAGAGTTAAATCCCTAGCATAGCCAATCCTTGCACATCATAGAGACCAATTACTATCTGTGCTGGCCAAGTGCCTCTGTCCCTACCCTCCTACATAAACTTTATGTAGCTGTCAGGGGTGGAGCATAAAGGAATTCTATAGAGTGTTGCTCAAGTGGCAGCTCTGAGTCTTCTGGGGTTGCTGACATCACATCCAAGACGGCAGTGCCCAATAGCAGTCTCAGGTCTTTTGTATGTCTACATGGGAGTATTTTCTAGATATATAACATGCATAAAATATGTTAACTGCACATATAATTGCATGTATAGATTATTGTTAAAGTGCATTGTCTGGTGAAAGGGTCTCTCTAACAATCTAAACCATATGTAAAGGTACATAATTCTATAATTCTGCACCCACCTTTTTAATATGTGCATAGGAAATAGGCATAAAGAGTAAATGTACTTCCCCCATAGAATATGTATTATGAATTCTCTATATAAATGTCTACAGAATTTATATACCGCCTTAAACTGTAGATGATTCTTTAACTGTCAGCCTGGAGAGTTAGGACTGTCAATGTAATTTACAGTAGAAGTTAACTTTTCTCATATGACCGTGCATAATAGTGTCTTCCTTTGTTTTTGTATTTGTAACATGATGGCAGCAATGTAATGGAACTTAATAAAAATGAAAATTAATATATTCTACTACATAATTATAGTCAATTTTCAAACCTAAGAAACCCAAAGTAGTAACAAGTAAAATTAACAGTGTCAATGTTTAGTAATAACAAGATAGTACATATCAAACCCTATTAGTTATGTAATGTTTGGAAATTCGAAGAATTCTTGAAATCAGTATTGACTGCAAAAAATGAATGTTGACTCCTCACTATCTTACAGGTACCTCAGATACATCCACATTCTTTCATAATTCATCAGGGACAGAAAAGTAAAATCTTCTCAACTTCAGCCACACATTGCAAGTCTACCAAATGCATTTCTAGATACACCACTGAAAACCAATTCAGATATTTGATTGTATTTCACCTTTGTAAAAATCATCCTGAAACACTACGATATGAGTAAAACATAACATATTTCTATAGAACTAGAAATATCTTCTTTAAGAGCCTAAAAAGTATTTACTAATTTACATTCACTGCTGTCATATTATGAGCAGTTGCAATGAACATCTCTTTTTTATATTTAATAAATACTGTAGTACGTATTGAATAATGACTGGTATTTAAAAGTAATCATTTGGTATTTCAGCAATGGTACTGACATCTTAATAACCTTGTCTTTCATATAGCTCAAAACAGACATTGCAACTTTATTGGATAGATATTGCTTATGGGTTCCCAAACACAGTGTACAGTTTAATGCATTGCCTTGATACTATATCTATTGAAGTAATGTGTAGGGTATAAAAAAAAATTTAAAAACTATTCACGGTAAAAAAAATTACATTGTCTTAAATATATTTAATGACAATGAGCTATATATTTAATGCAAAGTGAAAAACCCCATATCAAAGTATTTATTTTTTTTCTTTTACTGATATTGTATCTGAAAACTGCAATGTGGTTGGTTGTTATGGGTTGTTTCACTTTGCACATCTTTCCTACCCTTCAGTTTAACACAATCCCAAAATAAGAGTTACATTTTTGTGACAGTTCAAACTATGTAGAAAGGGAGTATGTAATCTATGCTTTCATTATGAGCTCATTTTAAAAAACCAAAGGGTTAGGAAATATGGAAAAAAGCATTGACTAAATAAAGGGAGTAAAAGCAAATCTTTTCAAGTTCCAGACCCCTATTTAGGTTAAAAGGGGAGTTCACCTAAAATAATAAAAAATAATAATATTTTAACAAAATGTCACCAAGGGTAATTATTTTATTTTCTGAATCTTTCCACAATTTCCAATATGTTTAGCCAATAAAAGTAGCAGCCCTTGGTTACTTTTTTGTTTCTTTAATTCATTCATTACCTTGTCCAAGTCCATGTTTTGATATTTTCATTATTTATAGTTTATAAACTCTAAAGCGTACCAGCTGTCATACCTACACTCATGGTCACAGGGATGCAGAGAAAATAGGTTCAGAAATAGAATTTGTTTTACTTAATGTTACTGGGGTAGTGTTTCTCAAACGTGCTTAGAAGGCACCTAATACAGAATATAGATTTTATGAAGCATGTTTTAGTATGGGTCACGTAATTTTAAGTACCGCTTGATGTAGGAACATTTATTACAAGCACCACTTATTTTTGTGTATATACTTTCCAATCAATTATTTGTTAAATAAATTAATTGACCTATTATTATAATATAATAATCTGTTATGTTAAGTGTATTATAAGATGCAGATGTACCCCTTGAATCCATCAGAATCAAACCATGGAGTACACATGCTACTGGCTGAAAACCAGGACATTAATATAACAAAAGTTTACAGTTAAATGCAAGTGCTTTCTAGAAAGTTATTAAGTTATCAATACCACCATTCACATGCAGGTATGCATTGCACATCACTATTACTTACTCTCAACTGTGCACACAAGTGATAGAAATACCAAATGCATAGAGTAGTTCCTCAATAATTGTGTATGGTGTGAATATTGTAGTACCTCAAACTAATTATTTAAAATGTTATGTAAGTGCCTGATTAGGCCTGGTTAGTTCCATTTCACTAACAAATTCAAATTAGAAACATTTTCAGTTGCCACTAAATACCTAAAGGTGACACTGTGTTCTAGAATGACATTACTCAGCATCTCTGTTGCCTGGTGCCCCTGGAAAAAAGTTATTATGGGGCATCACAGCATTTACTTGTAAAATAAAAAGGTTTGCTGCATTATGATTAAAGACTTCTAAATGTGAGCTTTACAAACTCAGTTATTTTACACCTTAAAAATATTTATCTATACATCTAGGTTAGGAATAGGTATCAGGAGAAAATTTAAAAATGGCATAAACATCTTACTTACATATAAGATTTTCAGACAATATGTCTGATTTTATGATGCAACAATGATGTAGTGAAATGCATTAAATGTAATTATACAATGATTTTCCCAGTCATTTATATATATATATAAATACAGTCAAACCTCCAATTTGTGCCTTACAAAAGCAAAACTTGGGAAACATGGTAACAAAATGTAATACTGCTTGAACATAATTAAAATAGAAAAATACATGGCGCTTGTTGCACATCCCTACATTAGTTTACATTTATTGCTAGACAATCTGCAAAATCCCATTAAGTATAGCATCTGACGTTCAGAGTTCAATAGTCCAGTGAATTATAATGAATGTATTCTATAGATTTGATGGGATGCTGTATGCTATGGCTCTTTGCCCCAAGTTACTTTACAGGTTCTTCAGGAAAAAAGTTATACTCTTTCTTTGGGCATTTAGATTTTCAAAGATTCATTGATTAACATCCTTCCCTTCCATGAGGGAGATGAGGGCAGTTTGAAGTTATCTGAAGTTATCTGGTTGTTAGGTATTTGTTAATCACTTTGTTTCAGAAGAGGTGACTTTTCAAACAGCCTTCTATGGGAGAAATGAGTGCAGTTTGAAGTTATCTGGCTGTTACGTATTTGTTACCTTAGAATGGAATAGGCAACACCTCACCAAATGACTACTTCATTTCAGAATAGTTGACTTTTCAAACAACCTTTGGTTCTTCCTTGGATGAGAATGAGCTGAGACCTCTAACTCAGTAAGAAGTCCTCCTCTGTGATTAAGTGAAAAGGGTTTAACTCTTTCAGAAAAACTGAGAAAAATAAAAGATGTCCTTAAATGAAAACAGTGGCTAAATAAAAACATGTGGAATAACGTAGTTGGCACCACCTGCATGTGTTTTCACCCTACCCCCTGGGACCCCATCAAAATGGGGTGCTGTGATGGGGAAACAATGAGCAGCTTCCATGGTCTGGTGGCTCTGGATTGCACTTGCCTGCAGCTGTTAACAAATCAACCCATTATAGTTATAGATATATAATGAGGTCGGGAGGGAGGAAAGGACTAGGCAGAGCTATGTCTGGGGCATGGTCACTGTTTCCTCATCAAAGCGCCCTCCTTTTCTGGGGTCTCAGGGCACTCTACAACAAATTACAAAGGACATGAAGGGAGAAGCAAGTTACACTTTGTATGTGTCCATTTCATATGGCCATTGACTCACTTCAAAGTAAACAAATCCTAATTCTATGTAACTACATCTGTGGCTATACATAGAAACAGTACTGTCTTACACAGCAAAAATATTACAAGTGAGTGCATTTCGTGGCATAAAATGAGTAAATAAGGACTATATCAAAGAAAAGGCTGATGTACCAAAAATAGAAAAGCTTACAAAAGAAAATAGTATAAATCAGTGGATTGACTGTATCATTCGCGTCATACACCTACATTACCGCATTAAATAATACGATTATGCAAAGAATTACATATTTACATGCATGTGGGAGACAATCAAGTGATAACAGAAATGTGCATATGAGCTTGGCACTTTTGTGATTAATTTGAATGAGTAGTTATATTTCTGCTTTCATACATTATGTACAAAATTTCCATGACAGAAAAAATGGAGCTTAATCATATTTAGAATTATTACATATATATTCATTTACAGTATATTTTAATAAAGGTGTACTTTTTGGTTTCAAGCATACAAACCTTAGTTCATCCGTGTTGTGCCAAAATTTCCTGCATGTACATGCTTAGTCTTCTCTATTAATGTATGCAAGCCCAACGTGCCAACCCTACATGCTAGAAAAAAGAGAGGGGGCAAATGTGTGTATGAGTGTGCATGTATATATTTTTTTTCTTTTTCATGTATGTGATATATATAACATATATGACATACATACAGTATATACATATATAAATATATGCATATATTTATATGTAGTTTAATATATCATTTTACATACACATAAAGCTTTTGTCATCCGAAAATCTTTCAATACATGATATTTAAAGTCCTATTTTCATATTTACATGTCCTTAATAATTTTCTTTTTATTTGTATGACTTCATGTCCACTCTGTCAGTGCAGAGAAATCATGGCTTAGATTTTGAGAAAATGTTTTTTTGTGGGTTAAAAGCCTGCAAAGCATGTATTAAAGTAATTCTTCCATGTTCCACAATGGTGTCACCATCTTCCACATTGGTTGGACATGGTTGGTTCAGTAGCTACATCTACGGTATGTTTAATTTCGTATGTCTGCTTAGTGCTATGCCATGCAGCTTTGCTCTTTTCTTCAGTAAAAAAAAAAAAATCATGCCTTGTTTTTTCCTTAGTATTCTTTGAGAAGAGTTAATCATGCTTAAGTTCAATGAAGCATACTGAGCGCCAACCGCTGAGATAGAAGTGGTTTTCATTTTTTAACCTTAAATTTTCAGAAAAACTATTGCACCTTTATTTGTAATGTTATGTTGTAGACTGATTTGGAGTCCAAAAGAGATATATCGGTGAGCAGGCCTTTACATTCTGAGAAAAAATCCTATGAGGATATTGTCAAAATATTAAAGGCTCAATTTTGATGGCCATGAAAGAGATGAAGTGGTGATTCCCCATAAGTGTGACACTGAAGTCCTTGACCAATGGGTGTAGGAAGACAATATCCGAGTCGCCTCATATTCCAGACTGAGATGGGTCGTATCTTCTCTTTTTGACATTTCTTGCAGGACGTATCAAAAGAAGGTGGGGAAAAAAGGCAGAGAATCGTTAGGGGTATTTAATAAACACAAAATGAACAAATAATGGTTGTGTTTATGGCAGAGAATGCAGATCACCATGAGGTAGTGTTGCACAAAATTCTGTACTACAATTAGAACTTTGTAATCACTTATGACCAGGGGCGGACTGACCATTCGAGCACTCGGGCACTGCCCGAGGGCCCGGGGTCAGTAGGGGGCCCCATGAAATGCCCCTGGTACCTTTTTTTAATGCTTTTTTGGGTGTGCTTTGAGTATGGGCAAGGGCACAGGGGCCCCATGATCCCCTATTGCCCGGGGGCCCCATGAGTTGTCAGTCCGCCCCTGCTTATGACACCAATAAAAATGATATAACAATGCATTGCTTGTGTTCAGGTATACTTTATGTGCACTCCATATCAGATATCTGTGATGTCACTACAGCATTGACACTGCAGTAAATAGAATACATTACCATTTGGTGAGTGCCCCTCTACCATGAAATCCTGCCATTCTTTATACAGAGACAATGAAAGGAGAATGGACTCATCCAATGGTTAGTAGAATTTCCAGCCATGTGTACAGCAATTGTGTTAAAATGGTAAGTGCATCAAGCAGTGATGCCCATTCTCCTTATGTAGTATATGTTTTTACTAAAATAGAGCATAACAATACAGTGCAACAACAAACACTGGGTGCAACCTCCCCATAATCTGGCTTTATGTGGGGCATCAAGCAAAAGGGCTCATGCATTCAATCTGGATACACTTGGCATATGCACCACTACCGCCCTCAGGTTAGCATGCAAAAACACAGAACAGTAGTTTCAGAATATGCATATGCAGCCATGTGTTCTGTGAGAAACTTGTGAAAAGTTCTGTTGGTTTAAAAAAAGTGATCTTAAATACATTTTTCACAAGATAAAAGCAGGCAGTTTTCAAAGTTTTATGTGATACAAGCACAACAATTTATAAGCAATGTTAAAACCTCTCAACATTACACAGGTCCAGAAACTTAATACAATCAACACAGCACAATACTGTATGTATGTAAACGATCCTGATTTTATATTGACACCAAATTTCATAAGCAACTCACCAAATTATCCTAGAAAAGCATGATTCCGTTATATACTGGAGTACATGGTGTATAAATTGATGATATTGTAATGCTAAACACAAACTGATCTTGTGGTGGCAAATGAAGCCACTAAAAGGCTACAAGGAAATTACTGCTATACTTTGATAGCAGAAGCCATGGTACATGTCAGCAATTTTCAAGTAGTAACACTTTTATCTTTGTAGGTTTTACTATTAGGATACACTTTGTGAGCTGTGTGCACATTAACATTTTTTACATCTGTTAGCATGATAACCAAAACTGTTTTTACTTTTGCATAAGAAATGAATTTATATTTGTACTAAAACCTAAAGCAAAATTTTGCTTTGCCCATTGAAGAGAAAGTACAAGCTGATAGCCAACCCCTCTGCTACTGATACTTACCTTCCCCACCTTCCTAATGGAGCCCTTAGAAAGGATTATATAAGCTGCAGTGTGGGCCTGCTCCATACCTCACAACTTTGGACTTTCATAAAGAGGAATGGTCAGGAGAAGAGATAATGTTGCACACGCTCTGTGGTGAAAGCTTGATGTGGTTACATAATACTGAATATTTGGTATGGTTTAGAGGGGTATGGTTAAATACAGTCTGAGTCTATACACAGTATACACTGCACACAAGATAGTACACAATGGAGCTACTTAGTAACCAATAACTATTGGGAAAAAAAACACTGGTCAGGAGTATGTAACATAGAGCACAGCATAGAAAATACAGAGGTTAGGATTACACAACAGTTCCTGTTTCATTGCTGGTCAATGGAAGGGAGAAAAATGTCCTGGCATGGGTGGTCAGTATCAAAAAGAAAAAATGTCTGGTGTCATTAGTCAGTAGGCGAAAAACAAAAGGCCCTGCTGTTGGTGATTAGTGGGAGGAAAACACCTGGAATTATTGTACAGTGGAAGGAAAAAAGCCCCAACATTAGTAGGAGGGGAAACAACTCTAGAGTCAGTGGGAGTAAAAAAAATTCTGATGTCAATGGTTGGTGCCAGGTAAAAAGCCTAATTTTATTGATCAGTGGAAAAAAATGTCTTCATTGGTCAGTGGCAAAAAATGTCCCGCTTAATTGATCAGAGGAAAAAACTGCCCATTGTCATTAGTCACTAACATTATTAGGCTGTGGGAGGAAAATTTTGCCCGACATAAGGGTGAGGAAACATGACTCTGGCATCAGTGGAAGTAAAAAATATCCCCTAGCATCAGTGGAACCTAAAAATGAACCATTGCCAGTGATCAGTGGCCCTTTCTTAACATTCATACCCTTTATCAGTCTCCCCACACCTCAAAGCAGCCCCCTTTAATCTACTTTTCAGATCCATAATTAGCCCCTCTTCAGACCTCAACTCATCCCCCTTATATCTAGTTTATTCCTGTTTTGCATATAAATATTTCAGGTGTACTGTCACTCAAATACAAAGAGAACAATTACTCAACCAGTACTTAAATGAATACAGCCTATGAGATAATTTGTTTTTGGTGATGGTCCAACAATGCTACAAATTCAGATTATTCTGATAGAGAGCTGTGGCACCTAATAGCAAGGGAAGTTTATCCCAGACTCTGAGTCATGTGAAGAAAATGTCAGAAACAGGACCTGGGAATAGTTTTTTTCCCACTCTCTTTTATTTGTAAAGGTCAAATGCTGGCTTCGGTTGCTGGAGCAAGCACTTCAGCACCCAGTGCTGGGACATGGAGTGGGGTCATGGGACACTGGGATGTGTTTTAAATTCTGGGGGAGTTTAGTGGTTCAGAGGCATGGTGGGCAGAGGGCAGAGTGGCTGCCTAAATAAACACTAGGACAGATATTAGGTTGAGGATCACATCAGTATCTGATTTAAAGCCTATGTTTATGTAGGTTTATGGCATGAGGGCAGGAAGATATTTGGGGTATTTTGCATACAATTTTGTCAATTTAAAATGGTTTCTGTGTCCATTAAAAATGCAGAATCTTTTGTGGCAGGATACATTCCACTCGGTCCTCCTTTGAGTGGCAAGACTAAATTTACTACCAGTAAAGGGCACTGCAACTCTCACCCATCTGATTTCATAAACAGCACCCCATGGTGCATTAATGTACCATTATTGCTCCTGCTTGCTGCCTAAATTCACTCTGGAGCCCCATGAAAGATCCTGTGACACGAGGTACATTATTGGTTAAACCAAAGTTTCTCAACCTGGGTTCCTCCACAAATTGTGAGGGGTTCCTTGAGCAATGGGCAAGTTCTACCTCTCGGAAAAGTTCCCACTGACACCATTGATCTTTTTAACTGTCTGTTCTTCTCACTGACCATCACACTATCGTATCATGAGCTGTAGACATAGTAATTTTTAGCAGGGGTTCCCTGAGTTTGGATTGTTATTTCAAGGGTTCCACTGTGTTGAAAAGTTTGAGAAAGGCTGGGTTAAACACAGATAACTAAATCCTATTTACAGTAAAATACTGTCAATTTACAGAGGATTCACACAACTTTTACCCAAGAATTACACCTTTATCTAATCAGAGTCAATTAGGTTTAATGTGTAAATCCTGGGTGAATAGTGGCTGAATTTATAAATAGACCCCTATACATTTAAGAGGGGATAGCACTTTGAACACGGCTAAACTATCAATACTATAATCTGTCTATTGTTTACAGGACTGATTATAATATAAGTACTTCACATTTTAAATACTCTGAAATTTCTCCCTAAGGGAAAGTCAAACAGGCAAGTTTAAGTATTGGGGTATGGTGGGAGAGGGTTGGGTTTCATACACACCACCATTATTGTAATATAATTTGCTATGTTTCATAATGCAAGTATAATGTTTACCTTTAAAGATTTTGTGGTTCTTAAGCACTCACCCTAGACTGATTTGGGTAAAAATCCTACATGTGGCACCCTGACAAGTAAAATTCAATTCAGTTAAATGGGACTCTTCCACAATGTAGAGTAGTGTAAATAAAAGCACATGGCAATGCACACTGCCATATGCACTGTATTGTGAACACACAGTAAATGTAGTTTACAGTAGGGAGAAATTGATTCAATAATATGTAGCTAGTCCACATCTACAGGTATGTGCTTCAGCTCACCCACTTTTTAGCGTACACAAATTAGGCAGTTCTATTAAAAGAAGGCCATTCTGTGTGCTTTAAGGTAGGGATAGGCAACCTTAAAGGATAAGTTCACCTTTGTCAACATGTTACATGTTCCCCCCTCCCTCTGACAGCTAATATGGGGAGAAGTCTCCCCGTACTATCTGTCAGATTTGAAAATGGACTTCCATGAATGAATGAACTGCAAGTCCCGGTAGCCTTAGCGGATGTGGGCTTGCAGTTTTCAATGAACTACCACGGTGCTGTGGAGCGCCGTGGTAGTTCATTGAAGCTTCCTATCAGAATATCTGCGTGGCCGTACATCCCGTACAGCAAGCAGATATTCCGACAGGTCTGCAAGAAATCTGCATGGCATCAGCAATCTACTGATCGTTGATGCAATGCTCTCCAGGTTCCTTTGGACAAAAATAATAAATGCATATGTTCTTACCTGCAAAAAAATGTGCATTTATTATTTTTGTCCAAAAGGTGAATTTATCCTTTAAAGAGGTGGAGATCTACCTGAACAAAATGGGAGAAGGTAAACATCACCGGGCACAGCGTTGCCCAGTTTCTCCTCCTCACACCTGATTTAATCATCTAATTGCTGTACTTACTAGTCGCAGTCACGTGCATTGCATGGAAATCATGGGTTTAAATCAGATGGTGAGGAAGCAACATATCACCTCCTCACCACCAGTCAAACACACTCGGATTGCTTTCCGGAGGAGCATCAGTGCCTGCTGCACTTGTGAATGAGCCCTTAGTAGCATTTGGCACCAGCACCCTTAGGACTCGTTCACAGGTAAAATTGGGGGGTGGTAAATCCATGCGGTTGAGTTACGCTTTTACCTAAATCCTAATCCCTAACCCCTTTAGCTGCTACACCAAAAGGTGTACACATGCCACAGTAGGAATCAAACCTCCTGTTGCTTTTGGTGAATGCTACCACCTGCCAACTGGGACCCATTAAAATAAATGGCGCCACTCTACAAGCGCCCCACAACTGCATGCTTCTGCGGGGTCCAAGGGGTTAAAGCTACACAAATCTGGAAGCAACACAATACTGCCTCTTTTAACCCCTTGTTTGCTATTCTGCACAAGGCTGCAGGGCACTTGCAGTACAGCCTTTTTCACTTCAATGGGTCATGCTTGATGGGTGCTACACCCACCATCCATAACAGGGCATATAACTGCTGCGGGTGTGACATGTGTACACTCCTTGCCGCTGCAGCTAAAGGGGGTGCAGTTGGAGAGGGGGTGGTAAAAACACATCTTAACTATAGGGTTTTACCCCCACTCCCCCCAAACTGCAAATGTAAATGAACCCTTACTGTTCTGAGCCCCCTAAAAGGCTGCTTTCACACTGATGGGTGGAGGTTTACCTGCACTGTGGGTGCAGTGCAATGCATCTGAGACTTTCCTGGGTTAGCTGCACTTTGCCATAGACTTCTAATATATCCTGCAGGTGTGGTGCACTTTCTGAAAGCACACCAAAACTCCTGTATTCAGGAAAGTGCACCAAGCCCACAGGATTTAATAGAAGTCTATTGCTCAACACAGCAAACCCACAGGAAAGCTGTGGGTACACTACACTGCACCCGCTGTGAAAGCAGCCCTATACTATTATGCCCAGTGTATTGCTTCACACTGACCTGAAGATCTCTTCTTTCCTGCTGCGGGCACCACTCTGGAGACCGCAGGTTGGGATAAGAGGAGTGCAGTTGGTATCACTCCGCATGGGACAGGAGCCAGCACTACAGAGGAGGCATCAGCTTATGGGGCTCTTGCTCCTTACTACAACTCCACCTATAAGTAGACCCTTTGCATTGCACTCTGATGCTCTGGGATGGAGGCTCAGCAAGCCCAGACCATGTTCTACAAGTAACCTGGCTGAGATCTACTGGTAGAGTGCAATGACTCCCATTTAAGGGATCTGATCCACATGTGATAAATGTGTTGGTGCATAGCTATGGAATTGAAGCGATCTGGCCCACGGATATCAGATAATGGTTGGAATAAGTAGGTAGAGAAGACACTTCTACAAAAATGCACATACATAATATAAATGTACTTTTTTGAGAAGAGAGGGTGAGAGCAGGAGTATATCCCCAGTTTTTCTTGTAGTAAAGCACAAGAAGTCTCTGTGTACCCACTGGTATATAGTTATGTAAATACACACATGGGATCAAATGATTCTCATTTTATATCAATGTGCACAATATTTTTAACAATTGTACTTACATTTTTTGAGGGGTTGGGTTCCCAAACAGTTTGCTAAATCTTGCTCAAAGTTTGCAAACTCTGAAGGGAGCCCTAAGTGGGGTAATCTTGTTATTCAGTTCTGGCCATTTGTAGGGCTATTGAGCAAGCTATATTTATAAAATGGGGGCAGGGTTATCCAGTCCTTCAAATGATTGGTTCTTGTAACTCATCTGAGTAGGTGCATAGGTTGTGCCCTGTATTACCCTGTTTAACTCCGCCCTGTAGCAGGATTACTGCTACAGGCGGACTCCCTGCGTAAAGTCACGTATACTGTATATACGAGATCCGCGCTCCCATCGTGATTGCGGGCTGGGGGCATGCGTCTGTGTAGCGACCCGGCAGTGCCGTATTGCGGTGCTGCACCGATGAATCAGCAGATTCAGGCCAGTGATCTATGTGAGTAAAAACAGCATACTTTTACAGTACAAGCACAGCTAGGTCAATTTAACCCTCTGATCACCCCCCCTCCCCAGTTAACTCCTTCACTGCCCTGTCACCAGTGTCATTAGTACAGTGTACAGATTTTTTTACTGATCACTGTATTAGTGTTACAGGCAACTTCAGACAGCATTAGAGTCAGCTAGCATCCCTCCCAGATAGCGTCAGATTGCCCGCCACTACATCAGTCATCAAACTTAACCCTTTGATTGCCAGGAACACACTCACATACACAATAAATCTCCATTTCTAGTATAGTGTCTGAACGGATCAATATCTTTGATATCTTTGATCAGATCAGAACTATACCAGCATTCACAACAGTATAGTGTCCCCAAAAATGCAGTGTTAACACGATCAGCTCCGGCACCTGCCAGCACCTGCGTTTAGCCCCTTCGCTTAACCCCCTCTCCCCCAGCAAGTGCAGTGTTAGTAGATCACTGTCACTTGATACCTTGCACACAAAACCACAGTGGTAGCAGAATCAGGGCTGATTTCTGCTAACACTTGCAGGTAATTTTTTTTGTAGCAGTTCAAGCAGTCCCTGACAGCCAGGTGATCTTATTCCCGTGAGTCGCACTAGGTACCTATAAATTTAGTCGCCAACATGTTCAAAGAAAGGTACCCTAGTGAAGAGGCCTACAGGACTCTGACTATGTCAGATGAGAGAGAAGGGGAAGCCTCACTGACAGAATCAGGCTCAGAATACGAACCTGTAGACAGCACCGGCACCCTGACAGATAGCTCAGATGATGGAGGAGAGGTCTCTGCTAAGATCAGGCATACCGACCCCCTTCCCGGGTTGCTGAGGTGGTACAATCGCATGATTCTCATATGCAGCAGAGTGCAAGTACTAGTGTCGCTCTACCTTTTGGTGAACTGGTGAACACCAGCGGCCTAGTACATCCTGGTCTTTTACATACCAGCACTGCAGTATCACTTGTGATGTGGCGAGTCCCATAAGCTGGGGCTGTGGCTAGTACAAGTAGTGTCCCACAGCCACCAAGAATTCAAACACAGGCCCGTAGAGCCCATAGTGTCCTTTCGGATGTAAATCTTGATGGGCGGCCCTCAAATTCTGCAGCACCCGTACTTCCCCCATTCACTGCCCGACCTGGAATTCAAGTGGAAACAGCAAATTTAACTACTCCCCTTGATTTTTTGGTGCTGTTTTTCATGGAAGATCTGTATGGATTGATTGTGGATCAAAGCAATGTATATGCACAATAATTATACCCAAATTTAAACCTTGCCAGACCATTTGCATGGAAACCCATTACAGCTTCTGAATTTAAAGTTTTTGGGGCTTAACTCTCAACCTGGGCATTACTAAAAAAAATGAATTGCGGTTGTATTGGTCCACAGACCTGATTCATCATATGTTCATGTTCTCTGCTGCCATGGCCAGGTATAGATATGAGAATATAATGCAATTTATTCATTTCAATGACAATACACTCTGTCGTCCTTGGGGTGACCCTGAATTTGATCGGCTCCACACAATTTGGCCCCTCGTAAATCACCTCCCCAGCAAAACATCTGTGCTAATGAGTCCCTCATTAGTTTTTCTGGCTGCCTTGCACTCAAACAATTTCTTCCCAGCAAGTGTGCCAGATAGGGGACAAAATGTATAAGACCTGTGAGAGGGCAACAGGCTGTACATGCAATTTTCAGATTTACAAGGGAAAATAGCAAGAGGGAAAATAGCAAGATAGTTTGGGACTTGGTGTCATCCTTTTTTCATATTGGGTACCACTTATGCGTGGACAATTTTTATTCAAACGTGCCACTATTTAGACATTTGTACAATCTTGGAATTGGCGCATGTGGAACCGTGCAAACTAATCACTGGGCTTCCCCCAACGGCTTGTAAATACCCGTCTTAGAAAGGGGGAAAAAGCCTGCTTGAAAAATGATGAATTGCTCACAGTGAAGTGGAATTCAAACAGGATGTTTTCGTCCTGTCTTCCATTCACGCAGACACACCCATCCAAATTTCCATGGCAGCTGGTGTTGTTGAGAAGCCCCTCTGTGTCCATGACTACAACATTAACATGGGAGGGGTGGACTTCAACGACCAGATGATAAAGCCATACTTAGTTTTCTAAAAAGCCATAGTACAATAAAGTGTCTGTTTATTCATTTCAATTGGCTCTATGTAACGCTTTTGTGCTTTACAAAGCAACTGGACAAAGGAAATTCCAGGAAGAGATCATCAAGGCCCATTTGTATCTAGAAGGTGCTGTGGCCCAAACCTCCAACCCAGATGCAGTTATTTGGCTGCATGATAGGCATTTTCCCGATGTCATTCCTGGTACCCCAACTCAAAAGACACCCCAAAAAAGATGTTGTGTCTGTAGCAAACATGAAATTAGGTGTGACACCCGCTTTTATTGTCCCTTCTGTCCTGGTTAACCTGATCTCTGCCTCAAGGACTGCTTCCGTTGCTACCATACACTAGTGTAGTATTAGTATAGGGTACAGCACAGCACAGTCAAGGGCACATATATACACAGGGTCTCGAAAAGATGTTAGGTAGTCAGGAAACTGGCTATCGCATTTTGAGAGACCCTACCATCTGGAAGTTAAAAAAAGTTTTAAAAAACCCTTCAAAATAAAAAGTAAAAAAAAAACAATTGTTGTTTTATTGTTGTAAAGTTACTAGTTTATTGTTACTGTTTGATTGTTAACAACTGCTGTTTTCTTTGCAGACATGCCATTTGGCTGCAGCACCAGTCTGTTTATTCTGATAGCAACAGGGTCTTTCTCTCAAAATATCCATAAGTGTGCACAGCACTGTAGGATAAGATTTTTAATCCGCAGATAAAAAAAGAACATATTTACCCAAGCATGGGGGCCTGGGGTGGCCAGTGAGTGGATCGTCCCTATGCTTCGGCATATATATTTTTTAATTTTTCTTTGCACAGATTTCATTAAAAAAGTTGTTTTATTGAGTTACTGTTGTATTGTTAACCATTGCTGTTTTCATTGCAGGAATGCCATTCAACTGCAGCACTGATCTGTTTATTCTGACAGCAACAGGGTCATTTCATGTGTGCCCACCATTAGGAATGGGTGGAATCGGATGCAGAGCGGTATATTCTAATGGTGGGCATACCACACACTTTTTCTGGCAGAGATTTCTGCCCACAGACTGCATAAAAACAAAGAACATAGCATATATATCCAACAAGGACCAGCGATGTACTGGTACATCACTGGACTTTGAGTGGTTATACCAGGATGATGTCTGCAGCTGCAGGCATCATCCTGGTATAATT
Source organism: Staurois parvus (assembly GCF_062004578.1). Classification (NCBI taxonomy): domain Eukaryota; kingdom Metazoa; phylum Chordata; class Amphibia; order Anura; family Ranidae; genus Staurois; species Staurois parvus. Next base: position 15,689,671 of record NW_028317807.1, on the reverse strand, counting down.
TTTTTCAGCCAGTAATTGGCTTTCATGTAAAAGCAATTCTAGTGGCTAGTTAGCTGCAGGATTGCTTTAACAAGCAGCAGGAGAAGATGCCCCCCCCCTGCCTTCCACGGCTTTCTCAGGCAGTCCCCAGTCCCATGCCACCGGGAACCTGAGAATGCAGCTGGTGTCTCTGCCAGCTGACCGTACTAATGTGCAACTGCGTGCACAAACGTTGGCACCGTGTTGATATGTAAACAGCAATTGCACCATGCATGTGAGGTATCGCCGTGAATGTCAGATCGAGCGCAGTAATTCTAGCACTAGACATCCTGTGTAAATCTACAATGATAGCCTGTAAAGCCTTTTAAAGTGTTGCCTGTGGATATTAAAAATGTATGCAGTTTGTTGCCATTGCACGGGGCATGAGCAGTTTTAAAGCATGTCATGTTTAGTATCTATTTATTTTTTATAGTTTACCAAACAATTGGCCAATATATTGTGTTTTTGTGCATTAAAATTAAAAAAAGAGTATTTTTGAAAAAATATTGCATTTGAAAAATCACTGTGTGAGTACTATGTGACATAAAAAATTGCAGCATCCACCATTTTATTCAATAGGATGCCTGCTTTAAAAATATATAATGTTTGGGGGTTCAAAGTAATTTCCTAGCAAAAATACTGATTTTCCCATGTGAAAAAAAAGTGTCAGAAAAGGCTTGGACTTCAGGTGGTTAGACGAGTGAGTGATGTGTGGCATAAATGTCTAATGCTGGGCATAAAATGTCCCCCCCTCCCAAAAAAATGACCTCTTTTTGGAAAGTAGACACCCCAAACTATTTACTGAGAGGCATGTTGAGTCAATAGAGGAATTTGTTATTTTTTACCATAAGTTTTTGGAAAATGACAAACGTTGTCAATATATCGATCACACATGCCATGGGTATATGTGGAATGACTCCCCAAAATACATTCTGCTACTTCTTCCAAGTATGGGGATACCACATGTGAAAGGCGTTTTGGCAGTCTAGCCACGTACAGGACCCTAAAATCCAATAAGCACCTACAGGTTTTTAAAGGGCCTTCCTTATTACACTTCCTGACTACCTATCACAGTTTTGGGTGCCCCGAAATGCCAGAATAGTACAAACCCCCCACCCCCAAAAGGCCCCTTTTTGGAAAGTAGACACCCCAAGGAATTTGATAAGAAGCATGGTGAGTATTTTGCAGATCTTGTTTGTTGCCACAAGTATTTGCAAAATGATGAAAGAAAACAAAAACATATTTCTTCTTTTCTTTTTTTATATTTCAAAACTTTGTGAGAAAAAATGAGATCTGCAAAATACTCACCATGTCACCTATTGAATTCCTTGGAGTACCTACTTTCCAAAAAGGCATCATTTGGGGGGGGGGGGTGCTATCCTGGCATTTAATGGCCTCCAAAACTGTGATAGGTAGTGAGGAAGTAAAATGAGGAAGTTACGCACCTTCAGGCTTTCAAAGTGGTCATTGGATTTCAGGCACCTGTATGTGGCTAGGCTTCCAAAAAATCTCACACGTGTGGTATCCCCATACTCAGTAGAAGTAGCAGAATATATTTTGGGGTGTAATTCCAAATATACCCATGGCACATGTGAGCAATATACCATTTAACTGACAACTTTGTGGAAAAAGAAAAAAACATTTTTTGTAATTTTCCAAAAATGTCTCTCAGCAGATAGCTTAGGGTGTCTACTTTCCAAAAACGGTCATTTTGGGGTGTTTGTACTGCCCTGGAATTTTAGCACCCCAAGAAATGTGATAGGCAGTCAGAAAGGAAAAGCTGTGTAAATTCTAGTATCTACACCATAGTTTGCAGACGCTATAACTTTCACACAAACCAATTAATATGCAGTTATTGGGATTTTTTTTTACCAAAGACATGTAGCAAAATACATTTTGGCCTAAATTTATGACGAAAATTTGAGTTTATTAGATTTTTTTTATGACAGAAATGAGAAAATAATGGTTTTTTTTCAAAATTTTCAGTCTTTTTTTGTTTACAGAACAAAAAATAAAAAAACCCAGAGATGATCAAATATCACCAAAAGAAAGCTCATTTCTGTGACAAAAGGACATAAATTTGGTTTGGGCACAGCACCGCATGAAAGTAAAATTACCAGTTGAATTAGCACAGTGCCAAATAGCAAAAAATGGCCTGGTCAGGAAGGGGGGTAAATCCTCTGGAGGGCAAGCGATCACAGGTTGTTTTTATTCTGTTGGTGATCCTGTGAGGTTTTTGGTCACAAGTTCATGGTTTGCAAATCCTGGGATTCTCAGCAAACACATTATAGAGGAAAAATCAAACCTCATCTCTTGTCACACAGACAAGAAGTGCAGTGGATGCCCTAGAACTCAACAGAGCTTGGCAGACAGTGAAGAAGGTGAAAGAGGAGAATTAAGAATGCTACATTTGTGCAACAGGAAGAAATCACAGCTGCAAAACATTAAAAAAAAAGAGCCGAGGCTGAGGTTTAGTTTAAATACTTTGTTGGCCACCACTTACAGTACTTTCCTGTTTGCCCATCAGAGCCATGTAAAAAAAAAACCATCTGTAAGCTTTATGTTAAAATTTTCCCCCTACCATGACATGACAGGGCTCTTGCTTGACTCCAGCTGGAGAACGGGACACCATGGCAGTGTGAAGAATGTAAGTATCATCAGTCATCAGGGAAGAAGGTAGGCTTAGCTTATACAAAGTGCACTTACTCTCCTCCTCCACGTTTTATAGACTTCTTTGGAGCTGCCTGATAAAAAATCTGTTTTTTACTTTGTATTTAAATTTCAACACTGAAGTAAGATAAATTAAGTCAGGATTTTTAAAAAAACGGATTTGTGCATAGACACTGCAAATCATATAAAATGGTATGCTCTGAGTGAGTGTATCACTTCAATGTAATATTAATCCATACATAAACGCAGAAATATGTCACTTTACATAATAAGTGAATTTATAAATATCCAAGTATTCTTTTAAGGGTGACAGATTCCCCTTAATTCAGTAATGACATAAACATAAATTTAATGTACCCTCATTGAAATACACGGATGAAGAAACTACATTTTCACAGCATTTAGACCAGAACGTCAGCCTCACTTTTTTGTTAATGTTAGAGTTACCTATCCCTAAAAGAGTATCTTTTCTGTTGCTCTTTTTTTCAGAGGAGATTGTGATTTTCACAATCTCTTTTGGAGTTTTGTATTCAACTTTGTGAAGCTGAGCCATCCAGTCTGGATGACAGCCAGCATCATCCAAACACCTCATCCTCAGCTTGGCTGTCAGGGACAATCCCCATGTAATCATTATGCTGCTGCCCACATCATTTGTAGTTGTTGGTAGCAGCATTCTGCATGCAAAGCCAGACTGTCTAACAACACCAAATGACTGTATCAGCAGTTGACTGGTTTAGTTATTGCAGGTAACGTAGACATGCACAGTCAGAAAATCTCTTCGAACTTAGTGCAGATAAATAAGAAGTTATGTATAAAGGCCCATACACAGGATAAGAAAATCATAAAAAAATGTCCATATGAGGAACCATCGGCATATTATCTGATCGTTAATATAGTGCTGTCCACACCTGATTCTGACTTTTTGGATGATAAAAACCAAGGGTGCAAGCTAGAAAATTTTTATTGTATGAGAACACAACGTCTGATTTTCATACAATAAAAATTTTCTAGCTTGCACCCTTGGTTTTTATCATTCAAAAAGTCAGAATCAGGTGTACGGTAATCGTAAGGAGATAATTGAATAGAAAATAATGCGCATTATCAGAATCAAAGAATGACCCTACATTTCCTGTTCTAGTACACTAGTACGCAGCTACGTTTGCCTTTGTCCAACTACATCACGATAAGCACTTTTGTGGAAAATCGGACAATTGGACGTCCAACTTTCTCATAGTGTGTACTAGGCTTTGGAATGGCATTATATAGCAATACTGACTTCTGTTTTATAACAAATATAAAATATTACATACATGACCAAATTGCTTTCTTGCAATCTAAATATAAACAGAAATGCCCAGTGGTCTTTGCATGGCTACAAATTAGCAAAAATGAGATGTGGAAGTGAGGTTATGGCGTTTTGCCAGAACTGTAAATGTTGTATTACAGCACTGACACTTGCAGACACTTATCAGCCCTGATCTGAAGCTAAGCAATAATAGACGTGTTGTACTCTACTATGTCTCTGCACATAATGCTGCACCACAAGCCCATCAACATGCCTGCTCTATAGCCTAGCCATAAGGCCACCCACATGGCAACCCAGCTCTGCACTTTGCAAAACTCAAGGACCCATGGTGATTGTACTTTTTGCAAGGAGTTAGTGACTGTATCGCTGGTATGTGCAATTTAAGTATCTGCAACTGTTTTAAGTAAAGTAAGCAGCATAGATGGGCAAATCAGAGGAGGCAGAAAACTTGTATATCTCAAACTTTTAATGTAGAATGCTAAGCAAACTGTTTAGTTCAAATCCAAATATTTTTACTGTTTTCACCTGGAAAAGAATTTTTAATCTTGACCAATCATTCTGGTAATGCGCACACCTCTGCAAGACAGTAAGATCACTACTACATCTTGCTTCACTTTTTCTGGGTCAGCCCTCTATTTGTAAATAAAGGGGGTATGCAGATTTATTGTTCAGTGATTCGACTGGAGGTGGAGCAGTCTGGCTATGCATTGTGCCAGTCACTGGCCACATACTGTATGTATGTTGAATGCATATTTGGCTTTTGCTCACAGTTTCACTGTAGCTACAGCAAACAAGTATTTTTTTAAATTGTGAATTAACAAATAATGTAAACAACTTTTGCACAGTCAACAAATTATGAAATAGACTAAAGATTACCAGGAAACATATACAGTATATCATGCTAAAAAAATTAATAAAAAATTTTAGACATTCATTTTAATATATTTTAAGTGTATTATACATATGATTTCAAGGAGTGGCTTAACAACTTCAATGCCAAAAGAAATTTAAGTTGGTCTTAATTTAACTAGGAAGAGTTACAGCTGTGTGTTTAACTGCCCTGCTTAAAAACCATAATTAATGCATCCACTGCTTTCTTTAATCATTTGCATTCTTTTATTCTAGAATAGTGTGAACAGGACAAATAATGATTTGAAACCAAAAAGTAAATGGTTAGCAATTAGATTCTTTTGGTAGTCAGTACTGCAATGTACTAATTACAATTACTATAATTATTGTTAATTTTACATAGCAGCTAAATGAAATCATCTAACTGATTATTTGCTGAAGATCATTGCTCATTCTTACTCGTGTGTGGTCATTAAGCCACCTATCACCAAATTATTATACAACAGAAGTTCAGAATCTAAACAGACAGTAGCAAAAAATGCACTAGTGCCAACACGGAACAGATCCTACTAACAATACGGAACATTGGTATTATTTTCAAGTTTTTCACACTGACAGAACAGAAATCCATGATACCAATGCCAATCCACCATAATCTACATGTAAGAATAGTTTAATGTTTCCCGCCCCTTCATAATCAACATGCACTTTAAGCTGTGAGCTAGGCCAGGCCAATTTATTGAGGTTCTGCTACAGTATATACATCAATTAGTTTATTTATTTATTTAATATCAGCATGAACCTATGAAGTATAATTTTAATGTTTTCTCAAATAAATGACACTTTAGGTGCAAAGATATGATCTTACTTTTCTGACTTTAAAATAGAATGCTTGAACATCAATTTACATTATAAATGTCATTACATAGACCCCAAACATTTTACTGAAGCTGGTGCTAATTTAGGTACCAAGCCAAATTACATATGTAATTTATGTACATTATTCTACAAATTATATAAAACATCAACTTCCATCTACAAGTCAGATCCTACTAAGCTAAAATTAGATTTATGTTCATTAAAAGAATTTTGGAACTAAGCCTCAGTTTGAAAGCAAAATCTGGACTCAATGAAGTAAGGGTCTTTATCAATTTAGAAAAAAGTATTCCACTGAATACCAAAATAGGTAGGAAGCAAGTTTTTCCTATCTATAATTTTATATAGTGAAAACACATAAGACTTACATGAGAAATCCATATAATATACTGTAGATTCTCTTAGCTTAAACTGTAATAAACATGACAAAATGCGGGACCAGTTATCAATAATTTTAATGCAGAATACATAAAGGATACAAGTATCCCTGAGGTGACAATCAATATCTAAATGTATCTTTGCCTGATATCAGTTGGGTGCATTTTTATTAATGTGTTTGTATTCTGATGTAAACTTGATAACACATTGTCATAAATTCTTCACTTTACATAATCCATTATCTTGCAGGACATTACTGTCCAGAGACAAGGGCTAACTAAACTTTGTCTTACATTATCATTAGGTGAGAAATCAGTTAAGTCTACTTCCTTTTCCTGAGTGTCACAAAATGTAATAATAGACTATATATACTATCCTAGTAACAGAAATTAGATCTATGCTTCACAATTAATGTGCCATTTACATCATATAAAAAAATCTGCATTGTACTTGGAATGTTTCATTTTGAAATTGCACACATTTTGCATGTCAGTTTGTGTACACTAAACAATGGTAAATCCATGATTTACACATATTTTGCATCAATTATTTTTTGTCTATAATTATAAAAAGGTTTTTACGTTCATGCTAGATCTATCTTGTCACCCAAGTGTCAGGTACTGTTTCATTTTATTGATTTTTTATAAGCAAATGACTTGTTTTTATGTGAATCTGACATGGATCATGTAGCAGAAACTCAAAATGTTGTGAAAAACAGTAAGCAGTAGAGTCATGGCATAGCCATTGAAGAGAAGACATGCGTTGTTCCTTACTTAAAGCCCCATCCAGTCCCCCCAAGGACAATAGCTGCTACCAGGATGGCACCAGCGATGGACCCTATTATAAGGTTGGTAGCACTAGGACCTGTGGTAAAGGATCATGGGAAGAAAAGCATAAGAACCAAAGACAAAAGGGAAACTCAAACAAATAGTTTTGTAGTCATAGAAAAAAAGTAAAAATGTTCAGTCTTATTTAATAAAACAATGCACACTGTATAAAAAGCAGTTAAAAACATTATTAAAGATCCATCCACCACGGACCAAATGACCCCAAAATGAGTCTGATTAAAATAGGTTGCTACACTTTGCACACTGTAACTGGTCTCTGCACTGTCTTATTGAATAAGCCTGATTATTTTCCCATTGTTATTCTCATCTAGTGAATATACATTTTGTAGCATTATATCAATAATGGTTTGTATTGCTCAAAATCAGGAAATTTGTTTGCGGTTTTTTCCATGTTTGCAGTAATAGCAACCTTGTATTTTTGTCTATTAAAAAGTTGAAGAAAGCACACCACTGTTCCTTTTTTGAATCTAGAAGGCTGAAAACTCATTGTTGATAAAGTAATTAGATAGAAGTATGAAATTGCTTTCCTTCTGTGAAGACTAATTAGCCCATCCACTTAAAGGTTACATTTTGAATGACAAGATTTAAATATCTTCTAATATATGAACTCAGTTTATTCCTGTTTACTCTTCAGAAGGTTAAGAAAAAGGGGTCTTCATAAATTCAAAGAGAACATTTAAACATCTAAACACTATATTGTGACTGGAACATTCCAAACATCAAAGCAAGCTATTTGTCATTTACAAGCAGCCATCAAACAGTGTAAAGCAGCAAGTAGGCTTAAGAAAAAAAGGGTGGCCAGAAGAAACCTATTTGTGCAATTATATCTAAGGAGCAGAGAACACTTAAACCAACTGAAGGGTCCTTGTCATAATTAACCTACACCTCAGCTTGGTATTTCCATGACACAGTTACTTTTCAATTGCATGTACACCTCTTTCATTGTTTTTGAAATTACTATAACACTTGTCAATATCATTTTACAGCAGTTTAAAGATGGTCCAGAAACACTATGGGGTTGATGTACCAAAGGCAAATAGGTTGTTCACTTTGCAGGGGATTTTTTTCTTTAGCTTAGTGAATGAGGTGAAGCTCATCTGACTTCCATCTTTCAATTAGGTGCCAGCAGACTTTTTTTTTTTCACTGCATTAACTAAGTTAAGGGAAATTTCCCATGCAAAGTTAAAATTTCTTGCACAGTAAATGGACTATTTGCCTTTAGTAAATCATCCACTATGACTCTATAAGCAGACATATCTCATGATTTTAAAAGGGGTATACTGGTGCTGACTGACTCTTTAAAAAAAAAAAAGCTAGATCCCTGGTGTCAATAACCAGAAGCAAGTATGGAGTTCTAGCTTCTCTGTAACTTTTTTAGCCTGTGTGCTTCCTCCAGTAGAGTAGCTCTCAAAAACCAGGGACAGAAAGCAAGATTTCTGAGGAGATCTGCAATGGCAACCCACATCTGTTTCCCCAATTAGATTCCTTATTGCCCTTGACACTTTTGACCTAATGAGAATGTAATTTTTACCCCCATTTTTTGTTGCCGTTCACATGGTAAGAGGATAATATAAACATCACAGCATCCTGCTTGTAAACAATATAATGGGGTTTACTTAATTTCCATCTGGTTTTCCTCTCACATATACTGTACTAATACAAGAGCATACTTTCATGTAGTCCAGTGCTATACAGCATTATCATATATACATCATGATATGAAAGATATCATTAAGGACACACTCTCTATAATGTGTGCCCAATGTGTAGAGCTGGTATGATGTAGCACGTCACTGTGTAAAAATGCAACTGGTCCTACTTTTTTTTGTAGCACACACCACTGTGTGAACTGAAACATTAGGACATAAGGCAAATTGTCTTGTCTATGTGTTAGGACTGAGTTAGGCAATGCTGTCCAATGCAGCCCAAAAGGGCTGATGTGAACAAGCCCTAATGTAAAATGGACACAGCAAACAGAACTGTATGTTTTGTGCAGTTCTTGATGATCAATAAACTACATGGTTGTGTAACTAAGAAAATAAAAAGATGCAGCATCTATTTACATGTTTAACAAACTTTTAACAAGCTTCATTTTTAGTTCCACTACCCACTGTCCTTTGTTGCATATTTTGATTACTGGATTAGCTTGGTAGAGTTTGGTAAAATGCTACAGTGATAAACACATTTAAAACTGAGAATACTTATGCAATAACATAAGTTCAAGTGCAAGAGTGTATATGTACATGGTAGACATTTTTTTCTTGATTGTTGTAGAGGCAAGGCCAGCACCAGAGAGAAATCCACTCCCTTATTCCTTACTGAGTATAAATGGTAATTTCCAGTCCATACCTCTAGCCCTGTTATCTACCAATCTATCTACACTATATAATGTGAATGATAAGGGACAGTTTACAGTACCTATAACCCATCTAGTTAAATTCCATGTTTTTTAGACATGTCTTTAACTAGAAACGTATGCACAATGTGCTATTTCTGTCCCTTATATATCAAATGGTACACAAAGAATAACTGTTGCAGACATATTATTTTCTGGAAAGGAGACAATGAGTGGATAGTGCTCAAAGTGAAGCAAACAGTTACCGTCCACTGTAAAGGAAAGTCTTTTACAACTTACCTGTAGAAGACATACTATTTAAACAACAATTAATAAAACAGTTTATTTATTTGAATCATAGTAACCAATTGTTACTTGTCCTGGCATTTCTGTAGCAAAGACTGTATATGTGTGTTGAATGGATAGCACATTTATAATACGGTGTCAATCCAGTACCTAAGATTTTTTTAGTAGCAAGCCACAATATACATGCCAATGTCTCACCATACGAAAGCAGCTACATCAGAGTTGTTAAGGGACTGTACCTCTATAAAAATCTGATAAGTCAAAGGCTACTTTAAGTGGACCTAAACTCATTCGTATCCTAGTCTGGGCTAGTTTTATTATGACGTTTATTGTTATCCATGTTATCTACATAAATAGCCCTCAATTAAATTCCCCAGACTGAAGACTAATATTATTATTACACAATGACAAAAATTTTTCACTACATCTACAACACATTACAAAACTCAAACTAAACAATGTTTTATTACACAGTACCTGTAATATTACATTTAACAAGAAACTTTACCTTCAACAACAACTGCAAAACATAAGTTACAGAAATACAAAATGCGGCAAATTATGCCCAGACAATTTTTATAACAGAATATAACAACACATTCCTTGAACAAGATGTCAGTTCAGCCAAAACAGAGTTCTGCTTTGTTCAATCAAACATTTGGCAGCAATAGTTGTGACTAAGATTTCCCTTTCTAGTAACAATGCTGCAAAAACAGTGGCAGGTTTTCAAGCCATGTTGACATGGATGATATTTGCCATGTATAAACCAAAATGGGTACCCTACCAACCAAACTGACTCTGAACAGGTGTGGCAGATACAACATATTCTGTACTATTAGAATAAAACATGCTTGTCACTAAAGAAGTCATCTGCAAAAAAGGAAAGGAATAGAGGATGAAAGACTAAACGTTTGTGCATTGCTGTAATAGTAAGACATGTCTGACAGGATACTTCAATAACCTCATTGTGTTGAAAAAGAAAATTAAAGAATGTATTTAAAGTGGAACTAAAGCCAAATTTTTTTTATTTGTTTTGCACAGAGTGGGTGAAAAGTAGAACCTTTCTTGTGTTTTTTTGAGGAGGCAATTAAATATCAGTTCATATCCTGGTGCTTGGAGTCTGATGGGTCAAGAAGTTAAATCTCCAACTGAAAACACAGAAAGTAATTCAAACAATGTTTGGTAATGTGGGGAACCTCCATTGGGTTTCTGTATGCTGGCTGTGTCCCTATGAGTAGGATACTCACATTACCCTGTAACCACTTGTAGTGCCGTTCACGGTGCTCTGCTGGTAAAAAATCCAGTATCTGACAGCAATGTAAGGGTGCAGGCTGTGCTTGATCCAAGAAGCAGTGAAGCATAAGGGGATGAGATTACGGGTGTGGCTTAGGAGGAGTCCATTCCTTTCCACCTGTTGAACTAGTGTTGTGTGGTGTCTCTCATCCCCTTATCCTTATGAATGAGGTTCACTTCATGTCAGAAAGCACAGGAAGTATGACCATATCTCTCAAGAAGGACCACAGACAGCAATAAAATCCCTACTATGGTTTTAAGCTATTTATTTATAGACTTGATGTGGGAATCTACTAAAGCCTCAAAGTATGTTGGCTACGATTTCAACAATTACACAAAGCACGGTTTGACTAAGAACTATTCATCCACCTTTACCATGATACCCAATTTAGGGTTTGCCCCTCCTGATGGGAGTAGGGCTCTCACTTAGGTTGTACTTTATTTTTTTACTAAACATGTGGTGCTTTGGAGCTGCTGGATTCCATGTTCGTGCATGTGAGCAGGCTATACCTTTTGACAGATGATGGTCTCTGTTTTGCATCCAGATCTGTTGTTTATGCAATCAAATCATGATACAGGTTCTAACATTTCCCCACTTCATCCAAATTTTTTAAAAGGAGTATTCAGGTATATAAAAAGAAGGAAAAAACAACATATACTGTAGTAGCATAGGGATCTAATTATTAGTAATCCAGACTAGCAGATATATTTCACTGGCTATAGTTCTGGGGAAAAAAACACCAATACCAGATGTTGGGAGTTGGAAAGCACCCATTATGGTTTTTTTTTAACTATTGTGACATATTTGCAGAAAGGAATAAAATCAGAAAAGAGGCCTGCAGCATGTCTGTTTAGAGAAACAGGCACTCTTATCATCAGCAAACACTGATATGCCTATGTTAGCTGTCAGCAGTTCACTAATGGATACTACTTTTTTTTCTTATCAGGAAAAAGCCTTTACTGAAGAAATTGTCATATAAAGACAAAAAGTGAAGAACAATAAAGTACAGGTTCAACCAGTAGAAGTGGTGACACGTAACAATCCAGTAGAAGAACATCCAAATAAATACAATGAGAAAAGCCTATTCATCCAGTATAAAAATCATAGTATAGATATAATGTGGCCTGTGTGTAGTAGAGGAGAAAGAATTTTGCACCCCAAAAATATTAGCGACAGAGCAGGGGCAACAAGTTTCAAAGGGGTAATATATGCCCAGGGTAGTGTTTAAGCAGAGGTGCAAACAATCTAAGGGCTATATGCAAGTCTTGGGCAATGGGCACTACTTTTAATCATATGCTATTGCCACGTTTTTGCAAACATTGTGCATAGACAGAAACTGTACAATATTATGACAAATGCTTATAAAAACAATTCACCAGTTAATATAAATGGCAAATAGGGTCCCTGAGTGTTGAAATACTTTGGTATGATTGTATAATCAGTTATCCATTCAGGATCTTGCACAATAGAATGGCAATAACGTTTATTTTTCTAACTTGTAGGCACAGTTACAGTAAATTTTGTCAATATAAAAGTTGTCAAATTTGACACAACTTAGTTCACTTGGTTGCACATGGATATATTCAAGAGTTAGATAAAAGCAACCAATTTTTTCTAGAATCTGTATTTATTATAAGTATTTTAAAAATGAGCCAAAAAAGGACTGCCCCCTTTATCAATGGCTGCATTTTATCAATGTAAAAAAGGCTTTATTTTTTACCATAGACAATTTAAGACAACAAAAATCAACACATCTAGTTCTGTGTGGGTTCAAGGAAGAGAGAAATTCATACTATGCCCCACATTTTCCCAGACAGGAGAGGGTCAACACTGCATGAGCAAATCACATAACAAGGACACGATCAAATCACATGACTATTACGGTCATCACCACGTGACACAAAGCCAATGGGACAAGTACACATAAGGCTCAGACACACAGTATACTTTCACCTCACACACTAATCACCAGACATAAAACTTGGAAAAATGCTTACTCTATTCCCCACCCTGTGCCTCCAAATATCACCCCCAGAGCCAGAATGGTCCCTGCCACTGCACCTATAAGTCTGTTAGTGGCCATGCTCACTGTTTGGAGGGAAAAGGGAGATTATTTTTCATAAGAAGAATAACTTTTCATTAATATTAATAAAACAGGTATACATCATCTGTCTATAAAAATAGTCCCGTGGAATCTTCCATTAAATTCAATTGAGTGATTTAGGTTTGCTGAAATAATAGGTCAGCTCGTAAAGAAATGCAAATTACAGATTGTCTGTATACTTTTATATATATATATGTGCACCTTTATGAAACTCTGCAACATGGTGTTCTGACTAAACTTAGCAAAGGTGGTACTCACAATAAGGGATGATTTTTGTCATGTGTAGCCAAGGGCTGCTCATCTGTACCTAATCACATTTAAACACTCGGATGTACAGTTACATGTGAACAACCATGTCATATGTCTGCCTGTCATTGATTTGTGCAGGCTGCTTGCCACAGCTGATCACACGCACTTGTGCATACCCACAACAGAGAAATTATGATTCTTGGTGGCTCTAAATTAAATCAAGTATAACACTGTAAGTCATATTAATTTGTGTGACATCCCTTAATATAGTTGATAAATATGTTTGTCTTCAGACACAATGACCTTAGGTAAATATTAAAAACAACACCTTTTAGCCTAGCTATATAGTTATTAAACGATCCTAAAGTGAACCTGCCAAAGTATTTAACCATCCTGAACAAGCAGTAAAAAAACAAGCCCTTATTAATGTCTGAAGCTACAGGCATTGTGGAGAAATTCATTTTCAAACTTCAAAGAGGCATGAAAGCCTTAGCTCTTTTCTTATTACGTATGTAAATACACAGCAGATGCCTGTGAACTGTTAGAAACCAATTAAAATCCAAATTTTAGTTTTTGTTTTGATCTTTGAAGATCTTTAAGAATTATTTAATTGACAGTTCAATTAGCCAGAGAGGTCAGAGATGGTTTGTTTTAAAACTTGTTTACTGCTTGTTAAGAAATGTCGGTATAAATACCTGAAATTCATCTTTATACTGTATTATCTTCTTACAATATCCTGTACATAATAAATTCGACTTGTCAGAGTATTAGTAAATTGCCATTTACTAAGCAGGTGCCAATGTGCAATACAATATCCTGGAAATTCCTGGAATGGGAAGTGCCTTTGATATTTTTATCTGCAGATTAGGAAGGCTGAATTTAAGGTGGGTTTTTAGTCTGTTTACCTGAACACTTTATATTTACTTTTATTTTAGATATATGTAAATGGGAACATTATTCAACTTCGAACATCAAACTTGTTTACATTGAAGCACCGGAGGGGAAAGCTTTGGTAGGTAAATCTGCCTTAATGTGTTAATATGCTGTGCATACTAGCACATTATGGCAAAAATCCTTCATATTCATTTAGTATAGCATTTTAGTCTGCTTTAATATTGTCTTTGTTTTCCTGCCTCACTTGTGTCGTGCCTGATTGAAATCAACACACCAAACCATGTTTAATCTAAAAATTTTTTATTACATTATATGCCTTTATACTTCTACCATCTCTTCCCTCCCACATCTGTTTTTTTAATATTTTGCTTACCACGCTTATTAAATGATATTTTCCCTATTTTTTTCTAATTTTAGTTATTTTCTTGCCTACTTTTCCTATTTTAACTTTGGATCACAGAGTTTCTACTGTCTGCTTAAACTCCGGTAGAAAAAAAAACAAATCAAGTGTAACTAGTCAATGGCTATAATACCACTTAAGGCTTTATATTAATATTGCTCGGGATGCCACTTTAGCAAGCCTTTGATGCTATTGCAGCTTGATCAGGGCCTGTCTCATCTATTCTGAGCTACCTGTCTTGCAGATAAGACCAAGGGTTTGTTATACATAACCTAAATAATAAAAGTTAAATGATACATTCAGAACTGTTAACAACCGTACCATAAAGAGGTTAGCAATGGAATTTCCCTTACCAAGTTCAATTACCTTTAACTAATGATAACAAAAAAACTTGTGTTGTAGTTTTTATAGAATACTTCCATAAATGGTATTGCACATGAAACACATTAAATAATAAATATTGCTTTTCCTTTGTTGGAAAGTATTTTGCACCTCTCTTTTAAATGATCAATGAAGCAAATGGGCCGATTTTGAAAATTATAATTAAAATAGGGAAAAATAGAACTCTACTACACTGCAACCAGACTCCTTATTTGATTCAAAAGATCAAAACAGATTTGTTGTAATGGATGACTTTTTTTTTTCTACTTTAACCTTCTTTTAAATCACATACGTCCCTTGTATTTCACTACTTGTCAAATGTTTGAAAATGCCACTTTTCACGTTTTTATTCAAAGGCATAATCCACGTTTTGCAAAAATGTAAGACATGCACCCTTCTTAATAAAATAAAAGATTTGCATGTATTACATTTTGGCATTGAATCCTGTGGAGCATTGTAGCCGTGATCAGTGCATCATGGGTGCAATGCACAGGTTCCTACAAACTCCTCCCCTAGCCCCAGGGCCATATGGAGCTATGGACCTTCTGCTAGGGGGCTGGAGAAAGTAAACACTGGGCTACAAGTGTGGTGACATCACTGCACTTGTGCTGTGCTGAGATCTACAAGTCCTTCTACTACAGTGGCAGATGTCACTTGTAGTCTTTTCATTCCTAGATTCCTGTGAATTGATGATGTAACTGTGTAGGTGGATCCACACACAGCCAGGCTAAATTCAAAAGAAAACAGGACACTTCAGGGAGAGGCTCCCTATGATTTAGGTAAGTAGGGGGGAATATACGAGGGGGGTGGTAAATGTGGCTTCAAGGAGCAGGGCCTTCCTATCCCTCTTGTATTGAATTGTTGCTGTATTGTCTCCCATTATATTGTAAAGCGCTGAGCAAACTATTGGCACTATATAAATCCTATATAATAATAATGTGGCCTTGTTTCATGTTGTACCCAAAAAACAAGGTCACAAAGGTGGAGTATACTTTTACATTCAAACACTGAATAACCTGAAATGGCATAAAGATAACTATAAGATAAAAAGAGTTTAAGTTACCAAAAACTGGAAAATAGTGCAAATTTTAGTAATGCAGAGGCCCTTTTTATGGAACAAGTAAAATGTTAATCTACAGCTTTTCTGCAACAATGAAAGTAAACTAAGATTTGAGAGGTGGTACAAACAATTCCTACAGAATTATTTGGACAGTATTACAATGTACTACACTGTGAAAAGGCAATTGACAAGGAAAAAAGAACACTATTCAGATGCATATAGACTTTTTTCAGACAGTGTGTCCCTTTACAGCGTGGATGGACAAATCTCCCACTGCGGCTAACGTATTTTGACAGCCAGCCCTGCCAAAATACGTTTTTTTTTTAAATGCTGTGCGATATCCTACCGCATACTCGGACGCAGTAAGATACCGCTTAGTGAATTGTGCCCATTGTACTTTAAGTGATTCGTAAGGCTTTTTTTTAATATTAAATTAAATAAAATAAGTGTTATACTTATCTGTTCTGTGCACAGAGTGGTCCCTTATCTCTTCTCTGAAGAATCTCCACCGTGGCTCTCTACTCCTTCCTGTGAGTGACCCCATAGCAAGCCATGTGCTGTGTAGGCACCCATGCAGGTCTGCTCCTGAGCCGAGCTGTGTGAATCCATAGACAAACACATCACAGATCGACCACACCTCCCGCTCCCTGACAGGAAGTGGAGGAACGGTGCTGCAGATGGAACAATGCTGGAGTGGTGACAGGAGCCAGGGAAGTGTTTAGGAAGTGAGGGGAGGACATTTCCCTTAATGCAGGAATGCATAAAGGCAAAAAAAGAGACTTTAGAACCACTTTAAAGCGGAACTTCACCCAAAAGGGAAAGTTCCACTTGTTTGTATCCTTCCCCATGCACTGCCACATATGACACTTTTTTGGGGGGAGGGGGGATTGGGTATCTGTTTTGACAGGTACCCACTCCCACTTCTGGGTCAGATTGCCGCAGCGACCTGAACTGGCAGTTCAGCCCCCCTTCCTTTTCCTGCAGCCTCTGGAACACTTCACAGGTCCCAGAAGACTGTGGGCCATTTACAAAGTGCAGCATATTTTGCGCATGCACAGTAGGAAACCGCAAGGCCAGATGCTGGTACCTGCACCCAAAGCTGATTGAAGAATTGGCTCAGGTGAGGACATCTCTGGATCCCTGGACAGGTAAGTATCCTTATATTAAAAGTCAGCAACTACACTATTTGTAGCTACTGACTTTTAATTTGTTGAGGGGAGCCTGGAGCTCCAATATAAGTATGTGTTCTCCATCAAAATGGCCCATTAAACATTTTACTTTCCTGCTGAGTCATGTGTTTTAGTTTACCATATTAGTATGTTCATTTTCACATTCTGCATTCATTTCACACAGACGAGAAGAATCTAGCGATCTTGTAAACCATAATCACATTCAGACAGGGCATTTTATAGACTCAATACCTAAAATGTTATGAAATCAATGCCCAAAATGTATGTACAACCCAAACTTTTTTTTTGGTTTTGAATGGGGGAAGGAGAGGATAGAACCCCTGTAGGATTTGAACTGCTATCCATTTGAGACCTTTTCCATTACTTTTCATCCAGTTACAATTATTTTACCAGAGAGGGAAAATCTGCAACAGGGACACAAAAAGTAATGGAAAACTGTCTCCCCCTACGCCACTAAAATAAAATAATAAAAACACTTTAATTGTCACATTGTCGCTGTAACAGTAATTGAAGGAAAATCTCTGTAATGAAGCCCCAGATAACAGTGAAAAAACAAGGGTTCTAATCCATTCTACTCAAAGTAAAAATAAAAAAAAAGTTTTGGCTGAATATACAATTTAAAACTGTACAATTACCCAAGTGTTACTTATAAACAGTCTCTAGCACCTGTTGTCCTTGTTTTGAGGTCATTAACTATCATTCATATGTTTTTTCTAAAGAAATTATCCCAGTAATACCGTTTTTTACAACATCTCTAAAACCTTTTTACATAAATGCACGTGACATAGTTCTGGCATATTTCCTGCTTCCCTATATTATACGACATAATGTAGTAGCTAATAAACAACATAAGAAAATGGCACAAACCCTTTGGTACTTCCTCCTTTTTGTTGTTAATCTCTTTTTTTGGGTCATAAATGCTGCAATCTGTTCCTGCCCAGGTAGAAGAGCATATGCATGTGGCTTCATTGCTGCAAACCTGAAAAGAACTGAATGGTATTAGGAGTGGCACATGGTACTTTTGCAATATACCGCACATTCTATGAATTTTTTTGATAGATTCACCAATCATCTGTAGCACTGTTGAAAGATACACTGAAACTTTGCTCATGCACAGTTTCTGCAAAGGGCCCTCCTCCCTGCCCCTCTATACTCACTTTACCAAAGCTCCCTTGCCAGGTCTTCCTACTACGCAGCTGGCACTGAAATGACTTGTATTGGCATTTAGGAGGAACAGTGACATCACTCCTCAAGACATGTGACAGTGCAGGGGGAGGAGAGGAGGAGTTAATATGCACCTCTTCTGGGTGCCGGGTATTGTTGCTGGCTGCGAAGAAGGAAAAACAGCAAAGCTTTTAAGGTGAGTACAGGTACAGTATGTTAGGAGAGAGGTGTCCCTTGCAGCATTGCCACTTTTTACCATCCATGGGCAAGGTGATAGTATCTCTTTAAATAAATGAACTGTGCAGTTGTATTTGAATTCAACTCTGGCTACGAGGGTTTTAGTTTCTTTATTTTTTAAAGGAGAAGTATGGCCAAAGCTTTCATGGCCATACTTCTCCTGGGGTTCACAGGAGTGCACTCAGTTCTGCACTTCTGTGTCTCAGATTCAGCTGATAGTGGGCTAAAGCTCACTGTGGGCTGACATCACAGAGATGGTCCAGGCTCTGCAGGGATCCCACCAATAATTTTGGGATCCACCTAGATGCCTGACTGGCAGCTGGCTCAGCCTCTCAGTGAGCCACTAGAAGCCTGCTGCTCTCAGCCAACACACAGCCCAGCACTCCAGTGAGAGCTAGCGGGGCAGAGAAGAAAGCTGGGGACTGACAGTCACCGGCTCTCTGCTCACTGAAGACCAAGAATTGAGTCATCAGCTGTCTTTGATCGCTCAGTTCTCGGTGTAGAGCCAGCGGAGGACAGCTGCAGCATTGGACTGATGCTGCAGTGATCTAGTTGAGTATATATGTTTGTTTTTTGTGAACTAATGCTTCGCTTTTAAAGAAACTATTTAAAGAGAAAAAAACTCTGGTGGTAAGAAAGTAGACAACTAGGCAACTAGAGACATCTGCGCATATCTTCAGCAGCCAAGCTGTTTTACAAGGCAAAGCACGAAAACTTCTATGTAGTGAAGGAGATTGCTCCTAAGCAGTGCCCATATATTTTCCTACTGGCAATTCACGATGAGCATTCTTTCTGGTTAACAGAAACGTGGAGGCTGGAAGGAAATGCAGTAGCTTTGCCTGTCAGAACAGCCAAGCATTCAGCTGTCTCAGGAGGGTTTGTAAAGCAACATCAGTCAGTCAAATTGCATTTCAGTCAGTCAAATCAGTCAATCCCGAACACTTTTTGAACCACCGAGACTTGTAAATATGATCACAACACAAGCAACTGAGCCATGTATCACTCATTAGTTTGATCGGACCCCAGAATTTAATTTGTGAATTGTGAAAACTAGGTAAATTGAAAGCTTCAATACATTTTATTGAATTATCAAATTAAAATGGAACTGGAAAATATATAATTAAAAGTGATTATGGGAGGGGCCAAGGAGTTGCTACCAAATGTGGCAGACACATTTTGTACCAACAGCACACAGAGATCCAAATAAATTATTATTTGGTTAAATTGTAGGTAGGAAAACAACAAGTGGGTACAGCACCAAAGTTCTTGACTTAACAGTTCCACAAAATATTTAACACCAAGAGCCCAATATTACAAGAGCGCAGTCGTAGAAGTTCCAGCAATGTTAGCGTCACATTGGCAAAAGCAGATAACAGATTGTCACTTTGACATGGTGGTGTCCCTATTCTGTCTCTCCTCATCAAGAACCTCTCTCTAGGGTAAATGAACTGTCCCTATCTAGCGTGGATCCTGTGCCTATACTTTCTACATCCTCATCCTCCATTCCCTTTGTACAGTGGTCAGCAACACAGAGGGGAGGGTAAACTGCAACTGCCTACATGATTTTTTTGGTTTTTTTAGCGTGTTTGATGAGAGCAATTTCAATCCCATCTCCTCTGCAGTCAGTCAACGACTATTATGCTTTCAACTGCTTCTGTAACATTGACAAAAAACTGATTTGAAAGTTCCTGCACCAATTACATTGCCACATGTATTTTTTTGTTTGTTTTTTTAAAAAAAGCCATCATTAAGCTTTGAAACTATATAAATTGTGGAGAAATTAATTTTCAATGTTCACAATGCACTGAAATCTCAGCTTTTCTCTTTGAGAGCAGATTTCTGCAGCCTGACAGCCTTTTAATATAAACACACACCAGGTGTTTCTAAGCTGTTAGAAACAGACTGAAACTTGACTTTAGAGTCTTTGTTGTCATCTTTGGGGATCTTAGAAAACAAATTATTTCACAGTAAAAGTAGCTGCAGAGGTGAGCAATTGCTTGTTTAACTCTCTTTTACCGCTTGTTGAGAATATGTAAATACAGTGCTCAGCATAAATGAGTACACCTCAAGAGATTTGTCACAAAACCTTTACTTTTCTTTAAGAATCAACATTTTCTATGGAAATTGCAATAGAGAAGGCCATACTGAGCAGACCTGCCTAATTCCGAGCTGTGTATACAATGAAGGGCAGTAGGAGGTTGGGAGTTGGCTGCTTAATTTGGTGTGTCAGGTACCGATAGGAACATATAAAATTGTTACTAGGGTCAACGTATATGTATATATTATGATAATGGGTTGATTTGTGTGCTGTTATAGTTCAACAGACATTTATTAGGTTAATAATATGGTTGAGTAAGGCCCTGCTTGAGGTTTACAGTAGTATCTAAAAGCTGGTTAATGTATGGTTCTAAGCATGTGCTGACGAATAGTGAGTGAATGAACATCCTTACACGTAGTGGACCCGATTTTAAAGATGCCAATAAGGAAAAGACACTGAGTAGTGCCATCAAAGTAGTCACTGAAGAATGGTGATGAGGTGCCATGCAGGTGCAAAGCGGCATATATTGGTTAGCACAATGTGTCCTAATGTCAGACATGTCTGGACTGTTCTATAGAAGCTGTCTCTGAAGAAGGTGATGGTGTGCCATTCAGGCACAAAGCAGCATATGTTGGAAGGCAACATGTTTTTATATCAGACATTTATGGATTCTTACTGCCTGGTTATCAAAGAACCATTTGGGCTGTTGGATGTCATCTTGGAGTGTCAGTAAAACAAGAATTTACAACAGGGCGTGTGGCTGCATTGCAAAATCCTGGTCCTAGGAATTCACACTTGCCGCCTAGCATTGGAGCGTGGAGATAAGAGAGCCTCGGCACAGATTCCCTGGTGACATGAAGATTAAAAGGACAGATCGCATGGCTTCTAGCCAGAAGGAATAAACCGGATGTGGACTGAAATGTTGACCTGGGTCATAGCATTTTTGTCAATATAGCAGTGCCCTCTGGTGGAGACGACATACTTCCAGGAGGATGGCTGGGGTAATACTATACTTATGTCCTAATGAGGAAGGAGGACAGCCCCTTATGAGTTATGGACTGTCGCTCTTTGGACAGAGGACTACACCAGATGGGTCAAGGGTGTTTGTGTGGGTGGTGTCTGAGAGTGCTTTAAATGCAAGCCTGGCCATGCTTGCACCCCTTCCCTCTTTCTACCCAGAGCCCAGCTAAAGGATATTCAACTTTGAGGACAAACTTATGTAACGTATCATCTTTGCTCTTTTATTTCGATATGCTCTTTAATTTTTGTTTAGATTTCTCTGTTAGTGTTTTACTTCCTTTGTAAATAATAAAGACCTTGCTTCTTTGAGCACTGTGTTTATTATTATAGCTAAGATTGTAATATATGACTACCATGAATATTGTCAGAACTCAGATATACTGGCTAATTACAGGGACCGACAAGATAGTACATAATTTTAATATAAGTAAGGGGCATCCAAACCCACTCCCATAATTTATTTCAGGCACTATACTACAAAATACTCCCACAAATGCAGGCCATTGATTGCAAACAAGATTTGTTAATTTGAAGACACAAAAAAGTATTTTTCTTAACAAATTCATTCAAGACCATGTTGCAAAAATGAATACACCCCAATGAAAGTCTTAGGAGCAAAGCAAAATTTCAGACAACAAAATACTAATTAACAAGAATTCAACTACAGGTAAGTCTAATTATTCAGTAAACAGGTGTCCAGCAGACAGTTGATTATAAAAGGGCGTTAATTAACAAAGAAAACCCCTTTCCATTTCTTTACACAAGAAGGCTACAAGAAGATCGGCAAAACTTTACTTATCAGTCACAATAGTGTAGCAAAAGTGATACAACAATTTAACAAAGATGGAACTGTGACCATCTCACAGAGACGTCCAGGTTGTCCACAGAATTGAACACCTCAACAGGAGCGTCTTCTGATGAGAAGGGTTGAAGAAAATTGCCATGCAAGATCACTGCAGTTAGCTAAAGAAGTAGACAGCCAAACTGGGGTGATTATTTCCCTTGAGACATCACAGCATACACTGCAGAGGGATGGCATGCATGGGTGTCGTCCACAAAGGAAGCCTTTTCTAATGCCCATGCACAAAAAATCCTGCCTAGACTTTGCAAGTGCCCATACTGAAAAAGAAGAAGACTACTGGGACACTGTATTCTGGAGTGATGAGACCAAGATAAATGTTTTTGGAACTGATGGCCTTAAAACTGTATGGCGTTGCA
This sequence comes from Staurois parvus, assembly GCF_062004578.1. Classification (NCBI taxonomy): domain Eukaryota; kingdom Metazoa; phylum Chordata; class Amphibia; order Anura; family Ranidae; genus Staurois; species Staurois parvus. The sequence goes on along the minus strand of NW_028317807.1, from coordinate 15,666,836 downwards.
GAGGTGAGGAGTACAAAGAAAAATGTATGGTGGCTACAGTGAAACATAGTGGTGGCAGTGTCCTTCTATGGGGCTGCATGAGTGCTACTGGTGTAGGGGAGCTGCATTTCATCGATGGTATCATGAATTCACAGATGTACTGCTCTATATTGAAAAAGAAGATGCTACCATAACTCTCTGCCCTTGGCCGTCATGCACTTTTTCCAGAATGACAATGATCCGAAACACACATCTAAGGCCACTGTTGCATTTCTAAAGAAGAACAGGGTAATAGTAATTCAGTGGCCAAGTATGTCTCCGGATCTGAACCCAATCAAACACCTACTGTATGGAATATTATGAACAGACAAGTTGAGCATCACTCCCCATCCAGCATCCAGGTTCTAAAAGAGGTCGTTCTTGAAGAATGGAAAACGATTGATGTTGCAATATGTCACCAACTTGTTCATTCCATGCCTAGATGACTTGGTGCTGGGCTTACATATCATGGTCATACAAAATACTAGATGTAGTAGTTTTTGTTCTGGGTGTAATAATTTTTGCATCAACCAATTTGTGTAAAACTGAAGATTTTGTAATCTAATTTACATTACTAAAGTGATACTCAATTTTGTTATTTATTTATTTAACAAACATGTTACACTTACCTGCTCTCTGCAGTGGTTTTGCACAGAGCAGTCCCGATCCTCCTCTTCTCAGGTCCCCTGTCAGCGCTCCTGGCTCCTCCTTTCTGTCGGTTGCCCTTCATAGCAAGCAGCTTGCTATGGGGGCACCGGAGCAGGCGTTTTCCTGAAGCGCTGCTCCGTGTGTCCATTCACGGAGCCATGGCCTGGCCCTGTCCCCTCTCTCTCCTAACTGGCTGACTGGCCAATGGCTCCCGCTTGCTGTCTCAGCCAATGAGAAGACAGAGACAAGGACAGCCGAGGCTGTCATGCACATCGCTAGATCGTGATGGAGCTCAGGTAAGTATTGAGGGGGCTGGGGGCACTGCTGCACACAGAAGGTTTTTTACCTTCATGCATAGCACGCATGAAGGTAAAAAACCTTCATCCTTTACAACCACTTTAACCTTACTTTCATGTAATTAGCTAAACAAATGTTCTATAAAACGCAGTTTTGTCAAAAATTTGGAAATTGTTCTTGTGTAAATTGAGATATTGATTAAAATCTTACTTTTCAAAAGGGGTGTGCTCACTTATGCAAATCTCTGTAGTTTAATGTCCATAGTCTGGGCACAAATGCACATTAGTAGCAGTTATTAGTTAGGCAAACATGGAAATGGAAATAGAGCATTAAACATATACATTCTACAGAACATAGATAGACTGCAGAAAGCTCTGATAGAAGGCGAGGTCAGTTTCACTTTACTAGTTTAAAACTACAAATAAGTCTTCCACAGTTGGTTAATAGGGCTTTTCCTAAAAGTTCTACATTAAACTTACCCCATGTCCAGAACAGACTTTGTCATTTGAACCCATTGGACAGCTACTGATGTTTAGTGATGAAATATAGAGGCATTTTCTGTCTAGGCACATCATTGATGGGCCACATGGCGTTCCATCTTCTACATATCCCATGTCAGTTTCATCATCCAAAAGAATATGGGCACCACTGTGTAAAGAGATAATTATACATCGAACACTTTTTTTAAAATTTCTGTAGAAAAACAAATTCCAGCAATGAAATAATTGTACCATGGGCCCTGTGCTGTTCTCAATATATGGGCCAGTTTAAAGGGATAACGTTCATTGTACATAAGCATTTGTGTTATGCAGTGGAATATTCAGTGGTACATTCTTCCTCATCCCATGCCGGTCAACCAAGATGGCCGAAGACTGGCACCCAGGAGAAAGATGTCAGCGTTGGCTGACCATTTAAGAAGAGGGTAAGCACTGCAGACTATAATCCCAATTTGGATATTTGTGTTATACTGTATCTGTTCGACAAGTGCAAAAAATACCTGTACTTTTCCCAGAAACCAGTAAACTGATAACTTCCTGTGCTTCCTGCCTGTGCACAAGAAGGTGTTATGAAGATGAGGAAATGAGGAGGTGCGGGAGAGATGTGAAGAGGTGTTTGTTCTTTGTGATGCATCAGAAATTAAGTAGGTAGGGCTGAAAACACATGCTTTAAAATTCAGAGGGTTGTTATGTCAAAAAGGAAGATAGGAGCATAGTATATTTTTGTCATATCAACAGTTAATATTCTGTACTTGCAGCATATTTAAATGATAAAACTTGGGGTTATGTTTATGTATTGCAAGATGTACAAACTGTATACAGTATATGCTTTTAGGAGAAATATGAAGCCTACCATTGATGAACACCTACTCAAGGAAAGGCCAATACACACTTGTCCAATTTTGGCAGATATATTTTTCATTGCATTGAATGTCATTGGATGTGCACAATGGCATGCCCTCATGTGTGTTTACACATCAGAATGTGTGTTAACATACATTTTGATACATTTAAATTAAATTTAAATTACATTTATTTCAGTGATTTGCCATAAAAAAGCAATAAAAAGGACCCAGAAAGCCTTGCAAGGTGAAATAACACTGACGTGCAGAACATTATTAACATCCCCATGGACCTGAGGCAGCCACCCATTCTGTCCTTCTTGTAATTCACCACTGTTTACAATAATAACAGTACAAAAAAATATTGATAAAGCATGTAAAAACCTCAATTAAATACCTGCAGTCCAGAACTCTCTTTTGGTGATTAATGTATGTTGGTGGAATGTCACCCTCTAATTTGCCAATACGAGGGGTTTTAGATACATTTGCACATAGCAGAAATCCACAAAATACATCACTGCAAGAGAAAAAGCCAAATTTAAAAAATTACATTGCTGGTGCCTTTTATTAATTTAATGTACATCTTTCAATGTAATGTTCTTAAATTATTTGTATTATTATTTCCTTGATGTACCCTGCATCAATAGTGTACACATGCCAAAAAACAATTTACTATATCAATGAATATTTCACTGTGAGCCTACAAAGTTGTTAAAATATGGATTATTGCATCTATATTATGAAAAGGCATACAGTCATAACTCCTACATGGAACAGGCATGGGAAATACAAAACGTCTCACATTCAAATTAGAATGTGTTAATCAAGTATATATTGCTGAAGCTAATGCCAATTAAAAAAGAAAATCAAGGAAATGCACCGTCACTCCAATGCAATGTGGTCTTACACACTAAAAATTCAGAAGGTATGCAAAAGAATGTGCTATGCAGTACATAGTCATTCAACATGATCCACTCATAAAGTATGGAAAATGTTACTTCTGAAATGTTTCTGCTTTTGGTGATTAGTGCCCTGGTACTTTAAGCATATCTAAATCCAAAACTGTTTTTCTGCTGTTCAAATTGAGTGAGAAAGGGTAAAAACTGCTGCTTTTGTAAATGTAATCTGTACCTTTGGGAATATTTTTTTTCATTCCCTGTCCTCTAGACACAACAGGAAGTGAAAGGACATCTCTCCAAAGTGAAAGAAATGCCCTTTTAGAGAACTGTCATTGGCTTATATGTCCCCACTGATTTCTCTATTTTTGTGTCAACTCAAAATTGTGGATGAGAGGTCACAGGGACAGATAGAAAGACTTACTTCCTTAACATTCATTCCCTACTCTATCCAAAGCAAAAAAGTTTTCGCTTTAGATACATTTTAAGCAAACTCTTTACAGGAAGATGAGAGAAAATTAGGAAGCTTAATGTACCTTTTAGAACAGGTCATGTTAGAGGCTCTAAATGCAATATAAATGGAACAAAATTGACTGTCATGTCATAGAATAATCCTACCAACCAGGGTTGGATCTTGTTAACTGGAGCTTATAGACACACAACCTTTGGAACTCTGAGTAATACCCCTCTGCTATCACCTCTTTTACAAATAACATTACTTTGTTTTTCTGTTCTTAACCTGGCTTAGAATATTGTGGTAATATACTACTAATATAAACTACTCCTAATGATGATAAAGAAAAATGGCCAATTATAGAGGAAAAAAGAGACCACCTTTGCCTCTGCCACAAATAGACAGATGTCTACAGTGCCTAACACTGGTAAGTCTTGCTATTTATAAGGTCCTCAATTAATATATAGATAAAACAAAAGCAAAAAGCTGATACTGTTTACAGCCAGCTTAGATGTGCATGTATGTTTCACCTACACCGAAAGAGGTTGATTTACTAAAGAACTATACATTATTGGCTTAGTAGAAGCAGAGAAGTAGTGAAGCTGTGTTCACTTTGAAAACAGGGTTTTGACTTGCATATGGTTTGATAATTGATGTTAACACAACTTCACCTTAAATCTAAGCTAAGTGAGCATTCACTTTGCAAAGTATACTTGAACTTTACACAGTGAACATGTTCTATTTCTAGTAACTCAACTCCTATATTCTCACACACAGGATCTATTACCGGTGGTAAGTATTTAGATTTCTTAGCAAATTACATGAAGGTACATTCATCCTGCCATTCCTACATAGGTCAAATATCAATGCTGGCTTATATTTAGCAATAATATCAGGAGAATGTTTCTTGAACTGTTTTGTCCATTCCAATAACAACTAGCTCCTTTTAACTTACTGTTTGCTGCACTTGATCCAGTTACCTCCATCCTTTCCACAATTTCCTTTCTCTGTGCCTTCTGCATTCAGTCTTTCATAACAATATTTGTCCGACCCTGAAGCTTCTGCCATGACAGCAAAAGAAAATTATAAACAGGATAATGGTATAATTATCTAATATTAATTTTCCTTTCCTGAAGCATGGCAGCATACTCATAGATATGGTTTCATTCTTACTCACAAAACTGATTATATGAAACCCCCATAAAAGGCCATTGTTGGTGTAAATATACTCAATGCAAAAGCCCTGGGAGATTTTGTATACTGATATGCTTTATTATCAGGAAAGGAAAATTACTGATAGGTAAGTATACAATTTTCCTCATGGCAGCATGTGTATGTGACATAACAGACAAAATGGTATTTGTACAACTTACATTTATACAAAACTGAACAACCAAACTCTAAATCTCTTAACCTCTGAATGTGTCTATTTGCTGGCATTAGTGCCTTGGTCTTCTATCATGAGAGAATAATCCCAACTTTCCTCCTGTGACTTCAGATATTGCATTTTATAGCTTGTTGATGTACAGGAAAAAAGCCTTAATATGTAATTATACACAGATTTGGCTTAGATAAGATATCTGCAATCCATGGCTTAAGTTGGGGGGATATTTTGAGCATTACTAAATACAACATGGCCTTGGATATGAAACATTGTAAATCTGTTATTGGTAAAATCACACGTCAGTTTAATTTCACTCAGCCATGGACTGAAGACACCTTTTCTAAGTCAAATTGGTGTAGAAGTAAATATGGAGGCTCATTCCTGTACAACAACAAGCTAGAAAATGCAATATCTGAAGTCACAGGAGGAAGGCTGAGACTAGAAAACCAAAAAAACCTTGTTGCCACCCAAAAGGTCTACATTTTATGGCCACAAATGGATTGTTTTGGCTACTGATCTAAGCTGCATTGCTGGCCTACAGGTGCCCCCCGAGGTGGTATAAATCTTCTTGACATCCATATCTGTCCTTCTGTCTAGGGTGTCTTGTGTCGTCCTTTGGTAATGTGACATTCCCAGCAACTTTGCTGACTGCTGCATTGATTAGAGGGACTGCATCCAATCAACAAGCTTTATCTTCTTTCAAAGGCCTAAATCCTAGCAAATCTATTCAGCAGAAAGGGTTTAGTCTCCACTCCCTTCCACTTATCAAATATCATCTGTCTCATTTTTCCATTAGAGCAGGGATCTCCAAACTATGGCCCTCCAGCTGTTGAAGTACTACAAGTCCTATCATGCCTCTGGGAGTCTTGCCTGTGGCTGTTAGAGTCTTGCAAAGCCTCATGGGATTTGCAGTTCCTTAACACCTGAAGAGCCATAGTTTGGAGACCCCTGCATTAGAGGAAGGTGTTGCTAATACCTTCTGGACATTGATGGTGGTTCCATATGTAAAATCAAAGCCTACAGCTGGTGATTCTGCTGACAGCGATTCATCCCCTGAAAGAGATGCTGTTGAGGGCTCTCTAACCTACTGCCTCTGAGACAAAGAAGGGCTTTAGACAGATATGCAGCTGCTTTACTGGGCTTAGTAACTGACAAATCATGAATAAAGGCCTTCACCGTCCGTTTAATAAGGCTCGAAACTTCTAACTTTTTTGCCTCTTCACCCGCTGCTGCTTCTGTTAAGCAGACCTGGCACAGCATCTTACTGGGCAAATCAGGCTGTTCACAAACTCAAAGGTCAATTGTTCCTTCGGGCATAAGGTTTTCCCTTTAGCCTGTCTTGTGGAACTTTGATTGCATTGCAGTTTCTTCAGGAGATGAAAAGGACCTCTCAAGGCATTCTGAATATTTTGCCATCCATTAAGCCCATAACTGAACTGTATTTTAAAATGAATAAATACTTACCTACTAACCCTCACCTTAAAGAATGTGTTTGGTCTCTAAGGGAACTCATGCCTATGTATATGCTGTCATGCTTGTGCTGGCAAAGTAAACTGTGAATGCTTCACTTTGTCCATACATCTATGCTTCTGTTTCTTTCTATAACTTTCATGACAATTATTAAAATATTATCGTTAATATAACAGTTGTGTATGCTAAAAAAAAATAATACATTTCAGAATTTTCAGTGTGCTGTGTATTACCTTGTGAAAGTCTATAAATGAAAAATGAGCATCTTATTCGAGGTGGCAGAAGTGAAAAGTTATACCATATTTTGTCCATAGACAAAAGGGGCAAAGACAAATATAATTTATTTAGTTCATTCTTTGTCGCATGATGTCTCCAGGCACAATGCATTGTCTCCATGAGCCACTCTGATAGGTTCCCAGCACTAGTGATGGTTAAATCTGGATGGGCTCAATACATGGGCATTTTTGGCTAACATGTCCAAAAATTCACAAATAGCAAACTTGAACGTGAAGCCCACTCAAGTCAATGGAATGTGAATTTTGAAAATCGGTTCTGTCCAGCTTCAGAGATAATAGACAATGGATTGTCAAACAAAAAGAACAGGGATGTGAGCACAGGGTGACATGTACCCATGCAAAAAATGCATTTGGAAAATACCACTGAAGGGAATCAGCTCTTTTATTAAAGTTTAAAGAAAAAAATTAAAAATGCACAATTCCTTTAAATAACATTCTTTGGGAGTGCATTAAACCTGTCTCTGACGTAGCATATCATTATAATGTGCCAAACCAAAAGTGACATTTAAAATGAAAAAAATACAATTTAAAATGCCACTACGACATTCCCCTCAATGTCCATACCAAACCCTTAATCAGGGTCTGTTATGGATTGTAAGGGGGAACACAAAAAAACAAAAAATGTCATGGGGTTCCATATTCCTTGATGAGGGTCTAATATGGAGTTTAAAAAGAACTGTGTGTAAAATCCATACCCTATCCTTTTGTATAAATATATAAATAAACCACTTTGTGCTAAGGTAGCAGCCAGAGGTTTGTGGAGGCAAACAGGACAAATTTGGTCATTTAGTTTTGCCAAGTCTGAGAATTACCAGCATGCAGAGTTTGGTGCCACCTTTGTGTAGCACTACCCTCTTGAGGGCCACTGAGTATTTTTGGGTTCCCTGTCTGTCCTGAGCCTGCTTTGGAAGTACAGCCCCTACTGACACCACCGTGAATCTTTGACCAGAAGGAATCTCTGGCTTTGAACCATAAAAAAAAACACACAGTTTAGCGTGAACAAATATTCTTGTTATATTGAGGTCAGAATATAAAGAATGCAAACACAAGAAGAATCACAGTAGATGTGCATAAAAGAAAAGTTAAACACTCTAAAAGGTTCACCAAAGTAATAAAACACAGTATCACTTTAAGCAACCCCAAATATCCTGTAGGATCAGAATTTAAACATCAATTCCAGCTTCTAAGATGTCTCTCCCCAAGTGATCTGGAGTGAATTATCAAGCTGTCAGGCTAACTCACTTTGGGGTTCTCAGTTGCCGGTAACTGGGTTTAACTCTGGAGATGAATACTTTCGTTATAAGCAATAGTGTCCCCCTTTTGTATCTTTTTAAGTAAGGGTGTCAAATCTTTATTTTTTCTACATTAAGGTTCAGATCCTTCCTAGTGCAAGATTTCCTTAAGATGGTATAAGCACAGAAAAATTCCCCCTTTGAGTGATGTTGAATTTGGGTAAAGTCGCTTTAAAACAAAGGATGAAGGCAAGAATTAGCTAAGATTGTAGAAAGGGGTGGAAACAGACTTCAACAAAGCCTGACCCCCTAAAGATGGTGAACCAGTCTGGTGAAGTAGGTTCCTTTATAGTTGGAAGAGGCTTGAAATGAGATACTAAGTGTAATCCTGTCCGAAGTGGGCACGTGTTGTAGCCAGAGTCCTGCGGTTTCAGGGTGTTAGCGAGGCACTAAAGTGGTAGGCCACCAGACAGTCTGGGCCTCAGTGTGATAAGGTGTGGTGTAAGGTGTACTGAACTGAACAACTGAAATTAATACAATCACTGTGATGATCGGGGTATGGAACCCTCTCACTCGATCTGTAGCCTTCACAACATAAGAGGTAGTCTTTCCGGAGGGGGACCTGTTAATGTTTGGTTCCTCTGTTAATGAGTGATGCTGATGACAGCACTACGATCCAACTGCCAACAGGATTTACTGTCCCGCTTGTCAGCGATACCAACGGTTTGCAGTCCTTCTGTACTTCTCTGCTCAATGGCCCGGTCCAGCCCGGATCTCCAGAGTCCTCCACACACACCTTTCCACCACCTCTTACCATCCACTTCCTTCCTGTAAAGTTCCTGGGCTTCTCAATATACATGCCCTGCCCCTTTACCAGCTCTCCTGGGAAATGTAGTCTGTTTACTCCCTATCTGAGTGCTTAAGTCCTGCTACCAGCATACAAGTCCAAGATTTACATCAATAGAGTCTGCATAACTGAACCGCAGAACACTGCCATCTTGTTTTTAGTTAACATCCTGCAGGGTGTTACATTGGTATGGCCACAATTACATACTCTACCTCATCCCTACCCAGCAAAAAAACAAAAAGCAGGGACAGCAGGCAGGATTGGGGATCTTTGGGAAAGGTTATATAGTTGATCTACAGCCTGCTGGAACACTGTATAGTCCATAGATCGACTGACTGCGCTCACTAAGGAGTTACAGTGCCAGTCCAACTAAAACTATTTTTAGTAAATGATGGTGATTTAAACCAATGAATGATTTCTAAAATCTCCAGGAATCCAATGGAATCTTGCGTTCCCCCGAGCTGGCTATTTGTAGAGACCATAAAGGGAGCCTCTGCTCTCCCTACTGGATTGTGTACTAATTTTTTTAGAATGGTCAGATTCTTTATTTAGTTTTTCTAATGAAGCATGAAACAAAATGGGTAAGGCTGTTTCAGTGTAATCAAAACTTGGAACTATGGCAGGGAATCCCCAAGATATATAACACAGAATTATTCAGCCCATGAGTCTGACGTAAAATGAAATACCACTTTTGAATCTATGAATTCATGACAACTGCCTTACTGAAATAAAGTAAATATGATTGAACAATTACTTTTGTACCAATCATAATTTAGCCCAGTAAATAGGCTGCATCTAAATAAACTAGTAGCTATAGTAATTAAAAAAATAAATACAGTTGCATAGTTAATACAGTAATAACTTACTTTGTCCCCAGATGTGTTTGCACTGATTGTCTCTTGTCTTGCATTCCCCATTGTAACAGCGTCCCTGAAATATATTTGTATGTCCAAAACGGAGATATAAAATAAAATAATATATTTTCTGTTAAAATAAATATTAGCTGTACATACCACAAGTGAGACATGCAAGAAATGTAATGCTTTTACCTGTTAAAGTACAACTAAAGGCCAAAGTTTTTTCTTTTTTTTTTTAGTTTTGGATAGTGTGGAGAGGGATTAGAACACTTGTCTGTTGTTATTGTTGTCTGGGCCCCTATTAGGGAGATTCACCCTCTCTATTTGTCCTGTTTACCATTATCATTGAACGTGAAAAAAAAATCCCAAATTTAGGGTTGTACCAGAAAAGTAATAGAGGGGAAATGTTCCAATGGAGGCTCTAGTTCTGATGGCCTGGGGGTCCCCAAGAAATTTCCTTAATTAGCAGTGATTTCTTCTCACTTCCTTTTTTGGCTATTGGACAGGAAAAGAAGGGAAATCTCAGCAATGGGACATAGATGGCGAAAATCTGACAGGGTTTTATTCCTCCTTTGCTCTATCCAAAATTTAATTTAAAAAAATTGTGCCTATAGTTCTACGTTCATTTGTTACAGAATTTTAGCCAAGGCTTTAATTTGAAAAAAAAAAGGCCATGATGAACAATCTAAAAACAAAAAATTAATCTAGTAGATATATCATTCAGTTCTCTCTGTAAAGTTTCCTAGAGACACTAAACATGCACACTGAAGTGATCTTGGACCAGATTAAAGTAGATCTAAATCCTAAGAAGATGATATTTAGTCTACTAAAGAACTGTTTATAAAAACAAAATATAAAAAATTGCCATTATTTTTTTTAATAAAATAAAAGTTTTCACTCTCTTATTTCACTTTTTTATGTTGCTGATCTCACCCAGACTCTTTCAGCTACTTACTGTCTTCATCAACTTGGTCCAGTGTCAGCTGCACAGCATTGCTTAGGGCCATTTTTATGATAGTGGCATTGGTAGACCATGCTTTTGCAACATGTGCGTCAGCACAGCTTTTAATGTAAACCGGGGGTTAATGCAGGTTCTCAGTTGAGAGACAGAGTTTGCTCCCAAACCAGCATGGTCATGAACATGAAACTCATACAGTCATGCCCAAAAATATTGGCACCCCTTCATTTCTGACAGATAATGCACCACTGTACCCAGAAAACTGTTGAAATTACAAGTGTTTATGCAGCCTCTTGTTTATTTCTTTTGTTTGTATTGGTATGACACAAAAAATTGGAGAAACAAAAAGCCAAATCGGACACATTCCACACAAAACCCCAAAAATGGACTGAACAAAATTATTGGCACCTTCAATGTAATATTTGGTTGCACACCCCTTGGCTAAAATAACTGAAATCAATCACTTCTTGTAACCATCAATGAGTTTCTTACACCTCTCTGCTGGAATTTTGGATCACTCTTCTTTCGCCAACTGCTCCAGGTCTCTCAGATTGGAAGAATTCTTTTTCTCAACTGCTGTATTGAGATCTCCCCACAGGTGCTCTATGGGACTGAGATCTGGATTCATTGCTGCCCATTTTAGTACTCTCTAGCACTTTGTCTGAAACCATTTCTGGGTGTTTTTTGATGTGTGCTTTGGGTCATTGTCCTGCTGTAAGACCCATGACCTCTGATGGAGACCCAACTTTCTGACACTGGGCCCTACATTGCACCCCAGAATTCTTTGGTAGTCTTCAGAATTCATAATGCCATGCACTAGGTCAAGACATCCAGTGCGTGAAGCAGCAAAGCAACCCCAAAACATCAGTGAACCTCCACCATGTTTGGCAGTAAGAGCTGTATTCTTTTTTTTTAAAGCCTCATTTCTTTTTCTGAAAACAGTAGAATGATGGGCTTTAACAAAAAGCTGTAATTTTGTTTCATCTGTCCACAGCACCTACTTCCAAAAGGATTTTGGCTTCCTCAGATATGTTTTGGCAAATTCCAACCTAGCTTTTTTATATTTCTGTGTCAGCAGTGCGGTACTCCTGGGTCTTCTACCATAGCGTCCTTGTCATTCAGATTGCTATGTATAGTGCGAGCTGACACAGTTGTACCCTGTGCCTGAAGGTCAGCCCGAATTTGTCTGGAAGTTAATTGAAGTTCTGTATCCACCATTCAAACAATCCTCAATTGTAATCTTTGATCAAATTTTCTCTTTTGTCCATGTCCAGGGAGATTAGCTACAGTACCATGGGCTGTAAACTTCTTGACAAAGTTGTGCACAATGGACACAGGAACATTAAGATCTCTGGAGATGGATTCCTAACCTTGAGATTGTCCATGCTTTTCCACAATATTTGTTCTCAAATCCTCAGACAATTCTTTGCTGCTCTTTCTCTTCTCCATGCTCCATGTGGCACACAAAGCCATACAACAGAAAGGTTGAGTACATTTTTCACCATTTTAACTGGTTGCTGATGTGATTTATATATTGTCAGCACCTGTTAACTGATACAGGTGAGTTTATTTACAAATTACAGGAGCATCACAAACTTGGAATGCAATTATTTCTTACAATATTGAGAAGGTGCCAATAATTTTGTCCACTCAATTTTGGGGGTTTTGAGTGGAATATGTCAGATTTGGCTTTTTGTTTCTTCACTTTTTTGTGTCATACCAATGCAAGCAAGAAATAAACACGAGAATGCCTAAATATTTGTAATTACAATCATTTTCTGGGCTAAGTGGTGCATTATCTGACATAAATGCAAGGGTGCCAATATTTCTGGCCATTACTGTAACTACCCAGCACTTATTAGTAACATCCCAACCATACACCAGGGAAAGCGGGCAGGATTGGAGCTCTTTAGGAAAGGTTAGCCAGTTGATTACCAGCCTTTTTCAAGAACACCACAGTTTAATCCATAGATCAACTAACTATCTTTACTAAAGAGTTACAGTGCTTGTGCTCTTTGAAAATGATGGTGATTTGAGCCAGCTTTCCAATAGTGACAATGGTAGACTACGCCTGTGTAATGTGTGTGACAGCACAGATGCTTGTGGTCAACCAAGAGCTCATAGGACAGGAGCCATGCAGGATCACAATTGGTAGACAGTTGTCTCCCAATAACAAGAGGTGTCTGAATAAGGGCCTCCATAGCAGGATCACCAGCTAAGAGATTTAAAAAAGGTTGAAAACAACTTTTTAATTGGAAGATTGCATTAAGGTTTATATGAGAGTTTAGTGAATGGATTAAGATGTAAAGAGTGAAGTGGTCTGAAGTGAACCTGTATGTATTACAAACAATCAATCAAATTCAGAGGAATTTCAAAGAAAACAAAGCTTCACTTTCAGGTGTTCAGATTATCACTAAGGTTCACTCAAGCCCATTTTTTCCTTTAGTAGGAATGTGAGGACTGCCACTTCTCACCTTCCTTTGGAAATACTATTTGTATGCCTGTTATTCTCACTTTCAATACCTTTTGAGTCACTGACCCAGAAAAATGTAGAACAGAAGAGTCAGAGAAAAGTAGAAGACTTATTAGCATGGCAGCCAGACAACATATTCAGAAAGAAGACCATGTGACTGCACTGGGCCAATTACTTGTGCTGTCAAGTGGGTGGAAAGGGAGTGAGTCACATGCTGCCCAATACCTGGAAGTATCCCATACTGAATCATTTATGCTCCTGGTGTACACATGAAGTGGTAGCAGAGTGAAGGGAAGCTAAGTGTATGTTGCTGGAAGGGAAAGTTACATAAACCTGTTGCTTTCCTTGCTCACTGTGCTTTCTCTGACTTCCCTAGACATCACACTTTAGTAAATCAAGCCACAAAACTGTTTCAGGAATCCATCCCTAGAGCAAAATACGTCCATTTCAGTCTGATGCTGAGTTTTTTTTTCAGATAATTTGCATGTATCTTTTGCATCCAGTCTTTAGTAACTGTTTTTTTTTATAGGGAAGAGTGTAAAAGGTACTCATAGCAACTAATCAGCAATCAAACAAATTGAAGGTCAAATATCACTTACATAGATGGCAATCAGCACGGACCATTTCATTTACTTTTTTATTTGACCACTTGTTTTATTTGCCTTAATGCCTTAAATTGCTTGAAGCAAATCTGTCGCATGTGATGCAAAATGATGTGCTGTAGAGTAAACTAGAGCACTAGTAACACTGTTTTACTCTTTCAGGCTCTCTTCACATTATGCATTGTATTAATGCAAAGTACTATCATGTATTAAGGTGTGCTGTGTTAAGACAGCCTATTCATTTTGAATGGGCAACCAGCACAACTGAACACAGTGAACATCGGCTATGCCTCTTTTGATAATGCATGCACCTCAGCAAATGACATGTGCTTTATGGTGGTCTGTGTTGATGGATGCGTTGCCTGCTACTGTAACAGTGCATCAATGTGCATTATCATAAGGGGTCCTAATACATTCTATCATTGCCAATTAATCAGTAATGGGAATTTTGCGCTTTCCATGGTTTTTACCTTGTCCCCCCCAATTTTTTTTGGGAGGTAAACTTCATTGCCACTGACCATCACTTAAGCATCACTGTCACTAAATGCCAGTGTGGGGGGGGGGGGGGGGGGTTTAAAGGCATTGCCACTAACCACCAATAGGGAAGAGTATTAAATAGTACTGCAACTAAGCACCAATATGCGGTTAATTATTGCGCCCACTGACACCAATGCCGGGGGTTATTATTGTGTCCATTGAGACCAATGCTATGGGTTATTATTGTGGTCTCTGACATCAGTGCTGGGGGTTATTTTTGCACCCACTGGACACCAATGCTGGGGGATAATATTACAACCATTGACACCAACACTGGGGATTTTATGAATACGCATACTTGCACAACGCTTGTAAAAGTTTTGAAAAAAGCTTCAAAATGACTAGGAATACACTACATTTTCGCTCTGCTCAGATGTGAATGCAGGCTTAAGCTGGACATATATGATTTTTTTTTCATTCAGACAGTAGTCAGAAAAAAATGAACAGATTCCTCCATCCACATAAGTCAGGCCGATGGAGGAATCCCCAAGATGGGTAATTGGATTCTGACAACAGTACCTGGGGCTGTCCAAACACACCGATTAGCAGCTGCTGACTGACAGTTTTCCAACCTACTCGTTCAACAGAAGTTGATCTAACATTCCAGTTGTGTTGAACAGGAGCAGCCACACACTGAATTGCTAAACTGACCACATTTTGATCCGCCTATGGCCAGCTTTAGTAATGAGCTTAATGGAAGTTTTAGGATTTTAGGCTGCAGATAAACACATGGTGTAGGTTGCAGGGAAACACATGGCTTCATTACAATGCTGGAGTGGAGTAAACTATTAAAATAATGTGTGGGATGCATTATATTGGCATTATGGCTTTTATGGTGCTCAAAGCTTTGGAAGATATATGGCATTAGGGAATAAACTATGCTGATAAATGTTATCACAAACATGATTATAATTCTACCATAGAGTGTTTTTTTTCTAGTGCGAGCAGATATTACACTCTCTAAAACTATATCTACATTTTGGTCACACTGACAACCCGAGCAATGGTGAATGAAATTAAAAACAATGGGGTTGATTTACTAAAACTTAAGCATGAAAAATCTGATGCAGCTCTGCATGGTAGCCAATCAGCTTCTAAGTTCAACTTGTTCAGTTAAGCTTTGACAAAAGAAATGGAAGATCATTGGTTTCTATGCAGAGCAGCACCTGATTTTGCACTCTTCAGTTTTAGTAAATCATCCCCACCACTTATTGTTGGGTAGAATACTGTCATCTTAAGAAACATTCTCAGTAGATCAACTGCAGAAGGTTGCATGTCTATATTTTCACACAACAAACAAAGTGTTACCTGGTTTGAATCACAGGCATATCCATCTTGTTTACGAAGATTGGGTGGACACTAAAAAATAAAAAAAACAGACAAGCTCACAAAATATATATATACACAGTATATATAGTATTATAAAGCATTACATATACGCTTAAGTGACCTGTATCACCATTGGTGAACAACAACCATGGTGAAAAAAATGTTAAGGTAAAAATTGGTTGAAGCCAATGATTGAGAAAAATTACCTACGTTAGCCACTAGTAACAAGGAAAGGAAGCTTTGTGTCAGCTCTAAGTCACAGCATTTACAGGGCTGGGAACACCATGTGCTGGGTCAGTTGGTCAGTCACCAAGCACCAGTACTGTTCATTAGAGGAAGTGAAGTGAATCACATTATCCTGCATATCCAGAGTACTGGTACTTCCTTTGCTGTCTGTGGCTGAATACATTGATACAGTGGTAAAGGAAACAGTAGGTATGTCTCTTTCTGGGGGAGAGGGATCAATGCAAACCTGTTGCTTTCCCTGTATGGATAAAGTACATGTTTGTTTGAAGTGTGTTTCCACTTTTGCAGCCAAATTGGGATAACACATACTTTAAAGCTATATGATACTGCTGTCAAAGCATAACTTAAAAAATGCTGCTTACTTTTGTCAATGTTTTTTACATTTTAAAAATCCAACCTAGCTTTCCCCTAATTTGTAGAATTTAGGAAAGAGTTGTGTAGTAATGTTTAACATAATTAAACCTCTCTGTAATGTGCTGGCAGATCTCATCATCAGTTGTAACCTAAATTTGAACACTGTTCCAACAAAAGATTCAAGATCTCAAGGCATTGGTTCTACATTGCATGTTATTGCACTTTAAAACATACTATGGGTTATTTACTAAAATTGTAGAGTGCAAATTCTGATGCAGCTCTGCATAGAAATCAATTAGCTTCCAGGTTTTATTGCCAACGTTTAACTGATCAATCTGAAGTTAGAAGTTGATTGACTACCATGCACAGCTGCACCAGATTCTAAGTGTGCCAGTTTTAGTAAATCTACCCCGCTGTTCCTCAAGTGAGTTTCCTCAAACAAGTCCCTCAAATAAGCTATCTATTCTAAGAAAGAGAAGCTGCCCATATAATTCTATCCAAAAATCTGTTCCAAAGAAACAACTAGAAATGTTAAACAAATATTGTTTTCATTAAAATTACTATTAGCAATGCTTGTGAATGATAGCACATAACAAACATATAGTCGTGGGGGGGCTTAATTCAGGAAATAACAATTATCCCAAAATTGAATGTTAAAAGCAAACAACTTTTTTTGTACCATAAATTGTTTATTTTGAAAATTTATAAAAGCTACAAAGAAATAAGGCACCAGAATCATAGCTTCTGACATTGCATCAATAACAATAAGAGCAGCATAGTAATCCATCAATGCTGTGGGTGGGCATCTTCCCCAAGGATGGTCAAAAACAGTAGTGCATAAAAGCAAACAAAATTTAGAGATACTTTCAGATTACATTTGTCATATCATTGAATGTACTAAGAGTTTTTATACTAGTGTTTGAACAGATACTTATATGAACATTGGTGTGAAAATCTACTAGCATATGGCCAGCTTATGTTGGGAGGCTTGTATGATCACTGAAACAGTTGAACGGTGTGTTAGGGTAAGAATTCATAGTGGGTGGCAAAGCTGTACATATCACCAGGTATTATGTAAACTAAGGGTTACAGAAAGTATGCTTTCTATACTAATAAAAATGTTGTTATAAAAGCATAGAAAGGCAAAGCAAAAATACAATATGGGAAGTTAAAATTACAGTACCTGGCCGGAGTCTCCTGTGCATTGCTCTGTGATGTCACAATCGTTCACTGCATTGCGACACTCATACTCACGAGGTAAAAACTGCAAAGGTAACAGATAATATAGACAGTATTTCCTGCTTAGTAGACTTCAGTCTTAAAGTCATATTCCAAAACTCATCGTAAACTAGTTTCAGAAATTCCTACATTAGTGCACCAAATAACAAGATACTTATTTATTAGAAGGTACTTCTATAGCGCTACATTACATGTTTGTTGTACATTCACATCAGTCCCTGCCCTCAGGGAGCTTACAATCTAAGGTCCTTAACTCACAATCATACATACACAGACTAGGGCCGGGTTAAACAGGAGTCAATTAACCTACCAGCATGTCTTTGAATTGTAAGAGGAAACCCACGCAGGCACATGGAGAACATGCAAGCTCTATGCAGGTAGTGCCATGGTTGGGATTTGAACTGATGATGATCCTAGAGCTGCTAGGTGGAAGTGCTAACCTTTAAGCCACTGTGCTGCCATCTTTGATCTGCTGCTTCCAGTTATAGGTCACCAGACTCAGCAATTTAGCCCACAATTTCCCTATTATTCCCTATGAATTTTCATGGTGTCCTCAAGCCTTATGAATAGTGCACTCTTTTTGGCATATTTTGGGTTTCTTTGGGGTTTCTGTCAAATTCAAGATTTTTGATTTCCATGCCAGTCATCTTGAAAATATTTTGGTGGTAAATTTCACAAGCTAAAATATTTTTTTCTAATGCTCCTGAAAACAATGTTTTTAAACTTTATACAGACAAGAGTTTAGCCTTAACCCTAGCCTAATTATAGCCCTGATCATTTATTCATCACACATAGGCATTTAATTCATTTAAATTTGAACATTATTATGAGAAAAATTAACAAAAACTAAAAACATGAAGCCTTTTTGACCCCCCAAGATATAGTCAGTAAACCTTGACTTAAACCTAGTTCTAACCATAGCATAATTATAGCCCTGATCTTATTCTTATACATCTGGTCAGTCATTGGCTTTTAAAGCAGCAGAGACCACACAGATCGGTTCCTGTATGCTTCCCTTTGATCAGGACGTTTCAGTGATAGGTGGAACAGAGAGATTTAAAAATTTATGTGATGACAAAAAGTACCTGACCAAAAGGGTGTGAATATTATGGTAATATAAATCTATCATCATCATGTATAGTGATGAGTACAAGCCGAAAATGTCCTTACATTGACACATAATCAAAGGCCTCTAAATGTATCATTAGTCTAAGCATTATGCCTGTGGCTAAGACCTGTTTGATGTTAGGCACATTAATTGCAAATGTTATTGGTGATTTTTGATCTTGCTACATGTACAGTATGATATATGACACATCTGTTACAGAAGACACCGAACAGACAGGACTGTATAACCCTAATGAAGCTTATGTGTCACCTACCAGAACAGCAGAATTGGAAGTAACATTGCAAATGACTTTTCTACAATTTTTTTGCCTGTACTGGCCACCTCTGTGGTTAATTCAGCAAGAGGGAGAATGGGATACAGTTAAGTTGAGAGGAGTCAGAAGATTCACTATAGTTCAGAACACATGAAGCCATCTCCCCTCCCTGGCAGTCTATACATGTAAAATCTATCTGTAACTGTAAAGCAAACAGAATGCTGCCTCCAAAAGTACATTCAAGCACTATTTTTTCTAAAAGAATTACAGAATCAGAATCAGAGCCATTATAAAAACAAAAGACAATAACATTAGTTAATACTTACCAGACAAGATGTGTTGCAGCATGGTCCATCACTGCACTGGGCTCCATTAGACAAAGAACATTTCTTGCAGCAGTCTCCAATACAATCCTGGGTAAAATGTTTTGTCTATGAAAAAGATAGGTAGAATATTGTTATATGTAGGTGTTAAGCAGCTTCCCATCCACCTTCACAAGCAGTAGGCATTGACATTTTAACAACAAAGTGAAATAAGGCATTTACAGTATGTAATAAAGCAGGTGAAACACTAGTCCCTTTAAAATATCCTACTCCAAATTCATGAAAGCCTTGGGACTTTTTCAGTAACTGTTCCAACTTGTAAGAGATTCATGTAGTTCCTCTTTGCATTACTGCACCAAATTCAAAAAAGAATTACTTGCAGTTCATAGGTAACAAGACTGGAGGTAATTAAGACCAACTCAAAGTTGGTACACATACAGGCCAGAGTAATAAGGAGGGGGTGCTTTTGTGTTAGAACTATATTATGTGGTTTGCATACTTTCTTTATTGATTGCTAGGATGCTGGTCATTAGCTTTCTTGCAACCAATGATTCAGGTCTGAATTTGGACAGAGCCTCTTTGGGATGTTGAGGGGCTAGTTCCCCATCAAGTCCACGTGCCTTGTGATTGTCAGTGGATGTCAGTTGACTGCTATTGGACTGAAAAGCAACTATAGTATTCGCCCAGACCCAGGTCAGCCTGCCCTATGATTGACAGCGAATGGCTGTTATAACAAAATTGGTGCTGCGCTCCCACACTTATACTTATATAAATAAATTAAAAATGAGGTTTCAATTACATCCCTAGTGAATCCTCCCATGTGTAATTATCCCAAACTCAATTCTTCATATTATTATACAATCTTATGCAGTGATGTTTGATAAGCCATATGAAATAAAATTAAAATGTGTAAAACGCATAAAAACACAATATATAAACCCACTTGTGTCCCTAAACAGGGTGAAATCACAAACATGTATTAAACCACATGTGATAAAACACTTGGCATAAATAAATGCCCAAAGGTGCAGTGGAAATAGACTAATAGCACTATTGTGCCTATAAAACACACAATAGGACAGTCAGGATAAATGGACCCTGACTATAGGACAATCTACAAGGACTATAACAAATCCTTCAACATAAATGTGCAACCACCACTCAACAAGTGCCCACATGTACCAAAGTAAAAATTGCCGTGCTCTCGTCCCTAAACTTGGGACTATACTGTTATATAAATAGCAGGAAAAAAAAAATATTGAGTGAATCCACAAATGAAAATCCAGTGACACTCTATGATAAACACATAACTTACATTTATAACAAAGTCCACAAAAACATGTGCCACCAATTATTAATAAACAATAAACAAATCATCCATGTGTGTAATCTTCAATATGGCTGGATATATAGAAACCTCCAGCGAACAATATAAATCTGGCAGGTGAACACAAAGTGTAATCCTTCACCAGTAAGATTGCCTCCTCACCTTCATGCAGCGACCACGCAGGGTCAAACTGCTTTTTTGCTATTAAGCACAGCCAACCGCTCAATCCTCCATGTCAGATTCGGTATTACAAACAGTGGTGGTATCCCCCTTCAGAACTTAAAGGTATCACCTCTCCTGATATCCGGATGGTTTTCATATGATCTATTTGTACCTCAGCTTCCTCAACGATGTTTATAAAACAAGAAGAAGAATCCTTCCATCATGTGATATTGTTTCATTTATTGATATAAAAGAATACTATAAATGCTCAGAGATCCTCATAGGAACTCCTGGGTGTACTCCTATGGGTGTATCAAGATGGCCCTTCCTCCGGAAGTGATGTCACCATGTCTCCGTCTCTCGTCCAACTAGTTGCGTCACTAATCACATTACTTCATCAGGAACAACGGCCGTGGTGACAAACCGTGCTATTTATACTGTCCTCATATTAATCTAATGGAAAAATCCCTGCCATCGGCCATTTTCCCGAAGACCAGCGGCCATTTTTCAAGAGTCCTCCCTATTACTATTGTCTTTCTGGAACTCCTATAGAGAGATATGCTGGTGGCCATTTTCCCGGAGACCCGTGGCCATTTTTATGGAGACCAGCGGCCATTTTTAGAGAGACCATAGTCCCCAAAACGTCCGGGATCGATAAGGATGCAAGGATTTGCTCAGAATTACCTTGCTAACCAGGTATCCATGATCATTTTATTCCCAGAGCTCCTTTTAACTTGAGAGGGTATTTAATCAGCACTTTTTAATACTCATATTCTTTCTTTTTAAGTAAATGGCTGTTAGCGTATACCAAAGCCACTGAGAAGCAGCTATGGAATAAATCACAAGCAGACTTGATGGACAGATATTCTCTCAGAGTTCCCCATAAGGTCTGCCTCCCTTGTGATTGACAGAAGATGGCTTTTTTTGCTGACATTTTGATAACAATTCTCTTCTTGATTTCCTGTTCCAAAAATATATTTTCTAAAATAAAACGAGTTCCTCTTCTACACCTTAATAAATAGGCTCTTCCGTCAGGTTGAAAAAATGTAAAAGTCAGCAGCTACAAATACTGTGGCTGCTGACGTTTTTTAAAAAGACACTGTCTTGGGACCCAGGGCTGTCCTCACCCAAGTCTGTTCTTCACCAGTCCTTGTGTCCCGAGTACCACCTTGCTGACTATGGGAAGCCGGATGTAATTCCCTTTTACTTCACAGCTGGCTCCCCACTGTACATGCAGAAATCATGCTGCTCTCTGTAAATGGTCCTGCAGCCTCTTGAGACACGTGACGTATCTGCCCCCCCAAAAAAAGTTTCCAAAAAGGAGAGAAGAGCGGGAGGTGGATAAGCACAACTTCCCTTTTTTAGGTGAAGTTCCACTTTAACTTTTAGTTTACTCTAATTAGCCCTAATTAACTTATTCTTCCCTTTCTCACCTTAACTATTATTATTAATATTATTTATTTCTTAATTAATGTATTATTTTTATTTTTTTACTGATTTTTTTTATTTCTATTTTTCTAACCATTACTACTTATACTTTTTATTTTGTTTATTAATTTTTTTTTAATGTCCCATTAAAAAAAGTGAAAAATTTAAAAACGTTCTTAGTGTATTTGTAAATAGCTTTGCACTGCTTTGAACTAAAATTTATTTTTAAATTTTAAACAGGACAAATGATAGAATACAATGTACAATTTATACTTTTTATTTATGGTAACAATTTTTAACACTGATTACATTAAAAAGAAGTATGTGTGTGTGCGATTTTTTTTGTCTGTGGATCACATAGAGAAAAATTATTTTTGCAGGCCAATATTAATAAAAGAAAGGCCCAGAGCAGAAGTGTAAAAATTGCTCTGGCCCATAGAGGGTGTACACAAAAAGTGACTGAAAAACTCAGATGTGCATGTTTCTCTATGGGACTGTGTAAAGGGAGGTGTGTCCTTTCCCTGATCTCAAGTCTAAGATTACACTCAGCTCCCTGCTCTACACTGTACAAAGTGTGATGTCAGATCCCCGACCCCTGCCTGCTGGAGCTGAGAAAAAGACTTCAATCCGTGTGTTTTACAAGGACGACAGGGCTGCAGGTAAAGAGGTACAACTTATGTAGGAGGATTTGTTTCATCTCTGCATACCACTTGAGGCTAATCACTTCAATGGGTAAATGTAAGGGTTTACAACTACTTTTTTTAAATCAGACTAGATACCATCTTTTTTTGTTTTCATTACTGAATTGCTAGCACTGCAAATTGTCCTTACTGCTGGAGACTTACTGTTCGTGAACCACAGTCACACTCTTCTCCTGGTTCCACATAACCATTGCCGCACTCTGTCACTTCAAACAGCTGCCAAAGTAGTAAAGAGAAAAACTAAATTCACTCCTTGCAATGTTAACAAAGCAAAATCTTACACATGGGTTCAATTGGTTTATTTTACACTGGTTGCAGCTAATGAAAATACCACCATTACTAACGCTGGCCATATACATTACAACCTGCTTATACAACCACTTTGCAATCTCCTTTAGATTTACCAAAATGATGTCATACGAGGATCAACCTAAACAATGCATATACCACAGCAGGCACACTTGCGCCACACAGTTGATAGTAGATCTAAAGGAAATTGTACAATCAGAGATTGTAGAGTGAATGGTCAGCCTTAGTCTGCAAAAAGACTATTGATTTAGGAGACCTTGTCACAAAATAAATAAAGCCTTTATTGAAGCACTTCTAGTTGTCCGTGTTTACCTGTCCAATTTTTTTTTTAAAGGCAGCCATTTTCATCTAAGCCTGGTGGCCTACAAAGCAGGGAGGAAAAGGCATTCTGAAGACACTGCTAGCGTATCAGTGAAATACCAATAACTGATAGATAAGGCTTTCCAAACTACCCAATCAGCATTTCTACCAAGGAGCCTCAACTGGTGCCATCTGGAGGTGCTCCAGTGTCATTATGTCATCCAGCAAAAAAACAGCCCAATCAGGAAGCTGTATTACAATATTTATGTGCAACTTTAAGCTGGTCATACATTATACAATTTTCTTGTTTAATTTCCTTTAGATTTACCTTCAACTATGTAGTACAAGGGCCTGCCTGACTACATACAAATTGAAAGTGTTTAGGTTTGACCTCATATTATGTGGTTTTGGTAAATCTAAAGCCTTACTCATCTGTAATTCTAATAGATGCTGTATGTACAACATGAGAAAAAAATAATACCAAATAATAAAGTGAATCCATAAGTCATATATCAGCTTCAGCAGTAAGTATGCAGATCTGTTTACATTGCAATAGAAGCATTTACAAAAATGTACAGATTTTTATTTTGTACCTAAATTATAAAAAGTATTGTTATTTTTTTATATAGCATGCTGGGAAAAATATAATAATTTTAGTTAAAAAAAATCTGTCTTTTATCGATTTATTTCATGCATTTTTATTTATACAAAAAAGTCCAGTGTTAGGTCGTAAAAGTTATTGCATCTCACACACATGGAATTGCAGCACACTCGCAGAATATAATGGCTCTCTTTGAGAAGCACTGGTCTTACTCCAGTCTAAGAAGTAATGTTGGGCTGCTCTCTTGGCATTGTACAATGGACCTGTATAAGTAGATGACTTCAAAGGCTTCACATATATATATGGGTTAAGAATAGAACACTTTAAATTAGAAGTAAACAGGCAGAAACTGTGAATGTCTATCACCATGAAGTGATTTGTTAGAAATATTTGAGCTCTCTATCAGGCTAAAGGATTTTTCCTGATCAGTTGTCAACTTGCGAGATACAGATTCCCGACACCACAAATAATAATATTAATAATAATAATAATCACTATGTTTTACGTTCAAGAGTACTGTCAGAGACTGCATACATACAGGTAAAACTCGAAAAATTAGAATATCGTGCAAAAGTTCATTTATTTCAGTAATGTAACTTAAAAGGTGAAACTAATATATGAGATAGACTCATTACATGCAAAGCAAGATAGTTCAAGCTGTGATTTGTCATAATTGTGATGATTATGGCTTACAGCTCATGAAAACCTCCAAATTCACAATCTCAGAAAATTAGAATATTACATGCAATCAATAAAACAAGGATTGTACATAGAACAATGTTGGACCTCTGAAAAGTATAAGCATGCATATGTACTCAGTACTTGGTTTGGGCCCCTTTTGCATCAATTACTGCCTCAATGCGGTGTGGCATGGAAGCTATCAGCCTGTGGCACTGCTGAGGTGTTATGGAAGACCAGGATGCTTCAGTAGCGGCCTGCAGCTCTTCTGCATTGTTCGGTCTCATGTCTCTCATCTTTCTCTTGGCAATGCCCCATAGATTCTCTATGGGGTTCAGGTCAGGCGAGTTTGCTGGCCAATCAAGCACAGTAATCCCATGGTCATTGAACCAGGTTTTGGTGCTTTTGGCAGTGTGGGCAGGTGACAAGTCCTGCTGGAAAATGAAGTTAGCATCCCCATAAAGCTTGTCGGCGGAAGGAAGCATGAAGTACTCTAAAATCTCCTGGTAGACAGCTGCATTGACCCTGGGTTTAATGAAGCACAGTGGACCAACACCAGCAGATGACATGGCTCCCCAAATCAACACAGACTGTGGAAACTTCACACTGGACTTCAAGCATCTTGCAGTGTGTGCCTCTCCATTCTTCCTCCATACTTTGGGTCCTTGGTTTCCAAATGAGATGCAAAAGTTGCTCTCATCAGAAAAGAGGACTTTGGACCACTGAGCAACAGACCAGGTCTGTTTTTCTTTAGCCCAGGTAAGACGCTTCTGACATTGTTTGTTGTTCAGGAGTGGCTTGACAAGAGGAATACGACATTTGAAGCCCATATCCAGGATCCATCTGTGTGTGGTGGCTCTTGATGCACTGACTCCAGCCTCAGTCCACTCCTTGTGAAAGTCCCCAACACTTTGGAATGGCCTTTTCCTGACAATCCTCTCCAGGCTGCGGTCATCCCTGCTTCTTGTGAACCTTTTTCTTCCACACGTTTCCCTTCCAGATAACTTTCTGTTAATGTGCTTTGATACAGCACTTTGGGAACATCCAACTTCTTTTGCAATTACCTTTTCCCTCCTTATGGATGGTGTTAATGATGGTTTTCTGCACAACTGTCAGGTCAGCAGTCTTTCCCATGATTGTGATTCCTACTGAACCAGACTGAGACCATTTAAAGGCTCAGGAACCCTTTGCAGGTCTTATGGCTTAATTAGCTGATTAGAGTGGGACACTTTGAGCCTAGAATATTGCACCTTTTCACAGTATTCTAATTTTCTGAGATTGTGGATTTGGGGTTTTCATGAGCTGTAAGCCATAATCATCACAATTATGACAAATCATGGTTTGAACTATCTTGCTTTGCATGTAATGAGTCTATCTCATATATTAGTTTTACCTTTTAAGTTGCATTACTGAAGTAAATTAACTTTTGCACGATATTCTAATTTTTTGAGTTTCACCTGTACCATATAAAATAAAGGTCAGAGACAAGTTTGGTTGTAGAATACAGACATTCTGTAGAAGACAGTACAAGACTAGAGATGTGTTACATGAGGAAAGACAGAAAGATCACTTCAATTATCCCTTTACAAATCAATGCTCCCACACCCACTACACACTGATGGGACCACAAGCCACACAACAAGCACCAAAGGGCTGCACGTGGCCCTTAAGTCACAGATTTGGCACCAGGGGTCCAGAATGTTGGGCTGTACATGCATAGTAATAAACATTGGGTGAAAAGATGCATGCTATCGTACTACAACTATAATAATTTCTTTCACTATCTTCATCTAAGTAAGCCCGATAAGATTATATTTCAAGAATTGATTTTATTGAGAAATAGGCAGTGGAAAAAAACAGAGTGTTCAACAGCAGGGGCAGGGCAAGTCAAGTCATAAGTGAGATAAATACACTGCTCAAACAAATTAAAAGAACACTTTGAAAACACATCAGATCTCAATGGGGAAAAATCTCATACTGGATATCTATACTGATATGGACTGGGTAATGTGTTAGGAATGTAAGGATGCTGCATCGTTTGATGGAAATGAAAATTATCAACCTACAGAGGACTGAATTCAAAGACATCCCAAAGATCAAAGTGAGAAAATTATGCAGCATTTGCTGATGTAGTCCAATTTCCCAAAGTTTAATTGGAGCAACTCAAAATGGTACTCAGTAACTTGTATGGCCCCTATGTGCTTGTATGCATGCATGACAATGTTGAGACATGCTCCCAATGAGACGACAAATGGTATCCTGGGGTATTTCCTTCTAGTTCTGGACCAGGGCATCACTGAGCTCCTGGGCAGTCTGAGGTGCAACCTGCTGGCGTTGGAAGGACTGAAATATGATATCCCAGAGATGTTCTATTGGATTTCGGTCAGGCCATTCAATGGTATCAATTCCTTCATCCTCCAGGAACTGCCTGCATACTCTCGCCACATGAGGCCGGGCAGGCATTTTCATGCACCAGGAGGAACCCAGGACCCACTGCACCAGTATAGGGTCTGACAATGGGTCCAAGGATTTCATCCCGATACCTAATGACAATCAGGGTGCCATTGTCTAGCCTGTAGAGGTCTGCGTGTCCCGCCATGGAAATGCCTCCCCAGACCATCACTGACCTACCACCAAAACGGTCATGCTGAAAGATGTTACAGGCAGCATAATGTTCTCCACGGCTTCTCCAGACCCTTTCGCGTCTGTCACATGTGCTCAGGGTGAACCTGCTCTCATCTGTGTAAAAGCACAGGGCGCCAGTGGAGGACCTGCCAATTCTGGTGTTCAGTGGAAAATGCCAATCAAGCTCTATGGTGCCAGGCAGTGAGCACAGGGCCCACTAGAGGACGTTGGGCCCTCAGGCCACCCTCATGAAGTCTGTTTCTGATTGTTTGGTCAGAGATATTCACACCAGTGGCCTGCTGGAGGTCATTTTGTAGGGCTCTGGCAGTGCTCATCCTGTTCTGCATTACACAAAGAAACAGATACCAGGTATACAGCCCTGTCCAGCTCTCCTAGAGTAACTGCCTGTCTCCTGGAATCTCCTCCATGCTCTTTAGAGTAGAGAGAGTAGTGCTGGGAGACACAGCAAACCTTCTGGCAATGGTAAGTATTGATGTGCCACCCTGGAGGAGTTGGACTGCCTGTGCAACCTCTGTAGGGTCCAGGTATCGCCCTGTGCTACTAATAGTGACACTGAACCTAGCCAAATGCAAAACTAGTGAAAAACAGTCAGAAAAGATGAGTAGGAAAAAAATGTCCGTGGCCACCACCTGTAAAACCATTCCTGTTTTGGGGGTCATCTCACTGTTGCCCATCTAGTGCACCTGTTGTTAATTTCAATAACACCAAAGCAGCTGAAACTGATTAACAACCGCCGCTCTGCTACTTAACTGACCAGATCAATATCCCAGAAGTTTATTTGACTTGATGCTATACTCTGATTAAAAAGTTTTCCTTTTTTTTTTTTGAGCAGTGCACATCAGTATAGAATGCAATGAATAGAGATGTGCACAGTGGAAATATTTGTTTTGTTTTCATTTGTTATGTAAATCATTTTGTTTTGTCATAATCGTTGTTAGAATGATTCAATTTTGAAATGTTTTGTTATTTCAGGTGAGTATATATTTGTTGTTCCAAAGTTCTGTTATTCTTTTGTTATTTCGGCAGATTGGCTATGTTCATTTTAATGTAATTAATATGTATTCATTTATTATGCTTTTAAGTTGAATTTGTTTCCCCATTCCAAACTGACTTTGTTTGTTGGGCGGCGCACATACAAATTAAATGAATGGTCAAAAAGAAGCTTATTAGAATATTCCTACTACACTCAATAGAATAAAAATGAATGGATTCAAATCAATTTGGATAATTTTTTTATGCCATTATGTTATTTACGGATCATTAACAAAAGGCCCAAACTATTGCATCATGTCTTCCAAATGAAATGATAACGACTGATTCCTTTGTTTTCATTATAATTTATTGAGTTAGTTGAAATTTGTTACTATTGTGATTCGGAATAACACAAATTTCATCAGCACTTCGATTTACAATTAAACTAACTGCATGTGTCTCGTGATGAACGACAATCAACAGAAGTATCCTGTAATAAATTATTTGTTTGAAAACAAGGTTGTATTTGTCATCATGTTTGTCATATCTCCTAAACATATTTTATTTCAATAGCCTTGAAATCTGAGACTTGAAAAAGTAAAAAAAAACTTTCTATGTGACTGGTAATGTTTTTTTTTTTAGTTCAATGCGGAACTGTACCTTTGTTGGCCTATTAAATAGACATGAACCCCCTCCTCGTGAAAGAAATTCCTTGAACTCAGCAATACTGCATTTAGAAAATCTCCGTGAATGGTACACTCTGAAAACATGAACAGTAAAGTATATCAGCACAAAATAGTCACAATTATGAAAATTAAAAAATAGATCCAGTTCACAGAGATATAACTCAAATGTGAGAGATATGAAATACATTTTTTTTGTAAACCTGTTCCATAAAAGAAACTGCAGAACAGTAACTATTGGATAAATCACCTTTTATTCCTATAAAAATCATGCAGTACATGTCTGAGAGTTTCCGGAGGGTATGCTCTGCTGTCTTGCCACAAGTGGAAAATCTGAAGATTTCATTAATGGAAATGTATAGCAGTTTCATTTTTTTTAGATACACATATACAAGAAATCACCGTGATACATATAATCATATCTATACCTGGTTATAGATGAAAAACCTTATTTCTATGGATGACTTGTAATTATATAGATACATGGGGACTGCCATATTTGTTCAGTACATATGCAGGTTCTGCTTTCTGCATTTCAGTGCTGCACAATCACTATGTGTCACTGCCCTTTCCACAACTTAAGTCTATGAATTGTCCAACTTGTTAGAAACTTTGCACTCCCTTTGAGGTTCAGATTTCTTCACAACAAGTAAGAGAAATGTCAGGAAGTAATTATACTTTCAAATTAAAAAAAAACCTCTTATGTGTTAAAAGGCATTCACTCAATGTACATTTTAAGCTACATGCATTACAATGCACAATAAATGAAACTTTATCAGCTGGTTCACACCTGAATAGCACAGGAATGCAGTCCAAATTTCTGTGCATTTCCTGTGCGTTTCAACATGGTGCAATTTTGCAGCCTATTCATTTGAATAAGCTGCAAATCACATCGGATCACACAAAAAGTAGTCCATGCACTACTTTTCAAAAACGCACTGCACAAAAATTACATGGTACTGCAGTGCCATGTGATCTGGTGCAGGCAAAAGTACTGCGTTTGCGATCTCTGTCTGGGGTGCTGTTAACAATGTATTGGCACCCACAGCAGATTGCAAAGGCAGGGTGTTTTGACTGCGGTGCAGGAAACTTGCACGGAAAGCGCCTTTCCCAAGCTGAGTTCTGGTGTGAACTGGCCCTTAGCGCAAATCCTAGGAAAGCCTAATGGTATACCCACCCTGTTTCTTCCATAATGCATCCGCCAAAGTTTTCTGCACAGTCACATTCTTCTAGAAGGACAATGAAAACCATCAGGATTTCACATTTTTAAAAAATATATTTACATAGTTACATAGTTAGTCTGGCTGAAAAAAGACAAAAGTCCATCTAGTTCAACCATACAAAAAAAATGTTATAATCCTATACCCACAGTTGATCCAGAGGAAGCCAAAAACCCCAGCAAAGCATGAGCTAATTTGCTCCTGCAGGGGAAAAAAATCCTTCCTGATCCCCCGAGAGGCAATCGGATATTCCCTGGATCAACTTTACCTATAAATGTTAGTATCCAGTTATATTATGTGTATCTAGGAAAGAACCCAGGACTTTTTTAAAGCAATCTACTTAGCTGGCCAGAACCAACTCTTGAAGGAGTCTATTGCATATTTTCACAGTTCTTACTGTGAAGAAACCTTTCCATATTTGGAGAATAAATCTGCTTGTTAATCCAATATGTTAATCCACAGTAACTTAAACACAATTAACATATTACAGACCAGTGTAGTATATCACAAGGCTTATTAACAAATGAAAAATTGAATTCTGGTTGGTTGCTGTGAACAACAGCTCTAATTTTTTTGTTCTTTTTCATATTTCCAGGTTTTTTTAATCAGTCACAGCACTATTCACAGAATGCTTTGCATTTTCTCAATGAATCAACATCAAAACTTTGGCTCTATGGGACACCATGATTCATACTTATGCCTCTGCATTGCAATCTCATACTTACTTGGTTTCAGCTTTCGAGAAGCTGGTTCCCACTGAATACCAAGATTTTGCGCTAAACTTTGTGCCAGCTGCTGTGCCATGGCCATCAGGAAACCATACTGCGGGAAAAAAACACATAAGGTAGAACAAATTATTTTGCTACAATACAATTTTAAATTCAGTTCTAGCCAAACATAATTATTTCAGCTTTCTGATATTCTTGGCAAGCTGCTTCCCATGCTGGCTTTTTATAATTGTCATGGAGTTTAATGTTAAGATATTTCCACCATAATTCCAAGTTCTGCCCTACTACGCAGCCTTTATAAAGGCAAATGATGGTAAAATGCTCTAGTAAAATTGAACAGTTTATCACTAATATACTGTAGATTGATAACTAGAGAGTCCAGGTGCCAGATGGTATTTTATGGCTGTCTGGAAAAAGGTGGGGAGAAGAACTGTGGCGAGGAAATCTTGTCATTGAAGTTTCAGGTAAATATAGGAAGTATAGAGACTACTGCAAATACAATCTCTATAACAAGGCAATAGCCAGCCGCTAATATTTTTTTAACAAGCATACAAATGTCACTCCCATTGTTATTATTAACACTACTACTATCAGGACTACGACTACTCCTATTACTACTGTGACCTATCCTAATAATAACAATAATAATGATTTTGTTGCACACATGGAATAGATAACCAGGACCTATGCTTTCTACATATCTTAATTTCTTCAATTAAATGCTACCATTCTGGCCAGCTATTCTGATATAGCCACACCCTGGTGACCATTTTTTGGCTCAGATGTATACAGCAATGATGTTTTGCAAAATATTATGGCCCATAGCAGCCACTCCAAGATCATTTTTCATATTCATAAGCTCTCTCAATATTATCAACTTGAGCATGTGTTCAGCAAAATCACATCTACTGAAGAAGTGAGGACATATTGTAAAAAAGGGATATAGGAGTTGGGGTGTTTAGATATAGAAGATGTATTGTGAAAGTTAAGGGGTTTAGATACAGAAGGCAAGATAAGATAAGGTGGGTTATAGGGTTTGAGGGTATTAGGTCTGGAGCGGTATATTTAGGATAGTATTGGCCCAGTTGCTTTTTCTATCAACCAGGGACAGGTCAATGTAGGAGCAGGAAAGGCTCTCACCATAGGTACTGTGTTGGGGGAGCACACTTTGTCATTTTTGCCTTGGGAGTCAGAGAACCCTGTCCATAGCCCTGACACTAATGTCAACGGAGCCTTTTGGATAGTTTTATTATTAACATAGCTTTTTCAGTAGAGAAAGGTTTATTAAACACTGCTGCAAGAGGGTATAGTTGTTGTTTATGGGAATACATATACAGCATTCCATAACAGACACTGCTAGAGTTATTACCACTGAGAGAGATCCATATTCACTGAGAGAAGGACTGCTTAGATTATGCAGAAGCATTTTGAAGGTTGTGTGAAGACACAGGGCCCTGATAAAATTCACTAGATGACACTGGATTCTCTGTGGTGCACTGGAGTTATGGGACTCACAGGGGCAGAGTGGTGTTCCTGGATGTCACAGGATGCTCTAGGTCAGCGATTCTCAACCTGGGGGTCGCGACCCCTTTGGGGGTCGAACGACCATTTCCCAGGGGTCGCCTAAGACCATCGGAAAACACATATTTCCGATGGTCTTAGGAACCGAGACACCGCTGCTCTGTCTCGCGATCTGTGGGCGGGATGATATGCTGCCCCTGTAACCTGGCCACACCTCCGGGATCACTCAACAGCTCCGCCTCCTCGCCGCTGATTGGCCACCGGAACTGTAGCTCAGGAGAGGCACACAGGCGGCCAATCACCGGCGAGGAGGTGGAGCTTGGAGAGGAGGAGCAGAGCGGCAGAGCGCGCAGATCGAAGAAGATCGAGGGAGCTGCAGGACCGAGTGAAGAGGAGAGAGGCCAGAGAAGGAAGACAGCTGACAGGTAAGTGCAAATTTTGCTTCTGCAGGCTGTAGATGGGAGAGGGAGAGAGCGAGCCCAGGCTGGAGCAGGGGTCAGCAAGGTAAGTATCATTGGTGTCAGTGGGAGGAATAGTGCCCCATCATTTGTGTCACTAATACCAACGATGGGGCACTATTGCTCCCCCCACTGACACCAACGATGGGGCACTATTCCTCCCCCCACTGACACCAATGATAGGCACTATTCCTCCCCCCACTGACACCAACGATGGGGCACTATTCCTCCCACTGACACCAACGATGGGGCACTATTCCTCCCACTGACACCAACGATGGGGCACTATTCCTCCCACTGACACCAACGATGGGGCACTATTCCTCCCACTGACACCAACGATGGGGCACTATTCCTCCCCCCACTGACACCAACGATGGGGCACTATTCCTCCCCCCACTGACACCAACGATGGGGCACTATTCCTCCCCCCACTGACACCAACGATGGGGCACTATTCCTCCCCCCACTGACACCAACGTTGGGGCACTATTCCTCCCCCCACTGACACCAACGATGGGGCACTATTCCTCCCCCCACTGACACCAACGATGGGGCACTATTCCTCCCCCCACTGACACCAACGATGAGGCACTATTCCTCCCCCCACTGACACCAACGATGGGGCACTATTCCTCCCCCCACTGACACCAACGATGGGGCACTATTCCTCCCCCCACTGACACCAACGATGGGGCACTATTCCTCCCCCCACTGACACCAACGATGGGGCACTATTCCTCCCCCCACTGACACCAACGATGGGGCACTATTCCTCCCCCCACTGACACCAACGATGGGGCACTATTCCTCCCCCCACTGACACCAACGATGGGGCACTATTCCTCCCCCCCACTGACACCAATGATAGGCACTATTCCTCCCCCCCACTGATACCAACGATGGGGCACTATTCCTCCCACTGACACCAACGATGGGGCACTATTCCTCCCACTGACACCAACGATGGGGCACTATTCCTCCCACTGATACCAACGATGGGACACTATTCCTCCCACTGACATCAGTGATGGGGCGCTAGTCCTCCCACTGATACCAATGATGGGGCACTATTCCTCCCACTGATACCAATGATGGGGCACTATTCCTCCCACTGACACCAATGGCGGGACACTATTCCTCCCACTGATACCAACGATGGGACACTATTCCTCCCACTGACATCAGTGATGGGGCACTATTCCTCCCACTGATACCAACGATGGGACGCTATTCCTCCCACTGATACCAATGATGGGGCGCTAGTCCTCCCACTGATACCAATGATGGGGCACTATTCCTCCCACTGCAAAATTACAGTTCTGAAGTAGCAACGAAAATAATTTTATGGTTGGGGGTCACCACAACATGAGGAACTGTATTAAGGGGTCGCGGCGTTAGAAAGGTTGAGAACCACTGCTCTAGGTTATACTTGAGTCACATGTTACACAGGGGAGCACTGGCATCACTGGATGACACAAGATCCTATGGGTTGCACAGGAGTCATGGGGTATACAGAGGCACACTGAGGTCACTGGGGCACAAGAGGAGCAGGAGTACTGTGAATACTGGCAGCAGAAAATGGATGAAGGACACAGAGGACTTAGGACAAGCACAAGTACACGGGAATGAATACTACAATTGTGGGCTCAGTATGAGTATAGTGACTAATTGCTAGACCGCTGAGCCATTCTTCGCTTTTCCATTTAAGCCAGCACAAAGAGCTGTTTCCAGATTGGCTACAGTGCCAATAATGAGAGGTAAGAGGTGAGACCCGGAAGTGGGTAGACATGGTGCTAGAGCAGATGAATGTTACAGTTGCAGTAGTAGAAATTACCCTCTGCATGTTCTATAAAATAATTACCTCATTCACGCCAACACCTCTAGACATAGAGCACACTCCTCCAAAATAGCTCATACTGCTCCTCTTGTAATGGAAATTTCCATTCCTAATGTTAAGGAAACAAACACATATATATTGCATTAAATAGAAGTGATGTAGATGTCATAAACTTCACAACATCGTCTAAACAATAATACATTCAAATTTCAAAACTGAGTTGTAAAAATGAAATTATTTTTAGGTACATACAAAAGAAGGTGTACAGCATCAGCGTGTTGTTTAATATAATTCTGTCTGTACTTGGAGAAGTCATGTAACATCTTCAGGGGGTCAGGGCCAATTGTTATGCGGTCTTTATCTGTCCACGTCTCTACAGCGACCAGAACCACCCGTGTGTTCAGCTGTTCTTTATAAATCTAGAAAACGGTAATTAAAATGATAAAAAAGACTTTGTTACTAATAAAAAAGGCACTGCTGAGCAGAGTTCAGTGTTCTATAGATATTATCAAATTATTATATTCATTGGCAGTTATGTACAGTATCTCACAGAAGTGAGTACACCCCTCACATTTTTGTAAATATTTTATTATATCTTTTCATGTGACAACACTGAAGAAATGACACTTTGCTACAATGTAAAGTAGTGAGTGTACAGCTTGTATAACAGTGTAAACTTGCTGTCCCCTCAAAATAACTCAACACACAGCCATTAATGTCTAAACCGCTGGCAACAAAAGTGAGTACACACCTAAGTAATAATGTCCATATTGGGTCCAAAGTGTCAATATTTTGTGTGGCCATCATTATTTTCCAGCACTGCCTTAACCCTCTTGGGCATGGAGTTCACCAGAGCTTTACAGGTTGCCACTAGAGTCCTCTTCCACTCCACCATGACGACATCATGGAGCTGGTGGATGTTAGAGACCTTGCGCTCTTCCACCTTCCGTTTTAGGATGCCCCACAGATGTTCAATAGGGTTTAGGTCTGGAGACATGCTTGGCCAGTCCATCACCTTTACCCTCAGCTTCCCTCAGATTCTTTAGCAAGGCAGTGGTTGTCTTGGAGGTGTTTTTGGGGTCGTTATCATGTTGGAATACTGCCCTGTGGCCCAGTCTCCGAAGGGAGGGGATCATGCTCTGCTTCAATATGTCACAGTACATTGACATTCATGGTTCCCCCTCAATGAACTGTAGCTCCCTAGTGCCGGCAGCACTCATGCAGCCCCAGACCATGACACGCCCACCACCATGCTAGACTGTAGGCAAGACACACTTGTCTTTGTACTCCTCACCTGGTTGTTGCCACACACGCTTGACACCATCTCAACCAAATACTTTTATCTTGGTCTCATCAGACCACAGGACATGGTTCCAGTAATCCATGTCCTTAGTCTGCTTGACTTCAGCAAACTGTTTGCAGGATTTTTTGTGCATCATCATTAGAAGACCATGGCGAGGCCTGTTCTGAGTGGAACCTGTCCTGTTAAACCGCTGTATGGTCTTGGCCACCATGCTGCAGCTCAGTTTCAGGGTCTTGGCAATCTTCTTATAGCCTAGGGCATCTTTATGTAGAGCAACAATACTTTTTTTCAGATCCTCAGAGAGTTCTTTGCCATGAGATGCCATGTTGAACTTCCAGTGACCAGTATAAGAGAATGAGAGCAATAACACCAAATTTAACACACCTGCTCCCCATTCACACCTGGCTGAGACCTTGTAATACTAATGAGTCACATGACACCGGGGAGGGAAAATGACTTATTGGGCCCAATTTGGACATTTTCACTTAGGGGTGTACTCACTTTTGTTGCCAGCGGTTTAGACATTAATGGCTGTGTGTTGAGTAATTTTGAGGAGACAGCAAATGTACACTGTTATACAAGCTGTACACTCACTACTTTACATTGTAGCAAAGTGTAATTTCTTCAGTGTTGTCACATGAAAAGTTATAATAAAATATTTACAAAAATTTGAGGGGTGTACTCACTTCTGTGAGATACTGTATATTTGGCAACAGAAGAAGCTTTCCTTGGCATATATGTATTTTATCAAAACTGGTCAATTAAGAGCCTTGAGAGACTACCAAGGAACAAGTGGTTCAAAAAGTGGTGGGAGTGCACTAAAGCTAGTAGAAGTGGTCACATGATATCTTCATCTACTGACAAATGCAGCTACGGTACTAGCTACTGCCCAGTCTTCCCAGTGGCCTAATCTGTTGTTGCAATTGCCTAGTTTGTGGGCACTGTTAAGCTACTCATACACATAATATTATCCTCAGCAGGATAATTTTAGCTGATACCACTGAACTTATACCACAATGGCTGCCACCAAACAACCTAGCTAACTGAACTATTGTGCCTTCCCATCCAACTGTATTATTATAAACACACACATTCAGACAGTGTACACGGTTCGGAAGGATCTTTCTACAGAAAGGTCTTTCATTAAGTCAGACTTTACTCTCACATCTATGCCTCTTCTGATATCAAATGACCCACTGACATTTCCTTTTTGAGTGGACAGGCAGATTAAATAATCAAATGCTTCCTTTTGGGGCTCTGAACTTGAATTAACGGGTTGGCTTGAGTTGGTACAGTCGTTTCTCAAAGGTCTTATTTTTCCTGCTGGAATATCCAGTTAGTTTACACTGCAGATAATGAAAGTCGTTCTAAGAATCCTACTGTCTCTGCAGTAAGAGTGAGACTCCAAGGCACTGTTACAACTACATGTGAAAGATTATGATACCAGAAGACTGAAAATTTAAATATGGCAAAGGGTGATTTAAATAGTTTAAATTTACCTTCAATATTGTTTTTGGGTGTGCACAGTTAAAGTTGTATTAAATCCAATAATACTCAATAATAAGCTGCTTGCTATAGGGGCACTCGTTTGTACTCAAGCTCAAGCCAGCTCTCTGTGTCCATTGACACACAGAGTGTGGCT
The DNA here is from genome assembly GCF_062004578.1 of Staurois parvus. Taxonomy (NCBI): domain Eukaryota; kingdom Metazoa; phylum Chordata; class Amphibia; order Anura; family Ranidae; genus Staurois; species Staurois parvus. The sequence goes on along the minus strand of NW_028317807.1, from coordinate 15,629,136 downwards.
CGACCCCAACCCCTGCTCCCTCTTCATTGGTTGTGATTGACAGCAGTGGGAGGCAAAGGCTGTCTCTGAGCCAATGAGGAGGGAGACAGCTGAGAGAGCACATTGCTAGATCAAGATCAGGCTCAGGTAAGTATAGGGGGAGTTGGAGAGGGGAGCTGCATGCAGGAGGTTTTTACCTTAAAGGAGAAGTTAACCTTTTAACAAAAAATAATAAGTGAACATTTTTTGAAGGTTAAAAAAATGTGTATTTATTATTTTTGTTTTGGGAGCCTGCAAAGCTGGTGCCATGCAGGACTCCTGAAGACCTGTCAGTGTATCTGTGTGCTCATACCTCGTACGAGCAAGCAGATACATACTGACAGGGAGAATCAATAAGATACCACAATTCACAACAGCGCTGTGGTAGTTCATTGAGAACTACAAGCCGACAGCAGCAAAGCCTGTTGGAACTTGTAGGTTTTCCATTCACAGAATACTGGGAATGATTGACACGGCTGGGTGGGCAGAGCACGGCCATGTTTTTTTTTAATTCTGACAGCTAGCGGGGGGTTGAAGATCCCCTGCTAGCTGTCAAAACAGGGGATCGGGGCCGATCCTTTTGTAACATGTTACATGTTACACCCTGAATATGGATGTAATATGTAACATGTTACAAAAGGTGAACTTATCCTTTAGTGAAGAGAATGCATTAAGGTAAAAAAAAACCCTCCTGCCTTTAGAACCACTTTATGTTTAGCATATTGCACATTGTTATGACTATTTGCTGCTAGTGTACATGAGGCCATAGGTTTATTGTGCTTTTACTTGTATGTGATAAGCATGACAAGAGCTTATTCAAAACCTGTGCTCAAAGCACAATAACAAATGCAACATGTAGCTGAAAAGTGATTTGTTCAGATCCCATAATGTACAGCAGACTTTCTAAAAGTCTTTTTCGAGACCAAAAACAATTGCAAAAGGCTAGGGGATCTTTCCAGAATACACAACAACAATGCTCAGGTAAACCTGCTACTGATTTCCATGATTTATGATTTGAACTATTTTCCTAACTCTCTTAATTTTTTTTTATCAATGATTCTTAAGAAATGAAAAAAGCTGCATATGTAATCTAATCAACTTGAAGAGAAGATCTTTCAAAGCATAGGATGTACCTGAATAAATGTCTCACAAGCATGATATAAACACACTGGCTTTTATGGATGCCCTTTGATGATGTCAATTGCTCATAATAACCCTCATTCAAAACTGCTTTGAATTACAAGAGAGGAAGCACAAACAGAAAATCCATGTAAGCATTTAGTGAAAGTGACACGTGAGAACAAGAGCTTCTCAACATATGTATCTTCTTATTAGTACGATTTCCCTGTAACTAATACATATCGTTTGGATTCCTAGTTCGTATCTTTATCACTTGAGGTAATTTAGATACTTTACTCCTGCTGTACTGCTTAAGGCTGCTGTTCATTTAGGTAAAGTGCAGATGACACTTGATGGCCAGGAGTTGTGATCACTCAAACTGTGGAAGATTGGACGTTGGTGTCGCCATTGTAGGAGTACAGGCACGTTGTGCATCAACACAGTGTCCTCTAGTTTCCAAGTCAGAAGAAGAGACCAAAACTGACCACGGTAAGATGAATGTGCTCCTGTACTTAGTGTGGTCAGTACCACATAGAACCAGATTCTTTGAGCTTAGAAATTTCTCTGAGCTTACAGAGTTCCTAACTGTTTGATTTTAGGCTTAAATACACGTTAACCTTATTTAAAGATAGGACGTTTGAAGCATTTAGGTTGCAATATAAGATTTAAAAAGTGAAACTCATTTTGTCCTTTTTTTAAGTAATTTCCAATATTTCTTTTACAAATACAGCCTCCTACCAATTTGTGCACTGTACTCTTAAAGTATATCTAAACCCAAGAACAAAAGTAAAGCAATTTGCATCTTACCGGTTCTTAGTTGTCCTTTTTTTAAGTAATTTCCAATATTTCTTTTACAAATACAGCCTCCTACCACTTTGTGCACTGTACTCTTAAAGTATATCTAAACCCAAGAACAAAAGTAAAGCAATTTGCATCTTACCGGTTCTTAGTTGTACTAGCTGCACTATTATTATTTTTATTGTTATACAAGATTTATAAGAGTTAGCATAGCGTTTTACAATATACAGGGAGCAAATAGAGCTACAACACAATTCAATATGAGAGAATTGTGAGATCATGCTTGTCAGAGCTTACAATCTAATGGCGAGAGGCAAGTGGTAAAAAAAGGTTATACTGTAACTGTGAGAGGGATGAGATGATTGAAAAGTTAAAAGTTCAATTCTTAGGTGAAGGAGGGATAGGCGTCCCTGAAGAGATGAGTTTTTAAAGATCTAAAGATGGACAGAGTAGGAGACAGCTTGAAAGATTAGGATAGGGAGCTCTAGAGAACTGAAGAGGCTCTGAAAAAGTCCTGGAGGCAAGTATGGAAGAAGAGCACAAGGTAGCTAGACAGGAGGAGATCTTGGGATTAGTTTTCATTTTTAATAAAAGTACATTTTCAGCAAATACAGAAAGATACCTGGTAAAGATTTAGTAAATCCTGATTTACTGAAACTGGAGAATGCAAATTCTGGTGCAGCTGTGCATGGTAGCCAATCAGCTTCTAATTTTGGCTTGTTCAATTAAGCTGTGAAAAAAAAACCTGGACGCTGATGTAAACTCCACACAGTTAGTGCTGTGGTTGGGGTTCAAACCGATGATCCTAGCACTGCTAGGCGGAAGTGCTAACCACTTAGCCACTGTGCTGCCCATTATAATAAAAAAAAAATTATACAGTGTGAATGGATGAATCTCCCACTGCAGCTAACATATTTTGACAGCTGGCCCTGCTGGCTGTCAAAATACCCAAACTCCGGCTACATCTGATTTGATAAAGTCATTTCTCGGTTAACCATTGTCTCTGCCCAGCAGCCTCAATTTTTCAATCAATGAATGTCTGCAGGAGGGTGGTGTTTGATAAGAAGCAATCAATACAATTCCACCACTGCCAATTGTCTTGGCACAAAAACTGCACAGGAGCTCACAAAATTGATCAAACCTTGGATATTTAATTTGGAACTTGCATTTAATTCAACATTTTAGTTGAATGGAGGAATCTTCCACTGCAGCCAACGTATTTTGGCATCTGGTCCTGCTGGCTGTCAAAATACCCGAACCCCGGCTACATCTGATTTGATGCAGTCATTGTTTGGCTGGGGGGGCTGGAGAAAGTAAACACTGGACTACAAGTGTGGTGACATCACTGCACTTGTGCTGTGCTGAGATCTACAAGTCCTTCTACTACAGTGGCAGATGTCACTTATAGTCTTTCCATTCCTAGATTCCTGTGAATGGATGATGTAACTGTGTGGGTGGAGCCACACATAGTCAGGCTAAATTCAAAAGAAAACAGGACACTTCAGAAAGAAGCACTCTATGATTTAGCTAAGTAAGGGGAAATATACGAGGGGGCTAGTGAATGTGGCCATGTTTCAAGTTGCACCCAAAAACAAGGTCACAAAGGTGGACTATGTAAAACGTTTACCTACATCTTTTCTGCAACAATGGAAGTAAATTAAGATTTGAAAGGTGGTACAAACCGTTCCTACAGGAGTATAAAATGTATGTTATTACACTCTCTTTAGAATTATTTGGACAGTATCACAATGCACCGCACTGTGAAAAGGAAGTTACCAAGGAAATTAAGCGCATATAGACTTTTTTCAGACAGTGTATACCTATACAGCGTGGATGAATCTCCCACTGCGGCTAACGTATTTTCAGAGCCGGCCCTGCTGGCTATCAAAATACCCAATCTCCAGCTACATCTGATTTGATTCAGTTGTTGCTGGGCTATCCATTGTCTCTACCCAGCTCCTTCAATTTTTCAATCAATTGATGTCAGGCAGAAGGGTGGTGATCAATAAGAAGCAATCAACACAATTCCACCGCTACCAATTGTCTTGGCACACAAATTGCTTAGGAGATCACAAAATTGATAAAATTCTGGATCTTTAATTTGGAACTTTTTGAGAACCAGCCCTGCTGGCTATCAAAATACCCAAACCCTGGCTACATCTGATTTGATGCAGTTGTTGTTCGGCTAACAATTGTCTGTGCACAGCACCTTCAATTTTTCAATCAATGGATGTTAAGCAGGAGGGTGGTTATCGATAAGAAGCAATCCAAATAAGTTTCACAGCCTAGGGTGACAATGCCACACCTCCATAGATCCATTAATTTAACTTATGAATATTTTATTATTATTTTATAAGATTTATAAAATAGCATATGATAGTAGAATGCTCTTTCGTTTCATGTGGGATTTAAATAGCTTTCTATGTTGAACATCTGGACAATAAAATGGATTTGGATTTGTTGCATGATAAGGCTTACTGTACACGTGTATATAATTTCTAGTAATTTTGTCCCTGACAGGCTGAAAAACAGTTCCAATAGATCACTATCTAGATTTATAGCTCTTCTTAGGCTTACAACATATTTCAGTAACATTAATATATTACTTTAAGCTTTGAATCCTTTGCTATGGTTTACCGATTCACAGTACTTAAGTAAACACTGTCTATTTTATGCAATATGGCTGTGAATGACTCTGTTTTTGATGCATTAACTGCCCACTATCTGTTCACTTACGAAAGCCAGGTGGCTTAAGTTTTTATTTACTTTTAGGTGGCTATTAGCTCTTGTCATTTGGTGGCTGATTGAGGTATATCAATAAAATTGTCATCTTAATTGCACTACCCCAAGGTATACAGATACAATCTACCTTGCTTCAGAGACCATTACATCAAATAGCAAAGATGTAGATGTGTTCTATACTGATACAACAATTCTAAATATTTTTATTGAAATGTAACCCTTTACTGGTACTACATAAAAGACACTGCAAAAAGGAGATGTATTATAAAAAAAATGATTACCATTTGTGGCCACTTACTCCAACTCCAATTATTCTGCCATACTATTCTTATCTCATACCAATGACCTTCCATCTGGACAGTGTGAGTAGTTCTGTCTCAGTGGTGTCATTACCACTTCTAAATATGACAGCTTCCCCTCAGGTTGGCTGTTAGGAAGCCAGCAGCTGCCGACGTCCTAACAACCAATGGGTCAATGGGTCATTCTCTATCCATCCAGCCCATGTGGCTGTCAGCCAGGAAAAAGGGGTGGTCCCTTGCAAAAAGTAAGTTAAAAAAGCCTGAGGTCCCCCAAAATCCACAAAAACCATCTGGGCACCTTGTCGACATGTTGATGAAGACGGATGTATATATATATGGAAGCCCCATTTATGAATTAGGGGACCCCAAACCCTGGTTCCTCCCTATCTGAATGAGTAGGGGGTGCACAGCACTCCTACTCATTCGCCAAACAAAGTATACAGTAAATAAATGCACTGACACTTTTTGACAAGTCCTTTATTAAAAAAAAAAGTCCCATGAAGTACATCCATTGTCAACCACGTCGTCCAGCAATGCAGATTCATATCGGTCAGGAAGAACAATGCCCTCCAACCTGCCAAAATTTAACAAATCCACTGACATAATCCGCTCCCAAGGTTGGCCATAGTCAGTCAGCTGCTCATTGAGATGCATTAGAAAAGGCAGCTGTACGTGATTGTATAAAGTATGCTCATGTGCACTAGAATTATTTCTGAATGCAGATCTGAGCATATATCAGTGCTCCTGCAGGTGCTTTACACAATACCTGGCACACAACCATGTACAGCTGCCTCTTCTCATGCATCCCAGTGGCTAGCTGGACATGGCTGCACTGGGTCTGGAGAATATCTTTACACAGCTCTGTGTTCTGTCTGGTCCCAGTATGGTCATGAAGCCCAAATCCTGTTAAGAATTATTTGGATTCTCCACAATTACAGTCAATGGGGTTGATTTACTAAAGGCAAATAGACTGTGCACTTTGCAAGTTGCTCCAGAGCTTTGTAAATGAGGGGAAACGGCTGATATCCATCATCCAATCATGTGCAAGCAAAAATACTGGGGGTATTTTTGGACTCTGGAAAGTGCACAGTCTATTTGCCTTTAGTAGATCAACCCCAGTTTGTCTTTATCCTTTCAGACCTTACAGTGCTAAAACAAATGATTTTTGCTAATAATAAAGACAACAGATGGTATTTACTTACTGAATCCACCACATTCACTATTGATTTTGCAAAGTTGCTGGTGTGAATGTGAGAAGAACGTTGTTTCTTATACTGAAAGAAAAGAAAATGCAAGTTATTTTTGAGGAGAGCTCTATTTTAGGTGTTGCACAGACTCAGTATCCTGCATTGTTACAAATGCAACACTGCCACCGCCTGGTCACAAGAAAAGGTTTGCAGAGTAATAAAAGAAAATGAGAAAGACATACAAATAGAGCAAAGGCTAATTATTATTATTATTATTATTATTATTATTATTATTATAATACAGGATTTATATAGCGCCAACAGTTTGCTCAGCACTTTACAATATAATGGGAGACAATTCAACAAGAATACAGTTCAATACAAAAGGGTTAGGAGGGCCCTGCTCCTTGGAGCTTACAATCTAAGAGGGCTAATGTTGATAGGTGTTCTTGGCAATTGCTGCATTTGATACTGGAATACAATAGCAAACATTTGAATATCCAACACAGCATTTGAGAAGAAAAGGCTTTGTTTTCCCTGCTTTGCTGCAGTTCAAATGCACCTTAATAGGATATCCTGCATCCACAGAGACACAGTGCAACGCAAACCATTAAAATATTATTGATACACAAGTAAACAGTTTATAGAGTATTAGGTTTTATTACTATCTTCTTTTCTGGGTCAATCTGCTGCAGAACGAATCATTTTCCCTTTGTTATCTTCTTTACTCTTAACGTACACACACACACACACACACACACGCACACGCTAGGTTTGACATCCCATACCAGGAACATTTATATTCTAAGCCTCAGTTGTTCGTCATTTCTGCCATCTAGTGGGCAAACTGGAGTAAAGATGATGCTATTTATTTCCAACAATACTGAAATACTACTTACTAAAACAAGCTAAAACATAAGTCATATACCGTATTTTTCGCTCCATAAGACGCACTTTTTTCCCCCCAAAAAAGGGGGGAAAATGTCAGTGCGTCCTATGGAGCGAATATAGAGCGACTGGTCCGGTATTTCCACCGCCGCCGTGCAGAATACCGGGCCGGCCGCTCAGCTCTGCAACGGGACCTTATGGAGAGGACTGCTGACCTTTGGGGAGGTGGGGAGCGGGTACCTGAATTGGACAGGTACCCGCTCTTACTTCTTTGTTCTTACCTGTTCCTCTATCCAGCAGCGCGCTGTCTTCCCGGCTTGTGTAGTGCGGGCACTGGGCATGACAGCCAGGTGCCAAGTGCGCATGCGCAAGAAACGGTGCTTTTTGTGAATGGTAAGGTGGTACCTGGGACACATGACCGATCCCAGAAGCCGCTGGACCAATCACAAAGCGCAAGTGCTTCTCGCTCATGCGCACTGGGCACCCGGCTGTCATGCCGAGCGTCATTACAGAAGCCGGGAAGACAGCGCGCGGCTGGATCGAGGAACAGGTAAGATCAAACAAAACTCTGCGGAAGTAAGAGCGGGTACCTGTCAAATTCAGGTACCCGCTCCCCACCTCCCCAAAGGTCAGCAGTCATCTGTGCTGTCCGCAGTCTCTGGTCATCCCTGTGCTGTCCGCAGTCTCTGGTCATCCCTGTGCTGTCCGCAGTCTCTGGTCATCCCTGTACTATGTCTGCAGTCCATTAGTTCAGAATTTTTTTTTCCTGTTTTCTGCCTCTAAAACCTAGGTGCGTCTTATGGTCAGGTGCGTCTTATGGAGCGAAAAATACGGTAAATACCAATTTGCTGTAGATATACCAGTGTTACACACAGACAATATCCCAGTGTTACATTCATACAGTATAACAGTGTTTCATGCATATAGTATACCAGGAAGAAAGCATACAGGTGGAGCAAACACCTAGTACATTATCCAAGGTTTATTAAAAGTGTAAAAGGACAAAAAATATATACTCACAAACATAGCATGTGTGTAAAGCCTATAAGGCCATGGAGATGACCAAAAGGATGGTAGAGTATCCGACTGATGGTGCGGTCGGCCTACTGACGCGTTTTGGGGACAAATCCCTTTCCTCGTTTTAAAACACATACTGGGGTTGATTTACTAAAGGCAAATAGACTGTGCACTTTACAAATGCAGTTGCACTAGAGCTTAGTAAAGGAGGGGAAGCTCTGCAGACTTCAAAAAATCAAACATGTGGAAGAAAAGAGCTGGTATTTTTTTTATATTTTCCTTGCATGCAATTGGGTATTCCTTGCAAAGTGAAGCTTTATGTCAATTACTAAGCTCTAAAGCCAACTGCACTTTCAAAGTGCACAGCCTAGTTGCCTTTAGTAAATCCACCCCACAATGCCCCAGTGTTACACACATACAGTATATCAAGCACCTGGCAATCCCCATTCTCCCCTCCTCCATTCTCTCCAAATGGCATAAATTGATACCTAGGTCCTCAGCAGATGCAGGTGCCTGATGGTGTTATATAGTGCCTGTACATTTGATCATAATCTCAATTCTATAGGAACCTTAAAAGAACCCTTTTACTTACAAAAATATAGAGGCTACCATTACTGATTGCTCAGTTTGCAAATGCTAGTTCCCTGGATATCATGCAGACCCATTGGCTTTGGTACTTTAAGTCATTAACCTAGAACAAGCAAGAAGATAAAGAGTTCTGATCTGAGAGGACTGACCCATATACTTGTTTTAGCACAGTGACTCAGTAACTGAAAGACCAGATCAATAAAATGGCCAGGCAACTGGGTTTTTTAGTAGGAGGTCAGCAATGCCAGCCTCTATGTTTCTTTCAAGAAAGGTTTACTTTAAAAGTAGTAAAGTGTGTAATGAATAGGGACTTAAATAAGAAGAGGAAGAGGAAAATGACTACGGAAGGTGACTACAATATGGCATCTAAATGAGTGCCACTGGATGGGCCTGAGCACTTCAATTTATCTACAGCAGGGACAGCAACATGTCCGGAGTATTGAATGAGGATTGAGTGTCACACACATCAAGCTATGCAGGGGTCACGGTAACACTTCAGATGTTCCACTGAAATAACATTGAGTTAAACCTATGGCTACAAAAATATGTAACCATCTGTGTAAAAATGCCTACTATGCAAAACAGGTAATCAAAATATGCATATTACAAAACGTATTGGCAAAAAAGAAAATCCTTTTACTGTATTACTTATTTATCTCTAGATATACCACCACAAGTACAAAAGTGCTTACCATTTGATGGTCATTCACAATCATAAGTTCAATATATTTCATCTCTTCAAATACTCCACCACGTGTCTGTAATATTAACACAATAGATGTCAGATAAACACCATCATATATCACAGGTACATAATACAATAATTGCAGCACATAAACAAATAGTGAACATACAGTATCATCAAATGTAACTCAAAAGAATAAATAAATTAACATCCAAATCCACTTATATGAACATATGACAGTCCAAGAACGTGCATCCGCCGTGTGGAAATTATCCACCCAAGTTTTTGCTCGTCACCTCTCAGCAAAGAGAAAAAATGCAAACTCACTGCAAACAAATGCTGCCAGAAAATAAGCAGCAACAGCATTTAAGGTAACCTGGGCAAGGTTCTCTATCACACAGGATCCGATCTTCAACTCCTCCTTTCATCCACTGGGGGCAGTAGTATACACTTGTCACCAGTGGCCACCACAAAGGAAAACCAATGTGGCGTCATGACGTCACACATGTAGCTCTGCCCAGGGAAAAGTCTGATCAATAGGCATCATTTAGAACCTCAGACTTAAAGCTGAAGTTTAGCATAAATAAATAAATATCCCTACAGCTTAAATTGGCCCATATACTATTCATATTTTTTTGTCTTTCAGCCAGAAAATTTCCCAGCTTGTCCACTCAGCAAATGTTGATCCAGTGATCGACATTTGCCATGTCCAGTGCAGCACTACAGGCACTGCATTTTATTTGATTATTTCAGAGAACCTCCCTCCTAGATTGTAAGCTCTAAAGCAGTGGTTCTTAACCTTGTTGGAGGTACTGAACCCCACCAGTTTCATATGCGCATTCACCGAACCCTTCTTAATTGGAAAAATAAAATATGATTTTTAAAATTCAAAACATAGGTATATATTTATACATAGGTGCACAAAATGAACAAAACCGTTAAGAACAAAGAACAAAACCATTAAAACATGATTTTCACACAAAAACAAAAACATAATAATGAATATTTACTGCACGAATCATATGAGTCGGGTGTGGGTCTTCACCTCTGCCGAACCCGCGAGACTGACTCACTGAACCCCTGGGGTTCGATCGAACCCAGGTTAAGAACCACTGTTTTATAGTAATTCATCCCCCATAGTAATTCATCCCCCATATAGTAATTCATCCCCCATATAGTAATTCATCCCCCATAGTAATTCATCCCCCCTATAGTAATTCATCCCCCATATAGTAATTCATCCCCCATAGTAATTCATCCCCCATATAGTAATTCATCCCCCATAGTAATTCATCCCCCATATAGTAATTCATCTCCCATATAGTAATTCATCCCCCATAGTAATTCATCCCCCCCTATAGTAATTCATCCCCCATATAGTAATTCATCCCCCATAGTAATTCATCCCCCATATAGTAATTCATCCCCCATAGTAATTCATCCCCCATATAGTAATTCATCCCCCATAGTAATTCATCCCCCATATAGTAATTCATCCCCCATAGTAATTCATCCCTCATAGTAATTCATCCCCCATAGTAATTCATCCCCCATATAGTAATTCATCCCCCATAGTAATACATCCCCCATATAGTAATTCATCCCCTATAGTAATTCATCCCCCATATAGTAATTCATCCCCCATAGTAATTCATCCCCCATATAGTAATTCATCCCCCATAGTAATTCATCCCCCATATAGTAATTCATCCCCCATATAGTAATTCATCCCCCATAGTAATACATTCCCCATATAGTAATTCATCCCCCATATAGTAATTCATCCCCCATAGTAATTCATCCCCCATATAGTAATTCATCCCCCATATAGTAATTCATCCCCCATAGTAATACATCCCCCATATAGTAATTCATCCCCCATATAGTAATTCATCCCCCATAGTAATTCATCCCCCATAGTAATTCATCCCCCATATAGTAATTCATCCCCCCTATAGTAATTCATCCCCCATATTAATTCATCCCTTATATAGTAGTAGTAAGTAAGTAGCAAGTAGTAAGCCAAGTCCCCCCTGTGTCAATTCACTTAACTTTGCTCCGCGCGTTCCTCTCGCCGTATTCCCGCGCCGTTCCGGTCTTCAGGGCGGACTGTGAGAGGAGCCTAGCTCCTCTCACGTTCGTCACGCTGCCCCGCCTACACACATCCTGACAGCCAATCACTGGCTATCAGGATGTGAGTGGCAGCGAGACTGGCCAATCATTGCATTTGAGCGCGCTGCCCTGGCTGTTTTTTTTTTTGGATCACGCTGCAGAGTCCCTGCCGCCCGAGAGGAGGGAGGGGAGCGGGCGCCCGGCACACAAGAGCCGCATTAAAGCGTGTAAAGAGCCGCATGTGGCTCGCGAGCCGCGGCTTGCCGACCACTGGGCTAAGCGATGTTGCGTGACCACCTGCAGCCAATGATGGACAAGCGGGGCATGTCATCACGAATCATATGAGTCGGGTGTGGGTCTTCACCTCCGCCGAACCCGCGAGACTGACTCACCGAACCCCTGGGGTTCGATCGAACCCAGGTTAAGAACCACTGCTCTAAAGAGTAGGGCCCTCTAACCCCTCATGTGCTGTTTGTAGTTGCTGTACTGTTTCATGTATTGTCCCCCCCCCTCTATTGTACAGCACTGAGCAAACCCTTTGGCGCTGTATAAACTCGATGTAATAATAATAATAATAATAATTGCCAAAGCACAGAGTCTAGCAGGGTGGAGTAGCCTATATGGGAGCAGGACTTGGGTAAGTAAAAGTGATTTTTTTTTTTTTTTTTTACTGGCTGCCCATAAAAACAAGAGCGGTTGGCAACACTGGTACATTGGGGTATTTCTATTTGTTAGGAGGAATTATTATACTACTTGAGACAACACAGGACATGTGTAGAGAACACAGGACATCTATGAACTTCTGGCATGATCAACACGTTTGTTTTTTTAATTGACTTATCAAAATCATATTGCAAAATGTTTTCAATTGTATATTATTTAACAGACCAAGAAGTAGTAAATTAAAGAAGTTAGGGGTTAGTTACATGCACCTTAGTGAATTGTCACTTAAGTGAATATTCTGATATATAAAATGTATCCAAAGAGTAAAACCATCTTTGTCAAACTGCACACATAATTGAATGCATCCTATGTGAATGGGGCAGATTATAAAAAAGCACCCAGGGGTAATGGTGAAGGCAGCAGACATTAAGGCACCATTTACATTTCTGTGGTGTGTTATACATGCACAATAAGATTCGTCGCCCACAGCATACCCCATCATGGGCAAAATCCCATATGTTCTTTTCTTTTGCAATGCAATGCATACAACACACTTATTGAATGGGCTGCCCATGCATGAGCAAAATTGCAGAGTTGTGGAGTATTACATGCAGCTGCATTGCTTTAGGGTGTTTGGGTGCCACTGCAAATGAATGGCACCACAGTGCACCAAACAAATGTTACATGTGTCAGTGCATGTTGCATTACCACAATCTCAGAACTGTGAATCCAGCCAAGGAAAGACCAACTGCTATGCATTCAAAGGTCAGTGTTAATGCTCATGTAATCACCAAGAGCTTTCGTCAAACAAATTGCAGAGCATTACTCATGGTACAGGCTGAGCTCTGTTCACTTTGCGTAAAACATGTGATGCAGCTAGATCTTCCATGTACAGGGTACCTCACTGAGGTTGGATGATGACCCCACATATGGTCAGAAGATGCCATTTTCTAATAGGGTTTTCTGGTTACAAAGTCCAGTATCTGAAGCTTATTGTATCAGCTGGACCACCAAACATTTCTGGATCATACACTGCACATTTTGACCTTACTTTACTAATTATAGATATAGCACAATGTAGTGTGACCTTGAAAGATTGAACAAAACCCACAATATATGAAAACCCAGGATTAGAGACAAACATGCTAACATTTCCCTTTTATTTCTAGGATAGTGCCGACTACACACAGTAAAACCAGACTCATTGTTCTACATGTATAGAAACAGAATTACTGTAAGATTACTTTCATTTGGAAGATTACGGTTAATCTGACACTTTATGTGTAGTCTTCCAGCAGCCCACAGTAATACCTAGTAGCTCAGTGTAAGCCTGATTAACCAATAGGCCAAACTGGAAACAGCTCCTGGTATTTGGCATTTGGGCAAAGTGACAGGACTTGAAGAACAATGGCAAATATATACAGGGCACAAAACATAATTTAAAGTATAAACATGTTTTCTAGTTCATGTATACCAATAATCTACATGAGGTTTTGGGTAATTGGTATTCCCTCTGCTGACTGAATGACAAAAATGCACTGTGTGGTGTTGATTTAGATGTGTCTACTCTTTGGATAAAGAGGGCCTAACTGAGGATAGAGGAAAGTAGGTGACCAATATCCTGTGTGTGACTGAGGCAAAGAATATAGATTACATTACTGCACATACTGTACATAATGAGGCTGATTACTAAAAGAGTTGAAATCTTTACCCCATAAATTATAATGAATATTTTCTTTCACTTTGTGAAAAGCAAATTCTTTTTTCCTTATTTTATTTCCACATAACCTGGTATTCAAAGTAAATAGAAATATGCCTTTCACACTATTGGATAATTGAAGCGAACATTCATTATTATTATTATAATACAGGATTTATATAGCTCCAATATTTGCTCAGCGCTTTATAATATAAAGGGAGACAATACAGCAACAATACAGTTCAATACAAGAGGGATAGGAGAGCCCTGCTCCTTGGAGCTTACATGCAATTTATTGTGCAAAGATTCTCAACTCCCTCAGTAAATCAGCCCGACTCCATGTGTAGAATGAGCGTGGATTCACACATGTGCAGTGTGAACTGAAGCTCCGTTTCCACAGCTAATTGAAAAAGTAGTTGTTCAGCAGTTCAGGTCAGGTTAAGATCAGGTTCAGGTAAGGATTTTATCCTGTTCACAAATGATGATATGTGCAATTCAAAAGCATTCCCATAGGAGTCAGTGAGCCTGAATTTGCACCTGAGCACTGCTCAGAAAACTGACAGGGCTCTTTTTCCTTTCACGCTGAATCCACACTCTGGTTGCACTGCACATATGTGAACAGGCACAATAGAATTAAATGTTGACTGAATGACTAGACACTATGCTATATTAGGGAACACCCTGTCCTCCGAAGACGCATTTGGTGTATATTTGGATGGGCTGAGACTCGGCATCGTGGCCTTCGTCTCAGATTCTTGATTCACGCGCTGCCCTTTTGAACGATCCTGCATGTGTTGCATCCCACCATATATGACTATCGTTGTGGCCCATACAAAATTATATGACTTATTCTATCCATAACTACCCACTTTAACATTCCCTTTCCTCCCTACCCATTCCCCCCCCCCCTTTTTTTTCTTTTTTTTTCTCTCCCCCCCACTACCTCACGTTACATTCCCATCTTTCTCGCTAGCTATTCTCTTTTCTGACTTTTCTTTATCTTTAGCCTCCCAAATCCCAACAAATATGGCATTTTATCTCTTATACAAATGTGCCTGATTTCACATGGCTCAACCGCTCCTGAAATGGACACACAAATTTTGTCATATAAGTCATCATGTGCTAGCAATACCCAACACATCACATTCGGCCGACATAAGGGCTCACCAGTACATAAGACAGTAATCCTTATACCCATTTTGATTTACCTACTATACTCTTTGTATCTACTGGTTTGCCATATACATTTGCATTAAGGATATATTTCGACCAGCTGTGTACTTGACCCATCTGCGTAAGGGGATGCTATATGATGTGTCTATGTTCGGACTGTGATCCGTATTTGTATGTATACTGCTATACTTTATTTTCTAATAAAAATATTTTGGGAAAAAAAAAAAAAGAATTAAATGTTATTTCACATGTCATGAGAATTGGATGCGGTTCCAAAAGTATCCAATTCACATACATGTGAACCAGAGAAATACAAGATCTATACATAGTGTAAAGGTGATTGGTTTCATGACAATATGTTGTTACAACACTGACTGCTTATCATTGATTCCTGAACATACTCAAAGAAGCGCTGGGAACGTTTGCGCATGTAGTCATATGAAGAAAAACTTTAAACAAGCTTAATACCTCTGGCCAAGCAGCTACCAAACAGCAAGGCTTCCCTTGACAGGCACCTGAGAGTAGCTCAAACCATAAAAATACAGTAAGGAGAGCAAGACCAAAACCTGATAGATAACTTTAATTGTTGATAAATACATCATATAAAAACAGCCAACACATTTTGAGGGCAACATCACTCCCCCTTCATCAGGATAAACCTCAGATGGATGAAGAAAATAGTGACTTGACAGATATTAGATCCAGTATGAACTCTCCACATAGTAACTACTTGACAGCAGTTGCTGAGCAGCAATGGATGATAAAGGGGGAATGGTGTTGCCCCCCCCCCCCCAAATGCATTGGTTGTTTTTATATGACTTATTTACCATAAATGGAAATTACAGTATATTTTGTCCAGTTTTGATACACTGTACAGTATATGCCGATCATATGAATTAAGGACATTTTAGGAAATTTTGGAACCAGAAATATTTAGAATGGATGTGTGTAAGCTCTAACAGCGCACCCGAGAATGATTATTATACTCACACTGACTGTCCTTTTCCTTCTCCTTCTTACCCACTGTGTTTGTGCAAAAAATGGCTGTTGGCTGTTGACTTTCTTCTCAGAATCTGCTAAGAGGATTAACATAAATTGCATCAAAAAAACTTCTAATGTATATATAAAAGAAGCAATTGCAAAGTTTAAAGCTGAACTCCAGATAGAAAAAGTTTCATGCAAACATATTCCCCAATAGCCACAATGGATATAAATCTACTTTGTATGCACCAGTTGGCCATTTTTTTTTCTTTTTTTATAGAAAAAAAGGTTATTACCTTGTAAATGTAGATGCAATATTAACATTGTGCTGTACATAACCTATGCAGAGAGCAGAGCTGGGGGGAGAGGGGGCAGAGACCCAGCAGGCTCCATTCACAGACTGTCTACAAAAAACTACAGCAGGGAATGGATACAAGACCAGTCACCCCACAAAAGAAGAGAGAACAGCAGTGACGGGCCTTTATTACAGGAAATTCAAGCTTAATTACAGCACAGAGCTGGAAAATTAAATTAGCAATACACATATCTTACGTATTTAGATAATATTTGTATTTAGAAAATATTTGCTTAGCACATAGTTCAGTTTTAAGGACACATTCTATAGCAAATGTGTTTTTATGTAAATGGACGTTATTACCTATTTTTCTTTATATACCTGGACAGATTAAATGTTTAATTTCTGCATACTGCCATGGTGCAGATTGGTACAATATATTGGATTCTGATAACTTGGTGCAAAGCACAGCAATAGAAAACCAGACACATTTTAAGAATCTTTTAACGTGTGCATTTGGATCTGATTAGCAAGGCACATCAAAAATCCAGGGCTGTCTATAATGCCAACAACTACCAGATCTTTTACAGTTGCACCATGGCCTGCCCCTTCCAAGACCCCTGTCTTGCTATCAGAATCCTTGCAGGTAGATGATTTCTGTAGAGTCCTACAGAGTAAAACCATGTATGTGCAATGACTACTTTGGCACCCAACATTGTCTGGCTACATAGTAATTTATGCAGGTGGCAAAAGCATTTTATTTTAGTTAGTCTCAGAACTCCTATAAAACTGCTATGAAAGCAAATATATGAAAGCTTTTGAGATGCTGAATAAAGTGATGGAGGCCTCTTAATAATTTTTGACATGGGCCTCAGCACAGTTAGAGTTCTCCTTTCTCAGGAGAGGACCTTAGAGGTATATCCCCTTTCATTCAACTACTGATTATTCAATAATCTATTACATTTAGGGTATAATATAGCATTGTTTAAGACAATTAATTTGTACAGAGGAACTACAGAAAATAAAACTAGGAAATTAAATAGATAAGCTCTCTCTTAAAATGTCTACAAAATGTAACTGAATTTGTGGGTAACTTACCTAAATGGTGTGGTTCACTAGGAATTTGGGATCCTGGAGATTTCTCTATGACATGGGGACGACTTGTGCTTTCCTGGAGAACAACAAATGCTGGTCCAAATCAAACAACAAGAAGCTGGAATAATGTAGTTTTATTAAAGAAGTTTATAACCTCTGAAAACAAAATCACAAATATGTGAGAATACATTTTTTCAGTAGTTTTGTAATAGGACACACATACAGGCTGCCAGTTGGAATGTAACAGTTTGTGCTGCATGATTTCAAGCGATGCCAAAGAAAATTCAAATAGTTGGCTCCTTAATTTCATGGATGGACCCGCAACATATTACATATTGTCCAAAAAATGTATCATTGTTAAAACCAAAGTCCAGGTTACGGCAAAAATTTTAAATATCATTTCCTAGCATCACTAAAAACTAAAATGAAATAAAAAAATTTGATCTGACTTCAATATTCAGTTTCTCTCTGGCACTGTCCCCACAGACTCACTACTCTGCAATCCGGCATCACCCTCAGAATGACAGGCAGCATCATTCAACACACTTCTGGTAAGCCCAGGACATAAAGAACCCATCCAATGTGGCATATCATCTAGCTGCCCTGAATAATCAGCAGACTGCTGCAGAGAGTAATGACACATCATCAAAGAAAAAGCAAAGGTTTATGGCATGTTCCAATGGGAAGGGGATGCCAAACTTGGGAACTAGTTGGTAAACCCAGAGATGGATAAGTATAAAACTTTATATGACCAGCACTTCCTGGTCATAAGCAGCCAAGGTAGCTCACTACCTTCCGTGTGTGTCCTGGGGGATTGTTGTCATGGAATCCCCTGGCTCCCACCGGTACAGTGTTATCCCTGATAGTAGTTAATTATGTTCAGCTGCTGTGTTGAAAAGGTTTGGTGTAGCATTAATTGCACCTCAGACAAACCTTTTCCTGGTTTATACGAAATTAAATAAATGCAAAATCTAGCATATAGTAGCTAGAATCTTCCCAGTAAACATAAGTATGACAGCAGAAAGGTATTTAATGAGCACTATGACTTTATAATAATGGTGCATCTCTATACAATTGCCTTTTATAGTCCTTGTATTTAAAATTTAGTAAATTCAGTGCAATTATTAGCTTCATGATTTTATAATTTTATTTTGGGAAATCTGAAAAAGGTATTTTTCTATCAAATATAATTAAACAAAAATGAGACACAGATACATTGGTCAAGGTGCCTGAATGCTCCATAACTCCATTCAACAGTCAACATTCTAAGTCCTTTCTGCTGCATTATGCAAGCAGTTCATTACAGCATACACCAGAAAAATACTGGACTGAAAGAAGCCAGGGGATGCAGAGCTTTATAATAGATTGTTTCCTGTGTAGCAAAGGGAAGAGCTGGACAAGCAAGAAGTGAGGGGCATATCTGATGATTGATCTCCCAGAATGCATCTGGGGACCCGGTAATCTGTTAAGGCTTTTTGTGACCATGATGTGGTGGGGACTTAGTTAACTTCTCAGTGAAATATATTTTTGCAAAGTCTATTCTATGTTATGTTATGGAGCCACCTAAGGAGCTGAACAAGTTTACTTTTAAACTTTAGGCTCAATTTGAAAAAAGTTATGTAGCCTTGTTGTAGAAAATAGTAAAACTCTGAAAAAGAAATAGTAACACGTTATTAATGCTACATGTATCCAAGCTGTACCTAAGCAAAGAATGCTTGGTGTCATGATCTATGCCACTGTCAATAAGATTAATGTCTTAAGCAGTAAGAAATGTTCAGCAAAGGGCCAAGAATACAGTGTTAATGTAGACTCTATGTCTAGTGCTGAAAATAAATATAGGTTGTAGCAATGTCTTTTGCTTACCTTTCTCAGTAATGTAAGCCATATCAAGCTTCATAAACTCTTGAACTTTTTACAACTTTAAGATCAGAATCGACTGGAAACCGTAGCTTGATGATATCTAATTAAATGTACACTTACATATTATTTTTTACTGCTCAAAAATTTTATTTCTCTGCCAAGTGTATCATCTTCCCTATGTTTTTTTGGCATAATGTTTTATACTTTGAATGGACCATGGTGGCTGTGTACCAGTATAAAGTTGTCTTAGAATGTATGTTCAGACTTATTTTTGATTTTGAATATTGGTATTTTCTTAATACTGTAACTGATGTTGGAACGTACTATTAATCATAGTCAATTGCCTACTCTGGACCTTTTTGCCTTATTTCATTAAACTCTGATGTTTTGGCTTTTGAATTATATAGAAATTATATATAAAGGAACATAAATGAGATTTCCTAAAAGAAAGAGAATAAGGTCACTTCCAGAATCTTTCAGAAGCACTCAGTGGCATGAAACCATCTGGTGGCCTTGGTCATCAGATGTCCCACTGAATGGAGCTAGTAGGCTCAGTATACAAAAAACCCACAAATATTCTGTGTAGGAGACAAAGAATGTCGTAAATAATCACTTGCATATGTTGCACAAACATTCTAACAATTAGTGAGCAGTAGGTTGAAATAATGAATCTACATATAGATGAAAAATAATTATTTTTAAACACATTTCCCACAGCAGCACAATTATATAAAATATAGTTTACAGTAATGCTGCAATGAGTCATATGAGGTGTTTTTAGTAACACGCGAGCGGAAGAACATCACTGGAAGATGATGAGAGATCAGGAAGATGCAGAATTTCACGTTTGCTGTTTGTTCTAACTTTCTGTCCATTTTTACAATCTTGGTTGAAACTAAGCAAATCGATGGATCTCCAGAATTTTGTCAAAACAGCGACCTTTGAGCTGGATCTTCATCTTCCGGAAGAGGGCATTTTTGTCTTTTGAGCTTGTTGAAGATCTTCCTGATCTCTTGTTATCTTCCAGTGATGTTCTTCTGCTCTTGAAGCACACGTGCCTCTCAAAACACCTCAAACAACTCATTGCCGCATTGCCATAAACTTGCTGAATCATGTCAAATATCTCTGTGGCAGATTTGCCCAGTTTCATGAAGAATTTCACGTTTGCACTTTGCTATAACTTTCTGTCCATGATGAAATAGCAGACGTGGTAATGCATGTGGTCGGAATAGCACCAGTTGCACAGCTCCAGATGTACACAAGACAAAGTTTTTTTTGCACACTGACTTATGAAGGTCAGTGCTCTCTGTGACTCTGTGTGCAGCCTCACACTGCCATTTGCTGGTGTGTTACAAAACTAGTCTCGAAACTTTTTGATACCACCTCATATGTCAATTACAACTCTGAATGGGACACAAGATAGTATTATATAAAAAGGAAGATAAAGCCTAGCACACATGATCAGAAAAGCATATGAAAAATACCGCTTTCTAAGCGATCGTATGATAATCTGATTGTTAGTACACAGCTTTCGCCTGAAATTATTCGAAGGGACAAGCACAAAAATGTTTCTCGTGTGATACCAGATCGTACGATTTTCGCTTAATCAGTACAGTTTTCATCCGAAAATACAATACAATACATTACATCACTTCCAAATTTTTATTCTGTCCTACAAGAATTTTCGTAACTTGAGTAACCTCCTCATTTTTGATATGAGACTAGCATGCAAAGAAAAAAAAAGTTGAAAAATCATTGGTCCAATATTCTCATCTTGTGTATGGAGCTTTATAGAAAAAGATAATTCCTGGTTTTCAAGTTCTACTATCTGTCAATTCTTATTCACTGGGGCTCATGTGCAGCAACTGATAGTGTTGTCACTTCTGCTAATAGGCAGGGGTTATTAAAAACTATAATGAGGAGCAAAAAAGTAGTGGGGAAAAATCTGTAGCAGTTCAAAGCATAGCCAACAATATAAAAATGTACACAAAAAAACTCAAACTTGTATATGTTTGTTCTGATTTTCAGGTGATGCTTTTGCTGGTGTGGATACTTACAGTGTCGTGAGTTAGGTCCACTGGATGTATGGTATAGGTGTGGGTGCCATCATCAAACATTCCACTGCAAAAAATTGGTACATTTGAGACTACCATAAAATATTTAACAATCTCAACAATATAAATGCAGCTGACACTGAAATCCAGGATGTCGGCTGGTGTCTGACACTAAAAGTGATGATATCACTTCCCTGGTCAAGTAACAGTACTTGAGCCTAGCAAATGGCTGCTAGACCCTTGCACTGTCACATTGGAGGAGGTCACATGCTCCCCCAGTTTAAGATCAGTAACATGTTAACATTAAAGTATATGTGAACCCTCACCCTGTAAAAAATCCTATACTGTTTAAAATAAAAATAAAATTAAAGGTAAAACATTTGTGTATAGATATAAAAAAATATTATAAATACACTATTCCCCTTTTTTATAAGTAATCACAGACCCTCTGTTCTCAGCTGCATAAGGTGGTCAGACAGCTGATGGAGGAGAAAAAGCAGCACACTGGTCTTCCCAGTGAATGGCTAAGCAAGGGGAAACGTGTCAGGAAACATGTGATTATTGGCAGAGAGCAGACTAAGGTCTCAGCATAGCTAGAGAACTGACCACGCTGTGCTGTCATGCCTAATGTTTTCAGTTTTTATTGGGAAGCAGAGGGACTGTCAGGAACACCAGGGATTTCACACAACGGAAGCACTACAAACAGAACAGGATACGTTTTCATACTAGTACATGGAACAACAGGCATATATCAGAAATGCGAAATTTGATTCAAACAGAGGCTGACTTGGGATCCTTTGGTTGTATATTGTGTGCCTACAGCTTCAGGTAATGGAAATCCCTCCCTGGTTTACAGTACAGAATGTCTGACCAGGGGCGGACTGACAACTCATGGGGCCCCCGGGCAATAGGGGATCATGGGGCCCCTGTGTCCTTGACCAAACTCAAAAAAGCCTATGAAAAAGGTACCAGGGGCATCTCATGGGGCCCCCTACTGACCCCGGGCCCTCAGGCAGTGCCCGAGTTTCCAAATGGTTAGTCTGCCCCTGTGTCTGACATTTATCCACACATTTTCAATGTTCAGTTCTGGCAGCTCTAAATAAAATTTCAACACTGCAAGCTTTCATTTTTTGAAGCAATTCATGTGTTATTTTTAAGGTATGCTTTGGATCACTACCTTTTGGAATATTCAACTTCTTTTGAGCTTCAGTTTTATTACTGATTATAGAACATTGGCTTACAGGATGTTTTTTTCATATGTCTCTAGAAGATATTCCCTCCTCTATCGGTGCACTATTTCTTGTGCCACTGACTGCCATTTAACCACAAAACATAACAGATCCATCTTCAACATCACCTATGTCTAAACTGTTCTTTTTTTTAAATGCTTGTTGACTGCAGTTAAAGGGATCAGTTTTTTGTTTTTATTAGACTCTAGCACTTGGATCCATAATGTCTTAGCCTTATCAAAGTACTGTATTTCACGCTTTAGCTGTTGACTTTTGTGATGTGCTTAAGGGTAAACCTTCCTTCTGAGCACCCTCTATGCAGATCAAATGTTGTATTTGAGCAACACCATATGAAGAGTTTTTTTTTTTCCTTGGACTTCCAGATCTTACTTTTACCTTTGACTAGAGGACATTGTGAAAAAGATGATATGGATTAGGGTGTAATAAGTAAATTAAAGTGGTTTTAAACCCTGAAATAAAATGTATTACATTGCAGCTTACTGAATCTTAGATGTGCTTGCTCAATTAGTTTAAGCTTTTATCCTGTATTTTTACCTTGTGATCCAGCCCAGTAAGTCTATTATTCTTCAACTTAACATTAACAGACCAATTTGTTAGACCTAGCAGATAGAGGGCCGAGACAAACAATTTAAGACTTGTAGGGCTGCCCAAATTGGTTTACAAAGGTTTGCAATGCTGCTGTCCAAGAGTATGTTGCTCCTCTATGGATACAGTGGAAAAGTGAATGCAGCCACCCTAGGGATGATGTACGCTGCAGCTCCTAAACTGATGTTCAGGAGCTGTTCAGTGTTTTTTTCAGCAGCCCCTAAACTCTCCCTAATGTTTTCCTATGTGTCCATGTATACATATTCGTTTACAGGCAGTTGAGTTTACAGTCGTTTTCTTGATCGCACCAAACTTGCGTTCAGGAGTAGATTTTACCTGCATTTCAAACTCTTGTAAATGCGTGTAAACACTTGTAAACGTTTGTAAGCATTTGCGTTTAAAAGCGTTTTTTAACTGTTCCATGTCCAGAGCCTTTTTTCATCATCAGAAATGCATGCACAGCGTTCTCCATGTATTCAAATGGACCTATTACACCAGTGCAGTCAGTTCCAGGTTTCGCGTGAAGGAAAAAATGGTAGAACCTGCTGCATTATGCTCATGATGGGATCCATAGTGAATACAACCAGAAAAGACAGGTAACCTCAACACATACTGCTCTCTCTGCTTCTGCTCTCTCTGTTCCTCTCAAAATGTCTGAAATAGTTATTTTTTTACTATTTGTCAGTGCATTCTGGGCATTTGGGAAGGTCTCCTGATGTTATGTTTTAAAAATGCTTCTAAACACAAATGCGCATAAACGCGCATAAACACGGTATGCAAATGCGGCTAAACTGACGTTATTTAAGCTACATTTTCCAGCAGTCAGTTTCCATCATTCAGAAGAGTTTTCCAAACGCCTCGTGTACATGAGCTCTTAAACCTAAGATGTCGTACTGGCTGATCACCAGATGAAAATAAATTAGGAATAAAAGCTTGAAGAAAAAGAAAACTAATGCAGCCACCATATCCAAGGATTGGTAAGCTACAATATATTGTTTTTTTCTTTGGGTTTTAGCTATGCTTTAACCATCTCTTAAGCATGTAATAACATCTCTAAAAAGACACTAAAGTGACCGACACCTAAAGTTACTCAGTCCATTATTACTAGCTATTGACTCTGCGTCAGTCAAAGTTAGCCCACCCTGTCCTTCACATGCCTCGGGGAGTTGGGGGGGTCTTACATACTGTATGTATGTATATATATATATATATATATATATATATATATATATATATATACAGGGCTTAAAATTTCAAGTCCTGAGCTACAAGCCAGGCCTTAAGAGTTACTCGCCACCAACAAACACACACAAACAGAAACACCTGTACACACACACAGACATGTACATACACACACACAGAGACACATGTACACACACACATACAGACACATGTATACACACACAGGCACGTACAGACACGCATACACACAGATACATGTACATACAGAGAAATACACACGCACAGACACATGTACATACACACAGACACATGTACATACATACATACACAGACACATGAACACACAGACACATGTACGTACATACAAACACACACACACGTACATACACACACAGACACATGTACATTCACACAGACACATGTACAGATACACATATGTACATACACACAGACACGTGCAATTGTACATGCATACACAGAAACACACACACACACACACACACACATGAACACGTACACACACACACACACCCCCGTTCCCCATAAAAATTGCAGTACTTCGTTGTTCACTCACAGAGCCGGGTACTGCACTCTAGGGGGAGGCAGAGAGCACAGCACGCACTCCTTGCTTTGCTTTCACTGTGCTCAGCTATTGAGCAGTCTGACAGCTCCCAGTGCCTATGACAGATCTGGCCTGAGCTCTGAGCCTGCTCAGCAAGATGGCCCTGTGGAACACACTCACCCCCACCATAATCTCCACTCGCCATTGGTGAGCAGGTGAGTGAAAATTTAAAGCCCTGTATATATATATATATATATATATATATATATATATATATATATATATAGTGTATTTTCAGCAATTGCTCTTTTAATGCTATTATTGAACTGTTTACCCAAAATTAATTCCTAATATTATATGCCGTAGACAAATGTGTGTTGCTGGCTGTATCACCAGGTTAAAATAATGAATATTTGGACCTGCTTAGTTATGGGGTTCCCTGTCCACTGGCACTCTTTAGGTCTTATGTACAGGCATTTTCTTGCACCTGAACTGCTTTTCTTCTCTGTACAAGTAAATGGAAAGGGATGCAAGATGCAAAGGGAGATTTAAAAGAAAGATGTCCTTCGGGAAAATATGTTAGTGGGATACTGAAATAAAGGTTGCTAAAATCTTTGTACTATAAGAAGTAGACTGAGATTACTTCATTTTTAACAGCAGAAATAAGTGACTACCTAGGACAAAAGATCCAGGTTACATGGACTGGGCATACAGACCCTTGGCATGAGGTCTGCAATTGTGTGGAATCCCTTTTGCCCATGTAACCATTAGGGGACCTCTACGCAATTCATCTATGATGAAGGCAAAGGCTTCATAAGGACAGAATGCAGCTGGGCAGTCTGACAAGATCTCTCTACTCTCATCTCTAAAAGGAATTTTCTCTTGCCGGATGAATAAGAGCTAAAAAGTGTTCCTCACTGCACTAAAGTCTGTCTGCTAAGGATGCTCCCTGGAGTCTCAGTAGAGACGACTTCTCCCCCTGCCTGAGCTAGGCAGTTTATTCATCACTGAGGGAAGCAGACGTGCTTAGTTTACTACATTGTTTCACAAATTATGCAATGACCTCATCCTCCCTATACATCTTATAATTTTTAAGAATTTCCATAAAGAAAAATAATTTATTTCAATGGCAGAAGCTGGTGAAAAAAAAAAAGGTTTTTCATATCTCTATACAGTATAAAGCTTCTAATTCACTCCCTGGTCATCTCTCGCCTCCACTACTGAAACTGCCTCCTCATTGGATTACCTTTACATAGGCTATCCCCCCTTCAATCCATCATGAATGCTACTGCCAGACTCATCCACCTTACTAACCGTACAGTGTCTTCTACCCCTCTTTGCCAATCCCTCCACTGGCTTCCACTCATGTAACAAATAAAATTCAAAATACTAACAACAACTTACAAAGTCTGTCTGAATATATCCTAATCTATCCATGTTTAGATGATCCCTGAAAACCCTTCTCTTTAAAGAAGCCTATCCTGCTTCTAACTAATACACTGTGTTTTTACTTTCTCCATCAGCTCATACCCCACAGTTATTACCTTTTGTATCATTTTACCTTCCCTCTTAGATTGTAAGCTGTAATTGTAATGTCTGCCTTTATTTTGTAAAGTCCTGCACAAACTGTTGGCCCTATATAAATAGTGCATAATAATAATAAAAATAATAATAATAATAATTTACGTGAATGATAAAAGATTTGTTCTGTCAGATGTTGTATGGCCATACAACATCTGGCAGAACAAATATTTTATCATCCATGGCCATGACTATATTTTTTTGGGTTCAGGACCACCATCTTTGTGGCATGTTTTGATAAATGGATTTTGGTTTATGCACATGCAATGAAATGATCTCTTTGTAAAGCATTGTCTTTGCAAATAAATTTTGTGCTTATATAATTAAGCCATTTAGAAATATTTTGGACCTAGGGAAATAGACAGAGACTCAAATACAACCATATCCTAGCTAATGAAGAAGATTGAGTGGAGAGATTGATGTAGTAAGGGGCAACTGATGACCACCCACCATGCTTATGTTTGGTACATCAAGCTCTTCCAGAGTAATATATTACTAAACTTTCCTTTAGCCTATATATATTCTGCACATTGCCTCAAATACTTTACTTATTTGGCAATTCTATTACACTTGACCAGTATTTTTCTTTAATTATAATAGTATGCACTTTGCAAGGGCAAAAAAATTAAACAGATATTTGGCAGTGTCATCTGACTATGTGATGAACACAAATGTATATCAAGTAAATTGACACTTCATTCAAAACTAATATTCCAGCATTGGACTTCCTTTATTTTTTGGGAACCCTGACCACAGGATCTTGGCACCAGAGTTTTCAGGTTTACCCATCTCCTATGTCCATTATAAAGAGGCCTCCCTCTCCCTTTTGGGGTTTCCATGTATTTTATATTGCAGAACATCTATTTGATAACTGTGAATGCCATTTTCAATCCTTTAACATTGTATAGTTGATTAATGGCAATGCAAATGTAGTGTACATTTCTCCTTACTGTAAACCATTGCAAGTAGATATTGCGACTCTTGAGTTCTTCACACCTCTGATGGTACCATGATAGTAGCAGTGTTCTCCTCCCTACGGAATACAAAAAAGTGCTTACAGGGCAAAAGTCAATGTAAATTAAAAGTGACATTTCCTGCTAGAATATTAATGAAAACCATTTTTTCTATCATAAAGGCAAATTAGTAAAGAATAAAAGAAAATCAGAAATGAGAGTGTTAGTTTGAATTCACATTTATGATACCAGCTTACAATGCCTGTAGATAGCAGTCACTGACTCCACACTTTAAAGATTCAGCCTGTTCCAAACTGATTCCATTTTGAGTAGATGCTAAGGGTTGAGTTATCCTTGGCAACATCAGGGCAGAGATATTTACACCTGGATTGCCACTTGCTGTAGCCATTTCTAGTGGTTCTCATTTTTGAATGACTATATTCAACTTCAAGGTGAAAACAGCTATAAGAGTGAGACCCCATAACAGCAGGTTTCAACCCCCTAATTGTTCAACCTGTAACCTCCTACCACCATTTACAGATGAATTGTTCTAACTGTATCACCAATATTTAGCTTAATTGGTCTTACCCCCATCTTGGGCTTTTTCTTAACTAAAAATAACCCTATCAGGTTAAAAAGAACCTTTGTTATATTTGGGGGATTAAAACCAACCTGCTTCTCCACTTGAGAGTGACCCTTTTTTAATGATCGATTCTCCTAGGGAGTAAGCCAATTAATGGGGCTAGAGGATCTGCAGTCTATCTTCCAGGGTCATCAACTTTGATTATTTAATTGGAAATTTCATGGTACAATGCTGTTCACTGTCAAACAACCCCGAGCTACATGGGCCATCCTCCACGAATGTCAAAAACTGCCCAATACAGCCCGAGCAATCCTGAGATAGTGAGATTGGCTTGAGACATGGGACAAAGTGCTTTATCACCAGGCCTGCATTCCGACTGAACAAAGGGACATCCTACATGCTGTGGTCCCCCAGTCGCATATTTTCAGATCTGCCAAGTGCTACACATCGTGCGTGGGCACTTTTGGGCTGACAAAACTGAGTCCCTGGTCAGGAAATACTTCTTCTGCCCATGACTGACAGATTTGGTGCAGAAAGCTTGCAGAGTGTGGAAACTTCTCTGCACAAGGTCCCTACTGAAAAGGTTCTTCCTCAGGGTATCACTACACTTTGGTTTTCATTGATCATTTCACCAAGTTTGCGGTGGTAGTCCCCACCAAAGACCAGATGGCTCAAACAAGGCCAAACTGTTTTGGTAGCATGTAGTCCAACCCTACATTTGCCCCAAGAACATACTCTTGGACCAAGGCCCAAACTTTGAATCAGTGATCATGTCTGAGCTGTGTCTCAGTGGCATCCGGAAATCACACATCACTCCTAATCATTCACAGGGTAATGAAGCTTGCGAATGGATCAATTGCACCCTGCTGGGTATGCTACGAACAAAGCCACCAAGATGGGATCAACATGAGGGGGCAGTGGTGTGGGCCTAAAAGAACACAGTCCATCGAGTCACTGGTCACACACTCTTCTTCCTGATGTTTGGGCACTATGACTGGATGCTGGTGGGCCTTCTAGTAGGATCTCCAGAATACTTGCTGCACGTGGGTGCAGGAACACTGGGAAAGGGTCCAGAAAGCTAAGCAGGTGGTGTTTGATAGACACATGGAACTGGCCCCTGATTCTGCTCTAGAAGATCTGCCATTGCGACTGGGAGACCAAGTGTTGGTAAATAATACAAGGGGCAGTAATATGGAGCCCAAATGGGAGCATACCCTTTAGTAGGTTGAGAAACAGCCTTTCCAATGATCACTTTCAACGTTACTCCACAGAAGACAATGTAGTTCACCACCCATGGTGGACAGCTTCCTGCAAAGTACTCTATGTTGTTTAAACTTACTTTTTTCTGTTTTGCTTTAACCATGTTTATTGCAGTTTCCATGTTGCCATTTTCTGTGTTGCGATGCCGAGGACAGCATCTGTCAAAGGATGGAGGAGGGGTGTAGGCAGGTGCAGTCTATTTCCTCCACTGTAGGTGGTGCTCAAACACAGTAGCATTGCAGAGGGAGAGGAAGTCAAGGGAAACATGCTCCTGTATGGTTTTCTGAGTCACTGGGGAAGTGATCCAGTTGGATGCTGCCACTCAATGTGACTCTGGTGTTCATCTTGGGTCAGGCAGAGTCTATATAAGACCCTGGCTCTTGGGCTTGGCGTGCGTTTCTGAAAAATGGGTAGTATAGGGATAGATCACCCATCTGACAGGAACAGTGAATAGTGGTAGGGTAAGGTTCTAGATTAGTAGGGAAATGATAGGGAAACGCCATCCTTCCTAGAATCCCCCCATTTGGGTACAGACTAGCCAGACTGCAATCTGCCCTTCAAGATAGAAGCTGTAGTCACTTCCAAGACCAGCTCCGTTCTACCTTGCTGTTACGTATGTAAGTTTCACGGATGAAGGTCTTTCCGCTGGGTTGTTTGTGAAGTTTGAACTCTGACTTTAATACAAGATCTGTTTACTGCAACTGGACCTTGTGTGTTTACTGGTGCTGCACCTTCCCATATGCTTAACATGGGCACCATACAGAAAATGCTTTCATTGCTCAATGCAAAGACACATACAAAACAAACAAAGGGGTTTTAAAGAGAAGAAAGAACAAAAAATAGCACAAAAATTTAATGGGGGGATAAACTTGATGGACCACTTGTTTTTCTTCTGCCATCACTCTTCAATTCTTGCAGTAGTTAGATTCATGAGTCAGCAACTGCAGTATTCACGCTGCAGCAGTTTCCTGAGCCAATCTGCACTGTACCATAAGGCTTTTCATTGCTTTTGTGCTTGTTTCTCCTAACATGGTACACACACACAAAGCTGTGTGACTTAATACTGTAAATCCTTTCAAACATAGCCATATGCATATGGCTAATATATTGTACGCAGCTGCTGAGCATATTACAAACAAATGGATTTAAATACTGAAGCTCAGATTTGCTGTTAGATTTACATTTAAGCATGCAACCCTTTTCTCTGGTGATTCTACAGCTTATATTTCAGTATTTATAAGAACTATGCTGCTCTGTTTTTGGACAATATGTTATGAAGAAAAGAGAAATTCAAAGTGATTTAAAGAACTATAGGCAAAACATGTTTTTTTAATTTTTTTCATGGATAGAGTAAGGAAGAGTTATAACCCCTGTCAATTTTTGTGCCATCTATGTCCCATTGGGGAAATTTACATTCACTTCCAGTCCCATAGCCAAACCAGGAAGTGAGAAGAAATCCCTGCAAATTAAGGGAATCCCTTGGGTCACTCCAGCTCACCAGAACGTGTGTCTCCTTTGGAAAATTCCCCCTCAGCTTTTCTAGGGACAAAACAAACTTTTGAGTTTTTCTTTTACTTTCACTTTCAATGATAATGGTAAACAAGACAAATAGAGAGTTTGAATTTCCCTAACAGGGGCACATACGACAATAAAAACTTGACCGAGGTTCTAATCCATCTTTACTCTATCCAAAACTAAAAGAAAAAAGTTTTGATTTTACAGACAGTTTAACTTAGATCTGTTCCTTTGCAATAAACATGATATTAAAAGTTAAAAGGCACCAAGAGCTGTGTATGCATATTCCTATTCTTCCTTGGCACCCCATGTGCCTGCTGCCAACTGGCTTTCAGCTGCAAAGTCAGGGCTATGACTTGTTCTAACCCCCTTCCATTTCAAGGCATATTGTCCTATTGACCAAAGCGGTTCATTGTAATGAAGCATGCAGGAAGGAGGTGGTGGATGGGCTTGTATGCTAAGAAATGAAAAAATTGTATGTGCACAGCGTCTGATTTCACCTTGTTGGATCAAGTTTGCTAACTGACAGATTTACTTTAACTTCTTCACACCGACAGTATGCAACTGGGCCTTGACGCCGAACGGCCACATATTTGCGTACCATTTGTAAACAAACATGTGCTGAGAGCGCATGCCCTGTGTGCTCCGATCACATGCGGTGCGTCCCATGGAAAGGTCCTGATCTCACTTTGCGAGCGGGACCTTTCCAATCATGTGACTGCCATGGCAGCCAATCATGGCGGTCAAATGACCCTAAATCCCGCCCCGCCTCCTGGCGTCAGAAGCCCCTTAAAGGGCTGGGAGGCACCGGCGTGAAGGGGTTAAGCTAAAATCTATTGTATCTCTAAATTGGTTTCATAGGTGCATGCTGTTTCTATCTGCCAATATAAATTGTTCATCATTATTAAAACACTAAAGAGAAGCAATTTCCAAGACAACAGTGTATTTGCTTATATTTCACAATGATGGCCTGCAAAGTATCATGGAAGGGGAAGATCTAAATGTTTGCAGCATAACAAAGCAAAATTACCTTGTTGAGTTTTGGCTTTCCTTCATCATACTCAATCTCCACGTAATCAGAGGACAACAGACCACTGCAATAGGCACAGAGTAGCACAAGTTAGATTCATTTGGAATATATGAGACCTTTTTGAAAAATAAACTTTACAGATAATACTAACACTCCTTGTAAGTTTTCACACCTTCCAAATTTTACTGCACAGTATATTAATATCAGCTAGTCAAAATACAGTATATCCGAATATACTGATTTATAAAAAGATAGTTTAGTGCCATAGCAGTAGTCAATCAAAAAAGAAAACATTTAGCTGTACTTAAACATACTACAGGCTATCAGAAGTAATACTGTGGAACCCACATTTAAAGTATAACTAAAGGCAAAACTTTTTTTTTTAGTTTTGGATAGGGTGGAGATGGATTAGAACGCCTGTCAGTGTCTGTGTCCCCACTAAGGAGATTCACCCTCTCAATTTGTCCTCTTTACCATTATCATTAAAAGTGAAAGTAAAAGAAAATTCCAAATTTTGGGATATCCCCAGAAAAGTAATAGAAGGGAAATCTTCCAATGGGGACACTAATTCTGGTGATTTGGGGGTCCCCAAGGAAGTCCCTTCATTTGCAGGGATTTCCTCTCACTTCCTGTTTGGCTGTGGGATAGTAAGTGAAGGTAAATCTTCGCAATGGGACACAGATGGCAAAAAAAAAAAGTCTGACAGGGGTTGTAAACCTCCCTTGCTCTATCAACAATGTTAAAAAAAAGTTTTGCCTATTGTTCTGCTTTAAATCTGAATGTCAGGCTCCAGATATAAATCTGAACTCCAGGTATAATATATTATTATTATTATTAATGCAGCTCTGCATAAATGAATAAACATTAAGGGCTCATGTACACTGCAGCTGATAAACTGACATTCAGGAGCTGTTCTGCGTTTTTTTCAGCAGCCCCTGAACTCACCCTAATGGTGTCCCATGTGTCCATATACACATCGTCGTTTACAGTCG
Organism: Staurois parvus; assembly: GCF_062004578.1. NCBI lineage: Eukaryota > Metazoa > Chordata > Amphibia > Anura > Ranidae > Staurois > Staurois parvus. Next base: position 15,596,370 of record NW_028317807.1, on the reverse strand, counting down.
TTTACTGGCAGTTGAGTTTACAATCGTTTTTTTGAACGGCGTTCAGAAGTAGACGCATGTAAACGTGGCTAAACATGGCTAACCGCGTTTACAAGCATTTGCGTTTGAAACATGTTTTTAACTCTTCCATTTCTAGATGCTGTCCAGAGCCTTTTTTCATCATGAAAAATGCATGCAAAGCATTTTCCTGGTACACCATACTTTGAGGTTTCACATGAAAGAAAATATGTTAGACACTGCTGCAATAACTTCTGCACAGAAATGAGCTGGAACACATCCAAACACCACAAAAAAAAAAAGACAGCTAATCTCAACAAATACTGTTCTCTCTGCTTCTGCTCTCTCTACTTATCTCAAAATGTCTGAAATAGTTCATTGTTTACTGTTTTTCAGTACTTTCTGGGCATTTTGGAAGGTTTCCTGAGGTTATCTTTAAAAAACACTTCTAAACGCAAATGCTCATAAACGCACATAAACACGCATAAACGCAGTATGCAAACACGGCTAAACTGATGTTTTTTAACCTACATTTTCCAGCAGTCAGTTTCCATCATTCACAAGTACATAAATATGTATGGGATATAAGCCTCTTCAGCAATGCCAGTCAGCATTGCTGTAGTGCTTATATGCTAACAAGGGGCATGCCAATTGGAGGAGAGAGCAGAAAGACAGGGAGATGAGCTAACCAATCTACTGCTTCCCTTCACTGACCAATCACAGCCTGGGGGAAGAATCATACCTGTGTTACATAATTGTAATATATAAAAAAAGGTCTCTGACAGACAGGATTGTTGCTATGTAACAGAGTTGTGTAAATCTCAGAAATGGATGGATAGAAATAAAAATAATTTGGCAGATAAAATATTTCCCTTACATGTATTTCAAATGTGTTTAGTCTTTGCCTGGAATTCAACTTTAAAAAAAAAAGTCCAGCAAGGTTATTTATTTTTATTTAGTTTTGGATAGCATGGGGAAGAGATTTGAACTTTGTTGGGTATTTTCTGCTGCTTGTGGCTCCCAATGCTGTCTCAGCCAAATAGGAGGGAGAGACGATGGGACTCAGATAAGTGTTGGGGGGACTGCTACACACAGGTTTTTACCTTCATGCAAAGAATGCATGAGGGTAAAAAAAAAGCTTTGACAACCTCTATTTTACATGTTTTTCCAACATTATGTAGCAGACTTTACATGACTATTTTTAAGAGACTTAACCACATGCCGCCCAGCCACTGTAGAAATACGGTGGCAGGGCGGCACAGCTGGGCAAAACCACGTTTTAAAACGTGTGTTTTCAAAAAAGGTAGGGGGCGCGTGAGAGGCGCGCCACCACCCTACCTGTCCCGCCGATCACGGCGTTACCGGCTGTGTCCAGGCGATTAGCGGCAATCACTGACAGAGAGCAGGGCTGCAGTAGCTGTGCTCTCTGTCAGTTTCCTGACAGCTCTAACAGACTGATCTGGAGAGAAGAGTTTATCTCTCCCGATCAGCGGTGTTCCCTGCAGTACACACCCCCGCCCCCTAGTAAAACACTCCCCTCACACAGTTAACCCTTTCACTGAATAATAAAGTAAACCCCTTCCTCCCCAGTGCCATTAATACAGTGTCAGTGGGTTTTTTTTGCACTGATCACTGTATTGGTGTCACTGAGAATGTCAGTTACCCCAAGTCAGTTCCCCCCACAGTGTCAGAATGTCCACCGCAGTCCCACCATAAGTCGCTGATCGCCGCCATAAGTCACTGATCGCCGCCATAAGTCGCTGATCGCCGCCATTATTAGTATAAAAAAAAATTAAAAATCCCAGTATCTTTCCCGCCATTTGTAAACACTATAACTTTCACGTAAACCAATTAATTTACACGTATTGGGGTTTTTTTTAGCAAAGACATGTCGCAGAATGCATTTTGGCAGAAATTTATGACTAAATTTGATTTTTAAATTTTTTTCTACTGGACATGTTTTATAGCAAAAAGTCCAAAATATTGTTTTTTTTCCTCAAAATTGTCAGCCTTTTTTTTATAGCGCAAAAAATAAAAAACGCACAGGCGATCAAATACCACCAAAAGAAAGCTCAATTTGTGGGAAAAAAAGGATGTAAATTTCATTTATGTACCATATTGCATGATTGCGCAATTGTCCGTTGCTAGCAGCGTTGTATAGAAACAAATGGCGTAAATTGCAGTATCTATACCATAGTTTGTAGACGCTATAACGTCCACACAAAGCAATGAATATACACTTATTGGGATTTTTTTTACCAAAACATGTAGCAGAATACATTTTGGCCTAAATTTATGACTAACTTTGAATTTACTATATATTTTTTATAGCTGAAAGTAAAAAATATAGTTTTTCTTCAAAATTTTTGGTCTTTTTTTGTTTATAGCGTGAAAAATAAAAAGCGCACAGGTGATCAAATACCACCGAAAGAAAGCTCTATTGGTGTGAAAAAAAAGGATGTAAATTTCGTTTGGGTGCAGCATTGGATGACCGTGCAATTATCAGTTGAATTAGTGCAGCGCCGAGTAGCAAAAAGAGGCCTGGTCATTAAGGGGGGTAAATCCTCAGGAGGGCAAGTGGTTAATGATAGGGAAGTTGCAGAGTTATTCAGTGCAGCTCCTTGGTTTGCTGTTTCTGCAACTGAATTTGGCCCTGTTCTAGGTATTTACAAGACAGTAATTTACAGGACAGCAGATTAGAAAAACAGTAATATGCTTCTTGGAGGTTGGTCTTTTTTTAAGGAAAAAAGTGTAGAGTAGAGCACATCTGGTGAATCTGTATGGAACGAGAGTAACTATGTACTACGTTATTACAAAATGGACATTTTAATATCATATCAACTAAGGAACTGAAATTATGATTATAACTCTTGAAAAAATCTTTAAAAATAAAAAGAAATGACCCATTTTGAACTCTTAGAAATATTGTAGCTCTCTTATAGTGGACTCTGCCTATCAGATCTATGCATTTTCAAATAGCCATCCTCCAAAAGGACAAATATTTGTAAGTGCCTTTATAAGTATCAAGGTATTGCTTGCAAAAACTATTTCAGAACTGCAAGATGCTGCTTTGAGGTCTAAATCTCTGTAAAGGTTTTTATATAATGTATTAATGGAGATTTAAATTAACACCCTACAATTTTCCTTTGCAACATCACTTTCAATACAAATGCTGGGTAACTTTAACATTAGAAAAGTCCCTCTTCATGATCTGATTGCTGACTTTCTTCTGGCTGTTGCCCTCCTACTTTCTGTAGCTTGTCCCAACATGTGTGACAACTTTCATGTAATCCATGCATGCCCTCTGAGCAGGGGCGGACTGACAACTCATGGGGCCCCCGGGCAATAGGGGATCATGGGGCCCCTGTGTCCTTGCCCAAACTCAAAAAAGCCTATGAAAAAGGTACCAGGGGCATCTCATGGGGCCCCCTACTGACCCTGGGCCCTCGGGCTGTGCCCGAGTTTCCAAATGGTCAGTCCGCCCCTGCCTCTGAGTGATACCGTGCATTTCGGCCGCAAGCAATGCTGATGTTACATAAGGGGCAATTTCTTGAATGTCTCTGCTTTCTGAAGGCCTTTCAAACTCAAAGTAAGAGAAGAGAAGTCTAGCAATGACTGACATATCTGTCCTACAGGCAGGGCTTTGCATCGGATGTGATACCTAAATGCCCAGATGCATATAGCATCCAGGCAAAATATTGTAGTTTTAGCAGCAAACTCTTTGCAATAGGTGATAATGGCTGTGCATATTCCCAGGGCATGGAGGTTTTGTGTCACTGCACTCAAAGAAGTCCTGGAGGACTATTATGAAAGAATGTTTAGTTGCTTGCAGGACACTCTATTAACAACAGCAGGGCTAGAACAGATGGAAATTCAATGACTCATTACATAAATGATTTTCATTTTCTGACCATAGATATGCTGTAACATTAGCATTGATTCCACAGATATGTATTTTGAATCATATTAGGTGATAAAAGGATATATCAGCCCGTATATCTACATTGTTAACCAGAGCACCTCACTTGACCTTTCTTGGCCTGCACTACTCTGAATTAGCACTCAACAAGAAAATGCACTCTGCAACCTGGCAATTGAAAGAGCAGAAGCCACAGGCAATGACTGGGACGAAAATAGAACTCACTTAAGCTCTTCAGTGCTCGCACGGCTGGATGAATCATCATTATTGGTTAAGCCAGGAGATTTCTGGTTGCTTAAAGAAGATTCTGATTATCATACGACATTCTTATGTTACTATGGGCAAAAGATGGTGGTCATGTGTATGTTATCTAACAAAGGATATTCGGCAGAAGGCTCAGACTTTATATTTTATTTATTGCCAAGTTACATTCCAAGATACAGACATAAACGATTCCAAGCCAGTAACCATTTTACTTGTTCAGGGAACACTTCCTCAGGGCAGGATCTAATAGTCAGTTATTATACTGTCAAGTACATAGGTATACTTGTATGGGCAAGGAATGCATACTTTGTGGAACAGAGATCAGCTAAAAAAATTCTACAATGCCATTCAGCCAATCTTCCCAGAGATTTTCAAACTTTTTTATGCAAAATTTCAGGTCATGAAACACGGACCTTTAGGCTATGTTCACACTAGCCTTGTTAGCAAGCGGCAGACAGGCGCTTTGGAAGCGTTTTTACCGTTTCCCAAACGCCTGGGAAAATTCTGCACATTGCAGCACATGGTGCTGTTCAAACGGGAGCGTTAGCGCCGTGGCAAAACAGATGCCTCTGGTCTAGTCAGGAGAAGTTGAAGCCCCCTATTCAAGTCTATGGTGCCGCTCCGCAAGCATTTGCGATGGGGTTGCGACACGGTTCCGAGGCATTTGCGGAGCGGCAACACCATTCAAACTTCATTATAGGTATTTGTGGGGCGTTATTAACGCTTGGCAAACGCCTAGCAACTGTCGCTAAACCGCGCATGCGGCGTTTGCAGAGCGTTAAAAATTCTCCGCAAACGCCGCACCAACACTTGTCAAATTCTATAGGGGCATTTGGCAAGAGTTGGAAAAACAGTCAAGTGTGAACTAGCCCTTAGGTCTTCTGCTGGTTACACACTGCAATCGCACCGCAAGTACACCTGCAAGCGCACCGCAAGTACACCTGCAAGCGCAACGCAAGTACACCTACAAGTGCAACGCAAGTACACCTGCAAGCACAACGCAAGTACACCTGCAAGCGCACCGCAAGTACACCTGCAAGCGCAACGCAAGTACATCTGCAAGCACACCACAAGTACACCTGTAAGTGCACCACAAGTGCAGTTGCTTTATATCCAAGGGTAAACTCTGAAATGGCTGCTGATTTCTTTCATCCAATTATGTGCAAGCAAAAATGCTGTTTTTTTTTATTTTCCTTGCATGTTCCCCTCAGATCTACAGCAACTGCACTTTCAGTGCACTTACAAGTGCATTTGCAGCCTATTTGCCTTTAGTAAATCAACCCCTCTGTCTTGTACTAATGGTGTGGTGAATCCATTTATGGAGTGTGAATGGTGAATCATCTCCTTTGAGGGGTTTTTATCCGCCACTTTTTTGCTGATACCCATAACCAGGGAACAAAGTAAGAGAAGTCTATCCAATTCAGAATCAGGCAACAATAAAAACCACAAGTGTTAATCCTTTGCTATACTAGAAAAATGTTTTTATTAACTGCTTCAATACCGGACACTTTTACCCCCTTCATGCCCAGGCCAATTTTCAGGTTTCAGCGCTCTCATACTTTGAATGACAATTGCGCAGTCATGCAACACTGTACCCAAACTAAAATTTTATCATTTTGTTCACATAACTAGAGCTTTCTTTTGGTGGCATTTAATCACCACTGGGGATTTTTTTTTGCTAAATTAACAAAAAAAGACCAAAATGTTGAAAAAAAAATTTTTTTTTCTTTGTTTCTGTTATAAAAGTTTGCAAATAAATAATTATTCTTCATAAATTTAAGCCAAGATGTATTCTGCTACATTTCTTTGGTGAAAATAATGCAAATCAGTATTTATTATTTAGTCTGTAGGAACGTTATAGAGTTCACAAACTATGGGATATATCTGAAAATTGACCAATCCTGAAGTACTGACAGCCATTTCTTGAGCCCCAAAAATGTCAGAACAGTATAGATATCCCCCAAATGACCCCTTTTTGCAAAGTAGACAGTCTGACGTATTTCATTAGAGGCATAGCGAGTTTTTTGAAGTCGTAATTGTTTTGTCATAATTTTTCGGAAAATGAAAAAAAGTCACAATTTTTTTTTTTACATACTGTCACCAGTGCAGTACAGCGTCAGCATATAACTGGTGTGGCGGTGATCAGGGACACTGACTGGTGACAGTACGAAAAAAAAAAAAGATAATTTTGTTAACATTTTTTTTTCTTTTTTATTTAATTGTTTCTCGTTTTTAAGTTTTTTTTTTCATATTGCACTATGACCAAGGTAGTATAATGTTACCATAGTAACATTGTACTACTTTGGGGAAGTTATCAGTATTTTTTTTTTTTTTACACAATTTATTGATTATAGCAAAGAATTTCTTTGCTATAAGCAAGTATTTAACTGAATGAAATCGATTCGTTCAGGTTTTTTTTTGTGATTAGCTGTGATTGGCCACAGCTAATCACATGACACAGATGGGCTGTGATTGGCCCAGCCTGTGCATGTGATTGCTGTGACCATTCACAGCTAGACACACTTGTATACAATGAATGGCATGAAAGGAAGCTATCCATTGTATACAACTGTCATGTGACCTGCTGTGATTGGTCACAACAGGTCACATGGTACTGGCAACAGGGCCGGTACACAGATCTGTCATCCGCCATGTCCAAGGTACACGGCTGGTGATAGATCTCACCACAGCGCAGCCCTGCGGGCATGCGCAAAGAGTGATCTGGGAAAGACGCCATATGGCGCCCTCCCGGAGGGATGAAGTGTTCGCCCGGCCACCATTTGACCATAGGCCAGGCGGCAAATGGTTAATGTTTGTGACCCCACTGGGGATAGTTCCCATCATTTCCTGTTCTGACACTCGTTAGATAGACTGGCAATGAAGAAAAACTGCCCATCTAGGGTATATAGACAGCAATAAAAAAAAATCTCAACCCTATTCAAAACTAAGAAAATGTCTGGAGTTGGCATTTAAATGTAAGTAACACATCTGCTTTAATGTCCTGTGACGTCCTTACTGAGATTAAAGTGTTACTAAACCCACAACAGTAAAATCAGTCTGTATATGCAGTAAAGCATGCTTGTTATACTCAATGTGAAAGCTAAGGGGTTAATCCTCTGCATTGTGTAAAAAGGCTGTTTGATCCTTTCTTCTCTGTTCCTCCCCTTTTTCAAGCGACCACAACATATCTCCAGACTGAATAGTAGGCATGCACATGCTCAGTTTGGTGTATATTGCTAGAGAGGTTTTTTTTTCCTTGGGAGATTGTATGTGAACAGCACAGGGCCAATCAGCACTGTCCAGACTGAGGTCAGGGGATTTCTATCCTCCTAGAGCAGAAAGAAGACTCCACCTACAAGCTATAACCAGTGCTCTGCTGGACACTGATAGAAGTCACAAGACTGCTCTATACTGCTGATGAGAAAAGGTATTTAACAGTTTATATTTACTATAATAATTGCATTTCCATGTTGTGTGTACTGTGCAAGACCAGACACAGGGTCCTGAGTTTAGTAACACTTTAAGTTGAGTATTTTAAAAGCACATAACCCACTCTTTTATTTGCTATTCACTATTTTAAATATACGATGCTTGACTAGTCAGAATTTAAACTAAAGAGGTAGGTCTTTCAGTCATTTTAAAGGGTAAAGACAGCTTTGCCCATCCTCTTACCGCTCACCAACCTGCTGGTATTTTCTTTTATTTTGACACATGCATTGAAAGAACCTTTCTTACTTGTAGGGAAAGAATAACCCTCTATAAGAAGACACCAACAGAGGCCAAACTTTATCTGCCATCCAACTCGGCTCGTGTTTGTCAAGTTATACCCAATTATCACAAGCAATGCCGGGAATGGTCACTTCTCTTGTAAAAATTAGATTGTGATTTCCTGGCTTTAGGGCTCTAATGAAACCAAATCTTTCATTAAACTCAGTTTTCCTATAATACAGATCATAGATGGAAAAAGATTAACAGGACATGTCAATACAGGATAATTAAATGAAAAGGAAGCATAGAATTGGTTTTTACAGGCTGAAAACCACTAGGTGTGGATCACATAGGGACCTATTATTTCTTTCTTCGACTCCTTTCCTGATAATAACTTGACCATTTAATATGAGAACTGCTATCTTCGTATTGATGTACTTTGTGCTCTTAAAATAAATAATATAAAATACCCTATATGATAAAACTTTGTATAGAATTCAAAGTCAGCTGCAGTACAAACAGGCAGGTTTAACAGAGATTTTTTTTTTGTTAGTTTTAAACAAAACAGGAAAGGTTAGAACCTCTTTGAGGTTTTTACTGCTGTCTGTGTTTTCTTCGGATGTTTCTCCCTCACTTCCTGTGCTGGTGACCACAAAACCGATATACTCCGAATTTTCTTGTTTTTTTTTTTCCATTGATGTTCATATTCTCAAGTTGGGAGAGTTCTCTAGTGATGATCAGTGTCAATGAACCATCAGATCTCATCTCAGTATACAGACACCGATAAAAACCTGGGAGAGGTTCTTACCATTACCTGTTCTATCCAAAACAAAAAATGTCTGTAGTTGCAATTTAATATACACACTAATATGTATTCTTATTATGGAGGACAACACAATTTCAGTCATTATCTCTGAACATAACTTATAAACATAGATATTCCTATAAGTGCTTTCACTGTCCATATGGGATGTTTTTATTTCTGCTGAACAGGAAAACCTACATTATAAAAGAAATTCTCCTTAAGGTAGTGCATTTAGCTTGCCATAGTGTATACATGTGTCATAGCCAACAGTTTTTTTTTAATGAAATACTATTTTGATCTGTTTTTCATAATTTGTTGCCATTCATACTGATCTCCTCTTTAAACCACTTCCTGTCTACATGCATGTAGGGATTCTGATGGTGACAAATAGAGCTGTTGATAAGGCAGCCCTCCTGTACATGGCTTACTCCCCATGAGTTCCAAAGGGGGGCCCGGACACCTGCCTAGCAGGAGGGCTGGCTTTACTGTCTTGTGACTCTTATTGATCCCCCTACAGCGCTGCCAGCTTTCTCCCTCTGGCTACACTGCAGGTTGATCAGTTCTTGTACTTGTGCCCTCTTCCTCCTGCTGTTCGGGCCCTCCTATGTGTCCCCCCTCCCTGCATAGCTGCTAGCTTCCCTCATCTCCTCTCCCACAAGCAACTACTGCAGGCACACAGGGGGATGTTTCAGGATGGAAAGTGGGGGAAGGGGCCGGTAAACATGTCATGTTTACTTGCCCTTCCTTTCCTCCATGAATACCATGAGCAATTGCTACCAATCACTCCTATGTCCATTCATCACCGAAGCATAATAAACAGTGTTTACTATGCTTCCGTTTTTTAATAAACAGGAAGCCTCAGAGTGCTTCCCATTTATTCACTTTCCAGTGCAGCTGAGGCTGCAGAGAAAGGGACTGATGAATTATGAAGTCTCCAATGTGAGGCATCAAGGGTCTGTGTAGACCCCCTAATATTTCACCAATACCCCCAAACAGGGTAAATAAGAAAATGTTAAATAAAAAAATAAATAGGAATGTTCTAAAAAATAAATAAATAAATACAATTCTAAAAAATAATGTAAAAAAATGAAGGGTTTATTCACATGTGTTTGCATGTGCGGTCAGCATTTGGATCACTCTTCATAGAGCATTTGACAGGCAGTAAGGAGGCACAGTGCTTTAACCCCACACTAACACACTGCAGCTGTGGTTGCGTGGCACTTACAGAGCAGCGCTATTCACCTGAATGGGTCTTGTTCAATGGGGGTATAATTTCTGCCATGACTTCAAAACATAGCATTACGGCCCTGGCATTTTAGTAAAAATATCATTAGATAAAAACTGGACTATGTCTGTGTAATGTGTGTCACCACATCCACTTATAATCTCCACCAGGTGTGCACATAACAGAGTGACAACTCAGGTGCACTATTAGGAGAGAGTTGTCACCTCATAACGGAAAGCAACTAAACAAGGAACTTAATGGTAGGATCACCAAATAATATTTTTTAAAAAGCTGCAGATTTCAAACAACTTTTGAAATCATATTAACATGTTAACACCTATATGGAATTCTAGTGACTGGGTTTAGATCTACTGTAACCTCATCAGCACAATTGCTTTCCAAAGATGTGTGAATTTAGTTTGTGATGAATATCACCTTGGCCATGAAATTGTTAAAATGAGATGGTGGTTGTTTTTAAAGAGATTGGGGAACATCTGGATATATTATTCTCTGATCTCTGCCTAAGTGTCGGCTGCAATGCCCAATGGACTTCAATAGGCTAGATTAATTGCTTTGCCGCACAGCAAAGCAGTAATGCTGTTACCCTGGCAGTGTGGAGATCTGCACCTGCTTACACCATCTGCGTGACCTGATGGTGCAGGGCTCATAGCCCCCGCATGGCTGACCTTCATCTTTCTCTGGGACAAGTACATTTGGCTGCTACCAGTTAAGTGTGTCAGATACAAAAATACAGGCTAGTTCATCCGGAAATGTGAAATCATCATAATTTTGAATGGTTTAAACTATCTCATACAATCCACCCCTTTACATTTATCATATCCTAAAAATCTTTACCCACTGGAACCTTCTGATACACACACATATACAGTATATTAAAAAAATAACATTTTAAATGATTACAATTTGTGCAATGCAATATTTTTAGAATGGCTAAATCATCAATTCTCTAACCTTTTTCACTAAAACCTCACATGCTTTAGGACACCTGCATTTCCTGTTTTATACATGGTCAGCATCATCTAAAACCAATGCAAGAGTTAGCTTTTAACATTGTTGGCAAAAAATGACACTGGATGTTTATTTCTAAAATAAGTCAGAACAGAATCCTAACTAGGAATTGTAAAATGAATGACTTTAGTGTCTATCGGGTGACCTATGTCATACTCTACAAGAATCCACCGCTCTAAATCAATATTAATATTATTGATTCCATATACTACATATCACTACAGATTACCAGTCACTGGAAGCCCATCCCCATTCAAGATGTTTTTCTTATAGAAGTGGAATGGTGTTAATCTCTTTTGTTACCTTTTTTGTTTCTGTCTGTGACTCCATCTGAGCGATCTACCTTCACTTCTTGTCCCAGTGATGGCCATGCAAACAATTGGGAAAATGGTTATCTCCTGGGCACAAAAGTGTCTGACACCAAGAAATGAAGTTCTAACCCTACCTTGCTCCACGTAAAATGTGTTTTTATTGATGCCCATGCTGTAGAGATTTCACATCACGTTCCCTCCTGACAGGCAGTAAGGAAAACTTGATAAAGCCCCTAATCCTTTCACACTTTATCCAAAATTAAATAAATTGTGTTGGTTGGAGTTGGGATTTAAAAGATGGCTTTATCTTTCTATCAACTAACCACCTCTTCTTTCTCCCTCACCATCACAACCGCCACCTAAGCTAACCTGCATTAACCCCCCTCCAGATGCTTACTTACCTCAGTATCATGACCCACTTTGGTGTTTACACTTTCTTCTGAAATTTCCTGTGCAGCAAAGACTTACCTTGGACTGTATATCAAGGATCTCCAGCCCTGATATATGGCCCTATTCAAGTTTTGCCAGTGGCTTCCTTGCAACACAAAACAACTTAGACATATGAGAAAAACTTTGTACAAAGTGATCAAGGTGATGACCAGACAGTTCTTCTAAGTACACAAAGTAATGCCTGAAAAAGCATCCTTTAATATGTGGTTTTCTGTTTATTTTCAGCGCCTTCTTTTCAACTCCTTCTTGTACAGTAGTAAGTAGTACTGGTGTTACTACAGCGCAGGGTTGAGGATAGGCCGAAGCACTATCCTGGCAGCCATAAACTTAATCCCAGCTGCTCTGTAAACTGGGTTTTCCCCAGCGCACACACAACACTGCCCACATGACTGCTTGATCCAAAAAAACCATGCCAAACACTAAACATGTGAGCTTCCTATTAACCTTAGGAAAGGGTTCTGACTGTGTCCCTATATAAAACATAATGTAAACAGGAACACTTCACCAAGACCCTCCTAAATTCGGAGGGGAATTTGTCCTTTACAAATATATTTCAGTTTACGACAAGCTTTTGCTCTTATTAATTTCTTCGAAGAAACTTTAGGAAGATATAACAGAAGCCAAAATCACTGGGAAAATATACATTGGAATTTTTAGTAAAGGGAACAAAGTTTACACAATTATTCAGAGCGAAAAAGGTTTTTAGAAGGAGGAAAAGTTGCATTAATTTACATTATGATTTTCAACTCATTCTCGTACAGTAGTAAGTAGTACTGGTGGTACTACAGTGCAGGGTTGAAGGTAGGTGAAGACACTATCCTCGCAGCCATAAACCAAATCATAAGTGCTCTATAAACTGGGTTCTCCCCAGCATACACACAACATTGCCCACAAGACTGCTTGATCCAAAGAATGATGCCAAACACTAAAGATGTGCACTTCTTATAAAATGTAGGAAAGGTCTATTACCATGTTCCTATATAAAACATAATGTAAACGGGAACGCTTCACTAAGACCCTCTTAAATTTGGAGGGGAACGCATCCTTTAAAAATATATTTCAGTTTATGACAAGCTTTTGCTCTTAATAATTGCTTCTGAGAAACTTTAGGAAGATATAACAGAAGCCGAAACCTCTGGGAAAACATTTGGAATTTTTAGCAAAGGGAACAAAGTTTACACAATTATTCAGAGCGCAAAGGTTTTTAGAAGGAGGAAAAGTTGCATTAATTTACATTATGTCTACGATTCTTCCTTTTGGAGGTTATTTAATATTCTCTTTGTAGCTCTATTCAGCTGTCATCTTCAATAACGTGAGAAGCTATTTTGCCTCTAATGTACGGCCCTGAGGTGTATTGAGCCGCAATTACGGTATATGTATCTGCAGTCTCCCAGACACCACACTCTGGAATACTTAACTCTTCAACGAAGCATAATGGAGTATAACACATCTTTGTGATCAATAAGGTATGGCCGGAAGCAGAAGACATAAGGCAGATACAACCCATTCTATTAAACTGTCAGATAACATAACTGATTATTTCATGCTTTATATATTTTACCATTACTGTTTAAATCATCTTCAGGACCTAATTTCTAAACCTTCATTAGTAATTTGTTATAATGGATTCTTAAATTGAAACAGTTGCTATTATAAGAGTTTAAAACAAAAGAAATGTAAAACTAGCGTGTTGGCTGGATATTTGTTACTACATAGATGCAGGGCTTCATTTGGACATCACACTGGCAACGACACACCTGAACAAAGACACCTTATAGAACAAGATTTACCCTTGCAATTGCAATTGCTAATTTGAAAACTTTAGCTTTGACTAAACCGGGGAATATCAGACTTCTACAGAAAGACCATTGCTTTCATATAGAGAGGTTCTGTACACAGCATGCTAATAGAAGGCAGGCTTTGCTATGTTTTTACTGTTTCTACAGTTTCTACTGCTTTAAAAAGAAAAAAGCAGTGGGCAACGTGCTTCCTTTAACAAGTGGTGCTTTAACGGTGATCCAGTTTATAAACAGCAAAAGTGTGAAAAATACATGTGCATGTTTCTTTTCATAATGTACTGTCACAAAGATGACATCTATTTCTAGGAAGCGAAAGAAAAAGATGCTTCTATTTTGATAAGAAAATAGTGGGGTTCAACTTGATTATAGTAGAACTTCACCCAAAAGGGAAAGTTCTGCTTTATATCCTCCTCCCCTCTCCTCTTCTTCATTTATTTATTTATTTTGGGGAGGGGGCGCAGGTACCCAGTTTTGACAGGTACCTGCTCTCCATTTCCGCTAGAATCACCATGATAAAATTCTTAATGTAGGGATTTGCTGCCCTCTACTATTTGTATTTGGTAATACCTTTTGCTTATTATTTACCACAGAGTTAGTTTGCTAATTGGGTAAGAAATCCCAATTGGAAGACTGTGATGTTATATAATGGGGAGTTTCCGGGAAGAAGATACAGAGAACTGAGCCAGAAGCAGAGACTATTGGGCATGTATTCCTATAAACTAATAGTTTATTTGCAGCTGACCATAGCTTCTTAAGTGTGTATCTGAATCCTTTTGACAGACAGGTCTCTGTCTTATTGTAATTGTCTCACATGCACAGTGCCAGATAGCTAGGTCTGTGCTACTGTATGTGTGTAGTTGTCACCTTCCATTATATTAGATTAACCTGTTTAATGAATTAGAGTTTATATGCAGCTCCTGTTATTTTAGTTAACCCTGTCCTTTCTGGTCTGGGATTCCAAAGCTGGTTTTAGCTCAGGGTTCAATCACCAGCACAGGCTAAAGCCAAGTTAGGCATTGGACAGCTACGTTTGGCAGAGGTCAAGTTGCCTGACAGATTAGAAACTACTAGAGACTAAGATGCAGAGTAAATAGGCTGACTCTGAGTTGCAGTGTCACATGATGGTTTCTGCTGGTGAGAATCTGTGTTCAAAGCTGGTTGAACAACGTTTGAAGGATTTCCCTATAACTGCCACATCATGATCATCCTCAGGCAGAAGATCCTTGCAATCAATAGGGGGCTTTATTGCAACCAATAGGGGGCTATGTCCAAAAATCCAGTACTGCACCCAGGCTCCATCAGGTCAGCAGGGCGGTGGAGACAGAGGCCTGCTTCTCCATGCTTATGTTTGTTTGTGCATTGGCATATGGCAAGAGGGGACATTTTACTCATGTTCGGTCTGTGGCTCCCTACAATCATTTCAGCCTGACGGCTCAAGAGTATCCCCAGAGAATTAAATTACAGGAAGACAATTAGGTTCCCTCTCTTCCTCTATACCAATTCATTGGGGACAGCCCTGGACCATTAAACCAGAACTAAACTTAAATTGTTGAGAACCCTAGGATTATCCCATGAACCAAAGATAAATAGAATGTCCCCTCTCTGCCATATGGTAATTTGCAGAATCTAAGGAGAAGTAGAGAGTAAGAGTCCAGTTACTTCTAGAATGTTGCAGAAAACAAGTAAGTGAGACTGTAGAAGAATCACACTTGTGGTGCGAATGTGGGAATCTAGGCAGCACTAGTTTGGGTCATTATTGTTCTGGGCTGAGGCGACCAATAGGGGGGTACAGACAGTCCTCCCAGTAGACAGCCCACACAGCTTCTCCCCACCAGACCTCCCTGCATAGACTGTATGTATTTCTTATAATCCCCCTAAAAATCCAGCATTTACTAGAAAATGTGCACAAAAATAAAATGCCAACAAAAAAAGTGTTAAACTACAATGAATATATAAATGAGGTTTTGCTGCTAGCAGCAGTCATGTGTTTCCACATCCAAAATGTATAATACCAAAAAGGTGCTGCGCAACCCAATAATATCTATAAGTGTGCATTCATATACATACCTACATCAAATATGTGTATAGAAATATGATAACATAAAACATACCTAACGACTTGTGATGAAACAAAAAACAAAGCAAAATATAAAATATTAATTGATGTAGTAACAATAATAAAGTCCTTGTAAAAAACTGCAAGACATATCTTCACATGCTCCAAATTTGTGTTAGCAGTGCAACGTCCACACATATATAATAGAAAATGCACCTCCCTGTGCCTGCACCTGTCAATGCTGCCGCTTACCTCCACTTATTGGCCAACTCTCAAGTTAGGTCAAAACCAGCCTTCCCAATATCATGGGTTATAATCTTTATCTCTTCACGATCCTATGAGGAAGTCATGCTGTTTGTGACGAAACGCATTAGAGACGTGGCTACATGACATCATCACACTGGAAACATGAGGTCAGCCATCTTACTTGCTGTACTTTGGATGGATGTTTATCCTTGAGGGGGCAACTTGTCTTTTAATGAAACAGGTAATTATTCTTGTGCACGGAATTAGTGCACTATGTTTGTGTGTATTATTCTTTTTATATGCAAATAAACTGACATCCTTTGGATTACTATACTATGAGAGATCTATTATTTCTCCCCTACCTTATTGGTTTTTATGAGAACCATTAAGCTGCTGTCAGGAGATCATGAAGAGATAAAGATTATAATCCATGATATTGGGAAGGCTGTTTCTGACCTAACATGATTTTAAGAGGCTAATGATCCATCTAGGAGCAAGAATAGAGCCATTCACTTGTTGGTTAAGGTACTGCAAGTTAGAGAATATCAGATATGGCTGAAAGGTCCATGATCTGTATAGCATCTAATGGAGTCTGTATGGAGTCACAAGTATATGAAGCCCTTTTCCCTCTCTGCTTATATTAATGGTGGAGTAAATTCTCAAATCACCATAAAATTTATTGGTGCCCATTTTGTTACATCCTCCACTACACAGCAAGGTCACAGCCCTGGGGTCAATGTCAGCCAACTAGACCTCTGAGGAGGTGGGGGCCACTACAAATAAAACCAATAACAAACCATAAAAAGCTATGCAAGTGAAACAGAAATGAAGGATACATAAAAGTGAAAGTTATTAGAAATAGAATATGGTCTGCTATTCATTCAAGAAAATAAAACCTAAAAAGGAGAAGAATACCAACATATCGTGACATCACTGTCCTACCTCTCCACCTCATTCAGTCAGAGAACGTCTTGTATTCATAAAAACCTAAGAAGCGGAAGAAGCCCAACAAACTGTGACATCAGTGCCCTGTCTCTCCACCTTCTCCAGTCAGCAAACACCTTGTATTCATTAACAAAAAGAAAAATACAAGGCATTCTGTAAAAGGCATCTAAGAAGATTGTAGCTATCACCGTAATAAAGCTGACTACTACAGTGACTTCCAGCTTCCATAGTGGTCCCTCAAATATAAAGTAAGCATACTTATATTGGTCTAAGCTGGACTAATGTAACCATACAATAAATATCATGCCTAGAAATAAATAATAATATTATTAATAAATAATAATATTAGTGCTGCGCTGCCGTGCTAAAATAAATGTTAACTCATATTCTGAAGTGATGTATCTAAAAATGAATAAATAAATTATATAAACCATTCAACAGTGACTTCTGTCCGTGATCAAACTATATACTTGTTGATAATTTCTATAGTAAAAAACATAATAAGGTGACCAAAAATTTTTTTTATATATATATATATATATATATATATATATATATATATAATTGCCTTGATGCAATCCAATCAATCAATGTCTGTGTTGAGTGAGCAGTCCTCTTGATAAATCAAAACAACTTGTGCCACCAAATGGAAGAAACAGCGGTGAGTATTAATATATCTATTTAGCCTAATGTGAATTTAGGCTAAAATCACTTTTTGTCCTAAAAGGACAGATGAAAACTGCTCCTGCTCCAGATCGCCTACTCAGATGGTTTCACGTTGCAGTATGCTAATAATCCACTTGGTGTCTCTCCAAAGTGCTGTTCCCTATGATGGATATGGATGGATTCCTCACTCTCACCTCCAGGGGTCTATTCCTCTTTATGTCCCCTCCAGAGCTCCACATACATGGTATCAAAAAGAAAACGAGAAATAGTGCCTTATCCTTTTTACCATTTTATTCATCCAATAACTAGTCCCACTCACATTAAGAACAATTAAAATGCGCCTGTGATAAATGCCTTTGTGTGTGCTCTGCACACTTCCTGTACTCGCCGTCAGCAAGCCGACAGAACGTGGTGATGTCAGAGCCCCTCCCCTACGCGTTACGCCACAGGGTCACGTGGCTTCATCAGGGTGATTTGATTGCCTGGAGCAGGATTTGATTGCCTGGATTGATCTGGAGCAGGAGCAGTTTTCATCTGTCCTTTTAGGACAAAAAGTGAATTAGCCTAAAGTCAAATTAGGCTAAATAGGAGGTGAGCGCATAATATATTAATACTCACCTTTGTTTCTTCCATTTGGTGGCACAAGTTGTTTTGATTTATCAAGAGGCCTGTTCACTCAACACAGACATTGTTTGATTGGATTGCATCAAGGCAATTATATATATATATATATATATATATATATATATATATAACAAAAAAAATATTTTTTTGGTCACCTTATTATGTTTTTTACTATAGAAATTATCAACAAGTATATAGTTTGATCACGGACAGAAGTCACTGTTGAATGGTTTATATAATTTATTTATTCATTTTTAGATACATCACTTCAGAATATGAGTTAATATTTATTTTAGCACGGGAGCGCAGCACTAATATTATTATTTTTTAATAATATTATTATTTATTTGTATGTTTAGCACTATTTATGAGTTGATGTAAGGAGCTAGCGAACCATATGTGCATTTCTAAATAATTTATTTGATTAATTGATTATTTATATCACTATTTGAATTTCACCATATTAGCTCACAAGCAATAATATCACTTAAATATCATGCCTAGAGTTCAGCTTTAAGCATGGTGTAAAAGAGTACAAGGCAAATGTCCAGCTTCTTTTAATGATAAAATTAGTTTTAACAGGAAAACACAAAACAGCCAATGCATTTCAGGGGTCAAACAAAGCCCCCCCCCCCTTCTGCAGGGCTCTGATTTAGGAATAGTAGGGCTCTAAAAGATGATATAAAATCAAGTTTAGCTGTTTCACATTTGAAAGGCTTACACACTTCTTATATTTTATTAAATGGCAATTTATGAAGCTGGCAAGATATAGTTCAGTTGAAATGTGATCAGCTTTCCACTTTGGGTTTACCCTAAATAAACACTTTTAACTATGCTCTTCAAAGTCACATGGCCCCAAGTTCAGGTAAAGCACTGTTTGACTTTATTCTACCTAAAAGCTGCTTTGTAGATGACACATGAGATGCGTTCTCCTTTTTTCTGCCTCTTCTCCATGAGATCTAAGAAATGTAATCAGCCAGTTTATTTTGCAGCCAAGTTACATTTTTTGTCTGCATCAATATTTCACCTGTTTCTAGAGTTCTGTCGGTGCCTAGCAGACTGCAAATGTCATCATTTTCTTCTCCTAATTTCATGCAGTCAAGGGAGGTAATTTATGAGCCAACAGCACAATATAAAGGTCTCAAAAATGCTTCTTTGGCAAAACTGGTAATTTTTTACTTCTTGTGCACCTGCTTTATTTCAGTGAAAAAGCTCTTCTGCACAGCAAACACCTTAAAAAGAGACCTTGCAGTAAAATGGCATTCCCACTGAGCTTTTTAATATAAGTGAAATAACCTAAAACCATTACCTCTATTTGTTTTGGCATAAATATCCTAAGATTGTGTACTTCATTGTGTTGCTTAAAGTTCAGTACTGTGAAAGTGACTTTCACTAAACATCCACTGTTGTATAAAAGAAACTGAGAGTTGCATCTAAGGTTGGACTGAATATGGTGATCCCACATCCTGGGTCATGAGGCTTGCATTCTACATTGTTGGCCATATGAATCTGGTGAGTGAGTAATTCCCCTATATTTGTACATGGTGGAGCACTATATCCTAATGAAGATTTGTCATCACTTAACTATATTGTCAAGAAAACAAGGATTGGGAACTGTTCACAAGATTGGATTGTTTGAACTTTATACTGATCATGTATTGGTTATATATGTTTGTTATTTATCCTAATTTAAGACATTAGAGTACAATTATTTTGGTGTAAAGGGCTAGCGTCTACTTTACATATACTGTAATTCTAAACATTCACTGTTGATGAATCAATCATTGTCATTTAAAACACATGCACCAGTAGGATTCACCTGCAGTGAATGTTTGGTGAATGTCAGATTCAACCCTATAGCGTCAAACTGATAAAACAGCTGTTTACATGAATGATCATTTCAGTGGCTTCCCTTCTTTCCTTTAATGGACTGTGCACAGTCTCACAAGACTTTGGAAGTTCAAGGGGAATACATTCAAGATGAGAGGCATGGGGACTTCAATGCTTAATGATACAGAGGAGTAAAGGGAAAGACATAATAATTCAAAAGCTAACTCACAAGCAACAGGGCTACCCTGCAATGGACACCCAGATTAAGTAAAACGTGCCAGTCCAGATTCACAAATTATCCCATGTGCATATTAAATATCTTGCATATACCATAAGTACCAAATTTATTTATGAGCAAAATAAAAAATAATGCATAATGATATGATTTGGTCTGGTGCTCCTCTTTTGGTTCAAGCTCACATGATGTCTGAGGCAGTAGGGGTGGCATAAAAGAAGGAAGTCAGGCAGTCCATACATGAGTCATTTTCTTTTTTCAACCATTAGGTTGAATGAAAAAAACTGATCCAATTCCCCCATCCACACACTCAATGTGGATGGGGGAATGCTCCCACTGAACTATTGTGTTCTGACAGCGAGGAGCCTTCATTGCCTTCAGAATACACTTATTACTGCTGCTGGCTATAGCCTGCAGGGCTGATCGAGAGGCAAAAATTCAATAGGGCAGTTGTACAGAAGTCGATTGGTAGACCGACTTTTGTACAGTCTTCGTGTCCATGTATGGATCAAAATTCAGCCAGTACCTGCTAAATCGGATGAATTTTGATTAGTGTATGGCTGGCTTAAAGTAGAAATTCAGTCAAAAGATCAAAAGCTAACTAAGGCTAAACCTACTCCCACCTGAATTCTAAGCATTTTCTATCTAACCCTGTAAAGAAAAGATCTGTATACTTACCTATTCTGAAGCTGTTCAGGTCCAGTCACATGATCTCTCCAGTGGCAACTTCTGTGTAGAGAAGAGATCGCCAACAACAGCTGCAAATGCCTGGGAGGTGATGTCACCCATAGGCTTACTATGAGGCATACAATATCAAGGGTTTAAACTTTTGATACAGAAAGTGATTGAAGACACAGCTGCACGGAATGAATGAACAGGAATTGTTCTGTACAGAGGGGCCTCCTGTTCATTCACAAACTGCTTGCTAGGCTTCAGTTATGAATGAACACAGTGAGTGATTAGTACTGATTGCTCACCATATACATTCAGAATAGGAAGGGGCTGGGAAATATGACATATTTATTGGCCACTACCCCACTCTTCATCCTGAAAGAATCCCTTTGTGCCCCAATGTAGCCAGCCAGAGGGAGAAGAGGGGAAGCTGGCAGTGCAGTCGGGACCAGGGGATCCTGGGCAGCTGAAAGCCAGTGGGAGGGAGAAGAAGGGGATCAGTTCCTGTAAATGCTGCCCCACCACACTGATCACTCCCTTCTGTCAAGGATCATCTTTCTTCTGCTTGTCACTCCCTTTTGAACTGATGAGGCCCAGGCCCCATACAGGAGGACCGGTGGTACCCCTTATCAGCAGCCCATACCTTTCCATTCTTCTCAGCTCCCTATTGTTTAAGGAGGCCTCCCTTCATATTTTGTGAAGCAGAAGTTGATCATCCTACAGCTGGATTATGTAGTTAGCAGTTGTAAATATTTTTTCAATTCAATTTTGGATTATCCTGCATTGCTAAGGCACAGCCCTGGCTTCTCTGCTATATTAGTCCACTTTTTAACCATCATCAGAGGGACAGTATTCAAATATCAAGGTCTATGGTATCAAAATCGGTGGCAGGGTCACAAGTGATAAGGTTGTAGTAGTCACCTTGTTCCTATCAACCACAGATACATCACTACATTACAAAGGTGTTTTTGTGAGCCATGAATAGAATGTCATAGGCTTCTTTCTTCTACTGCAAACTGTTGGTAATAAACAGTCTTCTGCTAGCCTTGAAGTGCCTGTTATAGTTCACAGAATACAAGATGTTCTGTAAATGGATCAGGGGAGCAAGGATGTATAAAAGACACTATGGTTTTTATGTATGAGAGCTACAGCTTTCATAGCCAAAGCAGTCAAAATTATAGCGAGAGCTGTATAATCTAGTTTAAATTGAGCTGTATTAAAGAGAAGACAGCAGTTCTAGAGGTATCATACTTCCCATGAGAGTTAACTATTTGTTACCCAGCACATTTTAATAAAAGATGTTTGCCTGGAATTTTGATTTAAGGCATTTAATTTTTTTCTGTTTTACATATTTAACAGGATGATCTTGGTGATTTCAATACACGCCTTTAATCTGGAGCAGTCCCATGCTCTTCTTGACCACAAGATATCCTAGGTCTTCTGGGCTGAATGATGCCCACTGTGAATGCAATGCAGAGAGTCATGGCCCTGTAGACAGTGGTGCGAATTTCATCATGTCAGTACCATTCTTTGCATCAGTAAGGATGGCCTAGCTCAAAAAAGGGGCAAATGTTTAAAGGACCTTGTGGCTTCACAGGACCAGACTAAATACTTTGGAATAGGTAAATAAGCCAGTGAGGGTCCTCAAGAATGGGGGAAGGGGTGGGGGTTGATTAAAGGATAACTAAATGTAATATGCTGAAGCCTACAATCCTTAAATAAGAGTCAATTATTTTTTTCACTGCAAGCACCTTGTGATGCAGTCCATCACTCTTCTTGCCTACTGGATTCCTTTGTAGCGTCATGTGAGTTCCTGTACAAACACAGGAGTGCCTTTTAACCCAGCATTGGAAGTGCAAACGGACAACATTTCATGGGGTGGAAACAGACAAAGCAATCTCCATGCTATATCCTCGACCATAGACTGGAAGGATGCAGCTTCTGATGTGTCTATTGGGTCTACATATACTATAATACAGGGTGTCAAGACACAAACTTCTCAGAAAACCATGGAGCACTATGTAGAGAAAGTAAAGCAGAAGAAGTTTTTCCTTTCTTGAAACACTATAGAGATAATGAGGTGAAGTTCTCCTGATTTTCATCACCCAAACACATGCAAGCGAAAATGCAGTTCTTTTTTACTGTTCTTGCATGTGAATGGGTATTCTTTTCAAAGTGAAATTTCACTACACTTGCTAAGCTTCTAAGGAGCATTCTAATGCAAAAGGCAAATTCCCTTGCAAAGGGAACAGTCTACTTGCCGTTAGTCTTAAAAGGTGAAGAGGAAGAGTCACTGCTGACTCATTTCATTGTGTGTACAAATTTCATTTTTTTTTCAGTGAAAGGGAAGGAGAAACGTAAAAAGGAGACTAGAGTTCCATATATAAAAATAACATGTATACATATGTAATATTTCATATTTATCAAACAAATAAAAATCCTTTTTTTTGCCCTGAGCATTGAAATAAGAATCATATATACAAAACTACTATACAGTCTCTTTAAAAAGAAATTATGTCTTGTATAATTCCAGGAGGAAATACTCCTATTTTGTAGGTAGGCAATTTAATACACTATTGTAAATAAATATTGCTTCTAATACCCAACCAAGCTGCATCATTATTCTGGGATAATTATCCCATTTTGCTGATTCATTTTTATTTAAACATGCTGAAACAAGACAATGGAACGAGCAAATGTTGAATCAGCAAAGTATTCCCTTTCTACAGCTCCAGCTTAAAAACTGTAAGATTATTTTTCCAATAGTATTCCTTAGTGGTCCACATGCAGAATTAGGCTACTCCATGGCACTGTTGGCACAACAAACTCCAATGTTAATTTGAAAGCACTATGGCATGGTGAGTTTTCACATACCTTGCCATTTTAACATGCTTCTTTTTGACCATACAACTGATAATCAGGTTCAGTATGTTCTGTACATAAAATGTCTATTAATACTTCAAGGTGCTATGTTATAAATAAACTATCAAAGCTGAAAATGTGCAAAGGAAAATGTGCAAAATGTGCAAAGATGCAACGAGTTATTGAATAGTTAGCCTTTGTTCCTATAAGACAGAGGGGGTATCTATACCACAAAATGGTGGTAGTATAGAATTAGATCTCTGAATGATTAAAAACAAATGCCACAGGATTATCTGCACTATTCAACCTGAGCTCAAAGGAGAAAGTAAACTTGATGTGTTGGAACACAGCTATTGACATATTTTTAGGTCATCTTTGTATCTAATTGGTCTGGTGATGACAATGATTTGCAGCTTACATAGTGATCGGTCAGGTATGAGATAAGCATATTTACATTAGTCCAAGTTGAACCAATGTAACCAAGCAATAAAAAAAACGTATTATTTATTGTTTTAAATGTAAAATTGACAGGATATCCAGCCACAATAACCGAAGACAGGAGCAGTGAAAGTTTCTGATCTATTTTGGACTGCATAATGATGACTTCACTCAGTACTTGACTACATTCTACCTGCTAAGTGATAACACCGCCCGCATAGGGGACTATGTAATCATATGCTATATTTCTGAGTTTTTTTATCAGGTGATACCATGTGTTCCTGCCTCATTAAAGTCTTGGGGCACAATGAAACATCCAAGGCATCTTTTTGGGCAAGTGTAAGAGCAGACAGTTATATTCAGCACATGTAGTAATATATTAGGGAATTATATTATGACTAATTTTCAAACTGTTGTCTGGATGTAGTGGTAGCCCCCCCGCCCCCAGCACATTCCAAAATATTAATTTTAAACATCCATTTAAATGCAAACTCTGGACTTGTCCCTCTAGTCACCCTGCTCCCTGGAAGTATTTTTTGCCTATTTTGTATACTTATATACTGTATAATAAATGAAATGAAAGTCAGCACACCAGACAGTTCCTTTTCCAAGGTTGTGAATATATTTGTAAAGCTCAAGTGGCTAAGAGATAAAACATACAATATATGCAGACAATAGGTAATACATAGGATGAGATCTTAAAACCCACTCCACTGTACTAGACAGAAATAGAGTAATGCATACAGTATAGTAGTGAGGCATAACAGAGTGGGTGAGATGAGAGACTGAAAAAATGATGCAAAGTAAGCCAAAGAAATACTGCACTATATTGTGGAAACCTGGAAGCCAGATGGAGGTAGAATAAAATGATAGTACGGTAAAGACTATTTCTTCAAGGCAAATACGTTTTTTAAATGATGGTTTAATTTATAAAGGGAAAAAAGCTCTCCAAACCTACCTGGTCCTGTTTGAAAAAGTAATTGCCCCTAAACCTAGTATCTGGTTGTGCCACCCTTGGCGGCAACAACTGCAATCAAGCATTTGCGATAAATGACAATGAGTCTTTCAACATCACTGTGGAGGAATTTTGGCCCACTCTTCTTTGCAGAATTGTCTTAATTCAGCCACATTGGAGGGTTTTCCAGCATGAACCGCCTGTTTAAGATCATGCCACAGCATCTCAATCTGATTTAAGTCTGGACTTTGACAAAGCCATTCCAAAACCTTAATTTTGTTTTTTTAACCATTCAGATGTGGACTTGCTGGTATGTTTCAGGACCTGCTGCATAATCCAAGTGCGCTTGAGGTCACGAATTTCAGGATTTTCAGGTAGAGTGTAGAATGCATGGTTCCATTAAATATATCAAGTCATCCAGGTCCTGATGCAGCAAAGCAGCCCCAGGCAGTCACACTACCACCGCCATGTTTGACTGTTGGTATGATGTTCTTTTTATGAAATGCTGTGTTAGTTTTACGCCAGATGTAACAAGACACACAGGGGTTTATTTACTAAAGCTGGAGAGTCCAAAATCAAACTCCCTTCTGCATAGAAACCAATCAGCTTCCAGGTTTCATTGCCAAAGCTTCATTGAACAAGCTGAGGTTAGAAGCTGATTGGTTTCTATGCAGAAGGGAGTCTGATTTTGGACTCTCCAGCTTTAGGAAATAAACCCCCCACTGTCCAAGAAGTTTGGTTTCATCAGTCCACAGGATATTTTCCCAAAAGTGTTGGGGATAATCAAGATATTATTTGGCAAATATGAAAATATGAGATGAGCCTTTGTGTTCTTTTTGGTAAACAGTGGCTTTCGCCTTGGAACTCTCCCATGGATGCCATTTTTGTCCGGTCTCTTTCTTACTGTTGAATCATGAACACTGACCTTTAAGTGATACTAAAGGTTTAAATGTAAACAAAAAAAACCACAAACATGTCATACTTATCTGCTCCGTGCAGTGGTTTTGCACAAAGCAGCGCAGATCCTCCTCTTCCTGGCCCCTCCCTCCTGTCAGGTGCCCCCACAGCAGGAAGCTTGCTATGGGGGCATCTGAGCAGGTGTGTTCCCAAGCCACTACTCCATGTGTCCATTCACACACGGAGCCACAGCTTGGCCCTGCCCCCTCTCTCTTCTCATTGACTCAGTGGCTCTGATGTGGCTCCCACTGCTGTCTCAGCCATTGAGGAGAGGGAGTCCCGGGATAGCAAAGACTCCAGTGCACATCACTGGATCAAGGGGGGAGCTTAGGTGAGTATTAGGGAGTCTGGGGGGGGATGCTACATAGAAAAGTTTTTTTATCTTCATGCATAAAATGCATGAAGGTAAAAAATGTTGAGCCTTTACAACCACTTTAACTGATGCAAGTAAAATCTGCAGTTCTTTAGATGTTGTACTGGGTTCTTTTATGACCTCCTGGATGAGTGGCCTTTGTGCTCTTTGAGTAGTTTTGGTAGACTGGCCACTCCTGGGAAAGTTCACTACTGTTCCAAGTTTTCCCATTTGTGGATTATGGCTCTCACCATGGTTTGCTGGAGTCCCAAAGCCTTAGGAATAGTTTTCTAGCTCTTTCCAGACTGATACATGTCAAATACTTTGTTTCTCATCTGTTCTTGAATATCTTTAGATCACGGCATGATGTGTTGCTTTTTTAGATATTTTAGTGTGCTTCACTTTGTCAGACAGCTTCTATTTAAGTGATTTATTGATTCAAAAGGTCTGGCAGTAATCAGGCATGGGTGTGTCAAGTGAAATTTAACTCAGCTTTCCAAAAAATGTGGTTAATCACAGTTCACTCATGATTTAGTGAGGGGGGAATTACTTTTCACATATGGCCAGTCAGATTTGGACAGCTTTTTTTCTCTTAATAAATTAATTCATCATTTAAAAACTGCATTGACTTGGGTTATCTTTGTGTAATATTAAAATTTGTTTGAAGATTTGAATCATGTGACAAATATGCAAAAAACTCAGGAAGGGGGCAAATACTTTTTCACAGCACTGTACCTTTATCAGATATCTTTATGCTGGTTACATGTTTCACATGATCTTCTTTCTCTTCTCTGGAAGTAATCAGTACTTAGTGATGTAGAAAGCTGCACTGACATCATTATTATTTTAGGGCAGGTCAATGATACTCAACACTTATTTGATGTCCTCACTCTTCCAGGTTGAATGACGCTGGATGGAAGACTGGGGCATCTAGTGACAGAAAGAAATTACTGTGGAGGGCAGCGGGTATTACAGCCAGAGCTGCTTTTTTAACACCTCCAGGGGACTTTTTTATTTTCCCATAGCTTAACATTAGGAAGTTTGGTTCTAAAGGCTCATGGTTTTTTACCTATTGGCTCCCATTGCTGTCAATCACAGCCAGTGTGCCATTGAGGAGAGAGCGGGGGTGAGGCTGAGTTGTGGCTCTACTGTATGTGTCTCATGGATACATAGAGCAGCAGCTTGGGGGCGAGCATGCAGCGGTGCACCCAGGGCAAGTGGCTTTCCTTGGGGGCACTGCTTGAGGGGGAGGAGCCAGCAGCGCTGGTGAGGACACGAAAGGAAGAGGATCGGAGCTGCTCTGTGCAAAACCACTGCACAGAGCAGATAAGTTTACACATGTATTTTTTTAAACAAAGTTTTAGTGTCATTTTAATCACCTTTACTTTTTTGACTATATAGTATCATGAAAGTTGATAACCCAAATCAGTTCTTTGTTAAGAGTGCTTGTTAGCAAATTTTTCAGACACTCTTATATGTGCAATATTTTCCTTCACCTTATTTTTTGATTCAGCTTCAAGGATTCTACTTCAGATCTTGCAGTCCAACACAGTGCAATAAGACACAGCTGTCACTACACGTTATGTGGTGCATTAACGTAGGTTGCATTAAGTGGTCTGCCAACACACCAAAATAGACTTATAAACAGACTTATACTAGTTTTTTCAATGCAGCTCACCTCAATATATGGTAGTTTCTTGTGGTGAGCTGCAGCGCAGGTGCGTTAAAGCTGCATTGGAATACCAATCACCGTAGTACAAACACTGGCAAGAAGAAGGGTTGATTTAACCCCTGATTCTTAAAAAGTATGTCCAGACAAATCATTTTTTTCTCAGTCTGGGATAAAGTAGGGAAGGGATAGAATCACTGTCAGATTGTTATTGTCATATGGGGTTCCATATAACTCTCACTTCACATTCTGCTCGTTTACCAGGCCAATGTTCAATGTCCAATGTTTTACCAGACAGGTGTGGAGCAATCTTTCTAAGACCCAGTTCACACCAATGCGGTGTGGGAAATGCTGCAAATCTTGCGCGTTTCCCGCGCTGCACTGCAGTCGCATCGTGTTCATGTGATCTGATGCAGGTGTCAATGATAAATTAATGACAAAATGCGATGAGATTGCCAGAAATCACTTTGCATGGGTGAGAACACCCATGTGATGCGATTCAGGTGCAGATTTAAAAAGGGTCCTGCACTTTTTTGGTGCGGATGCGATTTGAGCCTCACAAAGTGTATGGCTCAAATCGCACCGCACAGACATCTGCTTGTAATTTACACAGAAATGCGGAGACTCAGATAGTAAGAAAAACCCAACGAGAGTTTTACTCCTTCCTGACGAGTGTCATCTTTCTATTAAAATACAAACATTAATTCTAACCTTTCAGAATCTTGAAACAAAACTAAAAAAAAAAATAGAATCTAGAATTCAGTTTTTTGGGTCTTGAATATCTAATTTAGCATATTATTCCATAACAAATACAGGCTGTATCAGAAATCAAATCAAAATTTACAGATTTTGCCTAGCATATAGAGCTGACTTATTTGATTCACAAATATTGCTTGGTTAAAGTAAGTTTCTATCTTTTCTCACTTAACTGGAAATGGAATTTCAAATGTTTCACAAATTTCAGTTTTTGAAACTACTTATTCTGCCAGGCTCTGTATTACATGATATCATCAGTCAGAAGGGGAAGTGAGGTTGGAAGTCTTCCTCTCTGCCAAGCCTTTGTTTAGAAATGACAGCAGTGATCTGCTGAGCTGTCATCACATCAGAGACGGCAATGCTCTACAGAGATCCACACAACTCTGTTACGCTACCCTTTTCGGCAACCCCTCCACAGGAGCAGCAACACATGAAGGGGAAGGGACAAAAAGGCTGACTGAGGCTTGAAGGATAGCATGTTGTCATTCTATGCTATGAGCAGCCTATTTCCACTGAATGCCATAACAATTACAGAGAAGAATAATGCAGGCCATAGATGAATTTTCAGCCGATAAATGAAAAATCGGTCGGCCCGTTGCTGATGCTGCCACCGATGTCTGCGAAAAATGGCCGTTTTTCATGGATTTTCCAGCATGACCGATAAAAAGAAATGAGAAGATCCGCAAAAAATGGCCGATGGGCTGGCCCCACTAACGGCGTGAATATCGACCGATTTTTCGGCTGATAAATGACCCGTCTATGGCCTGCATTAGTGCCTGCTTACTGCAGCTATCCGTGCCTATGTCAATTTTAAAGGAGTAGTTCAGCCTACCCACATTGCATAGAGAAACACAGGGACCCAATGATGATGTTATTGTATCTTAAATAAGACATATGATGAAAACGTAAAGGTTTTATTTTAACATTTTTTTACATGGTTGATATGAAGGGGAAAGAGGAATCAGGGAATTGAAAATATGAGCAAATTCAACTTCAGCTTTCATTTCTTGTTACAGATGCATACATTCTTGTCATTAGAGCATTGGTATGTATTAACTAAACAATCACGCTCAGCATCAGTGTAATCTGGGGGAAAATAGTAACTGGCTGATAAAATCTACTGGTAAATTCGATCAAGTATTTTCTTTAAAGCCCAAATACAGAAAAGGCTCTATTAAATTTCATAAAGCTTACTTGTTTAGTGATAGGTCAAGGATAAACCTGGATCCAAAGGCCTCTATCTGGAAACTGGCTTGAGCAAGATGCACAGCCTGTAAGAAGAAAATCAAATATAATTACATTTCAATTTGCAGTTATGAAACCTACTTGGAGGGAATACAGTACTAATAGTTGTTTTAACAGTTTGTCTACACTGTAGATTAATGACCCTGTAATATCATTCCATATTTTATCTTACTCATTCATATTGGGGAATTAAAATTAACATTTTAATCTCCCAGACAGCTCTGATTATTTATCTACCATGGTTCTGCAATTAGGAAGCACATAGGTAAGATCAGATATTTCATTATATTTTATGGGTGGGTCAGATCTTTCCTTGCAGCGGTAGTTAACTGTGGCATGAAAAAAAACCCCTGCAAGGCAATGGCATCATATGCTAGTATGCATTGCACATGTCACTGCTGACATGGCTTCCAACTTCACCCGGTCTTGCTTCTGGGTTTGCTGGCTCCAGTCCTTTGAATGGCTGAGCATTCACATTGGGAGCCATAGCTACAGCACAGAGCTGTCTTTTCAGAGCACATGTGTCGGTGACGTCACCAACTTCATCCTGTGTGAATATCTCCTAAACATCGCATGCCTAGGAGATATTTACTGTACTTACCTTAAGGCTTACCTGTAGGTACAAGTTCAAAAGCAGAGTTTACTACTGCTTTAATCCCTCATGTGTATGAACATAGCCAATAACATAAACCATAGTTAAAGTGTTACTAAACCCACAACAGTAACAACAGTCTGTATATGCAGTAAAGCATGCTTGTTATACTCACTGTGGAACCTAAGGGGTTAGTCCTCTGCATTGTGTAAAATGTCTGTCTTCTCTGATCCTCCCCTTCTTTTGCTGTCCCCAATCCACCTGCCATAGTTAGAGCAGCAGTGCCAGGTCTCCACATGCTCTGTTTGGTATGTATTGCTTGAGAGCTTTTGGGTTTTTTTTTTTTGGGGGGGGGTGTGCATGTGGATCAGCATAGGGCCTATCAGTGCTGTCCAGACAGAAGGTCAGCGGTTATGCAGCCTCATAGGACAGTCAGAGGAATATGAAAACTCTTCCTACAAGATTAACCAGTGCTCAGCTGGACACTGATAGAAGACCACAAGACTGCTATATACTGTTGATGAGAAAAGGTATTTAGCAGCTTGTATTTATTAAAATAATTTCCATATTCTATGTATTGTGCAGAACTGTATATCGTGAATGCAAGGTCATGGGTTTAGTAACACTTTAAAGGAAGCCTTCCTTGAGAGAAAAATCTGCCAGTGTACAGATAAATGTTACATTGTAATACTAAAGTCCAAGGTTTTGTGGAAATATGTTGGAGATTAAAAAAATGAAGAAATGGCAGTTTTTTACTGCTGACTTACATCTCCCTGATTAACCGCCCTTTCCCAAATCTGTATCTAAATATTCCCCAGCATGTTTCCCCATCCTTGGATATATAGTATTTATAAATGTCACTCTTTTAGGGCATAGCAGCTGATACTTTGCATGGTTGGTGACTCTCAGTTGTGACTATCACTGACAGCTCGAGTCCCCACTGATGTTTGTGAACCAATCGGAATAGTTCTGATAATGACATAGTGGAGGCTTCAGTGAAAAAATAAAAGCCTTCTTTTGGCTGTAGTGCCATCTATTTAAAACTGTAATTGTCAGCTATAAAGGTATCCATAGATTATAGAAAAATTAATTAATAACAATATCTATATTATAATTTTGTTTTACATTTTTGCACATTTGTCAGTCTAAGACAGGGGTGGGCAAACTTTTTGACTTGAGGGCCGCAATGGGTTCATATATTGGACCCGGGGGGGCGGACCAAGAGTAGATGAATTATGTGTATGTGTCATCCATAGTAAGTATAGTAATATTCCCCCATAGTAAGCATAGTAATTAATCCCCCATATAGTAATTCATCCCCCATAGTAATTCATCCCCCATATAGTAATTCATCCCCCATATAGTAATTCATCCCCCATAGTAATTCATCCCCCCTATAGTAATTCATCCCCCCTATAGTAATTCATCCCCCATAGTAATTC
Organism: Staurois parvus; assembly: GCF_062004578.1. Classification (NCBI taxonomy): domain Eukaryota; kingdom Metazoa; phylum Chordata; class Amphibia; order Anura; family Ranidae; genus Staurois; species Staurois parvus. Next base: position 15,564,321 of record NW_028317807.1, on the reverse strand, counting down.
ATCCCCCCTATAGTAATTCATCCCCCCTATAGTAATTCATCCCCCATAGTAATTCATCCCCCATATAGTAATTCATCCCCCATAGTAATTCATCCCTCATATAGTAATTCATCCCCCATATAGTAATTCATCCCCCATATAGTAATTCATCCCTCATATAGTAATTCATCCCCCATAGTAATTCATCCCTCATATAGTAATTCATCCCCCATATAGTAATTCATCCCCCATATAGTAATTCATCCCTCATATAGTAATTCATCCCCCATATAGTAATTCATCCCCCATATAGTAATTTATCCTCCATATAGTAATTCATCCCCCATAGTAATTCATCCCCCCTATAGTAATTCATCCCTCATAGTAATTCATCCCCCCTATAGTAATTCATCCCCCATAGTAATTCATCCCCATATAGTAATTCATCCCCCATAGTAATTCATCCCCCATATTAATTCATCCCCCATATTAATTCATCCCCCCTATAGTAATTCATCCCCCATAGTAATTCATCCCCCATATAGTAATTCATCCCCCATAGTAATTCATCCCCCATAGTAATTCATCCCCATATAGTAATTCATCCCCCATAGTAATTCATCCCCCATATTAATTCATCCCCCATATTAATTCATCCCCCCTATAGTAATTCATCCCCCATAGTAATTCATCCCCCATATAGTAATTCATCCCCCATAGTAATTCATCCCCCATATAGTAATTCATCCCCCATAGTAATTCATCCCCCATATAGTAATTCATCCCCCATATAGTAATTCATCCCTCATATAGTAATTCATCCCCCATAGTAATTCATCCCTCATATAGTAATTCATCCCCCATATAGTAATTCATCCCCCATATAGTAATTCATCCCTCATATAGTAATTCATCCCCCATATAGTAATTCATCCCCCATATAGTAATTTATCCTCCATATAGTAATTCATCCCCCATAGTAATTCATCCCCCCTATAGTAATTCATCCCCCATAGTAATTCATCCCCCCTATAGTAATTCATCCCCCATAGTAATTCATCCCCATATAGTAATTCATCCCCCATAGTAATTCATCCCCCATATTAATTCATCCCCCATATTAATTCATCCCCCCTATAGTAATTCATCCCCCATAGTAATTCACCCCCCATATAGTAATTCATCCCCCATATAGTAATTCATCCCCTATAGTAATTCATCCCCCATAGTAATTCATCCCCATATAGTAATTCATCCCCCATAGTAATTCATCCCCCCATATTAATTCATCCCCCATATTAATTCATCCCCCCTATAGTAATTCATCCCCCATAGTAATTCATCCCCCATATAGTAATTCATCCCCCATATAGTAATTCATCCCCCATAGTAATTCATCCCCCATATAGTAATTCATCCCCCATAGTAATTCATCCCCCATATAGTAATTCATCCCCCATATAGTAATTCATCCCCCATATAGTAATTCATCCCCCATAGTAATTCATCCCCCATATAGTAATTCATCCCCCATAGTAATTCATCCCCCATATAGTAATCCATTCCCCATATTAATTCATCCCCCATATAGTAATCCATTCCCCATATTAATTCATCCCCCATATTAAGTCCTCAAGTCCCCCCTGTGTCAATTCACTTACCTTTGCTCCGCGCGTTCCTCTCGCCGTGTCCCGCGCCGTTCCGGTGTAGCATGAAAATCTGTCTCCTATGAGGATCTGTCCCCCTCGACGTATCTGCGCATGTGCCAGTTTCAGGCATTAGCAGCTGATCGGCGATCTCCGGCACATGCGCAGATACGTCGAGGGGGACAGATCCTCATAGGAGACAGATTTTCATGCTACACCGGTCTTCAGAGCGGACTGTGAGAGAAGCCTAGCTCCGCAGGCCGGATTAAAAGGTCTGCCGGGCCGTAGTTTGCCCATTGCTGGTCTATGATAAATAAACAGCTTTTCTTTTATTGAAAAAGTGTAACGAATAAAGTCCTGTTATTTTTCTTTAAAAAAAATATAAAAATAGTTTTGGTATGCAAACTTTTCATAGAGTTATTGTCAAAGAAAGTGCATATACACAGTACGGTAGTTAAAATGTTTTTGAAGTTGTGAATAGAGTAGCGGTAGATTAACACCCGTCAAGCCTGTATTACTATCTATGTTCCAGTCTGGTGGGATCATGCCCTGTGTTTGTCATAAAAACAAATCAAAACAGAAAGCTATGGTTAATCCAAAAATTGAGAATTATCACCAAAACATGAATTGAATCTTCCAATGCAAACACTTGTTCTCCACACTTACTAGATGTCAAGAGAAACCTCCCCAATGAAACACAAACAGCAAAAAAATAAAAGAACAGAGGTTTAGCTAGAGGAGTAACTAGAAACTTCAGGGCCAGGTGTAAGAAACCATAAAGGGACATCCTGGTCCCCAGCCGACGCCATTCCCTTCATATAGGGGCCCTTCCCTCTAAGCCTGGTGGCAGAACGCCAGAACCCAGTCGTAAGTGCAACCTTTGTGACCCTGTTAGTTCCGCCACTGATGTCAGTAGTTTTTTATTTTTGTTATTGCATTGTTTTAATTTTTTTTGTACAATTTACAATTTTATTTCATTATTGTATTTTTTTTTTAGGAGCCAAATCTCCATTTCTGCAGCCTTGGCTGAACAGAATGAATGGACAGGAATAGCTCTGTACAGCGCATCCCCTCCATTCACAAACTGAAGCATAGTAAACACAGTTTACTATGCCTCTGTTTTGAATGGACAGAGTCAGTAATCGGTTCCGTTCACTGAGTTTGTCCATTGAGACAAGGAATATTTATATCCATATTTATTGGTATTGGCCCCTTCCCCCCGCTCTCCATTCTGACACGAGCCAGCGGGAGAGAAGAGGGGGGAATCCAGCAGGGCTGAGGAGAATGAGGGGGGGCAGGAAAGAACACAAGGGGCTAGGAGAGAGCACAGGGGTCTGGGGGCAGCAAACAGAAGTTGGATAGGGGGAATGGTGGGGGTGACATATAAAGGAACCAATCCTCTCCATTTTCTTCCTGCAGCTGCTGAATGCCTGTGGCAGGGAGAGGAGGAGAAGCAGGCATTCAGTGACTGCAGGAGAAAAATCAAGGGGATTGTGTACTTTACATGCCGCTCCACTGCCCCTCCTATCAAGGTGCACAGGGGAGCTGCATGGGTCCTATAGTATGGGCCGAGTCACAATTGCAACCCCTGTAACACTTATACTTACACCCCTGGGTTTAGCATTTCCCAATCCTTAATAATCCCCCCAAAGTAAAAGTATATCTGGTTTATCTATATTTGCTGTACAATACCATGATCATCTCTAACAAGTAACATATTCAGTTTATACACAATTAATTATTTAATCAAAGAGCAATATTCAATCGGTGGCTAAATCAATTTGTCATAATTAAGTCCTATCAGTCCTGCATACCCTGTATAAAAAAAGATCTATGTACTTACCTTTTTTAATCTGGTCTGGTTCTGTAACATGATCCAGCAACTCAGGCTCCCCTGTGTAAGGAGGCACATTACAACAACTGTGAGTTTCCAGAGCCGAGGTGTCACCCATAGGATCCCTTTCTATCAATTGTTGGGAATCCCCTCTCTCCCTTGCAGCAGCAGCTCACTGACAAAGGGGAGACCCAGCTGCTGGATAATGTAACCAGAATGGAGTAGATTCAAATAGGTAAGTACACAGATCTATTTTATACAGGGTATGCAGGATAGGTAGAAGGAAGGGGGTATATTTTTAGAATAGTTAGCTGTATCTTCCTCTTTAAATGGAAGAAAACCCTAATTCTAGATATTATCTGATGGTATTATTTTGTGAATTTTCTAAATGTTAATCTAGTCGAGTCATACAGGAGTTAATCCAAATGCTGATGAAGTTTGAAGAAGGCTAGTAAATGGCAACACAACTTTGAGGTACAGCTTATAATGGTATGGATCAAGTTCTAAGTTACATAGTTCAAAGAGTTTGGATAGGTCACAGCTAACTCACAACTCACAGTTGTTCAAAAGAGTCTCTCAGGTTCTACGATGGTGGGCCAAAGCCCAGAAATCAAGATCATTTGTGACATATGAAACTGGCACCATGAAAAATATTTCTGAATTACACATGAGATCATTCTTTCTATCAATATATCACACCAAGCAAAAAAAGGCTGTACAATTGCCAGATCTATGTGTATACTGCTGCCATATCTCAGACATAGTGAAATATTTTTTGAATATCTTCAGAGCTAAAGTAATTGGAAAGAACATCAATGGTGTCTGAAAGAATTGTGTATATTCAACCAAAACAATTTCAATAGAGAGGGAATGGGATAGAACCATTGTTAGTTTTCATTGCTGTCTTTGTCTCTGCTGGGGAAAATCATCCTCTCTACTATATTTATCATGGAGGCCATTGTCACTGGGACACAAATTAGGAAGAAATCTAAAACTTTATGGTTGTCACAGAACAAGAGGTAGGGAAAGAATCTTCCAATAGGGACATTTGTTCTAACAGGATTCCCCCTCTCTTTGGAGAGATTTTCATCTTTTTCCCTGTTGAGTCAATAAGGCAGCATAAATCTATTAAACGTCATGCAGCCAATACGAATATAGACAGTGATCTAATGATTCCCTATTCTGTCTAAACAAAATAAAAATATGTTTCCACTACAGAAACACTTTAAATACTCCTTGGACAATGTATTTGGCGTTTTGAAGAATGGACAGGCTGTGTAGGAGCTAGTCTATGTACACCTTTGCATGGTGAAGCATTAACAGGCCAAGATAACATTTTTGTTGATAACCTAATTTTCTTTATAGTTCTGTTGTTATTATTAATATTATTGTGAAAAGCCAAAGGGTCCAAGCTTTCTACATACAGTAAGAAAATGATGTGATGATGTCAGCAAGCATGATGTGAGAGTAAGATAGGGACAGAATTTCTTTATCAATTGCAGCATTAGCAAACATTTGTCCTTGCCATTGGATCTATGACAATGAACACCCTACATTAGCTTCATGCAGAGTCTTAAGTAGCAGAAATGATTCTACCTTTGTAGCCTGCAAATATCTTTTTTTAATAAAACAAAAATTCAGTTTACTATCTTTTGGGGTGCATTTAGATTCTGCTCGATATAGAACTTTATTCCAGGAAAGGCTGCTCCAACTAGTGGAAGGAGTCTTAGACCTGACTTAAATACTGCATTATTCAGTCACTTACAGCTTTTTCCCATGAAATGCAAACTGCTTAGTACAAATGAGAGTGTACTCTGCTTCTTTTGAGCTTGCTGATGCCAGCGATTGATACAAGAGTGAAATAGAGAGCCTGGGGAATGAAGCGTGCCTCCTGGATGTGCTGCAGTGTGAAAATAGCACATCCAAAATGTACTTCATTGCAGAATGCATACAGAAATTCCTAAAGAAAAGTGCATTGCTGCAATTTAAGTTATTTGAAGTTATAAGTTTTATCTTGTTGAACCATACTTTCACCTTATTCCCCAATAAATATAAGTATGGGGTAAAGGACAAAAAGAAATACACAAAAAGGCTGCCAAGGTTTCACCAACACTTTTCTATGTTTCAGCATAAGCATCAAAATAAATCAGCAGCATGTCATATCTTCAAATACTTTACTGAACATTGAGGAAAATCATTTGTTCAAAACTTGGTCCATGTAATGTGATTTGGATGGACTGTCCGTAATTGTATTAGTATGTAATAATCCTATGTGGTATGTGCGTTACATTGAGATTGTCCCAGGGACCAAAACCTGGACCTGCATTTCTTTCAAAAGCCTGTCTCCGGAAAGAACAAATGTTTCATTGCAGGGGCTGTACCCACACTGCGAGGCTTGAATGCTTATGTCCAGGGGCTAAGAAAAGCAGTTTTACCTTCCTGATCCTCCACTCTTCCGGCAGCAAGCCTCTCCAGCAGTGGACTGTCCCTCAATGTCCTTATGACCAGTGTAGAGCTTTGGTCTCTGCATTGGTCTTAATGACATCAGAGAATCTCCAAGTGCCAGAGAATAGGGGAGAAGAGGCTGCAGGTACCAGTCTTACAACTGGAGTAGCCTGCTGAAGTGGATGTAGAGTGGTAAGTAGAACAGCTTTTTGGGACCAGCAAAGAAACCCTAACCTTTTAAATTACACAAATCAGCTAAGGGAACTTAAAAATAGATGTTCCTCTGCCGGTTTGTTGATGATCAAGTAATTCCACCAATTTTACTGGGACAAATAAAATACTGCTAAATACACATGCACTTTGTTACTTTGAAGTAGATCAATTATTACTGTACAGTTATATTACAAGTGGGTCTTTTTTTACTCTGTGGGTGATAGCCACATTAAACGGACATAGGGAAAAATGAAATGCTGGTAAATGTAAAACTTTGGTTTGTCATGTCTGTGTGACAGAAGGTCAGATGAAGTGGATTCTGCAGAGCTAGCAAATGAAATCATGCAGAATGTGCCTACAAAAGACCTTGAGAATTCCTTGAAGCCAAGCAATCCCCTAGAAATTATTTGTCATTTAATTAATGCAAATCATTTCTTCACTTGTTCCATTGTTTTCCTCTTCATCTTTATCTCACTTATCACATCTACACTTTGCAGCGAAATAATGAAGATCATCTTGCCTTTTCTATTGCATTCATAGCAATAAAATGTATCGTCATGTTTTCAGAAAATCTATAGTAATATAGCAAAATAGATTTGTTAATTAAAATAATACACGATACACTAAAGTATGTTGTTTTATATTATTAATCAGCCATGAAGTTAAATCTGACTACTATGCTTAAGTCTTCGGTCACACTGAATCCCACTTTGAAATCGTGCAACTTCACATAAAGTCACGTGATTTCAAAGTCCAATGTCAGTGCAACTTCAGGTGCAACCTGGAAGCCATCTGTGTGACCTCATACATAGATGTCTATGCAAGCTGCACCTGAACTTGCAAAAAGTAGTGCATGAACTACTTTCAAAATTGCTGCGACTCCGACGGAGTCAGAGTGCACCAATTTGACCACTTCCATTGCAGACAATAGGGTGCGACTTGTCATGCAATTTGAAACTATCAAATCAAATGACAATTCTCACCGGTGTGACCGGGGACTAAAGCTGTACTCTGACCAAACAACAGAATACATAGGAAATACCATATACAGTATCTAAACTTTTTTTTTTTACATGCTATTGCTTTTCATAAATGGTACCAAGGACTCCTTCATGGCATCCATGATCAAGAAATTGCTCTGCCTTTGAATTATTGATAGGGAGCACAAAGTGGTTGAAACCCTCTCCACTCTCTTTAGCCTCAGTGGTTTAATATCATTCTTTTTTATATGCAACATAAGGCCCTTTTTACATGGATGGAGGACTTTATGGTCCTCTTAACGTGGCCTGGAATGGATCGCTTATCAGGGGCAACTGAGCATCATTTTTCAGGTGTTCAGGTGTACTGCCACCTCCTGATTGCTTGTTTTTGTTTTTCAATCCCAAGAGCAATGTACACTGAAATATCACCCAATATCATATCCCAAGTGCTTGGCATGTGGTTGCAGCACGGTCCCATTGACTTCAATGTGTGCATCTGGCATGCAACCCCACATGCCAAATGTGACATGATGAACAGACCAGAGCACCAAAATGTGAATAGACCTGGGCCATCACATTAATTTGTAGATTGGCAATCAGAGGCGGAGAAAATGCACATCATCCACCTATTTTTACCATCACTTTGCTGCCTGTGTGAACTTAGCCTTATAAGAGGTGCAGAATATATATGCCCAATGCCAGTATATGTTCCCCAAAACTCAGACTGATAAGAGTATTAGAATACTTCAGCTCAGCTTTAAACATCTGTGTAGCCCTTGTCCAGAGGGCATAACATTTACAAAACATTCACTGCAAGTGAATCTTCCTGCTCAATGAGTTTTCATAAAAAGTGAATGACTCACTATCAGCGAATATTTGGTAGATGTAATTTTCATAACTTTTTTTAACTATGCCCCTTACCTTGTTTAATGCTTTTAAACAAGGTTTATAGGTTAAACATGAGGAAATAATAGTGAAGGGGATATTTTCAAATATTTTTCAATCTCTTTATTTTTATTTTTTAAGAATAGTTACGCAGGAATACTGTATACAATATAACTACTGACATAAAGCATCATTGAACTGCATGTTATACAATAATGAAACAAGATCAAATTTTACATGTGAACCTCACTGCAATATTAAAGTGGATCTAAAGGTTATAATTTTTTTATAAATAACAAATATGTTCTATGTACCTGTTCTCCACAATAGTTTTGCACAGAGCAGCCCCGATCCTCATCTTTTTGGGTCCCCCACCAGTGGCCCTGGCTGCTCCCACCTGTTGAGTGCCCCCAATAGCAAGCCTATTGCTATGGGGCATTCGAACAGGTTTGCTTTATAATGAGTATTGTTGATGTTTTGTTACATTCTTGTTATACCTGATGAAGGAGCCACACGGGTCTGAAACTGTTAAAGTGTTACTAAACCCACAACAGTAAAATCAGTCTGTATATACAGTAAAGTATGCTTGTTATATTCACTGTGGAACGTAAGGGGTTAATCCTCTGCATTGTGTAAAAAGGATGGTTGATCCCGTCTTCTCTGATCCTCACCTTCTTCTAAATTTCCCATTTCATCTCCTGATAGAACAAAGTCTAGGAGACACTCTGCACATGCTCAGTTTGGTGTGTACTGCTAGAGTTTATTCTTTTTCTTGGAAGGGTGCATGTGACCAGCACAGGGCCAATCAGCACTGTCCAGACAGAGGGTCAGGGGTCATGCAAGCTCATAGGGCAGTGAGAGGCGAATGAAAACTCCTCCTACAAGCTTTAACCAGTGCTCAGCTGGACACTGATAGAAGTCACTGCTATAACTGTTGATGAGAAAAGGTATTTAGCAGTTTATATTTAAAAAAATAATTGCATTTCCATGTCTGTGTACTGTGGGAAACCAGATATAGTGAATTCAGGATCCTGGGTTTAGTAACACTTTAATTATATTGTATGTTAACAAGTTTATAACTCTCTAAATACTGTAAATCTACATGGTGCTGTAGACTGGACATTCTCTCTCTCTCTCTCTCTCTCTCTCTCTCTCTATATATAAATATATAAAATCAAGTATATTTATAGATAAGGGATCTTTTCCTTTTAAAGTTGAGGGTTATATGGCAGATTTCAATAAGCAATAAACACATAGTAACTGTCACTTGAGGAGGAGAAGAAATAGTAGTGCTTTGCCCTGGCACCTGTTACTAAGAAATATTCATGTAAGATGAGTCTGGGACAGCTCTAGTGAATATGCTGTCATTTCTAATCATGCTTGCAATGTCATGTTAAGTTCTAGAAACAATTCTGACATGTAATCCAGTCTCAAGTGTATACAAATATAGGGATCCTGAAAGGCTTATACTGTCAGTACCGCATAGCCCATGCGAGACACTCACCTTACTTACTTCAGAAGAAGGAACCTAAATTGTAAGTTACACCAAAAAGACATTGCAGAAGATGTAATAGGCTGTGATTTCAGGTTGGAACATTGCTGTTCTAAACTGAACAAACGTCTCAATAGAGCAATCAAAGCCACAGCGGGCACAGCTTGCTCCATTCTCAAGCAGCAAAGTGTTTCAACTCACAGCTATTATTGCATGGCATATTTCACTGTGTAGGCGGAAGTATTTTTGTGAGTTGGTAAATCCTATTTTAAATAATTCTGAACAATTCCTATACCCTGCAGTTTTTTAGATGTTTGCGAACTACAGTTTCCAGATATCTCTAAATGCCTTTCATGTCAGATCCGTGTCACTGCATGTATACAACGCATCAACAAATTGGAACAAAAGTGAGTATAATCATCTAACAATAATTATAATCCATTTGGGCCTTGGGTGGTGTTTAAAACATGGACCCCATTCTACAGGTAGCGTAGGACTTGACAGAATATTGCCTTTGGAAATTATTGAATGCCTTTCAGTGGTACCATTCAATCTGCACAGTGGTTAAATGGTTAGCAGTTCCGCCTAGCAGCACTAGGGCTGTTGGTTTGAATCCCAACCACGGCACCACCTTCCAGGAGTTTGCAGGTTCTCCCTGTGTCTGTGTGGGTTTCCTCCCACACTCCAAAGATATGCTGGTAGGTTAATTGGATCCTGTCTAAATTGGCCCTAGTATGTATATATATGAATGTGAGTTAGGAACCTTAGACTGTATACCCCTTGAGGGTTAGGGACTGATGTGAATGTACAATATATGTGTAAAGCACTGCATAATAAGTACCTGTAATAAATAAATCTGCATCTCAATAAAAAGTTAATTTTTTTAGGTTAAATATACCATCCACTTAAAATGCTACCTTATGCTACATTAAAAATGTGTCTTTTAGCAGCAAAAAGCATCTGATCAATCCCCCGTCATAGTAACAAAGAAACATTGAAAAGTGACACTGAAAAAAGACCAAGTGGTCCATCGAGTCTGCTTTTTTTATACATGTTTTGTATTTTTTTTTTTACTTTTTGAGTATAGATCTATATTTGTCCCAAGCATGTTTGAAGCCACTTCCTGTTACCTGACTCACTACCTCTGCTGGAAGTCTATTCCAAGCATCAACTACCCTTTCAGTAAAATAGTACTTTCTAAGATTAGTTTTGAACATTCCTCCAGTTTGAGTGAGGTTATGTCTCCATGCTCTTCATCTTGGCTTCATTTTGAAAATCCTGCCCTCCTGAACCTCATTCACCCCCTTGATGTATATAAAGGTTTCAATCATGTCTCCTCTTTCCCTTCTTTCCTCCAGACTATACTGTATATACAGTATTAAGTTCCTGAAGTCACTCTTGATGTTTTATTCCTCAGACCTTTCACCATTTTTGCTGCCCTTCCCTGGACTCGTTCTATCTTATCAATATCTTTTTGTAAATGAGATCTTCAGAACTGGCCACAGTATTCTAAATGAGGCTTCACTAAAGATATATATAGGGGAATCAGGACCTCCTTCCTCCTGCTGGTGATTCCTCTGGTAGTGCATCGTAGAATTCTATTCGCTTTTCGCTGTGTGAGTCCTGACTGGACAAAATGTAGATAAATATTAAGGCAGAAAGCATGTGAGAATCCCTTAATGGGTAATTCCACTTTCATGGGAAAAAAAAAAGCAAATTAAAAAAATATTATAGCATATACAATTGAGATACAAGTCATATTGTAATTGGATTTATTAAAAATTAACTTTCCTTTTCCATCTGCAGTGCTGAAATATTTCTGTAAAATGCAATATGGCTACCTGTAGACGTCCTGTATACAGAATGTGTACAGAATGCCCCCAGCAACATAATTTACTGCTTGTGTGATTGGCTCACTGAATTTTCCAGAAGTCTGCACTAAGATACAAGTCAGATTTCAGGCATCCCCTGCAACAAAAATATCCTTTTTGGTGAGATATTTCCAATAGGAAATCATGTCTAAAGGGATGCAAATATTGCAATTTTCCTAATTAGAGACCTGCAGGTGCAGCAACTGATTGATAATTATGAGACTACTCCCATACAAATTCACTCTGCACATGGACACAGACACAGAAACAGCTCTTTCTTCACAATAACAAAAGGTAGGAATCTGCAACAAAGTTTGTTAGAATCCTTGCAATGCACATAGATAACCCAGAGGGGAACGTCTTTTCTCAACAAAAGTGGGGTTACCGTTTAAGAAAGCCGAGGACACCACCAAAACACTGGGTGAAGTTAATATGGTGTTATCCAACATTATGCTCCTTGGATGATTAAAATCAGTTCATAATGGTTTATTAACACAAGTTACTTGAACCTTGAGCCACTGGATTAGTGGATGGACATGTTTTCTAATGGATCCTTGTAAACACAAATGTGTGGAGGACCTATTTGAAGGAGGGGCATGCCACGACAAGTATTGGATAATGTGCAATGGGCTCTCATAATTTCTCTAGTGGCCTCCTATAACAGGATTGGGGTGAATGGAAAGACTCTTTTTTCCCCTGCAGGCTCCTAAAGGGAAATTGAGAGGAGTGTAAGGACTACCACAATATCAAAACTGTGGGCCTGTGTCAATGGGCCTTTGTTCATTTCAAGTGGGTTTGTATACCTAGACAAATCTATGGGAATAAAAGAAATCATGATGCAGAAACAATGCAGGTCAGAATGTGTTCAATTGCACCTGTCACTGTGAATTTTAAAATATTTCAAAAGTGTAAAATGTGTTATCGCCTATGACCTGTGTCAAGGAACAACACAATTCTATTGACTTGGAATCAATAATGAAGAGTTGAAGAGTATAGTATACGTTCTGATTGTTGCGATCCAATGAAAATACATACACATAGGAATACTGGGGTTTATTTATTTACTAATGCTGGTTCACTCAGAATCTCATGCTCTTCTGCATAGAATCCAATCAGCTTACGGGTTTTATTGCTAAAGTTTAATTGAACAAGCTGTTAGAAGCTGATTGGCTACCATGCACAGGTGCATGAAATTCTCAGTGAACCAGCTTTAGTAAATAAAACCCACAGTGTCTATCCAAGTAGGAATGTATTTTTTTTTTCTTTTTTTAAGCTATTTTAATTGATGATAATAAATGTTTTATATGAAAATTTGACTGGCTGCTGATATTTGGTTTAAAATGTACACTGTGAAAAAGGCTTTTGCTGAATTGTAGGAATCATTAGAATTACATTGTTTTTTTACTGATTATTCTTCAATTACTCATAAACATTTATCATACATATCTGTACTGAGTTTTAGCCTGATCATTGTGTCTGGGGGTTACATACCTCCCAACTTTTGAACTGCAGAATGAGGGACTCTAGAGGGAAGAAGTGACCTGGAATGTGCGTAGCATGCTGTGGCAAAAATCGGTGGGGCCAAATGCTTAACAGTGGGAGGGGCCTAAGGGGCAGGGTTAGGTGTACGTTTCATACACATACTTCCCAATAGTACCAGATTGGGTGGGAATTCCCCATATTTTCACCTTTGTCCCGTGGTCCCGATGTACAGGGGCTTTGTCCTGCACTACTCTATCTATTCTTTATTTGCTAACTTTCAGCCAAGCAGGACCTGCAGCAGTGTGAACATCTAACACAGCCAGGGATTCGTGGGCAAGCCAACAGGGCTTGCAGCCACAATGAGAGAGCATGTGCAGCTGTCAACTCCAACCTGTGATGTCAGGTATGGGTGGGGCCAATATGCCTTTCAAGGGCTCAAGCAAACACTGCATAGACAAACAGCATTTACGGTATACATTGCTGGCCAGGGAAGATGGTGACAAGTGTCAGGACCAGGGGCGGACTGACAACTCATGGGGCTCCTGGGCAATAGGGGATCATGGGGCCCCTGTGTCCTTGCCCAAACTCAAAAAAGCCTATGAATAAGGTACCAGGGCCATCTCATGGGGCCCCCTACTTGACCCCGGGCCCCCGGGCAGTGCCTGAGTTTCCATATGGTCAGTCCGCCCCGGTCAGGACCAATTGGAACTACTGCATGTGCAGCGATGAATATTAAATCTGAATTATACACCACCATGCGTGCACATGTATTACTTCCAATTGGTCCTGCTCCTTGCCACTTTTTTCCCGGTTGGCACTATTTAAATGCCGGCGGTTTCCCTATGAACGTGGTGTTTTTTTTGTGCAGTATCTAGATACTTGTGCTATGTAAGATGAAATAAAAACTAGAGATTATTAATGTTAGCGATAGCATCCACAACTATTTCACAAACTCCATATTCAGCCTAAAAGCAATTAGAGAAGGCCACATCAACATTACAGTGTATTTTTTTAATCAGAGATAAAATTCAACTTTAAAATTAAAAAAAATTCAGGATTATTTCACAGCAAAATAACACCAAAATATTGCAGTAAGTGTGTCCACAGTATTTATGTACTTGTACCAGGCTGCATTTTGACCGAGAGAGAAAACAGACACCAAGAAAGTGACCATTAGTGTTTACTATTTCATAGAAAAAAGCCCTTAACCTCCTCACGCCGAGCACACGCAAATGTACGGCCTCTCGGCATCTGGGCCCTGACGCCGAGGGGCCGAACATTTGCGTGCAATAAAAAAAAACGTGCTGAGAGCGAGCACCATGTGCGCTCACAGAACACATGTCTGGTACTCACGGAAAGGTCCCGATCTCCTCTTGTGATCAGGACCTTTCCCGATCATGTGATCGCCGTGACAGAGAATCACAGTGTCCACATGACCCAAAAACCCCACCCAGCCTCCCAGCTTCTGAAACCCTTAAATGGCTGGGAGGCACCGGCACTAAGTGGTTAAAATACTACTCATTTTATACATAGTTTCTAACCATTTGCCATTCGCCCTATAGCAGAAGTACTGCTACAGGGCGGCACGGCTGCGCAAAATCATGTATGTATGTATGTATATATATGTGTGAGTGTGTGATTAGCATATTCTGATAGGAGGCGCATGCATCTGCACCGCTATTGGCAGCTGTGGATGTCCCAGCCCACGATTCCCAGCCAGCACTTGGTGATCGTCAGCAAAACTGACAGGGGAGAGACCTGTGTGTAAACAACACAGGTCTCTCTCCTGTCAGAGTGGACATGCTGCTTTGTATCTCTCTGCACAAAGCAACATGCCTCCTAAGTAAAACAGCACACAGCATACAATGTAAAACACACACAGCACACAGTTAACCCTTTGCTCACCTCAGATGTTAACCCTTTCCTTCCCAGTGTCATTAGTACAGTGTCAGTGCTTTTTATTAGCAGTGATCACTGTATTAGTGTCACTGAGGATGTCAGTGGCAGCCAGTCAGTTCCCACCCAGTGTCAGAACAGAATGCCTGCTGCATTCCTGCAGTCCTGCTATAAGTCACTGATCGCCACCATTACTAGTATAAAACAAATAAAAAACAAATTCCAGTATATATACCGCTATTTGTAGACGCTAGAACTTTCATGTAAACCAATTAACATACAATTATTGGGATTTTTTTTTGACCAAAGACATGTAGCAGAATATATTTTGGCCTAAATTTATGAATAAAGTTTATTTTTAAAATGTTTTTATCGGATATGTTTTATAGCAAAAAGTAATAATTTATAATTTTTTAAAAAATTGTTCTTTTTTTGTTTATAGTACAAAAAAAAAAAAACGCAGAGGTGATCAAATTCCATCAAAGAAAGCTCTATTTGTGGGGTAAAAATTACATAAATATCATTTATGTACAGCATTGCATGACCGCACAACTGTCAGTTAAAGTAACACAGCGCCGTATCACAAAAAATGCCCTGGTCAGGAAGGGGGGTAAATCCTCAGGGCGGCAAGTGGTTAAGCATTTCTACTAGGCCACGGTTTCATACAGAGACACTAGACAGGTTTTATTGAAGACTTTAAGACTACAGTGCAATTATTTAATTGAAAAGCAAGGAAAATATTGTAATGACCCTATTTACAGTATTTACGCACTTTTACTGGTCTGCTTTCAGGAAGGTCTTGTCAGTACGTGTAATAGTGTATCAGAACAAATATCTGTGTGCAGGTGTGCATGTGCAATAATTATTAATTAATGCTGGTGCTGAACAGGCTATTTAAACTTATCAGCTGCACAAGGCCAGTGCTGTCTTGTCTACAGCATTTCTGTGATATCTATGATCTGAGACTCTGGAATGATTACCCACTACAGACAAAGCTTCCTTTGACCTGCTCCTGATAGCCACCTTTACCGACCCCAGCTTGCACTTGGACTATGTTTTTGCTTGCTCCTTCTGTTCCTGACCAGCTCATCTCTGACTACACTTCTGCCAAATATATTCAAATATATTGTACTTGATCTGAGCACCAGTAACCAACCGCATTTCATACCATGTCTGAGTCTCAGTGGTAGGTCACCTCCAGCCTGCAGTCTCATGGTCAACACTCTTGCCTGTGCACATGCTCCAGGTCACAAGCTATAAAACAGTCCACCATTTTTGCACTGTTCCTGTGATTGTCACCCACTGCTGCAGAATACAGCTTGGCATTCCTGTGTCCAGTCCCCTGTCCATCATCTACTGTGGATAAATTACTCAGTGCTTACTGGTTCAGATATACCTGTCCACCTGTATCCTGCTGGCAAGAACTATGAGGAGCTTTGCCACGTACTTAACGAGGTACTTAACGAGGTGCCCTGAACTAAAGGTGTAAGAAAGGGCATCCTCATTGCTTCAGGCTTCTCCACCAGATACGTGACGGCCACAGTTTAAACAAGATGGCCAACAGCTTTTGTTTCAAAAATCAACTTTAGAGAACATCTATTTTACCGAACAAGACAGCTAAATATTGTACTGACTCCATACACAGTATTTAAACATTTTAATTGGCCACATTTAGAACATGAAAGACATCAGAAAGCTTTTAATTAAAGAAAAAAAAACACATTAGAGTGAATTACTTCACTGAAAAAGGTGGCAACATGTTATGTTGACTCCATGCACAGAGCATAAACACCTTTACTAAACTTAAAAAAATACTATTTAGAGTACACTATTTCAGAAAAAAACTGCCGCAATATTCTCAATTGTCATTGAATTAGAATTAGAATGCAACAAACTAGGAGACACAAAGCTTGATTAACCCTGCAGCAAAAAAAAAATTTAGCAGAGGACCTGCTACAGAAACAATATGTATGGTATCTTTACTGTGCCTGATTACCAGAACATACCAGAAACTATGAGATACAACAGGACCCTGCAGAAAAATGACAAATGTTGCCACTGAGGCCTAACTGCTGAAAAAAACTGAATGGGGAAAGAACAAAGAGGCGCACAGGCCTAGTGCATTACCATAAAAAATGTTTAATAAAAAATAAAGTAGGTGTTGTACTCACAAACAACAATATAGTCAAGGCACATCATAAAAGAACAGCTGGGTCAACACCGCGCTGAGTAACAGTCCACAATAGGGAGTTTAGACATCCAAAATGCTGACGCGTTTCGAGGACTTGCCTCTTCCTCAGAGCCAAGCACAGGAGCATTTGTGTTTGCTGAAAAAAACTGTCTGTGGAATGTTTGCAGTGCTGGAGCTTTGGTTTAGAGAGAGAACAAAATAGCAATGGTGGCAGAAATGGAGTGATGGCAGAAAATGAAAATGGTGGCAGGCCAACAGGGGTGAAAAGAACTGGTGATGTTGGCAGGATTTGGTGATGGTGGGAGGTCAGCATCCATAAAAGGAGCTGGTAATGGTGGCAGGCCAGCAGTGGTGGCAGGGGATTGGTATGGTGTCAGGCAGGCAACAGCAGAAGTTGGTAATAGAGCCAGGCCAGCAGCAGTGGCAGAAGATGGTAATGGCAATTATTAATCATTAATGTATTAATTTGGGGCCAGAATCCAAGAAAAAAAATGTATAGTTCACAATAGCTGCAGGTATTTGGTTCGCATTGCTGATCCAGGGCTAATTTCAATTTATAAAAATGGATCAATCAACTGTGAGTTGTCTCTATCACAAAACCACCAGTTGCAAGTAATGTCTTCTCTAGCAGCACAATGCCCGCAGGGGCAGTCAACAGTGTTATTACATACTGAGTGTAAGGGAATCACGGTGAGAAGATTGCAAATAGAAGTGCACATGCGCAAAGAAATGCACGATCAAGCACGCGCACTTGCACACGCACAGCAAAGATTGGGACCAGACGGACTATTTAAAAGGTGCCTCTGCCTGTGCTGAGTGCTGACTGGACTTCAGCTGTTCCCTGTTTCCTGCTCGTTCATGTGTGATTTCCTTGTTGCTGACCCGGCTTGTTCCTGACCTGATTCTTGATTACTCTCCTGCTTGATACTTGTACCTGACCTCGGCTCTGCTCCTGACTTTGGCTTGCTTATGATTTGGTACCTCGCTGTCCGCCCGTTGATGACCCCGGCTATTCCTATGACATTGCTCCTGTCTCCCATCCCAGCTTCCTGCCTTGCTCTGGTGCACACCTGGCGATCTACCATACCAGCTCTGCATATCACTACTGTTTCTGAATCGGAGGTTCATCAGTCTTCCAAAGCTTCCAACTGCTACAAACAACATCTGCTGGCGCTCTTGTCCCCCTGGTCCCTAGACACCCTCTGTTCCACTTCCAGAGGGGTCAGGGCTAGTGACACAAGTCAATTCAGTCTCCAATCAGGTACGTGACACTGAGACAGTTCTGGTCAGTGATCAAGCCTGGGCACCAAAAACTCCATGGGTTCCTAAGTTTCAACCCTGGACTCCTGGTAATCCAAAATCATAAGGTTTAGGCACTGTCTGTGATTGCTGCCAGCAGCCCGGACAGTGTGATCTATTCTAAAGAAAGACTTTAAAGCAAAACTGAGGCATTCACTGCCACTGCTGTTCCTCCTTTCAGCAATCAGAGGAACTGAGGCATGTTGACCACGAAAGAGGATCCTGACACTCTCTAGAAAGACCCTGACCACCCAAGAAGATTTTACACCGCACATCTTAAAAGTGGCACTGTTTTTTCTGCAATTTTCCCCCTGTTTTGGGGATCAAACAGGGTGGCCAACCAAAAATGGTCCTTCTCCTTCATGGCTTGAATTTTGGGATCCTTGCGTAGCCACTGCAGCATAAACGAGTCAATTAGCTAAAAATTTCCTACAGCTGATACCCCATGTCTTCATTGTTGCTGATGACAACAGTGTCCTCAATAATCTTACTCCACCCATGTAAATCTCTCAGGGTTTCTGAGGGTTGAAATGTATCCCTGGAAGCATTCCCCATCTCCTCTTCACCGTCAAAACCTCTACCCTCCTTCTAGTACTCCTCCTCTGACAAATGTTGCCTCACAGAGATGAAGTCAGTTGTGAAAGGAATCTGCTGGCCTTGAAGCACTAGGAAGTCCTTCTCTTTCTCCTGCTGTGCCTCCAGTGCCTGATCTATTACATTGTGCAGTGTGTGCTCCAGCAGGAACATCTGAGGGATCATGTTGCTAATCCCCACCTCACCATATTGGTTACCTCTTCAAATCGCAACAAGATGGTACATAATTCCATGAATCACTAGTTACTGCTTTGGTGAAAAGAACCCAAGATCCCCAAAGCCTATCCTCCTGTACTTGTACAGGTGCTTGTTGTCTGACCTCCTGCAGGTGCAGCTGCTGCACAATGGTCAACGTTGAACTGATTACTGCATGTGTAGTACATTGCCACTTGCTCCAGTTCCATAACCAAAGTTTGTACATTGGCATAGACTTGGAGCTGAAGGAAGAGACTGCAGTAGCCTATGCAATGCACCTGCGATTCACTGATTGTGGCTGCAATGCTTTGCAGGCTCATATGCACATTGTTTTCTGCAAATGTGGGTGCATTTATTATTTTTGTGCAAAAGGTAGACTTTGCCTTTAGGTTTACTGTATATTGCTACATGAAAGACCTTCTTCCAAACTAGTTCTCCCTGTAAATATACTCTCTCAGCTGTTCCTATATACTGCAAGCCTGCACACACTAACAAAAGACTGCTGAAAATGCTTACCTTTAGGGGAAAGGGGCTGACACATAAGAAAGCCCCCATTACTGGCCCTCCTAAGCCACCTGTTTCTAGTTCTAAGGCCAGAAAGAGTATAATCTGTAATTATTTACTATGGCAGTAAACAATCACATTAGTTTATATTTTCTGGAAGTACACCAAAGATGCAGCATGCAGGACTTTGCAGGTGCAGTTTCAGAAAACGTGGCGAATACCTAATAGAATCTATGTGACCATGGTTAAAACCATGGGTAAAACTGCAGTGCACCAGTGTGAACCCACTTAAAAGCACATAAGACTAAGTACTATTATAGGCGGATGAAACAACGGAAAATTCTTTGGTTGCAGTTATAAAAGGTACTGCTGGAGGACAACATAGAAAGAGGGGGAGGGAGAGAGATTTGGGAGAGAGAAGGAAAGAAGGGAAGAATTGAGGGAGGGAGGGGAAAGTTCTGTCACAGTGCTTGCTCAATTGGGTGGTCCTGGATTCAATTGGGTGGCTCAGTCAGTGGCTTCATGTTCATGATGTAGCTGGCAGCTGTTCTGTTTAAAGTTTCTGGTCCACACAACCCCTTCACATACACAGCACAGGCTACATGCTGAGGATTGGAGTGTGGGGTGGACACAGGAACAAAGGAGGAAAGGAGCAGATCCAGCATCCCTCCCATTCATGCAGTAGAGAGGATGTGCTGGCTGGGCACTGTGAGAATGTAACAGAAACACTCAAACATGACAGATGCACCCAGCCACCCCTAAATTTATGGACAGCTTCTCCTTTCCCATGGACATTTATGAACAGGAGAAATCAGGCTCTTTTTTAAAAATTGGTACAGTTGGCAATGCTGCCTGTAAATGAAAAAAATAGATAGTATCCCCAGCGTCCACCCATGGTGCCTTGGCAAGGGTGAAGTCATCCTGCTTGTGGTGTATAGAATATTCCGTATGTTGCTGAGAAGGTGCTGCCATCACTTTGCTACAGTCTGTTCCCATGTGATTTGGAGTACTCAGCATTTCCCCAGACCTCAATGGAGGATGATGACATCATTCCGTGCACCACAGATGCCAGAGAAAAGGAGAGTAAAACATATTTTTTATACAGTGACTTGAAAAAGTATTTGTACCCCTTGAAATTTTCCACATTTTGTCAGGTTACCACCAAAAAAATGCACGTAAATTACACACAGGTGGACTCTATTTACTAATTGGGTGACTTCTGAAAGCAATTGGTTCCACTAGATTTTAGTTAGGGGTATCAGAGTAAAGGGAGGCTGAATACAAATGCATGCCACACTTTTCAGATATTTATTAAAACAATTTGAAAACCATTTATCATTGTCCTTCCACTTCACAATTATGTTCCACTTTGTGTTGGTCTATCACATAAAATCCCAATAAAATGCATTTACGTTTTTGGTTGTAACATGACAAAATGTGGATAATTTCAAGGTGTATGAATACTTTTCAAGGCACTGTACTTGAGCAGGCTTTTTTTTATAACTTTATTTACAGTGTTTCACCAAGAGAGAGGAGCAAAGGTAAACAGCAAACCTTGCATGTAGCGCAACATCCACTTTAACCAGTTTCCGCCAGCAGCGCTCACATATGCAGGGGCAGGGCAGGTGAGCCTTAACACACAGCTGCCGCATTTATGTGTCCACAGAGAACCATTGCTTTTGCTGAGAGTGGCATGAACAGCTCCAGGCCATTGTTCATGATTGGGAGCTTCCAACCATGTACCTGCTGTGACAGCCAATCATGTGGTCACATGATAAGGAAGCCCATCTCTTCCTCTTGGTGTAAGGAGTTTCTTAAAGAACTGCTGAGCAGCAGAAGTGCCAAGGGTTTATGTGCATTAACATGTTAAAGCCTGACTTCAGGGTATTACCAACCCCCCTCTAACTATCTGCTAGAATGAAAAAGAAACTATCTAAATGTCCACTTACTTAACTGAAGCCACAGTCACATAATGATCCTTCTTTTTTCCGTTTACATCTGGGCAGGGCTTTTTCTCATAAATTAGGTGCAGATACTTCCCCCTTCCAAGTTACCACTTCTCACCGCAACCAACCCACCTTCAAGGGGTACAATACCCTACCCATCTCCCAGTACCACCTGATTGGAGAATGCAGAACCAAGTATCATTTTGTAATGCTAAGTAATTTGTATGTAATTTGTTAATGATAACAAGTGTAGCACTCTCAAGTGTTCTAATAGTGTTAGTGTAGGTACCGTATTTGTCGGCGTATAAGACGACTGGGCGTATAAGACGACTGGGCGTATAAGACGACCCCCTACTTTTCCTGTTAAAATATAGGGTTTGAACTATACTCGCCGTATAAGACTACCCCTCTTCCAACGCACACCAAATAAAAATGAAAAAACATCAGATTTGATTTCAATATGGTATGGTATTTCAGTATGGTATTCCAATGATGGGGTGCTATTCCTCCCACTGACACCAATGATGGGGCATGATTCCTCCCTCTGATACCAATGATGAGGCACTACTCCTCCCACTGACACCAATGATGGGGTGCTATTCCTCCCACTGACACCAATGATGGGGTGCTATTCCTCCCACTGACACCAATGATGGGGCATGATTCCTCCCTCTGATACCAATGATGAGGCACTACTCCTCCCACTGACACTAATGATGGGGCACTATTTCATCCACTGACACCAATGATGGGGCACTATTCCTCCCACTGATAACAATGATGGGACACTATTCCTCCCACTGACACCAATGATGGTGCCCCATCATTAGTGTCAGTGTGTGAGGAATAGTGTCCCATCATTAGTCAGTGGGAGGAATAGTGCCCCATCATTGGTGTCAGTGGGAAGAATCGTGCCCCATCATTGGTGTCAGTGGGAGGAATAGTGTCCCATCATTAGTGTCAGTGGGAGGAATAGTGCTCCATCATTAGTGTCAGTGGGAGGAATAGCACCCCATCATTGGTGTCAGTGGGAGGAATAGCGCCCCATCATTGGTATCAGTGGCAGGAATTGCGCCCCATCATTGGTGTCAGTGGGAGGAATAGCGCCCCATCATTGGTATCAGTGGAACGAAAAGTGCCCCATCGTTGGTGTCAGTGGGGAGGAGGAATAGTGCCCCATCATTGGTGTCAGTGGGGAGAATAGTGCCCCATCATTGGTATCAGTGGGAGGAATAGTGCCCCATCATTGGTGTCAGTGGGGAGAATAGCACCCCATCATTGGTGTCAGTGGGGGAGGAAAAGTGCCCCATCATTGGTGTCAGTGGGGAGGAGGAATAGTGCCCCATCATTGGTGTCAGTGGGGAGGAGGAATAGTGCCCCATGGTTGGTGTCAGTGGGGGAGGAATAGTGCCCCATCATTGGTGTCAGTGGGGGAGGAATAGTGCCCCATCATTGGTATCAGTGGGGAGAAAAGTGCCCCATCATTGGTGTCAGTGGGGGAGGAATAGTGCCCCATCATTGGTGTCAGTGGGGAGGAGGAATAGTGCCCCATCGTTGGTGTCAGTGGGGGAGGAATAGTGCCCCATCGTTGGTGTCAGTGGGGGAGGAACAGTGCCTCATCGTTGGTGTCAGTGTGGAGGAGGAATAGTGCCCCATCGTTAGTGTCAGGGGGAGAGGAGCGGCTGCTCCTTTTTTCAGTTCGGCCGCTTGATTTTCGCAGGGCCGTTCGGCTCCGCCTCCTCGCCGGTGATTGGTTGCCTGTGTGCCTTTCCAGTGCTTGCGCCCAATCACCGGTGAGGAGGCGGAGCCGAGCGGGCGTCGGGACCATCGAGCGGCCGAACTGAAAGAAGGAGCAGCCGCGCTTCCTGGACCGGATCGTCGTGGAACCGGGACCGGAGCCAGGTAAGGTACAGCAGCCCCTCTGCCCACCCCTGTACTTGGTGTCCGTTGGAGGAGGAGGGGGGGTGGCGCCGCCCCTCGAAAAAGTGCCGCCCTGACACCGGCTCGCCGTATATCGGCGTATAAGACGACCCCCGACTTTTCAAAAGATTTTCACGGGTTGAAAAGTCGTCTTATACGCCGGCAAATACGGTAATCTTATTATGGAATGATTCATGGTAACTGTGTGGGTCTGTAATTAGGTTTGGTTACTGCAGGTCAGGCTGGGCCAGTCAGCAGGTTGGGACTTTGTTGCCTCCACCTAGTTCTGGAGAACCATGGAAGCTTCCAAGAGCCAATAGGAGGAAGGGGTGGAGACATGTTTATGAAGTCTGACCAATCCCAGGCTTGGAAGCCCTGGTAGTGTGGTAAGGCTAACCCATAAATATGAGAGAGCCATGCTAGCAGGGGAGTCAAGTGGAAGATGGAGTGCTGAGGAGGCTGTTATTGGCCGGGAAGGGGTCTTCTAGGTGTAGGGCAGGGGTAGGCAACCTGCAGCTCTCCAGCTGTTGCAGGACTACAAGTTCCATCATGCCTCTGCAAGTCATAGCTGTAACTGTCAGTTTTGTAATGTTGCAATGCCTCATGAGAAATGTAGTTCCACAACAGCTAGAGAGCCGCTGGTTGCCTACCCCTGGTCTAGGGGGAACTTGGCCTCCAGGCTTGGCTCGGGCTGGCTCAGGAAGGTCCATTCAGGATCATGGTTTGGGAGCATGGAGGACAGCGTGAGCATATCAGCACACCCAGGAATTCACGAGGGGAGAGGCTGCTACATGTAGCAAGCTTTCAAAGGACAGCGCTGTGTTTAACCCATTATACTTTTCCTAGGAGATCTTCAGAGCAGTCAGAAGGGCTGGTAGTGTCTGTAGGCTGTGGAGCTGGGGGCAGTTCTACAGGTAGAGGAGATACTTCTGCATCTAGTTTGCAACAATCTGTGCTCATTTTCAGAGGGGCCTGAGAGTCCTTAGTCTGTAAGGGGTTTTTGCTACTGATCCATAAAGACTGACCGTATTCAAGGAAAATAACAGTCCAGGATCTTTTTCTGTTCATAGGAGGGAAGTTGTCCTTGTACATTGCTTCAGTCAAGTTTGGCATCCCATAATCCATTTTACCCTATCCAAGTTATTTCCCCCAATTAAACAACAAAACCAAGCTCATGGACTGTTCACCAACTGTGGATGCAAGTGTGGACAAAATGCGTGTTGCCTGGCTGTGCCCTACACAAGAAAAGTAATGGGATACATCCCTGAATCCAGCAACAATACACCCCCAGCAAAAATAGATCTCCACAGCAACAAAATATCTCTCCAGTAACAATGGACCCCCCAGCAACAACAGACCACCTGTAAGACAATACTCCCACGCCAGCAACAATGGATCAATCAACAATAATTCCTCCTGCAACAATAGATCCCCCCCCATAAGCAACAATAAATTCCCCAGCAGCCATCATCAATAGACCCTCCAGCACACCACATAACCTCTTGTCATTACATGAATTCAGTGCTGGAGGTGGTGAAACTGCGTTCCTCCTCACTCTTGCTGAAAAAAATCCTGCTTTTGGAGATCCTTCTTTGATTGTCCACATTACTGCCTGCTTGATGTGCACAATTCCTGTTGGTGGAAGTGACACTTGGTGGAAGTGACACTTGCGGTGGCAGGGCCCTCTTTCATAGACTCTAGAGGCAGGAGAGCTCACAGGAGCAGTGAGGGGACTGGTGCCCAAGAAGATAATAAAAATGGAAAAATGTCTGGTGCCTAGGAGAGGAAATTAGCTTGGCTCGTAGAGGAAACTGTGACTATGATCCATTACACTGCAGAGTGGCTTAGTAAGTGTCTGCAATCAAGACTGATTAGTAAGGTAATTAATACACAATGTACTATATACATTTATTTTTTTCCTGGAGATGGGCTTAAAGCTTTCAGGAATATTTTGGCTTTATATACAATACACTTTAAAGTGGAAGTAAAGTCCACTTTGTAAGTTGTACCTACAGGTAAGCCTATAATAAGGCTTATCTGTAGGTACAGTGAATATCTCCTAAACATTCGCACAGCATGCAGTTGGTGATGTCATGCGCTCTGTAGGGATGAAGCAACACGTCGGACCATCAGAGCTCCATGCTACAGCCAAGGGCTCCCGTACGTGATGTCATTGCGGCTCCGGTCATTCATAATCGAAAAGAAGACTGGGTGAAGATGGCGGCACCAGGGACCCATGACAGTGCGGTGCTGGAGGGCTCCATGTAAAACTACAGAAAAACTAAAAATCCTCCTGCGCTGATACGGAAATACCCTAACCAATAGCGGCCAACACCCAATGATAATACCAATCAGAACAAAAAAAAGAAAAAGAATGGTGCAGCGCTAACTACAAAGGTGAATAGAAATGAATAAACATGAATAAAAATAAATGTGTGTCCATACAATCATAAAGTGCTAATAAATCAACAAACCAAAAATATACATATAACAATATAGTGCTAATCAAAACCGTGATAACAAAGTGAACAATACTAGTGTATGGGTCACCTTAGTGACCTAAAAATGGTGATAAACACACACAATATAAAATGAAATAAACTGGTGTTAAGTGTCCTTGATAATAATCAAAAAACCTTTTAAAGCAAGTACTGATAAGTCCATAAAGTAACAAGTGCTGATAAAATGTGATAAAACACCATGCAATGTGTTAAACGTGAACACTTTGTGCAAGTGCCGGCACACTTTAAATCCACTCCAGCTGCAGTGCCTCCTCACCTCCTTCCTGCGACCCAAAAAGGCCCAACAGGCATTCAGGATCACTCTGGATCCTTTATATCTCCGGCTAATACCTCTCCAGAAAGCCAAGGATCATAAACGGTCTCCTATTCAGCCTCCTTCATACCCCAAGGAAGTCACGAGACCACGTGACGTAACGCGTAGGTAGCGCCGATACGCAGCTTCCGGTACGAGCGACGCACTTCCGGTGGAGGACGTAAGTTCATGTGAGTGTACTTCCTATGTTTAAATATAGACTGCATTATTATTAATACTACACTATAGAGGATCTTTTCTAATACTCACTGGGATTGTGAGTAATATACCCTACAAAGTATCCTTCTAAAAGGCAGAGGAGGAAGCATTTGGAGGCTGAATAGGAGACTGTTTATGATCCTTGGCTTTCTGGAGAGGTATTAGATATAAAGGATCCAGGATCCAGTTTATTTCATTTTATATTGTGTGTGTTTATCACCATTTTTAGGTCACTAAGGTGACCCATACACTAGTATTGTTCACTTTGTTATCACGGTTTTGATTAGCTCTATATTCTTATATGTATATTTTTGGTTTGTTGATTTATTAGCACTTTATGATTGTATGGATACACATTTATTTTTATTCATTTTTATTCATTTCTATTCACCTTTGTAGTTAGCGCTGCACCATTCTTTTTCATTTTTTTGTTCTGATTGGTATTATCATTGGGTGTTGGCCGCTATTGGTTAGGGTATTTCCGTATCAGCGCAGGAGGATTTTTAGTTTTTCTGTTCATCTTATTAAGTCTGCCATAATGTACTAGTATGCGGTGCATACTAGTACAATATGACCTAAATCTGCATGGGGTCCATTATTTTGTTTTTTGGGGGGGGGTTTACTACCACTTTAAGCAAAAGAAATCTTTCACTTGTTCTCAGGGAAGCACGATAGCTAGACTCAGCTGACCATACTTATAAAAAAAGAAATTGCCCATTTATCAATTAACAGTCCAGAGTTCCCCATCTCAAATGAGAATCCATAATTTGTCCCCAGGTAACCCACCAGCCTACTGATTTTCTCAGCTTTAATGAATAATCAGACAATTTACAAAGGAAGCGACTATGCATGTAAAGGTGGGAAATGGATTTCTGGAAGCTGATGATGAAAAGGTCATGTGTTAAGCCGACTGTTACTGTCATCATTTATTTATCACCAGTGTACCAGAACGCGGGACTAGCAGTCTCAGACACAGAAAATGCAATGTCAAGAAATACCTATTTCCACATGAGGAGCTATAAGCAAGGACTGCAACTGGATGGAGACATTATTAATCACTGCTTCTGCCAATCACTGCAGTAAATCCAGTTTTGATTTCACAAATTGTAAAGTAGCAATGTATCAAACTTCCATAAAAAAAATTTTTATGCTATTTTGTAATTCTAAGCATTTGGAACCCATAGCAAGCAATCAATACGTAGCATACATTTGTTTTATTTTGATGAGAAACAACTCACTAGAGGGGTAAATCAGGTGAGACATCCTCAATCAGCAAGGAATAGCTGAGAGCATTGATTGAATTATTATGAAAAATCTGCAGAATTCAACTGTCCTTAAAGTGGTATTAAATCCCAAACCAAAAATGTAATATATTACGGCTTACCAATCATTCGATGTGGTGGCTGCATCAGTTTTAGTTTCTTAGGCTTTGTTCCCTCTGTTTTCACCTGGCGATCTGGTCAGTAATACCCCTCCCGTATTAGAGTGCTCCCATTGTGGATGAATGAGCAAGGGGCAGCATTGGCAGTCTGAAGGAAGTAGTGTTAGATGTGCTAGCAGATTTACACTACCAAACTCAAGCCAAACTCCAGCTATTACTTTATAAGTAGTTACACCAAACAGTTTTTTTTTTCTTCTGGGATAAAGATTTTACATAAATAAAAGCTGATCATTGTAAGCACCCCTGCTAGTGTTAAACGGTTTGTCTCATCCAAGTAAACTGATAAATTCTTCTGGAGAGCTTGATCTTTTGAAAAAAACAGACTTGCTGGCCAGATCATTAGATGAAAATAGAAGAAAGAAGAAATCTTAAAAAAGAAAACTAATGCAGTAATCACATCAAAAAACGGTAAGCTGCATTTCAATAAATGTTTGCTTTTGAGTTTAATACTATTTTCATTTTGAAGAACAGTCCTAACTTTTAAAAACAACATTTTTAAACTATAGCCCGAGAAGCTTTTTCATAAAGATTATTCTGTTCTTTTGTGACCCATCTAATCAAGATGTGCAGTTACAGCAAAATCTATTGAAGCGTAAATTATTTCCTAGACTGCATGTCCAGCAAAACCTTTTCCATTGGGAAACAATGGACCTGCTTTCACATTATATTGCTATTCCGTGTTTAGTTACGGATATTTCCCTCACTTACCTACTGACGCTGGGTTCACCAAAAAGGAACTGAAAGAACATATCCAACTGCAACACAGACACAAATAAACTGCCTTTTGTTAAAAAAAAATTAATTTCAGTCCCCTGAAATTGTTGTCCCATCCCTCTTCTCCCACGTGGCTTTCTGAGTGTCTGGCACACGCACATATGTGATGAAAGTCTCTGCAGGGTTCTGAAGATTTGGCAGAGATTTTTGTCACATCTGTGCATGTGCCAGACACCTTCAGCACATTTGCGAGCATGCGCAAACAACGGCAGTATCTGCAGTCTTTGTACTTTTGGTGTCCACACGCATGCATAGGAAACTTCTGCGTTTCATGTGCAGGTTCCAATGGCGTGCGTGCGTCCGTCCAACAGTAAAATTACCGGCTAGGATGACTGACATGGACATCCCAGGAGGAAGGAGGGGCACAATACCATTCTTGCCTAGACGAGGAACAAGAAATTGCTACTGTGAAGCCCTAATAACGTAAAAACCAATAATACTAAATTTGTATCCAATTGTGGGAGAGCCAGAACGAAAGAAGTTATTTTATTGGCTGAAGTTTCACTTTAATTAGAGCAAAGGAAAGCTGGACCTCAGCCAATTTTTTTATTGCTGTGTTTCCCTATTGCAGATTCTCCCTCAACTTAGGTCTTTTAGCAAATGTCAACATGATTTATCCATAAACCATTTTTTAAACCTTGAAGAAGAGGGAGGCTTATCCCCTGAAATGTGTTGATGTATCCAGTGTTCTTGTTCAATAAAGATCATTCCCAAGCAAGGTGGCCATCTTTACTGTGTGCTCCTAACCACATATTCAGGTTATGAATTATTTAATGGTAATGAATGCTCATGCCTGTCTGCTGTGATTTACTGCACATTTGTACAGTGTTATGCTAGCAAAAGACCATTACAAATTGTTTTGAAATGACGTGTTACAATAACACAAACATTTTTAGTAAATGACAATATAGTAAGTGTTTTCCAATGCAGAGTTTAGCATAAAATCCAAGAAATAATGTGATTCAGAATCAGCAAAAATGTGATTCAGATTCGGCAAAAAACCCAAAGACATATTGATTTGTCACACGAACTGCATTTGCCCGGCTCTGAAAAGTGCAGAAATGTGTCTGGCGTGAATGAGACCTTAGACTAATGGCACTCAATGTCACTTTTCTAAATGATGACCTCTCCTTGGGACGGGATTCACATAAGCCTCACAGACAGTTCCTAATCCATTCTAAATAGGGGAAACTAGAGAGCACAAAAGTCTACTCCAAAAGTTCCAAGAGTTGCAATGTATCCTGACTGATTAGGAGAATACAACATTAACCAGTAACCTTGCCCAAAAAGCGACACTTACCCTCCATTTATATCAAGCCTGACTTTGAAATCGTGCGACTTACAGTGAAGTCGCACGATTTCAAAGTCGGGGGACCGGCCAATTTCAGGTGCGATTTGCAAGACATCTGATACAGATGTCTATGCAAATTGCACACGATGTGACCGGGGGCTTAGACAGATTAAGTTAGAAAGGGCAAAGCCATAGCTTTATTTGTGTAGCACTACCCCCTTAGGAGTTGCTGGGTTATTTTCAGGCTCACTGTCGTTCTGGACCCCTTTCTGAAAGCCCAACCCCTGCTGACACCACAAGATTCCTTTAACCAGAGTAAATTAACACCAGAAAGTATACTCACACACAGATTAGAGTGAACTGATATGAGATTTATAATAAATTTCAATGTAAACTTGGCTGAACAGTACAAACTGGTATTGATACTCAGAATGGCAATAATTACTCTAAGCAACTCTAAGCAATGATGTAACACATAAAGCAGAAGTTCAATCAATGTTAGCAGCCCTACTTTTCAGAAATGAACCCAATGCCTCTGACCTGAGGTGATGGCAACGCCAGTAAGCAATAAAAATTAGTAACAATGGGGCTAGCTCACTTTTGGTCCTCAGAGTGTGACGGCAAGGTTTAAATCTGAGGTAAAAGAGCTCTTTGACCAGGGTAGTCAATGTCCCTTTGAATGTGGTGAGGACTTCTTTGCGTGCTCGCTGGGGCCCAAATGGTGCACAAGTAAGCAGGGATATAAATGATGTAAGTGATAGTTCCTGACAAGATTGATACTAAGGGGAGGTAGAAGAAAAAAACAAAGACTTTCTCTTTAAGTGACACTTGATTTGCATGTGGTCTCCTTTCATGTGATGAGAAAAGAGCAGCTTTTAGGCAAATAAAGTGTTAAACTGGCAAATGGGCTTGTTGGCAAAAGGGCAACTCCACTCCGGGATGTGGTGACCAATGGCAGTAGTGGTAGAATTTCCTTTAAGAGGATAAGCCAGTGTTTCAGGGAGTTCTCATGTGACCTGACCTGCAGGAGGTGTGCACTGCGGTCAGCTCTAATGATTTAACTGTACTGCAAATGTGTTCAACAATGGCGGCTATGGGAACTAGGCTATGGGAACATGTGTTAACTGGATGCAATGTCCACAGCTGTGTACAGGTAAAGTAGCAGTTATGAGGAGAATGTGCAGTGTTCTCTTGCTTAACTGGTGTATAAGACTCTCTCACCCGACCGGTGGCTTCCAGCAGGTTCTGGCTGTCTCTCTCTCGGTGAGTGGAGGCCCCTACAGGTTCTCCGGTCTCACGTGCAACGTTCTGTCCAGTCCCTGCACTCTGGGTCACCTGCTGGCAGACTGTCTCGCTGAACAAGGTGGCAAGGTCAGTGCTCAGCGTCTCCTCCTTGCTTCTCCTCTCTCCAACTCTGCGGCCTGGTCCAATTCTCTGGCAGTCTGCACCTCTCCCTCTCTCTCTGCTTCCTCTCTCCAGCTCTCTCCCCTCTCACTAGCTGTCCAGTCTCTGGGGCTTGTGTATATATATGCCCCCGCCCACATGCCAGCACTTCTGGGAAAAGTAGTCCTCTGATACACTGCTCCCCAGCAAAGTCCTGCGATTCAGTATACAAGGTCCATGGGGCTGCTCTGAAGAATGTCAGTGAATTTGCAGGACACTGCCATCTTCTGTTGGTTTTAACATCCTGCAGCTGACATTACAGCAAAGGTGTTACATTTCAAATTTCCAACATAAACACTTAACCAGTGTCAGTTACAGTTAGATTGTTTACACACTTAAACATTAACTTGCCCTAGTCTAAAAGACTTGTCCTCACCATGAGTGCCTGACAGACATTGAATTGACCCAACTTCCACTCAAGGGTGATTTACAATGCCTGTCAGTTTTTTCCATCCGAATTTCATAGGGGAGATTTCCCTTCATTCTTTGTCCCATTGCCAAAACAAGAAGTGAGAGGAAATCCCTCCGAAGTGAAGGAATACTGCAGTGTCATCAGGGTCACCATTACTAGTGTCGCCTTTGGAAAATTTCCCCTCTATTACTGTTTTGGTGACTACCCAAAATGTGGGATTTTCTTTTACTTTTGATGATAGCAGTAAACAGGACAAACATTTTCATTTTGGATAGCGTAAGGAAGGGTTATAGCCCCTGTCAGATTTCCTTTTTTTTTTACCTCTGTATCCCATTCGGGAGATTTACCTTCATAGCCAAAACAGGAAATGAGAGGAACTTTTTGCAAATTAAGGGAATCCTTTGGAACCCCACCTCCCCCACGTCACCAGAACTAGTGTCCCCATTGGAAGAATTCCCCTCTATTCCTGTTTGGTGACAGCCCAAATTTTGTGATTTTCATTCACTTTCACCGGGATAAAGGTAAATAGGGCAAATGGAGAGGGTGAATCTCTCTAACAGAGGCATGGGCAGCAATAAATACCTTACAGGTGTTCTAATCCTTCTCCACTCTATTCAAAACTGGAAAAAAGAGTGTTGGCTTTAGTTACACTTTAATATGTAAAGATATCCAGTTCTGTTTTTCAGAAGAGGTTCTACAGCAGCTGGGGGTGTAGCAGGTGCTGACAGCGATTAAGCTATTTTTATGTTTCCTAATGGCCTCTGTGAAAATGCTGATTGCTCATTTTTAGGATGTTTTACAATTGATTCTGTCAATGTGAAGCACATATTTAAAAGCACATGATTTCTTACAGTGCAAATAATTTCCGCATTTTGTAGGACTTTGATGAATCAGCATGAAGACTTGGGCACACCAATGAGAGATAGTTTACAGCCTGCATTACTGCCAGGTATACAATCTACACATTATGAATAACTCTTTCCCTTCCAAAGTACCACTATTTCTTATAAATATTAGTAGGCATTCATATTTTGTCCATTTAGAAACACATCCAATTATTTCTTAAGCAATCTGCTGAATTAGCTAGAACCATCTCCTTGGTACAACCAGATAAAACTTAATCTGCTATCCAGAGAAGTCTTCTCCTGGATCTAACCAGTCTACTAATCCCTGATGTTTCTTGTCTGGATTCAGCAAAGGGGTGGCAGACACTCCGATCATATAACTCTGGCTGAGCAACCAATCAGCGCTTCAACCTCATACACAACACACAATGGCCTCAATCGACATGCTGAAGCTCACAACTGTCACAACTGAAGCTAGTGATATTTAAAGTTTAACAAAAATGTTTTTCCAAGTTTTAGATATAGGGATGTTTACAACCTCTATCAGTTTTTTATTGCTGTCCATGTGTCCGTTAAATGTATCCAATACATCGCTATTTTTCAATGGAAGAAAAGGTGAACAAAGATCCAAAATGTTATGGTAGTCAAAGAAGGGGTATCTTTCAAAGGGGACACCTTTCGTTGTGCTAACTGTCAGAGGTGAGATTTATGCTCATTTTGTGGAGATTTCCTCCTACTACTTGCTCAATCTATGGATACAGGTAGAGCAGTAAAATTCCTGAAGATGCCGCTGGGCAAAACGTATGTTGAAGCACGATTATGTCACTTCCGGGTCCAGGGACATGACGTTCAGCCATAGCGAGGTTTGGAGTAGACGTTGGCCATATCTGATATTCACAAGCTGTAGCTACTGGTGCCGGTACAATAGGCACCACTTTATGTTGGTCACCAGCTCTGAGGAAAGGGATTCGTCCCCGAAACGTGTCAGCCATTTGACCGCACTGACAGTGAGAACACCTTGCCTGCCGTTGTGGCCATTGTTATTTTTCTATGCTTTTTAGATACATGCTTCGTCTGTGAGTATGTTTTTATTATTCTTTCACTCCTACAATAAACCTTGGATAATGCACTAGCTGTGTGCGCCACCTGTTTTCTCTCTATCCAGTGGCTGATTTCCCCGTCTGAGGAGGGCTGCACCCCTGAAGCATTTCCTTTGGTTGTCGCTGTCCTGGTACCCTTGGCTTTCATTTTGGCTGTGCATATCCTAAGGCGCTGGGGAGTACATATGATATCCAGAGCAGTAAAATGTTCTCGATTAGGACACAGACAGAAGTAAAAACTTAATAAAGGTTCTAATCCTTGCCACACAATTCATAGCCAAGATTAATATTTTGGGCTGGAGTTACACTTTAAGGAGTGATATTCCATATGATTATGTATAAAATTTATTTTATAATGGAAATACAACAAAAATGAGTCAGATGTCATGACTTGACAGATTGTGAGGCTTACAACCTTCCCTTAAACCCCAGAATTACAAACATACCCTCCACCTCCTCCCAAATTTACCAGATGACAATAATTCTTTTTTTTAGTCAAATGGCCATAGCAACCATTTTATTGTGAATACAACGCAAAACTTTAATTACAGGAATAAAATGCACAGAACAAGCTATATCTAAAAAACAGACCTCTTGGTCAGTGTAAGGTTTTTGAAGGTACATATCATCTGAAAATTCAGTTATATCCACCAAAAAACCTCATTCAAGGACTCCAACAACTATTACACAATAGTTGTTGGGTTCATTTTAAGGAAATGGGAGGTAGACAAATGGAGGAGGATCAGGGGGTGAAAGGGCAGAAGAAACCTGTTCAGAGCTGGCTAAGCTATGACTGATCTTCAGTAAGAACCTCCCTCCTCCTATCCACTGGGATCCACCTACATGACCCCCACCCTTCAATCAGGTAGGTGCTTTTTTCCCTATATAAAACTAAACACACTTAACATGGATCACTCCCTCACTTCTGCGAGCCACAGTCATGTTGGCCTTTCCCTTAGCTGTGCTTACAGCTCCAGGCCTTATTCTTAAAGAGTGAACGCATAACCAGTACTTTCCATAAACATGAAAAAATTGTTCACCAACCTACCTCAGCTTGTTAATGGATAGTGCAAATAGCATTTTCAACTTACTGCCTGCAAACACTGTGCAAACCAAGAGAACTCTTATGGGCCCCTAGCACTGTGATGCTTTACGTGGAATTGTAAAGGTGTTGATATCTAGACAGATTCAGGGATTTATGCAAATTCAATGCAAAAACCATGTAATTATTTTTAATAAATACATAGCTGGATTAAATGCTGTCTGTATATCTGCCTGGATTTCGGCTTTAAAGAGACCCTGTCTTCAAACAATATATTTCTACAAAAATCTTCCTAGAAGTTTATATGCAAATTTAACATATTTTATGTAATACTGTATACCTGTAAATTCCTCACTTGTGTAGACTCAAGTGATACTCTATAGCAGCCTTTCTCAAACAGGTTTCCATGGAACTCTGGAGTTCCTCCAGAGGTAGCTACGGATTCCTTGAACAAGTAGCAATTTCTGCTTCTCAGATAACTAACCACTGATATCAAAGATCTTTTTGCTATTTGTAAGAATGCGATTCTCCACAGTGACCACACGTGTCTCCCCAGTGACCATCACACTAATTACCATGAGATTTACATAGAGTATATATTAGCAAGGGTTCCTTGGGACTGGAAAGTTATTTCAAGGGTACCTCAATGTTAAAAAAGTCAAGAAGGGCTGCTCTATAGACTCATCTGAAGCACAGCAAGTCAGCTTTTACATTTTCATTGTCTAAGACTTGTGGAAAAAAATTAGATAGAAGCTGATTGACTGCAATAGGCAATGGCAACAGAAGAGACAGAACATGTCTCGAATACTTTTTATTCATTCCTCCCTGACTGTCATAAATAATTGATAGCTGTACATAATTCTTGTCTACCTGTACATAATCCAGCAAAGGTTGTACTTCATTGCTTAGGGGCTTCCTAATAGTGACAATGGTGCACCATGCATGCCCAGTGAGCATCAGTATAGCCACCGGACATAGGGACAAAGCTTTGTCACCCAATAGCAGGAGGTGCCTCAATAATGACCCTTATGGCAGGATTTAGCAAGATGTTAATAAAAGCTGTAGATATAGAGACATAGGAAATTGCTTTTGAAATCATTGAAATGTTTTTAAAATGTTAAAGTATAAAGTAAAGAGAGATTTTAGTGATTGGATATTTTTTTATATGATGTAACTATTATTTATGAGCACAGTGCTGGTGACAAAATATTACATTATCATTAAAAAAATATTATGTGTATATATATATATATATATATATATATATATATATATCTACTGTATATATATATAGATATATCTATATATATATATATATTGCCAAAAGTATTGGGACACCCCTCCAAATCATTGTATTGTGTTGTTGTATGGTGTTCCAATCACCTCCATGGCCACAGTTGTATAAAATCTAACACCTAGGCATGCAGACTGCTTCTACAAACATTTGCGAAAGAATAGGTCGCTCTCAGAAGCTCAGTGAAATCAAGCGTGGTACCGTGATAGGTTGCTACCTGTGTAATAAGTCCATCCATGAAATTTCCTTGCTACTAAATATTCCACGCTCAACTGTTAGTGGTATTATAACAAAGTGGAAGAAATTGGGAACAACAGCAACTCAGCTACAAATTGGTAGGCCACATAAAATGACAGAATGGGGTCAACACATGCTGAAGTGCAAAGTGCGCAAAAGTCACCAACTGTCTGAAGAGTCAATAGCTAAAGACCTCCAAACTTCGTATGGCCTTCAGATTAGCACAACAACAGTGCGTAGAGAGCTTCATGGAATGGGTTTCTATGGCCGAGCAGCTGCATCCAAGCCTTACATCACAGTGCAATGCAAAGTGTTCTGGTGCAGTGTGGTGTAAAGCATGCCACCACTGGACTCTAGAGCAGTGGAGACATGTTCTCTGGAGTGACAAATCACACTTCTCAGTCTGGCAATCTGATGGAAGTGTCTGGGTTTGGCAGTTGCCAGGAGAGCGGTACTTGCCTGACTGCATTGTGCCAAGTGTAAACTTTGGTGGAGGGGGGTTATGGTGTGGGACTCATAAGTTATTGAAAACAGAAGATCAGCATTACAGCCAAGCAGCTAGTATTTTTAGCAGGAGGGCAGTTTCTGCATATCTTTCAGGGTTTCAAAGGGTTAGAAAGCAAAACATTTCACTGTAGAGAACATGCCTCCACTGCTCTAGAGTCCAGTGGTGGCATTCTTTACACCGCACTGCACCAGAATGCTTTGCATTGCAAGGCTTGGATGCAGCTGCTCGGCCATAGAAACCCATTCCATGAAGCTCTCTACACACTGTTATGCTAATCTGAAGGCCACATGAAGTTTGGAGGTCTTTAGCTATTGACTCTTCAGACAGTTGGCAACTTCTATTCACTGTGAGCTTCAGCATGTGTTGTCCCTGCTCTATCATTTTATGTGGCCTACCACTTCGTGGCTGAGTTGCTGTTGTTCCCAGTTGCTTCCACTTTGTTACAATACCACTAACAGTTGACTGTGGAATATTTAGTAGCAAGGAAATTTCACGGATGGAGTTATTGCACAGGAGGCAGCTCCTGAGAGCGACCCATTCTTTCATGAATGTTTGTAAGATGTAGAAGCAGTCTGCGTGTCTAGATGCTTGATTGTATACATCTGTGTCCATGGAGATGACTGGAACGCCTGAATCCAATGATTAAAGGGGTGTCCCAATACTTTTGGCAATATAGTGTAAAATATATATATATATATATATATATATCAGTCAGTAGGCATTGCACACGCTGCATCACATACATCAAGGCCATTTTAAACTCTGTTAAACTCTCTTTATATATCCCATTCATCTTTTACTATCTTATTTCTTTTTTGCCACAATTAAGGTTCTTCTTTTTGAAATGCACTGTTTGAACACAGTAAGCCTAGATGGAATCACAGTTGCATTTTGTTAGTAGTTTCATTATATGGTAGCCTTTTACCCATACCTTGTTATGCTTTTGCTGGTCCCTTGTCTTGGTATCCAGTATGTGATATGGGCTTTCTGATTCCTTGTTAAGGTAATAAACTAGTCTTGAGGGCAGTGTGATCTCTCTGTGCACTTCATTGCTCTGGTTGTGATTAGGGCTCTCTCTACTGCTGCCGTTTCGTTGAGATGTCTGCTCTTCTTCTGCTAGTGTGCCAGCAGTAGCAGCCGTATCATTGTGGTGCGGAGCTAATGGAAAAAGACAAACACAAAGACAGTATTCAGTACTTGTTTGGGAATAATGCTATGTGCATTAAAGCAATATATCAATGAATATCATTTATTTAATATTATTAAATAAAACCTGTGATTACAGAAACATGCAGGATGCCGTTGCTGACCAATTTTTCTGAAATGCTAGTTGCTTGGCTGTCATGCTTCAACACTTTTACTGACCTAGAAGAAAGCATACAGATCACATGTTCAGATTTTATTCTGACTTCACTTACTGCATGTTTGTTTCAAGCCAGGGACTCATAAGTTATTGGAAACAGAAGATCAGCATTACAGCCAGGCAGCTAGTATTTTTTAGCAGGAGGGCAGTCTCTGCATATCTTTCAGCGTTTCATAGGGTTAGAAAGCAAAACTTGTTCCTGGCAAATATTTAAAAAAATCAAACTATAATCCAACTATGTATTCATTACAATTGTAAATACAATTTTAAATACTGATAGAATAATTGTCTGAATTCTACTTTTATATTAACATCCCATACAACCTAAAACACCAGATGTTTGGCTGAAATTTGAATCCACATGAGTATGACCCCAAAGGTTTTTTTCTTTTTAAAAAATAAAAAGCAGCTCTGGATGCAATCTTCACTTTCAGACGGGAACTTTCAGAAGATGTCTTCAGCCCTCCAGATCAAATGACACCCAGCAGCTTAACCCAAAATACTGAGAAAAGTCTGAATCCAGAGCCGTATGTCCCTGCCACCCTGCACTCGGTGTATTTAGACATAAAATAGTGCAGATGCGGATGTCATCATGAAAGGGCTGCATCACCCAGAACCGCCCTAAAATAAAATACAGCAAATATTTCATTGGGATATATTTATAATGCAGTGTATGTAATATTCACCAAACATTCATTGAGGTGAATTTTCCTGATATATGTGGTGATTGATTTATCTGCAGTGAATATTTGGTGAATCTCATTTTCACTGCTCAAAAATATATTTCCCTTTTTGAAGAAATTGTTGAGCT
Source organism: Staurois parvus (assembly GCF_062004578.1). Lineage (NCBI taxonomy): Eukaryota > Metazoa > Chordata > Amphibia > Anura > Ranidae > Staurois > Staurois parvus. Next base: position 15,525,355 of record NW_028317807.1, on the reverse strand, counting down.
AGTGGCAAAAAATTAACTAAACTTAAAATAAAGATGAATCCAGGCAGGTATACTTACCTTGAAAGATCTAAAGTGGTGAATTGTATACCACTATTTAAAAAAAGCCCCTATGTGTGCTTTATTGGTAACACTAGTGTAGCATTATCTGATACATGACCTCAACCAAAGGCCACCACTTAGAACAACTTAAGCCAACATGGCAGAAAATGCCAGAACAGAAACTTCATACCTGACCTTTTGTCTTTATTTGACAGCACCAAGTAGAGGTGACCATCTGCCTGTATCCAAACTGATACAGAGACGGCACTGGAAAACAAATATTTTGGTTATACTTAGATCCTGGCTTTTTAAATGTCTTGGGCACTGCATTTGTTAAATCTCCTTACATAATTCCTGACTCTTTTCCTGTCCTACTGAGATTTTTGGTGCCTTGCCAACCTTTGGGTGTTCAAGCATCTCCCGTAGCATTATGGAGATTAAAAAATGATTTTCAAAAATCCAACAGGTGGAGCAGGATCCATACTGCCCAAAACAGACCCAGGAACCCAAGCGAAGAAATCTTACCAATAAAGTCCATAATAAATGAAAAATTGTAATAGTTAAGATATTTAAGTGAGCACATTTTATCTAAGTATAGTAGCAGTAATTTACTTTGAGATTTTTATGTTCTATAAAGCTACAAGATATACTATATTATTGTGAGTATTGATTAGACAGACTTTATAAATGCATTATACAGATTTATGCACTTTCTTGACTTTATATCGTCTTTGATATGCTTTAATTGCTTCAGAGTAGTTAATGTTCCTGAGTTAATACTAGGTTTATATTTGCTATGTTTGCTATTTTAAGGTTTGTGTTGACAAGATGTAACATAGACACTGCAATAATTCTAATGGTCTAGTGTAATCTTGAACATATTAGGTTTAGCCATGCAAGTGTACTCAAGATAAGTGTTGGGTCTTGTCCTTGGGCCTGGAGTTTGGTAACAGGATCTATCCCCTGGCTTATTATATGACCATGCATGGTAATCAGTCCTTAGAAGGTGGGTCAGGAACTGTCCTGATGTTTAGTAACATGATCTACACTATGATGAGTAAAAGGACTGTCTTCATGGTCTTTGGAGGCAAGCAAACAAAAAGAAATTGATGTTATATAAGTAACACGGTGGACTGCTGATCCTAAACGGGAAGTCTTGTGCTGTTCAGTAATGTACATGTTTTTTTGAACGCCTTTAAGGAACGATAGATATCAGTAAAAGTAATGCCTAACTACAGCTTATATGTATGTTTCATTTAGGAAATAAAAAAGTTAAACATTTCATACAGATTTTCATTTTTGCATATGACCACAATAGAGAGATTTTTATTCCTGTCATTGTGATGCTTATAGAAATGGGGGGAAGAGGGTGGCTGTCACCAAACCAGGGAGACACAGACAACAAAAAGAAAAAAACAAAACAACTGACAGATGTCTAAACCCTTTTCTCAAAAAAGTGTTTTGATTTAGTTTGAGTACTGACAGGAATTGGGGGGAAATTTCCACAATTGGGGCACCAGCATGATACCCAGCTGTCAGACTTTACGCATGAGCATCTCTCAACCATGAGATCTGCAAACAAGGCCCTATGTGTGTAAAAAAACTAATCCTGAACAAACTCTCTTGCTGTACAATCCTGAATAACCTTTTGCTCGATCATCGCTCAGGAACAGTCTTACAGTATGTTATCTTAGGGAACAAGGGCAAACTTCTGCCCCACAAAAGTGCAAACAAGAATACTGACTCACAACTGCTGGACAACCTCTCTGTATTCTTACTCCAAAATACTACCCAAGTTATAAAGAAAGCATTTTGCCCTATCTACATTATGTTAATAACTTAATCCCAACCCACTGGAAAACAACAAAGCCCCCAGCCATTGTGGAATAGGAAATAGGGTCAATACTGGCTGGCTCACAACTCTGGTTCTTTGCTCAAATTACAGTGCCTTGAAAAAGTATTCATACCCCTTGAAATTTTCCACATTTGTCATGTTACAACCAAAAACATAAATGTATTTTAATGGGATTTTATGTGATAGACCAACACAAAGTGGCACATAATTGTGAGGTGGAAGGAAAATGATACATGGTTTTCAACACTTTTTACAAATAAATATCTGAAAAGTGTGGCGTGCATTTGTATTCAGCCCTCTTTACTCTGATACCCCTAACTAAAATCTAGTGGAACCAATTACCTTCAGAAGTCACCTAATTAGTAAATAGAGTCCACCTGTGTGGAATTTAATCTCAGTATAAATACAGCTGTTCTGTGAAGACCTCGGAGGTTTGTCAGAGAACATTAGTGAACAAACAGTATCATGAAGGCCAAGGAACAAACCAGACATGTCAGGGATAAAGTTGTGGATAGATTTAAAGCAGCATTATGTTATAGAAAAATGTCCCAAGCTTTGAACATCTCACAAAGAACTGTTCACTCTATCATCCAAAAATGGAAAGAGTATGGCACAACTGCAAACCTACCAAGACATGGCCATCCACCTAAACTGTCAGTCTAGGCAAGGAAAGCACTAATCAGACAAGCAGCCAAGAGGCCCATGGTAACTCTGGAGGAGCTGCAGAGATCAACAGCTCAGGTGGGAGAATCTGTCCACAGGACAAATACTAGTCGTGCACTCCACAAATCTGGCCTATATGGAAGAGTGGCAAGAAGAAAGCCATTGTTGAAAGAAAGCCACAAGAAGTCAAGTTTGCAGTTTGCGAGAAGCCATGTGGGGGACAAAGCAAACATGCGGAAGAAGGTGCTCTAGTCAGATGAGACCAAAATTGAACTTTTTGGCCTAAAAGCATAACACTATGTGTGGTGGAAAACTAACACGGCACATCACTGTGAACACACCATCCCCACCTTGAAACATAGTGGTGGCAGCATCATGTTGTGGGGATGCTTTCATTCAGCAAGGCCAGGGAAGCTGGTCAGAGTTGATGGGAAGATAGATGGAGCCAAATACAGGGCAATCTTAGAAGAAAGCCTGTTGAAGTATGCAAAAGTCTTGAGACTGGGGTGGAGGTTCACCTTCCAACAGGACAACGACCCTAAATATACAGCCAGAGCTACAATGGAATGGTTTAGATCAAAGCGTATTCATGTGTTAGAATGGCCCAGTCAAAGTCCAGACCTAAATTCAATTGAGAATAACTATAACAAGTTTATAAAAATATGGGCCTCCTGGCTGTTTGTAACTAACAATACTGAGCCCCAACCCCAGGTAACTCAGAAAATGGGAACCTAATAGCTCTGCATTACGACCCCTAACAAAAGGTCTTTTGTTTTATTGATACTCTCATTTTATCAGATTTACAAATGTATTGCATTGATGAGCCTAGAGTTTGGTTGTTTTTTTTCTCATTTTCTCTGCATCTTGTTGGGTGTAGATGTAGCCGTTCCCAGATGTTTTTTTCCTAGGGTCAGAATATGAGATTGCATATGATGCCATTGAATAATCTGTTTATATGATGCATCTCAACAGTGTTCAACTGTATGATTTTTACTAGTGATATCTGAACCTGCACCATTTCTTTCACCCCTCTTTTTCTAAGTTACCTAACCATTTTCCTTTTTTCCCTCCCAAATATGCAGGTATTAAATTGTGAACCAAGAGACACTGATGCTTTTTTTTCACATTTATTGAAAACATTTCCAAAATAACTTGATAAAGACTTTAATGCTTTCCTGCTCTCTCTAAAACCAAATAAAAGGTTTGTCTGGAGTTGGGCTTTACATTTTACAGAGGCTTGGAGGTTTAAGATAGTCTTGTTACAAATGATTACTTTTTTCAGGTACAAATCCTGATGGTAACAAATTAAATGTTACATCTATTTATCTGCATGCAGGCAAGTTTAAGTCCCTTTATTTTTCTGGGGATGGAACACAGTCCTTCCTCAGACATGATCAGTCACAGCTTAACGTATACTGTATGTATTGGCAAAACCTTTTTTTTTATTTTTGGATATCCCTCCAAAGTTTTTATCACTGTCTGTTTCCCCACTAAGGAGATACACCCCACTATTTGTCCTGCTGACCCCTGTCATCAAGACTAAAAGTGAGGGACAATCCAAACTTTTAGAATTGTCACCAAAGCAAGAAATGAGGGTAACAGCTGTCTAAGCTGGGAATTCCTATTACTTTCACTTCCTGTTGCATCCCTGAGACAGGAAAGGAATGAAAATCTTTCCAGGTGGATATAGAAAAAATTTTTAAACCATCTCTACACTATTCAAAACTCTATCAAAAAAGAGGTTCTACTAATGCAAAAATGTAATAGTTCAGTAATCCATATTAGATTGGTAACACAACAATCTGCTTGTAAACCAACACCAACAAGACTGTAAATCACACCATAGGAATGCAATTGATATTTCATCGTGATCATTTTTACATTGCTTTGCTTACCACCAAGCACTTCAGGAACTTAAGACTATTAAAGAAGTGACAGAAGAAAATGCAAACCATCAAATTGAATAGATACACATCTTCTCCTTACACCTTTATACAGTATTAATGTAGGGCTGCATTGTAATACATATTTTGTACCTTTCTTGGTATGTTTCAATTATATTTCACCCAATCAGCACACCAGAGACCACTGGAGTGAAGGCAGAGGAAGAGGACAAAACCTTGGAAGTTAACAATCTAGGTAATGATTACACAACAAACATTTCTCCATTCCTCCCCTAAAGAGCAGATTCTGATCCTGCCACTCTTATGACACTAGAGGCTAGTCTTTGGTTGGTCTTTGTTTTTGGAGGCTAGTCTTATAGCACTAGGAGGCTAGGCACTAGGAGGATAGTCCAGTGTTTCCAGCACTGGAGAAGTGACTGTATCTAAAGCCAAATGTGTTTATATTTATTTACTTAATTATGTTTTGGAGCATGGAATACTTAAAACATCTATGAAGTTAATTTGTTTCCTGTGCCTCATTGGAGACATTCACCCCTTTATGTGTCCCAATGATTCTCACCAAAACATTAAGTGACGAAAACTTTAATATTTTAAAGTTGTCATTGAAACAGGAAAATAGGGAAATCTTTCAGTTTTGGACACCAGTTCCTAATGAAAACTGTCTAAGGCTTCATTCACACCATACATACAGAAAAAGTGATGGAAACTGATGTGCAGATTTCACTTGCAGGGACTTCAGTTTTCATTCGCGCAATGAATTTTATACATGTTTCAGATTCCTGCGCAGAAAAAAATCTGCAGGTGATACTAGTGTTGTGGTGTGAACAGGACACATAGAGAACAATTGATTTTGTTGTGCCAATGCAGAATGCATGCAGAAAATCTGTTGCTTCTGCACCATGGTGTGAATAAGCCCTAAAGGGGGATTTCCTTGTACTTGTAGAGACTTCCTCTCATTTTCTGTTGTGCTCTAGTAAAGGAAATGCAAGGAAATCTGGTGTGCTAAGCATTTTCTAACCTATACAAAAATAAAAGAAAATTAATTCTTGGTTTAGATACACTTTAAGCTTACCTTAGGAAATTAGTGATAAGGATGGGATTACAGTTAAACCGGAGCACAAGTCAAAATGTAAAAAAATAAAAGTCAGCAGCTACAAAAACTGTAGCTGCTGACTTTTAAAGACCAAACACTCACCTGTCCTTTGATCCAGTGGTGTGCTCACCAGCCGTCCTCTCTCCCCGGCATCTTAAGTGTGGGCACCTGGCTGTGACAGCTTGCGGCTTCACAGCCAGGTGCACACTGCGCATGCACGAGTAGCGATGCGCCTAGTGAATGGTCCTATAGTCTTCTGGAATCTGTCACATGTCCTAGAAGTCTACGGGGTGGGATGCGGGGAAGACAAATTCCTAGGCGGTCGCAGCTGAAGTTGGAGCAGATATCTGTCAAAATCAGGCACCCGATCCCCAAAGGTGCCAATACTTAACGAGGATCAGGGGATGAGGCCTTAAAGCAGAACTTCCCCTTTAGGGTGCAGCTCCGCTTTAAGGTTAGTTTCAGGGATACATTTTGCTGAAAACTAACAGCACTGTCCTCTACCCACCGTTTCTTCTTCCCTCCATCCAACAAGCCATTCTATTCCATGCCTGCCATATCTATCTATCTATCTATCTATCTATCTATCTATACATCTCTTCTTCCATCTACAACTACTCCCCTTCTTCTTTTCACAAAATTGACATACAAAATAGACTTCTCTTGGAAAACCGTTTTTTTTTTTTAAATTAAATATACAATTGTTACTGAAAAAATGAATTATTCTTCTCTAAAATCCAATGAGGAATGAGGAGAATCAGGATGTGGATAAAATCTTCTGCCCCATACAAGGGAGCCTTGTTGATAAATAAGAAAAATGATTTACTGTATTTTTAACTCCATAAGATGCACCTGACACCTAGGTTTTAGAGGAGGAAGACAAGAAAAAAAATATTCTGAACCAAGACTTCAGACATAGTACAGGAGATGACCAGAGACTGCGGACATAGTACAGGAGATGACCAGAGACTGCGGACATAGTACAGGAGATGACCAGAGACTGCGGACATAGTACAGGAGATGACCAGAGACTGCAGACATAGTACAGGAGATGACCAGAGACTACAGACATAGTACAGGAGATGACCAGAGACTGCAGACATAGTACAGGAGATGACCAGAGACTGCAGACATAGTACAGGAGATGACCAGAGACTGCAGACACAGTACAGGAGATGACCAGAGACTGCGGACACAGTACAGGAGATGACCAGAGACTGCAGACATAGTACAGGAGATGACCAGAGACTGCGGACATAGTACAGGAGATGAACAGAGACTGCGGACATAGTACAGGAGATGACCAGAGACTGCAGACATAGTACAGGAGATGGCCAGAGACTGCGGACATACTACAGGAGATGATCAAAGACTGCACACATAGTACAGGAGATGATCAGAGACTGAAGACATATTACAGGGTGTGCTGCCTTGTATTACACAAGGCATTCTTTAGCATTCAGCAGTGTCTGTCCCCTTAAGGCCTGAGACTTCCTGTTTGCTAACTTGGGAGGAAGTGACCTCATCTCTTCAGACTGAAGAAATTCTACAATGCAAGTACATGTGGGATGCTGTTCCCTCTTCATATATGGGCTTGATTAGACCCCCAAAGTCTGTAAGTACCCCTCCTATATACTGAGGAATGTTATGTATATAGCTAGGTAGTTAGATATGTACTCATGTTTGTTTATTCTGTTTGTATTCCAGTTTTACCGCGCATTTATCCACATTCATCCGCACATTCATTCATTCTCATTATGTCACATGTTATCAGTAAAAGATCATCGGTTATCAATCATCGACTCTTTACTGTGTGGACATCAAAGGTTATACTGCCTGTAATCCTCTGTAACCATTTCATAACTGCAGAGAAGGCAGGACAGTAAAAAGACTTACACGGTTACTTCAGAGCACATTGTGTGAAAAATCTACAGCAAGCCCCACAACACAGAAAAGACTCTTAACTGTTAATACAGCAGCACGTGTGTGTGAAATCCCCACAGCACAGCCAGTCTAAGGCATAGCAAAGTGAAACTAACTCAGCTTTATGAAAGATATGAAAGATATCACTAAATTAACCCTTCCTAAAATCTCGTGCAAACAGGAAGAAAATATGCACAGTACACTGGAAACTAGGTCACAATGCAGCACGCCGAGAACTTATAACAAATCGGATCTGTCGTCATCCAAAGCAGAAACCGCCAGATCTAAGCGTTCAAGTTCCAGGCATTCAAACGTCACAGACCTATCGTCAGTCAGTGCTGGGGCAGCCAGGAGTAAGCATACAAGTTCCAGACATTCTAGCGTCACAAACTTGTCTTCAGTCAGCGCTATCGCAGCCAGGGCACAAGCCAAGGCCGAGGCCGCATGCGCCATGGCCTCCTATGCCATACAGGAAGCAAAGCTTATGAAAGAGCAAGGCTACCTAGATGAAGAGCAGAAGAAGAGACAAGCCGAAGGGGAAGCTGAAATAAAAAAGAGACAAGCCAAAGGGGAAGCTGAAATAAAAAAGAGACAAGCCGAAGGGGAAGCAGAAATGCTTAGGAGAAAGGCAGAAGTACAAGCCTCTTTACACATACTTAAGCAACAGAAAATAGCTGCAGCAGCCATAGCTGAAGCCGTTCTTGCGAGAGCTGCAGATATTCAGTTTGTAGAGAGCGATGTACTGGAAACCCTGATAACACCTCTCAGTACATTCCAACGCACCCGTGAGTACGTGCAATCACAAGCAACCCTGTACCCTGATAAACAGCCTAGTGATGCACCGAAACCATCAAGGACCCAGTTGGGAGCAGACAGCTTTGATGTTACGCATCACTACAAGACTGAACCTGAACCGCCACGTGATAAGTCAACCAATCACGGGCTCAGATACCAAACCGCCAACACGCTAAGAAACCAAGTAGATGGCGATATAACCTCTCCTCGTGCAAAACCAGATCTAGACTACAATAGAGGAGAGCAACCATCTGACCAAAATAGACTTAGTCAAATACCTCAACGAACCCATCAGTCACTATCAGCCAGTAGTCCCGCGTTTGTACCCAGAACAAACGCACCTGACACAGCAAGGGTTACAGACGTGTCGAAATACCTGATGCGCCGTGAGATGGTGAGCACTGGTCTCTTGAAGTTCGACGATCGTCCTGAAAACTACTGGGCCTGGAGGTCATCCTTCCTAAGCAGCACCCAAAACTTAGAGCTGACAGACAGAGAGAAGCTCGACCTACTCGCCAAATACCTAGGACCAGAGTCCTCAGAGCAGGCCAAAAGAATCAGGTCAGTGCATGTCCATGATGCAACAGCAGGACTTGCGATGGTCTGGCAGAGAATGGAAGACTGCTATGGGTCACCTGAAGTAATTGAAGAAGCACTTTTAAAGAAAATAGAAACTTGCCCGAAAATGACAAACAAAGACAATCAGAAGCTGAGAGAGCTCGGAGACCTACTCCTAGAGATAGAAGCAGCAAAGACTAGTGGAACTCTGCCAGGTCTTTTATACTTAGACACAGCACGTGGAGTAGAGCCCATAATCGAGAAGCTCCCTTTCAACCTGCAAGAAAGGTGGGTCTCTCAAGCATCCAGATACAAGAAAGACTATCGAGTTGCATTTCCACCGTTTGTCTTCCTTGCTGAATTCGTTGTAGACCAAGCTAAGACACGCAATGACCCAAGCTTCGCCTTCCTGAACAAGAGAGTTGCAGGTGCCCCAAGGACAGAGAAGCAGTCGCCAGTACACTACAAAGAACGCAGAGCAACAGTGTCTGTGCGGAAGACAGAAGTCCCGCCTGAGGCTGCAGCCAATCAGGAAGACAACACAAGCAAGGAAGTTGAGGATCCAGACAAACAGTGCCCAATACACAACAAGCCTCATCCACTAAGAAAATGTCGCAGTTTCAGAAGTAAGACATTAGAGGAGCGCAAGGCTTACCTTAAAGACAATCACATTTGTTTCAGATGCTGCGCCTCAATGCAACATCTTGCAAAAGACTGTAAGAGAGAAATACGGTGCACAGAATGCAACAATGACCGACATCTGTCAGCACTGCACCCAGGACCACCACCATGGAGATCAGAAGTTCCAGCAACTCAAGAAGATCATGGTGGGGAGCAAAAAGAAAGTGCAACACCAGCGATAACTTCAAAGTGCACTGAGATCTGTACAGAACCAGGACTCTCTAGATCATGCTCCAAGATATGCTTAGTCAAAGTGTATCCCAACGGTCTCAGAGAAAAGGCAGTGAAGATGTATACAATCCTAGACGAACAAAGCAACAGGTCTCTAGCAAAGACAGAGTTCTTCGACCTCTTCGGTGACAAAGGAAGTCCAACTCCATATACCTTGAAGACATGTTCTGGAGTTATAGAGACATCAGGGAGAAGAGCAAACAACTACACCATCGAGTCATTAGATGGAAAGACGCAGCTGACTCTTCCTACCCTCATAGAATGTGACATGATACCAGATGACAGGTCAGAGATTCCCACACCTGAAGTGGCACGTCACTACCCTCATCTCATGCGAATAGCAGACAAGATCCCAACACTCAACCCAGATGCTGCAATCGTCCTTCTGCTAGGAAGAGACATACTGAGAGTGCACAAGGTCAGAGAACAATACAATGGGCCGCACAATGCACCATTTGCTCAACGTCTTGATCTTGGATGGGTTATCGTTGGAAATGTATGTTTGGACGGACTTCACAAACCCACAAAGGTGAATGTCTACAGAACAAATCTGCTGCAGAACGGTCGCACATCATGTCTTTGCCCATGTAACAACAGCATGCAGATTAAAGAGAAACTATCTAACCCAACGCATCCCCAGAACATCCAGAGGTTCCTGGAAGATACAGCCTCAGCTGAAGATTCAGATCAGCTAGGCCACAAAGTGTTTGAGAGAACTCAAGATGATGACAAACTAGCACCATCTGTTGAAGATAACCTCTTCCTTGAGATCATGGACAGAGAAGTCTTCAAAGACAAAGCAGGCAGTTGGGTAGCCCCACTACCATTCCGTACACCACGACATCGTCTTCCCAACAACAGAGTGCAAGCAGAGAAACGCCTTGCGCTATTGCAGCGCACTCTTGAAAGAAAGCCAGACATGAAAGAACACTTCCAAGAATTCATGCGGAAAATCTTTGACAAAGATCAAGCTGAAAAAGCACCAGCACTGCATGAAAAACAAGAACGCTGGTACTTGCCAATATTCGGAGTGTACCATCCTCAAAAACCAGGTCAGATACGTGTAGTATTTGATTCCAGTGCAAAGCATGAAGGTATTTCCCTTAATGATGTACTTCTCAGCGGACCAGACCTGAACAACACACTTCTTGGAGTCCTTATCAGATTCCGAAGAGAACTTGTTGCAGTAACAGCAGATGTACAGCAGATGTTCTACTGCTTCCTTGTCCGTGAAGACCACAGAGACTACCTGAGGTTCCTATGGTATGAAGACAATGACCTCAACAAAGGTATCATAGAGTATAGGATGAAAGTACATGTGTTTGGGAACAGTCCCTCACCAGCTGTCGCTATCTACAACTTGAGACGAGCAGCGCAGCAAGGTGACAGACACAACCCTGAAGCCAAACAATTTGTTATGAAAAACTTTTATGTAGATGATGGACTTGCTTCCTTCTCCAGTAGTGGAGAAGCCATTGACATTTTGAAAAGCACTAGAGACTTGCTAGCAGAATCTAACATAAGACTGCACAAAGTGGCTTCCAACAACAGCAAAGTCATGGAAGCATTCCCAGCAGAAGACCATGCAAAAGACCTCAAAGACCTAGATCTAGGTACAGATTCACCACTCCTTCAAAGAAGCTTAGGGCTTAGTTGGGACTTGAAAACTGACAGCTTCACCTTCCGAGTATCCAGGGAGGAGAAGCCTTTCACAAAGCGAGGTGTCTTGTCTACGGTCAACAGTCTTTACGATCCCTTGGGGTTCGTAGCACCCATCACCATGCAAGGCAAAGCTCTTTTGAGAGAGATTACAACTGAGCTAGAACAAAGTGATTGGGACACACCTCTACCTGAAAAGAAAGAAATGCAGTGGAAGTTGTGGAAAGACTCTTTGTTGGAGCTTGAGCGATTTAGCATCCAAAGACCATACGTCTCTGTTTCTTTGTCTGTTACAAAACGAAGAGAGATACACGTGTTTTCAGATGCATCCACCGTGGCTATAGCAGCTGTAGCCTACCTTAGAGTTATAGACACTCAGGGACAAAGCCATGCAGGATTCATCTTGGGAAAGTCCAAACTGGCTCCAAGACCTGCTCACACGGTCCCACGCTTAGAACTTTGTGCTGCTGTCCTAGCTGTGGAGATAGCAGACTTACTCATTGCAGAACTGGACATCGAGATCCATGCAGTGAACTTCTACACAGACAGCAAGATTGTTTTAGGTTATATCCACAACGCTTCAAGAAGATTCTACACATACGTGTCAAACAGAGTAACACGTATCAGAAAGTGTACAAGTCCAGAACAGTGGCATCACATCAGTACAGACAAGAACCCTGCTGACCATGGGACTAGACTGGTACCAGCTGCTGTCCTCAAACAGACTAACTGGTTCACAGGTCCATCCTTCTTGACTGGACCAGAAACTGAAGAGACTGATCAGAAAGGAACTTTTCAGCTTGTAGAACCAGACCAAGACAAAGAGGTAAGACCTCTAGTTGCAGTTTACAAGACTCTAACCACCAGAGAAGGTCTTGGCTCATGTAGGTTCGAAAGGTTTTCCAGCTGGAAGTCACTCATCCGTGCCATAGGGAAACTCATCTGCTTGGCCAGATCCTTCAGCAAAACAGCCAGTGTTGACCAGGGTAACAATGACTATCTTGAGCAAGCCAATGTCACCATTATCAGATGTGATATCTTCTGGAAGAGATGGAGACAGGAGTACCTGATGACCCTTCAACCACGCAACAAATGGCAAGCCGACAAGCCCAACTTACAAGTTGGAGATGTTGTTCTACTAAAAGACTTTCAGGCCCACAGGAACGAGTGGCCAATTGGACTCATTGTGGGGACTGATGCTAGTAGTGATAGCAGAGTCAGGAAAGTAGAGGTCAGAGTAGTAAAACAGGGCACCCCTAAGGTGTACCTTAGACCCATCACGGAAGTCGTTTTACTCCTTCCAAGAGTTTAATAGTGGCATATCATTATTATGCCAGGTGGGGAGTGTGCTGCCTTGTATTACACAAGGCATTCTTTAGCATTCAGCAGTGTCTGTCCCCTTAAGGCCTGAGACTTCCTGTTTGCTAACTTGGGAGGAAGTGACCTCATCTCTTCAGACTGAAGAAATTCTACAATGCAAGTACATGTGGGATGCTGTTCCCTCTTCATATATGGGCTTGATTAGACCCCCAAAGTCTGTAAGTACCCCTCCTATATACTGAGGAATGTTATGTATATAGCTAGGTAGTTAGATATGTACTCATGTTTGTTTATTCTGTTTGTATTCCAGTTTTACCGCGCATTTATCCACATTCATCCGCACATTCATTCATTCTCATTATGTCACATGTTATCAGTAAAAGATCATCGGTTATCAATCATCGACTCTTTACTGTGTGGACATCAAAGGTTATACTGCCTGTAATCCTCTGTAACCATTTCATAACTGCAGAGAAGGCAGGACACAGGGGATGAACAGAGCTCTTTCAGCAATCCACAGATATACAGTTTGTGAAAAAGCTCAGGGTTTGGTATAACAGTCCACAGGCAGTCTATGGGGGAAAGGACATACCTGGCTAGCCGTGCTCAGCATCCTCTCTGAGGTCCGGGGGCAGGGCTCCCACTCACATTACAACTTCCACTACAGCAGCTCCTTCTCGAGCATACAGGCTGCATGGGGTGGGGTCAATGGAGCTTACGGACCTGGTCCTGCCCCCTCCCTGCTGGCTGGCCCGGTATTTTAACACAGTAATGGGGGGAAGGGGGAAGGCCTGGTCAATATTCGCTCCATAAGATGCACAGACATTTCCTCCCATTTTTTGGGGGGAAAAAGTGCATCTTATGGAGCAAAAAATACGGTAATATTTTTCACATTAAACGCCTGGGAAATACAACGAGGCCTTTTCCTTACTGCAGCCCTAACATGTAGTGCAAAGCCCTGTAATAAAAAAAAAAAACTGGCCCTTGTTCTTACAGTGTTCCTTATTGTAAACCTCCAAACTGAACCTCCGGACATGATCAGGGGTTTTATACAGTATCAAAATAATTTGTTTCAAGAGTATGACTTGCATTCGGGGCAAAGTAACTTTTATTTTCCAATCCAACATCCATAACATACTTGTTCTAAAGAAATGCATGAGGAACCAGCAGATGATAAAATAATCCTCATTGTCCAGTCTGCCAGCAAACATGGGCCGGGACTGGAGTACCATCCAAAAGATCTGCTGAAGCTACAACTCTATCTTAATTCAAATATGATGAACACTCTCTTCTGCCTTATCTTCCACAGCAGGAACCTCTAGTGGGACTGAAAAAAGTAATTCTTTGTGCAGTATTGCAACAACTGGAAAAGGAAAAGGAATTCAGCACAGCTGCCCCACAGTTTCACAGTATTCTATAAAACACTATAAAAAATAACAAAATGACTTTGCTGCATGTATATTTTCTCAAACATTGTATAACTTCACAGTATCTTAAAGTTAAAAAGATAGACAATAGAGATTATTATAATACAGACTCGTTGGCTTCACCCTAACCTTTGAGTAAAAAAAACGGGGAAATGCGATGAGGGTAATTAGGTTAGGTCTTCTCTTTGTATAAACCTATTTTGGGGTTCAGTTCTGCAAGTTGTGAATCAATAGAGCAACATTAGCAATGCCCTTTTACTTACATTGCTCAAATGCAGGCACAGGATCCTTTAATTCCTTGTCCATCAAGTCTCTAGATACCCACAAACCTCTAGGCTCCCAAAAGCTCCTGGAAAAACCCAAGGGGTGTAAGTTGCTTTCTCTCCCACCATTATGTGTCAGAAAGATTGCACTCAATGAGACTGTTATGGCATGATGTCCCTGACAAGGCGTGCGATTTGTCACCCGAGGAAACACCCTCCACTGTTAATCCTGGCATTTGGGCAGTTGTGTTAGAGTGCAATAGTACACAGCTTCCTAAGATGATCTACACACTGCATACAGCCTGTACCAGAGTGCTGAGCCTGAAGTGGGGTGGTCCTATGCCAACAGCCTCTGTGTTTAGATCAGAGACTTCTTTTGCCACTTGCCTGAGGAACTAACTCTGGGATTCTACCAACTGCTCACCTGGATGGCCAGACCCAGTCTACCTTACTGTGAAGAGTTGCTGTCATAAGTAAAGTACAAGTAGTCATGTGTACTTAGAATCTTATAAAGTTCTGTACAGGGCCCTTGAGGCTTTGTAGAATTTTGGGTGGGATAAAACCTCCATTATTACATCTACATTTTACTTGGTAGCTGAACCTCATTATTAGTCTCAGCTGTCTAAAGGTCTTTATATATGTGAATTGAATGATGCTTAGGACTATCTCTCTTTGCTGTGGGATCTTGCTGCTGGGTGAAAATGCTGAGTGCCAACAGAACATACAGGTACATTGCTGCCTTCTTGATTTTTCTGCAACACATTAAGGGGAACTGTTTTATTCAGGAACTGAGCAGAGCATGTTTTGATTTTTTAACTATGGACCTCCTATACAAAGTCCTCCTGCATTCAAACTGTGTTTGTTTCTCTTGTGTACTTGGACTGTTCCTGGGTGTCACTGCCTCAAGCACGGTTTGTCGCTGCCACTACCAGTTGACTCTATCCATCTTACAATATATATATATATATATATATACAGGAGCAGGGGCGGACTGACAACTCATTGGGCCCCTGGGCAATAGGGGATCATGGCGCCCTGGTGTCCTCGCCCACACTCAAACTACACCATAAAAAGCCTATGAAAGGTATCATTGGCATCTCATGGGGCCCCCTACTGACCCCGGGCCCTCGGGCAGTGCCCGAATGGTCAGTCCGCTCCTGTACAGGATGGATGGATGGATAGATAGATAGATGGATGGATGGATGGATGGATAGATGGAGAGATGGATAGATGGATAGATAGATAGATAGATAGATAGATAGATAGATAGATAGATAGATAGATAGATAGATATTATACACAAACAGATATTTATAGTCTGTTTATTTATAGCTATAGGCTTCATGTACATGGTTACCTGGGGCTGCACATTGTAAAATTTGGGTGTATTTCCCCAGCTGGGAGCAAAGACACCCATAGAAATGAATAGCTCTGCGTGGGTATACGTTGCTACTTATGTAAACACGTGCATGCACACATGTTAAGACCTGCATACAGTGGTGAACAACCACTGATTTCTACTTGCAGCACCCGTGACTCCCAGCTGTTGAAATACAACCAAATTGTACATTGTACTGCCCCAGACTTCCGGAGTATCAGGCCTTATACTTAAATGCTTGGATATCCAATTTTGGTTGTGCTCTGCTCTGTTTTATTGTAGCATTACTGATTTAAAACAAATATATTTTTTGTTACATTTCACAACAAAGTAAAAATGTTATTGCTCTAAACGTAGCATTTCTGCTGTATTTGTCTGATTCAATAAACTATAACTTTGTAAATTCCTACTAAAAGGAGTAAACAACAACAAGTTCTTTAGCAACAGGTAGAAGAACTAAAAATTCTCATATTTATAACACTGGGGCAGTTCAAATTATTAAAAACACACATTGCTACTCTTTCAAGTAGAAGAGTGTGTTTTCGTATTAAGGAGAAATGGAAAAGAAATGTTTGCAAGAAGAGCAGGATACCTGAATGCAATTTGATGGTGGATGGATGCATGTGTATGCATGTACAGATAGTATTGGGACATTTGGAAGAATTCTGGTAGTAGGTTTATATGGATAACTGATGCATATATATCTATGATTTTGCATGTGTGAAGGTGAATAAAATGAATGGCTGTAGGAAATTAGACAGACCATTGACAATCAATATAGCTGTAGATAGAAACAGAGCATAGTTATAGACAGATATGAAAAGATACCAATGTGTTCATACAGTTCTTGAAAAAGTATTCATACCCCTTGAAATTTTCCACTTTTTGTCATGTTACAATCAAAACCGTAAATGTATTTTATTGGGATTTTATGTGATAGACCAACACAAAGTAGCACATAATTGCGAAGTGGAAGGAAATTGATAAATGGTTTTCAAATTTTGTTACAAATAAATATCTGAAAAGGGTGGCGTGCATTTGTATTCATCCCACTTTGTAGAACCACCTTTCGTTGCAATTAAAGCTGCAAGTCTTTTAGGGTATGTCTCTACCAGCTTTGTACATGCAGAGAGTTACATTTTTGCCCATTCTTCTTTGCAAAATAGTTCAAGCTCTGTCAGACTGGATAGAGCATCCATGAACAGCAATTTTCAAGTCTTGCCACAGATTCTCAATTGGATTCATTTCTGGACTTTGACTGGGCCATTCTGTCCTGCTGGAAGGTGAACCGCCACCCCAGTCTCATGTCTTTTGCAGACTCTAACAGGTTTTCTTCTAAGATTGCCCTGTATTTGGCTCCATCCATCTTCCCATCAACTATAACCAGCTTCCCTGGCCCAGGTAAAGAAAAGCATCCCCAGATAATTCTGCTACCATCATGGTTCAAGGTGGGGATGGTGTGTTCAGGTGATGTGCAGTGTTAGTTTTACCGCCACACATAGTGTTTTGCTTTTAGGCCAAAAAGTTTAATTTTGGTCTCATCTGGCCAGCGCACCTTCTTCCACATGCTTGCTGTGTCCCCCACATGGCTTCTCACAAACTGCAAATGGGATTTCTTATGGCTTTCTTTCAATAATAGCTTTCTTCTTGCCACTCTTCCATAAAGGACAGATTTGTGGAGTGCACGACTAATAGTTGTCCTGTGGACAGATTCTCCCACCTGAGCTGTTGATCTCTGCAGCTCCTCCAGAGTTAGGGGTGGGCCTCTTGGCTGCTTCTCTGATTAGTGCTCTCCTTGTCTGCACTGTCAGTTTAGGTGGACAGCCATGTCTTGATAGGTTTGCAGTTATGCCATAATCTTTCCATTTCCGGATGATGGATTGAACAGTGCTCCGTGAGATGTTCAAAGCTTGGGATATTTTTATTTTATAACCTAACCCTGCTTTAAACTTCTCCACAACTTCCCTGACCTGTCTCGTGTTTTCCTTGGCCTTCATGATGCTCTTTGTTCATTAATATACTCTAACAAACATCTGAGGGCTTCACACAACACCTGTATTTATACTGAGATTAAATTCTACACAGGTGAACTCTATTTACTAATTAGGTGACTTCTGAAGGCAATTGGTTCAACTAGATTTTACTTAAGGGTATCAGAGTAAAGGGGGCTGAATACTAATGTACTCCACACTTTTCAGATATTTATTTGTACAAAATTTTGAAAACCATTTATCATTTTCCTTCCACTTCACAAATATGTGCCACTTTGTGTTGGTCTATCCCATAAAATCCAATTAAAATACATTTGTTTTTGGTTGTAACATGAAAAAATGTGGAAAATTTCAAGGGGTATGAATACTTTTTCAAGGCACTGTAAGTAACAATATATAATTAGAAGCAGATGTGATGCTCTCTTACTCACTTGCCTCTTTCTATTGATTCCTCAGAGGCAACTGGGATATTACCTACTTCTAGTGCAAGGCCACTATCAAAAGTATAGTTCAAACAGACAGTCTTTAGACCTAACTCTTCAGCTGGCTAGTGTTGGGGCCTAGTTGTACTATTGGTGCACCTGAGAAAAGTTCCAGTCAAACCTGCAGGCAGCAGTAAGGCTATTAAATGGTTGTATTGTCAATTCCTAAATGGCTCAGAGTCTCTAGCAGCAGATAGTAAATCTCCACAGCAGCAGCATATCATTCCCAGCAATACTGCACCTCACCATCTGGTCACACAGAGCAATTAGTCTGTTCTCAGGTTTCAGCACACTTGGACTCAGCACTCTGGATCCTGGTCAGTCTGTCATTATGCAGCAGTAGTAGTGCACACTGGACAGCAATGTGCACTCCCCAGGCTCCCTTATGACAAGAGAGCTGTGTCCTGTACAGCCTGAGAAAATGTAGCTCTTTCCCCTCCTCCTGGCAATCTCCCTCTGGGAAATGCAGTTAAAAAGCTCTTGATTACAGGAGAGGCTCTTCCAGACTCGAGTAGCTGCCTCAACTCTCTCAAACCTAAGAACAAGGAAAAAAAACATGGAGTGCAGTAGACAACCTCTGTCTTCTGGCAAGAACACATATCCCTACTGGCTGCAACACACAGCTCTCTCCTAATGGGACCCTGAGCTATAGCCAGCTTCTTGTTTATAACCTGTACACTCACACAGCCTGCAGGTCTCTAATAAGACCTGGAAACAGGACTTAAGGCTTCAACCCACCCAAGATGATTTGAAGCCCTTCAACTCCAGACCCTAAATCCTGGATTACAAAACTTGGAGAAAACTGAAACTCCAGTCTTCTTCATTTAAACCCAGCACTCATTACTGTAAATCCTGTGTGACGTTTTCCTATACTCACACCATGGCAGGGCCTAGTACTGTCACAGTAAAATATAGTTGTGACGAATTGTCCCTTTGTGATACCATTTTGCCCTTTCTGTTCTGGTTCTTATCCCCTTTGTAAAGCTGGACATGTTTCACAGACATTCTACACTGTTTGTTTAGGGAAATGTGACCTTGTAGTCTTTCACTTCTATAGAGTTCCTAGGTATCTTGCATTGCATGGTTTGTTGTGGGTGGGGAAAACCTGGTGCCAGTCTGTCTGGTGGGGGTGGGGTGAAGTTGTATATACTGAGCTGTGTTTAATAAAGATTGTCAGTTTCACCCTACACGAAGTTCTGACTCGTGTTTTTAGCTATAATACCTGCCTTGGGAGAATGCTGGAAGACTTGCAGGAAATGAGGACCATTGGGTGTGACACATAGCTCCGCACGAGGAAGCCCAGGAGGAACGGTTCCGCCACAATTGGTTGCCAGCGGTGGGATCTTTCCTCATTGCGGAGAAAGTCCAAACCACCAACCGGGACCCCATCTTTTTCACGGAGACATCCCTGCTCAGCCAGATGGATATACGGGACCTCCGGAAGCCAGCCCTCCAAAGCATGCTTGTCGCTCGGGGAGGTATCGCTGGCTCCAAGACCAGAGAGGAACTGTTGGACGAGATTATGACCCTGGACCAAGTGAATGCGCACCCCACTATGCTTAAAGCGAACACTGCTCCACCAGAAGTGAACTCTGCTTCACAGGAGGAGTTGGAGGAACAGAGCAGCTCATTGGCCCCTGAAACACCAGGCCCACTTAGCACCGTACAGAGACCCCTACACCATTCGGATTTACGACAAGAGGTGGAGTGGCGTTTGTCTCTGTTTGGCAGCGCTCCCACCTCTGAACAGATTTCCAAGGCCCTGGACGATGCCACCCAACTGTGGCTTAGTCACTCCCGGTCATCAACCGAGGACTCGGTCTGGGAGAGGATTACCTCCTGCCTTCTCCAGACTGCAACCAGACCAAAGAAAATTCCCTACGCTGCTTTTAAAACTTTCTCAGAGGCGGATGGGGACATTGATAGCTTTCTTCAGGACTTTGAACGTTTGTGCACCATCCATGGTGTGGCAACCCAAGACCGGGTCCCCATTTTGAGCAGCAAGCTAACCGGTCGGGCTGCAGACGCATTCAGGACTGTACCCGACAGCTACTGCTTGGATTATGATTTTGTTAAGGAACACTTGTTGGCCCGCTACACTCTCACCCCAGAGGCGTATCGCTTAAAGTTCCGGACACTCAAGAAGACACCCCAGGACACCTTCACTGAATGGGGACATCAGTTACAACACACTGCCAGCAGCTGGGTCCGAGGGTGTCAGATCACCAAGCTGGAGGAACTGTTACAACTGCTGTTACTGGAGCAGTTTTACAATGGACTTCCAGGGGATGTTAGACATTGGGTCCGGGACAAACACCCCCTAACCTTAGCCGACGCTAGTCACTGGGCAGATGAGTACCTGGACAACAGGAGGCTAACAGAGCCCACCCTTCCCCCTGCACCTCGTCCACAACCAGTGGTGCCCACTCTGGTCACCCGAGAATGCCTCAGACCACCCACACCTTCTGACCCAAAGTGGTCTGGCCCACGCTGTTATGGCTGCAACCAAACAGGGCACATCCGCATTCATTGCCCACGGAATCCACCAAGGCTCCAGAGCAGCCAACCCCCTCGGGGCACTTCCAAACGACCTACCACTCCCTATGGCCGAGCCTCTGCCTACTCTCTACAGGACCACCCGAGTGACACCGCCTCTTCATGGAGGAATTTTACCACCGAGGATGAGGACATCGGGGTCTTTCATGAGGCTAACCCTCTCCAGGCTGCCACCCCGGACAATCGCCGACACCACCAACAGGTTGTCCATGTTAACGGCCGTCAGGCCCAAGGATTACGGGACACTGGAGCCACACTCACCCTAGTCCAACCTCAACTGGTACCAGACTGGGCCAAGACCGGGCGATCTGTGGCGTTACGGGTAGCGGGAGGCCATGTCTACCGGATTCCTACCGCAAGGCTTCATCTGGATTGGGGGGCCGGGGTCAGGGATGTTGAAATTTGAGTAATGCAGAACTTGCCAGCTGAGGTTCTCCTTGGAAATGATCTGGGAGTCCTGGTCTCCACTTTTTGGCACCGAGACCCCTGCTGAAACTCAACCAGTACCGATCGGGGAAGCAAAATGCCAATGCAGATGGGTTGTCCCGGCAAGCCAAGTTGGAGAAGTGAACCTCCGAACCGACCAGCCCCAAGCGGACCTGTTTGAAGGTCTCGCCGGGTCTGGCGGGTGTTACACAACGGGGGAGCCTTGTGACGAATTGTCCCTTTGTGATACCATTTTGCCCTTTCTGTTCTGGTTCTTATCCCCTTTGTAAAGCTGGACATGTTTCACAGACATTCTACACTGTTTGTTTAGGGAAATGTGACCTTGTAGTCTTTCACTTCTATAGAGTTCCTAGGTATCTTGCATTGCATGGTTTGTTGTGGGTGGGGAAAACCTGGTGCCAGTCTGTCTGGTGGGGGTGGGGTGAAGTTGTATATACTGAGCTGTGTTTAATAAAGATTGTCAGTTTCACCCTACACGAAGTTCTGACTCGTGTTTTTCGCTATAATACCTGCCTTGGGAGAATGCTGGAAGACTTGCCGGAAATGAGGACCATTGGGTGTGACACATAGCTCCGCACGAGGAAGCCCAGGTGGAACGGTTCCGCCACAATAGTAAGTAAGCATTGTCACCTCAGTACAGTTAATGTGTTACTGGCAGAATCATCAAGTGAGTTAAACAAAAAACCCAGAAAATAGAGAATCAAGATCTTCTTTACCAGACCACATCTAAGGAATGGTGAACTGCTATATATTAAATTGTTGTTCTTGGGTTTAGGTATACTCTAAGCTTACCCTTAACTAATCAATTTTCTATATGGTTTTTTTTTAAACTTTTTGTGTAAAGACTGAGACAGAAAAGGACAAAAAAAAGGAGGAATGTATTGAAAAAATACTTTTACCTATCATCTATTTACGTGGCATCTTCCATCTTCCTGCTTTTGAATTTGATCAGAATACCAGACTGGAATGAGATGCAGCTGTTCTGATAGCAGTTATGCTCATAATGCATTCAGTAGTGTATTTAGCTCTTGTCCTGCCCTGGGCAGCACTAAAATTGGGTGCCCAGTGCTGACCACCTGCCACTTTGCCTTGGGGCAAGGTAAGTGGATATAATCAATGGAGTGATATGGCAGAGGAGAACCTTGATTACCTGGCACAAAATGCAGTTTTTCTTGGGTATGTTGGCTCCGAGAACCCAGGCAGCTATAGTCTAGAAGTGCAGCACAGTCTTCACCACATCCACGACTATACAGCTGTGTTCTGCGTGTAGTTCTCCTCTACAAGTGTACAGTCTCTGAACAACTCCACTACTGCATCAGCCTGTCTTTTGAATGATATTTACAAAAACTGTACACTAAAAATTCCTTGGATATCTTGATGCCCAGCGGGTGGAATATTGTCCTGTTTCCAGCACTGTTGGCACTAAACTGTCTGGATCAAATATAGGCAATACTTGAAGATCTGCAAAATCTAGAGACCTTCATCATAGAGAGCTGAAACGTCAGAAAGAAGGCAGGCAAAAGTCACAAGGACTTGGCAGAAGGGAGTTGGCAAAATCATCTTTATCACAACTTCCTGTTGTCTTAAAACTGTAAAGAAGTGAAAACATTCAAAAATATTATTTGCAATTTTTTAGATAACTTTTTAAAAAAAATACTGCCTCTGAAATGGAAAATAGGCAGGTTTTTGTGATATCCCAGAAAAGTATTATTGTTATTATTTGTTTTTTTTATACTTATTCTTTAACTTGCACATTTTTCATAATGTCATTGTGATAGCATATGTATTCCCACTTGAACCAGAGAAAAGCAAAACAAAACATAGCGGTAAATCAAGTCACAGTATTTACTGAGAAGAAATTGCATACTTTGAGACAGCCTCATTGCTAAGCACTGAAGTTGTTTTCCAGTGGAAACCCTATTTAATGAACTGGCTTTAGCCACCTAATTTGTTTAAACATTCTGTAGATTGCTTGTTCTTTCACAAAGAATTCTTTCCATACAGAGAACGATCCATCAGTATTTAAATTTGTATGCACAGAAGCCTAAAATTAATTTAAGGAATTGGTTTCCCCACTGTGCACTACAAAAGAAACCACAGACAGCATTTAATTAATTAATTGAATATTAGATCAAATTTCAATCAACTCCATATTTAAAGCAGAACTACACTGTATCTGAGCACCACAAACCAAAAGCACTATTTCATTTATTTTTAATATTGAAAGCAAACTCCCTTATTTATCCATACTCCCATGCTTTATGTTGCTGAGAAATCACTTAGAAAATCCCCCCTATTATATCTGGCCGTAGACATCTTGGTTAAGGGCCTTATCTGCCCTTAGCACAGGCATGCAGACAGGAGGGGTGTGCTTAGCTAAGATCCTCCCCTCCCGAAGACTGCTGGGATGTATGACGTCATTTGCATAGGCATGGAAGCTAGGAAGTAACTAAAGAAATTAAAAAAAAAACTGTTTAAAACAAGTAAATATGATATACTTTCCTATCTATTTGCTAATGCTAGCAGCAATAGGATTCAAAATAGTCCATGTTGATTGAGAAAGTGAAGTTCTACTTTACATACATCTTTTAATTTGCCAATGTTTAGAGAAATGGTTGCCAAATGTGAAATATTCAGCTTATAAACAACTCACCGATACATAACAGTAATCAAAAATGGGGCTGTAGTCTGCCCATGAGACCTAGTTATTGCCCCAATGGGTAAAACAAAACAGAGGTGCGCCCTCTGTTTTGTTTTTCTCTATTAGTACTTTTGGAATCCCTGGTTCTTTGAGGGCAGCAAGGCGTGCATATTCCAAGACATTCGTGGTGTGATCCCTATGACATAGAATCCATCCCTAAGCGCAGGAGTATTTGGGTTTTCCACTTTCACATCATTGCCCCAATGGGTGCCGCCACCTTGCTTCTCACATACCACATAGCAGACAGAATTTAAAGCCAGCCAATCACAGCCAACATATTAAAGACATCCTTGCCCTTCCTATGACAGCCACACTCTCTGCATACATCAGTAGGTGGGGCAGTGGTTAGGAATGGATATGGTGGACTGGAGGGCTTAGTTGTTGGCTTCTCACAAAAACTTACATTTTGCATATCAGTAACAGTGCTGTTTATGTTGCATGTTTGAGAAAGAAGGGATGTGTTTAAAACAGCTCACGGAGCAGATTATGATGGGGCCACTATGTTCCCATGTCCAGGGAATAGCAAGGATTACGTTAACTTCTAAACTACCACAAGCTGAACATCCACGACCTGATCTACCTCTTGGTTCTCTGCTCATGTTTACTATGTTGGTCTAGAAGGTGTAAATACATTTTATCTTCAATGTTTTCTTTAGTTAGCTTTTTGTTAGGGTTAAGAGTAAGGATTGGCTACCCATGGCTGAAAGAGCTTTCAGGAGAAAAAAAAAAGATTTCTTTGTCTAAGGGTTTGACATAGCCATTTACAGCATTTTCAATAAATTCTGTTTATTTCAACTGTAGTGCTGCAATGTGACTGCTTTTAACTCAACGAATGAAAAACGTAATACTGTAAAATGTTACATGTTAATGTTTGCATTCCTTGTGTCATTTGCACAAAAGATCTTTCGTATATGACTGTTGCAATTTGAATCTGCAGGGCAGAATTTTTTCATGAAACAATTTCCATCCTTTATGCAGGTCTACCTTTTCTTCTTAAGATGCATGTTCTTTTTTTTAAACAATGATTTTAGTAGAGAATTTTGTTATTGTTTATGATAATTTATTAAAAGAAATTTCATAAGCTTGACATGCATGTTCATGCATACCCTTAGTTTTACTTTTCCTTAAAGTTAAATTATAATAAGGTTATGGTAAGGCTAAGACTAGGTTTAGGGTAGCAATAGCAATAGGATTAGGGTAGGGTAAGGTCTCATTTCAATTATTTCTCTGAGGAATAAAGAGGTAATAATTTGTAGTCTAACCCAGGGGTTTTCAAACTTTTCAGTATGAGTGCCACATTGTATAGGTCACAAATAATCACATTTAAATGAATAAATAGGTTTTACTTGGGAGTTTTTTAATTAGCAAAAGAGAAAAAAGGGTAAAACAAAGCAAAGAAACTCCAAATAATTATGATTCCCTCAGAGTCCCCACTAATATTTCCCCTTACATCAGGATCCCTATTACATCAGAGCTCTGATTAAAGTCCCCTCTATAGTGGTCTTAGCGTTCCCACTTAAATCAGGGGCCAGATAAAATATCGTAGGAAGCCAGATTAGGCCCGCGGGCCATAGTTTGGGGACCCCTGGTCTAACCCATTAATAAATACTTTTCAGAATCTACTTATTTAAATGGAATATAATGTTTTAGTACTGCAGGCTGCCTGAAAACACAGTATAGAATCAAATACCAGGAATGGAAAAACTGCCCAGGTAAAACCAAAATGCACAACAAAGGTCCAGTGCTTTATCAACTGTGCTGGCAATTAATAACATCTGCATGTGTGGTATCATCGCTAATACCAGAAGATACTAAAATAATTGTGTTTTAAACCAATGCCACATTGACTTTTCAAAATATAGTCCATCAAAAAACAGCATTATTATTTTTTACTTTATGACTGGACTAGAATTATTTAAAAAAAACAAGAGATCCCAATGTTTTACTCTAACTTAAATACCTTAGGGGTCACATTTTTTTAGATGGAGTGTTTTGGGGGGATTTTAATGTTCTGACACTATGCAGTCAGCTTACATTTGGACCTCATATGTTAATGATAATTAGTACACATGTTGGGTCATTCCACACATAGCAGAAGTGCTTTGTTATATTTTAGTGTACGCTTTTAAAGCTGAGCTACTAATGGGAGGAATGCAAACATTTGGCTTTGGGAGGGGGATACAACCAAGTTTTTCTGTTCATTATATGTACTGATTCAAAAATCAGCTTTTTTGTAGTTCTTGGTATGTGTTCACATCTCAGAGTCTCAGAGGAAGTCAGTGATAGATGAACTGCCTCTGCCATATACTGTGATCATAGGTCTGAATGAGGTAGCTATATAATTTGCTAAATTTGACAGCCACTGCTGGGTCCCACTCTGAATGGTGATGTAACACCATCTAGGGCCACTAACCCAAAATATATTATTAGGAATAGGTCAGGGGCAAACAGCCCCCCACCCAGACTTCCACTAGAGCTTCTCCAAGGAAAAGTACAATTACTTGAGGACAGCAGTTTTTGTAAAAGATGTACTTATCTTGACATCTTTTTATGATAGCAATGTACAATGAGTGAAAAACTGTATATAAATTGAATAGATTTAAGTATACTTTGAGAAATACTGTGAGAGCTGTGATTGGTCACAGCTTGTCACATGGTACAAGGCTGTTGTGAATAGCCTTGTACCATGTGACCTCTGTGATCATTCACAGATTTCACAAGTAGTAAGTAATGATGTCAGGAAGTGACATCTTGTATACTACTATTCATGTGATCCCTGATTGGCCAATCAGTGATCACATAATCGGGACCTCACACAGCGATCGGTGTTCCCAGGAAGCGTGCACAGCCAGTGAATGGGGGGTGTTTATAAATAGCGACCCGCTTCTGCACTGCTCCCGCCTGGCCGTTTATGTACATGGGCCGGACGGGAAGTGGTTAAGGTGCCCTTATTAGTATACCAATGTCCCTTCCATAGCTCTGATCAGCAAGGCACACTCCCCAATGGCTCACTTGTTCCCAAACCTTTATTCGCATCAGTGGACTCTGGCCTGGCCTACAAGGCTTTATGCACCCCGCTACAGGACCTGCAGAAGACGGTCAAGGGAGACAGGATGCCTACAGCCATTCCTACTGACTTCTGTGCCTCCTCAATTTCAGTCCTGCAAAACTGTTTGGGTCCCATGCCCCATCTGACACTAGGCCTCTCCTAACTGCCATTTATATGGACACAGACTACTCCTAAGACATCACTAAGGAGGAACTTTTCTAAAAAGTGGACCTAACATCCAATTACACATTTCTATTTGCCATATTATAATGGAAACAGAGCCATCTAGAGGTAGGAGAGATAACTGCATCTGTCTATATACCCAGTGAAGTGGCTAGCCTCAGGTGATACAAAGGGATTAAACTGCATTCAGTAAGCGACTCACAAAAAAGCTTTGTTTTATTATACTGTAAATCAGTATTAAATATACAGTATTAAATGTAATTGCTAATACTTGTAATGTAAAAAAAGAGTCTTGGATGCAGATGCTGTCTAAACAAAATGAAATCTAGTGTAAGTCATCTATGATTTTGTCTACCAGGGGAGTGTGCTATGTAACCCTCCGCTATGTATCCCAGGCCCCCCTTGGCCATCTTCGGGCCCCGGGGGCAGCATAGCAGGTGTCACCAGGCAGAGGGGAGGGAGCAGAGCGGACACACATCTGCTCTCCTCCCCTTCTTGTTGCTGACCCAGAAACAATGTGTAAAATGTTATTTCCAGGTCCTCATGTCAGTATCACCAGTCATTATGGCCGGGAAAGAATCTGATGCAGTGCGATCTGTACTGCATTAGATCCAGTGGAGCACAGGGGAAACATCCAAGATCTATTAGACCCTGGATGTCTCATTAAATAGAATCTGTCACCAAAAAATCATCATATAGGGTACTTGCAATGAAAAAAAAGTTAACTAGAAAAAAAAAATTTAAATAGTAAAAAAAATAAAGTTATACCCCTGCACATAAGATCTCCCCCAGAAAATGTTTAGCACCCCCATATATACACACACAAATGAACACAAACACATGCGTCGGGGGCGCCTATGCATAAAAACATTGATTATGATACACGTTATATATTTCAATGCACACCAGAGTGAGAGCAATATTTCTAGCACCAGACCTCTTCCAAATGGATGACCTATAGGGGGCTTTTAAAGCGTTGCCTTATAGAAAATATAGGGTACTGAAGTTTGTCACCATTTCACTGACACACATAAATTTAAAGTTTGACATGTTGGGTATCTGTTTACTTGGTACAACCTCATCTTTTGTATTTTCTTTAAAAAGTTGGTAATGTAATATATTTGTGTGCCCTAAAATCAACTTTAGTGTATTTTTTGGTGAACGTTTGCATTTCCTAGACCTTTTCAGTAATATTGTGCTACATACAAAAATTGCAACTACCACTTTTTTAGTCTCTTGGGTGTCTGCTTTCAGAAATTAAATAATGTTTTGGGGGTTCATGCAATCTTGCAGGAGTTCATGCAGGCCTAAAATTATTTTTTAAACATGCGAGCAAAAAACACAAAATCGGCTCTGGCAGCGAAAAGCCTAATCAAGATTTATTGGGAGCTATAAACCAGTTTTTTCATAATTATAGTTTAATTTGAACTGCTCTTCTGAAACAGGTTTTTTAGCCATGTGATTGGCTTAGCTCCAATCAGGTCTGGCCAAACACAGACTCATACTGTAGTCAGCATACATCAGCAGAGTAATCAGATGCCAAAGAACAAGGAAAGATCATGTGACCACACAATAGCGCTGTAGGAATAAGGTACCTATATATAATAATATTAATAATAATAATATATAGTAGCATTATATATATGATTTACATGAATGAATTATGGCAATTAATACTTCTCTGTTTAGTATCACTTTAACACTGCACACAGGCCACACAGTTCAGTGGTAGGATTGTGTTGAAGGGCTTTTTTGTTTTGTCCAACTGGGTTTTGCATTCCTACAAAGTGCATGGAAATGCAAAACCATTGAAGCAGGGCCAAGGCAGGTCAGATAGTCAACTGCAGGTCAAAATGCATTAGTCAATTAATTTTAAATGATCCAGGTAACATTTCAAACTGATGCTATCGACACAAGCCCAAGGTCCATCAACAGAGACCCCATTAGTAATGCAGCCCACAGTTGACTGCAATGTAGAAGTCAGGTTTTTGTTGCTATTTATTAACCTCTTTCCCGTCGCCCTATAGCAAATGTAATGCTACAGGGCGGCAGGGGTGCGCAAAATCAAGTATACTGTATATACGTGATTTTGCACTTCCAGATGGGGGCGAGCATGTCCTGCGCGTGCCCTACCCGCGCCGCTATTTGTGGCCTCAGCTGTCAATCACTGTGTCCTGGCCGGTCATTACTCTCCGGCACATCGTGGCACATTACCAACGGAGGGAGAGAACTGTATGTAAACAATACAGTTCTCTCCCCTTTCAGCTCCTGCACACTGCTTTGCATGGCTCTGCATAGCAGAGCCATGCATAGCAGTGTACATACAGTTGAAAGCACTAACACAGCTCACAGTAAAACGGCACAACCCTTTGATCGCCCAATTTTAACCCCTTCCTGCCCAGTGCCATTAGTACAGTGTCAGTGCTTTTTATTAGCACTGCTCACTGTATTGGTGTCACTGGGGATGTCAGTGATGCCAAGTCAGTTCCCCCCAGTGTCAGAATGCCTGCCGCAGTCCCGCTATAAGTCACTATAAGTCACTGATCGCTGCCATTACTAGTAAAAATAAAAAATAAAAATCCCAGTATATATACCACCATTTGTAAATGCTATAACTTTCACGTAAACCAGTTAATTTACAGCAGAATACATTTTGGCCTAAATTTATTATGAAATTTTGATTTTTTACATTTTATTACTGGACATGTTTAATAGCAAAAAGTCAAAAATAGTGTTTTTTTTCTTTATCTTGCCTTTATTTTTTTATAGCTCAAAAAATAAAAAATGCACAGGCGATCAAATACCACCAAAAGAAAGCTCAATTCGTGGGAAAAAAAGGACATAAATTTTATTTGGGTGCAGTGTTGCATGACCACGCAACTGTCAGTTAAACTAACGCAGCGCTGTGCCGCAGAAAAAAATGGCCTGGTCAGGAAGGGGGGTAAATCCTCAGGAGGGTAAGTGGTTAAAGTAAAACTTTCGGAAAACTATTTTTTTCATTTTGGATAGAGTAAGGGAGGTTTATAACCCTTTCAGTTTTTTCATCTGTAACCCATTGAGGAGATTTTAATAACTGAAAAATGTAAACAAGTTTAAAATAAGTGAATATGACTCAAAAAACCCTGTCATCCCCAACATCTGAAGGACAATGGGTCCTTCTTAGGCCTATGCATGGGGTTGTAGGCCTAAGTAGCAGCTTGTGAGAGATCATATAACCCATGACAAGAGTGAGCAGATTAAAGATCATATGACCTTGACCTCAATATGATTTTGCCGTTTCACATGCTGGTGAATTTCTTGGATACATTTTGGTTTAGCAGATTTTTCTATAGCATGGGCTATTTACTTCACAGAAGGATCTAAGGTATGTCTACATCTTACACAAAAGCCATCAACTGTTTTGTTTCCCACACTGTGATTTTTAAAAAATTAAATATTCCAGTAGGTCTTCTTTTTTTATCAGGATGAAATTGTTTTAATTGTTTTCTATTAGCTTGCAGATTGTATAGTATATATTTTTGTCTAATTCAATCTCTTATAGAGAATCATTTAAAATTATAAAGGACATTTATTGTAGCAATTGGTTTCTTGTTCCAACCAGGAGTTTGATTGAACAAAGAAAACATTAAAGTAGTTGTAAAGGCTAAAGGTTTTTTACCTTCATGCATTCTATGCATAAAATTTAGAGCTAAAAAATGTGGGATTTTAAAGGTGCAAACGTACAACAGAACACATGTATTAAAAAGATTTTTTACAACTTTTATTAGTCACTATAAAAATATAAATTGATACAATACTGTTGAAACAGTGATGAAAACGTGGCTGTGTTACTGCCAAAAAATATACATCAAAATTAAGTTAATTGTAATTGTATTTTGATGTACATTTTTTCATTAATTGTAGACTACACTGTGGTTGAAATACTTCTTTCCCTGAGGAAGCCCTTGTTGGGCGAAACATGTAGGGAACTTATACTTCTCCTAACCGCAGTAACACAGCCAAGTTTTCATCACTGTTTCAACAGTTTTGTATCAATTTATATTTTTATAGTGCCTAATAAAAGTTGTAAAAATCTTTTTAATACATGTTCTCTGTTGTACTTTTGCACCTTTAAAATCCCACATTTTTTAGCTCTATGTTTCCAATTTCAGGGATGTGGTGCTATGTGCATAATTGGTCACCCACGCATCCCTTTTCTCTAGTCTATGCATGAAGAACCTTCTGTGTGCAGCTTCCTCCCAGCTCCCCTAAAACTTACCTGAGTCTCATCCCAATCCAGGGATGTGACCAGAGCCTCTCCTGGGTCTATCCCTCCCCTCCCCCTTGTCAGGGGGCGGGACTGAGCCATGTTTTATGTGTGAATGAACATACAGAGCCTGCTCGTGTGCCCCCATAGCAAGCTGCTTGCTATAAAGGGAACTAGGCAAGAGGGAGGGACCTGGAGCTTCAGCGGGGACCTTAGAAGAGGAGGATTGGGGCTGCTCTGTGCAAAACCATAGAGCAGGTAAGAGCAGGGCAGGTAAGTATGATGTGTTTGTTATTTTAAAAAAAAAACACAAGCCTTTAATATCACTTTAATAGTCTGCAGCTCCATTACAATAAAATTAAATCATCTTCTTTCACTAAAACAAAAGAAATTCTGATGGAATGCATGGGTTACCCTTGACCAACTCATTAAAAAAAAACCCTACAGTTTTTTCTTCCACTGAAAACTCTGAAAGTAGGTGACCACGGTGAAGGTATGGTCCCACGACCACTTCTCAACCACGGCTATTGACAAGTCTGCCTTTTCTTTGAACTTTTGTGAGTGGTGGATTGTCAAGTTCATGTAGCATTATCACAGGTAGGTGGATCTTTCTGCCTTCTTGTTTTTTTCTGTGTACAAGGTGTCATTTCATTTTTTGGAGGACCTAACTTTTAAAGCTGAACTCCAGGAATTCAGCTCCTTTGTAAAAAGTGAAGGTGCACTATGAATTAAGTCCAACGAACTATATGGCATCTCCTGGACTTATCTTTATTATTTACGTCAGACAGTTTTATTGCACTCCCGGAAGCCAGCTATTGCTATAGTTCTGTAAGCCCAACACAGGACCTTCTGGTCCCTGCATAGAGTCATTGCAGCTGTTATGCCCTCCCAGCTGCCCAATCACAGAAGCCTTTGTATTATGTGAACTCATTCACAAAATATAAAGCATCTGTGAATGGGCAACAGAGGGGAGGGTAAGCCTAGCTGTTCTGTCTGCTTTTATCCTCTCATAGCCCTGAGTGTCTTAATGCATGCTTCGGCAGAGCCAGAAACCTGTCAGATATAAATAATAGTGATAAGTTCACAAGGCGGCATGCACCTCCTTGGACTTAGCTCATAGCATTCCTTCACTTTTTACAATTCCTGGAATTCAGCTTTAAGACAAATCACCAACTTTCTTAGGGTTTTCCCTTGTCAATGTGACTGTAAGATTGTGGTTCTTAAGTTTAGACAGATACATAGACTGATACATAGATGATACCCCACAGTATACTACTGGGGTGGTGTGAAGGGGTCAGTGCTGTGTGTGTGTGGGGGGGGGGGGGTTGATAAGAAAAAGGGCAGAGAACACTACTGTTGGGGGGGATTTGTGATGTGAGGGGGTGGGGAAGTGCTGTTGAGAGAGATGTAGGGGAGGGCAATGCTGTGGGGAGGGAGATGTAAAGGAGGGGCATGCTAGTTCTTTCCCTTCTCTTTCCCCTTCTGCTCTACAAGGGATTACAATATGTTTTGGAGTCATATTTGGATATTTACACTACCTAATTAAAATACATTTAATGATCTTTTATATATACATTTATTTCTTTTTTTAATCTGCCTCAAGTTCACCTTAAAAAAACCTTACAAAGGGATGGCTAAACCACTTGGTCTGGACATTCAGCCCCTCGACTGTGCTTCCATTTACTGCCTGAGACAATAAGAACTATCATACATGCTGCATGACCATTCTATTCCTGAGTTCAGGTGCCAAATATAGAAAAAATCCAATGTAATCTATCCTGCTCATTAATTGGTTCATGTATAACTGTACTTTATATATAAATTATATTGTATTTCAAAGGGCACATTTTGGGGGGTAAGTCAAACACACAAAATACCCCCCCACCCAACCCCCAGAACTAGTACAAAATCATGCAATAGGTTGCACTCTCCAGATAAATTTTGTAACTACAAAAGTAAAAAATAAACTGGGAATTGCAGCAGTAATGAAGATCCCTCTTTAGACAAAACTATGCTTTGCCATTCAACAGGTTCACTTTAAGGATAGTTTGAACTGCAGCACATACTCATATTATCTTCACTCTCCGCTACTTTGTTTAGTTTCCAGAAGAAAAAATATCCGGTAGTCCTGGGGACTGGGGAGCATGTGACCCACGGTTGTTTCTTTCATGTGGCAACACTGGTGTTTTTTGATTGGCCTCTCAAGGAACTCAGTTCTGCCACATGTCCCAAGCCTTATGTAACAATAGGATCACTTCAAGGGCCATGGAAAATACATGGAGCCATAAACAATGCTGGGTTGAGCCATCCTGGTTCTAGCTACAACCAAAATATCGCTGGTAAGTGATCTAAATAGGGCTATTACAATTTATTTCTACAGATTCATTAATGCCTGTATTTTTTCCTGAATATCTAATAACATTCAAGATTTTCATAAGTTTCTCTCTATTAATAATGTATTTTCCTCCTAAGATATACATCAGAGTATCTGCCAACAACATGCAGCATTTGATCAGCAGTGACAAAAAGATCGCTCTATAAAGACGAGCATCTGAAGGATTTTGTGCCATGTCTGTTCTTTTTATAGACAGACCTAAATTAATTTTACAAACAAAAAAATGCTAAGATAGCTGCACGCTCCAAAGATCTTTTTCATTTTTCACCCAGTAATGCTGCAAAAGCTTTGATGCATAAAATTATACACATCCAGGAAGAACATGAAGTAATTTAAATGCATGGATGTCTTTTTGTGTCAGGTAAGAATGTCTGCTGGTTAAATGGATTTAAGGTGTAAAAGAGAGACAAGTGCAGAAGAAATAAATGGATGAAGCAATCTAGAAATCAGCGAACAATGCAAGCAACAGAAAAAGGCAACATGAACTTTATATATCATTTACTGTTATTTCAGTTATACAGTGATTCATACATAGTTTGGAACTAATTGAATTGATAGCAAATATTGCAATCTAATCTATCTATCTATCTATCTATCTATCTATCTAATCTACAGTGAAGGAAATAAGTATTTGATCCCCTGCTGATTTTGAATGTTTGCCCACTCACAAAGAAATGATCAGTCTAAAAATACTTATCTCCTTCACGGTACTAATCTATCTATCTATCTATCTACATCTGTAGCATCCTCTAGTGTGCTACTAGATAAATGTACTATGTATGATTCATGGTAACTGTGTGAGTCTGTAATTGAGTCGGGTTACTGCAGGTTACGCTGGATGGCTTAACAGGTTGGGACTCTTTCACCTGGTTCTGGAGGACCATGGAAAAACGTCCAGAATCCAGTAGGTGTAAGGGGTGGAGACCTAATCTGCATGTTTTTGGGAGCCTAACTTATCCCAGGTTTGGAGCCCCTGGTAGAGTGGTGAGACCAACCCATAAATATGGGAGAGTCAGGCTGGCAAGGGGAAGGGGGAAGATGGAGTGCTGAGGAGGCTATCAGTGGCTTGGGAGGGGTCCCCTGGGTCTAGGGGGGCTGGCCTCCAGGCTGGGCTTGGGAGGATCCATTCAGCATCATGGTTTGAACAGGATCCATGCCTGGGAGTAGTGGGAGCAAGGAGAACAGAGTGACTATATCTGCACACCCAGGAAATCAAAAGGGGAGAGACTGCCAAGTGTAGCAAGCTTTAAATAGTCAGTGATATGCTCAAACCTTTATCCTTGTCCTGGGAGATCTTCAGAGCAGACAGGAGGGCTAGTAGTGTCTGTAGGCTGTGGAGCTGGGAACAGTTCTACAGGGCAGATGAGATATCTCTGCATGCAGTTGCAACAATCTAAGCTAACTTTCAGAGGGGGATGAGAGTCCCTAGCCCGTAGGGGGCAGTTGCTACTGATCTGTAATGACTGACCTCTTTCAAGGAAAAGAACAGTCCAGGATCTGTTTCTGTAAATAGGAATGACATTTTCCACATGCATTGATTCAGTTAAATTGAGAATCTCATAATCCCTATTACCTTATCCAAGTTATACCCTTTAATTAAAATAACAAAAACCAAGCTCATGAACTGTTCAATGACTGTGGATGCAAGAGTGGAAACTGCATGTTGCCTGGCTGTGCGAAGCTTAGAGGGATCCAGAAAAACAGCAGACCTCAAGAGGGTAGCACTGCATCTATCTATCTATCTATCTATCTATCTATCTATCTATCTATCTATCTATCTATCTATCTATCGC
Source organism: Staurois parvus (assembly GCF_062004578.1). Classification (NCBI taxonomy): domain Eukaryota; kingdom Metazoa; phylum Chordata; class Amphibia; order Anura; family Ranidae; genus Staurois; species Staurois parvus. The sequence continues at coordinate 15,489,723 of NW_028317807.1, read as the reverse complement.
TATCAGATAAATGACAGCTAGACCATTCGTGTATTTAACTATTTGCATACAAGCACCTGCATATGCACAAATACCCAAGTTAAGGGTAAAGTAGCTATAATAGAGTGAAATTAGAACTTGAATTTTGTTTCCATTGCTATGTGTATCCTACTGGGGAGAACTTCCAGCACCTATTGACCAAATGACAATGGTTACTAAGAGAGGAGCGCTTTCCAAAGAGAATATACACAAAAGCAGCACTCTTGGATAAACTGGAGAAAAAGTAGAACATTTGCAAGGCACTGAAAAACAGAAATTGATACACATCATAAAACAGATGTATAGGATTGCTGCTTGAATACATTCCTCCCTCTGCTAGTAGCATTGTTCTAGTATAAAAATAGAGAATAAATAACTCCTGTGTTTACCAGTTAAATGCCAAAAAACCCCAAGAAATACTTATTGTGAATAATAAAAAATGTGCAAATGGTAGCTGTAAACGCTGTCTCGTGTTCCCACAACACTGATAATTACAGATACATTATAATGCCAAAAGTATTGGGACACCCCTCCAAATCATTGGATATGGCCACAGGCTGGGCTGTAAATATTTTTCTTTTCCTGGGGGAGGGGGGGGGGGGTCAGCTTGCAGCTGAGCTGCATTTTTACTGCTCCCCCACCAACTTCTCTCCCTTGAGCTCTAAAGGCAACTGACGGGGGCAACAGCTATAAATGCTGTTGCACATGTTGCACTCAGTGGGCAGGCAGTAGCACCCATCAAATGCAACTCATTCACCATGCGGTTGTGGTGCAGGTTTTTGGAGTTAAACAGGCGGTGAAGAGGCAAAATTAACCACTTCCTGCTCAGCCTATAGCCAAATGATGACCGGGTGGGACATTCACGATTCCTGGTGGATGTCATATGATGTCCTCCTGGAAAGGGCCACGCTGCCGTGAGATCTTTCACCCACTCTGTATACCAGACACAGCGGATAACTGATTGGTGTAGCGGCCACTGCCGATACCATGTGCTCCCTGTGACCAATCACATCAAATCCCATGACAATTATACACAATGGATGGCATTCATTCATGCCATCCATTATGTACTATCATTTTGATCTCTGTGATTCTTAACAGCAATCACATGGTACAGACAGTGCCAATCACAACTAGCCACAATAGTAAACATTGAACAAATCAATTTCATTCAGTAAAAATGGTTGCTTATAACCGTGAAATTCACTGGTATAAGCAATCATAATGTGTATAAAAAGAAAGAATCCTGATCACTTCCCCAAAGTAGTACAATGTTATTATGGTAACAGTATATTGCTCTGGTCACAGTGTGTTAAAAAAAATTGTAAAAAAAGTAAAAAAATTATTTACATTTTTTTGTTTTGTTTTTACATGCTGTCACCGGTCAGAATCCCTGATCACTGGCACACCAGTTATATAATAATGCTGCACTGCACTGGTGACAGTATGTACATAACATTTGTGAACAAAAAATTACAAGGCAATTGGGGGGGGGGGGTATTTGTACTGTCCTGACATTTGGGGGATTTGTAATGTCCTGACATTTGGGGGAATGTGTCCGGTCCTGACAATTAGGGGGTATTTGTACTGTCCTGAGATCTGGGGGGTTTGTACTGTCCTGACATTTAGGGGGTATTTGTACTGTCCTGACATTTGGGGGGTTTGTACTGTCCTGACATTTAGGGGGTATTTATACTGTCTTAGCATTTGACGGGGGGTTGTCTTGTTGTGGCATTTGGGGGTATTTGTACTGTCCTGACATTTGGGGGGATATGTCCTGTCCTGACAATTGGGGGGTATTTGTACTGTCCTGAGATTTGGGGGGTTTGTACTGTCCTGAGATTTAGGGGGTATTTGTACTGTCCTGACATTTGGGGGGTTTGCACTGTCCTGACATTTAGGGGGTATTTATACTGTCTTAGCATTTGACGGGGGGTTGTCTTGTTGTGGCATTTGGGGGTATTTGTACTGTCCTGACATTTGGGGGGATTTGTACTGTCCAGACATTTGGGGGTATTTGTACTGTCCTGACAATTGGGGGGTATTTGTACTGTCCTGAGATTTGGGGAGTTTGTACTGTCCTGACATTTAGGGGGTATTTGTACAGTCTTAACATTTGAGGGGGGATGTTGTCTTGTGACATTTGGGGGTATTTGTACTGTCCTGACATTTGGGGGGGATTTGTACTGTCCTGACATTTGGGGGGCTTTGTACTGTCCTGGCATTTGGGGGGGATTTTTACTGTCCTAGTGTTTTCGGACCTCAAGAAATGAGATCGGCTGTCAGGAATGATTGGTTTTCAGATATATACCATAGTTTGTGAACTTTATACACTGATTTGAGTTATTTTCTGTAGCAGAATACAGTTTGACCTAAATTTATGAAGAGATTACTTATTTGCAAAATTTTATAACAGATACAAAGCAAAAACATGGGGTTTTTTTTGTATTTTTTTAAATGTAGCAAAAAATAAAATGGTAGTGATTAAATACCACCAAAGAAACCTCTATGTGTGAAAAAAAGGATAGAAATCTCATATGGGTAAAGTGTTGCATGATCACACAATTGTCCGCATCCTTAACCATTTCATAAAATTTGTGGGTGGGGTGAGACTGGGAACCATGGACACAAGGGGAAAAAGAGGGGGTTGTGGCTAGGAGATGGGGGGATGGGTAGATAAAAAAATGAGTGAAAATAGGAGATCCTGGTCTGTACAGGGATAAAAAAAAGGGGAGGAGGATTTGTGTTAGCATGAAGAAAGGGGGAGAAGAGGAAAACAGATGGGAATCAAGGTCACTGGAGAGGTATGGTCAGGGAAGGGCATGGGGTATACGGTCAGCTGGTAAGGAATAGTATGATAAAAGCAAAAAGGAAAGGTGGGAGAGAGGGAGGGAGGGGTGGAAGGAAGGGAGGGAGGGGTGGGAAGGAAGGAAGGGAGGGAGGGGTGGAAGGAAGGAAGGCAGGGAGGGAGGGGTGGAAGGAAGGATGGAAGGCAGGGGTTGAAGAGAGAGGTGGAAGGAAGGGAGGGTGGAAGGAAGAAAGGAAGTGAGGGGTGGAAGGAAGGAAGGGGTGGGAAAGAAGGATGGAAGGGAGGGAGGGGTGGAAGAAAGGCAGGGAGGAAGGCAGGGAGCGAGGGGTAGAAGGAGGGGTGGAAGGAAGGATGGGGAGGGTGGAAGGAAGGGAGGGACGGAAGGAAGGAAGGAAGGGGTGGAAGGAAGGAAGGACTGAAGGAAGGGAAGGGTGGGTGAAAGGAATGAAGGGAGAGGTGGAAGGGAGGGGTGGAAGGAAGGAGGGGTGGATAGAAGGAAGTGAGGGGTGGAAGGAAAGAGGGGATGGAAGAAAGGCAGGGAGGGGTGGAAGGTAGAAAGGAAAGGGTGGAAGGAAGGAAGGGTTGGATGGAAGGGAGGGGTGGAAGGAAGGAAGGAAGGAAGGGGTGGTAGGAAGGAAGGGAGGGGTGAGTGGAAGGAAGGAAGGGAGGCGTGGGTGGAAGGAAGGAGGGGTGCAAGGAAGGAAGGAGGAGGTGGAAGAGAGAGGTGGAAAAAGGAGGGTGGAAGGAAAGGAAGGAAGGAAGGAAGAGGAGGAAGAAAGGGAGGGTGGTAGGAAGAAAGGAAGTGAGGGGTGGAAGGAAAGAAGGAAGGAAGGAAGGAAGGAAGGAAGGAAGGAAGGAAGGAAGGAAAGAAGGAAGGGGGGAAGAAAAGAAGGGAGAGGTGGATGGAAGGAAGGAAGGGTGAGTGGAAAGGAGGAAGGGTGGGTAGAAGGCAGGAAGGGAGGGGTAGGTGGAAAGAAGGAAGGTAGGTCGGACTCACATGCTCAGTAAGAGCCATCAGAGCTGTCGGCTGCTCTGCGTTCAATTTCTTGTCCACACATTCTCTGTAGCTGCACAGTCTGGAGTGTGGGCTGGCACAGGGGGAGGCAGAGCAGATCCAGCCTCTCTCCCCTCTTCTCCTATTGGTGTAGAGAATGGAGGGAGAGGCTGGGCACTGAGAAGCACACAGTGGGAGGGGCCAGAAAGAAAAAGGAACGTTCAGGGATGATCTGTGCAGTGGTGGGGGCAGTGACAAGCAGTGATCTCCTGTATGACTTTCAATGAAACAGCTGGAAGTCCCCTCTCCTTCTCTCTCTTCTGCGGATACCAGCTGCTTCATTGCAAGCCATTCAGGAGATAGCTGCTTGTCACTGCCCCCACAGCTGCCCTTCCCACACACTCCTAGTCCCGGCACTGCTCGGTCACCTTATTTCCACTCTCCCAATGTGAGCGTGCGAATGGAAATTTTGAGGGCTGCTATAAGGGATGGTTGGCAACCCTCCTCTGGGGGGTTCAGATGCCCCCCCTTATCTATGCCCCTGGCCACAGGTGTATAAAATCAAGCACTTAAACATGCAGACTGCTTCTACAAACATTTGTGAAAGAATGGGTCGCTCTAAGGAGCTCAGTGAATTCAAGTGTGGTACCGTGATAGGTAGCCACCTGTGCAATAAGTCCATCAATGAAATTTTCTTGCTACTAAATATTCCACGATCAACTGTTAGTGGTATTATAACAAAGTGGAAGCAACTGGGAACAACGGAAATTCAGCCACAAAGTGGTAGGCTACGTAAAATGATACAGTGAAGTCAGCGCATGCTGAAGGGTACAGTGCGCAGAAGTCGCCAACTGTCTTCAGAGTCAATAGCTAAAGACTTCCAAACTTAACTTGGTGTTTAATTCAGATTAGCACAACAACAGTGCATAGAGAGCTTCATGGAATGGGTTTCCATGGCCAAGGAGCTGCATCCAAGCCTTACATCGCCAAGTGCAATGCAAAGTGTCAGAAGCAGTGGCGTAAAGTACACTGCCACTGGGCTCTAGAGCAGTGGAGACGTGTTCTCTGGAGTGTCGAATCACGCTTTTCTGTCTGGCAATCCAATGAATATGTCTGAGATTGGTGGTCGCCAAAATTGTGCCTTGCTGATTTGCATTGATGTGACCAGGCGCCATTGAAATAAATGTGATTTCCATTGCCATGTGATTCTGTGCAACTCAAGTCACATCTGAAATCGCAGTACTGTGAATAGAGCCTTAAACATGCCCATGACTATTTTTTAAAGAGAAATTGTTCTTTGCCTATGCAGGGCAAAATATCAGATGCATCGTAAAGCCAGCTCCCCCACCTTCCAAAATTCACCTTCAGTGGACTTCCCTGCCACTTTTCTTGCTGCAAGAAGAAGCTATAAATACGCTAGTCATATCCTAGTCAACGCTTACACAGGGTTAAGGACTCTCTCTCCAGCTCCATAGGACAGCACTGGGTCAATCCATAGGACAGCACTGGGCCAGTGTGATCACGTGGGAGAAAGGGAATAAATTCAAATGATTCTAATACCAAGAAGTCTGGGGTATTTCTCTTTGCTTCTGGTAGAGAAAGACCGTACAAGCCACAGGATGCTTTTTAGTAGCACAGCAACAGAATGAAACCTGACCCTGACTACTTCTTAAAGTGGAACTTCACTCTCTCAGTCAACATTTACTATATTTAATCCTTATGTTGATAGCATCAATAAATACATAGGAAAATATGTTGTATTTACTTGTTCTTTAGGTTTCTGTAGTTACTTCCTGGTCTCCAGGCCTAAGCAAATGATGCCACATATCTCAGCAGTCTTCAGGAGGGGAGGAGGGGTTATTTCAGCTAAGCATACCCTCCTGTCTGCATGCCAGAGCTAAGGGCAGATGGATTCTAGAAAGTACATGCTATATGAATCATCTGCTCCTACTCAAGATGGCCACAGAAATGCTAGGGGGTGTTTTTCGAAGTGGTTTCTCAGCAAAATAAAGCATGGTGACATGGATGGAAGGGTGAGTTTTCTTTGAATATTAAAAATTAATTAAAAAGAGTTTTTGTTTTGTGGTGCTCAGATGTAGTGTAGTTCCACTTTAATTGTGTGTCTGTTTAGAGTGAAAATCTGTCCTAATTATAATCATGGATCTATCTCTGAACTTTGTAAGGTCTCACGCACACCGGGCACCTGGGGCCATACAACGTGAAGCCAGGTAACTACTACATTATTCATTTACTTTACAGTCTTAACTCCTGGGGGTAACCAAGTATTTGCAGATTTATATGCTCCCAAGGGAAAGGGGGTTTATAGGCAGAATACATATTAACCCTTTTTCAGAAATGTTTCTGTACATGACTGAGACTTTGAAAAGGATAATACAAAAAAATATACCTTTGGCATATAAAACACTACAGACCATATATCTGGCCACATGACGCTCTATACAATGGTGTGTACTGGCAACACTTCTGTACTTGCAGATTTTAAAAGAACAGGCATAGAATGGGTATATGCTACGGGGGATTTATTACCTGATTAAAACAGATCTGAAGTCACATCAGCTCTCAAGTACTCTTAAACACCCTTTCTGGTAAATGTCAGGGTCAGGTTTCAGCCTCTGCCTTAATGCTAGCCTTTTACTTATGCTGGATACAGTAACCAACACTTGTTCATTTTTGCATACATTGACAGCTGCACGGTATTATTTCTCCTGTTCTTTATACTGCTTAGATACGAGGGTGAGTTCACACACGTGCATATGAAAATGTGTGCATCTTAAAGGAAAACCGCTAAATACACGTTGAAATAATTACTTGGGAGCTGTTTTCTCCATCTTTCATTTCTGTCCATCCATTCACAGATTTTTTCCAGCTCTGACAGACAGCACAGTGACCTAGCCTTTCTCTGCTGCAGTTTAGCAATACACCTTGGTCACCTCTCAACTCCCTGCCTGTTTGTAGGCAGGTGCAGTCTGTTTTCTCCACTGCAGGTGGCGATCAACTGCAGCAGCATTGCAGAGGGAGAGGAAATCAGCAGGAACATGGTTCCTCTATGGTTTCCTGGGTCACTGGGGTAGCTATCCAATTGGATGCTGTTGTTCCACATGACTCTGGAAGCCATCTTGGGTCAGACAGAGTCTATTTAAGACCCTGGCTTCCAGGCATGGAGTGCATTTCGCATGTGGGTAATGAAGGGACAGGTCACCCATCTGTCAGGGACAGTGAAAGGGTAGGGGCACCCCATCCATGCTGGAAGCTTCCCATTTGGGCACAGACTGGGGTCAGACCACATTCTGCCCCTCAAGACAAATGCTGTTGGCACATCCAAGACCTGCTCTGCTCTGCTATACATTGCTGTTGCATTCTGTGAATGGGTATTAAAAAAATAAGCAATTCTTAGGTTTGTTTACACATGTGACAGCTCTCGCCACCCTGGTGATAAGGTGATATGTTGCCTACTCACCCCGTTTTAAACCTCAAAAGCCAGCTCCACTGTGCTGCCTGCATTGCACATGGTTCCAGGGTGTTTGTTGGCTTGGCCCCATTCATTTGAATGGGTCACATACAGCAGCGGTATTGTCTGCTGAATGTCACAGGGGTATAATTTTTGGCGTGGCTGTGAAACAAAGCATTGTGTACAGCCCCATCTGGCTGCTTTTGCAACTTGAGAGGGGAAAATGTATATTCCCCTTTCCTGGCCACAAGAGTAAACTAGCCCTTATTCCACTGTGAGAGAGACACCTAAATTACTCATACCCCCGGAAATCTACCCCTTCTAGGGTAAAGATGAAAGAAGATAAACATACTCAATCCTCTGCTACCACCCCCTTGGATTGTTTTAGTGCCTCCCCAGTGGGCAGAATCGCCCGCTTTGGGAAGCACTGTTATAGACCAATGGAAAACAAAGGTGAATCACTCCAACCAACCATTGTAACTACTGTTTTAGAACCCGAAACCATGTCATCCCATGCCTTCCACAACAAAACACCCTTCCAGTCACAGGACATAGCCCTAACTAGTAAAATAAAGTGAACCTTTACCTAATTTTAGCTGGAAGGGCAGCCTCCTTACATGCCTCATAACTGTCCCTGTTTTTAAACCTAATTCCTCTGTCCCTTTTTCCTCCTCAGTTGTCCCTCATTTTGAACAGATGTGTATATCTCTATAATAAATGCAATAATTAATGCCAAGTGTTAAGCTGGTCATACATTACAATAGATATTCATACGGAAAGTCATACAAAAATGTGTTCAAAAATCCTCAGTACATTCAACAGCGTGACAAATGTAATTAGAAAGTACTGGTAGTACAAAAGTTTGAATGAGGAAAGAACAAACAGAGGGAGCACAGGCCTAGCGCATTACCATAAAAAATGTTTAATAAGAAATAAAATAGGTGTTGTACTCACAAACGACAATAAAGTCAAGGCACGTCATAAAAGAACAGCTGGGTCAACACCGCGCTGAGTAACAGTCCGCAATAGGGAGTGTAGAAATCCAATAGGTTGATGCGTTTCGAGGACTTGCCTCTTCCTCAGAGCCCTCAGCCTATTGGATGTCTACACTCCCTATTGCGGACTGTTACTCAGCACGATGTTGACCCAGCTGTTCTTTTATGATGTGTCTTGACTTTATTGTCATTTGTGAGTACAACACCTACTTTATTTCTTATTAAACATTTTTTATGGTAATGCACTAGGCCTGTGCACCCTCTGTTTGTTCTTTCCTCATTCAGTATATTTGGATTTCCTCGGTCTACTGAGGGAAGCAAGGTGTGCATGTTCCAGGACATTCTTAATGTGGTTGTAGCCTGCATCGAGTCCATCCCCAAGCGCAAGTACAAAATTTGTTGGCTTTTAACATTCAATTTTAAAGCAAATGGACTTTACTAAATGATAACCACATACACCGTATAAAATTTGGTCCAGCAAAAAAAAATGCCCCTCCTGCTCCATCAAATTTTCTCATTAGTCAAAAACGAATGTTGATTTGACCCCATTAAAGATTATACAATTGAACAAATGTTCTTTAAACAAAAAATATTGAATAAAACCCTACTAACTTATAACCAGCTTAAGAATAAACTAAGCCTTCACAAAAACCTTTTTATTATCATATTTTTGTTTTAAAAATTCAGTAGAAAGGAGACATAGTGATGAAAAAAGCACTTTTGGGTTTAGCCAATCACTTTCTTTGCTTTTTTGTTTTCTTTATTGGTTGCATAACTGGGGGTGTGACAGGGAGCATGTCTTTGGATTACACATTTTGAGCTAAAGGGTGGCCCACTTTTCCAACTCATAAAGTGTGGAAGTTTGTCACAAGAGAGGGGACAATGAGCAGCGAGAGCAGTGTGAAGCACAAGTCCAATGTACAAAGACAGGAATACAGGTTGTAGATAATGGGGCCCAATTACAACCTGTTCAGAAAGTCACAACCATCAACACATCACAGTTGTTAGAAAGCAATGAATAGAGACAGGGTTCTTTTTAGACAGATTGTGACGGAACAGATTTCGCCCACCTCTGGCATTGGCCCTCTGTTTCCTGCTCACTACTGTCACTTGCAAATGCAGAAATCCGGCTTCTGTGTTTACAAGTGACAGCACACCACTCCCGGGGGCATGAACAGAACCCTCCCTGCCCTTCACATCCCGATGACAGCAGAGGAGGGAGTGGGGATGTATACAACTGTGCTAGCCTGATGGCAGTAGCTCCTGCTCCTGTGGTTGAGTTCCTGCACCTATTCTCTGAGAAAAAAAGCAGAGTAAAGACATAGACTTTGCTGGTACACATAAGGGTCTAAATTATAAATAATTCTCCTATGGATATTATTATTTATAATAGGAATTTCTATAGTGCTACCAATTTATGAAGTGCTTTACATATTGCACATTCAGTCTCCACTCTGGATAAGTTTACAAGCCAAAGTCCCTATCTCTTATGCATACATACACATACTAGGTCCATTTTGAAGACAAGTGCACATACTGTATATCTACCAGCATCTTTTTGGAATGTGGAAGGACACCAAAGTACCTGAAGGAAACCTAAACAAACAATGGGAGAACATGCAAACTCCATGCAGTTGGTGTTTTGGTGCTGCAATACATATTTGCTAAACGCTAATCCACCATGCAGTTAGACAACGACATACACTATACTGACAAAAGTATTGGGACACCCCTTCAAATCATTGGATTCAGGTGTTCCAATCGCCTCCATGGCCACAGGTGTATAACATCAAGCACCTAGGCATGCAGACTGCTTCTACAAACATTTGTGAAAGAATGGGTCGCTTTCAAGAGCTCATTGAGTTCAAGCATGGTACCGTGATAGGTTGTCACCTGTGCAATAAGTCCATCTGTGAAGTTTCCTTGCTGCTAAATATTCCATGGTCAACTGTTAGTGGTATTATAACAAAGTGGAAGCAACTTGGGAACAACAGGAACTCAGCCACAAAATGGTAGGCCACGTAAAGTGACAGAGCAGGGTCAGCGCATGCTGAAGTGCACAGTGCGCAGAAGTTGCCAACTGTCTGCAGAATCAATAGCTGAAGACCTCCACATTTTGTGTGGCCTTCAGATTAGTACAACTACAGTGCATAGAAAGCTTCATGGAATGGGTTTCCATGGCTGAGCAGCTGCATCCAAGCCTTACATAACCAAGTGCAATGAAAAGCATTGGATGCAGTGGTGTAAAGCACACCGCCACTGGATTCTAGAGCAGTAGAGACGTGTTCTCTGGAGTAATGAATCATGCTTCTCTGTCTGACAATCCGATGGAAATGTCTGGGTTTGGCAGTTGCCAAGAAAACAGTGCTTGCCTGACTACAGTGTACTAAGTGAGAAGTTTAGTGGAGGGGGGATTATAGTGTGGGGTTGTTTTTCAGGGGTTGGGCTTGGCCCCTTAGTTCCAGTGAAGGGAACTCTTAAGGCGTCAGCATACCAAGACAATTTGGACAATTTCATGCTCCCAACTTTGTGGAAACAGTTTGGGGATGGCCCTTTCCTGTTCCAACATGACTGCACACCAGTGCACAAAACGAGGTCCATAAAGACATGGATGAGCAAGTTTGGGGTGGAGGAACATGACTGGCCTGAACAGAGTCTTGGCCTCAACCTGATAGAACACCTTTGGGATGAATTAGAGTGGAGACTGCGAGCCAGGCCTTCTTGTTCAACATCATTGCCTAACCTCAGAAATGTGCTTCTGGAAGAATGGTCAAATACTCCCATAAACACACTCCTAAACCTTGTGGACAGCCTTACCAGAAGAGTTGAAGCTGTTGTAGCTGCAAAGGGTGGACTGCCATTAAAATTCATGTGCGTGTAAAGGCAGGCATCCCAATATTTTTGGCAATATAGTGTATTTCCACTAAGATGTACATCTCTCAGATGCAGACCAGTATTTTTGCCATAAACTAGGGAAGAATCTTAAAACAAAAGCAATTTCACTGCAATCTTCCACCTGTGAAAAATTGATCAGCAGCCTACTACAAAGTGGTATATACTGTACACCCACACCATTGTGTCACTCAAACTATAAAATACATGAAACTGTGCATATACACACATACACTAGTAAAATTTAAAAGCAATTGCATACACAAATAGAAATGAAAAAACCCAATGCATTGATACAAAATATAAAGAAAAGTCCTTGCAATTTATAAGACAATGTAACAACTAAAAATTTGCAGTCAAGCTTTGGTTAAAGTGTCATTAGCAGCCATTTTGCATACCTTTACCCTCACTTGGAAATTCACATGGAGAGTGCAAAATCTGATGCAGCTGTACATGGTAGCTAATAAGCTTCTAACTGCAGCTTGTTCAGTTAAGCTTTAACAATAAAAACCTGGAAGCTGATTGGTTTCTGTGCAGTGTGGCCCCAGTTTCTAGCCATCTCCAGTTTTACAACCCCTGGCAAAAAGTATGGAATTACCACTCTTGGAAAATGTTCATTCAATTGTTTAATTGTGTAGAAAAAAATCACAAACATGCCTCAAAACTATTTTAATTTAACATTCCAACCTTCTGGCTTTAAGAAACACTTAAAAAAATAAAACAGAAAGAAAACTGTAGTCAATTGGAACTGTATTTGCAGATAAAGCAGAGAAATAAAATATGGAATCACTCAATTCTGAGGAAAATATTATGGAATCACCATGTACTTTACAGTTAACAAAGATCTGCATCAGAATACATGTGCTAATTAGTCTGCAGTTAAAAAGAGAGTGCACACCTTGGTGAGCAGTTGCACCAAGCTGTTTGACATGAATCATGGCTCCAACACGAGAGATGTCAGTTGAAACAAAGGAGAGGATTATAAAACTTCTATAAGAAGGTAAATCATCATGGAATGTTGCAAAAGATGTTGGTTGTTCCCAGTCAGCTGTGTTTAAAATCTGGACCAAGAACAAATCAAATGGGAAGGTTGTAAAAGGGACACGTACTGGTAGACCAAGGAAGACATAAGAGTGTCAAGATAGAAAACTGAAAGCAATATGCCTTGAAAACAGAAAATGCACAACAAAACAAATGAGGAACAAATGGGCAGAAACTGGAGTCAATGTCTGTGACCAAACCCTAAGACATCACCTAAAGGAAATGGGATTTACATACAGAAAAGCCAAAAGAAAAGACCATCAGTAACACCTAAACAAAAAAACAAGGTTACAATGGGCTAAGGAAAGCAATCATGGACTATGAATGACTGGATGAAAGTAATATTCAGTGATGAATCGTGAATCTGCATTGGGCAGGGTGATGATGCTGAAACTTTTGTTCCAATGAAATGTATAAAGACAACTGCCTGAAGAAAACATGCAAACTTCCACAATCATTGATGATATGGGGTTGCATGTCAGAGAAAGGTATGGGGGAGATGACAGTCATTAAATCTTCAATAAATGCACAAATTTATATTGAGATTTTAGACACTTTTCTTATTCCATCAATTTAAAGGATTTTCGGTGATGATGACATCATTTTTCTGGATGATAACGCATCTTGTCACAGGGCAAAAGCCGTGAAAACTTTCCTTCAAGAAAAACATAATGTCAGGGCCTGCAAATAGTCTGGACCTCAATCCAATTGAAAATCTATGATGGAAATGAAAGAAAATGGTCCATGACAAGGCTCCAACCTGCAAAGCTGATCTGGCAACTGCAATAAGAAAAAGTTGGAGCCGGATTGATGAAGAATATTTTTTGTCGATAGTTAAATCCATGCCTCAGAGAATTCAAGCTGTTATAAAAGCCAGAGGTGGTGCAACAAAGTACTAGTGGTGTACTGTAGTGTTTTTTTTTTCATGATTCCATAATATTTTCCTCAGAATTGAGTCCATATTTTTTCCTCTGCTTGATCTGCAAAAACAGTTTAAAAGGAGTACAGTTTTCTTTCTTTTTTATTTTTTAAATGTTTCTTAAAGCCAGAAGGTTGGAATGTTAAATGAAAATAGTTTTGAGGCATGTCTATGATTAGTTTTTTTTCTACACAATTAAACAATTGAATGATCATTTTCAAAGAGTGTTGATTCCATACTTTTTGCCAGGGGTTATAGTAAATCAACCTCTCTGTGTCTTCGCCACCACAGAACCCACTGCAATTCTTTGTTTACCAGATAATTAGACCTCCTATATTTAGGAGATCCACTTGCACTTTTCCCAGCTTAACCACCCTTTTGATTGGCCAGCCAGTCCTGGTATCACAGAAGTCGTGATGGTACTCGCTCTGATCCAAGCAAATGTCTCACTCTCACTCAGCACCCAGTCCAGTGGGGATAAAACAAACTCCATATTGTGCAGATCAAAACACATTTATTATTCAACAAAATATAAATAGCCCACCTGTTAAATCGATAAAATCCATCCACACAGCCAAACATAGCATATTTATTTATTTCAGGTACTTATATAGCGCCGTCAATTTTACGCAGCGCTTTACATATATATTGTACATTCACATCAGTCCCTAACCCTCAAGGGGCGTACAATCTAAGGTCCCTAACTCACATTCATACATACACATACTAGGGCCAATTTAGACAGGAACCAATTCACCTACCAGCATGTCTTTGGAGTGTTGGAGGAAACTGGAGTACCCAGAGGAAACCCATGCAGGCACAGGGAGAACATGCAAACTCCAGGCAGGTGGTGCCGTGGTGGGGATTCGAACCAACGACCCTAGTACTGCCAGGCGGAAGTGCTAACCATTTAGCCACTGTGCTGCCCACAATTTATTTATCCATATGGAAATAAACATCACTCGTACCATCAGGGGCAGATTCACCCAGATAAAATAATTTTACCAAAATGCACTGCAGATTATGAATTATGACCAGAGGTAGAGGGGTCGAGGGGGCTTTTGGATAAGCCACCCCCTCACTAGAAAATTGGCGGCATAGGGCAACCATAGTGTCAATGTATTGGAAACTGCTATAGAAAGATTATAGGGAGAGATTATAGGATTTATAGATTATAAACTACAGGAAGAGACTGGTGTCAGTTAGAAAACTGTGCTTTATAGTGGTTCTAAAGTCTATTTTTTTACCTTAAGGCATTCTTTTTTTTACCATAAAGCTGAACTCAATCTTTTATTCCACTCTACATAATTCATTTGGGCCAAACTGTCCGTCACTGACATCTGAGGCCATTGGATGTGCTGTATAAACTGTATGTAGAGGAGGCTACACACAGCGTAGTGCACTGTGTTCCAGTCCGAACCGAGACCTTCCTGTCTTCCTGTCTCAGACCCGAATCAGAGATTGTGATATCAACAGCCCACCTCTCTAACTTACTAAATTATACTGTATATAGCCTCCGCTACGTATAATTTATACAGCACATGCAGCAGCCTCAGTGAGGGACATAATTAGTTTGGGCCAGCTTTAATGCCCCCTGACATACTTCTTGTCCCTAAGTACTTACCAGGGGCGGACTGATCATTTGGAAACTCGGGCACTGCCCAAGAGCCGGGGTCAGTAGGGGGACCCATGAGATGCCCCTGGTACCTTTTTCATAGGCTTTTTTGATTTTGGGCAAGGACACAGGGGCCCCATGATCCCCTGGGCACTGCCCGAGGGCCCGGGGTCAGTAGGGGGCCCCATGAGATGCAGACCATCCCTGTAGGGAGTGTAACCAATGTGCAAGTGCTGCAAATGCTTTAGACTATGGTGGTCATAGCCTTTGCAGCACATATATTTAGACCGGTCTTGGTGTGATTTTTATGGTTTTAGGTCTGTGTGTATTGTCTCATACTGGGGTGATGGTAAACCAGAGCGGTTGCCCGTGTGTCAATCATTAATGTGTAATAAAGCATAATTTTTGGAAATTTTTCTGAGTATCGCATTCTGTTCATAATGTAGCCGCTTTCCTGTGAATCTCTTTTCACAAATCCCTTTTTGGTCTGCATGTTTTTTGGCTACTGGATGGAAGCCATATATTGGGTGATACAGTAATTTATATTTGAACCTCTAAAATGTATCTTTTACTAACTGGCCCCATGAGATGCCCCTGGTACCTTTTTCATAGGCTTTTTTGAGTTTGGGCAAGGACACAGGGGTCCCATGATCCCCTATTGCCCGGGGGCCCCATGAGTTGTCAGTCCGCCCCTGGTACTTACCAGGCTGTCACCAATCCAGTACTGTATTGCAACACTGCTTCCATCACTTCCTGATCTCGTTGGAGCCATTAGCTCCTGCTGCTATCAGTCAAGCTCCTGTGATGAGGTAACATGGGTGCTGCTTCCGCTTACCAGCGCTGTGTGGCTCTATGGACACACATTGCCCAGCTCAAGACAGCACGTGTGCAGGTGCCTTATTAGCTTGCTGAGGTGGCACCCAGGGGAGGGGAGAGCAGATATTGCTGGTGAGGGACTGCCAAACAGAAGGCAAGGGATCACTTTGTGAAATATTGTTGCAAGGAGCAGGTAAGTATAACATCTTTTTTAACAAAACAAAACAAAAAAAACAGCCCTTCACTACTACAATACCAAACACTTTCACCCACTTTCTGAACAGGTGAATTTTCAGCTTTCAGCGCTGTCACACTTTGAATGCCGATTGCTCAGTCATGCTATATTTATTTCCATTTTTTACCATTTTGTCTTTTTTTAAAAAAATTTACATACTGCGACCCGAGCAGGGCAGTGTTACCACAGTGACACTGTACTACTCTGAGAAAGTGACCAGGATTTTTTTTACACTATGATTGCTTATAACAGTGATGTTCACAGTGCAATAATTTTTATGAATGGCATCCATTCATTCATAGCCATCCACTGAGCACTATTATGACAGCTATCACATAGTACAGAAGCACTGTGATTGGCCCTGTCTGCATCAATCACAGAGATCATCACAATAGTACACAGTGAATGGCTATGAATGAAAGCCATTCATTGTGTACAACTGTCATGCGATCGCTGTCACTGGTATAAACTGGCTCTTTGATAGAAATTGGCCAGCTGCAGGACAGTTTTGCACCAGCAAAAACAAGGACAGCCACAAAGCTTACTAAGTGGGTTTGATTAAATGGCATATGCCACCCTTCTAACTAAGGCTTCATTTAGACTTGCAGTTGGGGGGCAGAAGAAATGTGTGGCTAGGTTGCGTTTTGCCGCCCACCAACCGCCCCCCCCATAATCTTGCAATAGGCAGGGGATGGAGATATTTACATGTCGCAGGTGTAATGCTTTGCTTTCCAACCATGGCAAACGTCACCCGACAAGTAGTGATACACATTCAAGGAAATGGAGAAGTACCACAAATGCTCCCCCAATCACGAGGAATGCACGTGGCTGTGGTGCAATTGTTGGCAAAAATATGGTTAATACAGGCATTGAGGAAGCATCACATAGCTTCCTTACCGCCCGTCAGTAGCCTCTGTAGTGGAATCTGAACGCGGATGGGGCTTCAGATGAAAGGAGATTTAGATGCCTGTCTAAATCTACTCTTATGGTCATTTAGAAAAAAAGGATCATAGCAACCAAAGAGAGATCAGTTAAACAGCCAATGAAAAAATGAAAATGAAAAGATTTATAGATCAGAACGTTTTTTTTCATATATAGATATATACAGTGTATACACTATATTGCCAAAAGTATTGGGACACCCCACCAAATCATTGGATTCAGGTGTCTCAATCACCTCCATGGCCACACGTGTATAAAACCAAGCACCTAGGCATGCAGACTGCTTCTACAAAAGAATGGGTAGCTCTCAGGAGCTCAGTGAATTCAAGCTTGGTACTGTGATAAGTTGCCACCTGTGCAATAAGTTCATCCATGAAATGTCCTTGCTACTAAATATTTCACGATCAACTGTTAGTGGTATTATAACAAAGTGGAAGCAACTGGAAACAACAGCAACTCAGCCACGAAATGGTTGCTGTTGTTCATAGTGCACAGAAGTGCACAGAACTAGCCAACTGTCTGCAGAGTCAATAGCTAAAAACCTCCAAACTTCGTGTGGGCTTCAGATTAGCACAACAACTGTGTGTAGAGAGCTTCATAGAATGGGTTTCCATGGTCAAGCAGCTGCAACCAAGCCTCACTGCTGCATCACCAAGTGAAATGCAAAGTGTCAGATGAAATGGTATAAAAGCAAATACTAGTATATCATGCCTTTAACTTGCAGGGGATTTTTTTTTTAGTTTACTAACGCTTTAAGGCAGCAGCATACCAAGCCATTTTGGACAATTTCATGCTCCTAACTTTGGGGATGGCCCCTTGCTGTTCCAACATGACTGCGCACCAGTGCACTAAGCAAGGTCCATAAAGACACAGATGAGCGCGTTTGGGATGGAGGATCTTGCCTGGCCTGCACAGAGTCCTGACCTCAACCCAATAGAACACCTTTGGGATGAATTAGAGCGGAAACTGTGAGCCAGGCCTTCCCGTCCGACATCAGTGCTGGAGCTCACAAATGTGCTTCTGGAAGAATGGTCAAACATTCCCATAGACACACTCCTAAACCCTGTGGACAGCCTTCCTGGAAGAGTTGAGGCTGTTATAGCTCCAAGGGGTGAGCCAACTCAATATTGAATCCTACAGACTAAGAATGGGATGCCATTAAAGTTCATGTGCGTGTAAAGGCAGGTGTCCCAATACTTTTGGCAATATAGTGTGTGTCTGTGTGTGTGTGTGTGTGTGTGTGTATGTATGTATGTATGTATATATATATATATTTTATAATTTAATTTCCTGTCTTGTGAGAATAACAGGAAGTGAATGGAAAAATCTACAATGTGAGAGAAATACCCTTTTATACAATTGTTACTACAGCAACTATTTTCATTTGAAGATTCCCTCTTCTTTTCTTGCTTTTCTAGTAACTAGTAAGAAATCTGGGTTTCCCCTCATTTTCAGTTCTGTTGACTGTAATCATTAGCAATTGGGTGAACAGGGCCATGGATGGCAATAAAAAGCTGGTTCTAAGCCCTTACCACTCTACTTAAAACTAAAAGCAAAGTTTGACTTTAGATACATAAAAGGTCAATTTGCATCTATACACAACACCACAACACACATTTCAATCGTAGATGTATTGCAGTGCCATTCATTTTTGCAGCACACTGCAATGCATGGCAGTACATCATATAATGGTTTTCCAAAAATGTTGTAACTTGTCTGATAACTGGGACATTTTTGAGCATCAGAAACTCAATGATTTGGACTGCTCTAATTGAAGGCACGTTATTGCATGTGCATTATTGCAGCACACAAATTGAAATTTTCCCTAAGAAAACTACTGTCCCATTTTACACATTAGGGTTTACTTGACTTATTGGTATACGAGAGTATAAAAGCAACAGACTCAAGCTCTTTTTTGTTTTTAGTGATTAGATATCATTTGCACCTTTCTTAAGAAAACATCTGTCAAATGCAAAGATATTAAATATTTCATTGTATTTGATAAAGACTTGCATATGCCCCTTTAACCCTTTGAGGACCATAAGATTACGGAACACCAAAAGAATCAATTTTTTGTTTTTAAAGTTCGTACACTTCAGTTACTGTGACTAAGCCATTTCATGAAATAATTGGCAAAAAGCTAGATCCATTTGTTGATAAGAACTAATATTTTGACTAAAACCAAAAAAAAAAGTATTTTAAGTTCTTAATCAGATGATACAGGCAATTAAAAACATGGGACAAATACGTCCCTTGGTCCTCAAAGGGTTAAGGCCCCATTCAAGCCTTTGAGATCTGTTACGGTGCATTAACATGCTGCATGAGTGGCCCAGTCATTTGGAATGAGCTACCACAGCACCCCAATCACCTCAATAGACATGACTCTCTGCATAATGCAGCGCACAGCACAGGGGCGGACTGACAACTCATGGGGCCCCCGGGCAATAGGGGATCATGGGGCTCCTGTGTCCTTGCCCAAACTCAAAAAAGCCTATGAAAAAGGTACCAGGGCATCTCATGGGGCCCCCTACTGATCCCCGGGCCCTTGGGCAGTGCCCGAGTTTCCAAATGGTCAGTCCGCCCCTGGCATAGCAATGTACAGCATGCGAGTTACAGGGCTCTTCAGAACGTGCGTTTTGCTTGCTATTGTGGTTGTGCATTGTGTAGCCATTATAACTTAACTAAGCTGCACAAAATGATGGCGGTTACCACAAGCACATTGTTCAAAAAGTAGCCTAAAGCTATATTTCAGGCATATAAAAAACCTTCATGAGAGCCTTCAATCTGTTATATAACAGCACTCAGACTTGGAGAAACGCAGCACTAGGAGCCAATCAGGTGTGCCACTTGCAAGTCAAGATAAGAATCAGCTAACAAGAGAAGAGAACAGAGAGATGACCTCATCACTCTGCTGCTGCTCCTTTGCTGTCAAGTCACAGGCTGCTGACAAAGGGGTGACCAAGTTGTTTTATATAAAAACAGTATAGCAAAATTCAAGTCACCAACCTGGTACTGCTGTCTGGCAGGGCTGTGTATAGCCCATGACTGGGTGGACAGAAATCTGAATTTAGAAGAAATATGTAGGCTTCAATTGCCATTGTAATTTGGCTTTGATCCTTTATGAGTCACTTACAGCATACTGACCAGTGAAATCTCATATCAGCACTCCTGATTTGCTTATTCCATGTCACTGTGACTGAGGCCTCATGCATAATGGATGTTTTTAACCTGGCTGTTAGGGGCATCCGGCTTTTTTTCTGCCTCTAAACACCCCTGCATGTTAACCTATGTGTCCATACACACCTAGGCATTTAGAGAGGTTTAGAGGCACAAAAAAACCCCCACTGCCAGCGTGTCCTTGACCAGTGCCGTTTTGCCAGAAAAAAAAATGCATGATGCCTGAAAAAGTGCATTAAGGCTAGGCACGTTTATTAATTTCAATTGCCAGAATAAATCCTTATTCTGGTCAAATAAATAAATTAACACCCAAGAGCGTAACACGTGTAAATGCATTACATGCGTTTAGAAGCATCAAGCACTTTTTCTGCCAAAATGCTACTACCAGGAGGAAAGGCATCTAGGAGAGATGACAAAGCGTTAAGCGTGCATAATGCCACTGGATTACCATGACAGTCATGAAACTAGCATGCTCAGGGTAGCCAAGGTAGCCCCCATTCTTCTTCATTACAGATTTCTTGATATTCTCTTTGTTGTTCACATAAGACTTGGATTAACTGGTGTAAATCTGGGATGTTCTTTATATTTCAGTTAGGTTTAACATTATATACAATTTCTATTTAAAGCCCGACTTATGCCCCGTACACACTATAAGAAAATCGTCCGAAAATTTTCATACGAGGACCGATCGTCCGATAACCAGATCGTTAGTACACAGCTTTCGAGAGCCGATCACAAAAATTTGTATGACAATAACCGAAGGGACAAGCGCAAACATTTTTCTCGTATGATACCAGATCGTACGATTTTCGTTTAATTAGTACAGTAGTCGTCTGAAAATACAATACAAATACAACGCAATACAAGACATCACTTTCGAAATTCTTTTCTTTCATAGGAGAATTTTTGTATCTGTAGTAACCTTTTCACTTTCGATGTGAGACTAGAAGGTGAAAAAAAACGGCCGATCGTTTGTACGGAGCATTACATGGTGTTTCTAATAAAGCAGTTCCAAAAATGTTGCCCACACATTTTGTAATACAAAGGTTCTTCAAAAGGTTTCTTTTTTAACATATATATATATATATATATATATATATATATACACACACACTATATTGGATTCAGGTCTTCAAATCACCTCCATGGCCACAGGTGTACAAAATCAAGCACCTAGGCATGCAGACTGCTTCTACAAACATTTTGTGAAAAAATGGGTCGCTCTCAGGAGCTCAGTGAATTCAAGTGTGGTCGGTTGCCACCTGAGCAAAAAGTCCATCTGTGAAATTTCCTTGCTACTAAATATTCCACTGTCAAATGTTAGTGATGTTATAATGAACTAGAAGCAACTGGGAACAACAGCAACTCAGCCATGAAGTAGTAGGTCATGTAAAATGACAGAGCGGGGTCAGAGCATAGTGTGCTGAAGTCGCCAACTGTCTGATTAGCACAACAACAGTGCGTACAGAGCTTCATGGAATGGGTTTCCATGGCCGAGCAACTGCATCCAAGACTTACATCACCAAATGCAGTGCAAAGGGTCGGATGCCGTGGTGTGAAGCACACCACCACTGGACTCTAGAGCAGTTGAGATGTGTTCTGTGACGATTCACATTTCTCTGTCTGGCAATCTTATGGACGTGTCTCGGTTTGGCGATTGCCAGGAAAACTTGCCTGACTGCATTGTGCCAAGTTTGGTAGAGGGAGGATTATGGAGTTGGATCGTTTTTCAGGGGATGGGCTTGGCCCCTTAGTTCCAGTGAAGGGAGCTCTTAAGGTGTCAGCATACCAAGCATACCAAGACATTTTGGCCAATTTTATGCTCCCAACTTTGTGGGAACCATTTGGGGATGGCCCCTTCCTGTTGTAGCATAACTGTGCACTAGTGCACAAAACAAGATCCATAAAGAGATGGATGAGTGAGTTTGGAGTGAACGAACTTGATTGGCCTGCACAGAGTTCTGATCTCAACACGATAGAACACCTTTGGGATGAATTAGAGCGGAGACTGATAGCCAGGCCTTCTCGTCCGACATCAGTGCCTGACCTCACAAATGAGCTTCCAGAAGAATGGTCAAACATTTCCATAGACACACTCCTAAACCTTGTGGACAGTCTTCCCAGAAGAGTTGAAGCTGTTGTAGCTGCAAAGGGTGGACCAACTCAATATTGAACCCTACGGACTAAGACTGGGATGCCATTAAAGTTCATGTGAGTGTAAAGGCAGGTGTCCCAATACTTTTGGCAATATAATATATATATATATATATATATATATATATATATATATATATATATATTGAAGACCCCTCGTGTTGACACATACGTTCTCAATGAGGAACTGGGCTAGAATATAGAAAGAGTACTAATATATAGCATAGATAATATAAACTATAGAGTAGCAGAAACCTTTATTTCAAAATTCCATCTAAAAGTAGTTTCAGTTTGCCCCATGGAGACCACGGCTAATCCATTCTCTAAGACTGGGTTCACACCTTTGCGCTGCAGGAATGCACACATTAGCCTGTGTTTGTTTTGCAAAGAGGTGCTAATGCTGTTTTGCCATTTATTTTTAGCACCCCAACACACCTTACCAATACACATATGTTTTTGCACAAGGTAACGCATGATCATTCAATGTGGTGCACTGCGTATAAAAAAAAAAGGTAAGGCCTCTTTTTTGGTGCATTTTAGTGTGTTAGGGAATCCATTCAAATGAATGCTGCCCTAACACAATGCATGTTAACATGCAAAGTAACACACATCAATGAGCTTGGTGTATAACCAGTCTAAGTGGGAATAAAGCCTGTGGTCTTTTTTCAAGCCTGGTGGAGATATAACACAAACCTAAAAAAAAAAAAATTCAGGGATAGGGGGCGTTGTAAGGTCTTTTAAAAATGTTTCAATATACTAGCTCTGATATATTTTAAAATCAATAAAAGCCTGATGTAAATTTGTTTTGTTAAGCAGAGGATCTCATTGATCTTATAGAAGATTCTGTTCTTTGAATATAGAAGAGTCAAAAGTGTTTTCTAAAAGTCATAACTGCAGATAGCTGCTGCAGTCAGGGATAATATGAAACCAAGACTACGAACAAACCAAGCTCCTCCACCAGCCCTTCTCAACCTTCTTATTCCAGAGGTACCCAAAAAATAATTTTCAGGTCTTGGGAAACCCTTTCTTAAACCAATTCATTGGGAATCAGGGTGAAGAATGCCCCTTACATTGTTGATCAGTAAAAAATACCCACTTTACAGTGACCTTACAGACACCAGAAAAGATCATTGGTGTAATGCCACTTTCTCTGGCCAGATCCATGCCACTGGCTCTAGCAAGATCCTTGCTGGCACCATCAGATGGGACACGAATCAGCCACAACTCAAGGAACCCCTAGCAATCTTTGTATGAACCCTAAGATTCCACACAACCCTGGTTGAGAGTAGCTGTCTTATACTACCAATGTGACATACAGCAATATCACATCTAACACTGGACATTCTCATTATTAACAGCAAAAGACCATCTGGTTTGTTCATTAAAGCAGTGAATAGGGCAGTTAAACATAGTAACCATACAGAAATCGTGATAATTTGTTGCTATGGGTCATTGCAGTTTGCACACTTGGCACTGCCTTATCAAAAAAACTCTTTGCAAGGCAAAGAGAAGCCTTTAAGATATGGTACCCCAAAAGGTATGGTAAAATCAACACCCACATTTCACATATCCAGCTTTAGTTAACATAAATCCATTTGAGTAAATCTACATTTTTCATGTCATCTCTTATCTTGGTACTTTAACACTGTTTTTTATATTAATCTTTTAAAACATCATTCTCTAAGAAATTATATAGTCTGTTTTTCAGCACTGGTAAGGCCAACATCCTAACACTCACAGCAAAATTCCTTGATTGAACACAAACTCTTATAATATTAGCCTGAAACTTAAACTCTTTTAGAAATGTAGTAATCCAGCCTTTCTCAACAAGGGTTCCTTCGAAGATTCAAAGAGGGGTTTCTTGGGCAATAAGTAATTTCTGCCTCTCACATAAGTAACCACTGACACCGATTATCTTTTTAGCTATATGTAAGGGGGAGTTCTATCCACAGACCAAGACTGTAAGACACATTCTTCTCAATGAACATCAATATTAGAAGTATTCTTCCAAATGACCACCAGTGTAAAATGGCACATCTCCCACTGATTACCAGTTTATGGCAACTCTTATCTCATTGTGCTGTGGCCTTTGTCCTATTGGATACCAGTTTAAGAGGGCCCTTATCTCAATAACCACCAGTGTAATGAGTACTTTACCCACTAAATACCAGTTTATGGAGGCCCTTATCTCATTGACCACCAGTGTAAGGGGGCATTTCACTGACCTCAAATGTAAGGGGGCATTTCACTGACCTCAAATGTAAGGGGGCACTTCACTGACCTCCCATGTAAGGGGACACTTCACTGACCTCCCATGTAGGGGGGCACATCACTGACCTCCTATGTAAGGGGGCACATCAATGACCTTCAATGTAAGGGGTCATATCACTGACCTCTAATATAAGGGGGCACTTCACTGGCCTCCATTGTAAGGGGGCACATCACTGGCAAACAATGTAAGAAGGCACATCACTGACCTGCAATGTAAGGGGGCACATCACTGACAAATAATCTAAGGGGGCACATCACTGACCCTCAATGTAAGGGGGGACTTCACTGATCTGCCATGTAAGGGGGAACTTTACTGACCTCCAATGTAGGGGGACACATCACTGACCTCCAATGTAGGGGGACACATCACTGACTTCCAATGTAAGGGGGCACATCACTGACTTCCAATGTAAGGGGTCACATCACTGACCTCCAATGTAAGGGGGAACTTCACTGGCATATATTGTAAGGGGCACATCACTGACCTGCAATGTAAGGGGGCACATCACTGACCTGCAATGTAAGGGGACACATCACTGTCCTGCAGTGTAAGGGGGCACATCACTGACCTGCAATGTAAGGGGTCACATCACTGACAAACAATGTAAGGGGGCACATCAGTGACAAACAATATAAGGGGGCACATCACTGCCAAATAATGTAAGGGGGCACATGAGTGACCTGCAATGTAAGGGGGCACATCAGTGACAATGTAAGGGGGCACATCACTGACCCTCAATGTAAGTGGGGCCATCACTGACCTCCAATGTAAGGGGACACATCACTGACCCTCAATGTAAGGGGCACATCACTGACCCTCAATGAAAGGGGGAACATCACTGACCTCCAATGTAAGGGGGGACATCACTGACCTCCAATGTAAGGGGGCACATCACTGACAAAAAATGTTTAGAGGCACTTTCTGCTGACAAACAATATGCAGAATCACTACAATTGTAACTGTTTAGGTTCTTGCCAAAATTATTATAAGTGTTTAATTTCATTATTATTATTACTGAAAATAATTTTGTCATATAGAGCAATCCTGAGTGCCAAAAAAGCAAATGCTTATTCTTTTACCTACTGTTCACACTATCGTACCATGATTTATAGATATAATAATAATTTGCAGGGGTTCCTTGAGAGTTATTTTAAGGGTTCCTCCATACTAAAAAGGTAGAGATAGACTGTACCAATCATTTTTTACTAGCATGCAATCTACAATGCGTTCCAAAACTGTGCACCTGAACGGTAAAAGTTAAACTGGGTAAGTGAGAGTAGCTCCTTCAATTAGTACATGATCCAAGGGCTACATACAACAGGGCTTATTTTACAAAAACTGGAGCAAAAGAGGGGCTGTTGCCCATAAGAACCAAGAGCTTTCATTTTCTCATAGAAACAAGGAACTTGACTGGTTTTTAAAGGTTTCAGTTCTGCTGATCTGTTAGATCTCTTTGCTTGAGTTTTCCAAGAACAGCCCCAAAATTGCTCCGGGTGACAAGCTACTGTACATATGGTTATGGCTTTGCTATCCGCATTCCATTTGCTGCAGTACTTCCTTATGCAACATCAATCCATGACTACATGGGGAGCTCAGCTGAGCTATCCCTTCTCCAACTAGAGGACTTCTCCCAAACAAATCTGCTTCTGCAGCTGTTACACCTTGCAGAGGTCACTGCAGATTTTTTTTTAACATGTAGAAATGACATGGGAGATTCACAAGTAGAAATTGCCTTAAGTGATCAAGCCAGGTGGTCAGTGAATGGCAAACAGAAGGAGCACATGGCTGGAAATTAGCAGCATTAGACCTACTTGTCTGCAGCAATTATTTAATGCTCAGACAGCTGCTGGAGTTATACATACCGTCCTATCAAGGCTGGTTAAGTCATCACCTTTTATTTTTGGGTGCAGCAGGACTGCTGCAACTACTGATTGCTATAAACTTGTGTGTTGCACTTCTTGGCTTTAGTACCTGTCAATGGGCACTACCTGTCATAGGCTAGTATTAGGCCTGGGAGCTCTACATTCATCTTTCTGAACCTTGGTCATACAATGTCATGGCAATCAAATCACAAAGTACAAGGTGAGCAGGCAGCAATTTTTGTAGCTGCTGCTAGAGAAATACATCCAGATCGTTCTCTGTCTCTCAAAGGAGAAGAGATCGCTGAGGCAGGGGATGTCACTTACCTGTCTGGGAAGCAGAGGCTCCCCAAGGTTGTGGGCAGGAGAGCAGCAGAAGACAGAAGAGGTGCAGCAGTGCAGGACAGGAGAGGTGGGCTGTCAGATGGGACATGGGAGAAGATGAGCGGGGATGCCGCAGGGAGCTGCCTGCTTCCTCCATATCTCATAGCTCTGCAGACCTGGGATACAGCACTAGTCAGTCTACCAGCAGGATCTTCATTGGCATGCTCCTCTCTCGCTCAGCAGGGGGGCTCACCAACCCCACCAGGGGTTATCTGGCTCCCATTTGGATTTTTCCCTACAGCTGCTATTGCAGCACTTCTATCCTTCTCCAACAGTATCCACCCGTCTGGCTCTCTCTCTTATTTTTTCTGCACCTTGCACCTCCCTCCCACCCCCCTTGACGCATGACAGAGGATCAGACAGCCTCCTCCTCCTCCACTTACTACTCTATGCAACACAAACTGCTGCTGCTGCTCCCCCTCCCTCCCCAGGGCTGGTGCTGATGCTTCTGTTGCTAGGAGAGGAGGTTGCTAGAGCACATGCGTGCTGCAGTCCTAGAGGAGGGTCCCGAAAGGATGCAGTGGCACAACCTGGGGAGCCCAGGCATTGTCAGGACTTAGTCATCTACACATCATACCACAGAACTGTCTAGATGTGTCATCGCATTGTCACTGAGCGATCACAGCCGATCTCCGACCTACAAGAAGGATACAGTGTGCTACTGGACTGCAGGATGTGCTCAGCATTTATTGATCAGCACTGCTAAATATTAATTATTAAAAGGCAATGTCCTGTCCTTATGTATTTACAGTGTCAGTGGATCCCTGATGATGTACTATGCAAGCTCTGCATTATGTGGATGGTGTGCCTGCCAAGCGACTGCACTCCAGTGTGATGCTTCCAGAAATGCTGGAAGAAGGGGTGGTTCAGCAGCACTGACATGCTTCCTATGGTAGGGGACTACATATCCCATGATGCCTGAACAACAGATTGATGTGAAATGAAGTGGGGTGATCAGACCATAGGCAGTAGCTGCAATCACTGGGGTGCACACATGGGGAGCATCCCTCTGCAGTGCCCATTATGAAGAACAGTGGAACCAGATTGCTACATACAGATGATGTGCTGAATATTATCACTGCCCAGATCTCATACATCTGTAGAAATGTTTCATGCAACTTTGTAAATTCAAAACAAACCCTTTAAGGCTTGGTTCACGCTGCCGCGACTTGGGATCCGACTTCTGAGACCCCAAGTCACAAGTTGCTCTAGAGTTGCTTCAGAGATGACTGGCAAAGTCACACTGCAAGTTGCTGACGTTCAGGTAGTAGTAGTGTTTACAGAGACTCAGGCTTGGTTCACATTGCCGCGACTTGGGATCCGACTTCTGAGACCACAAGTCGCATGACGTGAAATCCCATGTTAGTCAATGAGAGCTGTCTTAATTAGCACTACTGAAGTCGCTCTGACTTTAGAAAAGTACTGTATTGTACTACTTCAAGGCGACTTCTCTCTGACTTGTGTCCATATACTTTATAGAAGTCACCTCCAAGTCGGATCCTTATCTATATTGATGTGATTTGGAACTGACATTACAGGAAGCTTAACCCAGCATTCCTGAAAGTTGCTTCAGAGTTGCTTAGCAAAGGCACACTGCAAGTTGCTTGACGTTCAGGTAGTAGTAGTGTGAATAGAGACTCAGGCTTGGTTCACACTGCCGCAACTTGGGATCCGACTTCTGAGACCCCAAGTCGCAAGTTGCTTCAGAGATGATTGGCAAAGGCACACTGCAAGTTGCTTGACGTTCAGGTAGTAGTAGTGTGAATAGAGACTCGGGCTTGGTTCACACTGCCGCAACTTGAGATCCGACTTCTGAGACCCCAAGTCGCATGACGTGAAATCCCATGTTAGTCAATGAGAGCTGTCTTAATTAGCACTACTGAAGTCGCTCTGACTTTAGAAAAGTACTGTATTGTACTCCTTCAAGGCGACTTCTCTCCGACTTGTGTCCATATACTTTATAGAAGTCACCTCCAAGTTGGATCCTTATCTATATTGATGTGATTTGGAACTGACATTACAGGAAGATTACCCAGGCATTCCTGAAAGTTGCTTCAGAGTTGACTGGCAAAGTCACACTGCAAGTTGCTCAACGTTCAGGTTGTAGTAGTGTGAACAGAGACTCAGGCTTGGTTTACACTGCCGCAACTTGGGATCCGACTTCTGAGACCCCAAGTCGCATGACATGTGAAATCCCATGTTAGTCAATGAGAGCTGTCTTAATTAGCACTACTGAAGTCGCTCTGACTTTAGAAAAGTACTGTACTGTACTACTTCAAGGCGACTTCTCTCTGACTTGTGTCCATATACTTTATAGAAGTCACCTCCAAGTCGGATCCTTATCTATATTGATGTGATTTGGAACTGACATTACAGGAAGCTTAACCCAGCATTCCTGAAAGATGCTTCAGAGTTGCTTAGCAAAGGCACACTGCAAGTCGATCGACGTTCAGGTAGTAGTAGTGTGAATAAAGACTCAGGCTTGGTTCACACTGCCGCAACTTGGGATCCGACTTCTGAGACCCCAAGTCGCAAGTTGCTTCAGAGATGATTGGCAAAGGCACACTGCAAGTTGCTTGACGTTCAGGTAGTAGTAGTGTGTATAGAGACTCGGGCTTGGTTCACACTGCCGCAACTTGAGATCCGACTTCTGAGACCCCAAGTTGCATGACATGTGAAATCCCATGTTAGTCAATGAGAGCTGTCTTAATTAGCACTACTGAAGTCGCTCTGACTTTAGAAAAGTACTGTATTGTACTACTTCAAGGCGACTTCTCTCTGACTTGTGTCCATATACTTTATAGAAGTCACCTCCAAGTTGGATCCTTATCTACAGTCAGGTCCATAAATATTGGGACATCGACACAATTCTAACATTTTTGGCTCTATACACCACCACAATGGATTTGAAATGAAACAAACAAGATGTGCTTTAGCTGCAGACTGTCAGCTTTAATTTGAGGGTATTTACATCCAAATCAGGTGAATGGTGTAGGAATTACAACAGTTTGCATATGTGCCTCCCACTTGTTAAGGGACCAAAAGTAATGGGACAGAATAATAATCATAAATCAAACTTTTACTTTTTAATACTTGGTTGCAAATCCTTTGCAGTCAATTACAGCCTGAAGTCTGGAACGCATAGACATCACCAGACGCTGGGTTTCATCCCTGGTGATGCTCTGCCAGGCCTCTACTGCAACTGTCTTCAGTTCCTGCTTGTTCTTGGGGCATTTTCCCTTCAGTTTTGTCTTCAGCAAGTGAAATGCATGCTCAATCGGATTCAGGTCAGGTGATTGACTTGGCCATTGCATAACATTCCACTACTTTCCCTTAAAAAACTCTTTGGTTGCTTTTGCAGTATGCTTTGGGTCATTGTCCATCGGCACTGTGAAGCGGCGTCCAATGAGTTCCGAAGCATTTGGCTGAATATGAGCAGATAATATTGCCCGAAACACTTCAGAATTCATCCTGCTGCTTTTCTCAGCAGTCACATCATCAATAAATACAAGAGAACCAGTTCCATTGGCAGCCATACATGCCCACGCCATGACACTACCACCACCATGCTTCACTGATGAGGTGGTATGCTTAGGATCATGAGCAGTTCCTTTCCTTCTCCATACTCTTCTCTTCCCATCACTCTGGTACAAGTTGATCTTGGTCTCATCTGTCCATAGGATGTTGTTCCAGAACTGTGAAGGCTTTTTTAGATATCGTTTGGCAAACTCTAATCTGGCCTTCCTGTTTTTGAGGCTCACCAATGGTTTACATCTTGTGGTGAACCCTCTGTATTCACTCTGGTGAAGTCTTCTCTTGATTGTTGACTTTGACACACATACACCTACCTCCTGGAGAGTGTTCTTGATCTGGCCAACTGTTGTGAAGGGTGTTTTCTTCACCAGGGAAAGAATTCTGCGGTCATCCACCACAGTTGTTTTCCGTGGTCTTCCGGGTCTTTTGGTGTTGCTGAACTCACCGGTGCGTTCCTTCTTTTTAAGAATGTTCCAAACAGTTGTTTTGGCCACGCCTAATGTTTTTGCTATCTCTCTGATGGGTTTGTTTTGTTTTTTCAGCCTAATGATGGCTTGCTTTACTAATAGTGACAGCTCTTTGGATCTCATCTTGAGAGTTGACAGCAACAGATTCCAAATGCAAATAGCACACTTGAAATGAACACTGGACCTTTTATCTGCTCATTGTAATTGGGATAATGAGGGAATAACACACACCTGGCCATGGAACAGCTGAGAAGCCAATTGTCCCATTACTTTTGGTCCCTTAACAAGTGGGAGGCACATATGCAAACTGTTGTAATTCCTACACCATTCACCTGATTTGGATGTAAATACCCTCAAATTAAAGCTGACAGTCTGCAGCTAAAGCACATCTTGTTTGTTTCATTTCAAATCTATTGTGGTGGTGTAAAGAGCCAAAAATGTTAGAATTGTGTCGATGTCCCAATATTTATGGACCTGACTGTATATTGATGTGATTTGGAACTGACATTACAGGAAGATTACCCAGGCATTCCTGAAAGTTGCTTCAGAGTTGACTGGCAAAGTCACACTGCAAGTTGCTCGACGTTCAGGTAGTAGTAGTGTGAACAGAGACTCAGGCTTGGTTCACACTGCCGCGACTTGGGATCCGATTTCTGAGACCCCAAGTTGCATGACATGTGAAATCCCATGTTAGTCAATGAGAGCTGTCTTAATTAGCACTACTGAAGTTGCTCTGACTTTAGAAAAGTACTGTATTGTACTACTTCAAGGCGACTTCTCTCCGACTTGTGTCCATATACATTATAGAAGTCACCTCCAAGTTGGATCCTCATCTATATTGATGTGATTTGGAACCAACATTACAGGAAGATTACCCAGGCATTCCTGAAAGTTGCTTTAGAGTTGTTTGGCAAAGTCACACTGCAAGTTGCATGACTTTTAGGTAGCGGTAGTGTGAACAGTGACTCAGGCTTGGTACACACTGCTGTGACTTGGGATCCGACATGTGAGACCATAAGTCGCATGGCATGTGAAATCCCATGTTAGTCAATGAGAGCTGTCTTAATTAGCACTACTGAAGTCACTCTGACTTTAGAAAAGGTTCCTGTACTACTTCAAGGTGATTTCTAGCCAACTTGTGTCCGTATACTTTAATAGAAGTTGCCTCCAAGTCCGGTCCTCATCTATATTGATGTGATTTGGAGCCAGCATTACAGGAAGATTACTCAGGCATTCCCTGTAAGTTGTTTCACAGTTGCTTCAGAGTTCCTTGGCAAAGTTGCACGGCAAGTCGCATGACTTTCAGGTAGCAGTAGTGTGAACAGAAACTAAAGCAGTATTAAATCTAAAAACACATATTTATTGTATTGCAGCTTACCAATCAACTTAACTGGAGGAACATTCAAAACTAATCTTAGAAAGTATTATTTTACTGAAAGGGTAGTTGATGCTTAGAATAGACTTCCAGCAGAGGTAGTGAGTCAGTCAATAGCAAGTGGTTTCATACATGCTTGGGACACATATAGATCTACTGTATATTCAGAAAAAAAAAAGTTAATTAAAAAAATACAAAACCTGTATTATAAAAAAAGGATAGACACGATGGACCACTTAATTTTTTTTCTGCCATCACTTTTTTATTTTTATCTGATGGCAGCATTAGTTTTCTTTTTTAGGTTTTCTTTCTTTTATTTTCAGCTGGTGATTTGGCCAGTATGTCTGTTGTTTTCCAACAACAACAAGCTGTCCTGCAAATGTATCACTTAGTGTGTTGAAACAAACTATTTACCACAGGGGTGCTTACAATGATCAGTTTTTATTTACAAACCTTTATCCCAAGAAAGAAAAAACTTTGCCATAACTGCTTATAAAGTGTTAGCTGGAGTTTGGCTTCAATTTGCTAGTGTATCTAAATCTGCTAGAATGTTCAACACTCCCCCCCCCCCCCCAGACTGACAATACTGCTGATCACAGTTGCCCCCTGTGCTCCTTCATCCAGAGTGGGGGCATTTTAATACAGGAGATGTGTTACTGGCTGATCACCTGTTGAAAACAGAGTGGGAAAAAAATATTAAAATTAAAACTAATGCAGCCACCACATTTCATAATTAGTAAATTGCATTATATCACATTTTTTTGTTTTGTTATAGGCTTAACCCGTTCCTGCCTGGCCTATGGCCGAATGGCGGCCGGCAAAAACCCTCGTCCCGCCGGGTGGATACCATATGGCGTCCTTTCAGGCATGCGCAGTTTGCATGCCTGCAGAGCCGTGCAGCGGCGCAATCTGTCACCGGCCGTGTACCTCGGACATGACCGATGACAGATCTGTGTACCGACCCCGTTGCTGGTACCATGTGACCTGCTGTGACCAATCACAGCAGGTCACATGACAGTTGTATACAATGGATGGCTTCCTATCATGCCATTGTATACAAGTGTGGCTAGCTGTGAATGGTCACAGTGATCACATGCACAAGCTGGGCCAATCACAGCCCAGCTGTGTCATGTAATTAGCTGTGGCCAAATCACAGTTAAGAAAAAAATAAAAATCCTGAATGAATCGATGTCATTCAGGTAAATGCTTGCTTATAGCAAAGTAATTGTTTGCTATAAGCAAATTGTGTAAAAAAAAAAAAAAACTATATATATATATATATAGATCACTTCCTCAAAGTAGTACAATGTTACTATGGTAACATTATACTACTTTGGTCATAGTGAAATATGAAAAAAAAATCTTAAAAAAAAGAAAAAAATGTAATAAAAAATAATTAAACAATAATAATTTTTTTTTTTTAACCACTTGAGCTCCTGAGGATTTACCCCCCTTAATGACCAGGCCTCTTTTTGCTACTCGGCGCTGCACTAATTCAACTGATAATTGCGCGGTCATGCAATGCTGCACCCAAACGAAATTTACGTCCTTTTTTCACACAAATAGAGCTTTCTTTCGGTGTAATTTGATCACCTGTGCGCTTTTTATTTTTCACGCTATAAACAAAAAAAGGCCAAAAATTTTGAAGAAAAACAATATTTTTTACTTTCTGCTATAAAAAATATATAGTAAACTCAAAGTTGGTTATAAATTTAGGCCAAAATGTATTCTGCTATATGTTTTTGGTAAAAAAATCCCAATAAGTGTATATTGATTGCTTTGTGTGGAAGTTATAGCGTCTAAAATCTATGGTATAAATACTGCAATTTACGCCATTTTTCTGCTATACAGAGCTGCGCTAGTTTAACGGAGAATTGCGCGGTCATGCAATACGGTACATAAATGAAATTTACATGCTTTTTTTCCCCACAAATTGAGCTTTCTTTTGGTGGTATTTGATCGCCTGTGCGGTTTTTGTTTTTTGCGCTATAAAAAAAAAGGCTGACAATTTTGAGTAAAAAAAAACAATATTTTGGACTTTTTGCTATAAAACATGTCCAGTAAAAAAAAAATGCAAAAATCAAATTTAGTCATAAATTTCTGCCAAAATGCATTCTGCGACATGTCTTGGCTGAAAAAAAACCCAATACGTGTAAATTAATTGGTTTACGTGAAAGTTATAGCGTTTACAAATGGCGGGAAAGATACTGGGATTTTAAATTTTTATTTATACTAATAATGGCGCCGATCAGCAACATATAGCGGCAATCAGCAACATATGGCGGCGACCAGCGACTTATGGCGGGACTGCGGCGGACATTTTGACACTGGGGGGGGAACTGACTTGGGGTCACTGACATCCCCAGTGACACCAATACAGTGATCAGTGAAAAAAAACCACTGAAACTGTACTAATGTCACTGGGGAGGAAGGGGTTAACATTTTTAGAATTTGCTGTGTAAGGGGAGTGTTTTACTAGGGGGCGGGGGTGACCCGTGACCCGGCGGCAGAGACCCGCTGCTGACACCCGCGGGACAGGCAGGGCGGGCGCGCGCCTCGCACGCGCCCCTACCTGTTTTGAAGGAAGCCGCTTTAAAACGTGCTTTTGCCTACAAGCGCCGCCCTGCCACCGTTTATATGCGGTGGCTGGGCGGCATGTGGTTAAATTATCTGGGGTTTTTTTCGGACTGTCACCAGTAAGTGTCCCTGATCACCGCCATGCCAGTTATATGATGATGCTGTACTGCACTGGTGACAGTATGTAAAAAAAAAAAATAGTGAAAATTATTTTTTTTATTTCTTCATTTCCGAAAAATTATGACAAAAAAATTACAACTTCAAAAAACTCGCCATGCCTGTTATGAAGTACGTCGGACTGTCTACTTTGCAAAAAGTGGTCATTTGGGGGATATCTGTACTGTTCTGACATTCTTGGACCTCAAGAAATTAGATTGGCCGTCAGTACTTCAGGATTGATCAATATTCAGATATATCCCATAATTTGTGAACTCTATAACTTTCCTATAGACTAAATAATAAATACTAATTTGGGTTATTTTCACCAAAGACATGTAGTAGAATACATTTTGGTCTAAATTTATGAATAATTTATTTGTAAACGTTTATAACAGAAACAAAGAAAAAAGTGTTTTTTTTCATAATTGTTGGCCTTTTTTTGTTAATTTAGCAAAAAATAAAAACCCCAGCAGTGATTAAATACCACCAAAAGAAAGCTCTAGTTGTGTGAAGAAAATGGTAAAATTTTAGTTTGGGTACAATTTTGTATGACCGCGCAATTGTCATTCAAAGTGTGACAATGTTGTATGACCGCGCAATTGTCATTCAAAGTCATTCAAAGTGTGTAGAATACATTAGAATTAGCAGATGTTCATATTTATAACACAATCTATTTGCAGGAATCTACAATTTACTTTAATTTTACATGGTCCTGTTTTTGTTGTCCATTGTTAGCTAATTGCTTGTTAGCTTTGCTCTGTAATTTATTCTGGATCAAC
Source organism: Staurois parvus (assembly GCF_062004578.1). Lineage (NCBI taxonomy): Eukaryota > Metazoa > Chordata > Amphibia > Anura > Ranidae > Staurois > Staurois parvus. Next base: position 15,454,241 of record NW_028317807.1, on the reverse strand, counting down.
CATACAACCCCCTTTTCAAAGTTTTATTTAAAATTATGTTGTAAGCTTTAAAGTACTGGAATGAAGTGAAATCATGAGGTTTCAAGCAATACTCCATAGAAATAACACAAGACATAAGGCAAGCGCAAATATTATGGTAGCTGCTAGCACAAAAGGCAAGGTAACAAACCCACAGTAATCAATTCAAATCTAAGTGCAGCGCAAACAAAATGTTTAACTATATACAATAAATAGTACACTATATTGCCATAAAAAAATACTCCATAGAAGCCATGGTTATCATAATCTCCTCTGATGACAGACAAAAAGCCTGAAACATCTGTATGCAATTTGGAATAAATGGTTCTAAAACATTTTGCTATATTTGCACCATACGCCAGCAGTTGGATGTCATTTGGCATAAAAGAATGTTTTCCATGGCTCCGCCCACTGTCCTGAAATAAGGAATAATCCTGTTTTTGGGATGCAGTAGAATGAGACATGTGAATATGTTCTGTTTTATTGTCCTATGTGTTAATACATAAAGAAAATCAGGTTTTCCTTAAAGGTGACATTTGGGCAAGAATGATGTTTGGCCATTTGAGCAGTAAATACAAGTTAGCTCTAATGATATGTGCCCCACATCTGGGTGCTGCAATGTTTGTATCCTATTCAGGCAGCAGTCTCCAGTCGGCACCGAATGTCTGACACTAATGCTTAATACACACAATCAGATAATCGGACCACTTACCATTCGTTTTTTGTTGCATGCTAGTTTCATATCAAAAATAAAGAGGTTACTAAAGTTATGAAATTTCTTGAATGACAGAATACAACTTTGTGATGTATTGTAATGTATTTGTTTGTTTCTGAGCATGCGTGGTCTTGGTCGCTCAATTTTTTCTGGACATATACTGTACTGATGAAATGAAAATCGTTCATGCTGTTATCGTACGATAAAAATGTTCATGCTTGTACCTTCAGATATTGTCGCATGAACTGTCGGTTGTTGAAATCCGTGTACTAACGATCAGATTATCGTACAATCCCTCCGAAAGCAATTTTTGTTATCCGATTTCCTTTGTTGTGTGTACGGGACATCTTCTCCATTCATAAAAAGTTGTGCATTCTTTTCAATGAATGCAAGGCACTCTGTGATTGGAGGACAGAAGATTGCAATGTTCATTAGCACGTCCTCCAATCACAGAGGGCCTTACATTTATTGAACAGAAAACAGAATGCAAGGCTTTTTATGAATGGAGGAGGTGCTGAGAAAGTAACCAACAGTGATCAGTGTAGTGAATGGATTACAGCCAGAATTATAAGGCCTCACGATGCTGCTCTTCTGCATTATATTTGTATGCGCATTAACATGTATTTTTAGGTGTGCTGCCATTAAATTCTATTAGAATGCAAGTTGTCATGAAAGGGCATCAAAGTCTTGCATCTTTTATGTACTTTCATAAAGCACATGTTCTAATAGTTTAATGGCAGGGCATCTAAATTTACATGTAAAGAAAACATAAAAACGAGTTGCGGAAAAACCGCACTGCATAGATGTGAACCTGGGTTATGTCTCAGTGTAAGATGTTTTGCGCCAACAAGATATTGCTGCATGCGTAAAAGTAAGATATGTAACACATGCCAGGGGGGCATAGGGCACACATACTGGAGCTATCTTATTCTGACTGTTAAAATGGACAAAAATCATTTTTACCCATATTTTACCTTTAAAGAAAATCTAATTTTCTTTGTATATTGAGATAGTAATGCCTTCCTAAAACAAAACATTGTCACATGTCCCATTCCATCACATATCCCAAAAATAGGATTATTCCTCATTTCAGGACAGTGCGCCGAGCCATGAAAATGTATTTATTTATTATGTTCAGGTACTTGTATAGCGCCGTCAATTTACGCAGCACTTTACATATATATTGTACATTCACATCTCTTTCCTTTATGCCCCAACAGTCACATGCACATCCAGAATATACCAAAATACAATAGAGCCATTTGTTCCACAGTCCATACAGCTGTTTCAGGCTTTTTGGTCATCAGGGCAGCATAGAGAAACCATCATTTCTATGGAGTAAGGCTCCATGGCTCCATCCACTCTCCAAAATGAGGAAAAATCCACTTTTAAGAATGAGACATGTGAATGCTTTCTTTTTTAAGGGTTCATGCACACGGGGTTTTCTATAGTGAGTAACAGAAGTATTTGAACACCCTGCGATTTTGCAAGTTCTCCCACTTAGAAATCATGGAGGGGTCTGAAATTCACATTGTTGGTGCATTCCCACCCTGAGAGACAGAATTTAAAAAAAAAATCAGGAAATCACATTGTATGATTTTTAAAGCACACTGTAGCTTACAGCCATTTACTTGTATAGAAGGGTTGTACATGTACATGTTCATGTGTACATGTGCAGCTCCCCAGGCGTGGTAAAGCACAGAGAAAATATGCTAGGCATATAAAATACCTGTTAAAACCCCATGTGCATGAACCCTAGGAAGGCTTTACTGTGCCACACACTGGTTTGGTTGAAGACCATCTTGATTTCTTTTTGTATTGGAATAAATAAAACAATGATGACAGCATTTGTATTTTGTTTAGCCACTTACCCTCCAAAGGATTTACCCTCCTTTCTGACCAGGCCATTTTTTGTGATATGGTGCTGCATTACTTTAACTGACAATTGTGCGGTCATGCTGTACATAAATGAAATTTCTGTCCTTTTTTCCCACTAATAGAGCTTTCTTTTGGTGGTATCACCTGTGCATTTTTAATTTGTTGTGCTATAAACAAAAAAAGACCATCAATTAAAAAAAAACAACAATATTTATGACTTTTTGCTATAAAACATATCTAGTAAAAAAATAAAAAAAATAAAATTTCTTCAAAAATTTAGGCCAAAATGTATTCTTCTACATGCCTTTGCTAAAAAAACTCAATACATGTAAATTAATTGGTTTACGTGAATGTTTTAGCGTCTACAAATGGCGGTATCTATACTGGAAATTTTTTTATTTATACTATTAATGGCATCGATCAGCGACATATAGCGGGACTGCAGGAATGCAGTGGGCATTCTGACACTGGGGGGGGAACTGACTAACTGCCACTGACATCACAATGACATGCTCAGTCCGCAGATCAGAACCATCCTGCGGGGATCGTCGGCATGCAACCTATACGGGGTGACTCCGGACCCACTCCACGAAAAGGTAAGTTGTAAAGAAAGCCGACGATTCCCGCAGGATGGATCGGATCTGCGTATTGAGGAGCATAATGGATCGGAGTTCGATCCATTATGCTCAATCCGCAGATCCGATCCTTTCTTTGGGGATCGTCGGAGGGGGTGTCACAAAGTATTATCGCACCGGGTGACACCAACCCTAGGGACGCCGCTGATTTGAATTGAATGCATATTGCACCAAAATGCACAAAAAGAACTGAAAAACACACACAAATGTACTGCGCTTGCAATCTGTGTTTGGGGTGTCGTTACCAATGTATTTTCACATGCAGTGAGGGAAAAGTGCACAGAATGGGCCCTTCTGGCACCATGTTCTGGTGTGAACCTTAATCTGTTGTTTTTTTAGCAGAATAAGCCATCCCCCTGATGTAGCAGTTAGAGGGTTGAGACAATCCATTTAGCACTGACAATGGTGCTTACAATAATCAACTTTTATTTGTGTAAAATCTTTATCCCAAAAGCAGCAACAGTTTCCTGTAACTGCTTATAAAGTGTTAGCTGGAGTTTTGCTTTAGTTTGTTAGTGCATCTAAATCTGCTAGTCCATCTAACATCCTCCTCTCCCCTGATTAACAATGCTGCTGTGTCTCTGTTGTTCCTTCATCCAGAGTGGAGGCACTCTAATACAAGAGGTACTGTATGTTACTGGCCAGATCAGCAGCTGAAAACAGAAGGAAAAAAGCGTAAACATGAAAACTAATGCAGCCACCACATCTATGGATTGGTAATTTGCAATATATCACATTTTTGGTTTTGGATTTATACTGCCTTAAGAGCCATCATACAAGAAATTGTGTGAATATTCACTTCAAATTTTCAATAATCAGTCCTTATTGTTCTGAATTCTTCATGCCAGTCACGTGACATGCAGGGTGATATTTCTCTTCAGTTCTTCTCCCGATGGTAGGCAGTTCTCAATGATGCCAAAAGAGATGCCAGCTTGATGACTTAACCTCCTTAGCGGTATTCCCGAGTGTAGCTCGGGGTAAAGTTTCAGTACCAAAAGCGGTAACCCCAAGCTTTACTTGGGCTTACCATTCGGCGTTACACAGGGATTCCCTACAGCGCTTACCTTGTCCTTCGCTCCCGCGATGCGTCCCCTGCAGCATCCCTGGCCATCTCCTCCGGCCAATGCCGGCATCTGGCTTCCGTGTTCCGGTCCCTGTGACGTCGGGACGAACGGGCCCCGGAACCGGCGGCAAATTTGAAAATTTTTAAAAAATGACATTTTTTTTAAAACGATTATTTCATAGCAAAACATTCTGTATCAAAGCATTTCACATACATTTTGTCCCTACTGCTTTGTCCTGTGCCCTGCCTGCATTTTGACTGTTCTTTCTGCCTGGAAACTTAGAAAAGTCCATGGCATCCAAAAAGCGTCCCTTTACGTCAAAAGCGGTTTTAGAACAGCTAGAGAACAACGATAGTAAATCAGAACTACTTGCAGAATTGAGTGATAATGATTCGTGGGGAAATTCGTCATCAGACACTGAAAACGATTTTGCGACTTTGCTCAGCGATGTGCGAACTTGGCGCTATATTTCAAATTTCAGCGTTTTTGGTTTGATTATATTATTGAATTAAATTTATTATTATTATATTATTATTTTTTATGAGTATTTATTAAGTAAGTAATTACTAAGAATTGCAGGCCTACAATACATAACACCAAATTTCCATGCACAAAAATGGTACCGCTTTTGGTACAAAATTCCTGACATAATCATACCGCCAGGGAGGTTAAGCACCACAAGCTACATCATAGGGTTCAGCCTCCTCCCTTCCTCAGAGGGTGGATCCATGGTGCCATGCACCCACAATATGTTCTCCATGTTCTGGGTTAAATAACACTGGACATCATTGAACCTGGAAGACTGAAGCCATTTGGTGGCTGATTTGAATTACTGCAGGGTATAGCAACAGGGAAGTGGTGAGTATTGAAGCAAGCATTTCATTTTTTTTCCAACCACTGCTGAGACCTCTGTGACCAAGCCCCAGTGGGCAGGGTGAAACGTGTCAGTGGGCATGGCTGGAGCGGTGGCTGAGGCCATCACATTCAGCCTGACTTGACTGGGCTGGTAGAGCGGTGTCCGTCCTCTTTCATCACTGTTGGGAGACTATTTAAAAAAAAGTCCTGGAGATGTGCTCTGAAATTTGGTAATTTAAATATACATGAATCATATTTGTGTGATTGTTTTATAACATGCAAATGTATTTCAACTCTCACAGTATAAAACTATTATATTATATTATATGTCATTTTTATATATGACTTGCTGCTAAACCTTCAGAAGTGTTTCGTCCTTTTATAGAAAATATGTCAAAAACCAAAATCATTTTATCAATATTCCCCTTCCATCTATTTAGAAAAAAACATCATTACATTGTGACCTATAGGAGGGGATTTACTGAAACTGGTGCACACAGAACCTGTGCACCTGTGCATAGTAACCAACACAGAACCTGGTGCAGCTGTGTATAGTAACCAATCAGCTTCTATCTTCAGCTTGTTCAATTAAGCTTTCACAATAAAACATAGTAGCTGATTGGCTGCAATGCACAGCTGCACCCCATTCTGTGTGCACCAGCTTTCGTAATTCTCCCCCATAGTACATACAGTATAACAAATATATGTTCATATTGCTTGATCAAATACATACATCTCAATTTCTTTCTACACAATTGATACAAATCTGCAAGAATCTGAATCTGAACTGCAAAACGTCCAATAAGGGTACGTTTATTACTGTAAAAGTTTTTCTTCTCTATCAGGTCTCATCAAATATCAATATGTCCCAGAATGTCTTCAGTTGTGAAATTGGACTCGTTTTCAGGGCATGGTGTGTAAGAAGTTCATACTTATTCACTTTTATTCACTTCTCTGCCATCCATTTGCTATCAGGGACCAATGAAAAAAACTCCCGTCCTAAGTAGGGAGGAGAATGTGATTGTTTCCCTTTTCTCCAACAGTGCAACTATTGGCTGTTCACTAGGTACACCTGTTGTCACATGGGTGTGGATGGGAGTGTGTTTAAACCTTGTGTAAGCTCTAAGCTCCATCCGCCCAACTGGAAGATCATCAGGCAGATGAAACCACAGTAGTTATGGTAGAACGGGGTGTTTGGGGTGTGATTAGAACATACGTATTGGGATGGTGTCCATTTTAGTGGCAGGATATACCTTTATGTACCTTTAAAATAATTTAAATGATATTATACTGATTATATAATAGCTTCTGAAACTAACCTTTGCTTTTACTCCCCTTTCTGTTAAATGTGCATAAGCCATTGAGTGTTGTGACCAGAATAAAATCAGTGCCAGGTCTGGAAACATTAAATCGTAAGTGTATATCCAGCCAGCGAGGAATTCCAGCAAAAACCCAGAAACTGTTTAAAATTACCCTTGATTGTCACCAACACCTGATTACTGTCACCAGCATCTGATAAATCATCATAACTCTCTAATTAAATACTAAAGAACTTGAGTTTTCTCTGTTACAGATACTCATGTAAAATCTGTAATAAATGGAGACACTTTCAGTATAAATTTGTTGTCTGTTGTCTGATCTCCCATACTGCAGTGTCTTTAGATTAGGCCTCACTGGAGAACAAGGGACAGGTAACTGAACCTGCACTTTCAAAGAACATCCAAAACAGTATAAACTTTTTAATATCCTCACATGACTGTAACGCAATTACCTCAAAAGGCAGAGATCCTTAAAGTAGTTGTAAAGGTTGAAGGTTTTTTACCTTCATGCATCCTATGATGCATCCAAAACCCTTCTGTGTGCAGCAGCTCCCCCAGCCCCCTCAATACTTACCTGAGCCCCATCACGATCAAACAATGTGAATGACAGCCTCAGATGTCCCAGGTCTCTGCCTCCTTATTGGCTGAGACAGCAAGCGGGAGCCATTGGCTCCTGCTTCTGTCAATCACAGCCAGTCAACCAATGAAGAGAGAGAGGGCAGGGCCAAGTCATGGCTCTGTGTGAATAGACACATGGAGCAGTGGGTGACCCTATAGTAAGCTGCTTGCTGCGGGAGCACTCAACAGATGGGAGGAGCCAGGAGAGCCTGCTGAAGACCTGAGAAAAGGAGGATCCAGGCTGCTTTGTGCAAAACCACTGCACACAGCAGGTAAGTATAGACATGTTTGTTATTTTTAAAAAATGAACCTTCAGAATCACTTTAAAGAGGTAGTAAGTTGTGGCCTCTCAAAAAAAAAAACCCTGCAAGGCAATGGCATAATGTGCTAGTATGCATCACATATAGCACATTATGAACATCACATAGCATAGCACATTATAAAATACTTACCTTAGAATGAAGCCCTTCAGCAGTGCGCTGTCACCACTGGCAGAGCTTCCATCTTCCCCCGGACTTTCTTCCAGGTTCACTGGCTCTAGTCCTTTGAATGGCTGAGTTGTGATGATGTCACTCTCGTGGATGCACACAGGAGTCACGATTTAAGGCACAGAGCTCTGAATGGGATGGAACTGGTATGCTGTCATTTCAGAGTGCATGTGCTGTTGACGTCTCCGGCTGCATCCAGTGTGAATATCTTCCAAACACCACAAAATTAGGAGATATTCACTGTACCTACAGGTAAGCCTTATTATACTTTAGACTTAACTGGAGGTACAACTTTAAAACCAGACTTTACTACCGCTTTAATAAACTCTAGTTACATATTTCTGTTGATGTTGGGAATCAATAAAACATTACCTTGAATGTTTAAAATACTTCCATCTGTTTAGAAGGGGTGTACCTAGCTGTCACTTTGTTAAAAGTTGCTTTATGTCTTCTATTGAAATCAATAGATAAAACCCACATGTGCACAAGAAGCAGATGTTTTCACCACCAGTATAGGGAGAAATAAGCATTCAGGATTTTGGTACCATTGGTGCAGGTTAAGGGAATCGTAAATCTAGCTGTTCACAAAAGCTTGTAACAAAAGCCAATAAAAGCTGTCAATTTTTTAGGGCCCACACATATCAGCAGGTGATGTAGTTGAAATCTAAAACACAAAACTACACAAAGTGCACTTGATTGCATAAGAAAATAACACAAATACACCCACAGGAGAAACTAGTCATGTATAGCAGAAGACAAATGTTGTAAAAACATGCATTCTGCTGATCAGTGCTCTACCACTATGATGGCAGTAAAAAGAAAGGTATGTGATAGATGGAGGACCTTGTTCACACAGGACTAGGACCCTGAGGTTCCTTATAAAATATCAGCATGTATTTATCTGCTCTAGTCCATAAGCTTGCCACTCTGAAGAAGAAGATGTACACCTTTAGTGGCTACAGGTACTGAAAGGAGGCCATTACTTTCCTTATTTGGTCTACGTACCTGCAATATTGATTAGGTTTTCACAGAACACTAGTATTGTATGGTACTATGGCATCCATCTCTTACATTTCACTTGTCGTATAGTAGAGGACTGTCCACCAGACCACTTGCTGTTGTGAAAGCTACCAGGGTAATAGCCTTCTCATATACAAACTAATTGTTCCTTATTGTAAGGGCAGTACTATGCATTTATGCTTTGCATTAAATAGACTATGTGCCATCCAGCACACATTCTTTTGTATTTTAGAATTAGTGGATCGTAACAGGCCAAACGGCTGTGATTTGAGAGAGTAGGTATAATTTTTCTAAACATACTCTTAAAGAAGTTTATAGTATCTGTGATACAGAGCCAAAAAAAGGTTGAACAGTGCAAATTGTGCTACACTGAGTTGCAAAATTGGCACAAGTAGTACTCAATTGGTTATGCTATATGTATTTTTTACTCATGAAGCCTGCTGTCGGCTGACATCACACCAGGCTGGGGAAAGATCCTGACTTACCGCTGAGGGCCTGAGCCAGCCGCTCCCTCCCCCTCCACAGCCCAGCTCTCCAGTGTGCATTGAGGGACAGAGTAGAGAGCGGTGACTAACAGTCACCGCTCTTTTCTCAGGGCAGCTGTAAGAACTCAGCTATCAGCGGTCATGTGATCTCTGAGTTCTCACACTTAGAGACGGTGGGGGACAGAAGCAGCATAGGACCGATGCTGCATCCACCTAGTTAAGTATAAATGGGAAAAAAAGTCCACATTTCTTTTTTAAAGAATTAGCTCAGGAATATGAATGCCACTCATAGTAGGGTTTTCAGAATGATCCTGAATGAGGTCCTGAAGAATGATTCCATGGGTATACTTGTGATAGAGTGGGGAACTTGACATGGTATAACTTTGGTTTTCATCAAGATGAATGTAAATGCTGCTGCAGAGAATGTCCTCTAGAAAAGTGCTTTGCTTGTGGAATTCATCACATTACTTGAGTACAGCTTCATGTACTCAATTGGGTCCCATGTTGAAATCTCTCATTATGATTATTCAGTTCAGCAATCTGTTTTTATTTTTTGAGGTGAAGATGTCCAGAAGGGGTACTCTATATATGTAACAACTTTTTGAATAATTATTTGTAACAAATATTATATTCTAATAAAAAATTTTTTTTAACAGAGTGGTATGTAAAGCATTTTACAGGCATTTTGTAATCCTTACTCATGTTTACTTTGAAAGCCACTATCAGTTCCAGTTTGAATAGTTCACCTTGCCTGTTCAAATTTTTCTAGTCCTGAGTGTAATAATGGATTTTACTGGTCCACAGATAATCCTGCATCCACTATGGCATCTGACTATTAGTTCTTCAACTCTGTATTTCAAGGACTAACCTCTAGTCGGTGTCTCTTACCAAGGCTGAAAGTAGGGAGGGGGGGGGGCATGTGCCCTTGGTGCCACATTGAGAGGGGCGCCATTGGTCCCTTCCAATCCTCTCCTACTGCTGCTCACCTGGCACCTGATCTCCTCCACATCATGAGCTAGAGCTCCTCCACAAGTGCTAAAGCTGAAGCAATGATGCATGTAGTAGCATGATGTTGAGGTGATCAGGCGCCAGGGGACATTGGAGCTACAGCATGTTCTTCTTTCAATGACATCCAGTACAGAACATGCACCGGACTGTCAGCTATATGCCTAGCGCACCCCACATTGCCTTACAACACAAGCCCTGCCCCTTTCTAGAACATCTCTCTGCAAACCCTGGTGCAGCATCACTATTAGCCGGGAAGTCACAAGAGCAAAGAGGAGGGAATTTCTCCTAGTTATTTCCTTGGCGAGTGTCCTGGTGGCATGAGGAGGACAGTAGCACCACATAGCAGGAGCACTAAAGGACAAGGGTGGTGCACAAGAGAAGAAAGACTGTTAGGTGAAGAAATCACAGCCGGCTGGGATGAAGTCTTGGTACCAGGAGGAGTTCTGTTGCCAAAGGCTGAATTAAGAGAAGAGGTGGATTGCAAGAGTAAGTGTCACACCCTCAAATCTCACCATCTGTTCACACTTTTATGTTCCAGTCCAGTGTGTGTTCACCAACCTGCACTGGATGTCTGTAAAAGGACATGGCTCCAATGTTGTTAAAGACTTTGCTACACCTGCCCACCTATGTAGCACAATAGCAACTTATGTGCTAATACTGACACCATCCACTGCCCTACTGGCACCGTCCACTGCTCTAATCACACCAACCACTGCCTACTGACATTGTCATCTGCCCTACTGACTCCAGCCACTGCTCTACAGATACCAGTCACTGCCCTACTGACACCGTCCACTGCCCTACTGGCAACAGCCACTGCCCTACCGACACCGTCAACTTCCCTACTAACACCAGCCACTGCCTTACTGACAATAACAACGGCCCTACTTACACTGTCAACTGCCCTACTGACATCGTTAACTGCCCTACTGGCATTGTCCACCACCCTACTGACACTAGCCACTGCTCTACTGACAACAGCCAATTCCTACTGACACCAGCCACTGCTCTACTGACACCAGTCACTGCCCTACTGACACCAGTCACTGCCCTACTGACACCAGTCACTGCTCTACAGACACCAGCCACTGCTCTACAGACACCAGTCACTGCCCTACTGACACCAGCTACTGCCCTACTGACAATGTCCAGTGCCCTACTGACAACGTCCACTGCCCTACTGACACTGTCAACTGCCCTACTGACACTGTCCACTGCTCTACTGACTGATGCCTTGGGAAGGGGGGCAGCAAACTGAATCTTTGCCTGGGGTGAAGGAACGCCACTGTCTCTTACCGTCCAGTAGTAAATTTAACTTTTACAACAACAGGAAGCAAAAAATTTCAGAAGTAAAACACAGCTTGGTGTTTGGGCACTCTCTGGTAAGTAACAGGGAAATGCTGCCAGGGAAGATTTATGGACCATTCTGAAAATCAATCCTTTTTGCTCAGTACAATATTATTGTAATTTTTTTAAACTAACAGGACCCCAGTACAATATTATTATATTTTTTTACCAGGACACCTGTACTTGCTTGTAACCCTTGCTGCTTGCCTCCCCACTACTCATATTTACCTTTTGTCAAGCTTTACATTCTTACTTTCAACATTGCTTCAGAGACAGAGAGTGACAGATACCAATGGTATGACAGCCATTCCAGCTTCTTTTCTCCATGATCCTGTATCTCACATGCATCCGTGGCACAGTCAGCAATTATTTCAATGATCTACATATACATTGCTTATATCGCTGGTGTACATACTATTCAATGGAATGATCTAAAACCATGACATGAATGTACAGGGACAAAGATTGAGTGGCACAAGACCAGCTGCACAGTCAAACTTTCTGGTTTGGGGTTTCAACAAAATTAAACCTTGTAAAGTTTAGCAGTAAGGGAAGGGTGTTGACAGAAGGGAAGATACCCAGAAAGGACAGTTAATCTGTACCAAAAGTAAAATTACTTCCTAGGTTCAATATGCTACCTTGTAAGGCAGGAATTTCTGCATTGGGAATATTGCTTAATAGAAATAAATAGATATTTTTTTGACATTTAGGACAAGAAGATAATTATAGTGAATTTCTGCACACTTTGTTAATTTCATTAAGTCATTCATTACAATCTGCTAATGCTAATTTGCAAAATCACAAATGCAGCATAAAGCCCTGAACAACTGATTCAGCAAAATATACTCAGGGCAGACCTAAAGTAAAAAAATATTGCACAGCCCTGCGGGTGGGCTTCCACAAAACCAAAAATTAACTAGTTGACGCCACCAATTCTTACATTGTGAACAACAGAAAAATTGGATCTCCACAATTTCCTGGTCACAGGTCACTTAGGTTACCCAGATTCATCTTGGGAGTTTTGTATTTCCTGACAACCTTCCCATTCTTTGAGCAGTTAATCCAAAGTTGTATAGATTAGGAGGAGAGCGTTTCATGACATCAATCTCTAAAGGTATAAATAAATAGCATAAAATGTGATAATGATGATAATATTATTATCTCTCTACTTTGACAATCTTAGATCTTTCTGCAAAATATATTGCATTTTAGCTAAGGGCCACTCATGGGACTGCTCCTTATTTAGTGACAGAGGGTAAAGCAAATGTTAATACAATTTTGCAACTTTGACATGTGTTAGTAAAACTGTACATATCATCGCAACTACTTTGTACTGTATATCCAGGTGGAATGTACCTTGTTTTTGGGGGGACAAATTGGGATTTCTTTTGATGGTAAATGGTAATAGATATCTCCTGATGCCTTTTTTATTATCAAAGGAAAACTGGACCAAAATAGTAAAAAAAATAATTTTGTTTAATTTAACTGAATATTTCTTGCTATTACCATAACTTACCACTAAAGAACAACCCAATATAAATCCTCCTGCTCCTGACGATCGCCGTAATACCACATATGTGTATGTTATTTGTGGCTTGTTCCCGTAGTAGGGACCGGAATTAACAGTGCACATTTTGCTGTTTTTATCCTATCTAAAACACACTGACACTAACTGACACTAACTTAAAAAATGCTTTAAAGAAAAAAAAATCCTACCCAAAATATTCCTACCCTGACCTTTGACCCTCACCATAGACTCTGACCTTGATCTTTGACCCTTTCCTTGACCCTTACACTAACCCTGGCACTGACCTAGATCAAATCTTGATCTAGTTATTTTTTTCTTTATTTTTATTTATTTATTTATTTTTTATTATTTTTTGCACACTTTTGTTTAATTACATCTTCATCTACTGCAGGGAGATACAATATCTCTCCTTTCAGAAGAGAAAGTAAACACAGGGGCAGACTGCATAGTGACTGACCACAATGATAGCCAATCATAGGGTATCACAGTGATTAGATGACCCAGAACCAGGAGAACCCAGAACCTGTTTGTTAGTATGAGACCCAGACCTGCCTGTGACAGCCCATTCTCTGTGCTGGGAGCTTGCTGTATGACATGCTCCCAAGACAAAGACAGGTACGCAGATATGCGGACCATGCGGAAAAGGGCCCAGTTCAGTGAGGGCGCATATCTGCGTACGATCGGCCGAAGGAGGCTAATATTAAATTTTAGGTTCACTGTAAAATATAAGCTATAGATCAGGCAGATATGCAATTATGAAAAACTTTTCAAAGTCAGTTGAAGTCTCCCTTTAGACAGTTGTCACTAGATTCATCATTATGCCAGGTTTTTCTTCTATTTCAGTGACAACTATAATATTTTGGATTTCCTAACTTTTTTTCTCCTGGTGACTGTGGTCACCAGGACAATCAGAAGTGAATTTCCCAGTGGGAACACAGACATCAATAAAAACCTGACCTCATCAAAAGGTTTTTAGTTATAAATATGCTTTAATGTTATTTTTGATAGATATTCTTGGTCCTATTTCAGCAAGTAAAATTTTCAGCTTTGTATATGCTGAATATAAATTATTGAATGAAATGCCAGCAGTAAGTTCAAAGAACTATGTTCAATTAATAGTTCATGAACAGTTCGCATAATCGGCACTTATCTGCTACAACATGGATAAAATAGCCTACTTCTCAAAGCAGCTATATGTTTTTCTAAATATCTGATTTTCGAAGTCTGCTGACTGGGGTGTTGTTTTCTGCTACATTACCCTGAGGTCCATGGAAAAGATTGAATGCTAACTGCATAATCCAACAGATCATTTAGTATCTGTATCAAGAGGTCTTGGCTAGAGGGTTTATACAATACCTAATAAAACCATTGCTTTCTAGCCTTATTATAACAAACTGTAAATTGTGTACATCTTGTACTTTTACTACTTAAATTGACACAATTTTCAACAGCAAGGGGCATTCACACCTAGGAACTGTGGTCAAGGATGGCAAGTTGAGTACGAGCATACATACTCTCTGTGAAGAAATATGTTCTTTTGGATGGTGTTTCAATACAATCATATGAAAGCCCTTTAAAGCGGAACTTTAGTCACAAAATGAAGTCCTGCTAGATCACTTCAGGCTGGCCTCTTTTGCAGGTATAGCTATGTAAAAAAATAAATAGGTGCATATACTGTTTAAAATCCAGGAATACACTGTCTCACCCTGTTCTGCAAATGCTTAGTTGCTCTCCATTTTTAGGCACTGTGCCGAATATGTAGAGGCCGATCTGCTGACAGTTTAAAGATTAAAGTGGAACTAAACCTATTGATTTTGACAGTTTCAAAAAACAGTTACATTCCCGGCATGCCAAGATGCTGTCACATTTGCTTGTGTTCTCAACCAAACTGTCAAATCATCAAATAACTGGTGTTATAACTAATCATACAGGTGAAACTCGAAAAATTAGAATATCGTGCAAAAGTTCATTTTTTTCAGTAATGCAACTTAAAAGGTGAAACTAATATATGAGATAGACTCATTACGTGCAAAGCAAGATAGTTCAAGCCGTGATTTGTCATAATTGTGATGATTATGGCTTACAGCTCATGAAAACTCCAAATCCACAATCCAAGAAAATTAGAATATTGTGAAAAGGTGCAATATTCTAGGCTCAAAGTGTCCCACTCTAATCAGCTAATTAAGCCATAACACCTGCAAAGGGTTCCTGAGTCTTTAAATGGTCTCTCAGTCTGGTTCAGTAGGAATCACAATCAAGGGAAAGACTGCTGACCTGATAGTTGTGCAGAAAACCATCATTGACACCCTCCAGAAGGAGGGAAAGCCTCAAAAGGTAATTGCAAAAGAAGGATGTTCCCAAAGTGCTGTATCCAAGCACATTAATAGAAAGTTATGTGGAAGGGAAAAGTGTGGAAGAAAAAGGCGCACAACCGGCAGGGATGACCGCAGCCTGGAGAGAATTGTCAGGAAAAGGCCATTCAAAAGTGTTGGGGACTTTCACAAGGAGTGGACTGAGGCTGGAGTCAGTGCATCAAGAGCCACCACACACAGATGGATCCTGGACATGGGCTTCAAATGTTGTATTCCTCTTGTCAAGCCGCTCCTGAACAACAAACAGCGTTAGAAGCATCTTAATTGGGCTAAGAAAAACAGACCTGGTCTGTTGCTCTGTGGTCCAAAGTCCTCTTTTCTGATGAGAGCAACTTTTGAATCTCATTTGGAAACCAAGGACCCAGAGTATGGAGGAAGAATGGAGAGGCACACACTGCAAGATGCTTGAAGTCCAGTGTGAAGTTTCCACAGTCTGTGTTGATTTGGGGAGCCATGTCATCTGCTGGTGTTGGTCCACTGTGCTTCATTAAGTCCAGGGTCAACGCAGCCGTCTACCAAGGGATTTTGGAGCGCTTCATGCTTCCTTCCGCAGACAAGCTTTATGGGGATGCTGACTTCATTTTCCAGCAGGACTTGGCACCTGCCGACACTGACAAAAGCACCAAAACCTGGTTCAATGACCGTGGGATTACTGTGCTTGATTGGCCAGCAAACTCGCCTGACCTGAACCCCATAGAGAATCTATGGGGCATTGCCAAGAGAAAGATGAGAGGATGAGAGACATGAGACCGAACAATGCAGAAGAGCTGCAGGCTGCTATTGAAGCATCCTGGTCTTCCATAACACCTCAGCAGTGCCACAGGCTGATAGCTTCCATGCCACGCCGCATTGAGGCAGTAATTGCTGCAAAAGGGGCCCAAACCAAGTACTGAGTACATATGCATGCTTATACTTTTCAGAGGTCCGATATTGTTCTATGTACAATCCTTGTTTTATTGATTGCATGTAATATTCTAATTTTCTGAGATTGTGGATTTGGGGTTTTCATGAGCTGTAAGCCATAATCATCACAATTATGACAAATCACGGCTTGAACTATCTTGCTTTGCATGTAATGAGTCTATCTCATATATTAGTTTCACCTTTTAAGTGGCATTACTGAAATAAATGAACTTTTGCACAATATTCTAATTTGTCGAGTTTCACCTGTATGTGCAGCTCCATGGTAGTTGCAGATCAAACAGATGGCAGCTTCCTTGGCTGAAAAGGATAGGAGAGTTTAGTTCTGCTTTAACTGCAGCTCAGGTGTCTGGGCTTCAACAAAATGGCAGCCTCCAACAAGAAGAAACAGGAACAATGCTGGAGGCAATTTACAGCAAACACTAATTTTGGTAGCAGAATTAATAATGTGGAATGTATGTTCCTTGCTTAAGAACATTGTTTTTTATCAATTGTTATGAGTAAAGTTCCACTTTAAATTTCAGTATGTGTAAAACTGAAAAGCTTTGTATAGTATGACAATATCTACACTCACTGGCCACTTTATTAGGTACACCTTCCTACTGCAAAGAAAATATCCCCCAAACCATTACATCACCACCACCAGCCTGAACCATTCGTAAAAGACAGGATGGATCCATGCTTTCATGTTGTTTAATTCTGACCCTACCATCTGAATGTCACAGCAACCAGTCTGCCCATTCTCCTCTGATCTCTGACATCAACAAGGCATTTTCATCCACACAACTGCCGCTCACTGAATATTTTCTCTTTTTCGGACCATTCTCTGTAAACTCTAGAAATGGTTATGTATGAAAATCCCAGTAGATCAGCAGTTTTTTAAATACTCAGATCAGCCCGTCTGCCACCAACAACTATGCCACGTTCAGTCACTTAAATCCCCTTTCTTCCCCATTCTGATACTCAGATTGAACTTCAGCAAGTCATCTTCACCACGTCTAGATGCCTAAATGCGTTAAGTTGCTGCCATGTGATTGGCTGATTAGGAATTTGTGTTACCAAGCAATTGAAAAGGTGTACCTAATAAAGTGGCTGGTGAGTGTATAGCTATCTATAACTCTGTAGGTAGTACTTCCTTTGCATTTCCAAGTTTTACACTGGGACACTTTGTGAGGTAAAGGGTCATGTTGACTGTGATAATTTTTTCCATTTTTGTTTCGCTTGTGTGTCAGAAACATGATGTAGATTTTTGCACTAAACTCCAAGTGATTCCTGATAGGACTGATTCAATTTTTCTGTTTCTGACTAACTTCTCTTATATTAGACAATGGCATTGAAATATGCCAGACATCCGATTCACAGATAATATTTCTAATTTCTCTCTCAGCATCTTTCTTTTCTTAAGATAATGGCCAGTACAGATAATTTGTGCATTTATTTGGCTGATTCTTCTCATTTTTATATGTGAAGGCATTTCTTTCTTTTTCTTTCTTTTTTTTACACATCTGCAAGGCACTAAAAATAGGAGGTCTTTTAGCAATAGAATACATTTTCTGTCATAAGCATAGTTCACGCCAGCAGCTTTTCTTTTTATGTCCTATTAAAGTGCAGTTTTTATGTTTTCCCCTTAGATCATCATCACTGCTACCTAAAATAATTCTAAAGCTAAAAACATTTTTTAACTTAATGCATTTCTTGCATTAAGGTAAAAAAAAAAGTTTTCTATTTCACTACTCCCACCCCACCCCAATTCCTGTGAGAAGGGGAAGAGAGGGGAGAAAAGTTCAAGCGCTGTGCATGGTTGCATCTCTTCTCTTCTCTCTTCCTCTTCACATAGCACTCGAGCAGCAGCAGGAACCATTGGCTCCTGTTGCTGTCAATCAAATATAGTGAGGAGGAAGTGTGAATAGAGATAGGTCCTGCTGTATGAGTCTATGGAGCGTGGCTCCATAGACACACACCTTTTGATCGAGCAGACACAGTGTATCTCCATAGCAAAATGGTTTGCTATGGGGACACACGAAGAAGAGGAGGAGCCAAGATCGCCAGCGGAGGATCTGAAAAGGAGAGAATTGGGGCCACTCTGTGCAATACCACTGCACAGAGCAGGTGAGTATAACATGTTTGTTATTTTTTTTTTTTTTTTAATTTGACGTTAGTAACACTTTAAGTCATTGGCATTGCCTGAATTCAGTTTTTTAGTGTCCTACACCTGGATTGTCAAATCATCCTAATGTCTGCTGCATTAACTCATTGGGAGCTACTTACTAAAAGTCTATTCCACATTTTCACAGCTCTTACTGTGAAGAAACCTTTCTGTGTTTGGAGATTATATTTATTTTCCTCCAGATGTAAAAAGTGCCCCCTTGTCCTCTGTGATGATCTCAGGGTGAATAACTCTACACCGAGTTCACTATATGAACCACTGTATTTATACATGTTGATCATATCCCCCCTTAATCTCCTCTTCTCAAGAGAGAATAAATTCAGTTCCTCTACTCTTTCCTCATAGCTGAGCTCCTCCATGCCTCTTATCAGTTTGGTTGCCCTTCTCTGTACTTTCTCCATTTCCCCAAAGTTCTTTTTGTGAATTGTTGCCCAAAACTGAACTGCATATTCCATGAGGCCTTACTAATGATTTGTACAGGGGTAATATGATATCTCTCTCTCTCTGTAGTCTATTCCTCTTAATACAAGACAGGATTTTGCTCGCTTTAGAAACTGCAGCTTGGCATTGCATGCCATTATTAAGCTTGTGATCTACCAGAACTCCCAGATCCTTCTCCACCATTGATTCCCCCAGTTGTACTTCCTCTAGTATGTATGATGCATGCATATTCTTAACCCAAGTGCAAAACCTTACATTTATCAACATTAAACCTCATCTGCCACATAGTGGCCCAATTAAACAGTGCATTGAGGTCGGCTTGTAAGTTGGAGACTTCCTGTAAGGACGTTATTCCACTGCACAGCTTGGTGCCATCTGCAAAGAGATTGCAACTGGAGTACTGTGATGTTTAAAGTTTCTGATATGGTGGTGTCCGTTGTCTTCTGCTACCAATGGTGGGACCCATAAACAGTAGTGAATACTAGTAATTCAATGAAGGTAAACAGATAGACCGTGATACTGCTTAAAGCAAAGATCTTCTGATAATGAGGTGTAAAAGTGCCTGCATGCAGTGTCTCTAGAAAGATGACAGAAAGAGGTTGGGCATCTGCCTGCTCACCAATCCCATGGATACCATGGCCTCCTAGGCACTTGACTTTTTGCAGTAGCAGTAAGCCAAAATCTGTCTCTGGAGGAGAACGGCTGTCACCCTGTGTTCAGCTCTGAATCCCACCCCAAGAGAGGGAGCCAGTCCCCTGCTGTAGAATATATCTGCTCTCCCAGCATCCTTCTGGTTCGTCAAGTCCCAAGGTCCTCTGCTGTCAGAAGAACTGGATCCACTCTGCTAACAGGAAGTGATGTAGCAGTCCAAGAACTGGGCAATAGGGGGAAAGAATTAATCATAGTCTCACCTGTAAATGTCCCCAAAAGGAATAATGATATACACAAGTGACAGTGACAGTGGAGAAAGTGTGCAATAGTAGGTAGGTAAGCACTGCCTTATTATATCATAAAACAAAATTTATGACATAAATTAAACTATGCCATAACACTATTAGTAGTCCATAAAACGTGTGCATACAGTGCAGTCTCTTAATCTTTGTCAGTGCTCTATTCCTCTTATAAAAGGTGCCACTTCACATGCTGTGCTCCCCGCCAGGAGCATGGCGTAAGAGCCTGCATGGGCTCTTACGCTTCGGGTGTCAAAACATGCAGATATTGGTCGTTGAATTTATGTACCAAGAGGTTTGAGTCCCTTAATACCAGTGAAACTTTTATGATTAGAAACTTCATAAATTGTGGGACCACCTACTGTATGTGTTGTATCTCATATTGCTGCACATCATGCCGATTGTAGTATGTGGGATGCACTATTCGCTGTCTTAGAACCCTCATCGGAGAACATTTTTATGACTCCACCAACCCACAAGCAAGACAGATTTCTAATGTCTCACGACATTTCAAAGATGTTCATGGAGGAAAAGTTACTTCTTTTTCGTTTTTGTGGCATTGAGAGAGTTTGTGTCAGCAAGAGGGGGGAATAGGCATAATAAATAATTACAGAGAGAAGCATGGTGGAGCCACAGGT
Source organism: Staurois parvus (assembly GCF_062004578.1). NCBI lineage: Eukaryota > Metazoa > Chordata > Amphibia > Anura > Ranidae > Staurois > Staurois parvus. The sequence goes on along the minus strand of NW_028317807.1, from coordinate 15,433,774 downwards.
TGCAGACCAGATCACCTTTGGGGTTAAACCTCAGATGGGATTTGGATCTGCATCTGGGTTGATTCTTCACTTTTACTCACTCTAGAAATCTTTAAGACACATATGCGATGTATTATCTTTATAACTTTCAAAATGCCAGCATGTATTTGATTTGATTTTATATATTTATATATGTATTTCTCTTTAGTTGTATGTGTGTTTATCGTGAGTCTTCATGTTCACTGGCTGTGTTATATAGATAGTGGTGCATGTCAGTACAGCCCATTCTCTGCATCTACAAGTGTAGTTACTTGATCTGGTTACAGACGGTGGGTTGGGTGGCCATGTTCCACTCTATATATTTGTTTTGTGATTTTTAATATAACCAGCTATGAATAAGATCTGTTTTTAGACTAAAACGCATTAAATTTAGTTTGCCATGGAATATTTTTACTCCTTTATGCAATAAAGTAGATTTTTGTATTCACCTGTTGCCTACACTTTTTGAAGTGGACTTGTATATATAAGCAGATGGAGACTGCTAATTGGGCATGGTGAGCTTATATGCTTTAAACCTAATACATCCAATAAGTAGTAGCACGCCACTCCTGTTTGGATTGGCAAACACTAAACCTGAGCGCAGGATATACATGTTTCACAGTGGAGAAAGTGGGTTTATGTCAAATCCTGTGCCCTTTGTAATTGGTGAAACCAGATAATTAATACTGGTGCTTGGCTGCTTTTTTATTGGTGTATTCTGTAAAGAAGTCACAAATATAGGTCTGATGCTGTGCTCCATTATGTCATAGTTCAGTTATAAAAATAAGTATTTGATCCCCTACCAACCAACAATAATTCTGTCACCCACAGACTGGCTATGCGCTTATATGGTACACAGTTTAGCCCTGTCAATTTAATAATGACAACTCGTTATGTGTATAAAAGACACCTGTCCACAGAATCTCTTTCTTCCATTCAAACTTCACTGTCAAGACCAAAGAGCTGTCAAAGGAAGTCAGGGACAATATTGTAGATGTGCACAAGGCTGGAATGGGCTACAAGGCCATCAGCAAGAAGCTTGGTGAGAATGAGACAGTTGTTGGAGTGATTATTTGCAAATGTAAAAAATACAAAATAACCATCAATCGCTCTCAGTCTGGAGCTCCATGCAAGATTTCGCCTCATGGGGTAAGAATAATCATGAGAAAAGTGAGGGATCGGCCCAGAACTACATGGGAGGGGCTTGTGAATGATCTCAAGGCAGTTGGGTCCACAGTCATCAAACAAACCATTGGTAACACAATACGCCGCCATGAATTGAAATCCTGCAGAATCCGCAGGATTCTGGGAGAAAGTGCTGTGGTCAGATGAGACCAAAAGTGAGCTCTTTGGCATTAACTCGACTCACCATGTTTGGAGGAAGAAAAATGCTGATTATGACCCTAAGAACACCATCCCTACAGTCAAGCATGGAAGTGGAAGCATTTTGCTTTGGGGCTGTTTCTCTGCCAAAGGTACAGGCTGACTTTGCTGCATTGAGGGGCCAATGGATGGGGCCATGTATTGTAAAATCTTGGATGAGAACCTTCTTCCCTCAGCCAGAACACTGAAGATGGGTCATAGATGGGTCTTTCAGCATGACAATAACGCAAAACATACTGCCAAGGCAACAAAGGAGTGGCTCAAGAAGAAGTACATTAGGGTCATGGAGTGGCCTAGCCAGTCTCCAGAGCTTAATCCTATGGAAAAAAATAAAAAATAAAAACAAATATATATATATATTTTTTTCATACTGTCACCAGTCAGTGTCCCTGTTCACCGCCATGCCAGTTATATGATGATGCTGTACTGCACTGGTGACAGTATGTAAAAAAAAAATAGTGAAAATAATTTTTTTAATTTTTTCATTTTCCGAAAAATTATGACAAAAAAAATACAACTTCAAAAAACTCGCCATTCCTCTTATGAAGTACGTCGGACTGTCTACTCTGCAAAAAGGGGTCATTTGGGGGATATCTGTACTGTTCTGACATTCCTGGACCTCAAGAAATTAGATTGGCTGTCAGTATTTCAGGATTGATCAATTTTCAGATCTATACCATAGTTTGTGAACTCTATAACTTTCCTACAAACTAAAAAATACATCCTAATTTGGGTTATTTTCACCAAAGACATGTAGCAGAATACATCTTTGCCCTAAATTTATGAAGAACAATTATGTATTTGTAAATTTTTATAACAAAAACAAAGAAAAACTTGTTTTTTTTCAAACTTTTTTTGTTAATTTAGCAAAAAATAAAAACCCCAGTGGTGATTAAATGCCACCAAAAGAAAGCTCTAGTTGTGTGAAGAAAATGATAAAATTTTAGTTTGGGTACAATGTTGTATGACCGCGCAATTGTCATTCAAAGTGTGAGAGCGCTGAAACCTGAAAAATGGCCTGGGCAGGAAGGTGTAAAATTGCCCGGTATTGAAATGGTTAACAATCTTATGTTTTGTTGGTAAAAAAAATTTAATTTATTATTAGCAATGTTTGTGAATATTGAGAGGACTGCATCCAATTTTAAAACTATATGATTTGCACTTATGTAATATCACCAAAATTGTCCACTCTGCTATTCCTATGACATCTTGCTCTCTAGCTCCCTCATCACTTCCTCCAAAGCTAGCCTTTATGATTTCACCAATGCCTCTCCAATTCTTTGAAACTCTCTTCCTCAATCTGTTTTGTTATCTCTTACTTTGTCCGCCTATAGGGGATGCCTGAAAACCCATCTATTTAGGTAACCCTACCTTTCCTTCCCTTAAAACTGTACTTTGACCAGCTCCATCAGCCCATCCCCCATATCTATTACCTTTTGTACTACTTCCCCTTCCCTTTTAGATTGTAAGCTCCTCCTAATCCTCCTCCATTAATTTGTATTGTAACTGTACTGTCTCCCTTTATATTGTAAAACATTGTGCAGACTGTTGGTGCCATAAAAATCCTGAATAATCATAATAACAATACTAAATATGTCAGTAAGCAATAGAATTTGAAATGTAAGGCACAGAAGGCTGAGAGTAGTGGAGTGAATGGCGTGGAGGTATAAGTGAATTGGAGTGTACAGTGTGAAAGCCTGGGTGTAGCAAAGTGTAAGGTGTGGAGGGCTGAGTGTAGTGAAGTGCACAGTATAGAGAGCTTTGTGTAGTGGAGTTCTGGGCATAGCAGAATTCAAAGGGCTTAATATAGTGGAGGGCTGGGTATGGTGGAGTGTACACTGTGTGCACAATTATTATTCAACTTGTATTTTTGTAGATTATTTCATTATTGAACAACTACAGTGCTCTTGGTGAATCCAAAATGTTAATAAACCTCAAACCTAAATATTTAAGAAAGTAAAAGTGTGGTTGGGCTTTCTTAGGAGAATGTCTATGTGTGCACAATTATTGGGCAACTGTTCGTGTGCACAATTATTATGCAACTAAATGAAAAACAACAATTCTCCAATCTCAGTTGTTTATTTTTTGTTAAAGTAAGAATAATAAACAACTCAAAATTTACAAATAAACATTTCTGACATTTAAAAAAAAGAATCAGTGACCAATACAGTCACTCTTCTTTTTAATAACCGTCATAAGGCTTCCATTCATGGAGTCTGTCAGTTTCTTGATCTGTTGATAATCAACATTTTGTGCAGCAACAACTACAGCCTCCTAGAAACTGTTTAAAGCAGTGTGCTGTTTTCCTTCACTGTAAATCTCCCATTTAAGCAGGGCCCACAAGTTCTCAATAGGATTTAGGTCAGATGAGGAAGAGGGCCATGTCATTATTCTTTCAACTTTAAGGTCTTTACTGGCTAGCAACGCAGTTGAGCACTTCGATGCATGCGATGGAGCATTGTCCTGCATAAATACCATGGGCTTCTTGAAAGATGCAGACTTTTTCCTGTACTACTGCTTGAAGAAACTGTCTTCTAAAAACTGGCCATAGGTTTGGGAGTTGATTTTGAGTCCATCTTCAACCCGAAAAGGTCCAACTAGCTCATCTTTAATAATACCAGCACATACCAGTACCCCATCTCCACATTGCTGGAGTTTGATTCGAAGTGGAGTTCTGTACCTGTTACTGATCCAGCCACAGGCCCATCCATCTGGTCTGTTAAGAGTCACTGTCATCTCATTAGTCCATAGTGCCGGGTATATATGCTATGTTCTTTTTTTTATGCAGCCCTTGGGCTGAATGAAAAAAAGAGAAGAAATCTCTGCCAGAAAAATTGTGTGGTATGCCTACCATTAGAATATACGGCCCTAGATCCACCCACTTCTAATGGTGGGCACACATGAAATATTCTTTTTTTGTCATTCAGCCCGTGGGCTGAACAAAAAAAGAGAGCCTAACAGATTCCTCTATTCACATAGGTCGATGTGGATGAAGAAATATCTGGCAAAAGAGATCTCTTTTTAAATACATACCAAAGAATAGGGGTCATCCACCCGCTGGCCACCCCAGGCCCCCATGCTTTGGCATATATGCTCTTTTTACAGATGAAAAATCCAACAGTTCTGCACACACTTACTTATGAATATTCTGAGAGCAAGTTCCTGTTGCTATCTTAATAAACAAGTTAGTGCTGCAGCTGACTGGCATTCCTGCAAAAAAAAAAAACAGCAATTGTTAACAATAAAACAGTAACAATAAAACAGTAAAATCATAACAGTAGAACAGTAACTCGACAGCAAAAAAAGCTACAACTATTTGTTGGTTTTTAAAATTTAAAATTTTTTTCGTACTTGTACTTTTTATTTTTTGTGGGTTTTTTTACTTTTCTTTTAAATAATTAATTTAAACAGATTGTAGAGTCTCTCAAAATGTGATAGCCAGTTTCCTGACTACCTAACATCTTTCAAGACCCTGTGCAAATATGTGCCCTGAACTGTGCCGTGCTGTAACCTATACTAATACTACACTAGTGTGTGGTAGCGATGGAAGCAGTCCTTGAGGCAGAGACCAGGTTGGTCAGAACAGGAGGGACAAAAAAGTGGGTGTCACACCTAATTCCATGTCTGCTACAGACATGATATATTTTTGGGGTGTCCTTTGGATTGGGGTACCAGGAATGTCATAGAAAAAATGCCTCTCATGCAGCTGGCTAACTGCATCTGGGTTGGGGGTTTGGGCCATAGCACCTTCTGGATACAAAAGGGCTGTGGTGATCTCTTCCTGGAATTTTAGGAAGGATCCACTTCATCCAGTTGCTTTGTAAAGCACAAAATCATTATATAGAGCCATACTGAAATAAATAAACAGGCACTTTTTTGTACCAGCGTCTGACTTTTTGGGAAACTAAGTACGGCTTCATCATCTGGTCGTTGAAGTCCACACCTCCCATGTTAAGGCTATAGTCGTGGACACAGAGGGGCTTCTCAACAACACCAGCTGCCATGGCAATTTGGATGGTCGTGTCTGCGTGTATGGAAGATAGGACGAAAACATCCCGTTTGTCCTTCCACTTCACTGAGAGCAATTCCTCATTTCTCAAGCAGTATTTTCCCCCCTTTCTAAGATGGGTATGTACAAGCCATTGGGGGAAGCCCCGACGATTAGGTCGCACGGTACCATATTTGCCAATTCCAAGATTGTACAAATGTCTAAATAGTGGCACACTTGAATAAAAATTGTCCATGTATAAGTGGTACTCCATATGGAAAAAAGATGACACCAAGTCCCAAACTATCTTGCCACTGATGCCCATGTAGTTTGAGCATCCGGGGGGCTCCACGTGACTATCTTCTCCCTCATAAATCTGAAACTTATATGTATAGCTTGTTGCCCTCTCACATGTCTTATACATCTTGACTGCAAAGCAAAACAAAACAGAAAGCACACCAACCTTGCAGAGCTCTGATGAAGAAGGGACCCCCTTCGAAACGCGTCAGCTGTACCCTGAGTGTCTACCCCATGATGGGACTTGCGCAGGCTCTACTATTCTAAAGTTCCCTTGAGGACTTACATGCTTGATTTGCTTCGCTGTTTGTGAGTATTATTCTGTATTCAATAAAATTTGGTTACTGAGGTAATGCGCAAGGTTGGTGCGCTTTCTGTTTTGTTTCGCTTTGCAGTACTGTCGGGCTTCCCCAGCCTTGTTTGGAGCTGCACAACCCCATATGCACTGGTGGTCAATTTTTTTCAAGTTCTGGTTCCATCTATCCACCCCTTCTTGGGTCTCAGAGCGCAGGAGAGTTCGTTTCTGCTTATACATCTTGACCCCATATCTGGCACGCTTGCTGGGAAGAAATTGAATGCAAGGTGGCCAGAAAAACTAATGAGGGACTCATCAACACAGATGTTTTGCTGGGGAGTATAGACATCTAAAAATTTTTTGTTAAAGTGATTTACGAGGGGCCAAATTTTGTGGAGCTGGTCAAATTCAGAGTCACCCCGAGTATGACAGAGTGTGATGTCATTGAAATGCATAAAACGCATTATATTCTCATATATATGCCTGGCCATGGCAGCAGAGAACACGGGCATATGATGAATCGGGTCTGTGGACCAATACAACCGCAATTCTTTTTTTTTTAGTAATGCCCATGTTGAGGGTTAGGCCCAAAATAACTTTAAATTTAGAAACCGTAATGGGTTTTCATGCGAATAGTCTGGCAAGGTTTGAATTTGGGTTGGCGCCGATAAACTGTTGTGCATATAAATTGCTTTGATCTGCAAGCACATCAGGAAGGATACTAGGGGCTCTACGGGCCTGTGTGCGAATTCTTGGTGGCTGCGGGACACAACTTGTGCTAGCCACCGCCCTGCCTTGTACTGCACTTATGGGACTCACCGCGTCATCAAGTGATACTGCAGTGCTGGTATGTAAAAGACCAGGATGTACTAGGCCACTGGTGCTCGCCAGCTCACCAAAAGGTAGAGCGGCACTAGTACTGGCACTCTGCTGCATATCAGAATCATCATGCGATTGTAACATCTCAGCAACATGTGAACAGGGTTGGGTATGCCTGACCTTAGCAGAGACCTCTTCTCCATCGTCTAAGCTATCTGTCAGGGTGCCGCTGCTGTCTACAGGTTCGTATTCTGTGGTGGATTCTGTCAGTGAGGCTTCCCCTTCGATCTCACCTAACATGCTCAGAATTCTATAGGCCTCTTCACTAGAGTACCTTTCGTTGGACATTTTGGACACTAAATTTATAGGTACCTAGTGCGACTCATTGGAAAAAGAGCACCTGGATGTCAGGGACTGCTTAAACCGCTACAAAAAAATGTACCTGCAAATCATACCAGAGATCAGGCCTGATTCTGCGAACACTGCAGTTTTGTGTGCAATATATCAAGTGACTGTGATCTACTGACACTGCACTTGCTGGAGGAGAGGTGGGGAGGGGGGAGGTAAGTGTAGGGGCACTATACTAGCAGTGGAGGTTTATTGTGTATGTGAGCATGTTCCTGGCAATCAAGGGTTTAAATGTGATGGCTGGTGTAATGATGGGGCAATCTGACGCTATCTGGGAGGGACGCTAACGCTATCCGAATTCGCCAGTGACACTAATACAGTGATCAGCAAAAAAAATGTACTAATAACACTGGTGACAGGGCAGTGAAGGGGTTAACTGGGTGGGCGATCAAGGGGTTAAATGTGACCTAAAAGTGTTCTAACTGTGTGTGTGTGCTGTTTTACTCACTGTGTCTTCTTTCTTCTCCCTCTGTCTTGGACAGAATGTGCCCAGAGAGAGATGTCATCATTCCCTGTACCTGTGTAAGTGTAAACACAGGTACAGGAAGATCCCTGATAGGCCAGGGATCGATCATCTGATTTAGGTCGAACATCATTGGCTTAAATCTGATGATTGGGGATCGAATCATGGCACCCATGGGTCGGCGGCGCGTGCCCCCCCTGCCGTGGTCACCACGGGAGTGTGAATCACGTATATATACGTGATTTTGCACACCCGTACCGCCATGTAGCAGTATTACTGCTATAGGGCGCATGGGAAGCGGTTAAAGAGGGCTGATTGTAGTGGAGTGTATGTTGCATAGGGCTGAGTATACTGATCTACATCGTGAGGAGGGTTCAGAGTAATAGAGTGTATAGTATGGAGAGGGTGTTGAATACGGCTGAGGGAAGTGGAGTACACGTTAAGGAAGACTGGGTGTAGTGGCGTATATAATATGGAGGGCTAAGTGTAGTTGAGTGTATGGTGTAGAGAGCTAAGTGTAGTGGAGTGTATGGTTTGGAGGGCTGGGTTTAGAGGAATGTAAATTAAATAGGGCTGAGTAAAGTTGAGTGTATGGTGTGGAGGTCTCAGTGTAGTGGAGTGTATAGTGCAGTGGGTCTAGTTGTGTTGTGTGCAGAGGGCTGAGTGTAGTGGAGTAAACAGTACATGAGGTTGAGTGCAGTGGAGTGTGTGGTGTTAGGGCTGAATGTAGTGGAGTGTATGATGCAGAGGGTCTAGTGTAGAGGAATGTACAGTGCATAGGCTGAGCTTAGTGGAGTGTACAGTGTGGAGGGCAGAGTATTCTGGTCTGTATAATAGTGGAGCTCACAGTGCATAGGCCTGAATTAAATGAATATACATAAGAAATGTGGATGCATCAGCCTTGTGCATTAACCAAGACACTATTTATTTAGGAATAACAAGTAATGTACTCACAAACAATATAGAGAATCAAGCCCATTGCAAGTATCCAAGAGATCAACCAGAACTTGTAGTGCATCTCCAGATGGCCTGTTAAGATGCCCCAGAGTTCTGAAGATGCTAACATGTTTCAAGGGTGCTCCATCTTCATCAGCAGCCTCTAAATGCATGAGCGCCTTCAGATCTCTGGGACATTCTGTGGAGGTGCCCTAACAGTTTTGGATGCTCTCTTGAATACTTGTGATGGACTTGATGCTCTATATTGTTTGTGAGTACGTTACTTTTTAGTCTTAAATGAAAGGTGTCTCAGTTAATGCACAGGGCTGGTTCCCCTTTTTTGTTTTCTAATGTATAGTGCTTATGGATTCTCAAGTCTGAGTTTGGAAGCAAGGCTAAATGGATTTTAGAAGACTGTGACCTGGGTTATGTGCTGCAGATACCTGGAATCTAGAGACAGCTTCCCCAAGAGGACTGGTGCCATACCTTAATGCAGAAGTGAGATTGTATCATTCTGAATTAAATGAAGTGTGGAGGGATAAGTAAAGTGGATTGTATGGAGTGTAGGACCCATTGAAGAGGAGTGTACAGTGTGGAGGGCTGAGTGTAGTGCAGTATACAATGCATAGGGCTGAGTATAGTGAAGTGTACAATGTGTAGCTCTAAAGCTGACTATACACTAGTAAATTTTCAAATGCAATTTTGTATTTATATTCTTAATACACTCAACGGCTTGACTAATATCATTTGACAGTAGTTCAAAATTTTAACTGCTTTTAGCACTCGATTTTGGAATGAGGGGACTGGACAAAAAAACACATGTCCATATTGCTCCTTTGAATGTTCTCCTCGTTGTGATAAAAAGAAACATCGACTGGAACCTACTAATGTTTAGAAAATTGAACAAACAGTGTTAAAAAGAACAATTTTGAAAGAAATTCTGCCATTGTATAGCCAGCTTTTGTAAAATGGCATGAATGGTGCATAGCATAGGGCTGAGTGTACAGTGTGGAGGACTGGATGAAGTAGAGTGTACAGCATTGAGGGCCAGGTGTATTGGAGTGTACAGAGTGGAGGAATGAGTGTAGTGGAGTGTACAGAGTGGAGGACTGGATGAAGTAGAGTGTACAGCATTGAGGGCCAGGTGTATTGGAGTGTACAGAGTGGAGGAATGAGTGTAGTGGAGTGTACAGAGTGGAGGACTGGATGAAGTAGAGTGTACAGCATTGAGGGCCAGGTGTATTGGAATGTACAGAGTGGAGGAATGAGTGTAGTGTAGTGTACAGTGTGGAGGACTGGATGAAGTAGAGTGTACAGCATTGAGGGCCAGGTGTATTGGAGTGTACAGAGTGGAGGAATGAGTGTAGTGGAGTGTACAGAGTGGAGGACTGGATGAAGTAGAGTGTATAGCATTGAGGGCCAGGTGTATTGGAGTGTACAGAGTGGAGGAATGAGTGGAGTGGAGTGTACAGAGTGGAGGACTGGATGAAGTAGAGTGTACAGCATTGAGGGCCAGGTGTATTGGAGTGTACAGAGTGGAGGAATGAGTGTAGTGGAGTGTACAGAGTGGAGGACTGGATGAAGTAGAGTGTACAGCATTGAGGGCCAGGTGTATTGGAGTGTACAGAGTGGAGGAATGAGTGTAGTGGAGTGTACAGAGTGGAGGACTGGATGAAGTAGAGTGTACAGCATTGAGGGCCAGGTGTATTGGAGTGTACAGAGTGGAGGAATGAGTGTAGTGGAGTGTACAGAGTGGAGGACTGGATGAAGTAGAGTGTACAGCATTGAGGGCCAGGTGTATTGGAGTGTACAGAGTGGAGGAATGAGTGTAGTGGAGTGTACAGTGTGGAGGACTGGATGAAGTAGAGTGTACAGCATTGAGGGCCAGGTGTATTGGAGTGTACAGAGTGGAGGAATGAGTGTAGTGGAGTGTACAGAGTGGAGGACTGGATGAAGTAGAGTGTACAGCATTGAGGGCCAGGTGTATTGGAGTGTACAGAGTGGAGGAATGAGTGTAGTGGAGTGTACAGAGTGGAGGACTGGATGAAGTAGAGTGTACAGCATTGAGGGCCAGGTGTATTGGAGTGTACAGAGTGGAGGAATGAGTGTAGTGGAGTGTACAGAGTGGAGGACTGGATGAAGTAGAGTGTACAGCATTGAGGGCCAGGTGTATTGGAGTGTACAGAGTGGAGGAATGAGTGTAGTGGAGTGTACAGTGTGGAGGACTGGATGAAGTAGAGTGTGCAGCATTGAGGGCCAGGTGTATTGGAGTGTACAGATTGGAGGAATGAGTGTAGTGGAGTGTACAGAGTGGAGGACTGGATGAAGTAGAGTGTACAGCATTGAGGGCCAGGTACAGTTGCAAGAAAAAGTATGTGAACCCCTTGGGATTACGTGGAGTTTTGCATGAATTGGGCATAAAATGTGCTCTGAATGTCATCTAAGTCACAACAATAGAAGAACACAGTCTGCTGAACATAATACTACACAAACATTAGATGTTGCCATGGTTTAATTGCACATAACATGTAAACATTCACAGTGCAGGGAGGAAAAAGTATGTGAGGCCCTAGCTTAATGACTTCTCCCAGAGCTAATTGGAGCCAGGAGTGAGCCAACCTTGACTCCAATCAGTGTGATGATATTGGATGTGTTGCTGACAGCTGTCCTGCCCTTGAAAAACACACACCTGTTTTGGGTTTACTGGTTTCAAGAAGCACTGTCTGATGTGAACCATGCCTCGCAGAAAAGAGCTCTCAGAAGACCTACGATCAAGAATTGTTGACTTGCAGGAAGCTGGAAAGGGTTACAAAAGTATCTCCAAAAGCCTTGATGTTCATGTGTCCACGGTAAGACAGACTGTCTACAAATGGAGAAAGTTTAGCACTGTTGCTACTCTCCCTAGGCGTGGTCGTCCTGTAAAAATGACTGCAAGAGCACAGCGCAGAATGCTGCATGAGGTAAAGAAGAATCCCAGAGTATCAACTAAAGACCTACAGAAATCTCTGGCACATGCTAAAATTTTTGTTGACACATCTACAATAAGGAAAACATTAAACAAGAATGGAGTACATGGGAGGACACCACGGAGGAAGCCATTGTTGTCCAAAAAGAATATTGCAGCACGTTTGAAGTTTGCAAAAGAGCACCTGGATGTTCCACAGCACTACTGGCAAAATATACTGTGGACAGATGAAACCAAGATTGAGTTGTTTGGGAAGAACACACAACACTATGTGTGGAGAAAAAAAGGCATAGCACACCAACATCAAAACCTCATCCCCACTGTGAAACATGGCGGAGGGAGCATCATGGTTTGGGGCTGCTTTGCTGCCTCAGGGCCTGGACGGATTGTTGTCATTGATGGGAAAATGAATTCCAGAGTTTATCAAGACATTTTGCAGGAAAACGTACGACCATCTGTCCGCCAACTGAAGCTCCGCAGAGGATGGGTGATGCAACAGGACAATGACCCAAAGCATACAAGTAATTCAACAAAACAATGGCTGCAACAGCACAGAATACGCCTTCTGGAGTGGCCCAGTCAGAGTCCTGACCTCAACCCGATTGAAATGCTGTGGCATGACCTTAAGAGAGCGATTCACACCAGACATCCCAAGAATATTGCTACACTGAAACAGTTTTGTGAAGAGGAGTGGTCCAAAATGACTCCAGATCGTTGTGCAGGTCTGATCTGCAACTACAGGAAATGTTTGGTTGAGGTTATTGCTGCCAAAGGAGGGTCAACCAGTTATTAAGTCCAAAGGTTCACATACTTTTTCCTCCCTGCACTGTGAATGTTTACATGTTATGTGCAATTAAACCATGGCAACATCTAATGTTTGTGTAGTATTATGTTCAGCAGACTGTGTTCTTCTATTGTTGTGACTTAGATGACGTTCAGAGCACATTTTATGCCCAATTCATGCAAAACTCCACGTAATCCCAAGGGGTTCACATACTTTTTCTTGCAACTGTATATTGGAGTGTACAGATTGGAGGAATGAGTGTAGTGGAGTGTAACGTGTGGAGCTCAGGGTGTAGTGGAATGTACAGTGTGGAGGATTAGGTGTAATGGAGTTTACAGTTTGAACAGCTGGGTTTAGGGGAGTGTACAGCATGGAGGGTTGGATGTAGTGGAGTGTACAGTGTGGAGGACTGGTCTTTTTTTTTAACACATAATGTTTATCGCATTAAGTTTGCATGACATTACGGCTGGTTCACACTACATGCATTCCAGTGTGTTTTTTTCTGCATCCAAAATGCACAGAAAGTAGGTTACACTGAATAACCTGAATACATATTTTTTAAAAATGGGGCAGACTATAGTGGAATATACAGTGTGGAGTCATCAGACAATTAAACAACGCAGGATTCATGCTTTACCATGCTATGACATCCATGAAAGCAGTACTGCATCACAGTGATTGAATCTAGCAGTGTGCACTCCATTGTAACCCACACAGCCACACCCCAAGGGGCAAGTACAACCCAGAGGCCCATGGTGCAGAAACTCGGCACCTCTCCTGCTCTACCTCTTCCCTGCCAAGAGAGGGAGAAGGAGGACAGGGAGAGCAGGAGAGAGGGGGAGAAAAAGAGAGGAGGAAGCAAAAGAGAGGAAAGAGGAAGGTGAGGGGGAGGAAGAGAGAGGAGAGAAAAAGGGAAGGAGGAAAAGATGTGAGAGAGTGTGGGGAAGGGGGGATGAGAGAGAGGTGGGGGAGGTAGTGAGCCAGTCAACAGTAAGTGGATTCAAATGTGCTTGGGGCAAAAATGTGAAAAAAAATTCAATAAACAAAAAAAAACAAAAAAAAAAAACCTGCATACATATTTAAATATGGGGCAGACTATAGTGGAATATACAGTGTGGAATGCTGGGTGTAGTGAAATGTAGATTGTGGCAGGCTGAGTCTACTGAAGTTTACAGTGTGGAGTGTCTGAGTGTAGTGGAATGTACATTGTGGAAGGCTGAGCGTTGTGGAATGTACATTGTGGAAGGTTGAGCGTAGTGGAAAGTACATTGTGGAAGGTTGAGTGCAGTGGAATGTACATTGTGGAAGGCTGAGCGTAGTGGAATGTACATTGTGGAAGGCTGAGCGTAGTGGAATGTACATTGTGGAAGGTTGAGCGTAGTGGAAAGTACATCGTGGAAGGCTGAGTGCAGTGGAATGTACATTGTGGAAGGCTGAGTGCAGTGGAATGTACATTGTGGAAGGCTGAGTGCAGTGGAATGTACATTGTGGAAGGCTGAGTGCAGTGGAATGTACATTGTGGAAGGCTGAGTGCAGTGGCATGTACATTGTGGAAGGCTGAGTGCAGTGGAATGTACATTGTGGAAGGCTGAATGCAGTGGAATGTACATTGTGGAAGGCTGAGCGTAGTGGAATGTACATTGTGGAAGGCTGAATGCAGTGGAATGTACATTGTGGAAGGCTGAGCATAGTGGAATGTACATTGTGGAAGGCTGAGCATAGTGGAATGTACATTGTGGAAGGCTGAGTGCAGTGGAATGTACATTGTGGAAGGCTGAGTGCAGTGGAATGTACATTGTGGAAGGCTGAGTGCAGTGGAATGTACATTGTGGAAGGCTGAATGCAGTGGAATGTACATTGTGGAAGGCTGAATGCAGTGGAATGTACATTGTGGAAGGCTGAGCGTAGTGGAATGTACATTGTGGAAGGTTGAGCGTAGTGGAATGTACATTGTGGAAGGCTGAGCATAGTGGAATGTACATTGTGGAAGGCTGAGCATAGTGGAATGTACATTGTGGAAGGCTGAGCGTAGTGGAATGTACATTGTGGAAGGTTGAGCGTAGTGGAATGTACATTGTGGAAGGTTGAGCATAGTGGAATGTACATTGTGGAAGGCTGAATGCAGTGGAATGTACATTGTGGAAGGCTGAGTGCAGTGGCATGTACATTGTGGAAGGCTAAGCGTAGTGGAGTGTACATTGTGGAAGGCTGAGTGCAGGAAATGTACATTGTGGAAGGCTGAGTGCAGGAAATGTACATTGTGGAAGGCTGAGCGTAGTGGAATGTTCATTGTGGAAGGCTGAGTGCAGTGGTATGTAAAGTGTGAAAGGACCAAATAAGTAGACTATGCTATTTTTTCTGGTTAATTTTCTTCTTGTCCTTGGGATACTGCCATATTTACATATTTTACATTATAGAGAATGCAATAGGAGGCAATAGAACACATATTGGTTAACAGGTACATCCCACACTACCAGGAAAACATGAACACTAGCTAGGAATTATGACAAGGAGATCTCCTGTTGGAGGATCTACCTATAACAAAATATTACTTTTAGGTGGACTGACCCTTTTATTTTTCTCTCAGTTTCAGTAATGTGTTATTGCCATTACCTGTCATCTTGTCTTATGACACAATCAAGAGGATCCTGTGAACAGAGGCGGCTCTAGGCTTTGTGAGGCCTTAGGCAAAACTTAGACATGAGGCCCAGCCGCCCCACTCACACCCATAATGGGAAAAATAATTCAAGCGATAAAAATTAATAATACATTGCCCTGTACAGCGTATAATGAACTGTTAACAATTCACCCATGGCCAGTCCTCAAGGTTTCCATGTCATTGGATCATATCACACCAGAATATGCACTGCAACACTAGCTCCCTCTGTATAGTGATCGTAACTTACTAGACAGCTCTCCGTTATGCCTACATTTTACATACCTAACAAAGTCCAAAGATCCATCGTCTATTTTCCTAAACCTATGCCCCATACCTGCTGTGGGCACAGCCAAAGCATTAACTATGGTCAGTGAACCTGAATACAGACCACTACCTGGTGCTGAATTTCTTTGTTCTGCAGTGTCAGGAAAAGGCAAACCAGTATAGAGAAAAATAAAAGCATTGCCAGCATCCTCCTGCTTGCTCCTGCCAAGCTTCAGAAACCTGCAGTGTGGTCAGTGAAATAGTGTATGAATGCATTATTCATCATGGCCCATGCCTAGGCTGTAAATGTATACCAAGCATCATCCACAGCCATATTTCATTTGTAGTCATCAGACAGTTGTGGAGTCCCAGCCATGACAACTCATGAGGCCCCCGGGCAATAGGGGATCATGGAGCCCCTGTGTCCTTGCCCAAACTCAAAAAAAGCCTATGAAAAAGGTACCAGGGGAATCTCATGAGGCCCCCTACTGACCCTGGGCCCTCGAGCAGTGCCCGAGTATCCAAATGGTCAGTCTGCCCCTGGTCCCAGCACATCTGGTTCTGTCCCGCACATCAGCAGGCAGCGCCATCATTCTTCCCAATGTTGGGTTCTCCCCTCCCTCTGTTAGGCAAATTAGGCGGCTGCGAGCACGAGGCCTTAGGCAACTGCCTAATTTGCCTAATTAAAGAGTAGCTTCTGCCTGTGAAACCTGCAAACCAGAGTCTAAAGTCTCCAGCTTGTGGGGAAATGAATTCAGTTACAACAGTCAGCCTAGGTTCACACTGACCCGGTGCGAAATTTGCACCGGTTTCTGTATGATTTCCGCACCTCATCATAACCGCACCCCATTCACACAAACCATTGCGGGTGTGTATTTTAAGTTAATGACACCCCCAAGTTTGCAGAGTGCGGTGCGATGTATAGAATCGGATCGCATGGATGTGAACACTAGTGCGGACCAAAAAAAACCTGTACCTTTCTGGTGCGAATGTGGTGTAATTTGATCCATACAAAATGTATGGCTCAAATCGCACCACACAGAATTCACATGTGATTTGCACAGGAATGCGTGCGGTTCCTGTGCGAATCACAGGCGGTATGCTGCACCGCACAAGTGTGAACCCAGGCTCAGAGTCATTAGTAAGTTATGATTTCTATAATAAACAAATCATATTCTGTAATAACAAAATACAAGTGCAGCGCTCTGTAAATAATAAAGTGATAATCAAAGAAAGTCCATAAATCAAAAGTCCTTCTGTAATCACCATGTGAATTGAATCATAACTGCCAAAAGAAAAATCACCACGTGACTGCTTAAACAGTATCTTCAATGTGCCGTGTTCCCCCTTCAGGTGTGCACTCACCAAATTTATTTGCCTCCCACTCTCATGGTTGGCAAATGAGCTTTTGTATAAATTTATATTCTTCCAGAATAAAGGTGTTTTCTCATATCAAAAATCGATTCCTCCCAAGACTGGTTCAAATTCTCCAATATTATTGCCTCTGATATTGACTCTCCACAGACATCACATAAAAGAAAAAAGATAGAGACCCAAAATGGTGCAGTACTATTTAAAACCATTTAATCTCTGACCAGAGAATCTCACTTACAAGAACATAAGTTAAAATAAGACCAAAGATATGAAAACCTCCATGTGTCGGTAGTATAAGAGAGGGAAGACCAGAGAATGCTCGCTCTCGGACAGTCCCGCGTAACTTCTGGTTCCAAGGTTCGTCACTTCCAGTTATCGCTTAACCAATCACTGACACGTTTCGTCACTTCATAGGGAGTGGCCATGCGGTGCAGCTTCACACTTTTATAGTGTGTGTAGGATCAACTCTCAGATGTGATAATTTGTTATTTAGATCCGTCATTCCTATATGCATTATACGCCCTTAACCTGGTGGAAGTCATCCACCTTAGATGCCATATTGAAGGGCAAACAAAATTATATATAGATGTATGTACACATATATAAATAACCAATTATCACATCCGAGAGTTGATCATACACATATTAATATTGGAGAATTTGAACCAGTCTTGGGAGGAATTGATTTGTGATATGAGAAAACACCTTTATTCTGGAAGAATATAAATTTATACAAAAGCTCATTTGCCAACCATGAGAGTGGGAGGCAAATAAATTTGGTGAGTGCACACCTGAAGGGGGAACACGGCACATTGAAGATACTATTTAAGCAGTCCCGTCGTGATTTTTATTTTGGCAGTTATGATTCAATTCACAAGGTGATTACAGAAGGACTTTTGATTTATGGACTTTCTTTGATTATCACTTTATTATTTACAGAGCGCTGCACTTCTATTTTGGTATTACAGAATATGATTTGTCTATTATAATTTTTTACAGTGGATAGTAGCAGCTGAATATTTATTTGTTTTGCATTATACACGATATTTTTTTTTAGCGCAGTTTGTATTTAGAAAGGTCATTTCTTTTTGACCTGGAGAAATAGGGTGATTTGTAAAGTTATGATTTCTGTTAGTGAATATATGTCCTATAAAGAAGCTTTTTGTCTAGTGTAAACTGGATGTTTAAGCTATAATTAGTAGAGGCACAGTGGTTAACAAGTCTCGCTTTGACATGGCGAGATTCACTAGTCTCAGCAGGCACACCCAGTGGGTTTCTATCATGCCAACAGTTTACAAAGTGCTAGCAGCCTACTAAGAATGCATTAACACTTTGTTATCCAATCTATCTACACCTCCCACCAACTCATTCTTACCCTTTAAACTCTAGCTACTGTCTTCTATTTTTCTCCCTCCAGTTCTTGCACACACTAACAGGCTAATAGATTTAAAAAAATGTATGCTGCACCATCCACTCTCAACAAATGTTCTGCTATCCATCATCTCTCTAAGGACTAAGCTAAAAGGGCAGCTTTAATCTCCTGGTGCTGAGAAATTTAGCCTCTTGCTGGCATTACTTCGAAATACATGGGAGAATTTTAGTAAAAATCTTTGTTAAATAAATGGAAAAAATGGTTCCTTGTGGGAAAAACTACACAAGTGGCATGTAGAAGAATCTTGCGACGATCATTTGTATATGATTAGAGCATTGTGCAATCATGTAAAATTTCTGCTATATGCTACTAGTGTGGGCTACTCAAGAGAAAGCCATAATAGCCAGGCAACTGGCACTACCATAAGAAGGTCAACTATGGTAGCCCCATATTTATGTTATGGCCTGTTTAGCTTAATGTATCCATTAAAATATTATTTTAGATATTATAGGGTTGCCCCGACTTATACAGTGGCTTGAAAGCCACATACAGGTGAAACTCGAAAAATTAGAATATCGTGCAAAAGTTCTATTATTTCAGTAATACAACTTAAAAGGTGAAACTAATATATGAGATAGACTCATTAAATGCAAAGCAAGATAGTTCAAGCCGTGATTTGTCATTATTGTGATGATTATGGCTTACAGCTCATGAAAACCCCAAATCCACAATTCCAGAAATTAGAATATTACATGCAATCAATAAAACAATGATTGTACATAGAACAATATTAGACCTCTGAAAAGTATAAGCATGCATATGTATTCAGTACTTGGTTTGGGCCCCTTTTGCAGCAATTACTGCCTCAATGCGGCGTGGCATGGAAGCCATCAGCCTGTGGCACTGCTGAGGTGTTATGGAAGACCAGGATGCTTCAATAGCGGCCTTGAGCTCTTCTGCATTGTTCGGTCTTTTAAGTTGCATTACCTTCACCTTTTAAGTTGTATTACTGAATTAAATGAATTAAATATTTCTCTGGCTATGCACCGCCTATTCTATACTTTGAATGAACTGAACATGGTGAATTATTATTAAACAAATCAAACATTGGGTGGGAGGTCTTGTCATTTAATATATAATAGCACCATCCCCTAAAGTACTTCATACAACAATAATAATTTCCATAATAACCCCCAAATGAAAGAGAAGGAGATCATGGAAAAAAAGGAGACTTTAAAGGTGCACTCAAACTCAATAAAAGAGAAATATAATATAAAAACACTTTTTATTATACAAGTTAAAGTATTTCTGGTTGTGTAAAAACATACAATACCAGCTACAGTACAGTCAGAAGATACATATGCTTCAAACTGAAAATGAAAAAATGAAGAGCAGATGAATTGACACATTTCATCCAAAGAGAGCTGCCTCAGGATACACTTCGTTTTGTATGTTTAATAATATTGTAGCTGATAAACAATACAACCAAAATCTGCTGAATGGGACATTTCCCCACACAAGGCACGCTTCCAGCATCAACTGGACATAAAGGCGTCTACCGGAACTTATGGCACTCCTGTCTGGGTGGCTGTGGTCCTCTGTGGATCCCTTTGTGCTCCAGTGGTGTCCTGGCAGTTCCAATACGGACAACGCTATGGGGGATTACTTCTGGTTGATGCCGGAGGTATGTCTTTACATCATTTCCGGTTGACGCCGGAAGTGTGCCATGTGTGTGGGGAACGTCCCATTCAGAAGACAAAGGCTTTTACAGCCTGGTATGGCATTGGCAGGATGAGGGGGACAGCAGACATGGGTGGGGCACTTTTGTGAGATTAAATAGGCAGAGGCATGCCATCCTACAAGCAGTGCTGCCATTTTGTGTCTTTTTGCCAGAAATGCATATGGACTGTTTGTAGAGCTCCTTTTTTTATGCAAGTAATAGGCTGTTTAATGTGGCTTGTTTTGATGGTAGTTTGAACACCACTGTGGTTTATTTAACTGCTTTGTGTTTATTTGTTTAGCTTTCATAAAAGTATTTTTTTATTTTATGTTTGTTTAATCAATGGAATATAGTTGAATGGCTCTCCCTTCACCGTACACTATATTGGACACATTCAAGAGAGATTTTTCTTTGTCGGTTCTAGATACGGGTTCCTTTGCTGTGTATGGGTTGCACACTTGGTTGGATCTCAGATGAGGATAAGTAGTATAAAATGGTTGGTGGGATATATATCTATTGGATATCACATAGGAATAATTTTAGAAATATTGGTTATATATATATATGTATATTTTGTATAATCTTTTATTAGGTATTACCCTCTATAGGCTATCCAGTCCTTGGCCTACTTTTTTCTTTTGATCGTGCTATCCTTGATGGTATCTATATGGTGTCTAGATTTTTTTTGGTTGGCTGCATATCTTTGCTATTTTTCATATATATTTATTTTGGGTAAGTATATTAGGGTGTCATTGCACCCTTTACACACATTTTCATATTAGTATATTGCCTATGTATGTACCCTTCATGTCTTGTCGTCCCCCAAGCTGTTGATACCTAGCCTTCTGTTGGGATAAATTTGGGGATAATTAAATCATTTATTTATTTATATTATTATTTTATTTATTTATTTATCCCCTGTTTCTTGGTGATTTCATATTGATCTAACACATGGTAAATTATTGTTGTTTATAAAATGTTTGTGCTGTCATTATTTTTGTATTTTATGGAAATATTAATTTTGATTGTATTGTTTATCAGTTACAATATCATTAATACAAAATGAAGTGGATCCTGAGGAAGCTCTCTTTTGGTGAAATGTGTTGATCTATCTGCTCTTCGTTTTTTCTTTTTTGACTTGAAACATATGTATCTTCTGATTGTACTGTAGATTATATTGTATGTTTTTACATAACCGCAAATACTTTTTTAACTATAATAAAAAGTGTTTTTATATCATATTTCTCTTTTCTTGAGTTTGTCTCATTTTTTTCCATGATCTCCTCCTCTTTTATTTGGGGGGTTATTATGGAAATTATTATTGTGGTATGAAGTACCTTTGGGGACGGTGCTATTGTATATTAAATGACAAGACCTCCCACCCAATGTTTGATTTGTTTATTACTACTTCTATCACCATGTTCAGTTCTTTCAAAGTACAGAATAGGCGGTGCATAGCCAGAGAAAAATAATTGACTGTACTCAGGGCAGAGCAGCAGAATAGTAATTATGTGGCCTTCAAGCCACTGTATAAGTGGAGGCAACCCTAGAATATCTAAAATAATATTTTAATGGATACATTAAGCTAAACAGGCCATAAATATATATATATATATATATATATATATATATATATATATATATTAAATATGTATAATAAAAAGTGTTAATGTCTCCATTTTTTCCATGATCTCCTCCCCTCCTTTGGGGGATTATTAGGGAAATTATTATTGTGGTATGTAGTAATAAACAAATAGTGCAAGTTGGAGTTTAATTTGCACCAGGTAACTGATAAAGTGGTCCTAAAGCCCACTTTGGTCACAGCAGAAAACACATTCCCTCTTTCTCTATCCAGGAAAATGTTTTTCTCCAGGAAGGTATCAGGGGCGGACTGACAATTCATGGGGCCCCTGGGCAATAGGGGATCATGGGGCCCCTGTGTCCTTACCCGAACTCAAAAAATCCTATGAAAAAGGTACCAGGGGCATCTCATGGGGCCCCCTACTGACCCGGGCCCTTGGGCAGTGCCCTAGTTTCCAAATGGTCAGTCCACCTCTGGAAGGTATACTACTTTTTCAAGCCATTTACAATATTGGAGGAGGATTTTTGCTCCATAACACCCCATGGCCCTAAAAGCCAGATCCTCATTGGATCCTGCCAGGTGGTTTCCTGTCTGGGGGGATGTGGCACACTCTACTGTCGCCAAACCACATTTTACCAGTTCAGTAATACTGCTGGGTGAATCAAATATTCAAATGACACAGCTAATATTGCACTCCACACTGGCAGAGTGGATTTTGCATTATTCACTCATCTTCTCACAGAAATATCAGATAGGTGAACATAAACTAACATATAGTACTTTACCATTAGAGCAGTAAATATGTGGGCATCAGTGAAATTTCTTTGCTTCCTTTGCCCTTGCTGTTTAACTGGGTTGAAACACTGTAATGTACATCCAGTATCTGAGACGTGTTATTCTCATCTTATTGAATTATTAAAGTTCTTCCTCCATAAATTCCAACCTTACTTCAAATATAGTGTACTTTGGCAAGCTTCTGAGATCTTTGCATACGGCATATACTTGTGTATATTGCTAATAGCTTTTCTTTTAAGTAAGCAGCTTATAGTTTATGTTCCTGCAGATTGAATGACGGTTTAAAAATCAACTGCGCATTAAAAGTAAACTGTGAAGAGATGCGGTCAAGTTTATTATTATTTTTTAAGTTTATAAGGTTTGAACTATTTGTGTGTTTTCTTCACAAAACAAAAACATCTATAGACACAGTATATATACACTAACAGGCCTCTTTATTAGGTACACCTGTTCAATTGCTTGGTAACAAATTGCTAATCAGCCAATCACATGGCAGCATCTGAATTCATTTAGGCATCTAGCCATGGTGAAGATGACTTGCTGAAGTTCAAACCGAGCAGAAAGGGGATTTAAGTGACTTAGAACGTGGCATGGTTGTTGGTGCCAGACGGACTGGTATGAGTATTTCAAAAACTGATGATCTACTTTGATTTTCACACACAACCACCGCTAGGGTTTAAAGAGATTGGTCAGAAAAAAAGAAAATATCCAGTGAGTAGCAGATGTGTAGATGAAAAGCCTTGCTGATATTGGAGATCAGAGGAGAATGGGGAGACTGGTTTGAGATGATAGCAAGCCAACAGTAACTAAAATAACCACTCATTACAACGAAGATATGCAGAATAACATCTCTGAATGCACCACATGTCAAACCTTGAAGCAGATGGGATACAGCAGCAGAAGACCACACCTGTCAGCTAAGAACAGGAAATGGAGGCTATGATTCACACAGATTCACCAAAATTGGACAATAGAAGATTGGAAAAACGTTGCCTGGTCTGATGAGTCTCGATTTCAGCTGCGACATTCAGATGGTAGGGTCAGAATTTGGAGTAAACAACATGAAAGCATGGATCTATCCTGCCTTATTTCAATGGTTCAGGATGGTGGTGGTGATGTAATGGTGTGGGGGATATTTTCTTGACACACTGTAAGGGTTTTCCGGCAAGAAGAATCACGATCGGAAATGCGAATGTGCATAGGAATTCCCGCAGGAATTCCCGCAGGAGAATTGCTGGTTGTGCGCATGCACGCAGGAATGCTCGATCTCGCACACGCACGCATACGTGCACACGTATGGCTAAGATTGCCGCCAGACAGCCTATTTAAGGAGTGCCTCTGCTCATGTTCAGTGCTGACTGGTCTTCAGCTCCCCCGTGTCCTGCTTGTTCCTGTGTGATTCCTTTGTTGCTGACCCGGCTTGTTCCTCACCTGACTCTGATTGCTCTCCTGATACTGGTTCCTGACTTCGGCTCTGCTCCTGACCTTGGCTTTTCCTTCTGATTCTGTACTGTGCTGCCCGACTGTTGATGACCCTGGCTATTCCATGAAACTGCTTCTGTCTCTTGTCCTCACTACCTGACTTGCTCTGGTGCACGCCTGGCAATCTAAAAAACCTGCTCTGCCTACTACTACTGTGCCAAAATCAGAGGATCATCAGCCTTCCAAGGTCATCATCTGCAAGAGCTGCAAACAACAACTACTGGCACTCTTTTTCCTCTGGGTCCTAGACTCCCTCTGTTCCAACTCCAGCGGGGTCAGAGCTAGTGACACAAGTGAGGCCGACCTCATCATTTCAGTCTCCCATCAGGTACGTGACACACACTTTGGGCTCCTTAGTACCAATTGAGCCTACCTGAGTATTACTGCTGACCATGTCCATCCCTTTATGACTACAGTGTACCTAACTTCTGATGGCTACTTCCAGCAGGAAAATGCACCATGTCACAAAGCTCAAATCATCTCAAACTTGTTTCTTGAACATGACAATGAGTTCACTGTACTCCAATGGCCTTCACAGTCACCAGATCTCAATTCAACAGAGCACTTTTGGGATGTAGTGGAATGGGAGATTCGCATCATAGATGTGCAGCCGACAAAATCTGCAGCATCTGTGTGAGGCTATCATGTCAATATGGATCAAAGTCTCTGAGGAATGTTTCCAATACCCTGTTGAATCAATGCCACGAAGATTTAAGGCAGTTCTGAAGGTAAAAGGGGGTCCAACCCGGTACTGGCAAGATGTACCTAATAAAGTGGCCGGTGAGTGTAGATACATGTACACGCACACAAATATTCATACACACAATTACACAAATACTGTACACAATTTTTGATTTATTAACATACTCTTGTGTATGTAAATTTTAACCTGAGCTACTAATCTCTGTAAATAAAAGATTTTATTCAAAATCATGAAAGGAAAAGCATGCGAGAATAATCCTACATTTTCACCAATCGATTCAAACAGCAAATACCAAATACTGAATTTTTTTTAGCCCTGACTACATAAAATAAATAGAAAAAATATGTACAAATCCATTACACACGGGATGCTGGGGTTAATTTACTAAGGTCAAACAAATTGCACTTTGCAAGTGCAATTGCTCCAGAGATTAGTAAATGATTGGAAGCTCTGCTGACTTCCATCATCCAATCACATGCAAGCAAAAAAGCAGTGTTTTTTTTTTTTTAATTTTCCTTGCATGTGAATGGGTATTCTTTGTAAAATGAAGCGTTACCTCATTTACTAAGCTCTGGAGCAACTGCACTCGCAGAGTAAAACTGTACTTGCAAAGTGCAGAGTCTGCTTGCCTTTAGTAAATCACCTACACTGTCACCTTGCCCATGCCCCAGTGTTCACCTACAACCCTTCCTATGCATACTATGCTTGTTCCCCCATGCAGCTCCTACGTTCTCCACGGCTGCTGCTAATATCAGTGCTGTCAGTGACTCAGGAAAGCAGTGAAGTGATTCCCTGTGTCAACTGACAGGGTTTAGGCCTTGCAATTGGCTGCTAGGCCTGATCACTCCTTCATACTCTGACGTATCGGATAGTAGCACTTGCCGCAATGGAGAAAGGATCCGCAAAGCAGCATAGCTAAGTTGACAGTGTCTGTTTAAAGCGCATCTATGGTCAAAATTTTACATTTTTATACTAATTTCACATTTTATTTCAATTATTTCTAACCTAATCCTAGTAATCCTAATGATCTTGAAGTTTGTAAACATACTTTGTGAAGATCCCCACACATTTACTTCCTGGAATTCTGTGACACATATTCACTATGCGCTGTGAGTAGGCACTGTTGTGTCACAGAATTCACAGTCTTCCTTGTGAACTACAGAAGAGCTGAGAGTAGGAATCTCTGGAGGCACAATCAGTACAAGAAACACTGCTTGCAGGTAGCAAGGTACCATGGCATATGTAGTCCTTAGAAATTAAAATCAAACAGAGAAGAGGCTGCAAAGCATGCAGGGAATCCAGGAAAATGTGGCAAGAGAAGGCCAACAGACAACTCACAACATGAAAAGAGATTTTTCAAAAATACTTCTATTGGATTGTCAATATTAACCACTTGCCCTCCTGAGAATTTACCCCCCTTCCTGAGCAGGCCATTTTTTGCGTTACGGTGCTGCATTACTTTAACTGACAATTGCGCGGTCATACAACGCTGTACTCAAATTAAATTTCAGTCCTTTTTTTCCCACGAATTCAGCTTTATTTCAGTGGTATTTAATCACCTGTGCGTTTTTTTTATTTTTTGGGCTATAAAAAAAAAGACTGACTAGAATTCTTAAATTTTTAAACATTTTTTACTGATAATGGCAGCGATCAGCAACTTATAGCGGGACTGCAGCGGGCATTCTGACACTGTCGGGAACTGACTTGATGTCACTGACATTCCCAGTGACACCAATACAGTGATCAGTGCTAAAAAAAGCACTGATACTGTACTAATGGCACTGGTCAGGAGGGGATTAACATGAGGGGTGATCAAAGGGTTAACTGTGTGCTGGGAGTGTTTTACATAGGGGGCCGTGTCAGTGTGCTTCACTGTAAGCACACTGCTTTGGATGGCTGTGCTGTGTACAGCCATCCAAAGCAGTGTGCTCGAGCTGACAGAGAGGAGAACTTTTAGTAAACAAAACAGTTCTCCTCCCCTTAGGAGATTGTCGTAAGTCACCAAGCGTATATATACGTGATTTTGCACACCCTTGCCGCCGTGTAGCAGTATTTCTGCCATAGGGTGGACAGGAAGGAGGTTAAGTACAGTAAGTCCCCGAAGTACGAACATTCGAGTTGCGAACTTTTACAGATATGAACCGATCTCTCATTACGAACATTCACAGATGCGAACAAAGCTCCGGAAGTAGCTCACGTGTGTGCCGGACATTGTCACAGCTGCGCTGCTGTCTGCTTACTGTGCAGTACACTGCGATAGTTACTGTACAGAGTCCAGGATGCCCAGAAGCAAGAGGAAAAGCAGTGGTGATGTGGAGGGACTGCTAGGAAGTGCAAAGCAATAACCAACATTTTAAGGAAACTGTAAAAGTAAAAATAGCTTATTTACTGTATTTTTGTGTGTGTTTGTTTTTTTATGCTACACATTGTATATTTGTGTCAAAGGTGTATAAGACTCACTTTGTCGGATTTACGAATGTTCTCCCGGAAGGAAACTCTTTCATAAGTTGGGGACTTACTGTATTGTTTGTATTGCTATTACAATGCCGTTGTTATAAAATGAAAGAGTATGCTGTGACCAAGGACCTTTTTTAAGGAACACGGACCGTTAACAAAGTTCAATTTTCTGTCCAGAAAACTGCAGCTCCCGTTTGTCATGGTATTTGCTATCAATGCACTTTCCACTGTATTTATACGTACAGAAAAATGAACTAAACATAAATCACCTTACAGGCATTCTCATTGTTCACACCTCAGCATTTCACAAAGGGGTTAATAAAAAATAACTGCATGCTGCAACTTTATAAAGCTTAAAAGCTTTTTTCCCTGAGTGAGTGCTAAAAGGGCCCGGGAGGCCTACATGTGGGAAATTTGAACATAGTGGAACGGTATTTTATTATTTCATATTTTCTAAATGCAATAAAGCAATGGGGTTGATTCACTAAAGGCAAATAGTCTGTGCACTGCAAGTGCGGTTGCTCTAGATCTGAGGGGGAAGCTCTGAAATGAAGGAAAGCTCTGCTGATTACTATCATCCAATCATGTTCAAGCAAAAATGCTGTTTTTTTTCTTCCTTGTATGTGATTGGGTATTCTTTACAAAGTGAAGCTTTACCTCATTTACTAAGCTCTGGAGAAAGTACACTTACAGTGCACAGTATATTTGCCTTTAGTAAATCAACCCCAATGTGTTTGTATTGATTTAGTTGATCTGTAATTATGCATGAGTGGTGTGTGAAGTTCACATAGACTAACCAGGTCCCAGACCTCCACCTAGTCTGGACATGCATTAGTCGGGCAGAGTAAACCCAAATCAACACCCACGTCCACACAATCTCTATTCTTGGCCGCAGGGAAGAGATATCATCAGTAAGTGTGGAGCAGAGGTTGTGGACCCTCTGTCTGGCTGCTAGAGCTTCAGCTGGGAGGTCTTTACTGTTCCAGGGCTTGGTCTACCGCTGGAGAAAGGGGCCGACTGCCCCAACTCCCTGAAGCCGTGAAGAAATGGTAGGTGCTAGGCAGAGGCCAGTGGCGCTCTGCCGTGTTGCCAGCACTTCAGCTGGGAGGTCTTTATGATTTTGGGTCTCGATTTGATGCTGGGGAGAGGGACCAACTGCCCTAACTCCCTGGGGCTGTGAAGACAGGGTAGGTACTAGATAGAGGCCAGCTGCCAGCGCTTCAGCTGGGAACCCCACATCCTCCACTCTGGCTGACTGTTGGAGAGGGAGGATGACCACCTCCTCTCCCAGACTGTGGATCTGCCACTGGGGAAGGAGGCCAGCCACCCCCTTTCCCGGACTGTGGAATTACCGCTGGAGAAGGAGGATGACTACCTCCTCTACCGGACTGTGGATCTGCTGCTGGGGAGGAAGGAAGACAACCTCCTCTTCCAGCCTGTGGAACTGTCTCTGGGGAGATGAGCCAGTTGCTCTATCTCCTATACCAACACCTGGTTGCTGGGATGATATTCATCTGGTAATGTCTCCCTAGTGCTGGAGAGGGAAATTAGTTTCCTCCACTCTGACTGACTGTTTGGGAGGGAAGGAGACTACCTGCTCTCCCAGAGTGTGTATCTGTCGCAGGGAAGGGAAGATCTGCCTCTGGGGAGAGAGGATGACCACCTCCTCTCCCAGACTGTGGATTTGCCGTTGCGGAGGGAGGATGACCATCTCTTCTCCAAGTCTGTGGAACTGCCGCTGGGTGAATGAAACGCTGACTACTTCTCCCTGAGGTTCATGTGTCATAGTAGGTGTTGGCCAGAGGTAGTACACCCTCTGTCCTCTTGCTAGCGCTTCTGCTGGGACAGTGCATGGGAAGAGACTGGCAGTACTTTGTCCCACTGCTGGCGTTTCAACTGGGGTTAAAAGTTCCACTGTATCGGCCTGTTACTAGGGCAAAGGGCTGCCTGCACTGGCTCCCTAGAGCTCCGAAAGTGCTGTTTGTGCTGAGCAGAGGCCAGTGGTGCTCTGCCCTGATGCCAGCTCTTCCACTGGGAAATATGCAGTGGCCTTGCATAAATCCTCCAGGGCCACCAATTGTAGGCAGAGGTCAGCAGCACTCTACCTTGATGCCAGTTCTTCTGCTGGAGTCACTGGGTTATTCCTCCTCAGCAGAAAAGTCTATTAAATCTCCAGTCTCTGGAATTGATGAAAATCCAGGGCACAGTCTGGCGGCACTTGGGCCTAGTGCCAGAGCTTCGGCGGGTGACTCCTAATCCATAACATCCATGGGTGCTCGGGAATACTGTTTAGCTTTGCCAAACAGTCTTTTATATGCTTGTTCCAGCTCCCATTCTTGTGTAATTATAAAGTCCAAGTTATTTCTCAATATGATCTCACTGGGAAGTTCCAACTCCCTAAAACCTTCAATGGGCTCCCATCTCCACTCTGATGCACTACTGAAATATGGATACTCCTGAAGTATCTCAAATATCAATTGTGGGCAGCTGAATTCATAGCCTTCTATGGGGTCTCTGCTCTTCAGCCATGGGCACACTTGGGTAGCATACCATTGCAGCGCCCAATGGTAACCGCAATGCAACCTGATCACAAAATCACTGCTCTGTGGTAGGAAGTAATTCTCCCTGGAGAACCTAAACATCCTCGAGGCCCTCATTCCACTAGGGTGCATGAGAAGAAGGATTAACCTCAATATGTCAAGTTAGGCAGCAGTTTCAATGATACCTGTCTCTAAATAATAATAGGCATGTACCTCTAAGGCCCCTTTCACACAGGCAATCCAATCAGGTCCAGCTGTCAGTTTTTCAAGTGGACCTGAGCAGATGGTCCATGTATCCCTATGGACCAGTGGGTGTAAAAGGAATTGTGTCCATTTACACCAGCCTACCTCCAATTTGATCCGGTCCCTCTGTCTAGGGCATTGCAGGGCAATTAGGCTTAACTGGACAGCTGGTCTGTTTACAGCCAGCCACTCATAGAGCAGAGCAGGCTCTGTCAGTGTCTGCTCTATATAAACTGAGCAGAGACAGACCTGTCATCTGCCCGCTCTCCTTCTCAGCAGGGGATCAGCTGACAGATCCCCTGCTGATCATAACAGAGTCCACCCTGTGTGAAAGGGGCCTAATATTCCCAGTAGTGAACACTGCACAAAAAAACAATACTTGACCTGCCCCTTGCAGGAGACTTGCTGTAGAGAGAGACAAGAATACCATGATGAGTCTCCCCTAAAGCAAACCTCCAGGCAAAGACAAAGAAGGGAAGACTAAGAAACTCAGATACTTATTGCTGTTCTTGCATCAGTTGGGGAAATGGTCCTTCGCTTGAGTAGATACAAAAACGGAAAATACAAAACATCTTTCCAAGAAGGACAAAGATAGTAATAACACATTTTGGAAAACAAAATAGTGAAGGGTGAGAACCCCTGCCAAGTTTTTAATTCCTTTCTCTGTTCCTGTTGGAGAGATCTTCTCACTTCCTGTGTGGTCACCTTTACAGAAAGGGAGAGGGACGCATCACCAATTAGGGCATAAATTGCAAAATTTACAACCCTTCCCCATGCAAATAAAAACAAAAATACATTTAGGATGGAGCTGGAGGATAAGTTCACCTTTGGGAACACGTTACATGTTTCACCTGTTTTTAGGGTGGAAAATGTAATATGTTCCCAATGCTGCAGCCGCTGCCCAACCCTTTAGCGGCTATCGGCTTGTAGTTCTCAATGAGCTACCACCACACTGTGAAGCACTGTTGTAGTTCATTTATTCTTCCTGTCAGTATATCGGCTTTCCTGTACATCTCATACGTGCAAGCAGATATTATGACAGGTCTGGAGGAGACCTGCATGGCACCAGCAATCTGCTTCACAGGCTCCTGCAACCAAAAATAATAAATACATATTTTTTAACCTGCAAAAAAAATGTAATTTATTATTTTTTGTCAAAAGGTTCCATTAAAATGAAAGTAAAATGATTATATGTAATGCTATGCTGTAACTGTCCCAGATAAAAGACATAAAATAATTATATCTGTTAAAATGCAAAACCCCTGCTAAGCAGTTCGTAGTTGATATTCATAAACATAAAAAAAAGTACTTAATATATACTGTACATAAATATAAACTTACATCTAAATAACTCAATAAAACAATTAACTCTATAAATATGCAAAACATAGAATTTTAAGATCACTTCCTAAGGCCCATTTGCACCTGAGCATTTTTTCAGTCAAAACTCCAAAAGCACTCAACATCCAAAATCCCTTGGTTTTCAATTGTGCCTGTGCACACTTGAGTGTAGTCAAAAATTACATAAGCTTCTTTTGAGCTTTTACATCAAGTGTCTTTGGCCCCAACAGACTTTAATGAGAGTGCTTGAAAAATGTGTGACCATGCATGAAAACAACACATGAAACCCACACACTGTGTGTATTTTCCATAGTACTATCTTTCCATTGGCTAAAAATAATTAAATAAAAATGCTCAAGCCACAAAAACACCCATACAGATAATCAAAAGAAAAAAAAAAGCCTGCTCAAGTATAAATGCAGCCTAACAAGTTAATTTGTGTTGTGTCATACATATGTAATTGTGATTAATCAGGCCATAGACAATGCGATTTTATTTCCTGTAACCAGGGGTCAGGGTTGATGGGGGAATCCCTCCCGTGGAGCTATTGTGTTCTCCTGGCAGGGGGCATGGGGGGAACTGTTCTTGCCCAGAGAACACAGTGATTATTGCTAGCGGCTATAGCCTCTGGCTATAATTGCATGAAAAATCTGACAAGCTAGTTGTACCCAAGTCATACAACAATCAAATTGAGTACAGTCATCCTGCCCATAGGTGGATTGAATCTAGGCCAGTCCCTGCTGAACCGGCCAAGATTCAAACCATCTATGGCCGGCATTAGCTTTAGATATACTTTAAAAAAAGTGATTACAGTAAAAATGTGAAGGCTGCCATTGGTAACCTGTCTGTGAAGTTGCCTGTTGCTCTCTATTTTTAGTTCTTCCAGCATCCCTGCATATTAAGAATGTCAAAGTGATGAGAGAACATATATTGTAAATCTGCATACTTATTCCGGGTCAATGACTCAGAAAGTACTAAAACCACTGAGGGAGCAGTAAGGCAACATTCATTTTTTTGAAGAGGAGGTCATCAGGTCAGCGATGGCAGTCTTCTCAGTACGGTTCCATTTATTGAATAAATCACGAAGAAGAATTATCATATACAGAAAACTATAAAAAGGACCAAGTAAAAGCATTACTACTTTGTAACATGTGGGTAGCAATACTCGGCAGGTGTTTTTAGATTAGAGATACTGGGAAGGGTTAGAGATCCTGACAGTCTGTTTTTGCTGTCTATGTTCTGTTGGGAAGATTTTCCCTTACCTCCTACGAGACATAAAGTATAACTAAAGGCAAAACTTTTTTTTTAGTTTTGGACATAGTGGGGAGGGGTTAAGACACCTGTCAGTTTTTATTGCTGTCTGCGCCCCTGTTAAGGAGATTCACCCTCTGTTATTTGTTCTGTTTACCATTATCATTGAAAGTAAAAAAAAATACCAAATTTTGTTTTGTCCCCAAAAAAGTAATAAAGGGGAAATCGTCCAATGGGACACTAGTTCTGGTGACCTGGGGGTCCCCAAGGAATTCCCTTAATTTACAAGGATTTCTTCTCACTTCCTGTTTGGCTATGGGACTGGAAGTGAAGGGAAATCTCTGCAATAGGACACAAAAAAAAATCTGACTGGGGTCATGACCCTCTCTTACTCATCTAAAATAGATGCCTGTAGTTCCACTTTAAGAAGAATTAGGAAAAAATCTCTACAAAGTAAAGGGGTTCCCCTCTTGGACAGTTGTCACTGGAGCAAGTGTTCCCATTGAATGATTTACCCTCACATTTTTAAATTTTGAATGTCAAATTACATTGTCTTGTGACAATGGTTAATAGAACAAATAGGGAAGTGTTATTATTCTGTGTATATGCTGCACTGTATGTGAGCTGGAATCGTCAGTATCTGTTCTTATTCTGTATGTATAGACTCTGCACATAATACTCTTGATTTTGGTCCAGAGCTGTTTTCATTTACAGCTGTGTCTACCCCATATTGGCACTGATTACAGTGTACATGATGATACAAGCACAATGCTACACTGAATGTTTATTTTGCACTTTGCACTGATGTTTTGTGCAAATATTTTTCTTATGTGCTGATTTTACATTATTTTTTGTTTGTTTGTCATTAGACAGTTTATGATATTTTGATAGCATTGTACTATTTTGTTTGAAACATATTGGCATAATATGTCCACACTCCCAAGAGTAGCTTTTTTTTTTTAGCAAATTAGGGTTGGAAAATCTGTAAAACAAAGTAGGATTGGCCAGAGAGGGATCACTTTGATGCAGTTGGCCAGCTTAAACATGCATTGCCATACATGAACAAAAAGTATGAACTATCAATCCCGCGCCTTCAATGTGTGAACGTCAACCTGTAGACCAATATAAGTGATACATCAATGAGTAAGTATGTGATGAATTAATAAAGACATCAATGAAAAATATAATATAAACTTTACAGTGGCTGCAAGTAGAAAATGGTGTTCCCACAAACCATGCACGAAAATAATGATAAATAAAACAATGCTGCACAAACTTAACTAGCAACTAATAGCTTGTTGCACAATCGATATGCATATAGAAACTTACACACCTGTGTATAATTCCAAATTACAAAATGTACATATTATACATTCCACTTCCCCGGGCAATAAGAGAACATGGGGCCCCTGTGTCCTTGCCCAAACTCAATAAAGCCTATGAAAAAGGTACCAGGGGCATCTCATGGGGCCCCCTACTGACCCCGGGCCCTCAGGCAGTGCCCGAGTTTCCAAATGGTCAGTCCGCTCCTGCCATGAACAATAGTGCAAAAAATCAAAGTGCAAGTGAACAATATACAGGTGAAACCCAAAAAACTAGAATATCATGCAAAAGTTCATTTAATTCAGTAATGCAACTTAAAAGGTGAAACTAATTTATGAGATAGACTCATTACATGCAAAGCAAGATAGTTTAAGCTGTGATTTGTCATAATTGTGATGATTATGGCTTACAGCTCTTGAAAACCCCAAATCCACAATCTCAGAAAATGAGAATATTGTGAAAAGGTGCAATATTCTCAGCTCAAAGTGCCCCACTCTAATCAGCTAATTAAGCCATAACACATGCAAAGGGTTCCTGAGCCTTTAAATGGTCTCTCAGTCTGGTTCAGTAGGAATCACAATCATGGGAAAGACTGCTGACCTGACAGTTGTGCAGAAAACCATCATTGACACCCTCCATAAGGAGGGAAAGCCTCAAACGTTAATTGCAAAAGAAGTTGGATGTTCCCAAAGTGCTGTATCAAAGCACATTAACCTCCCTAACGGTATTCCCGAGTGTAGCTCGGGGTAAAATGTCTGTACCAAAAGCGGTAACCCCTGTAGCTCGGGGTAAAATGTCAGTATCAAAAGCGGTAACCCCAAGCTACACTCAGGCTTACCATGCGGCGCTGCATAGGGAGTCCCTGCAGCACTTACCTTGTCCTTCGCTCCCGCAATGTGTCCCCTGCAGCATCCCCGGCCATCTCCTCCGGCTGATGCCGGCATCCGGCTCCTGTGTTCCGGTCCCTGTGACGTCAGGACGTACGGGCGGCGGCGGCGGGAAATTTGAAAATTTAAAAAAAATGTCATTTTTTTCAAAACGATTTTACATAGTAAAACATTGCTGTTTCAACCCATTTCACATACATTTTGTCCCTAGTGCTCTGTCCTGTCCCCTGTCTGCATTTTCAAAGTTCTTTCTGCCTGGAAACTTAGAAAAGTCCATGGCGTCCAAAATGTGTCCCTTTAGGTCAAAAGCGGGTTTAGATCAGCTAGAGAACAGCGATAGTAAATCAGAACCACTTGCAGAATTGAGTGATAATGATTCGTGGAGAAATTCGTCATCAGACACTGAAAACAATTTTGCGACTTTGCTCAGCGATGTGTGAACTTGGCGCTATATTTAAAATTTCAGTGTTTTTGGTTTGATTATATTATTGAATTAAATGTAATATTATTATATTATTATTTTTTATGATTATTTATTAAATTATAATTTATGATTTTATGTTTCAAATTTTATCATACCCGGGATGTTTAATAGACTCTTGTTCGGACAGATTTCAGTGAGTTATTCCTAAATATTACAGCCTACAATAAAAAAACTACATATTTCCATGCAAAATAATGGTACTGCTTTCAGCACCAAAAATCTGAAATAATCATACCGCTAGGGAGGTTAATAGAAAGTTATGTTGAAGGGAAAAGTGTGGAAGAAAAAGGTGCACAAGCAGCATGGATGACCGCAGCCTGGAGAGGATTGTCAGGAAAAGACCATTCAAAAGTGTTGGGGACTTTCACAAGTAGTGGACTGAGGCTGGAGTCAGTGCATCAAGAGCCACCACACACAGACGGATCCTGGACATGGGCTTCAAATGTCGTATTCCTCTTGTCAAGCCGCTCCTGAACAACAAACAATGTCAGATGCATCTTACCTGGCTAAAGAAAAACAGACCTGGTCTGTTGCTCAGTGGTCCAAAGTCCTCTTTTCTAATGTGAGCAACTTTTGCATCTCATTTGGAAATCAAGGACCCAGAGTATGGAGGATGAATGGAGAGGCACACACTGCAAGATGCTTGAAGTCCAGTGTGAAGTTTCCACAATCTGTGTTGATTTGGGGAGCCATGTCATCTGCTGGTGTTGGTCCTCTGTGCTTCATTAAGTCCAGGGTCAACGCAGCCATCTACCAGGAGATTTTGGAGCACGTCATGCTTCCTTCCACAGACGAGCTTTATGGGGATGCTGACTTCATTTTCCAGCAGGACTTGGCACCTGTCCACACTGCCAAAAGTACCAAAACCTGGTTCAATGACCATGGGATTACTGTGCTTGATTGGCCAGCAAACTCGCCTGACCTGAATCCCATAGAGAATCTATGGGGCATTGCCAAGAGAAAGATGAGAGACATGAGACCAAACAATGCAGAAGAGCTGAAGGCTGCTATTGAAGCATCCTGGTCTTCCATAACACCTCAGCAGTGCCACAGCCTGATAGCTTCCATGCCATGATGCATTGAGGCAGTAATTGCTGCAAAAGGAGCCCAAACCAAGCACTGAGTACATATGCATGCTTATAATTTTCAGAGGTCCGTTATTGTTCTATGTACAATCCTTGTTTTATTTATTGCATGTAATATTCAAATTTTCTGAGATTGTGGATTTGGGGTTTTCATGAGCTGTAAGCCATAAACATCACAATTACGACAAATCACGGCTTGAACTATCTTGCTTTGCATGTAATGAGTCTATCTCATATATTAGTTTCACCTTATAAGTTGCATTACTGAAATAAATGAACTCTTGCACGATATTCTAATTTTTCGAGTTTCACCTCTAATTATGGTGTCAGAATACGAATGTCACTATATAAACGTGCGCCAATAACTGTGTATAAATGTCCCCTTGTAGTAATCTCAGTCTCTTGATAGTAAAATATTTAAATAAATAATAAAATCAAATAATTCTCCACTTTTTTTGTATTCCCCCTCTTCTGTTCTATTATGAACATGCGTAGTGATTCCCACCACTCTTCATCTATGTGCTCACTTCCAGTAGTGGACCTGCCAAAGTTCAGGTCACATAACTCTTTTCCCACCTTGGGGCTCCTTTATGGTTCCACTTGGTTAAAGCTTCAATTGAATTGCCTCCAATTGTCACTTAAGTTGGTATATGTCACCTCCACATATATAGGTGTATGACCCTTTAAAAGATAAATGTTTCTCCAGGTAGTGTATAGAAAACTACAGCCAGAATAAACCAGAACAGCTCTTTTCCCATGATTCTGATCCTCTGATGTCCTGCACAGTCTGCACACAGCAAGGTGATCAACATCTGCCTTGCTGGATGTCAGCCCTGTCCCCACTCCCCTATGACAGGTGAGTTCTTCTATTACAACATATACAACTTGAGCTTTTAGGTAAGCAGTCTAATTCTCTGACAGGTACACTATTGTGATGCAATGCAAACCAAGGAGGGCTGCTCTATGACAATGTAGTGTAGGTGCTCTGATTACAATAGTAAACAAATACAGCTTAATCACCCAATGACATAGGATGGACAAAACATGTTGGGTGTGGCCTGTACCCGTGATGTCATTGTGTAGTAACGTTATGGTGTGTGTTTGCTGGCCATTTTTGGAGTTCTTTGTCCCGGAGCCATCAGCTTGCCACACTGTTTTTATGTAAGCCTTTTTATTCCCGTTGCACTTATTCGTGGATGTGAATATTTGTATACAAGCAAGAAGTTTTTTGAACGTACTTCACCAAGGATGGGTCTTTGGTTTTTTACCCATTGATGACATCTGCTGTGGTGGAGCTGGATGTGCATATTATTTGTTGAGCGCAGCATGACCATTTTTAATGTAATGGTCCAACTGGTCTGGTCAGAGGCCCTTGGTGGTGGAATTCTCCGTATCTATCACTTTCACCTATGGATTTGATCTTTCTTGGGGAACAGGAGCTTCCATAAATAGACACTTTGTTTGGACTGTTTTCACTTGAACACTTTTTGTGGCATTTATCATTTCATAATTTAATTGTATCACATACTGATTTATATGTTTTTTCACTTAATTGTTTAGTCACTTATTGATTCTAGCGCTGCTTTTTTGTTTTATAGGTATTCTGATTGTTATAGAGCAGCCCTCCTTGAAAAGGGGAAAGAGTTATGTGACCTGGAGTTTAGCAGGTCCACCACTTAAGGTGAGCACATAAAGGAACAGTGGTGGGAATGCGCATGATCTTAATAGGACACAAGAGGTGGAATACAAGAGGACACAAGAGGTGGAATACAAGAAGAAGTGGAGAATTATATGATTTTATTATTTATTCATATCTTTTTACTATCAAGAAACTGGGATTACTGTAAGTGGACATTTAAACACAGTTATTGGTGCAAGTTTATATAGTGGCATTCATATTATGACACCATAATTACGGTATATTGTTCACTTGCATTTTAATTTTTACACTATTGTTCATGGTATTGAAATGGAATGTATAATATGTAAATGTTATAGTTTGGAATTATACACAGGTGTGTAAGTTCCTATATGTATAGGGATTGTACAAGAAGCCATTAGTTGCTAGTAAGGTTGGTACAGCATTTTTTTATTTATATTTTTTTATTGCAATACATGGAAACTGAGAATCCCCATTTTATAAGTAATAGTTTGCTATTGGAAAGGGTTAACGATTGACAACACCTCTTTAGTTTGTCATGTGTTGCATATATGAAGATACTTGGTCCTGAGCATTCATTTCTACATTTCTACTGCATGAAGTACGTTGGTATAAAGGGCATGGAGACCTGAAGTTGCTATATTACTGGCTATAAGTATATACCTGCTGTTCTGTAACCCCTTTGTATTACTGTATATTGATTAGCTTGGGAGTTATTTTGAGATCCACCTGGCTATTTGCATAGCTAAGTATATTTACCTGCCAGATGCTGTCTACCCTATTGTAGCACTACCCACTTAGGAGTTGCTAGAGATTTGGGTCCCCCTATAGTCCTGCACAGCCAGGCAACACACATTTACTCCCAGACTTGCACTCCAGAGACAGTAAACAGTCCTTGAACTTATATTTTTGGATTTTATTAGGGGTAATAAACTTGGATGGGGTTGAGGGGTACATGGGATGCCCAAGGAACTGTAAAACTGAGGACAACGTCCTGGAACTATGTACAAGTAGTTCTTGGAGAGCCTTCCCCTGTGTACCACCGCAGACCCCAGATGAAATCTCCTCTTCACTCAGCTGCCTGAGGGAATCCCTGGCCAAGAAGTCTCAGATGCTGCCACTTTAAATGAAAGCAGTCCCAGATGGGGGCTAGTCAGGTTTCCCACCTGAATGCCCTTTCCCCTTCTCCCATCCAGAAGGTTTAGAATTACTCACTGTCCCTCATCTGTGGATTGCAGATTGGTAGCTGGTTTCAGGACTTCTGCTGGGCTAGCTCCCTCCTCTACACATGGTCCTCTCTCAGGGGGCTGGCAAGGTCCAGCTTTCCTTCTGTCAGCAACTCTCCTGGAGGCAGGCCTCTTCCCTGGGCCTCCTCCCAGGCTCCACTCTCCAGCTCCTGCCCTCACATCTTCCACCGAAACTCTCCTCCCACTGAGCAGGCTCATGCACTCTTAAGGGCTGTCCTGACTCCATGCCAAGCCTCCAGCTTGGGGACTGGCTAGGATCCCATGAGAGTGCAGAAGAGCCCTCACCCCCACCCACTGAATTCTGCAGACTTCTCTAAGTCTCTAGATGTAGATCAGGGGGCAGTTTCAGAGAGCCCTGACCCAAATTTGACCCCTCTGACTATTCCACCAGGCTGATACTCAGCCCCTAACTAAAAAATAATCAACTTCCCTAGGAGGGTGGTACACCATGATGACCCTTTTTTGTAAAGTAGAAACAATAAGGTAAGAGGCATGGTGAGTTTCAAGTTTTCAAAGGGCAAAAATAATGCATCTGATTTCCTTACCCCCTATCACATTTGTTGAGACCCTAAAGTGTTTGGACAGGAGAAACACCCACACAATGATCACATTTTGCAAAGTAGACCCTCCAAGGTATTTAATTAAAGGCATAGTGAGTCTTTTGAAAATCATACAGTGAAGGAAATAAATATTTGATCCCATACTGATTTTGAATGTTTGCCCACTCACAAAGAAATTATCAGTCTAAAAATCAAATGACAGGTGTATTGTAACACCGAAAGACAGAATACCTGGTGGCCAACTACAGGAAATGTCTGACCTCTGTGAATACCGACAAGGGATTTGCTACCAAGTACTAAGTCATGTTTTGTGAAGGGGATCAAATACTTATTTCCCTCATGAACGTGCAAATCAGTGCATGATTTATTAGACATGCATTTCTTTTGAATTTTTTGCTGCTATTCTGTCTCTCAGTGTTACAATACATCTACCATTCGATTTTTAGACTGTCACTGTAGCGCTTGTTATCCCAGCCACATAAGTACTCCTCACTTGTTCCAATCTCTTTAGCTCAACAGTGTCTTCAAAAAGCCTCAGCCACTTTCCACCACCATCAATCATGAATCGTGAAAAAGGTATCTTATAGTGTAATATTTATTGAAATTCATGAATAAAAACAAGATAAAATATTGCATTGCAAATGATGGCGCCCAATACCTCGGAACCAATACATAAAGCAGATCAGCACCGCAGCTCCACTTCCTGGGTCTTGTTGTGTATTCCAATCCACGGAACCGGAAGTGGCGTCACTAGTAGATAAGATATGACAACCACAAAACCAGCCTCTGCATGTTTCTACATAAATTTCAGCAAAAAGATGGCCCAATTCAGCAAAGACATCCCCTTAAATTCAGCAAGGAGATGGCCCAAACCAGCAAAGAGATGGCCCAGCCCAGCAAAGAGACATACCTCTATATCCAGCAAAGAGACATCCCATATATCCAGAAGAGGAAGCTCAATCCAGTTAAAGGACAGCCCCATATATTCAGCAAAGAGATGGCCCAATCCAGCAAAGAGACATCCCCAAATATTCAGCAAGGAAACAACCCAGTTGAGCAAAGAGACAGCCCTATCCAGCAGAGGCAGCCTTATATATTCAGCAAACAGACAGCCCAATCTAGGAAAGAGACACCCCTATATATTCAGCAAATAGGTGGCTTAATCCAGCAAAGAGACATCCCCAAATATACAGCAAAAGGTGGCCCAATCCAGCAAAGAGACATCCCAATCCAGCAAAGAGACAGGTAAATCCAACAGCAACATCCCCATATATTCAGCAAAGAGACAGCCTAATGTAGCAAAAAAAATCCAGAAATATTCAGCAAGGAGACAGCCCAATCTAGCAAAGAGACATCCCCATATATTCAGCAAAGAGACAGCCCAATCTAGGAAAGAGACATCCTGATACAGCAAAAAATACATCCCAATCCAGCAAAGAGACATTACCATATATTCAGCAAAGAAACAATCCAATCAAGCACAGAGACAGCCCAATCCAGCAGAGGCATCCTTATATATTCAGCAAAGAGACAGCCCAATCCAGGAAAGAGA
This sequence comes from Staurois parvus, assembly GCF_062004578.1. Lineage (NCBI taxonomy): Eukaryota > Metazoa > Chordata > Amphibia > Anura > Ranidae > Staurois > Staurois parvus. The sequence goes on along the minus strand of NW_028317807.1, from coordinate 15,392,837 downwards.
CACCCATATATATTCAGCAAACAGGTGGCTTAATCCAGCAAAGAGACATCCCCAAATTTACATCAAAAAGTGGCCTAATCCAGCAAAGAAACATCCCAATCCAGCAAAGAGACAGCTCAATCCAACAGAGACATCCCCATATATTCAGCAAAGAGACAGTCCAATCTAGCAAAGAGACATCCCCATATATTCAGCATAGAAACAGCCCAATCTAGCAAAGAGACATTCTAGTATATTCAGCAAAGATAGATCCCAATCCAGCAAAGAGACATCCCATATATTCAGCAAAGAGACAGCTGAATCCTGCAAAAAGACAGCTGAATCCTGCAAAGAGACATTCCATATAGCAGAGACAGCCCAGTCCAGTAAAGAGACATCCCCATATATTCAGAAATAAGATGGCCCAATCCAGCAAAGAGACATCCCCATATATTAAGCAAAGAGATTGCCCAATCCAGCAAAGAGACAGCCTATATATCCAGCAAAGACACATCCCCACATATTCAGCAAAATGGCCAGCCCATTCCGGTAAAGAGACATCCCCATATAAGTCAGCAGAAAAAAGGCACAATCAGCAAAGAGATGGCCCAGTCCAGCAAACAGACACCCCCATATATTCAGCAAAGATATAATCCAATACAGCAAAGAGACATAACCATATATCCAGCAAAGAGACATCCCCATATATCCAGCAGAGAAATCCCAATCTAGTAAAAGGACAGCCCTATATATTTAGCAAAGAGATGGTTTAATCCAGCAAAGAGACATCCCCATATATTCAGCAAAGAAACAACCCAATCCAGTAAATGGACAGCCCAATCCAGCAGAGGCTTCCTTATATAGTCAGCAAAGAGACAGCCCAATCCAGCAAAGAGACATCCCCATATAGCAAAGACAAGACAACCCAAGCCAGCAAAGAGACAGTTGCAGCACAGGCCCTTATCCAAGCAGCATCAACAGACATACACAGCCTCATCCAGCAATATTGTCAATCATTTTTCCAAAAATGACTAACTCGTCTTTAGTCCACAGCGAATACTGAGCAGTGACAGTTAGGCCAGGCTTGCCTTTTCCCACATGCACCGCCACTCTTCCACACAAATGTGCTGCGAATGGCGCCAACACCAGTTTCCAGTCTGCAGGGAGAGGCAGAGTGAACATGATATCACTAAGCCTTTTGCTCTCTCAGGCTGCAGCTGGAAATAAGTGAGCTACATTGGCTCATTCTGCATCTGCCCTGCTGAGCAATTCAGAGAGTACTCTTTCACTGTATCCCACGGAGGTGTTGTAACATTGTTCCGGCACCTTCTGCCAGAAAAAATACCTGACCCTATGACTTTCATCCAGGTTGACATCTCTGTTGTTCAGGCACTTCCTGCTATTGTATGACATTACTCTTTCTCCATTCTTCCAATTGTCATCATCGCATGCCCTGCTGGTGAAGACTGGAAGTGACTGTGCGTACACTCAGGCCTTGTTCACCATTGTCACCATCCAAAAGCCCACTCTAAGTTTTGATTTGAAGCTGCGGCTGGAATGCTTCCATATAGACAGGAAGGGCCTGGAAGAGGCCATAAAAGATCAGTAACACTGAGATGCAACAAAAGATGAAAAATATGAAGTCATTGATTTCTAATTGAAAAGAAACTGTTTATGAAACACAGTGCTTTAGCAAAGTAAATGTCATCCAGTTATGAGTTTACATCTACTTTAACAGGCACAAGATTTCATTTTTTATAATGCATACTTGCAGGAATATTGCAGCATTCTTAGTGCCTCTCCAGCCTACGTTCCTATTCTCACTCTCTTCCTTTTAATACAGATAAGGTTAGACCATATGGCAAACAGTACATCTACAGGAGCTGAGTCGGGACTTCTCTAATGGCTTTATGAGTCTCTTGGTAATAGGTAAAATTGCACTGGATATCTGCTCTCAGTAACTGACTGGGTTTAGGTTTTTCACTAGTAATGTACATCCTACTTTCAGAGGATTTTTTTTATAAGGCTAGAACTCCAGGCAGAAAACACAATGCAGTAATAAACAAATAAAGTGAAAACAAACTATTTACTTGTATCTGCTATGCAAGACTTCTGCAGCACAGCAGACACAATCCTAACGTGCACACCTCTCAGCATTATTCACCTACAAGTACGTATGAATGTTAGCATGAGTGGAGATGCCCTTTAACTTTGTTACTTGTAAGAGGAGTTGAGACTACAGGAAAATGGCACCCTCCTGTGCACAGGATCAGCAGACTGTAAAGCTAAATTAGTGAAAGATGATGAAAACTGGCTTAATATCAGTTCCCCACCTATATAAGAACCTCTATGAGTTAGCATAGGATTTGCCATGGGCAAAATGCATTGAGGGGGTTCTTCTAAGCACCCCTGTCAGTGGTAAATGGTTTATCTGAAGCCTCTAACTGCCATATCTGCAGGAGCTTGTTCTGTTGAAAAATAACAGTTTTATTGTCCAGATCACTAGGTGAAAAAGTTGTTCCTTTGCCCTTTTGCTGACCATGTCTCTGCCTGCCTCCTGAACTGACCCATCTGCATGCCCAACTATTGTATGTTCCTGCAAGATACCAGTTCCAGTCATACCCTGCAGACAACTGCACTCCTGGAACTGCAGGGGCTCTTTTGTTCTTCTTTTCTTCACCCTCCTGTACCTCCTAGCTAGTGATGGGCCGAACACCCCCCTGTTCGGTTTGCAGTTGAATGGTCGAACTTAAAACAGAGGGGACGATTCACTAAGCGGTATCTTACAGCATCTGAGTATGCGGTAAGGTACCGCATAGCTACTAAAAACATCCTTTAATGTTTCAGATTTTAGCTGGATTCCCTGCTGACAGCTGAATGTCAACATGGTGGGGTGTTTTGGGGCAGGGGGCCCCCCCCCAAAGCACCTTGTCCCCTTTTTGATGGGGACAAGGTCCTCTTCCCCACAACTGTGGCTGGTGTTTGTGGGGTTCTGCAGGCAGGGGGCCTATCATAATCTGGAAGCCCCCTTTAACAAGGGAGCCCCAGGATCACGGCCCCCCCATGTGAATGAGTATGGGGTACATGGTACTCATTCACACAAAAAAAAGGTGTGGTGTACAAAATGACAGTAGACAGTCTTTGACAAGTCCTTTATTAAACACAAAAAAATGTACCCTGAAGTAGATCCAATGTCAATCATGGTGCCCGCCGCCACCGCCAACCTGGAAAAAAAACACTCTGCTGGCTCCCGCTGTCTGACAGCTGCACTGGAATGACAGTTCTTAAATACTGTGATGATGTCGCACGGTGGGCTGGGTCACCCCACCTCCTTGATGTCATTGTGTGCTGTGATTGGCCAAAGCATTGGACCTGACCTGCGGTCAGGTGTATTGCTTTGGGTAATCACAATGCACAGTCAGGGCACAGTGCATTGTGAACAGCCTCCGAACTCCCTTACCGTTCGTGTGTTTGCCGAACACACAAACGGCCGATGTTCGACTTGCACATAAAACCCAACACTACTCCTAGCCAGTGAACATGGCATTCCTCTAGGCAGCCACATACCAGTAGGCTAGGCTTGCATGGCTTATAGAAATTTGGTATAGGTGACCCTACACTAAGCTAAATTCCCTGAACACTCTTATAGAGGGGACCATTACAGTACATTGGTTTTGATACAATTGGTTGCTTTGTGTGATACAAAAGATACAATGTCTAGTATATAATCCATCCAAAAAGTGAAAAAGTCTCAAACATGTGGTATCAGACTCAGGAGGAGTAAGACAAAGTGTTTTGGGGTGAAATTCTAAGTATACCGTATTTTTCGCCGTATAAGACGCACTTTTTCTTCCCCAAAACTGGGGGGAAAAGTTGGTGCATCTTATACGACGAATAGAGAGAGAATCCGTGAGGCGTGGCCACGGCTGTAGGGAAGGCCGCGGCTTTGGCCTATCTCTGGAGCGGTCGGCCATCTTAGTACACCCGGCGGTGCGCGCTGACGTCATCACCCCCTCTGCTCGTGGATCCTACCATAGCACGGATCTACAACAACAGGTGAGGAGCGGGGCAATGCAATGTTACTGGCTATTATTACTATGTTGGGGGCAATGTTACTGGCTATTATTACTATGTTGGGGGCAATGTTACTGGCTATTATTACTAATGTGGGGGCAATGTTACTGGCTATTATTACTAATGTGGGGGGCAATGTTACTGGCTATTATTACTAATGTGGGGGCAATGTTACTGGCTATTATTACTAATGTGGGGGCAATGTTACTGGCTATTATTACTAATGTGGGGGCAATGTTGCACTGGAACAGTGATGGTGATGACGAGTGGGGGGCAATGGTGGACTTTACAGTGATGAGTGGGGGCAATGGTGGACATTACGTGATGAGTGGGGGCAATGGTGGATGATGTATTAAACAAAAAGACAAAACGTACCGGTATGTTTGTCTTGTTGTTTTTTTTTATTGATCCGAAAAAGATCCGATCCGTGACTCCTGATCCGTGGAACGATCCGAACCGTGAGTTCTTTCATTTCTGGAATTGTTACATGGTTGGCATAAAATTGTTCTTAAACTGCTGTTAACTTTATACAGTTGATATAAAATATTTTACTACAGTATTGGGTTCAGAATCTTTTTTTTCTAGATTTTCCTCCTTTAAAATTGGGTGCGTCTTATATTCCGGAGCGTCTTATATGGAGAAAAATACGGTACCTATTATGTGTGTAAGAAATATCTTATTAATTGACAGCTTTGTGTAAAAAATACATTTTCATTATTTAAATAAATATTATTTATTTTTTAAATTTTCCAAAAACTTGTGGCAAAAAATTACATTTTAAAAATACTTCCCATGCCTTTTAGAAATTACCTTAGAGTGTTTGCTTTCCAAAATGGTGTCATTTTGTGGGTATGTTTCCTGTCCCTGTATGTATTTCTTGTGTCCCTGGTACTTCAGGGACACAAGAAATATGAAAGGTAGTCCGAAAATTAAATGCATAATTTATTCTCCTTTAAAGCCCAAAGGTGCTCCTGTGATTTGGGGCCCCTATATACATCCAGCCTGTGAAAAAGTCTAACATATGTGGTATCCCCATAATCAGGAGGCATAGCAGAAAGTGTTTTGGGATTTAAATGTAAGTATGCCTATGCTGTGTGTGAGAAATAACTTCTTAAAATGACAACTTTCTAAAAAAAAACACATTTAATGTAAATTTCTTCATTTTCCAAAAAATTCCAACAAAAACATTACAACTTCAAAAACACTCACCATGACTCTTACTAAACACCTTGGACTGTATACCTTCCAAAAAGGGGTCATTTGGGAAGGCGGGGAGGGGGTATTTGTACTGGCCTGCCATGTTAGGACCTAAAAAAATGAGACAGGCAGTCGGTGAATTAGGATTAGTCAATTTTCAAACATACTGTATATACCATAGTTTGCAGACTCTTTAACTTTCACACAGACTAAGTAGTATACACTGATTTTGGTAATTTTACCAAAGAAACTTAACAGAATACATTTTGGCCTAAATTTAGAAAGACAGAAAATTATAACAGAAACTAAGAAAAACATGTTTCATTTTTGTTTATATAGCACAAAATAAAAAAAAATGCAGTGGTGATTAATTAGATTAAATACCACAAAAGATAGCTCTTTCTGTCTCTGTAATTACCATTCAAAGTGTGGCAGCATTGAAAAATGGCCTGGGCAAGAAGAGGGTAAAATTGTCCAATCTTGATCTGGTTAATAAGCTGCCTGGGTAGCTAGGGAGCAGCACAATGTAGTCCTTTAAAGGTGACAGGTTTTGTTTAAAAACTGGGGAGAGTTATCTGTCTTTTAGTGGCGGTAGCACTACTACTGCTAAATGACAGATCCTCAACGGCTTCCGTTTGTAAAGAAATCAGCCAGGGATACTGGGTGATGTTATAGGCCAAATAAAGTCATGACAATATTTGGTCAATGATGTCACCCAGGATCCTGGGGAATAGCTTCAGGGCAGCATCTTTGGGGGCGGGTCATCATGATAGTGGGTCCACATCAGTGGGCATCACTGAATGACATCACTGGATAGGCTAACTGAATTTGCATTTTCATTAGGGAACATTTATTTGTTGTAAAAAAATGTCTTTCGCAGTGAGGGTTTTTTTTCACATTCTTTGGGGGGAATGAGTAACAAGGGGTAAAGGAAGAAAATCTGGGATGTGGAGAAAATAGGAGCGAAAAGCTGTCAGTGCTGAAGGAAGACAAACTAAGAGACATGTTTGATATAACGTGCAAGTATGCTGTGTAGAATTTAAGACAGGTACTGCACTTGCATAAATATATTTTAAAACCATTGTAAAGAAATCAATGGTGTCCAAATCTACCAATACATCTCCTCCCGATATTTCATAGCCATAGTAAAATTTTCCATTTGTTGGATTTCTATGATTCTGGCAAGCCAATGTGATCTGGTGGTGGGGGAAGGGTTATTAGATCGTTCCACGTTGCCTGAATACAGGCTTTTACCTGAGGTAAAGAGATGTTTTAGTAGGAACTATTTCTAATTTATGTTGGATAAGAAAGTATCATATAGTAGGTATGCAACTGGATTTCCTTCAAGAGACATGCCTGTAAATTGTTTTAATCATTTGTTCTACCATGTCCGAAAAAATCCTTGAGTTCTGAGCATTCCCAAAAGATATGCAATAAGGTGTAACATTTTGTTTTTCAATAAAAAAATTTTAAGCGGTACTTCACTATTGTTGGCCTCTTTTTCTATGCATATGGGACTTCTATCTGTGATCTGGAGTCAAATATGAGGTCGGTAGTCCAGAGAGGACAATTCAAAAGCACGTTTAGACCTTCCAGTAATCTTGGGGGTCAGTTTGAAGGTGAGCTGCTTGCCTACGGAATTAATCACTGGGTGTTTTTGATTTCCACTTTATCATCCACTTTTATCAACGGTGGCAGGAAGATCTTCATTTGCATCTTCAGTGTTTAACCCCTTTGAGCCATGAGTATGGCCTCTCGGCGGATCATTGCGACTCCCCTATATGGAGAATCTGGCTTGGCACTCTGGCTGGTAATGCTGACAGATATTATGAACAGGTTTTAGTCTATTGGCTGTGTGTCAAGACTAACAACAGTTGGATGGTATGCAATGTATTTAATATATGATAACGCACTTTTGTTACCTTATATATTTTTTATATGCATGGATTCCTGTTGTTCTTTATTTCACCCATAGAGCTCTTCTCAGCCATCTCTTTTTTCTTCAGTTTACCCCTGATGAAAGATCATGCTCTGAAAAACATTGGGTACTTCAAATGAAGAAGCACTCCGTCTCCTCTTATTCCAATCAATTGAAGAAGGAGGACATTTAGCTACAATAAGTTTGCAATATCCATTTAGCCACCTTATACATGTTTTTAGCCATATGTGCTTTGTGTGATGATATTACGCTTTTTAACAATTGTTTGTAATAAAAATTATGTTATATTTTTTCTTTTTGGTTGTTTTGCCTTAAAAGCCCCATAGTATTCTAAGAGGGAAAAAATCCTTTGCTTGCACTTTCTGGGATGTCAGCAACATCATGACTCCTGAGCTGGTTTCACAAAACCAAAAATTGTATGTTTGTATTTATTGTAGCTACAAGTTTGTGGATTTTTGGTATTTGTTTCAATGTTACAGTTTCAGGTGGCACTATACACTGTGATATAGGAAATTGGAGTCAGAAGTCTTTAAAATAAAGATGTTCACTAAGATTTTCTCAGTTAACAATAGAGGGTACTTTCATGGATGGAAATACAGCATAAAAACTTGTGAAATAAAGCAATACCAAAAAAAAATACTAATAGTGGAATCATCTTTTCATGTGGCAGTGTTAATAAAGATGCTGAATGGCTAGAAGTTGCCCCTTGTATATATGTTAATTCCTATCTTTTGAGATTACTTGCTTTAAACAACACATTTGGGCTCCTACTGCAAAATGCCATTTGAAGCTTCTATTCAGAAAATATATTTCATTAAACTGAACCCTCATTCTCTTGACAATAGCAAAAAATAATTTTTACTTGTTCTGATGGCTCTCTTTAAAGCCAAGGGTTAAGTTAATGGACATACGAATAAGTGGTGCAGAGATAGGCTTTTCCTAAGCAGATGGCATTTTGTCTGCTCCCATCTGTTACCATACACATTTCTAGGCATGAATTTGGGACAAGTATCGTTCCAACTGGTTTCTGCATGTTGCTAACAGAAAAGATCGCTACTGCTGACATCACCATAACCATAATTATAAGACGATGGGTAATTTGTTGTGCAGTAGTGCAGAAGACTGACTATTTTCTGGACAAGGACCTCAGGCAATAAAAGGGTGAAGCTGATGTTAAAAGCCATACACTCATGTCAGCTTTGTCCATCATAACCAAGTTAACATTCTGCTGACGAGACATAGACCTTTATATGACAATTGACAAATCACATTATGTTCCTCTGGCTGTGTCATTTTTATGACTAATTGTCTTTAGCCTTCACTCAAAAGGTAATGATTTATCCTCCACCCCCTCTACATCTTTCAGATGCCCCCTGGGAGAACACCTCCCTGCAATCTCTCTCCACCTACATCCTTCCTCATCCAGACAGCCGTTAAATACAATCCCAGAAGATCCCATATGTCAGCAAGAAGTATTCTCCCATAGATGATCATATATCCTTCTTTATGTGTTCTCGCTTGGGTGGAACAGGAAACTGCAGATGTTCCCTTATCTATGTAATATATTAATGAAGGTAAACCTTGGTCCCATATAACCGAGATGAAAGCTGAAAGGCACACATGCAATTATTTAATATCAACACGAATGCATAACTACATTCGTTAGCAAACTATTGTCTAAATATTCCTGGAATGTTTCTGCATTTAATTGATTGGGAAATTACACATATACAGTACTAAATATACTGCTTAATAGCAATAAGCGCATTGCTTTTGTTGCAAATTACCAATTTTGATCATTGAACTGCTTCTACTTTTTCTTTACATTGTTTATTTTAGTGATCTTTTTTTGCCTTTTTTGCCTAGTGGTAAATTTAACCCTGTCTGTTCCAGAAAAAAACATTAGCCAATTAATGCTATCTAATTAAATATTTTGCTGGTCTGCTTCTAAATTAGGACTTTGAAACATTTGGTCAACTAGCTAAAAGATTTTCATTTAATCAGTATAGTAGTCAAATTAGGAATCCATATTGTAACACAGAGGTGATTATGCTTAAAGCATTACCTAACCGAAAAAGGAAATTTCCGCATCTCTGTCTCCTCCCTTTAAGTTTTGGAACATTATATTTTTTGAGGGGGGAGCAAGTACCTGGTCTTGACAAGTATCCTCTCCCACTTCTGATTGGATTGCTGCTGCGATCCGAGTGGAGGTCCCCCCTTTTCCCACAGCTTTCTGAAGGACCATTCACAAAGCTCAGTGCAGCCCGCACATGTGTGGTGGGAAGCCAGCTGTGAAGCCACAACCGATCACAACTGGCTTCCCAAAGTAAACATGCTGGCACAGTGGACCCAAAGAGATGGCTCAGGCCGAGCTGTATCCCTGGACAGGTAAGTGTTCTATTATTAAAAGTCAGCAGCTAAAGTATTTGTAGCTACTGGATTTTAACTTTTTGTTTCTATGGTGAAGAACCACTTCAAGTTATTCTTGTTTGTCAAAAAAATTACTAGTGTAGGACTGCATATTGTTCTTTCATAATAAATGGAGGTAAAATATGTGAAACATTCTATTGAAAGAGTAAGAGAAAACCAGGGTTCTGTGTTATCCTGAACATTTTCCTGCAAACCATGTCATTCAGGGGCTATGCTGTGGTGGTCTAAGATTGAAAGGGTGCAGGATGCGGTGTGCCAAGTGTTACTGTACAGGCTGAATAATTTTTGGTTGCAAACTGCAGAGTATGAAATGTAGCGAGGTGGTTTAATGTGCTGTGTGGAGTGTATATGGGGTGCATGCTGCTATGTATTGAGTGTGTTGTGGTGCAAAATGCAGAATGCTAACACCTAGTACACAGAATGAGAAAATCAGACGAAAAATAACATCTTTGGAGCGATCGTCCGATAATTTGATCGTTAGTACACAGCTTTAAAGAGTTGATCACAAATGTTTAGGCGAAATTATCAGAAGAGACAAGCACGAATATGTTTCTTGTAAGATAACAGAACAAACGATTTTTATTAAATCAGTATAGTATTCGTCTTTAAAAAACTGAGTGACCAAGACTGTGCATGCTCGGAAATGAAAGAATACATTGCAATACATTACATAATCGCAGGAGTTGTATTCTGTTTTACGAAACTTTTCGTAACGCTAGTAACCTATTAATTTTCGATATGAGTATGCAAAAATAAATGGATGATCATTTTAATTGTGTGTATGAGGCTTAAGTGTTGTGCCTTCAGCAGGGAAGTTCATTATGCTGATCTCCCTCCAATATTAAATTTGGCCACTAGAAGGAGCCTGGAATAAATTTACTGTATTGCAGAAACCAGAAACTGTTCAGTTAATAAAAATTTCCATCATCCTTCATTCTCCGAACAATTAACAGGTGTATCCTGAGAGCTCAGACTCCATCCTAACAACTGACGGAGAGGAACCAGTTATCATCACCTGCAGCACATGTGGACTAAGCTTACATCTCCTACAGGCAGTATCAATAGTGAGCATCTCCAAACTACTTACTTTATTCTGTTTTTTATACATTTCATACATTAATTGTTTGTACTTCTTATTTGTTTTTCCTAAACCCCACCCTGTTTTGTTAATAAAGCTTCAAGATTTAGTCTGGATTATTGAAAAATACCTGCACATTGAGTTACACACAGGAAAAAGTGTAGTAAGTACAGAAAACTAAATATATGGGATGTTCATATTGTTGTGTGCAAAGTTGTGCACAGTAAGTATAACAGGATTAAATATGATCTTCAAACAACAGGTTCTTCCCACCCCTACTAATTGCCATGTTAGTTTTAAGGAGAAGCTAATCTTAAAGCCCTTTACTTACCTAACTCCATGGTCACATGACAGGGTCTCACGTCTTTTCTCTTCCTCACTGCAGAGTTTGGGTGTCCACATCAATGCTTGGGTGACATGGACACTTACTATTGGCATTCCAGCAGTGGGGTCCTCTCAAGTCCTGAAAACTGTGGGAGCTTGGTGACATCACAAAAAAAGGAATGGTCGGTACAGGCAGACTGCAGAACTAAATCCCATGATAAGAACAGTAATATTGTACACTGGTATTCTCTCAAGCTGATGTATCTTATACTTGTGATTGATAGAGGAGTTATACTGTTGTTTAGGGGGATTGTCAAAGAATTTTTAAAATCCTTCCAATGTACATTGATCACTCAGAGGGGATTGTTTTTTTCTTAACAAAAGTGGAGTTACTCCACTTTTTTTTTTTTTTAGGTTAGCCATAGACTATAAAAAGGCCTATGGCAAAAAAGAGAAACCTAATTCAGGCAACACATCTAAGAATTGGTATTGAAAATAAAATATATGAAATATATTACCTATTTGTTTTTGGGTCTAATGCTGCTTTAAATTGCTCAAATGTACATATTTTATAGATGAAGGAGCAGAGGCAGCAACCATAAAACCCCAAGCCTGCCCCTTTTCCTAAGAGAAAAGTATTTATTGTTTATTTATTTATTACAGGTACTTATATAGTGCTGCCAATTTACGTAGCACTTTACATACACTATATTGCAATAATATTGGGACGCGTGCCTTTACACGCACATGAACTTTAATGGCAGTCTTAGTCCGTAGGGTTCAATATTGAATTGGCCCACCCTTTGCAGCTATAATGGCTTAAACTCTTCTGGGAAGGCTGTCCACAAGATTTAGGAGTGTGTCTATGGGAATGTTTGACCATTCTTTCAGAAGCGCATTTGTGAGGTCAGGCACTAATGTTGAACGAGAAGGCCTGGCTCACAGTCTCTGCTCTAATTCATCCCAAAAGTGTTCTTTCAGGTTGAGGTCAGGATTCTGTGCAGACCAATCAAGTTCCTCCACCCCAAACTCACTCATCCATGTCTTTATGGACCTTGCTTTGTGCAGTCATGTTGGAACAGGAAGGGGTCATCCCCAAACTGCTCCCACAAAGTTGGGAGCATGAAATTATCCAAAATGTGTTGCTATGCTGACGCCTTAAGAGTTCCCTTCACTGGAACTAAGGGGCCAAGCCCAACCCCTGAAAAACAACCCCACACAATAATCCCCCCTCCACCAAACTTTACACTTGCCACAATGTAGTCAGGCAAGTACCGTTCTCCTGGCAACCACCAAACCCAGACCTGTCCATTGGATTGCCAGACAGAGAAGCATGATTGATCACTTCACAGAACACATCTCCACTGCTCTAGAGTCCAGTGGCGGCATGCTTTACACCACTGCATCCAATGCTTTGCATTGCAGTTGGTGATTTAAAGCTTGGATGCAGCTGCTCAGCCATGGAAACCCATTCCTTGAAGCTCTGTATGCACTGTTGTGCTAATCTGAAGGCCACATGAAGTTTGGAGGTCTTTAGCTATTGATTCTGTAGACAGTTGGTGATTTCTGCACACTGTGCACTTCAGCATGAGCTAACCCCGCTCTGTAATTTTACGTGGCCTACCACTTTGTGGTTGAGTTGCTGCTGTTCCCAGTTGCTTCCACTTTGTTCTAATACCACTAACAGTTGACCTTGGAATATTTAGTAGCAAGGAAATTTCACAGATGGACTTATTGCACAGGTGGCAACCTATCACGGTACCACGCTTGAATTCACTGAGCTCCTGAGAGCAACCCATTCTTTCACAAATGATTGTAGAAGCAGCCTGCATGCCTAGGTGCTTGATTTTATAGACCTGTGGCTATGGAGATGATTGGAACACCTGTTAATCCAATAATAATATATCCAATTAATCCAATATATCCAATTAATCCAATAATAAAATAATAATCCAATTATTTGGAGGGGTGTCCCAATACTTTTAGCAATATAGTGTATATATATATATATAGTACATTCACATCAGTACAATCTAAGATCCCTTAGACAGGGCAGCACAGTGGCTAAATTGTTAGCACTTCTGTCTGGCAGTACTAGGGTCATTGCTTTGAATCCCAACCATGGCACCACCTGCCTGGAGTTTGCATGTTCTCCCTGTGGCTGCGTTGGTTTCTTTCGGGTACTCCGTTTTCCTCCCACTCTCCAAAGACATGCTGGTAGGTTAATTGGATATTGTCTAAATTGGCCCTAGTATGTGTATGTATGAATGTAAGTTAGGGACGTTAGATTGTACGCCCCTTGAGGGTTAGGAACTGATGTGAATGCACAATATATGTAAAGTGCTGCATAAATTGACAGCACTATATAATTATCTGTAATAAATAGAAAAGAGCAAATTAACCTAACATAGTAATTATACATAGAATAATAATAGTGAAAAGCTGATTATGCTGTGGTTAGTCACGCTGCACCCTGACATCCAATAACTGTAAACTTTCTTTTTTTTCTTAATTTACAAACTTATGTTTTAATAAAATCTTACAAAAAAAATACTATATATCAGGTATCCATGACATACAGTTTGCAAAGCATTCTGGGCTTTCGAATAATGTGTATCCTCCTTTCACAGCAAAAGCTGTTCCTGAGGATTAAAACGTTTATGCTCTATTCTATAGCAAGCCACCTGCTAGCAATGAGTGGCAAATATGAAACATTCTTAGAAGACATTTCAGATTTATTTGACTTAAAAAGAAAGTTTAAAAAGTTTTAATAATGTATTTGTTGTAATTGAACAGAAGGAAATTATGAAAAAAATATAATACTTGTATGCAGTATCTTTAAGGCTTCTTAAACTTTGCAAATGTTTATTACAATATGGTTTTAAAGCTTTCTGAACAGAATACCTTTGATTGTATAGTCATAGAATAGAAGCACGCGCACATCACTCCCATACTGAAAAAACCCTCCCTGGATCCCACTGACCTGAACATCTCCCTGCTGCCATTTACATCCAAACTCCTTGAGTGCTTGGTCTATAATCGCCTGAGTTCCCACCTCACCAGCAACAACCTCCTTGATTCCCTACAGTCTGGCTTCCGTCCCCTACACTCCACTGAAACTGCTCTACTCAAACTCACCAACGACCTGCTAACCGCCAAAGCTAATGGCCACTATCCAGTGCTACTACTCCTCGACCTCTCCGCGGCTTTCTACACGGTTGACCACCCCCTCCTCCTCAAAAAACTACACTCTCTTGGCCTTAGAGACTCCGCTCTTTCCTGGCTCTCTTCCTATCTATCACAGCACTCCTTCAGTGTTACCTATAACGCTGCCACCTCCCCTTCACTCCCCCTCTCTGTTGGGTTCCCTCAAGGTTCTGTCCAAGGGGCCCTTCTCTTCTCCATCTACACCTCCTCCCTTGGCCAACTGATACACTCCCACGGCTTCAACTACCATCTCTATGCCGACGACACACAAATCTATCTCTCTACCCCTCGCCTCACCCCTTCAGTCTCCGCCCGTATCATAAGCCTACTGAACGACATATCAGATTGGATGTCACTCCACTTCCTCAAACTAAATCTTCCAAAATCGAGCTCCTAGTTTTCCCCCCAGCATGTGCCCCCCCGACTTTTCTATCACGACCAACTACGCCACCATCAGTCCCACTCCGCAAGCCAGAGTACTAGGTGTCATCCTAGACTCCAATCTATCTTTCCAGCCCCAGATCCAATCGCTGACAAACTCATGTAGACTCCACCTCCGCAACATCTCCAAAATACGTCCATTCCTAACCCCAGAAACTACTAAACAACTCATTCACTCCCTTATTATATCACGACTTGACTACTGTAACTCCCTCCTCACTGGCCTACCTCACCACAGGCTATCCCCACTTCAGTCTATACTGAATACTGCGGCCAGACTCATCCACCTTACCAACCGCTCCATATCCACCACCCAGAGGGTGCCCACACTCAAAGCACACCCAAAAAAGCCTACCAGGGGCATTTCATGGGGCCCCCTACTGATCCCGGGCCCTTGGGCGGTGCCTGAGTGCTCGAATGGTCAGTCTGCCCCTGGTTGTAAAGGTATTTCATGCACACAACATGAATTTACATCCTTTGTGACTATTGAGGAATTTATTCAGAGTTTTCAAGTTCAGCCTTAAACATTGGGCTCAATGTATGGTCTTTCAGTGGGTACTTAGCTAGGCATTATTAGCTCTGTACAAAGACAATTATAAAAATTACTAACTTCATACATAATTTATGCTTCATATACCGTCTTTTTTTTTTTTTTTACAGTAACTAGGCCTTTGCTGATTGGTTGGTTTAATTGCTATCCAATAAGCAACATTAAACTAACTGATCACATGAACAATAACAATAATTGATGATGGCGAGATTTGCTGATCATGCTCCATTTATAATCTGAAGCCTCATCCATTATTAAAGGCTGTATGTTTCTCCCTCTCTTTCCACCGATCAATTTCTGAAACCATGAAATATATAAATGTATATTCCCAGCATCATACAGGGAAATTCAAGGACAGCTTTTTGACAATAATTAACAGTGACAGAAATTATTTGACTAAATTAAAATGTATTAACTATTTATATGGTCAGTTAACCTATTCCGTGTAGGATACAGTGTCCCATATGCACGTAAGTGATATTAGTCTTTAAGTGTATTATGGATTTTATTATATGGAGCTATTAAAATATCAAAAGTCATAAAATATGTTTTCAAAGGGCAATGAATACATTTTCAATATCAGGGAAAAAAATCAAAGAATGTAAGATCTTGAAACTTGCATAAGGAAGATGAAATGATGCAATACTGTACTTTCTGCTGGATGGCAGTATGAGTAGACTCTTATGAAATGTGTGATCATTCATGGCTGATCATAATACAATAGCAACAGCACACAGTTATCTACCAATTACAGATGAAGCCAACGATTATTGATAGGTAATAATAGTAATTCTACCTTTAATAAAGTACTGAAGAACAGTAATGCAATAAATATATATATTTGCCCATTAACCCTTTCCTAATGCCATTAAAAATATACACAATATATTAGGTAATATTTGCCTGTTTCTACAGGTAATTCAAATTTGTATGAGGGGTTGCAGTTTACTTGTGTTTGCAAGGAATCAGGGACTTTACTTCCTTTGGTAGTTGGTCTTTTTTCCTGTATTGCCCTTCATCCAACATGTGTCCAATACACACCACTAAATCCCAAGATGCATTTCAGTAGTGAGATATGAATTCCAAAAGGGAGAGGTCTTGAAAAAGGAGAGATCTGGGCATGCTCTGAAACGGGGTCCCGGTAGAGCAGCGGCCATGTTGGCACTGTGCTCTCAGCTCCCGCTGCAGCTGCTGGCTAGCACAGCGAGAAAGGGACACAGTGACAGGATCCCTGCACAGGAATGCATTACGATGAGCCTATTCTTACATCTTGTAAGTGTTTTTAACTGTTTATCTTGAATGAATTTCTGGAACATATTCCACTTAGAGGCGCTTTCTTGCCTTCCTTTAGATGTGAATTCCAGCATATGCAGTTCTCTTCCAATATTTCCATGTAACTAATGAGATCTGTACTCTAATACATATAGCTCATACTCCAGTGTTCATTTCACTACTGATTTCTGCACTCCCATACGCACAGTTCACATCAGAGTGATCAAGCAAACCATGAAATCTGGACAGATCTGTGATCTGTCCCAACATACAGTACAATACCCTATCTTTATCCTCCCACTATATAGACCAATGCTATTCTACTTTGGGCAGGAAGAAGTGACAGCGTGAGAAATACACATCTTGGAGAAAGTGCAGAGCTGTGTTATTTTCTGTCCACAAGTGCTCATTTACACTGGCGGCAGCCCTTGCCAGCCCTCTGAAAATCGATCCCCCATAAATTGCTTTCCAAAGGTGGTTGACATGTGGCTGTAAGGCGATTTGTCACCTCTTCACTGCCTGCTTTAACTCTGAGAAGCTCATACCACCATGTTGCCAATGTCTGCATTGCATTCTTGTAACCTTTCCTATGGAAGGAAGAACAAAATCATCAGTAGTGGCATAAACACTGCCTTGAAAACCCAAACAGAAACTATCAATACAAAGAGAAACAAATAACCATGTACCTCAAGTAACAACATACAATCCAGCACTAGAAGGGATAAGAAAGACAATGAAAGAGCTGCAACCCATCATAATAGAGAATGAAACTCAAAGAAATATTGCAACAAACCCAAATTCTGGCCTTAAGTCAACCACCCAACCGAAGACAGATTAATCAGCAGGTAACTGCAAACTGTGGAGCCCAATCAATCCTTTAAACTTGTCACACACACAAAAGGGACCTTAAATATTACAGAATTGTGCAACTGTACCTCCAGTAATGCTATGTACCTGAAATAGTTCAAATGCATGTATGTATTGAGGGATGTGTAGTCTTTCATATTCAAACTTAGTGGCTGTGTGTATTTTAGTAACGTCTTGTTGGGCGATGAAAAAATAGTCCAAATGCATGTATTTATTGTGGGATGTATAGTCTTTCATATTCAAATTGAGTAAGCAGCAGGGGCGGACTGACAACTCATGGGGCCCCCGGGCAATAGGGGATCATGGTGCCCCTGTGACCTTGCCCACACTCAAAAAAGCCTATGAAAAACGTACCAGGGGCATATCATGGGGCCCCCTACTGACCCCGGGCCCTCGGGCACTGCCCGAGTTTCCAAATCGTCAGTCCGCCCCTGGTTAGCAGTAGGTGTTGTGGAGAGTTAGAGTCTAAATCTCTTTCTTAAACTGTTAAAGAGAATGGAAAAGGAGAAAAGATTTACAGTTGGAAGAACCCAGTAGGAGAACATTCATATCTTCTATTAGTAGTGTTAGGCCAGACTCAAAGTCTTGCAATTTAATGAGGATCTTGCAAAGTAACAGAGATATTTCATATTTTGCCTTTCAGAAAAAGACGTTGTGTACTTCATTAATGCAACAGAGACAAATGACTACTGTCAGTGATTCATTTTTATTTGCACTAACATACAATTTTTTCAGGACAAGCTTTTGGGGTGTACCCCCTTTTTCAAGGTCCAAGCAGTACTAATGCACTAAGGTTTAGCAGAATGTTAAATTAATCTCCTAGGGGAAAAAACTAAACAAACAAATGTACACAGCAATGGTAATTAAACTAGCATAGTTAGTGAGATAACACAGAGAAAGAGCTATAGACTGGGAGGGGGGGGGGGGGGGGGAGACAGTCACAAAGGGGGTCATAAACCTGTTGGATAGTTATTTAGAAAACCCAGATCTAGATTTTAACCCTATTGTCTTAGTTCTCAAAGGGTATTTCAAACCTATTCAGGAAAGGAAAACGTTTGAACTAAGAATGATAGTTCTATTTGACACAAAAGATACTGGCCTAAATCTAGACCTGGGTATGTGTCCCCCCCTTCACAACAATTAACATAACCATAGAGCACCTAAATCACAATTCACATGCTAGCCATTTAGACCATGCTTTCCTAAGGCAGCCTCTATGGGAGTACCTGTCTTTATATAGATTAAGGGCTGTATTGACTAGTTGCCAAAAGGTGATGGTGGGAGGAGTGGACTTTTGCCAAGTGAGAGTAATGGCCTTTCTGGCATAGAACAGCAGAAGCCACAAGAGTGTTCGCTCAGCTTTGGTAGGAGCAAGCCCTTCTATCAGACCTAGTCAACATATTTTTGGAGAGGGTGAGAATGCAATACCAGATAGAGATTTCATTATATCAACAACAGACTCCCAGTATATACCGATAGCAGGGCACGACCAAAATATGTGGGTGAAGTCCCCTGGCTCAATCCCCAACAATTAGAGGAAGACATGGGATCCATTTTGTGTATTCTATAGGGGGTAAAATATGCTTTATGTACTATTTTAAATTGAATGAGCCTATCTCTGAGGGAGACAAGTTGTTTAACCACTTCAAAACATGTTATAGCCGAATACGGACACAGCTGATCACATGATGAGGTAAAAGGCCAAGCAGCCGTTTATCACGATGTGCTGTGTCCAATGACACAGCAGATCACTGAATAAATACAGTTGCTGGTTATCGTCAGCACCTTCCTCACGCTGTCACAGCATGAAGAAGTACTGCCAATAGCTGGCAAATGTCAGTGCCCAGCAGCGCCGCCCAACAATGTCACCCACCAGTGCCCAGCAGTGCCACCCACCAGTGCCCAGCAGTGCCATCCATCAGTGCTCCCCAGCAGTGCCCATCATTGCTGCATATCTGTGCAGCATCATCAGTGCCTCTCCTCATCAATGCCCACCAGTGCTGCCTCATCATTGCAGCCTATCAGTGTCCATCAGTGCTGCCTATCTGTGCCACCTCATAAGTGCCATCAGTGCTGCTTATCAGTGCAGCCTCATCAACGTACATAAGTAAAGGAGAAAAATTACCTGTTTGCAAAATGTTATAATAGCAACAAAGAAAAACTTTTAAAATAAAATGTTTTGCTCTTTATTTGTTTATAGTGCAAATAATAAAACACCCAGTGGCAATTAAATACCATCAAAATAAAGCTCTATTTGTGTGAAAAAATGTTATAAAAATTTCATTTGGGTACAGCGTTGCATGACTGCGCAATTCTCATTCAAAGTTTGAGAGCGCTGAAAGCTGAAAATCGGCCTGGACACGAAGGGGGTAAATGTGCCCAGTAGGCAAATGGTTAAAGGGTAAACCCTAAATGTCCAACCAATCCTCCCTGTCCATGTCAGGTAAGTCAGTTAACCATCTGTTCCAGAGGGATGTCAGGTCAGAAAGGGTAGACATACATATATGCTAGTATAGAATGAACATAGGTTTGTCTGAACAATCCACTTTTAAAACATTGTCAAGGTCAGACACAGTTAAGATGACAGGGGCATTGGAAAATTGGCCACCAAAGGAGTGAGATAGTTGTCAGTATCAGAACAGATGTGTCTCAGAATATTGTATTTCATCTGGGGATCTGAAAATGAGGACAGCTTGCCCTGGTCACACGAGAAAGTAACTTAATTTTGTATTTGATCCAACCCTGTGGATCGGGAGAGAATAAAGTTGAAGTAGAGTAGGATTCAGCCATAATGGGGTATTTGGGATGAATTGGTGTGAGGTTTGGGGTTTGAAACTTAGACTTACTTTCCAAGCCTCGAGTGTGGTGAGTATGGACAGGGTGAGGGGGTAAGGGGTCTTGGTGCCACTGAAAAGGGCTGACTGAAGGGCTTCCAGGGAGGCCAATATTGTGGCTTCCAAAATGATGGCAGTATTTGACATGTCGGGACAGAGCCACCAATGGGCAGTAACCAGTTGTGAAGCTAAAAAATGCTTAAAGCAATCAGGTAATGCCAGCTCCCCTTTTGTGGAGGGCCTCATGAAGGTGGAGAGTTTATAGCAGGGCAGACACAGTCCCAAGAGGAAGGAGGAAAAGGATTGGTTTAGTTTAACAAAGAGCTATTTACAGTTGTGTTCAAAACAATAGCAGTGTGTTGAAAAAAGTGAATAAAGCTCAAAATCCTTCTAATAGCTTTTATTTCCATACACACAAATGCATTGGGAACACTACACTTTCTATTCCAAATCAAAACATGAAGAAAAATATATCACATTTGTGTTGTTCCTCTAAAAAAATTGAAGAAAAGTGAATATTAGACTGTTCAAAAAAATAGCAGTGTTTGTATTTTTCTTTACTGCTTTACATCTGTGTTGCATCTGTGTTGCATGGAGTCAACCAACTTCTGGCACCTGTGAACAGGTATTCCAGCCCAGGATGATTGGACTACATTCCCCAGTTCTTCTCTATTACTTGGTTTTGCCTCAGAAACTGCATTTTTTATGTCACCCCACACGTTTTCTATTGGAATAAGATCTGGGGATTGGGCTGGCCACTCCATAACGTCAATCTTGTTGGTCTGGAACCAAGATGTTGCATGTTTACTGGTGTGTTTGGGGTCGTTGTCTTGTTGGAACACCCATTTCAAGGGAATTTCCTCTTCAGCATAAGGCAGCATGACCTCTTCAAGTATTCTGATGTATTCAAACTGATCCATGATCCCTGGTATGCGATAAATAGGCCCAACACCGTGGTATGAGAAACATCCCCATATCATTATGCTTGCGGAACATGCTTCACTGTCTTCACAGTGTACTGTGGCTTGAATTCAGTGTTTGGGGGTCGTCTGACAAACTGTCTCCGGCCACTAGACTCAAAAACAATAATCTAACTTTCATCAGTCCACAAAATGTTGCGCCATTTCTCTTTAGGCCAGTCAATGTGCTCTTTGGCAAATTGTAACCTCTTCAGCACATGTCTTTTTTTTCAACAGTGGGACTTTGCGGGGGCTTCTTGCAGATAGCTTGGCTTCACATAGGTGTCTTCTAATTGTAACAGTACTCACAGGTAACTTTAGACCTTCTTTGATCTTCCTGGAGCTGATTGTTGGCTGAGTCTTTGCCATTTTGGCTATTCTTCTATCCATTCGAATAGTAGTTTTTCGCTTTCTTCCACGTCTTTCAGGTTTTGGTTGCCATTTTAAAGCATTTGTGATCATTTTAGCTGAGCAACCTATAATTTTCTGCACTTCTTTATTGTTTTCCCCTCTCCAATCAACTTTTTAATCAAGGTACGCTGTTCTTCTGAACAATGTCTGGAACAATCCATTTTCCTCACAATTTCAGAGAGAAATGCACTGTAACCAGCATGTACAACATTTTCTGCCTTCCTTCCTTAAATAAGGGCAATAATTGCCAACTGTTTTTCAAAGAATGAATGACCTCACTAATAGAACTCCACACTGCTATTATTTTGAACATGCCCTTTTCAATTAGTGATTCAATTACACAGAATCAGCAGCATGCATGTAATGACTGTTGGGTCTGTTGGATTTCTATTACTCTACTACACATGCTAGTAAATTATTTGCCATGTAGAAATATCATTTCTACCAAAAACAGTGATTGATCAGGGTAGTGATGTCTGACTGCTATTATTTTGAACACAACTGTAGGTATCCACTGAGGGGAGTTTCTAAACAGATTAGGTAAATTTGGCAAAATGTTCATCTTAATAAGGTTTACTTTACCCAATAATGATAGTGGCAAGTTCTCCCACACCTTTAGCTTAGCCTTTACATCATGGAGGATTGGTAGTAGATCTAACCTGACAAAATCTGTAGCAGAACAAGATACCTCAATAACTAAGTAGCGAAACCCGTCTACCCATTGCAGCGACAGCTCAGGAAAGGCAAGGGCCCATGCCCCTTGGTCTATGGGAAACAGTTGTGATTTGGACCAGTTGATTCGAAGACCTATGATCTTTGAAAAAGAGTTCAGCACTCTGAGGGCCTCCTGTAGAGATGGGCAAGGGTCATTCAGAAAGAGGAGCAGATAGGGCAACCCTCTCCTCCAGCCAGCGAATGAGAAGGCCCAGCACATCAAGCAACATATGGAGAGCCTTGGCAATAGATTCCATGGCAATGGCAAATAGGGTCGAAGAGAAAGGGCACCCCTGCTCCGTTTCCCTCTGTAGCTGAAAGGAATCAAAAAGATTATCTCCTAATTTGATGGACACTGTAGGGCGTTTATAAAGGATGCATAACCAATTCATGAAGCAAAGAAGAGGGAAGCCCATAGGTCTGGGAACCTCCCATAGATAGGCCCATTCCACCCTGTCAAAGGCCTTCTCGATACCTAAGGAGGCCATGACTCTAGTACCCTGGCTGTTATAAAGGGGAATGGATATTAGAGAAAAGCCTGCGGATATTGCTATCCGTAGATCTTAGAGACATAAAACCTGCTTTGTCGGAGTCCACCACTGAGGAAAGAAGCTTATTGAGGCTGCCCATTAGAAGTTTAGTCAGGATTTTAAAATCAAGGTTTAATAAAGCTATAGGTCTGTAAGAGGCACAGGGTGGGATCATTTGGACTTTTATAAATCAACAATATGTGGGCTTCACTCATGGAAGGTGGGAGGACATCTGTAGCTAAGCAGCTAAGCTAAGAAAATAGGGAGGCTAGTTTCGGGGCTAAAATATCCCCAAAGGACTTATACAATTCTATCAGAAGGCCATCAGGGCCAGGGGCCTTCCCACTGGGAGAAGAGTAAATGGCAATTAATACTTCTTCCACTGTAATTGGGCATACCAGCAAGTCCCTTTCCCTGTCTGAGAGCCAGCCCAAGGCCACAGAGTCCAGTAGGGGGTGCATGGATGCCGGGTAAAAATCAGGCAGCAGGGAAAAGGAGTATAGATTACTATAAAAGCGTTTGAATTCTTGCAAGATTTCATCTGGGGAGGTGACAATCATGCCATCTCCAGGTTTCATCTCGAGGATAATGATCAAAAGTGTATCCTGTTGGGCTAACAAGGCCAAGAATCTCCCATTGTGATCTCCCTGTTCAAAAAATGTTTGTTTGAATTTATGGATGTCCAACTTCATGAGTTGAGCCATATGCAGATGTAGGTCTCTTTTAGCAGCCATAAGGGCATCAAAGTTGTGAGGAGTGGGTTCAGTTGCATGCAGATCAGTTTTAATGGTTACAGCCTCTTGCAGCGCCTGATGATCAGAGAGCTGATTTTTACGAACTGCCACAATGGCGGAGGTATACTGTCCCCTTATACACTCCGTAAAGGCATCCCACACTATTTCCTGGGAAGAGGAGTTTTTGTTTCTACTCCAGTAATCCTCCAACATGGGGGGTATCTGCTCCACACCTTCTGGATGCGAGATCCAGTGGGCCCCAAGTCACCACAGTGAGCTATTTTGGGTATGCATGACTGGCAGTTAAAGTTCCATTGGGGAGTGGTCAGGGTTAGCAAAGGCCAGGTCAATGCGAGATGACGCCCAATGTGACGTTGAGAAGCAGGAGTAAGCCCTGGAGGAGGGATATTTCCATCGCCAAACCTCTGTAAGGTTTACTGCCAGAGTCCACGATGCCAGATCACTCGAGGTGTATTGCCCCAGAGTGGATCTGTCTATGTCTGGGGCCAGAACAGCATTAGTAACGATTTAGCTGGTAGGTATGGAGCAATTTTCTCTAGTGTTGTGTACAAGGTGGAGTCAGAGGAAAATTGAGGTATGTAAATGGAAACCACTACATAGCATTGTCACCACAGATTCAGGACCAGCACTACATATTTTACCCTAATGATCTGTGTTCACAGCATCTATCATACATGGTAAAGACTTACTAACAAGAATTTAAACCCCTCTGGAAAAAAGAGGAGTACGTTGCATGAAAACACTTTTGAATCCATGGTGTTTTCAATGTTAAGAGTTTGCTGCCCATTAGGTGTGTTTTGTGGTGTAAAATAATATGGGGGGTATTTGATTTTAGACACTGAAACAGAAGCGCCCTTTTACATTTTGAATTTAAAGGACAGGATCTTGACGGTTTCTAGTTGTCCTAATGCCAATGTCTTTGCTCAGGCAAGATGTACCACAAAGGATAAGGGGAGGGGGGCCTAAGGGGCAGCAAACCAAGTAAGAGCCAACACACACATTTTACCAACACTTAAAAATATGAATACCCAAGCGCAAGTGCACATTCCCTGCCCTTGCTAGCCATGGCTCAAAACAGAGAGTCAGGCGAGCAGGGCCTATACCCAGAACGAAACAAGAACCAGTCACATGAACGTCTAGTGTCCAGTGGAGAATAGTAGAGATGGTTCTGGATCCACCAGGAACCGCACAGCTCTACATCGGGGTGTTTCAGAGGAAACCGTGTCCAAGGCACCAAACCGGTAAGTGCGACCGCCACCGGGGAGCTTGGAACTCCATAGTGGGAGCCAATGATAGATAAAGATAAGGCACCAGCCCATTCAACAGGGACTAGAGGGAACCTTGAGGCCTCCTTTGTCTTGGCCAGGGAAAGAGAACCTGGAAGATAGACCAACAGTGGTCATAAAGGATATGGTGAACATAGGTTCAGCTGGGACCCCACAGGTAGTGCATCTGCAGGTACAGAACAAGGGGAGCTCAGCAGGCATCCAGCCAAGTCAAGGCCACTTCAGGAGAGTCGAAGAACCAGGTCACATCTTTATTGAAGATCCTCAGCTTGCTGTGAAACAGAAGACTGTAAGTGAGGCCCTTATCACATTGGTGTTTGCGAACTTCAGCGCCGACGATGTTGGACCTCAGGAGAGTAGTCTGGGAACATGGAGATCTTGTTGTTCTCGAAGGTCAGATGCTGCTTGTTCCTGGCCCAAGCGAATATCATATCTCTATCTTGATAGTTGCGCAACTTTAGGAGAAAAGAGCGTGTCGGAGCTCCGGGGAGCATGGGGCACCCTGTGAGCCCTCTCCATGATGAAGGTAGGAGGCAGGTTTTCTACGCCCAGCAATGTAGTGAGAAATTGCTCCACAAACTCTGCCTGCCAGAGGCCTTCAGCCATCTCAGGTAGGCCCAGGATCTGCAAATTATTGTGGTGGAGCCGATTTTCTGTGTCGATAGCCTTGTCTTGGAGGGCTTTTACCTGCCTCTGGAGAGCATGAAGGTCCCTGGAGTCCACACTAATGGTATCCTCGGCCTGGGATATTTGGCCCTCCCCCTCAGACAGGCAAGATCTAAATTTCTCCATGTCATGGTGGATCAGGCTGATGTAGGTGGAGAGGAAGTCTATCTTTGCCATGAGTGACTACTTACAGGATGTTATGACAGCAAGGAGATCAGTGCTGGTCCAGAGCTGGAGGAGTCTGTGTCTCGCCCACATGACCGCCACTGTCTGTTTCGCAGGCAAGATGGCTGCCACTGAAACTGAGCAGGGAGGAACAGAGGATGAGCGGGTAGTACGCTCTAAAGAGGAAGGGCCAAAAGAGGATGGAGAAGTGAGTGGCAGTCGTGGGTGAAGGACCGGAGCGGGTCTGGATGGTAGATAGCGCCTGCAGGATGAAGTTTCAGGATGGTAGACAAGGATCTCCTCGCAAAGTGAGGCTTATCTGCTTCGCATCCCGGCCATGCCCCCACATACATTTAGGTTTAGTTTTGCATAAATAAATATCCAGTTCTACAACTTGTTTAAAACAATTGTGATAAAAATAAAAAGCACACTGCATAAGAAATGTGTTAACATTTACCTGTCTCGCTGCCTGTGCTTCTTCACCCTCTTCCAGAGTTACACCCAATCGCAGAATCTTCAGCACATATACCTGAAATTAATTTAAAGGACTAACTTTCTCCTTCTGTCTAAAGGTGTAATCAACATTGCAGTAAGTGAAGGGAGTGTACTGAAGCATGAGAAGGTCCTTCCACCTATAAATCATACATAGTATGACGTTATGTGCAGTAACCCATAACCAATCAGAATTCATTTCTTGCTGGAAAAGTGTTTTTGGTTTCTAGGTTGATTGCATTCTTACTTATCAAATAAGCCTCCATCTTCAGATTTTACATTATTGTAGCACCCTCCTAATTAGGCTGCTAGAGGGTTATTTACTAAAACTGTAGAGAGCACAATCTCATACAGCTCTGCATAGAAAGCAGTCAGCTTACATATTTTATTGCCAAAGTGTAATTGAACAAGCCGAAGTTGGAAGCTGATTGTCTACCATGCACATCTGTACCAGATTCTGAGTGCAGTGAGTGAGTTTTCGTAAATCTTCCCCCTAGTGTCTAGGTAAATTTAGTTTTTTGCTTCCATACAGTAAGGAGTGCAGTGATCATATGCTTTTGGCTGTATTGGTTTCTGCTGGTAACGACTGAACTATTTTCCTCTGCATCCCACTGAATTGCAGAATATAGTGCGTGGAAGAGTCTGACCCTGGCCTGCAGATGCATGCACTGTCTATCCCTGGTCAGTAGAGTGAGTAAACAGTAGGGGGCTGAGAGAGGTATTAATAGGCTGGGGCCTGGAAAAGTATTCCCTTGTTTCTGGGGGAGTAAGAGCCAGCCCGAGGGCTGAGGCACCCTTGGGTTAGCATCTACAGCACTGAAGTAATCTTTTTGGGGGCCCAGCTACAGTTAAAGCTCAGGGACCCATGTCCAGAGTACCCTGAAGCAGTGCGGGAAGTTCCATAGGGAATCCAGGCTGCAGGCACCAAGTATAGAGACTAGCGGGTGCTACAGGAGGCATTACAGTACCCAGGGCACAGTGATTACTAGCCTTAAGGATTCTAGAGACTTTCCTTGCCACCTTTGGGAGAGTTCATTACAGTTCGACTCAGGACTATACTCCAGTCAAGGTGTTCCTGCTTTGAAGTTCATTTAACCTTTACATTCAAGAGGGTGGTTACACCCTGAAGGAGCAGACCGGCTTTAGTGTCCTTTGTTACATTTCTGTTAGTTCCTTTTGGAGTATCCCAAGGCTTGCCCTTACCCCATCCAAGTTAAACAGCAAATAAATTGTATAAGGAAATGCAAGACTTGTTTTCTGACTTGAGTGACTGTGAACTACTCTGTGTCTGGCTGCCAGAGAAGGGTTCCTGGGATCAAACAGCCTGGAGTCTGGAGTTTGTGTTTCATTATTATTAAACATTTATAATCTAAACTAATTACAGGCATACCTCAGTTTACAAATTGAATGCGTTCTCCGGGACGTTTTGTATTGAGAAAAGTTCGTAAACCGAAACACGGTTTCCCATAGGAATGCATTGAAAACCAATTAATCCGTTCCGGAGGTCAGAAAAAAGTCAAAAAAGTTTTATCTGTTCAAAACTCTTTATGAAGTGTACTTTAAAGGCATAAATACTGTACAGGGACATGATTAAAAAAATGTGCATTGAAAACCAATTAATCCGTTCTGGAGGTCAGAAAAAAGTAAAACAAAGTCTTAAATGTTTAAAACGCTTTATAAAGTGCACTTTAAAGGCACGGGGCTGCGCTATAAACCTCAATGGCACAATGCATCCTGGGGAAACTTACTTCGTATTGCGAAAAAAATTTGTAACCCGAGGCATTATTTTCAATGGATTTTCATTCGTAAACTGAAAATTACATTAACTGAGGTAGGCCTGTATTCACTTTTAGCATGGAAAGAAGCACAGATGGGTCTGACTTGAACCGTATTCAGGAATGTCAGTAATAGATTAACATAGGGAATGTGTAAGAAAACAATACATGTCATGCTGTTGTTGATCAGCAAAAAACAAAATACAATACACAGAGATGAGGGAGCTCCTCTTTGCAGGTATGTCAATAAGCCAGTGTAGGAGATCTGAATTCTGACAACATCTGAATCTTGGTATTCAAAAAGTAGCCTTTTGGCATCATAAGAATTTTGGAGATATTGATTACTCACGGCAAATAGGCTGCTCAATTTGCAAGGGAATTTTGTGAGAATTCAGTTTGCAAACAATACCAAATCATGTGCAAAGAAAATAGAAATACAGTACATTAGCCTGCACTTGATTGGACTATGGAAGTCAGCAGCGCTAAATTGCAGGGTAAATTCCCTTGCAAATCCAAAGTGCATTTTCCTTGCAGAGTGAACAGCCTGTTTTCCTTTACCAAATCATCTCCATTGTCTTCTGATTGCCATAAAGTTCACTTAAGATACAATCAATAGGTTGTACTTTTTTGCAGATGGAGTATGATCAGTGAATGAAGTACAACATGAATCCTAAATGGTCAATATGGAACACTGCACAGTGTCATACTTTAACTAAACAAACCAGTTTACAAAAATCTGTGTGATGTAACAAGGCAGCCTTTTATGTTCTTAGATTCTGATGATATCAGAACCCAGATACCTATTTATAACCTTGCAATTGCTGCCAGGCTTGTTGTCATCCCTTGAGAGCTGTGAAGTGGAGGTCTCCAATCTCAATGGATGGTGCCGGGTGTCCTATTGCTTAACACCATTATGTGCCCTGCACCCTTGGTTTCTCCTGGCATTCCTTAACAAGGCCCAAGCTAGACCTATAACTGCTGCCTCTGACACTACAGTTTAATCGTGGTGTGCAATATTTTATCCATACTTAAAAAGGTTATGCAATGATCCAAATACATCATACATGTCACAGTTTGACTACACAATGAACTTTACATTTACCAAAGCCATGTAATATGAGGACTGATCTAATCTATCCATTCCCTGGTACTACTTTCTGGTAGCTCTAAAGGAGTTTGTACAATCAGTTTGTAATATGCTGTATGTGATGACCTTATGTCTGTGTATCTTCCATTATAGAATGATAGTTACTTGGATCCACTGAAAATTATTTTATGTGGTTAATCTGTAATCCCCTCCTCCTTTGGTAACATCCAGCAGCCTTTTCCACAGTTTAATAATATTTCCATAGTGAAAACGGGTGGTCTGAGGCTGTTTTAGTATCTCCAGGATGTGGAGAGAGAGCACAGTAGTTAAGATTTAATGAATTTCTGGTGGAACTATAAAGGTATACATCATTTGTATGTACAAGCTCAGCATGTTTCTAGTCAGTGAGACTAGGAAATTCTTGGGACTGGCACTGAAGGTTCTTCATTGAATTACCTTTACTCACTGCTATTTATGGGCCCCACCATTGCTAGCAGAAGACAATGGCTACTATCACATCAGGAACATTTAACATCTCAGGATTCAAGTTGCTAATTACATAATATATATAGGGAGCTGATAAGTCAACAAGTCTTTTTCCCCCTCCTGCTACTGGTGTTGCAGTTACATTATTATTATTTCATACTGTTGAAATATGTCTGAACTCAGAGTGTCAGAGGTGTTAGGGTAACCATTATCAAGCAGCCCCTGCGGGGGTAGCACTACATTCTCTATGCTGTGTATTTGACTATCCTGACCACTGCACTCTTTATATTGTACAGGAGTTGCTGGTTGCTAAGTAGTCTTTGGCTATGTCAAGGAGGTTTACGAGAGGGGTATTAGAGGGAACAGAGACAACAGTAAGAAAGTACCCTTCATCGTGATGGAAACAGGATGAAGAGTATAAACATCACAAGCCTTTCATCTGTTATTGTGGTACCATACAATTATAAAAAAGGTGTGAAACTTATGGTGTGATTGAATTCTGGTGGTGAGGTTGTCTGCAGATAAAAGATCCAACACATCTCCCGCTGAAGGACTCTTTCTTATTGAAATCCCCACCACTAGAAACAACCAGGATCCGATCAAGTGCTGCAACTTTAACTACTGAGGCATCCCCAGAATAATTAAGCCCTACATGGCATCCTATAGGTGTGGATAACATATGATTCTTATTGAATTATTTATGATCCTTAATTTTGCTCCAGAAAGGATGCTTGGTTTTGCAAACATAAAAGCCCACACAACTTTTAGTGAAAAAGGTCTTCCTAAACTTGAATTTCCAGAATTAAAAATTACACTAAAGTACACCAGTGTGTGCTAAATTCTCCTCCAAAATGCAATACATCTCTATGCAAGTGAAACACAACACACTTACCAGACTTCCATGACCTCCTATTGCTAAGTAGGTCTAAATAAGCTCTGTATAAATACGGCTCCACATCTTGGCTCTAACATTCACTGTTCCACTTTACACTTACATGACAAGTATACTCCTGAAGAAGTCCAATGGATGAAATGCACTGAGTGGGCAGGTACATGTGATATCAGACATTATCAGGAATTCAAGACTCTGCTGCTCTGCTGGGATTATTCAGCATCAGTGCACAAGCCTAATACTGTATACCAGTGCGGTTACAGCACCCACAAATGTAAGTTGTTCTATGCTTTGTTTAATAAAGGGTTCTTTATGGGGTTTTTTTTTTTTGGGGGGGGGGGGCATTTTTCTAGGCTTGCCATGTGAGTGAAAAATAGAACTGTGAATATTAGAGCTGGGATGGAACAGGTGGATCTGTATTTACAGTGTATGGAATGTATTTAGATCTACCTAGCAAAATGAGGTCATAGAATGTGGTAAGTGAGCAGTGCTTCAGGCACTTCCAGTGGAGGTATATTGCACTTTGAAGAAGAACTGAGCACACACTGGAGTACTTTTGTGTGATCATTTATGGTGGAATTTTTAGTTTGGGAGGACCTTTTTTTTACTAAAAGCTGTGAGGATTTTATGTTAATATTATAGATGTTAGCTTATCACAAATTGATTGTTATTTGGCACTTGTTTTCACAGTGATATAAGGAAGTGTTTTTTGATCTCTGTAGCCCTGGGTATTGTTGTAAGTCGTATGTTTTTAAAAAAGTTTCTTTTTCTCACACCCGGAATTCTCTGCAGCATACAATGTGCCACTTAGTTATTTTCCTCTAGAAACCCAAAGCTTAATCCGCCCAATCAGGAAAAAATTATCAATGGCTCTGACAGACACACTAGATGCCATGCAATAATGTAGAATTGCCAGCTTATTTGTATAAAAAAAAGTTCATATTATTTACTAAGGAAATGTGGATGGCCTCAAAAAACTACCTGAAATGTATATTATAATCAATGTGCACACAGTTAGCCCTAGATCATGCAAAATATTATTATCGAAAATGAAAGCATTTCACCTCTCAGGTACACATTTCTTTGGCTAAATTGTCTTAGGAAACATGTCACTCTGCGTAGCAACACAGAGGCCTCTTTACATAGTTAAAGCTACTGACTGGCAAAATCCCACTTACTATGGAGAACATATTCATGTGTTGTATATGTTCTCCCCTCGTTTACTTGGGTTTTCTTCTGTGTGTTCCAGCTGTAATCCACAAAAGCTGAATTCATTTTGACTTCTGACCAAACAGCCAATAGAGAAAATAGTTGTGTGTCTATATGACTGGGCAAGGGTTGTTGGACTGTAAATTCCTATGGGGCAAGAATTGGGGTAGATGGATGCATGCATAATGTAAAATGCTCTGTCATTCTTTGGTGTCATATAAATACATGAAATAAAACAACATGATGAACCATTTCCAAGTGTAACGTGCAGAGTTTTGTCTGTGGCTGTTTTATCTTATGTAGATCAGATATTCTAGGCATTAAGTTCATTAAACATTAGATTCATCAAACTACATTAGGAAACAATCATAACCTAAAGCCATTTCACAAAAAATGACTGCCAAGAAAAAAACCCCAATATATTTAAAGGATAAGTAATGTTTTAGGTAGATAAATGTGGATTTGATTTTAATCTGGCATCTTACAGTATAAAAATATATTGAATTCATTTTGTAAAGCGCTGCGCAAACTTTTGGTGCTATATAAATCCTGTATAATAATAATATTAATAATAATATCTTAACCTAAAAACATTAACTACAATTGGAATACCAGATTTGGGTGAACAAATTTTACTGTGGACACATATGTCATTAACATGTTTGGGTGCTAGTTACAGGAGCTTCTAGTTTCAGACTTGCCACAAACCTCATGGCTGATTGTGGTCTATGATTATGTGTATGCCATGTTTCAAAATCAAAATAGTTTAAGCAGATCATGGTACCATTTTAAAACACATCAACTTTTCTAAACTTAGAAAGCTCATGCAATGTATCATAATCTGAGTTTTGTGTAATTCCCTGTATAATTAAAGTGTTATTAAAACCCACAACAGTACAATCAGTCTGTATATGCAGTAAAGCATGCTTGTTATACTCACCATGGAACCTAAGGGGTTAATCCTCTGCATTGTGTAAAAAGGCTGTTTGATCCTTTCTTCTCTGCCCCTCCTCTTGTTGAAATGACCACCTGTTACAGAATGAACCTGTGGTCACATGCACATGCTCATTTTGGTGTGTATGGCTAGAGAGGTTTTTTTTTTTCTTGGGAAGGTGGATGTGATCAGCACAGGGCCAATCAGCACTGTACAGACAGAGGGTCAGAGGTTTCATATCCTCCTAGGGTGTAAAGAAAACTCCTCCTACAAGCTTTAACCAGTGCTCTACTGAAGTCAAAAGACTGCTCTAGCTGCTGATGAGAAAAGGTTTTCAACAGTTTATATCTACTAAAATAATTTCATTTCCATGTTCTGTGTACTGTAGGAGACCAGATATAGTGAATGCAGGTTTATGGGTTTAGTATCACTTTAATCTACAAAACACCTCATTAGGAATGTGCTTCATGAATCATATGCTAAATAACTTATTTTATTCCACTAACACCAGTCACATTAAAACCAATGCAGCTTTGAATTTCAATGATGACTCCTAGAAAACTCTTAGTGCTATTTTTTTTTAACATGTGACTTTATGTATGGCAGACTCAGCAGAGAGCCTACATTGGATTAGCCTGATGCATCACAAGCAGGGATTCTCAGATTACTGGTCTATTAAAAAAATAAAAAAAGCAAACAAACCGGTATACTGCAGCAATATCTGAAGAAAAATTGGGATACTGAGCAGGTAGGTACTGTATGCTTCATAAATTCATCTTTCGAGTTAATGTTTAGGCAGAAACATGTTACTTTATCTAGTGAACAACTTCACATGTAAACACTTTTTCTTTGGGGCAGATTATTTTTTTTTCTTTTCTGAAAAATGTTTCTTCACTGTCTTAAAGTAGGACTAAAGTACAAAAAAACTGACTGTAGCTGTACTTGCCTAGGGACCTGCCTAGTTTCTAGAACCTCTACTGAAAGCCATAAAATTCTTACCTGCCATTCCTTAGGCTGGCCATACACTATACAATTTTCTTCCAATTTTTTGTCCAATTTTTGCCTAATTTCCTTTATATTTACCTTCAACTGTGTAGTGCAAGGGCCTGCCTAATTGGATACAACTGAAAGTGTTGTTTAGGTTTGACCTCGTATTATATGGTTATTGGTAAATCTAAAGCAACATTCTCAAGAAAATTGCAAAATGTATGGCCAGCCTTAGGGGCTGTCTTTGATTCCAACTAGAATGCATGCCCATACCTGCTATTTTTAGGTTTCACGTACCCAAGGCCAGCTGTGTGAAACAGAGGCACTGATTGGCATTTAAGAAAGGCAGTGTCTTTGCCTAACACATAACCCCCCCTGGGCCATGGCTGAAAGTCATAAATAGCAGGGTCAGCCACAATTCAGATGCACTCAAATATTTTTTGAACCCCTGACTATTACGCCTACAGCAATTGAGCTTGTTGAAAATGTTATTCAAAAGCTATGGGCACTAATATGGATTAAGTCTCCTTTGTAGCTATAATAGCCTTCACCCTTCTGAGAAAGCTTTACACAAGATCAAGTGTGTCTGTGGAAAATTGTGCCTATACAACCAAAGGAACGTTTTTCAGATCAGGTACTGATGCTGGATGAGAAGACCTAGCTTCTAATTAGTGTTCCAATTTATACCAAAGGTGTTCAGTGGCGTAAAGGTCAGGGCACTGTGCAAGATACTTGAGTTTCTTCACACCAAATGTATTAAAGCACGTCTTTATAGACCTGACTTTGTACACAGGGACAGAGTCATGCTGCAACAGAAAAATTACTTCCCCAAACTGCTGCCACAAGGTTGGATGTTCACTATTGCCCAAAATATTTTTGTATACTGCACTAGCGGCAGCCTTTACTGGAAATACCTGAACTCAATAATGTGAAGAAGTGTCTGCATACTTTCGACAATAAAGGTAGGTGTTATGGCCAATTGTCCACAAACTTATGACCATATAGTGTAGTTGAATGTGAATGTTGATTTAGGAAGCTGAAAGAGAAAGAGTTACAAAGCACGAGCAAAGGAAGTACACTCACAGTGACCCTCTGGGGTGCTCTCTAAATTCTTGCTGTGGATTGGAAAGAACTCAGATTGAAGTATAACTGAAGGCAAAACCTTTTTTCTTTCATTTTAGATACAGTAAGTGGTGTTGTAACCACTGTCAAATTTTCTTGCCATCTGTGTCCCATTGGGGAGATTTCCCTTCATTTCGTTTCTCAAAACAGGAGGTGAGAAGAAATTCCTCCAAAGTGAGGGAATCCCTGGTTGCCACCATGGTCATTAGTGTTTACATTGGAAGATTTTCCCATTATAACTGTTCTGGGGACAACCCAGAATTACTAAAAAAATACTTTCATTTTTGATGATATCAGTAAGCATAACAAGTAGAGAGGGCGAAACTCCATTACCATGGAAACAGGCAGCAATAAAATAATCTTATTCCACTCTATACAAAACTAAAAAAAAGGTTTTTCCTATAGTTATACTTTAATGTGAACTTTCTAATTTCATCACAGTTGGCAATGATAGTTAGATAATGTAACTTTTACACTGCTAAAGTTTATTTCTAGGCAAAATCTTTTTTTGTTTTGTTTTGAAAAGAGGGGGCAAGGAGTAGACCCTCTGTCAAGATTTTATTGGTGCCTGTGTCTTCTCTGGGAAGATTTGTCCTCTTGATTAAACTGGTAACCATTGTCACTGAGAAACAGATGAGGGGAAATAAAAATGTTAGAGTTGTCTTCAAAACAACAGGTAAAGGGTAATCTCTTAACCACTTGCCCTCCTGAGGATTTACCCCTTCCTAACTAGGCCATTTTTTTGCATTATGGCGCTGTGTTATTTTAACTGACAATTGCTCGGTCATGCAACACTGCACCCAAATGGAATTTACGTCCTTTTTTTCCCATGAATTGAGCTTTCTTTCGCTGGTATTTGATCGCCTGTCCGTTTTTTATTTTTTGCACTATGAAAAAAAGATGACTGACAATTTTGAGAAAAAAAACAATATTTTTGACTTTTTGCTATTAAACATGTCCAGTAAAAAAAATTTAAAAATCAAATTTCGTCATAAATTTAGGCCAATATGTATTCTGCTACATGTGTTTGCTAAAAAAAATTCCAATACGTGTAAATTAATTGGTTTACGTGAAAGTTATAGCGTTTAAAAATGGCGGTATAGATACTGGAATTTTTTTTTCTTTTACTAGTAATGGCGTCGATCAGCGACTTATAGCGGGACTGCGACGGGCATTCTGACACTGGGGGGGAACGGACTTTGTGTCACTGACATCCTCAGTGACACCAATACAGTGGTCAGTGCTAATAAAAAGCACTGACACTGTACTAATGACATTGGGCAGGAAGGGGTTAACATGAGGGGCAATCAAAGGATTAACTGTGTGGTGGGAGTATTACTGGGGGCTGGTGTGTTGGTGCTTCCCTGTAAGCACACTGCTGGTAAACAAATCATCCCTCCTTCCCGTCGGAGATGCTCGGTAATCACCAGTCGCCGGCAGGGAATCACCGGCCGGGACCTAGTGATTGACAGCCCAAACGCAAATGGCACGTGCCCCCTACCCGGAAAGACAAAATCACGTATATATATATGTGATTTTGCGTATCCCTGCCGCCCTGTAGCAGTATATCTGCTATAGGGCGGTTGGGATGCGGTTAATGAGGACACCTGTTTCTAGAACAACTGTCTAAGAGGGGTATTTCCTCCCCTATAGCCATTTGGGATGGGGGGGGGGGGGAGTGGGCTTAGGGTGGTGGGGGCAAAAGGTTAAGATAACTTTGTGGGAAGGTTTCTGTATCTTTTAAAGGCTGCCATAAAACATTCTGAACCTTCTTTGGTGTCTTCTTAATTACTTTATAGACTTAGAGCCAACTTTTTTTTACATCTCAGTATTCTAATTATAAACAGTGTCCATTAAAGATCATTTTATGGCATTTAAAATAAAGCTTTAATATACCCCATTTAATAACATTTATAGAAATCAGTATGTTGAATATGGAGCTCTGTTCTGATCTTAATATATTAATATACAATAAGACAACTATACTTATGGTCAGTTCATTTAACACAATTTTTATAAAGAAATATATCTTACAATAAACATTATTAATAGATTATGAAAGTGTAAAATATTTTGAATATTAACTCAGCAAATATTCTAGACAACTATAAAAAAAGTATCAAAAATGTACCTTAATACCCGTTTTCCAGCACACAGTGTTTTAGTGTCTTATTAGTCCATAAACAGTGACATTTTAATACAAGTTCACCTGACTTTTCTTCTGGTCAGTGTGTTAGTAAAAGTTCTAGTATTAGAAGCTTTATTTGCTACTGCATGTCTACTCCTTAGATAATGCATTGTGTTCTGCACTATAAGCTCAGAGGTTTTGCTCCGAGATCTAGTAATATTTTTCTCTTGACACTTTTTTTGCAAACTGTTTTTTGTCATACTTTGATTTCTTTTTTGGGGATTGACTGAGACAAACTGTGACTTTACCAGTCTTTTCTTATGATCTTGAACTGTAATCTCATTTCTCTCGTTTCTCAGTTTCTGTTTATTTGGCTGTCGAACTCGACCAAAAGATTTGTTTGATTTTGGAAGAACTGAAGAAGATTTTTTGCTTGGCCGTTTCCTACATGTGGATACTCCTTTTGCTTGTTTTCCTAAATTTTTCACCATCCTGTGGGGATTATGTCTGGATTGTACAGCATCTCTAGATTCTATCTGTGACTTCCTATTTCTGGCGGATGAATTATGAGGATCTTTTGTGATCAACTTCTGCTGTTTCAAAGGTTTACTTTGAGATTTTGAAAGCAAGATACTGTGTTGGTTATCTTCCTTGGCCTTGGTGTTAACTGCTTTGCATGGAGAAATGGTAATGTGTGCATATGGTATTTCAGAATGCCCTGACTTTACAAAGCCAGTACCTATGTATTCTGAGTTCACAGATGATCCACTCCCCTTTATGCTGGAGCTTAAATCCTTTCCCTTTACAGATCCAAAGTGTAAAGAAGCAGCAGAACAACTGCTCAAAGACTTCTTAGAGGTGCTTGATTCCTTTTGTTCAGGATCTACTTTATCAACATTTCCTTCACTACTAAGACTTCTGAACAGCTTTCGAACACAGAGTGCCTTGCTACTTATTCCTCGTACTGAGTTTCTGGGAGGGGTTTTGAGAATACGATTAGTCAAAGGGTCATAATACTTCAGAGGTGACTGCTTATATTTATAAAATATTGAGTCCCTACTGTCGGTTGAGCACTGATTACGACTTCTCCTATAAGTACTTGGCTTTATATCTGGGTGTGAGAGAACATATACCATTGTCTTGGGTTGTAATGGAGTTAAAATTTTGGTGTATGATTCTGGAAGTTTTAAAGCACACATTCTAGTTTTCATGTCTGGAGTCTTTTCCTCCTCCAGGTCATCAAAAACTCCCTGTGATTCATTTTTCAGGACTTTCTTTTTTACCACCGGATAGTTGACCAAACTTGTCTGAGTACCATGGCTGACTTTTACAACTTGGCATCTGGAAGCTTGCCTCCACACTCGTTTGCAAGGTTTAGGAAGCTTAGATTTTAAAAGTCTTTCTGATTTAATACTAACTGTATCAGGGTGATGGTCTTCACAAAAATCTTCGAATAATGGCAGCAAATTTATTTTTTGGGATTCATCTAAGTCCTCTGTCTTTGTCTCTACTTTTTTCTCTATTTCTCTGCTCTTATGTTTTCTCTTAGAGCCCACATTCACAGAACAATCGTCTTCGAAGTAACAATGGAACTTTCCCTTCCTAAACTCTTTGACTAGGGCTTCAATTTTTAAATCATCTTCATACATTACTTGGGACCAAGTTTTACCAACAAATGATGGAGGGATATGAGGCAAAGCTGGAAGAACTTCCTCATCCTGTTCGTGTTTTATAGCCTGTACTTCATTTGTTGGGCTTTCACGCAGGATACATTTAAGTTTTGATTTGTACTCTTCATCAATATTTACATCAGACTGTTTGTGCAAGTCTAAATTTGTTATTGCGACTTTTAAGTGGTCTTCTTTTAACTCTGAAGGTGCAACACAATCAAAACTTAGAGTAGAATCTCCAGTAATGGATGGGACATTTAAGGACAATACACTTTCTTCATCTTTTTCTGTTGTCTTGTCTGATGAAGATTCATGGCAGTATTTTTTGATTACTGCCTCAATGATTTCATTTACTAAGGTTCCATTATCTTTGCCCAAGTGAATCCCTTTGTTCTTGAAGAGGGAAAATCCTTTACATTTTCCATCATTTTTCATTTTGTTTGATTCATTACATAGCTCATGATCCCTGAGAAAGCATTCCTTGTTTTCCTGAGGTTTGAAAATCCTTTCATTCTTAAACAAAGCGCCTGAGGTTAGATGATGATAGCTGCCTTGGAAATTGAACTGGCTGTTTTGTAAGTCATTTGTAGGGTTTTTTGATGTTGGTATACCTAGGCACTTTTTACATTTCTCATAATTTGTCTCTCTCTGATTAGTAGACCCTGAACAATGCGCATGCGGAGTTTCAAAGGAACTGTTATTTGCAGTCAACTGGCTAGTAGAATATAAAGGTAAAGTGCTATAGTGAAAAGTGTGAGGTATGGTGTTTACCGTTTTATGTAAGGCTTTTTGGCAAGTAGTCAGAGGACTTCTGCAAATGCTTTGTTGGTTTTCCCCAGTTTTGGAACACTGGCCCTCTTTGGGGTTTGTGTTGTGTGATTGTGTGAATGTTTTTTCATTGCAATTGAACCTTGATCTATATGATTCAGAGATACAATGTTTGTCCAAGCCAGTTAGTCTGCCACTACTGGAAACAGCACCCTGATTTTCCTGTAAGAGAGTACAAGTTCTGTCTTCGCATGAGGAAGTAAGAACATTAACTTCTGGGATATCATCATATGTTGGTCTGAAAAAGACAAAAATGAATAATTTGTTTATTAAATTGTATCTAAACCCAGGAGCAAAAAAATATATATATTGCAGTTTACCAGTCCTTAGATGAGATTTAAAGTTTTTTTTCTCTTTATTTTCACCTAGTGATTCTGCCAGTAATGTGCTAGGGTGACAACATGTACTCATTGTACTGCATCTGTGAATCAGCAGTGCTGTGACCCAAGGCTGTCCACTCCTTAATTTGACTAAAGAACACCCCTCTCCTCTTCTCTATAACACAGGGGGGATATGTTCTGTAGTCCAGCCTTTTTTAACCAGGGGGTGCCCTCGGGGTCTTTGCAGGGCCTTGGCAAAATGCCTAAACATTGCCTCAAACTACCCAAAAATGATGTACATGCCAGTGGATCAGTCAAGCCTGCCTTTGGGATCACGTTAGCTGAGTGAGAGAGAAAAAAAAGAAACACTGGAATACTAGTAAATGCCAGTGCGCTGAGGTGAATTTTCTTTGTAAGAATAAATCACCTGTAATGTCGGTTGTCCTACATGTGTGGATGCTGCTGCATTTGGTAAAAGTATTAGTTTAATTTTTACATTTTAAAATGGGGTGCCTCGAAAAAGTTTGAGAAACACTGCTGTACTCTACAAAACAGAACTGGGAGAAGTTAATAACACGCTGCTTGAAATGTCAATGCAGCACAAGCAGAATGAAGAATAAGTTAGGAAATCTGAGTTCTCTATTATGTACACTTGCCTGCATATGTTTTAGCTCACAATGCCAATATAGGATTGCAAAAAGCAATGGAATCTAACTGAAACTCCTACTATTAAGTTGATACTAGTGTGTAGGGGATTATAATAAATTATTATATCTTTGGATTTTAGGTAATAACCCAGAATAATTTAAAAAAAACCATTTAATGAATTTTACTATTTGGCCATATAAAAAAACCTTAATTACAACATCCTTGAGACACATAGTAAAGCAATCCTCCGTAGCCTCCCTAGCGGTCTGATTATGTCAGTATTTCTGTGCTCAAAGCGGTACATTTTTTTGCATGGAAATATGTATTTTTTTTATTGCAGGCCTGTAATTTTTAGGAATAACTCACTGAAATCTGTCCGAACAAGAGTCTAGTAAACATCCTGGGTATGTTAAAATTTGAAACACGAAATCATAAATGATAATTTAATAAATAATCATAAAAAATAATAATATAATAATAAATGTAATTCAATATTATAATCAAACCAAAAACACTGAAATTTGAAATATAGCGCCACGTTTGCACATCACTGAGCAAAGTCGCAAAATCCTTTTCAGTGTCTGATGACGAATTTCCCCATGAATCATTATCACTAAATTCTGCAAGCGGTTCTAATTTACTATCGCTGTTCTCTAGCTGGTCTTAAACCTCTTTTGACCTAAAGGGACGCTTTTTGGACGCCATGGACATTTCTCAGTTTCTAGGCAGAAAGAATGGTAAAAATGCAGGCAGGGCACAGGACAAAGCACTAGGAACAAAATGTATGTGAAATGGTTTGATACAGTAATGTTTTACTATCTGATTTTAGTGTATTTAGTCAATTTCACTTTTTCACATTGTTAAATTTCCTGCCGTTCCATCTCCATACATCCTTACGTCGCATTGAACAGAACCCAGAAGACAGATGCCGGCATTGGACGGAGGACATTGCCAGGGACACTGCAGGAGGTACATCGCGGGAGCGCAGGACAAGGTAAGTGAAGAAGAGATCCCGGAGCAACGCTGCAAGGTATTCCCGAGTGTAGCTCGGGGTTACCGCTTGAGGTGCTAAAACTTTACCCCGAGCTACACTCGGGAATACCTCCAGGGAGGTTAACAGTCATAGGCGGCATTTTACTGACACCTATCATCACTCTACTTTCTTGTTCTTTTCTCTCTTACACTCCTAAACCACCTCCTTCTGTCAAACAAGCATGCTGGAAAACCATCAGCTGACCATCATCCGATCAGCCAATGGCTGCGAGCACTGAGCAGTGTGTCCTGACGGGGAATGGTCCCCCTGTCAGAACACAAACATTGCTTGTGTTAGTACAGTGAGCGATAAGGTTTTTTGTTTTTTTTTTAGTTCAGCACACTGGGTTGAATGAAAACAAAACCTATAGTGTGTACCAGGCTTTAACCTCCCTAGTGGTATTCCCGAATGTAGCTCGGGGTAAAATGTCAGTGCCAAAAGCGGTAACCCCGAGCTACACTCGGGCTTACCATGCGGCGCTGCATAGGGAGTCCCTGCAGAGCTTACCTTGTCCTTCGCTCCCGCGATGTGTCCCCTGCAGCGTCCCCGGCCATCTCCTCCGGCCAATGCCGGCATCCGGCTTCTGTGTTCCGGCCCCTGTGACGTCGGGACGTACGGGTGCCGCCGCCGGAGGGAAATTTGAAAATTTAAAAAAATTTCATTTTTTTCAAAACAAATTTTTCATAGTAAAACATTTCACATACATATTGTCCCTAGTGCTTAGTCCTGTGCCCTGCCTGCATTTTGTCTGTTCTTTCTGCCTGGAAACTGAGAAACGTCCATGGCGTCCAAAAAACTGTCCCTTTAGGTCAAAAGCGGGTTTAGATCAGCTAAAGAACAGCGATAGTAAATCAGAACCACTTTCAGAATTGAGTGATAATGATTCGTGGGTAAATTCGTCATCAGACACTGAAAACGATTTTGCGACTTTGCTCAGCAATGTATGAACTTGGCGCCATATTTCAAATTTCAGTGTTTTCGGTTTGAGTATATTATTGAATTAAATGTATTATTATTATATTATTATTTTTTATGATTATTTATTAAATTATAATTCATGATTTCGTGTTTCAAATTTTATCATACCCGGGATGTTTAATAGACTCTTGTTCGGACAGATTTCAGTGAGTTATTCCTAAAAATTACAGCCTACAATAAAAAAAACTACATATTTCCATGCAAAATAATGGTACCGCTTTCAGCACCAAAAATCTGAAATAATCATACCGCTAGGGAGGTTAAAGAACAAAGCATTTCTTCAAAAACTGTTGGTGGATAATTTAAAAAAAATCACTCTCAGCTGAAAACTAAGATTATTTTCTAGGCAGAAGAGGGCTAATTTATTAGAGATAGTGGGCATAGTTTGACAGTGGTCAGCTGGACAGGAAGTGAAGGGAAATCCAACTAAAGGTTCAAAGAGATAGATACATTAGCCACACACCATATGGTACATGTAACCATTTTACTTATAGGAGTGCTGAAGTGATCTAACCGATGGCACAATCATTCATGAATAAAAAGGTGTATATTTAGATATGTCTAGATATATATCTAGTGTGTCTAGATATAGTTAATTAGGTCCATCCATTATAAAGGACGTCAGTTTTCACTAGCATGATCAGCACAAAAAGCTAATGTTTCATGACCATGCTGTGTCCCTATATTAAGGTAGCATGATAAAAAACCCTTTCCCACCCTATTCAAACAAAAAAACTTGACTGCACTTCCACTTAAGTTCTAAAAATGACTCGCCTGTTTTGAGTGGGGAAGGTATGTTTTATAAAAAGACAGAGTGTTAGGCATGTACAACTCTTACCTAGTATCGTGGTAGTTTTGAGGATGGTAGAGATGAACATCCTGCAAGAATCGCTCCATCAATGTGCTTGTACTGAATCGGTTCTTATGTAGCTTGGATATTCGTCTGTGCTGGTCACTTGCAAGGTGCTAGAGAGAAGATTAAACATTA
Source organism: Staurois parvus (assembly GCF_062004578.1). NCBI lineage: Eukaryota > Metazoa > Chordata > Amphibia > Anura > Ranidae > Staurois > Staurois parvus. Next base: position 15,349,582 of record NW_028317807.1, on the reverse strand, counting down.
AATATAGTCAATTAAAATACATTACCACAAGGTATAAAAAAATACAAATGCTAAATAAAATGTACTTCTGTATCCCTTAACCACCCTAATACTTGTACCAGCATGTTATACCACTTTCCTTTCCAGGCCATTTTTCAGTTTTCAGTGCTGTAATAGTTTGACGGACAATTACTCACTAATGCAACAATGTACCCAGATAAGTACAATATTCTACCCTTTTTTGTGACAGATAGCGCTTTGATTTGGTGGTATTTAATAATAATTGTTTTTTTTTCCACTATATGAAGAAAAAAAGCCTCAACATTTTTGAAAAACAAAACTGTTTCCCTTACTTTCTGATATAAAACATATCAAATAAAAATAACATCACAAACTTGCAAGTGTGAGTCTTCTGTTATTAATGGCAGAAAGTTCCCTAAGGGCTAGTGCACATCATATGCGTTCCAGTGCTTTTTTCCACATCCAAAATGCATAGAAAGTAGGTTACATGGTTTTCAATGGCATAGTTCACACCAGTGCTTGCAGTTTCAGTGTGTTCCGATTTCAGAAAAAAAGTGGAACATGTTGCAGTTTTCCTGCACAGAACTGTACTGGAATGTGGTAAAATTCATCAATAACACACCGGAACACACCTACACACATAAAAAACGCACCAGACCCCAGTAAAGTGAAAAAAAAAAACTGGAAAAAAAGCATCCGGGAATGCATCAAAAGCACACCGAAACGCATCAAGAAAAGCATAAAAAACACGCATGCAGAAATGCATCCGCTGGTGTGAACTGGTCCCAAAGGATGAAATTGCATTGCTTTAAAATTACATTGTGTGCTAGATATCATGGATGAACCCAAAAACACTTTAAACCACCCCCACAACAATCCAACAATCGTTGGTGGTCAATGGAACTTTAAAACATCCAAAAACAATCCCACAATCATTGGTTGCTGCATCCCTTTTGGAATAATTGCTTTAACTTCCTATCTTGTAGACACAGCAGGCAAGAAGAGGGAATATTTACAGATTATGGTAAATCACAGCTTTTCAAATTGTCATTGGAACAAGTGCCGCATTGAAAGATTTCCCTTCTATTCCTGTGACAATTCAACATTTTGGATTTTTTCTCACTTCATTATGTTGACAATTGTCAGCTGGATATATAAAGTGGCTGAATCTCCCCAACAGGTACACTAACAACAATGCAAACCTGACAGAGGTTCTAACTCTTCCCTACTCCATCCAAAACTAAAAATCATACATTTCAGATTAATGAATTCCCTTGTATCTTTACACATTCTGGTGGGGTTAGTTGACTTCTATGTAGTAATTAGTGACTTAAAGCAGAATCAAACCCTCCTATCCTTTACAGCAAGGAAAGCTGCCATCTTAGCCTCTGATTGATCTGCAGTTGTCATGGTGCTGCACATATGATCATTTATGACAAAAGCCATTTGATAGCTTGACAGTTCCATGGAGAACATAAGCAACTGTGATATTTAATCATGGCATGCCTTGATGGGTTTAATTCCACTTTGAAGCCGGATGCTAGGTATGATCTTTATTGCATACATACACTGGACCAGCATGGATCAATGTATGCATATCTCATACCTGAGGGGACTCTCATGAATGGCAATCACTGTAAAAGTCTGCACTACTACAGTGATAGCCACCATCCTGTACAGGTACTGTGTGAGTGGCTTCCCTTCTACACAATCACCACAAGGGGTTGCTTGCTTGGCCGTCCCATCATTGATAGTACGCATTGTATTTTTTCAATGAATTCCAGGTGTCCACCTCATCCAAGTGGACACTACCTTGTATTCATTGAAAAAAAGTTGTCCTATGAATGGTGGCAGTGTTAAGCGAGTAACCCCTTGTGGTCTTTGCATAGAAGTAAACTGTCTGCACAGAATCTGAGCAGGACTCAGATGTTAGAGGCTATCACTGTAGTTGTCAGTTTCCTCGAGTGGCTCCTCAAGAATTAGACATGCATACTTACATTGGTCCAAGCTGAACCAATGTAAATGTTTAAATAAATATCATACTTGGAGTTCAGGCTGAAGTTTAAACTGCATATATTGCCTTTCCTAGCTTCTCCATTCCTTCCTCATCAACATGCTAATGGCATTTTTTTAAATCACTCTGTTTTTATTACACGCCATTTTTTTGACCCAGTGACATCATTAATGGGTCTCTTTGCTTCTCTGGAACGTAGGCAGAGCCTGTCAGGGTGCTGTACATTAGTTCCTGAGAACATCACAGCATCCTGCATTGGTACTTCACTTAAAAGTCCTCAGCCCAGATGCAAGTAGCGGGCTGGTTGTTGGGAGGAGTTATGCAAATATCAAAATGCCTTGATAGGTGGGCGTCAGTTTGGAGGAGTGAGCATTCCTAGTCAGACTGCATTTATATGTGGACCACATTAGTTGCGAAACCTCCATTACTGAAAGAACTGAAATCCAGTAAGCAAAAGGGGAGGGCCAGGGAAGGTCAGGCTGGGGAAGATGGTGTTGGGTGATGCTGGAGTCCTCCAGCCAGGAAATGAGGCAGACTCTCTCTAACTTCCTGCAGCTTCTAAGGAACAATAAGAAATTCACAGTGTGCAGTGAAATCAGAGTAACTAATTTCAGTACAGGAGCGGAGCCTGTACAGCTGAAGGTAAGGCTAAATTGATGCATCTTCTTGGCTTCTCCCATTAAAGTCTTCTGAGAATGGTATTCTGTTTGGTAACAGATTTCAGGTGGTAATTAATACTGCATAACAGTATACTGAATCCTTAAAGCATACCTTTCTTGGCAAATGGCAGGTATGCTTAATTGCCAGCCTCTGACCCTTGAACATAAGCCATTTGTAAATAAACCCTTCGCTCCAAGAAAAATAATGCTTAGTGTGACACCACAATGTAAAATGTATCTCAGACTCCGAAAAACAGAGCACATTGTCAAATACCATTTATTATAACCCAGGTTACAGCTATCTTTACTTTCAATGTTAAGATTTCTTACCTTTTCTAGGTTAATGTAATGTACTTGGCAACAGCTGCAGTATCCTTGTCTATAATACCCTGGGGGTAAACTGCTTCCCAACTGCTCTTGGACTTGTCCATTACCACTTAAAAAATAAAGAAACATGAATACATCTCTGGAAATCACAGATATTTTCATTATCATCCACCAGTCAGCATTAGTAGAGATGTTTATCATTTAAATTCCATCTTTTTTGTTTAAAATGGTGCAGGCTATGGTTTTCCAGTGAAAAGCATCTTTATACAAAAAAGTAATGTTAAGGATTATGATTTTCGTATGCTTTTCAAAATTTGGGTATACAAATCAGGATATCAGCATTTTCGACATACCGTTTATGATGTCAGTCCTCACAGTGCAAGAACTGGCTCATGAAACCAGATTTTGATTTTTTTTTAAGGTTAGCTCTGATTGGCAGCAAAATGGTTTGTCATTAACACCACAAAACATTTTGTTCTGTTTCCCTTTGCTGTACAAAAGGCACTCTGCATGGTTTGCAAGGCTTTGCTCAAAAAGAGCAGTGAAATGCATCTTTAAAATCAAGCCCTTCACTGTGCCACGGGAAAGGTAAAAGCCACAGGTCAAATCTAATGTTTAGCATTCAACACAATCATTCAGTATCAAAGAAGAAATATGCATTAAACTAGAGAAGTGGCATTTTATTGATGTAACAGTTACAGGTGATTATCTTTTTTAATTAGGCTTTTCAAGTGATTTTTTCAGATACTTGTTTTATTCATAAATTGTGTGCTTTAGCAAGTTCATATTCATGGTCTATGCCTACTATAACTAAAAATAACAGTGGGACTGGAAGTACAGAGCTATGTGTGACTTCACAGGCACAGCTCAAACCTCTTATCTTATCAAACACATTCCAACCATACTTAGGGGTCAATTTATAATGAAGAATGAATATAAATATCCACTCTTCTTTATACTCCACAGGGTTACTCCATACTGTAGCTTGCTTTTTGCAGCCCATTCATAAAAAAATGCAGGCCACAGTATGGTGCATACCAAGTTCTCTCTGCTTACAGCCTAACTCCAGGTTTTAGTGAACTTTAATTAGTTTGATTGGACCAAGCTGGTCCAAACAATTTCCTTTGCTAGGACATGCAGCAGCTGTGTGTGCTGTAAAAAATGGATGTAGCATCAGCTCCTTACAGTATACAGTGCTGTGTTGTGGCAGCGGGATGAGAACTTCTGTGCTGTGCTAGATTATTTTGTTGGGGCAGATGTTGCTACAAATGCCAGGTCATTTTTGTGACTATTAATGGCAACATCTCCACTAACCATTTCAGCAAAGCGGATTTCAGATAAGGGCTTATCTTTGGCTTTTACAATCTCTACTATGGGGTACAGCCAGCAATATAAACATTTATTTTAGTAGACTGAGAAGGCTTCGAACCTTTAACAGGTTTTTTTGTATACGCTATATTGTCAAAAGTATTGAGACACCCCTCTAAATTGTTGGATTCAGATGTTTCAATCACCTCCATGGCATCAGGTGTATAAAATCAAGCACCTAGGCATGCAGACTGCTTCTGTAAACATTTGTGAAAGAATGGGTCACTCTCAGGAGCTCAGTGAATTCAAGCATGGTACCATGATAGGTTGCCACCTGTGCAATAAGTCCATCCGTGAAATTTCCGTGCTACTAAATATTCCACACTCAGCTGTTAGTGGTACTATAACCAAGTGGAAGCAACTGGGAAAAGCAACTTAGCCACAAAGGAGTAGGCCATGTAAAATGACAGAGCGGGGTCAGTGCATGCTGAAGCACACAGTGCGCAGAAGTCACCAACTGTCTACAGAGTCAATAGCTAAAGACCTCCAAACTTTGTGTGGCCTTCAGTTAGCACAGCAACAGTGTGTAGAGAGCTTCATGGAATGGGTTTCCATGGCTGAGCAGCTGCATCCAAGCCTTACGTCACCAAGTGCAATGCAAAGTGTTGGATGCAGTGGTGTAAAGCACACCACCACTGGACTCTAGCGCAATGGAGACATATTCTCTGCATGTATGAATCACGCTTCTCTGTCTGGCAACCCGATGAACATGTCTGGGATTGACAGTTGCCAGGAGAACAGTACTTACCTGACTGCACTGTGCCAAGTGTAAAGTTTGGCAGAGGGGGGGTTATGGTGTGGGGTTGTTTTTCAGGGGTTGGGCTTGGCCCCTTAGTTCCAGTGAAGGAAACTCTTAAGGCATCAGCATACCAAGGCATTTTGGAAAATTGCTCCCAACATTGTAGGAACAGATGGGGATGGCCCCTTCCTGTTCCAACATGACTGTGCAACATTGCACAAAGTAAGGTCCATAAAGACATGGATGAGCAAGTCTGGGGTGGAGGAACTTGACTGGCCTGCACAGAGTCCTAACCTTAAACCAACAGAACGCCTTTAGGATGAATAAAAGTGGAGACTGTGAGCCAGGCATTCTAGTCCAACATCAGTGCCTGACCTCACAAATGTGCTTCTGGAAGAATGGTCAAGCATTCCCATAGACACACTCCTAAACCTTGTGAACTGCCTTCCTAGAAGAGTTAAAGCTGTTATAGCTGCAAAGGGTGGGCCAACTCAATATTGAACCCTACGGACTAAGACTGGGATGCCATTAAAGTTCATGTATGTGTAAAGGCAGGTGTCCCAATACTTTTGGCAATATGGTGTATGTCCTCATTGTGTAGATTCTCCTCATTTCCTATGTTGTCAGGGTGGTCAGAATGGAAGGAAAATGTCCACAACATGGACACAGACAATAATAAAAATATGACTGAGATTGTAATTCCTCTTTCTTCTATTATGGACTTAGGTTTTTGCCTGCATTTCCTCTTTAAACTTTGAACATTTTTTACTTTACTATGAAAGTTAATGAGCTAAGAGTTAGGGCACAGGGATTATTTGTCCTATAAAAAGCTTGCAGTGCTGTTGAAACTAGTAAACGTTTTAACACATATTTATTTCTATTACTTAATCTCCAATGAAATCCACACACTAGCTCAATGTTCTGTAAATATGTAATCATTGTAATACTGCATGACAAATAAGATGGGTTTGACTGATTACATCTTTCAAATTTCCAACATAACATATATAGCTATTTTTCTACCAACATCTTTTGCTAAAAAAATATTGTATAGTTACCATCCATTAGAAAAGTGTTTGAAGTCCACTGCATTGTAGATCCAAATATGTTAGGGTAGAACATAATGGTAACTTGCTATAGAATAGGCAAAATCCGTAAAGTGGCAATATAGAATCCGATAATCTTATTCCTTTACATCCAAGAAATGATGGATATGTGGATTTAGAATAAAAACAAAGATATCTTCTCTGAAAAGATCATCTTCTGGCTTTAGAAGTAAAATAATATGTTGCTCTCATATACACTTCAAACTATTATGTCTGCTAGGCACTTAAAATATACTGGTGAATCCACCACTTTACACATAGCATCTTCGGCCACTTTAGCACAGTTTCATGTCAAGCAGAATCCTTTACAAATACTTTTTCAAACATGTTTAGCATAAAACACAACATTTTCAAAGGATTTTTATCTTATGAAGCTCAAATGGCACTTATTTATTCTTTGATTGTTATTGTACATTGCACAGGAATCTTAAAAAGTAATTGTATTTCATAGATTTATATAAATTCGAACATAATATGTAAACTGGGCATGATCTAAAGAAACAGTTAAGAAGAAATCTTAGAACACAGATCATACAGGTATTAACAACATTTGACATGCTTACTTATAATATTCTCTATCCATTCATAAACAGACTGCATAAGTGGTGGATAGAGTTGCAAAAGGGCTGCTGTGTTAAGACCAATAGTTGTCCCCACCTTTCAACTACTGGTCAAGTAAAAATACTTTTAAACATATCTGGCAACGTGCCTCACTGTATATAGTTTTGGTCAGAAAATCATTTGCATCCATTTTTTTCAAAGTTTCTACTCTTCGGATATGTCAGGATCAGCCCTTCCTATTGCAGGCTAACAACGTTAACCCATGCCTTACAAATCAGCAGTAATGTTGGCAGCCTGCTGAGCAATAGATTCACAAAAAAATATTTGCTTAAGAAAACTGTATAAAGCAAGACATAATGTCAAACATACTGAAAACTATATTTTGGATTTACATATACTTTAAACAATGCAAGCCCATAATGGCATTTGGAAGAGCTGTAGATAGTGATAGTAGAAGCATTATTTGCATGCATCCTATAGACACATAAGATTTGATTTACAAATAGACTGTGCACTTGCAAGTGCAGTTGTATTCATTTTCCTGAGAGTTTAGAGAGTGTGTAAAGCTCTACTGATTTCCATCATCCAATCAGGTGTAAGCAAACATGCTGGTTTTTTTTCCTTGTGCTTGGGTATTATTTAGGAAGAGAAATTTCACCACTTTTTACTAAGCTCTGGGGAAAATGAGTGCAACTGCTCTTGCAAAGTGCACAGTCTTTTTGGCTTTAGTAAATAAACCCCAAAACATTTGTCAGGCCAGTGTAGTAGTCCTAAGTAATTCTGACCATACCAAGTAATTCTGATCATATACTAGTCAATTATTTGTGCAATTCACCGCTTGATACAATTGTTTAATCAATCTGATGTCTGAAACAATAGTCCAATGCAAACTAAATGGCAAATTTGCTTTCATTAATCCACTCAATTTACAATTAATCCAATCACTTACAATTTCACTTTCAATAACTTGATCCATATACCAATGGATTGACTTGACACTGATTTGAGTTTTCAAACCCATCAAATTACCTTTATCTTCAATTTAAGCCTATTAGTCAGATTAAAGCTAAAAAATACTATTAATTTTAGTTTCTGAATATTGAAACAATAGTTTCACTGAACAATTTGCGTGTTGCCAGTATTAGTGCAGTTTGCTAACTGGGACATTATTGGCACATTTTTTGTGTGGCCAAATATATGGTATAGTAAGACTATGTGACTTCCACAGATAAAACTTACCTGTTACCGCCATCCAATTTAACCTCATTTTTCTTATCCACGCCTGCAATAAAAGAGCACACATAAATATTAGAGTTTTTTAACATATCAGAATTATATAACATAATATAATATACAGTATACTGTGTAATACCAATAATATAATATTTCAGCTCAATTGTGTTATAATGTTTTATCATGATTTATGTCAATTTCAAGTCCAACTCTGTAATCTTGAGCCCAAGATATACCTCTAAGGCTAGGTTCACACCTATGCAGGTTGCATTTGAGTCATTTCTGCATTGCGTTTTGTGTTGCATTTTTGCACCTTTATTTTTTAATGCATTTTTTACCTGTTTTGATGCTTTTTGGGTTTGTTTGTTTTTTCATTTTTTTGTTGCTAGGCAGATTTAAAATGCAAAACGGATCAAAAACGAATCAAAAACAAGGCAAAGATGCAGCAAAAACGCTCTACATGCTTTTCTGCACCGTTTCCATTGAAGTCTATAGAATCAAAAATGCAACTTTTTGCGATAAAAAAAAGTCCCGGACCCTTTTCAAAGAAACGCACCAGGTGAAAACACCGGAGATGTGAATATGTCCCATAGGAAATCATGTTAACTGAACTGTACTACGTTTCTGCAAAATGCAAAACACTGCGTAATACCCTTAGTTGTGAACCTAGGGTCAGCTAGGTTTGACAGCATTCCACATTTGTTAATTTGGATTCCGAAAGGGTTCTGACAGCTGATCTCTTCCTCCATATGCACTACATTGCCAAAAATATTGGGACACACCTCCAAATCATTGGATTCAGGTGTTCCAATCACCTCCATGGCCACAGGTGTATAAAATCAAGCACCTAGGCATGCAGACTGCCTCTACAAACATTTGTGAAAGAATGGGTCACTCTCAGGAGCTCAGTGAATTCAAGTGTGGTACTGTGATAGGTTGCTACCTGTGCAATAAGTCCATCCGTGAAATTTCCTTGCTACTAAATATTTCACGGTCAACTGTTAGTGGTATTAGAACAAAGTGGAAGCAACTGGAAACAATAGCAATTCAGCCACGAAGTGCTAGGCCTACCTATCATGGTACCATGCTTGAATTCACTGAGCTTCTGAGAGCGACCCATTCTTTCACAAATGTTTGTAGAAGCAGTCTGCATGCCTAGGTGCTTGATTTTATACAACTGTGGCCATGGAGGTGATTTGAACATCTGAATCCAATGATTTGGAAGGGTTTCCCAATACTTTTGGCAATACAGTGTCTATCTATTTATCTATCTATCTATTTATCTATATGTATATGCAATGTAATGTAATGTAACGCTGCTGTCTTTATTTGAAAAATGTTGAAAGGTTTTGATTTTGTTTTTACATTATTATTAATGTTTGTGAGCATGGGAGCGTTGATTACTGATTGTGTCCAGCTGTGAGGTGTAATCAGGAATAATGTGATTTAAATGGCTATCAACCTGTCAGTGATATGTTACGATTAGGTGATTGTAACTTGAAACACATTAACATTCATTCCTCATCCATGTGCTTAGATTGTACACCCCTTGAGGGTTAGGGACTGATGTGAATATACTATATATATGTAAAAGTGCTGCGTAAATTGATGGCGCTATATAAGTACCTGAAATAAATAAATAAATGTGCTGTGATTCTGTGGATATTTTAATCCTTGCAATAAAGAATCCAGAATTTTACTGTCAGTGTGCAGTCATCCATCCCTGCCCTCTTGATCTTTTATGGTATGAGCTGGACCGGCACCTTACTAGTGTTTAGGGCTTGTTGTGGTGGACTGACCTGGAGCGGTTTGTAGTGTATTGTGATCTCTTCCCCAGGTTTGCTTTAAAACCCAAACAAATCTTACTCTCCAAGCAAATCCAAAAACTCCAACTACACCTCCAGATCTATTATAGAAAACAGTCAGGCTCCAAAGCTGCATTAAGATGTTTCTGCTTTGCTACAGCTACTTTTTCTAAAGCTGATCATACATGGATCAAAATTCAGCCAAGTCAGCAAGGATGGGCTGAATTTCAATCCATGTATGGCCTAGTTGGTTGTACACAAATCAATCTACAACCAGCTTTTTTTGAACGACCAGTGACACTGGCTATAACCAGCAAAACTGGTCATTGTATTCTGCTGGCAAGAAAAACAGTTCATTCACATTGAATGTTTGGATGGGAGAATCAGTTGGTTTTTTTTGAACAAAAAAAAAAGTGAATCATGCATGGAATGTCTAAGAATCAGCTCTGTTGCTGCCAAAACACATTTTGTGTATGAAAATTAATATTCCTTAAAACTTTCTGCAGAAGACTTGTTAAACTTTCTTCTAATTTTTTAACTCCAATATACAGGATCACTGGTAAACAAAATCGAAAAAAATTTCTGTCACAGAAATGAACAGGGGTTATTCTAGTTCTGTTTTTGGTTGCAAACTCAGATATCTGCTTAGAAATTCTCCAGCACGTAACGTTTTGCAGTGACATCCAGTTGAAATTTACACTATGTTGCTTATATTTACAATATGCAAATATAGGTGTATATTGTAATGTAGTCTTTTAAAAGGTATTTGTATATGATTTTCTGCTGTGTTGCGCATCAGGAACATCCCTTTTAAGGGTCCAACAATAGTCTGCAAGCATACTGGAGCTACACTTGCCCTGGTACCTAATTTCCATTACTGAAATATCCCGATTAAACCGTTCCCCGTGTTCATCACTGATTGCTCCTAGATTTGCAGGGAAAAAATCCAGGTGTGAATCCAAAAAGTGCATTTTCAAAGACATGTTACACCCCAGTTTCTGGTAAGATTTCAGTAGAGTATCCACTAATTCTGCGTAGTTGTCTGCCTTGCTATTTCCCGGCAAACAGTCTTAAAGGACTCCCATGCAGCTCTTTCAGTTTTATTCAACTGACCATCAAAGTTTTCATCTTTCATCAGTTTCCTAATGTCAGATTCTACAATGATCCCTTCTTTGATCTTCGCTTCACTGATCCTTGTAAATGTATTTCTTAGATATGCAAATCCAAGTCCACTTTTATCCATCAACTGTAATCAAAGTCCTCCTGCGCTTAGGTGAACCTGTGGCTAAAGCTGCTACCACCTAACCATATACAGTCCCAATAAAAATGGTCAACCCAAAATGTAAATTGTGGTGCTGCGCTAATAAACTATATGTGAACTCCAATACGTGATATTCAGTGAATGGATAAACAATATCCCCTTATAAATCAATTAAATTAAAATATGACATATACCCCAAAATATACCTCTACACCACCTCTACTAAGTGAGTACACAAACAAAATATTCCACACATACATACACAATAATTATGCACATATACTTAATGCCGTGATGCCGAATGAACTCCTGAACGGCAACACCAGTGAATAAATAAAGTGACATAAACGCATGTAAACATTACATGCCCTGGATAAGCAGGTTGAAAGAAATAATAGTGATTCCACTAGGGGATAAAAATCAAAGTGAATCAGTGAAACCACTGTGGTAAACATGAGAAAAAAAAGGAAAAGAGGAATCAAAAAGGTAAAATGCAAGTATATGCTCAAAATGATTTGTGAATCTAAACAATGCCAGTGATCCCACTATGGGATAAATACAGTGGATCCGTGAAACCACAAATGGTGGTAATTGTGAAAGAAAGAGAAAATCAGGCTCACCGCCTGTAAATCATTAACAATCACTTAAATAAACGATAGTGACCCCCTACTGGGGATAAGTGAACATCAAAAAATAGGCTAAATGCCTATAGATACTGATGTGATTCATAACCCCAAATGGGCACTTTCCATATATCCACAAACATAAATAAACAGTGGATAATCCACCCACCAACATAAACTAAAACTACAAAAAATTATTGTGTCCTAAAAAATGAGAAAAAAAATATATAAAAATAAATGTCCAATCTAAAAAAGTGTCCAGAACCATCCAAATGGAGGTGTACTGTAGTCCTGTGATCACCAAACTGTGCAACAGGATACTATGAATCCCACTCTAGGTGCAAAGGCCCCTCACCTCCATGTGGTGACCCTGCAGGGTCAAATCGCCTTAGACAATCAAATACCACCGGTCTGGAACCCGGACTCCCTCCAACGGATATCAGGTCCACTGCCATGTCAGTTCCCTCCCTGATGGCCAAGGTCCCGCATACAGCTTCCTCTCAGTGGTCCTAGAAGTGTTAGCTCCTCATTCGCTCAGAAAGAGAATGCAAAGTGCTCCCATAGTATATTAACGTTTAATGACTCAAGATGGATAAAAACGTATCAAATTCCACTCACATTTAACTTGAAATTATAAGCTTTTAGTACCTATCCACATGCTGTGGGTATACTAATACAGTACATTGACCTCAATAGGAGTTCCAAGATGGCGTCCGCTCCGGAAGTTGAGTCAGAACGCCGGACGTTGTGTCACCACAAGCCCAAGTGTTACATCACGATGTCACGTGACTTCATCAGGGTCTTTTGGGCAGGATTCAGAGCTAAACACAAGGGGATTGCCATTCTTCTCCAGAGACAGATTGGTGGCTATTACTGCAGAACTCTGCATACCAGTTCAGTACAGTGGTGACATTGATCACCACACTGGGATCACAGCAGTTTCTCTGCATCAGTACTGCCACTATCCAGGCTTCACACAGACATCTCTGCTTGCACACTGACGGTCTATCAGGCAGTAACTCTGCACACCCATTTGGGTGGATGCCCAACCTCTTTCTGACAACTCTCTAGAGACACTGCATGCAGACACCTTTGCACCCCAGTTACCAGGAGATCTTTGCTTTGAGCATTTACCACAGCCTATCTTTTATGGTCATTAATTAAAATTAGAATATTACATAAGACATGTACATGTGCATGTACAGTATAATATGCACTCAATATTTGGTCGGGGCTCCTTTTGCATGAATTATTGTATCAATGCAGAGTGGCATGGAGGCGATCAGCACTGACACTGCTGAAGTGTTATAGAAGCCCAGGTTGCTTTGATAGTGGCCTTCAGCTCATCTGCATTGTTGGGTCTGGTGTCTCTCATCTTCTTCTTGACAATACCCCACAGATTCTCTATGGGGTTTAGGTCAGGCGAGTTTGCTGGCCAATCAAGCACAGTGATACCATGATCATTAAACCAGGTATTGGCACTGTTGGCAGTGTGGGCAGATGCCAAGTTCTGCTGGAAAATGAAATCAGCATCTCCATAAAGCTGGTCAGCAGAGGGAAGCATGAAGTGCTCTAGCATTTCCTGGTGGAGGGGCTGCGTTGACTTTGGACTTGATAAAACACAGTGGACCAACACCAGCTGATGACATGGCTCCCCAAATCATCACTTACTGTGGAAACTTCACACTGGACCTCATGCAACTTGGATTCTACGCCTCTCCACTCTTCCTACAGACTCTGAGACCTTGATTTCCATATGATATGCAAAATTTACTTTCAACCGAAAAGATGATTTTAAACCACTGAACAACAGTCCAGTCCTATTTCTCCTTAGACCAAGTAAGACAAGGAATACTACAGTTGTACCATATGTCCTGGATACGTCTGTGTGTGGTGGCTCTTGAAGCACTGACACCAGCCATAGTCCACTCATTCTGAATTTCCCCCAAGTTCTTCAATGGCCTTTGCTTCACAATCCTCTCAAGGCTGCGGTTATCCATGTTGCTTGTGCACCTTTTTCTACCACACTTTTTCCTTCCACTCAACTTTCCAATAATATGTTTGGTTACAGCACTCTGTGAACAGCCAGCTTTTTTAGCAATGACCTTTTGTGACTTACCCTCCTTGCGGAGGGTGTCGATGACTGTCTTCTGAACAACTGGCAAGTCAGCAGTCTTCCCCATGATTGTGTAACTTACTGAACCAGACTGAGAGACCATTTAACTGCCTCCCACCCGCCATATAGTAATATGACGGACGCAAGGCGGTTCTCTCGTTCTGGGAGGACGTCATTTGATGTCCTCCCATTCTAAACGCGCATGCGCGGCTCCCGGAGCGTGCAGCATGGCGATTGGCGGTGCGCTGTGTCTCTCGGACACAGCGGATCACTGATCCATGGAAAGAGCCAAAGATGTCGGCTCGGTCATGTGATCAGCTGTGTCCAATCACAGCTGATCACATGTAAACAGGGAAATGCCGGTTATCGGCATTTCTCTCCCCACGAGCTGTCACGCTGACAACTCGTGAGGAGAGGAGAGCTGGTAATCGGCATTCCTCAGAGTGGACATGTACACAGATCATCAGAGCACTGATGATCAGTGTGCCCTGATGATCTGTGTAGCCACAGCAGCGCCACCTGTCAGTGTCCATCAGTGCCAGCTCTCAGTGCTCATCCATGCCACTTGCCAGTGCCCATCAGTGCCACATATCAGTGCCCATCTGAGCTGCCTATCAGTGTCAGTCAGTGCCACCTATCAGTGCTGCCAGTCAGTGCCACCTATCAGTGCCAGTCAGTGCCACCTATCAGTGTGCATCAGTGCCGCCTATCAGGGCCTATCAGTGCCGCCTAACAGTGCCAGTCAGTGCCACCTAACAGTGCCAGTCAGTGCTGCCTATCAGTGCCAGTCAGTGCCGCCTATCAGTGCCACCTATCAGTGCTGCCTATCAGTGCCATATATGAGTGCTGCATTTCAGTGCCCATCAGTGATGCCTGTCAATACCCATCAGTGCCACCTACCAGTGCCTCATCAGTGCCACCTATCAGTGTCCATCAGTGCCGCCTATCAGTGTCCATCAGTGCCGCCTATCAGTGTCCATCAGTGCAGCCTCATTAGCGCACATCAGTGAAGGAGAAAAATCACTTATTTACAAAATTTTATAACAAAAACTAAGAAATGTTTTATTTTTAATTTTCAGTGGTTTTTGGTTTAAGAACAAATAAAAAACCCACCAAAATAAAGCTCTATCTGTCACAAAAAAATGATAAAAATTTCATATGGGTACAGTGTTGCATGACCGCGCAATTGTCATTCAAAGTGCAACAGCTCTGAAAGCTGGAAATTGGCCTAGGCAGGAAGGGGGTATAAGTGCCCTGTAGGCTAGTGATTAAAGGCTTAGGAAACCTTTACAAGTGTTTTGAGTTAATTAGCTGGTTAGAGTGTGACAACATGAATCTACAGTATTGAACTTTTTCACAATATTCAAATTTTCTGAGATACTGAATTGTTTTGGTTTTCACTAGCTGTAAGCCTTAATAATCAAAATTACAAGAAAGAAATGCTTGAAATATATCACTGTGTGTAAGGAATCTATATAATATATGAGTTTCACTTTTTGAATTAAATTACTGAGAAAAATTAACTTTTTGATGATATTCTGATTTATTGAGATGTACCTGTGTGTGTGTGTATATATATATATATATTTATATTTATTTATTCACTTACATAATTCTTTTCATTCCCTACTGTGACGCTGATGGCCCAGAGGGAGCTGATGAGTCAACAAGCCTTTATTCCCCCTCCTTCTGCTGGCGTTGGAGTTACATAGTTACAACGTACCATTTGTGACCATATAATGTGTTAATCGTTGCAATTTGGTTAATTCCATTTTATTTGTGTTCTGCTTTTATGCATTAACTGGGGATGTACCTCCTAAACCTTTATTCTGTGATCTACTCTTTTGAATGAGCCTAATATAGAGGTGTTACTAAAGAATCGTGTCTCTTGCATTATTATTTCATACTTTTGAAATATGTCTGAACCCAGAGTGTCAGAAGGCTTGCAAGGTCAGGGCAACCACTGGTGACAAGCATTATCAAACGGCCCCTGCACTACATATGTATGGACATGCTAGCTTGATTTACCGATTCCCGACCACGCTATAGTAGAACTACGGCTACAGGGCAGCAGGGCTGCGCAAAATCACATGTCATATATATATATATATATATATATATACATATACACACACACACACACACACAAATGATTTTGCATTTCCGGTTAGGGGGCGAACATGTGCCGCCATTGGAGACTACAGATGTCAATCACCAGGTCCCAGCCGAAGACTCCCCACCAGTACTCGGCGATCGCCGAGTATCACAGGGGAGAGACTTGTGTGTAAATAACACAGGCCTCTCTCCTGCCAGCAGTAACATTCTGCTGTGTGTACACAGCAGTATGTTTCTTAGTAAAACACACACAGTACACACAGTAAAACAGCACACAGTTGACCCTTTGATCACTCCAGATGTTAGTACAGTGTCAGTGCTTTTTATTAGCACTGATCACTGTATTAGTGTCATTGGGATGTCAGTGGCAGTTAGTCAGTTCCCCAGCAGTGTTAGAATGCCCACCGCAGTCCTGCTATAAGTCGCTGATCGCCACCATTACTAGTATAAAAACAAATAACATTTCCAGTATATGTACAATACCGCCATTTGTAGATGCTATAACTTTCATGTAAACCAATTAATTTATATGTATTGGGATTTTTTTTAGCAAAGACATGTAGCAGAATACCGTTTGACCTAAATTTATGAAGACATTTTTTTTTTTTTTTTTTTTTTTACTGAATGTTTTATAGCAAAAAGTCAAAAATATTGTTTGTTTTTTTCAAAGATTTTTTTGTTTATAGTGCAAAAAAATAAAAAAGCACAGGTTATCAAATACCACCAAAAGAAAGCTCTATTCGTGGGAAAAAAAGGACATAAATTTAATTTATGTACAGCATTGCATGACCGCGCAATTGTCAGTTCAATAACGCAGCACCGTATCGCAAAAAATGGCCTGGTCAGGAGGGGGGTTAAATCCTCTGGAAGGCAAGTGGTTAAACAAAGAATAAAAAAAATAGCAAACTGACCTATGTAATCTTAAATGTATGTCAGTCATAGGTAGTAAAAATAAAAGGAGCAGAATGTGAGCTCTGCATCTTAATCCATCTAGCTCCAGTAACTCAGTTCAAACTCTACACATAATCTAGCAAAAAATGACAAGCTCTGTTTCAGCTCCAGGCAATGAAGTCAGCGGCAAAGCCTTGTCAACTCTAGTCCCATCTGTCCCTGCTTACCCTTCTATTGGTTTGACAGACATTTTTTTCTACCCACATATCTTTAGACTTAGCCAACAGGACAATTCTGTTAGGGTTGGATTTGAGAAGAGTCTACATGGATGCAAGGTAGGGCTTACATGTCCAAACATTTGATGAAAAGATACTGAGAAACGGAGATTTAATTCATGTCTGTAATACAACACAGTTTTGATAATCTTGTGAGAACAGTGTGGTATCAACTGTTTTAAGACTGTCAACATCTTGAGATTTACTGGTATTTACTTAAAGCAAACAGGCTGTTCACTTTGCAAGCAAAATTTCCCCAAGCTAAATGAAAGAGATGAATCTCTGCTGACTTCTTTTAATTGTATGCAAGTAAAAATACTGTCTTCTTATTCTCCTTGCACATTGTTGGGTACTCAGTGTTCGCTAAGCTAACATTTCCTTTCAAAGTGAGCAGCCTATTTGCTTATAGTAAATCAATCACATCAAGTATATTTTTGTGTTTTTTCTCTGATTGTAACCGTTGAGTTCAAAATACTATATAATCAGTTCAGTTTTGACTTACAAAAAAAGCTATGCTGTGAAGCTAATTTTTTTCATTTTAAACATGAGCTTTTTGCTAGTAAACTGTCCAATTAGCTCTTTGCTTAGCAATCATGTATCATCACATAAATGGGTACCTCCTGTACTGGCGATTAGAAGATGCCAACAGATTTTATAAGAAAGGTCAGGCTTACATAATTACGGAACTTTGGAAAATGATGGCTGTGCTTGTATAGATTGTATAAACCATACAGTATTCCCTATAAAGCATTCTGTATTAACCAGTAAAAAGGTGGATTTGTTGAAATGTAAACAGACTATATTGGTTTTGAATTTTATTACCATGTCCTGAAGCAGATGAACCTTCTTCAGATTGCCTTCTCTTATCATGCATCTGTATTAAAACAAACATTTAGGATATATGTTATTTACGCTCACCATCTTAAATTATCATAAAACAGGTGGAAGAATTTTAATGTATTCATGTGATTACCATACTTACACTGTACTCTTGTTAACTTTACAAATCTCCATGAATACATTTCTCACATCACAGTGTACAAAAATGTTGCACTAAAAAAATAGCAGCATTTATTATTAAAGTGCACACACTTTTCTCTACCCCAATCCTCTCCTGCATAACATAAAAAGCCCACTGTTTTTTTTTTTCACATTTTTACTTACAATTATTTATTTATTTTAACCTCATGGTTGACCCATTCCATGACATCAAGCCTTCTCCTACAGCTTCCTGGGATAGACCACAGGAATCTTCCCAACAGTGCGGGAAGATTTATCTGGCTCTGCATCATCTGGGGGCTGGCTGCAAGAACCTAGAAGAGACAGCTGGCTCCCTATGACCATGAAAGAAAGATTGCAGCATGGGACAGTACATGCAGTGGAGGAACACTGGGGGAGAAAAGGACAAATCGAGAATTTCTGGGCTTGTCAGTATGCTTTTCCTGGATACAAAAGTAAGTGCAATTTTTAGAATGAATAAATTAGAAATAAGTTGATATGGGTGAAGGTACTCTTGATTATACAGCCATTAAGTGTTTTATGCCTAGGCATGAGATTATTTTATCAGTCTGTTGCAGGCAGCAGGAAATATTATCCTGCTTTTTGCATTCTCCTCTCCTGCAATGATCAGACTGTAACATTGTAGCAGGTCCTAGATTGTAAGCTCCTCCTATCCCTCTTGTATTGAACTGTATTGTTGCTGTATTGTCTCCCGTTATATTGTAAAGCGCTGAGCAAACTGTTGGTGCCATATAAATCCTGTATAGTAATAATAATAATAATAATAATAATAATGTCACATGACAAGAGGATGCAGCTGAGGCTGATCTGACATCTACTGTATGAACACAGCCCAAAAATGCACAAACCCCAGTATTTACAACAGTGGTGGTTACCTATTTAATATTGGGAGTCTCAAGTGTGATCCAAAAGACTGACGTGTTTTGAGGGGCAATCCCCTGTTCTTCGGAGTCCACTACACAACTCATGCATTTATAGAGAGACTAAACAGATCACATGGTATCCAGCGCCAGCCCCTCCTACCACTGGGTGGGTACTTGGCAAATACACTTCTCAAAAAAAAAAAGAAACACTTTGAAAACACATCAGATGGAGAAAAATCTCATGGGGAAAAATATCATGCTGGATATCTATAATGATATGTCCAGAGGAATGTGTTAGGAATGTAAGAATGCCCCATAATTTGATGAAAATGAAAATTATCGACCTACAGAGGACTGAAATCAAAGTGAAAAAATTATGCACCAAGCTGGTTCATTTTGCTGAAATTTTATTGCAGCAACTCAAAATGTGTGTTCTATTGGATTTAGGTCAGGCAAGCATGAGGGCCATTCAATGGTACCAATTCCTTCATTCTCCAGGACCTGCCTGCATACTCTCACCACAAGAGGCCGGGCATTGTCGTGCACCAGGAGGAACACAGGACCCACTGCACCAGCGTAAGGTCTGGCAGTGGGTCCAAGGATTTCATCCCGATACCTAATGGCAGTCAGGGTACCATTGTCTAGCCTGTAGAGGTCTGTGCATCCCTCCATGGATATTCCTCCCCAAGCCATCATGGACCCACCACCAAAACGATCATACTGAACAATGTTACAGGCAGCATAACATTCTCTATGGCTTCTCCAGATCCTTTTACATCTGTCACATATGCTTAGGGTGAACCTGCTTTCATCTGTGGAAAGCACAGGGCGCCAGTGGCAGATCTGCCAATTCTAGTGTTCAATGGCAAATGCCAATCGAGCTCTATGGTGCAGGGCAGTGAGTACAGGCCCCACTGGGAGGACGTCAGGCCCTCAAGCCACCCTCACGAGGTCTGTTTCTGTATGTTTGTCAGAGACATTCACACCAGTGGCCTGCTGAAGGTCATTTTGTAGGGCTCTGACAGTGCTCATGCTGTTCCTCTTTGCACAAACGAGCAGATACTGGTCCTGCTGATGGTTTAAGGACCTTCTACAGCCCTCTCCAGCTCTCCTAGAGTAACTGCCTGTCTCCTGGAATCTCCTCCATACTCCTTGAGACTGTGCTGGGAGACACAGTAAACCTTCTGGCAATGGCACAAATTGATGTGTCATTCTGGAGGAGTTGGACTGCCTGTGCAACCTCTGTAGGGTCCAGGTATCACCTCATGCTACCAGTAGTGACACTGACCTTAGCCAATTGCAAAACTAGTCAGCAAAGATGAGTAGGGAAAAAAATGTCAGTGGCTTCCACCTGTAAAACCATTCCTGTTTTGGGGATCGTCTCATTGTTGCCCATCTAGTGCACCTGTTGTTAATTTCATTAACACCAAAGCAGCTGAAACTGATTAACAACCCCCTCTGCTATTTAACTGACCAGATCAATATCCCAGGAGTTTAATTGACTTGATGCTATACTCTGATTAAAAAGCGTTCCTTTAATTTTTTTGAGCAGTGTATAAATTAATGAATACATGAGTCAGCCAACACTTTTAACACAGCCACAGATACAATTACATGGTATCCACATGATAATAGTAAATAGATGGATAACACAAACAAATTGATAAATAATAAATATAAGTGTGAAGATAAAAAGTGTAAAAAAAAAAAAAAAAAAAAAATATATATATATATATATACACACACACAGTGAAGAACAGAAGTATTTGAACACCCTGCGATTTTGCAAGTTCTCCCACTTAGAAATCATGGAGGGGTCTGAAATTCACATTGTAGGTGCATTCCCACTCTGAGAGACAGAATTAAAAAAAAATTCAGGAAATCACATTGTAAGATTTTTAAATAATTTATTTGTCTTGCACTGCTGAACATAAGTATTTGAACACCTGAGAAAATCAGTGTTAATGTTTGGTACAGAAGCCTTTGTTTGCAATTACAGACGTCAAACGTTTCCTGTAGTTCTTGACCAGGTTTGCACACACTGCAACAGGGATTTTGGCCCACTCCTCCACACAGATCTCCTTTAGATCTGTCAGGTTTCGGGGCTGTCGCTGAGCAACACGGAGTTTCAGCTCCCTCCAAAGATGTTCTATTGGATTTAGGCCACTCCAGAACCTTGATATGCTTCTTACGGAGCCACTCCTTGGTTATCCTGGCTGTGTGCTTCGGGTCGTTGTCATGTTGGAAGACCCAGCCACGACTCATCTTCAATGCTCTGACTGAGGAAAGGAGGTTGTTGCTCAAAATCTCACAATAAATGGCCCCATTCATCCTCTCCTTAATACAGTGCAGTCGTCCTGTCCCCTTCGCAGAAAAGCACCCCCAAAGCATGATGTTACCACCCCCATGCTTCACAGTAGGGATGGTGTTCTTGGGATGCAACTAATTCTTCTTTTTCCTCCAAACACGACGAGTGAAGTTTAGACCAAAAAGTTCTACTTTGGTCTCATCTGACCACATGACTTTCTCCCATGCCTCCTCTGGATCATCCAGATGGTCATTGGCAAACTTCAGATGGGCCTGTCATTGACCAGCTCCTCCCTTGTAGTTCTGGGCTGATTCCTCACCTTTCTTATCATCAGTGATACCGCACGAGGTGAGATCTTGCATGGAGCCCCAGTCCGAGGGAGACTGACAGTCGTCTTTAGCCTCTTCCATTTTCTAACAATTGCTCCAACAGTTGATCTATTTTCACCAAGCTGCTTGGCAATTGCCCCGTAGCCCTTTCCAGCCTTGTGGAGGTCCACAATTTTGTCTCTGGTGTCTTTTGACAGCTCTTTGGTCTTGCCCATGATAGTAGTTGGCGTCTGACTGACTGTGGGCTGGACAGGTGTCTTTAAAGAGCTCAGACAGGTGCTACTAAGTTAGATTAATGAGTGGAGTAGAGGAGCAGAGGTGGACTTTTTAAAGGCACAGTATCAGGTCTTTGAGAGCCAGAATTCTTGCTGTTTCTTAGGTGTTCAAATACTTATGCTCAGCAGTGCAAGACAAATAAATTCTTTAAAAATCATACAATGTGATTTCCTGAATTTTTTTCTAAATGCTGTCTCTCAGAGTGGGATTGCACCTACAATGTAAATTTCAGACCCCTCCATGATTTCTAAGTGGGAGAACTTGCAAAATTACAGGGTGTCCAAATACGTCTGTTCCTCACTGTATATATATATAAAATATGGTTAAATATAAATACTAATAATCGTCATGACCCTCAAATTTAAAATATCCATATATAGCAGCAAAACAAGAGTTCATAGCTTACCCCTACCCTTGTCCTGTGATAAGATACGGTAGCCAGGCGGGCTGGTAATTGTAACACTTAGGGGACTTAAAGCTCCTACAAGTTCAGACTTTGCTAAAATCCATTCAAGGGGACTGCAAGTTGCTGTACTTTGATAAAGAGACTGTCAAGGTTCCAGCTGGACCACAGTCATTCATCTGCCATTTTAGTATTTTCTAGAGAAGGAAATTGTCCTCAAATTGTTATTCTGCAATCAAATTGGGAATCCCAGAACCCCTACAGTTAAATTCCCTAATAAACCTTTAAAACCAAGCCCATGGACTGTTTCTTGTGTTTGGATACAAGTGGAAAATGTGTGTTGCCTGGCTGTGCAGGAAGTAAAGGGGGACACAAAGCCAGCGTCTCTCCAGGGCGTAGCACTACACAGTATAAGCATTTTTCCTAATGGAAGAGGGGGGAAGAAAGGGAGGACAGTTGTCAGGAGATTTTCAAATCTACAGCCGCTGCTCTTAACCCATGCAACACCATAAGTTTGCAGCTGTGAGGAGAATCTAACATCAGTGAAGGGTGGATTTCTACAAGAAGAAGCAGCCAGCAGGACACAGGACGCTTTTCATTAAAGGTAAGTTATGTCCCTGGTGCCATATACCAAAAAATGTAAAGATCACCGTGTAGCTCTGCAAAGTAGGAAGTAGAACCTGCATTAGCAAATATGGCTGACCCCATGCACATACATAATTACACAGTGAAACAAGGTATTTGAAACATTAACCACATTTCTACTGGAAATATTTAAAGGGTAAGCTCACCTTTGGAACATGTTACATGTTCTATATGTATTTAGGGTGACACATGTAACATGTTCCAGCTCCTGCCTCCTCCCCTCACTGTGGGTAAGGAATATTCACCCGCACCAATTTCACAATTTAAAAACAGTATTTTCGAGCAGGGCTCCACACACACGGCCAAGTCATTCATTAACAGAGTTCTTTGAATGAATGAACTGCAAGTACCATCAGCCATTAAGTCCGCTGGTGAGCGCTCTCATAGTACATTGGTTCTTCCTGCAATTCAGTAACTCCTTGCCCATACGGGAGGTACAGGCAAACAGTGTATTGAGAGTCTGCAGGAGCCTGGTATTGCACCCACGATCTGCAGATCATGGGTGCAATGCTTTATCTGCTCCAGTGTAAAAAATAATAAATGCACATTTTTTTTCACCTCCACAAAGATTAATTATTTTTTCATAAAAGGTGAACTTATCCTTTAAAGTTTTTTCAAACACATGGTAAAATCTCCACATTTTGAAATTACTTTAAATTCCCAAACAATTATATATTTTCTGAAAACAGGCCATGTAGAATAAAATAGTGGTAATTACAATTTATTATGTCACATAATATTTTTTATCAAATGCATACTTTCAGGATAAAAACAAGTGCACATAAATACAATATAACACCCAGTTTTTGGTAAAATATAAAAGATGGGGTTGTGGCAAGTAAATAAATACCAAACATATTACACCTTAAAACTAGTTAAATTGTGAAACATGATGGTGCCCATAGACAATGTTTCAAAGGTCTTTATGGTTTATCAATTTAGAGACAACCATGAAGGGTGAATCATTGCAATCACAATAATGTCAATTTAGTTTGGCGCAGTTCATGTTTACATACACATGTGCAAACTGCATGTGCATTTTCATCCAGGTGTGGGCTGAAGCAGCAGTAGGGGTATATAATTGATTTCTTTACCACTTTTTTAATTTAACCTCATACTATCACAATAGCTATCACTGTGATACATGGGGAGATGACAGGTCTTCTTTATTGAAACATCAGGAGTCTATGTCTCCCCCTGCCCTCTACTGCAGCTAATCAAGCACAGATGATGTTCTTCCCCTGACCAGAGCAGACTCAGAATGACAGCTCTAAATTCAGATGGAGGATGGGGGGTGGGGGGTATCTTCAGTACCCCATAAAAGTGATTGGTGGCTCTAGAGGTAGACAAGCGTTTAAGGCTGATGAGATTATATACATCTAGCTTTTACAAGGATATATTAAACTATTGAAAATACTAGTTTTTTGTGCTGGTGGTGCTTATAGAGCAAAGATGGATATAATCAGAAGCACAGAGCAGTTATTATGTTGCTCAGTGTCATCATCTCTTATTTCGGTATATTATATAGACAAAATGGCAGCATATTGTCACTGGCTACAAAGGCCAGAACCTTCAGGCTTATAGTTGTCTAGTTCACATTATATCATTTTTCCAGAATATCTGAGCCGACAGCTCCCTGTTTTCTGAATGTGTCTTCAAGCTACTCATCAATTGTGAACAATTATTTTAAATGGTGGAGTCAGGAACTGTCAGGTTTGGGATAATAACCCTATACATGGTGCTTAGTTGCATTTAAAACTGAACAAACAGTTCAGACTGTACAATGACCCTCTCCTCTGGGAAACAGCAATTGCTGAGCCTCCATGAACATCAGTGTATATACAGTATATGTATCCCTAACTTTTACATTTCCCGTTGCCCAGTGCACACACTGCATTTAGCCTAAAGGTTCTATTGACCTGACAATTTCAAACTGCATTTACTGTTCAATGTGATGCACTTTATAAGAATTATTGGAGCTGCAGTATCAAGGCTTGCTGACACTGCTATGCTCTTCATGAGGCATATTTAGCTGATTAAACTGAACTCTTTCTGTAAGTCCTGTGGCAGAAACATTGTCTGTCACTGTAGTGATGCAGCTGGTGACCGGGATAAATCCTTTTTCAGAAGTGAAATGGTCCCACAACAAATTGATCATTCCAAGGGAAGATAATGAATGGGAACAGGTGGGTCTTATTCACAAATAAAAAAAAGAACAAACTATGCATACTACATATAGTGGGTCTATAAACGTTTATTAAAAGAAGACAATTAGCAACCCACATGAAGTAAAGCAAATTATGCTTATCATAGTTTTCAAAAGGATTTCCAGCTGGGGAGGACACCAAAGAAACTGTCGCAATGGATACACTGGATATGGTGTGGATGGCACCTGCAATGGCTAAGAGAGACTGCACGGGGGGGTACTAATCTAAGTGCAGCAAGGTGGAGTGATGGACACAGCACACAATCATTGGCAACTCACAGTGTGTGAATGATCTCATGCTTTACAGTCAATAGTGCATCTACATCTGGGAGGAGAAGACATCCAAGATCCCAAGATGGAGCTCTAGCTGCAAGGGAGATAGAACTGAGGCAGCTCTGCTCTTTCTGCCCCTCTAAAAACATGATCTGTGTTGGATCACTTTTCAGAGAATGTTTGACAAACAGCTGGAAGGCAATATGTCGCCTCCTCACGACCTGTTTTAACCTAGAAAGACTGCAGCACAATGCTACAACTGAGTGCCTTGCATCCACCTGAATGAGTCCTGTGCAGTGAGAGTACGGCCACCAGGGGATATAAAGGGACAGGGAGAATAATTTTTGCCATGACCGCAAGGCAAGGCTGCATGGCCTGCAAAGTGTTTACAGCCCCCTGGAACCACTGTGTTACATTATAGGGAGAAAAACAAAAAGCCAAGAGGTTGAGAGACATCTGTGTTCATTGTTATGCTAAACAACCCATAAGGGCAGAACACTGTGATTAAAGTTGTAGTAAACTCTTTTGAGCAACTTTTACCTACAAATAAGCTTATAATAAAGCTTACCTGTAGGTAAAATGAATATCTCCTAAACATGCACAGTTTAGGAGATATTCACTTCTTCTACAGCCAGTGACGTCACCAGTGTCATCGGCATGCCATCCATTCAGAGCGCTGCGCTACAGAGTGACTCGGCCATTCAAACAGCGTGAGAATAAGTGAAAATGGAAGCTCTGTCAGTAGTGACAGCTTGCCGCTAGAGGGTTTTGTTTTCAAGTAAGTCTTTCATAATGTGCTAGTATGCAGTGCACACTAGCGCATTATGGCAGCAACTTGTAGGGGCGCGGAAGTATTTGTTCCCTTCGTTTACTAATGCTTTAACAAGTGGGAAAAAAAGCCCTAAAACATATACAGCTGAGTGGACCGAATCTTGGGAATACTCTCCATTTGAAGTTAAATCTTACATTTCACACAATTGAGTGTAAAAACTGGGAAAACATAACCGAGCAGGCAGAGACTGTGGAGTTTGTATTGCTTCTTTGCATACGCTTATGGATGATACAATAGGATTGCTACTAAAGGCAAATAGAATGTGCACTTTGCAATTGCAGTTGCTCCAGAGCTTAGTAAAAGAGGTGAAACTTCACTTTGTAACGAATACACAATGACATGCAAGGAACATAAGAAAAACAGCATTTTTGCTTGCACATGATAGGATGATAGAAGCCAGCAGACCTTACCCTCATTTACAGGAGTAACTGCACTTGCAAAGTTTGCTTTTAGTAAATCAACCCCATTGTTTTTAAAAGATTGCCTGAAATAAATCTAATTATAGTAACGAGCAAGAAGTTTACAAGATCTCACAAGGTTTCATATTTTGAGGATTTGTAAATGTCCCTCATAAGATCCTCTGTTGGTGAATGCAATTAGCATCCCTGCTTAAAGCGGACCTCCTACCTGGCATAGATGAAAACTATGTAGCAGCCCGCCTACACGCTAAAATTGCCAAGTGTACATATATAAAAAACAGTTTACAAGAGCATATTATTGTGAGATTCAGAAACCGGCTTTACTGAAGACTAGATGGCAGAGAGCACGTACCTTGGAATACAATAGTTCTGCACATCAGTTGTCAAAGTTTACAGATGTGAAGAATGTCCTCTCATCAAACACATCAGCCACTTTCGTCTCTGAGGGTCATCTGTAGCAGATCAGAAAAACAATGTTACATCAGGTTTTATTTGAAAAATTGAGATAAAAAAATGATTCATTTCTTGAAAAAAAAAAGAAGAACAAAGAACACCACTGCTTGAATAATACAATGCTATGTGGCTTATTTATTTGCTTTCACTTTTACGTAGCAGTGGAAGCTGGCATATATTTTGTAGTTGTCTCAAACTACATTCAAGTGTAAATGTATTTAGAGAAGATGTTTATGTGGAGATGAGTGTACCAGAAATTAAGTGAGGATTCTGTAACAACTACTTTAAAGTCATATTTTATATGATAAATATATATTTGTTATATTAATTTTAACCGACTGTTATAATGACTTTGAAAACGAAATTCTAATTTAAAGAGGTTAAGAAATACCAAAATATTTGAGGAAATCTCTTATTAGAGTAGTCAGCATGTGCACTGATGGAATAAAACCAATCAAAGAAAAACCTTCTTTAGGTTCTTCTCCCCTTTCTACTTTTTTAACACCAACTAAGCAGCCCTCAGTACTCATCAGCATTCTTGGGCTTCAGCGATCTGATACACATCAAATTAAAAAACACATCATAACTCCCCGAAACTGAGCTAAATCAGCTTACCATAGACATGAATGAAGCTTCTGTCCTCTGTCACATGAACATCAGGAAAAGTGCTTTTTCCCCATCTATGCTCTTTTAACTGGAAAAGCTGAACACAGTGCTGAGCTTATGCCTCTCAATATGCATAGAACACCATGTGCTTTTTGATAAAGAAATAAATATTTCCTTACACCCCCGACATCAGCCATAGTCAAACAATCTTCAGAAGCTGAAGAAGCTTCTGTAGCCTATTTTGTTGATGAGTTATAATTTAAATGTTTGAAATATGCAAGCAAATATAGTATACGTCCACAATAAAATCAACAGATACCCAAATGATCATCTCAAAAGTCTGTAATCCTTTGTTATTGGCATTAAGGTGACAACAGGAAATACAATGGTAGCCAATGCATTTCGGGGCCAAGTATTTTCCCTTCTTCAGGGCTTGGGCTTACTGTCAAAGTTTCTCTTATGGACTATAAAAAATCTCCTGAAGTACAATCTCACTCGGAAGAAGTACCTGGACCATCTCATTTATCTTGTATCCTAGATTCTAGAAGGAGTTTGTATGTGAAGAAACAAACATTGAAATTCTATTCCAGAGGCATGGTGGACAGTAGACTTTTTTCTTCTGATAAAGGGTTCTACTTTTAATAGCATAATATTGCGTGCCAAGTTTACACATGTAGAGATTAGTAGGGGCCTAACAGCCTAGAGGTGTACAGCAAAACCAAACTGTGAGAAATGTGTAGTAATTACAGTATGTGCCTGGCATTATTTTGAAAGTAGTAATTGCGTTCTCATTTCTATGCTTTGCTTAGAAAAATACAACCTAATCACAGTTAATAAGAGCTGACCTCTTGCCATTTTACAGCAGACATAAGAAAAACGGAACTGCAAGAGGTGAGTAGTAGTTAGATGCATGAATATTAGTCTAACAGAAATCTACAACATGCAATGACTTGCCAAATTGTGGAAATAAGTTTTTTTTCATAGGCATTCAACAGAGCGAGGGTTTATGTACAATACAGTATGCCCTGCAGAGGGTAATACGTGGAGGTCTAGTAACTCACCAGTTGGTAAAAAGAACAATTTCTATCCGTTTTATTAACAACGCATATGCCAAATTCCATAGTAACTTACTAATTGCCTAAAACCAATTGCCACCACTGTGTACTCTTAATCTTAGACCTCTCAGCCACCTTTGATACAGCTGATGACATACTCCTCTTCAAAAAACACCACTCCTTGGCATCCCAGACTCTGCTCAATTCTGGTTAATCTTCTACAGATTTCAGCAAACCTTAAATATTACCTACAACATTATCACCTTCTCCTCTTCCTCTTTCTGCAGGCATCCCCCAAACCTCTGTCCTTAGACCCATTCTATTCTCCCTCTATAACTTTTACATGGGTCAGTTTAAAAGCTCCCATGGCATCCACTATCTCTACACGAACAACACCCAAATATATCTATCTACTCTTCAGATCACTCCCTACGTTTCCTCATGCATTACGGATTTACAAACTGACATATCAGTATGAATATCACACTGCTTCCTCCAACTCAGTATTTCAAAAACTCATAGTCTCATTGCTCTTGTACCAAATTGTAACTGTAATGTATGCCTTCATTTTTTAAAGTGCTGCACAAACTGTTGGTGCTATATAAATACTGTATTATAATAATAATAATAATAATAATGATAGTTTCCTCCCGTGCCCCCCCTTCTATTGACATCAACAGCAAAATTATTAATCCCTTGCTCCTGCCTGGGTGTTAGGTGCAATCCTGGACTCTGACCCCTGCTTCAGGCTCCACATTCAATCACTGTCCATATCTTAATGCCTTAACATCTTCAAAATGTACCCCTTTCTAGCATAACCATATCATGAAGCTTCATGCACACAGGATCTTTTTGCAGCCACTTTTAGAGGCATCAGTTATCTTTTTTTACTGCTTCCAAACAGACCTCCACATTATCCTATGTGTTTATGCACACATAGCCTTTTAGAAGCTTTTAGTAGCTCCTAGATTGTAAGCTCTAACAAGCAGAGCCCTCTGTTTCCTCTTGTACCAAATTTTATTGTAATTGTTATGTCTACCTTCATTTTGGAAAGCGCTGCGCAAATTGTTACGCTATATAAATCCTATATAATAATAATAATAGCAGCAGTAGCATTTACCAGCAAAAAACCCAGGGCCAGTGCATCCAGGAGCAGCAGTGGTTTCGCAGAAGAAACACTGAATGCGTGCACATGCGCCTAAACACGTATTAACGCTAGGCGCAATTCTGGCCAATGAAATGAATTAATGCCCAAGCGCTAATTCTAAGCATTCTTAAAACATCCTGTGTGCATGAGGCCTTAAGCTACTGATTCACTCCCTGATTTTCTGATGCTTTGACCATTGCAACTCCATTCTCATTGGCCTGCCTTTACACCCCGGTCACACCGATCCCGACTTTGAAATTGTGTGACTTACAGTGAAGTCACACGATTTCAAAGTCGGTTGTCATGCCAATTTGAGGTGCGGTTTGCAAAACATCTGACACAGATGTCTATGCAAATCGCACCAAAAGTAGTGCATGCACTACTTTAGAAATCGGTGCGGCTCCAACCAAATCGGAACAGCACCGATATGACCACTGTAATTGTGGACAAAAGGGGGCGACTTCACATGTGATTTGCAAGTCAAATGGCATGTAAATCGAATGCCAAGTCGCTCCTAGTGGGACTGGGGTCTTATACAGGCTTTTCCCATTTACTCTATAATGGATACTGCTGCTGGAATCACCCACCTTACCAGCTGGTTAGAAGCTGCTGCCTCTTTCTACCAATCCCTCCACTGATAGACCAATGCATAAAATTAAAATCACTAACGACATACAAAACCGTATACAACTCTGATCCAAGCCACGTCACCAACCTTATTTTAAATTATCAATCAGACTGTCTACTCTGCTCCTCCCAGGATCTCCTCTTCTCTTGCTTCCTCTTCACTTCCTCCTGTACTTGTCCCTAGGACTACCCAGATGCATACTCTGGAATAGGATCTGTTCTCTGGAACTCCCTACCTCAATCTGTCAGCATTTAGAAAAAACCTATTCCGCCTTAACCTAGAAACTGTGCGTTCATTTTCTTCATCAACTCATCCATTCATCACAGTTATTACCTTTTGCATTACTTGCCCCTCCTTTTTAGATTGTTAGCTCTCACAGAGACCTCTCAATTATTTTGTATTAAATTGTATTAACTGTACTATCTCCTTTTAGTTTGTAAAATCCTGTTGGTGCTATGTAAATCCTGTATATTAATAATCATATGGCCATGAAATAATGACACGCGAAGACCTTAAAGTCAACTTGAGCACTCGTAGTTTATTATGGGTTTGAAATCAAGCTGCATAAAAAGTAAAAAATGTTTCTGCTTATTTTAATTTGTTACTGCTTTACTATTATATAAAACTGTCCTGTGTCTGTAGCATGCCGGAGACCCAACGGTCTGGGTCTCCAGCAGTTCAGCACCCCTCTGCACTGTGCCTTAATCAACAATGTTGCTTTGAAAACATGAGCATTGTTGATTGTAGCACTGTGACAGAGGCATGTTGGACTACTAGAGACCCAGTCCACTGCGTTTGAGAGATATTTGCTGCCATTACAGGGCAGTTTCATATAGTAGGAAAGTATTAACACAACAAAACACACATTCTTTACTTTTTATGCAGCTGGACCGCATATCGCTATGAAAATATAAAGGTTCAACTGGGCTTTAATAATATTAATAATAATAAAATAATACAGAATGTATACGTATAGCACCAACAGTTTGGCTATGTCTTGCCTCAATACCTTTGAACCACAGGCTAGGAATTCCTTATCTCTATACTTGTCCTGGATCTATAGTTCAGAAAGGGTTTAATCCACAGCATCAACTTGACAGCCAAGAAACCATCTTTCTTAAAGGGAGAGGAAATGGAAACATACCCAATTCTCTTGTGAAAGTGTACCTTAACCCACCCAGCCTATAGCAGATTGACAGCCAAGCAGGGCGTTCCTCATGAGTGGGTCCTCTCAGAAGGCGCTGCTCATGCGGCCGCAAGGCCGCACAGGGGAGTGATCTGTCACTGGCTGTGTCCACCGGACACAGCCAATGACTGATCACTACATCGACCCGCTGCCAGTGTGATTGCTATGATCAATCACATTAGATCACATTATAATTGTAAACAATGAATGGCTTCCTTTCATGCCATCCATTGTATACAATTGTGTTGTTAGCTTGATTGGTCACAGTGACCACATCATACAGACAGGGCCATTCACAGCCCAGCTGTATCATGTGATTAGCTTTGGCCAATCACAGCTAATGGCAAGAAAAGATACTGAATGAATCAGTTTCATTCAGTAAAAATGGTTTCTTATATGAATGAAATACATGGGTATAAGCAATCATAATGTGTAAAAAAAAATCCTGATCACTGGACCAAAAAAAATAAAAAATATTACATTTTTTTTTTACCATACTGTCACCAGTCAGTGTCCCTGATCACCGCCGCATCAGTTATTTTTATTTGTACTGTCCTGGCGTTTTGGGGCCCCAAGAAATGAGATCAGTACATCAGGATTGCTCGATTTTCAGATATATCCCATCGTTTGTGGACTCTATAACTTTCCTACAGACTAAATAATATACACTGATTTGGGTTATTTTCACCAAAGAAATGTAGCAGTATACATTTTGACCTAAATTTATGAAGAAAGGTTATTTATTTGCAAATTTTTACAACAGAAACAAAGAAAATTTTATTTTTTTGTTTACTTAGCAAAAAATAAAGATAGCTCTAGTTGTGTGAAAAAAATTATAAAAATGTCATATGGGTACAGTGTTGCATGACCGCGCAATTGTAATTTGAACTACAGTAGCGCTGAAAGCTGGAAATTGGCATGGGCAGGAAGGGGGCAAAAGTTCCCGGTATTGAAATGGCTACAGCAGCCTAAAGGGAATGCAAGAAAGCCATACAAGCTGTATTTAAGCTGCATTGAATGTTTGTATCCTGGCATTACTTTCTCTGTGTGAATGTCCTGTACTGTTAGTGTAGGGATTGACTACACCTATTTCACTTACAGCAACGCTGTGGCGAGTCGTGCTGAACAGAAATAAAATGCTTATGTGCAATCTATTAAGACAGCAGTTTTCATGCGCCACAAAAAAGTACATAAACAGCATTAACGTAATAATAAACATTTTCAGATTTCCATGTTTTTTAAGAATTGTTAATTCAAGTTACCACAGACTATCATGTATGTAAATATAATTATTACATCTTATTTTTTTTAAGAATTAAATAATTTTGGGTTATACAGAAAACAAACATACGCACTCACTTCCATGCTACAGCATCCATGTAACACTGCAGCTGTCTCACACTGGCTCTAAGACCGAGAACTGAGCAATCACACAACTGCTGATCACTCAGCTCCCGATCTGCTCACAGTGTACTGTCAGTTACTGACTCTCCACTATGCTCCTCTAGCAAACATTGAAGCACAGGGCTAGAGAGGGGATGGGAGCAACTGACTCCAACGCTCAGAAATAAGCTGAAAGTTGGAGCTAGCTGTCAGGCAGGCAGGCACACTGGTGGATCCCAACAATATTGTCAGAATCCTTCCCGAGTCTATAGCTGTTCTGCCCTGTGAGCTGATAGCAGGCAATAGCCCGCTATCAACTGACTCTGAGTCAGAGGAATACAATAGTGAATGTACTCCTGTGACCCTAAAAAGAAGTACAGACAAAAAAGATTTAGGCATACTATCATGTAAAGTGAACTTTATGTAAACAACTAAATACACAGAAGAAATGGACATATGAGAGCTGTTTACATAGCAATTTGTTTTTCTGTTCATTAATTCCTGCGATTTACACAGCTATGCCCCACAGCAGAGTCAGCCAAGAGGCCTTATTTTTCTTTATGGTATTGAAGTAATACAGCTAGGCCTTGTCCATAACTCCAGCCTGTGATTGGAGTGTGATAGAGAAGCAAGTTCATCATTCTATCTCTCTGCCCTGTCCTCCCATCACCATTTGTGAGCGTTGCTTCACAACTGACTGGCACCTTGTGCTACTTCTCCCTTTCCAATTCTCAGCTCTGCTGTACAGAGGATTGCAAGAGGCTGACACCAAATAAAAACATGTATTTACACTAGTTGCTTTTACCGCTGCACCAGGGCAAGACACCGACAGTGAATGTTTGGTGAATAAATACATATCTGCATGATGTTTTGTTTTCTGCCTAGAGTTTAGCTTTAAATTAATATATGATTTTGTGCATTTTTTTGGGTCTGACTACCTTTTTTTTTACAGAAATTGCATGCAGTGAAATTGAAGCCAATTCTAAAATCTGGTTGAAAACTATGGAGATTGTGTTTACCTGGCATAATCTATCATTACAGTGTAATTTCAGTAAGGAAGTCATCCTTTAAGCCCCTTTCACACGAGCAACCCGACAAGGTCCGCCTTTTAGTTTTTCAGGCAAACCTGATCAGAAGGTCCATTCATTCCTATAGACAGGGTCTGATCTGGTCTACTAAAAAAAAAAAATGGAAGGGGGTCCATCCTCTTCCATTCGGGTGGATCAGATGGTAGTTGGTCGTAAATGGACAACAGAGTCTGTTTACTCCCAGCCGCCCATAGAGTGGAGCGTACTCTGTGTCCACTCTGCAAAAACTGAGCAGACATGGATGTGTCATCCGACCGCTCTGCTCTGACGAGCAGGGGATCTATGAGCGGATCCCTTGCTGATCGGAACAGATTCTTCCCCATGTGAAAAGGGCCTTAATCTCACCCTCTATTCCTAGATTGTAAGCTCTAATGAGCAGGGCCCTCTTGCACCAAATTGTATTGTAACTGTAGTGTCTACCTAAATTTTGTAAAGCACTGAGCAAGCTGTTGGCCCTATATAAATCCTGTATAATAATAATAATAATAATAATAATATAGCAGCTTCTTTCTAAAAATCAGCTTATGTTATCACAGGAGGTGCTTTTAAAGGTCAGCATAATGTTTGAGTCTTGATTGATATTGTGCTTTACAAGCAAGCGCATGTTTTGGGAGACACCACAGACAATAGTGGCAGTACCATGTTGTGATGCCAAAGATGAAACATTGTGCCAGCCTTGAGCAGTGTGGCAATGTAAATCACCCTCTTCTGAAATCTGAAGTGTGTGATTAGGTTCAGAAAGCTGATGCCCCAGGCTGTGGGGTGAATTTAAAGGTACTCTATTGCCAGGCCATTTATTTCAACAATAGATTATATGTGCATGTTACATATTTCAGATATGTTATCTACCCATTAGTCTCCTTTGTGTAGACATTCAAAAGGTTGAGACTTCTGCTTGGCAGCACATGGATGTGATGTCTGCAGCTAAATAGGAGGCTAAGCAGGGAGGTGAGGGGAGAGGCAGAGGAGCTAGGCCATCACAGACAATAATTAGACACTCTCAGAAAAGGAGAAGGCTATGACGTGCAAAGAGGGAAGAGGCTGTGCTAGGGAATTGAAAAGTTCAAAGACCCATTGCAAGTGAATACAAATGGAAAGGCAAAAGCATTAGAAAGTAGGCTATAAAGAATGAGTGCACTTTAAAACAAAGTTTCCCTTGACCTAGCTTAAGAAACCCTACCCATTCACAGATGCATATTTACCTTGATCCAAGAGCTGCAGTTTTGTGCTTTGTCCAGTGGTGCAAGTCTTCACTAGAGTGGCCACATATGCAAATTACAGCTCCATGAACTTCTTTGGGACTGTGTTCTGAGGCCAGAGAAGACTGGAGACAGTTCCATAGATATCTATAGAACTGTAATGCACAGGCATGGTCAGGTCAGCAAAGATTTATAGAGTTGGATGAAAACATAGTTAAACCACAGCTTTTGGATGGAGGTAAGTATACATCTGTGGAGGGAGAGGGCAGGTTAAATGAATTCACGAGGCAAAAAGCATAAATGCGCTTTGTTTTAAAGTGCATTGATTATTTTAAATACTTCATTTTCTGCTATTAGGTTGGCGACAGTGTATTTAAAGTACATCTACAGCATGGTTTGTTCTGTCAAGATTGTATTGTTGTGTCCCCTGCTTTTTTATTAAAACTGCATTACTATACATATCACACAAATAAGTTAGCCCTTTGCAGGAATACATACATTTATATATTTAGATTGTAAGTTCTAACAGGGCCCTCTTGTATTGAATTGTAACTCTACTGTCTCCTTCAATTTTGTAAAGCGCTGCGCAAACTATTGGCAATATATAAATCCTTTATTAGATAGATAGACAGACAGACAGCTAGATAGATAGATAGATAGATAGATAGATAGATAGATAGATAGATAGATAGGACCCACACCAGTAGTCACAAAATATAAATGTTACAGCTTCCGATAATTTAATTGTATGAGTAGTTACCACTCCTGTTGAAATAATGTGCTTGAGTTTGTCATAAGAATTCTTGGCTAACAGAAATACTTAAACAGCCAAAAGACTGATACAGCTGCCGTAACTAGGCACATACAGTAGGTTTTTATTTCCAAAAAATAATTATCCACAAGCACAAAATGAGGATTTTGAGTTCCGTTCCATTAAAGTCAGCATACAAAGAGAGAAAACACACGTTTGGTGCAGATTGTTTTACTTTCTTTTATTTCTTTTTCTTCACTCTGAATATACAAATTATAGTGAATCATTCATAAGAATCCAGGAGCATTTAAATACCATACAATTATAAAAGAATTATAAACGATATCTACAAGAGATTAAGAAAAAATGTACCAATAATTTACGCTTTTCACTTCTCACTTCTAGCATATGCAAACATGTAACTATATTCAAGAATAAATCTACAAAGATGAAAGTTATACTGAGGGAGATTTATTAAAACTGGGGCACTCAGATTCTGGTGCATCTGTGCATGGTAGCCAGTCAGCTTCTAACTCCAGCTTGTTCATTTAAGCGCTGGCAATAAAACTTGGAAGCTGATTGCTTTCTATGCATATTTGCACCAGATTTTGCACTCTCCAGTTTTAGGAAATACCCCCAATGTTTATCAAACACCTAAAGAAATCTAGTATCAAAGGCTCCATAAATGACATGAAGATATTGGGACAGTTTGATAGCTTCTCAAATGCAGCAAGCAAGCTGCAAATAGTCATAGACCTGTCTGTGAAGGCCCTCATTTATCCAAGTCATGGCATAGCTAATAGTAATAAGTCATATTCAACTGGACTTGTTCTGTAATGTTGAAGACATTTTGCCACTCATTCAAGTAGTTTCTTCAGTTTTATTGAGTGTCAGGAACATACCCAGCAATCATAGCCACACTTGGAACTCAGTCACCATGAAATGTGTTAAGGTAGATCTTTAATGCCCAAGGACATCATGGCAAGTGAAACCACTATCTTCTAATATTTATTTTAATCCCATTACCATGGTGTTCCAGGGTCTTAAGCATGTATTGATTATTGGAGCTATATGTCTAATCGTGTAAATTATTATTAAATCTCAGGGTAAGTTTGTTAAAATTGTATTATATATGGGTGAGAGATGGTGTTGAAGGCCCCCAACCAGGCTTAAGGATATTTGTTCTGCTATGACACAGAAAGCCTCTTTCATGCCTCTAGCTAACCAATTGTTCTTTCTGTCCAAAATATATACCTTACTGTCCACAAATGATTGTTCTTTTTCCTTAAGGTATAGGGAGATTGTGGAGCCCAGTCCTCATTTGTTGGGCCATGCGTTTGTTAAGCAGTTGTTTCGTCTCTCCAAAGTAACGGTCTTTACTTTCCGCTGCATCATGTACTGGGTTACTTTGCCTGTGTTGTGGATGTTGGATGCACATGTTCTTTTCTGTTTAGCTGGGCTTACAATACAATATTATGTGTCCTTCTCCTCCCCTCTGCTGTACAGTCCTATGTTTAAGTTTGAACATATGGTTATGTTAACGAAAGACCAGTCTTGGTCACCACACACATCTGTGATGTCTCTTTTGTCTTTAATTTGTTGTTACTATCGCAGTGTGATGGTTAAGAGCTTTAATAATCTCTAGTTTGTGTTCCAGTGGTTGACAGAGTTACTCATGTGGCTATAAATGCTTGAGAAATGTTACAGACATTCAAACGAACAGAAGAAGCTATAATATAAAAGTGCAATTGAAAGTACTACTGTCTGACTGCCAAATGATTAGCATTGTTGCTAGATGTGTATGGTTTAAATACATAAATACAGGGGTTGATAATGGTGTTTTCACAGCCCTCCATAATTGCCAACCACTGGACCCATATCCTACTATCCTCCCTACTGGCAATAATACATACCAACATAATCGTGGTGAGAGAAGTTATACTATTACTATATGATCTAATTTATAATAATTAAACTTTGTCTGAGCTTGTAATTCATGGCAAAGTAGGAAGGTTCTGTTGATAGTCCTTCCCAGGATACCTACCTTTCCTATGCATCCCTTTCTTCCTGCTGGAGATAGAAAGCCCAGTGTAAGCCCATGTAGGTCCATGTCTGTGTTTGCAGACCTCCACCCCTAAATGACAGTGCTTGACCCTGACAATTGGTTGCGCAAGTATTGAGCAGTGCATTGTGGGAGGAAGGGGAGAAAGGCACATCCTCACTCGTGTCTGTAAATACAGAGCAGTTTTATGGCTACAAATGGCACGATTTGCCTGGTGCCCAACTTTAAATACTTTCTATACTTTTAAAAATTAGACTTTAAGAGATGCAGCAGTGAAATGGGAACATGGTTGAACCAGGACGGTGGGCCAAAAAAAGGGTACAAGCCTCGTGCTATATAAAAATGTATAAAAACCTAACTATACCCGTTACTGCTCCAGGTTAGTCTGCTGTTTACCCACTGTAGTTTCTCCGGGTGCTTGTCCAGCTCCTTATCCCAGCATGTATGACATTCAAAGGCTTTGCTAGCACATACCAGCAAAATGCTACACATAAAATGTTTATGGATGTTTAATTACATCAAGAACTCTTGACCTTCTGATACAATTCACAGTAAACAGCACTTAGTCATAGTCTAATTCTTAGTCACCTCTAATAATCAACTAGAGTCCTACAAATGTTATCTCAATCTGCAGCATTATTTTTGCCAAACTTAACATGATGATATAATTGCATTGCATGTGATAACCTCATAGCACTTTTGAAGGCCCAAGCTGCGCGAAGCATAAACATCCCTGCAACCAGAGCCAAGCTTCGGAACTACAGTTACTAAATCTTTAACGGAGACTGCAGATTTGTGTCCCTGCTGTTTACACTCACCAGCCAGTTTATTAGGTACACCTGTTCAATTGATTGGTAGCACAAATTGCTAATCAGCCAATCAGATGGCATCAACGTAATGTATTTAGGCATGTAGACATTGTGAAGACGATTTGCTAAAGTTCAAACTGAGCATCAGAATGGGGAAAAAATGGGATGAAAGTGACTTTTACTGTGGCATGGTTGTTGGTGCCAGATGAGCTAGTCTGAGTATTTCAAAAACTGCTGATCTACTGGGATTTTCACACACAACCATCTCTAGGGTTTACAGAGAATAGTCAAGAGGTCAGAGTTGAATGGGCAGACTGGTTTGACATGATGGAAAAGCAATAGTAACTCATGTCAATATGGACCAAAATATCTGAGGAATGTTTCCAACACCTTGTTGAATCTATGCCATGAAGAATTAAGGCAGTTCTGAAGGTAAAAGGGGTAAAACCCGGCACTGGCAAGGTGTACCTAATAAAGTGGCCGGTAAATGTATATTCTCTCTGCATTTTTACAGCTTGCTCTGGTCCTCTCAATTTCAGACAGATGTGAAATTTTAGCTGGTGTTTTCTGCTGATGACAAGAATAAAATATTCATCACTTTTCAACATATTCTTGATTACGGTAAAGGTAGTTAGTGTTCCTTTGCAGAGATGCAGTGCATTTTTAAAAACAGCATACTGCATCTTTGTGTGTTAATGTACTAATAGTGGACCCATTGAACTTAATGTGCTCTTCTGCACCACTCAAACTGTTAAGGACATGTAAAAGTGTATACAGCATCCCTTGTTACAAACTGCTGTTACTAGGTGTGAAAGAATATTGTACTTTTCCAGACACTGACATTTGATACTGTGAAGTTGCACTGAAAGAATTGTGCTTTCACTGCCATCTCTAAGCTTGGCTCCACCAACTCCTCCCTAACAAAACTGCCTTTTGGACTGTTACTGTAATGGACAGTCTCTTTTTTTCAATAGGGAGGCTCAGAAAGTGAAAAGGGTTTATTCCGAGCCCATCTTTTATGATTAAAGCAAGCTTTGCGCATAACTTCAGCGGACTAAATTCTCTAATAGAGATGTGCACAACAGAAAAATGTCATTTTGGAATAATTTGTTAAGTAAATCATTTTGTTTTTCATATTTGTTATGTTAGAATGATTTGTTTTCAGAATTTATTTCATATATTCAGATGGTTTTGTATTTTCAGAAGTTATTTCAGAAGATTAGTTATGCACTCTGAGTCATCCTGGCTAGTCCAAACCATAAAGAGAAATAGAATGAGCTGATTGAACAATATTGACTGGGGTCACGTGCATCTGAAAGTAACAAATGGAACAAAATTAATTTGGGATTTATTTGTTATATTACGATTTGGAGATTCTGAGGGATCCACCTCCATCCAACTCAAACACAGCAAGTAGGAATCATATTAGTTCACTTTTATACCTTACTGTATGTATTGCAATGTGTTTCTATTTCATATATAGTGCATTTTTTATAATAATGAAAAATATTAATGCAAAAAGAGATTATCTAAGAGTTAAGACTACTGGGCCACTCAATTTGGATAATGAAAATTTGGCCCGATTTCGATTTATAACAAAACAAATCGCACATGTCTATACTCTATATCTTCTGATCATTTTGACTTAGATTTTACACCGAAGGTATCCTCTGCATAAAGTTTTGTCACTGCATGCTAAATTTGAATTGATTACAATTCTGATAGGTTTACTTTAACCAGTGCTTAAAGAAATGCTGTCTTGCCCATGCAGGGTCCCTCCAAATGGGTACCCGAGTCCCGCTTATACTGACCTTAGCTGTCCTTCTGTGCACAGGTGGTTCTGACTTGAGAAAGGGGTTCTGCCGAAAATGTCGGTCTCCTCCTGGTTTCCAGATGTCCACAAACTAGTAAGCTACTTTATTTCGGGTACCTTTTTGCTACGATCTTCACTAGTTGATACGCTCTTCCCACTTTTAGGTGATCGCTGAAAACCTATCTCTTCAGGGAAGCCTATTCTGCCTTCAGCTAATATTGGCATCTTCTATTCCTCCTACCAGTCCATCCCCCACAGTTATTACCTTTTATACCACCAGCCCCTCCCTTTTAGATTGTAAGCTCCGGGGAGCAGGGCCCTCCTAACTCTCTTGTATTGAACAGTATTGTTGCTGTATTGACTCCCTTTATATTGTAAAGCGCTGAGCGAACTGCTGGCGCTATATAAATCCTGTAATATAATACACAGTAATAATAATAATACACAGAATCTTACCATCCTGACAAATGTTATTACACTCCTGTACTAAACATCAGGATGTGCTTATGCCAAGTTTCATGATGATGGTGAGTTTTGTTGTTAATTTATTTTTGTTGTTAGTTTATTAAAACTGTACAAATAATACAAGCAATTGGTTAAATGCTAAGCTGTTTGGTGTGCCTCCTTTTATTTATACATTCTACTACATTGTGTTTTTGTGTTTAAAACCTAGTTAAGGGGTTTCAGTACCTAAACATTGGTATTTACACAGTTTCTAGGGTGTGCAGCTGCCATTTTCTCTGTACTAAGTATTGTCTCTGACCCAGTGGAGCAGTGACATCAGTTCCTTGGTCATTTGAAAGTGTTGGGACCTTCATCATAGTTCCTCTGCTTCCTCTACTGCTGTGCCTTCATACGGCTATCACTGGAGAAGATAAAAGAGAGCAGCCTGAGGAAACTCAATGCCAATCAGTGCCACCTATCAGTGCTGCCAATCAGTGCCGCCTATCAGCGCCAGTCAGTGCTTCCTATCAGTGCCAGTCAGTGCCGCCTATTAGTGCCAGTCAGTGCTGCCTATCAGTGCCATGTATCAGTGCTGCCTTTCAGTGCCCATCAGTGATGCCTGTCAATGCCCATCAGTGCCACCTACCAGTGCCTCCTCATCAGTGGCCATCAGTGCAGCCTATCAGTGCCCATCACTGCAGCCTCATTAGCGCATATCAGTGAAGGAGAAAAATCACTTATTTACAAAATTTTATAACCAAAACTAAGAAAATACGTTTTTTTTTTTTTAAATTTTCAGAGGTTTTTGGTTTGTTTAACCACTTCCCAACCGGCCGTTGTATATAAACGGCCGGACGGTGGCACTGCAGGGTCAGGTGGCCGTTTATAAACGGCCTCCCCGCACCCTGCTTGTGCGCGTTCCCCGGGAGCGCGCAGCACCGCGATTCGGTGCCCGCTGTGTCCTCCAGACACAGTGAAACACCGATCGTCGGACGGGACCTCTGTACGAGGTCCCGATTATGTGACCACTGATTGGCCAATTAGTGATCACATGCAAAGTAGTAAGCAAGATGTCACTTGTGACATCATTGCTTACTACGTGTGAAATCTGTGAATGATCACAGAGGTCACATGGTACAAGGCTATTCACAACAGCCTTGTACCATGTGACAAGCTGTGACCAATCACAGCTCACTCTGTAGTTCTCAATGGCTGCAAGAATGCAGACAGAGAGAAAGAGAAATGATTGCTTTTACATCCTATATGGGTGTAAAAGCAATCAGTGTAAAAAAAAAAAAAAAAATCTACATCACCCCCCAAAAGTAGTACAGTGTCACCATGGTGACACTGTACTGCTAGGGTGACAGTATGTAAAAAAATAAAATAAAATAAAATAAATATAAAAAAAGTTTACAAATTACAATTTTTGGTTATAAACTAATTTGGCTTATTTTCTTTTTTACTAAAAAAAAATATTATTTATTTGCAAAATTTTATAAGAAAAACACTTTTTTTCAAACTTTTTGGACATTTTCATTTACATAGCAAAAAAAAAATAAAAATCTCAGCGGTGAATAAATACCACCAAAATAAAGTTTTATCTGTCTCAAAAAAATGGTAAAAAATTCATATGGGTACAGTGTTGCATGACCGCGCAATTGTCATTCAAAGTGTGATAGCACTGAAAGCTGAAAATTGCCCTGGACAGGAAGGGGGTAAAAGAAAAAATAAAAAAAACCCAGAGTTGATTAAATACCACCAAAATAAAGCTCTGTCACAAAAAAATTATAAAAATTTTATATGGGTAGAGTGTTGCATGACCGCGCAATTGTCATTCAAAGTGCGACAGCGCTGAAGGCTGAAAATTGGCCTGGAAGGAAGGGGGTATAAGTGCCCTGTAGGCAAGTGGTTAAAATCAGTGCCACTTAAAGCAGAGTTCCACCCAAAAGGGTTCCCCATTAAAGACTGGTCCCCCACTCCCCATTACGGATTGGCACCTTTGGGGAGCGGGGGGGAGCTGGTACCTGAAATTGACAGGTACCCACTCCCACTTCCACTGGCGATCAGAAGCGGAAGTTGTCCTCCCACCCTCCTTCCCTGTAGTCTTTTGGGACACATTACAGGCCCCAGAAGACTACAGAACCATTCACAAAGCGCAGCGCTACTCGCACATGCGCAGTGGGCACCCGGCTTTGAAGCCGCAAGCTGTCACAGCCGGGTGCCCACACTGAAGATGCCGGCACCTGGAACACAGAACGGCTGGTGAAACGTGCTGCGGGGAGGACACTGTGATCGTGGGACAGGTGAGTAGCTGTTTTTTTAAAAGTCAGCATAGTGTGAGTGGAACTCCATTTTAAAGACCCTGCAGTTCTCTGCCTCTTGACTGGACATAACTCTCAACTGTCTCTCTGTTGGATGGACAATATATATATTTTTAATTCAAATGTTCCTGGCCCTCATTTTTCAGCTGTTAGGAGTCACCTGTAGACCTGTATAAACAAATGTACTGTATAGCTAACCAAAGTGTTTATTGCATTAATGTTGCCAATGACAATTAAAAAGAAAATTTTATACTTTATGGGGTTTGATTGGCAATTTTTTGTGCACCGGTTTATTATGGACTAGGCACTAAACATTTTCTTTCTTTCTTATTTTTGGGATATATATTAGTGGGGATTAGGCACCCCCCCCCCCCCGATTCCAAAGTCCAATAACAGCTGACAGTGGAATCTATTAGCAGGCCTTTTTAATATGGGGCAAAGTATGATTGCATTTATGTTTTCTATATTCTCATTTATCCTTTAATATAACTAAAAGAAAAATGCAAAGATAGCTGGGGGAACTGTAGTTACTCCAGCAAGAAGAGGTAAGCACAACTTCCAAATTTCTAAGATGAGAAAGAGAGACACCTTTTAGTATTTTTATGGGAAGTACAAAATTTCTTATCTATAGAATTACAAATAATAATCTGTTACTGTGCAGTCTTACCTTTCAAAATATT
Source organism: Staurois parvus (assembly GCF_062004578.1). Taxonomy (NCBI): domain Eukaryota; kingdom Metazoa; phylum Chordata; class Amphibia; order Anura; family Ranidae; genus Staurois; species Staurois parvus. The sequence goes on along the minus strand of NW_028317807.1, from coordinate 15,305,290 downwards.
TATGTGAACATGGGAACTATAAAATAAAGGCTTATTGACACACAAGCAGCATATATATATATAGTTAATCTACAATGGAAAATAAATAATAACTAATTCAAAATATTTTTTATAAAATTATCCTTCTTATGCATGAAAAATATATATATTTGGAGCAATCTTTACCCAACCAAACAAAACAAAATTAAATACAGAGCAATCACACACATAAGGTCACCCAGGATGGAAGTAAAAAATAGATATACTGTAAATGGCCAAAACGACTGCCAAGGAGTGACCGCTTTTTGTTATAGATTACCTATAATGATGACAAGGCACTGTTAACAGCATCTCTTTAAATATTGCATATTAAGACCCTACATTTTCCATGCATCTTTAGCCATTTATATAAGTTTTTTACTTCTATCTCGGGTAGCTTTGTGTGCTGTTGGGGTTTGTTTTTAATATGTTTTTAAATTTGGTGGGTAGATATAGTTCCACATACATATTTTTTCTTAGGTTCCATGTTTACACCCTTTAGAATGTAGGCAAAGGACTCATCCCTGCCAGGCCCCAGTTAAGCAGACCTGGAGGATTTATAATGCAAAAAGTGATTGGTTAAACTTATTATATAGTTATATAGTACACTTTTACAAAGTCTACACATCAGGCCAAAAAGAGATGGAAAGTGAGATATGTTTCCAAGAGGGTCAGCCCCTCCAAATGAAGGACATTTGGAACCTATGGGTATGTGTCAATGCTCTTCAGCCACCTGCTGCTGCTGTTGCAAGTAGTATTAAACACTGGGGTTGATTTACTAAAACTGGAGAGTGAAAAATCTGGATTTTGCACTCTCCAATTTTAGTAAATCAAACCAACTATGTCTCATCAGGTTCACTTTTATTTATGGTGTGTTGTTTTATACCATTTGGTATGTAAGAGGGTCATACTGGGGGCAACTCAATTAGGCATCAAATTTTTAGTGGTGCAGACGTAGTCAGGAGCCTTGCGCCAAATTCATGAAAACCCTGCATTATTTTCATTTTTAGTATCAATGCATGTAACAATTTTAGGCTAGGTTCATATTTTTGCAAGTGGGTAAGCGAGTTCCCAACCCACAGAGAAATCCACAGCACTTTGGCACGTGGGGGTGCCTTTACTTTTTAATGGTAACCCCACACATCAGCAGCCATGGCTCAGTTTTGTGCACACTAAACCATAGGGTGATGCAGTACTGAACGATTAATTGCGGTGCAACGTCTAAAAAGGGTCGGAAACATCTTTCCTCGTGTTTCTCAAAGTGTAATACCTTATTTCTTGCTCCAGCAGGGTCGCTCCAGCAGTGTCACTGGTCCTGGGAAGACTACTCTCTAAGGCTGGGGTCTTCAAACTGTTTAAGCAAAGGGCCAGTTTACTGTCCTTCAGACTTTAGGGGGGCTGAACTGTAGCCAGTGGGAGTAGAAAATGCCCTGGCATCAGTGCCCCATCATCTGTTTTAATAGGAGGAATAGTGCCCCATGGCTGATATCGGTGAGAAGAATAGTGCTCCATTGTTGATATCAATGAGAAATATAATGCCCCATTGATGGTGTCAGTAGAGGGAATGGTGACAGTTATTATTATTATACAGGATTTATATAGCGCCAACAGTTTGCACTGCAATTACAACATAATGGATACAGTACAATTACAATACATTTCAGTACAGAAGGAATATGAGGGCCCTGATCGTGGAGCTTACAATCTAAAGGAAGGGGGAGGTGATACAAAAGATGATAGCTGCGAGGAATGATCTGGTGAAGATGATTCAAGTACAGTTCTTAGGTGGAGGTGGACTTCCCTGAATAAGTGAGTTTTCAAAGATCGCCTGAAGGCAGACAGGGTGGGGGCTGACCGGACATAATGTGGTAGGGAGTTCCAGAGGATGGGAGAGGCTCTGGAGAAGTCCTGGAGGTGAGCGTGGGAGGATGTGATGACGGAGCTAGAGAGGAATATTTCTTGGGAGGAGCGGGGTGGGTGATTTGGAAGGTATCTGCGGATGAGGTTGGCGATGTAGCTAGGGGCAGTGTTGTGGATGGCTTTGTAAGCTGTGGTTATTATGTTGGTTTAATAGTGTCCCTAGGGACAGATAAAGGCAAGCAAAGGGTCACATCCGGCCCCCGGGCCGTAGTTTGGAGACCACTGCTCTAAGGCATTCACCATCCTGCCTCCTCTGAATACAATGCAGGATTAATAGCTATGTATTGTATGCCATGATGCCGAGGCAGAGGAGGAGAGTGATGGACCTGGCCAGAGCAGGGTGGGTAACGTAAGTAAAGCAGCCGTTTCATCTCCCTCTAGATGCAATGAGCATTTAACCCTTGCAGTGCAGGAGAGGGAGGCACTGCAAGGGTTTTTTTTTTTTCTTCCAGCCTGGAGTGCCAATGGAATGGATATATGATACATTTTCCATTACTTTCTCAACGTCTACACAGGGTGGATAAAAATCAATGATTTTTTTAAAAAAATCTAAAAATCTTATTTTTTTTATTTAAATCGGATTTTTTTTATTTAAATCGGATTTTTTTAAATAAAATGCTTTTTGAGGAAAATATATTACCATCCAAAGGTTATTCCATCATGAAATAAAGATTAGTATTTTAATTATGTAGAATAAGGCTGTATATGTTTAATTTTCTTGGTAAATAAATTCCATTAATCCATTCACAATGTCATGCTCTTCCAGAGGTTTTTGTAAGATTATTGGGCAGTTTCTCTGCCTACAAGATATTATCACAGATGTTTGGTTTACTTTTGCAGTTCTCAAAACTGAATTTGACTCAGCGGAGATCAGATGCCTCTTCTTCACAACCAAAATGTTATAACATGAACAGAGTTAAGAAAAAGACCTTAATCCTAACTTCTACAAACCTATGAATACAGAATCAACCCCTTCAGTGCTAAGTTTCAAGAAGTTCAGTGAATAGAATAGAAACAGTATTTTTCTGATTGTTTGGAGTGGAATAGATCTGCACAAGAAGAAAGTGAAACTAAGTGTGAGGAGGAAGGGGCTGACAGTCTAAGTTTCTTAAAATATATATATTTTGTTTAGCCAAATTAGTTAACAAACATGGATGTTTGTTTAAGCAAATAACATATGCTGGAATGTTATTGTTTCAGTTGAATAAATCTATTTAAATTGTTAATAATAAGGTAATGATTATTTTTCTCCTTCCTAAGTACAACAGAAAAGTTGTCCAAATGTGAATGATTAACCTATTAAACTGGGGATAAAAAAACTAATATGAAAAGTTGTTATTCTAAAAATCTTCATCTACTTGCATATTAAAGTTATACCAGCAAGAATTAGTCTATGTAGAAAACTATGATTTAAATCAAGCCTTACTGACTAGTGATTTAAATCGTGATTTAAATCAGTTTGATTTAAATCAAATCCACCCTGCGTCTACATATAACTTCTTTGTCTGCATAACTTTGCAGAAGAGATTCTTGCAAGTTTTGTTGTGACAAATGCGTATAGGACTTAGCAAAATGTTCATGAATCTGTTGCAAGTTCCATTATTTGTCGCACTACAGCGAGACAGATTTCTAAAGAGTATCTAGGTCACTCTTTAAGAATTTCAGGGACTGTCTAAATACTAGGCTATGCATGATGATACTTACAATAAAGTTCACATTGATAGAGAATGAATGGTTACAATGATCATATGGCACAGCAAAAAAAAAAAAAAGTCTAGCATTTGTAAAATTGAAGCTCTATGAAAAAGCGCCCGAAGCCTATGGCCCTGATCATCCTTAATCCAACTCTGGCCCTGACTACTAGAAGGGCATGCACGTGAAAATGTGAGAGAGAAGTTTTTACACATTGAGATCTATGATTACTAATATATCACTGGACACACCATGCAAATATGGGAAAATAACTACAATACTACTAAAATGTAAAACATATTCAAAACTATTTGGGTGATAGTGTTCCTTTAACAAGCAGAGTAGTATGCATATATACTGTGAGCTAGGCTCTCTAGCTGGTTTGTATATACACATAACAGGACTACATACACACATGCTCGCTTACAGATCATCAGGAAAGCCAGGGATGTTAGTAAACATAGGATTTGTGTTGGGCGTGGATGGTTAGTTCATTGTCCCACCATATCTCACCCTTAGTGATGGACAGAGCTGGGGTCCTGTACAACCGAATTAGCAGGCCTCTCTTCTACTACTTTTCCCAGGTTCCATCCATCTCTTTCCGGGTTTCATCTGAGAAAAGGGAGCCCTAGCATCCCTTTAGTTGTGCGCATTTCTGCCCACTAGGTGGTGCTGCACATCTGGCAATCCTTCGCTCACTTAAAGCGTATCGAAATTCAAAAATGAAATGTTTTATGTTGCAGTTTACCAATCCATAGATGTGACAGATCCATTAGTTTTCTCTTTTTAGTTTTTTTTCCCCTTTATTTTTACCTGGTGCATCTACTACTAATAAACTTCGGGGGTTATTTACTAAAACTTGAGAGTGCCAAATCTGGTGCAGTTCTGAATATATACCAATCAGCTTCCAGGTTTTATTGTCAAAGCGTAGCCTCCCTAGCGGTCTGATTATGTCCATATTTCTGTGCTCAAAGCGGTACTTTTTTTGCATGGAAATATGTATTTTTTTTATTGTAGGCCTGTAATTTTTAGGAATAAGTCACTGAAATCTGTCCGAACAAGGGTCTAGTAAACATCCTGGGTATGTTAAAATTGGAAAAACGAAATCATTAATTATAATTTAATAAATGATCATAAAAAATAATAATAATAAATTTAATTCAATAATATAATCAAAGCAAAAACACTGAAACTTGAAATATAGTGCCAAGTTCGTACATCACTGAGCAAAGTCGCAAAATCGTTTTCAGTGTCTGATGACGAATTTCCCCACAAATCATTATCACTCAATTCTGCAAGTGGTTCTAATTTACTATCATTGTTCTTTAGCTGGTCTAAAACCGCTTTTGACCTAAAGGGGCACTTTTTGGACGCCATGGACATTTCTCAGTTTCCAGGCAGAAAGAACAGTCAAAATGCAGGCAGGGCACAGGACAAAGCCCTCGGGACAAAATGTATGTGAAATTGTTTGATACAGTAATGTTTTACTATGTGATTTTAGTGTATTTAGTGAATGTCACTTTTACAACTTTCAATTTTCCTGCCAGTTCCGTCCCCGTACGTCCTGACGTCGCAGAGAATGGAACCCAGAAGACAGATGCCAGCATCGGCTGGAGGACATTGCCGAGGACGCTGCAGTGGGGACATTGCGGGAGCGAAGGACAAGGTAAGTGAAGAAGGGATCCTGGAACAGCGCTGCATGGTATGCCCGAGTGTAGCCCGGGGTTACCGCTTGTGGTGCTGAAACGTTACCCTGAGCTACACTCGGGAATACCGCCAGGGAGGTTAACTGAACAAGCTGAGGTTAGAAGCGGATTGGCTACTATGCACAGCTGCACCAGATTCTGAGTGATCCAGTTTTAGTAAATCTACCCCTTCTTGTCTGACAACACTCACTCCCTGTGCATAGCTCCCAACTGTCCCTGATTTCGAGGGACTGTCCCTGATTTGGAACAAAGTCCCTCTGTCCCTCTTTCCTCCTCATTTTGGTCTGATCAATATAGTTATATATAAAATGCACAATTTATCTTTCAAAAAGTGTTTCCCAGTGCTAAACCTTTCATCCATTTTTTAAAATGCTTAATTTGTAAATTTCAAATGCCCGTATATTGGAATAGTAGTGGTATAAAAAAAAGCAATTGTAGGTTTAACTAATAGTTTATTTTGAATAGTTCCCCTTTAAGTGGGCGTGGCAGGGGTGTCTCCTATGATTACATACTTCTGCTAATAAGTGTCCTTCATTCAAAAAGTTGGGAGGTATGCCTGGGCTGCATCAGGACAACAGAAACAGAACTATTGGGAGGTCCCCTATCTACCTGTACATTACATACATGGGCAGGGTCCTGGGCAAGATTGAAAAAGCAAAAATGAGGGTGCACTGGCCTAGTGCATTAACCTTTATATTTCAATGGTTTTTATTAATTTTTAAACAGTATAAAACAGAGGCAACAAAACACGCCCATGCAGGTGCTATCAATGGCACATAAGTTACAATAACATTAATGTAACTCCGACTATAACAACTAATGGCAGCTGTCCACTGTCACATCAAAAACAAACAGAGAAAGAGAGAAAGGATGAAACAAAAAACACACAAACAAAAAAAACAAAGAGCAGGGGTCCAAGAGCGCCAATACCAAACGCCATTACATCCCCAGACTAGCCGGGGGGAGCGTGGAAAACCTTAACCGCAAATTGCCACGGCGGGAACGGTTTTCAAAATCCTCAAGCCATAGCAGCGCGTCCGCCAATTATTTCTTGAGGTCGCTCAAATCCTGTTTGTGATTTTCAATGACCGTGGCCGCAGCATCCATTTTATCTTCGAGATCGTTCGTCCGGTTGCCCAACTCCCGAATTTCTCACGAAAGACAGTCGGCCAGCTTGGAGGTAGCAGAGGACAATTCCGACTGCAGCATGAATTTGAAGCGGCGCAGGAGCTCAGCATCCTGCAAGGATGGAATGGGAGACTGCAGGGATGTCTCTGATGCCAGGTCTTCCATACCGCTAGGATTCGGCCCACCTGTGGGTAGCGGCAGACGGGGACCCGAAATCGAGGCCGGGGCTTCATTTGCGGTCTCAGGCGGGAGCCGCAAACTCGTTGCCGAGATTCTGGAAGTCTCCGGCGGCCGGCCCAAAATCGAGGCCGTGGCTGCAACCGCGACCTCCGGCGGGTAGGCCGCAAATTCTGGCACGGCCCACCGGGTGCTGGAGGCGCGGGCGGCCGGTGTTTTCTTGCCCATCAGGGTACTGGGAGGACAAGGGGTTAGCAAGAAAGCAGAGGGACCCCCCCCGAGGGTCAGAAATCGGCCGATGTGTCCGGCGGCCGAGGAAGAGATTCAAAAGGCAGCCATCCTGGCTGCTGCTCATGAGCCGTGCATTAACCTTTAAACACGATTTTATTGTATAAAAGTGGTAAGTAATATACTCACAAAAGATGAGTGAGACAAAGGCTCATCATCAACAACAGCACCATCCAATCCACAGAACATCACATCTCAATGACACTAGGCCAGTGCACCCTCTTTTTTGTTTTTTCAGTCACAATGTTTTTGGACATCCCCAGTCCTTTGAGGGCGAGTGTCATCTATGAAAGCCAGGAGGAAGCCATAATCCATTGTGACCTTTGATCCCATTCCCTAGCGCAAGAGGTTTTGTATTTTCCAGGGCAAGATCCACAAGATGCTGTATCAGGGAACATTAAATGGACCGTATTTTTTACTCCATAAGACACACTTTTTTCCCCAAAAAAAATGGGGGGAAATGTCTGTGCACCTTATGGAGGGAATATGGAGCGACCAGTCCTGTATTCCCCTCGTCGCTGCCGTGTTAGAATGCAGCAGAACCTGCTCCTTGGTCTTAACTGTTCCTCGGTCCAGTGGTGTCCTCATCACCTCATTACCTTTGGTGTGGGCACCCGGCTGTGACAGCTTGCGGGCTTCACAACTGGGTGCCCACTGCACATGCGCAAGAAGCGCTGCACTTTGTGAATGCCCCCCGCTCCCCAAAGGTCTGTAGTCTTTGGTCATCTCCTGTACTATGTCCGCAGTCTCTGGCCATCTCCTGTACTATGTCCGCAGTCTCTGGTCATTTCCTGTACTATGTCCACAGTCTCTGGTCATCTCCTGTACTATGTCCACAGTCTTTGTTCATCTCCCGCAGTATGTCTGCAGTCTTTGGTCATCTCCTGTACTGTGTCCGCAGTCTCTGGTCATTTCCTGTACTGTCCACAGTCTTTGGTCATCTCCCGCAGTATGTCTGCAGTTTCTGGTCATCTCCTGTACTATGTCCGCAGTCTCTGGTCATCTCCTGTACTATGTCTGCAGTCTCTGGTCATCTCCTGTACTATGTCTGCAGTCTCTGGTCATCTCCTGTACTATGTCCGCAGTCTCTGGTCATCTCCTGTACTATGTCTGCAGTCTCTGGTCATCTCCTGTACTATGTTTGCAGTCTCTGGTCATCTCCTGTACTATGTCTGCAGTCTCTGGTCATCTCCTGTACTATGTCCGCAGTCTTTGGTCATCTCCTGTACTATGTCCGCAGTCTTTGTTCATCTCCCTCAGTATGTCTGCAGTTTCTGGTCATCTCCTGTACTATGTCTGCAGTCTTTGGTCATCCCCTGTACTATGTCTGCAGTCTCTGGTCATTTCCTGTACTATGTCCACAGTCTCTGGTCATCTCCTGCAGTATGTCCACAGTCTTTGGTCATCTCCTGTACTATGTCCGCAGTCTTTGTTCATCTCCCTCAGTATGTCTGCAGTTTCTGGTCATCTCCTGTACTATGTCTGCAGTCTCTGGTCATCTCCTGTACTATATCTGCAGTCTCTGGTCATCTCCTGTACTATGTCCGCAGTCTCTGGTCATCTCCTGTATTATGTCCGCAGTCTCTGGTCATCTCCTGTACTATGTCTGCAGTCTCTGGTCATCTCCTGTACTATGTCCGCAGTCTCTGGTCATCTCCTGTACTATGTCCGCAGTCTCTGGTCATCTCCTGTACTATGTCCACAGTCTCTGGTCATCTCCTGCAGTATGTCCACAGTCTTTGGTCATCTCCTGTACTATGTCCGCAGTCTTTGTTCATCTCCCTCAGTATGTCTGCAGTTTCTGGTCATCTCCTGTACTATGTCTGTAGTCTCTGGTCATCTCCTGTACTATGTCCGCAGTCTCTGGTCATCTCCTGTACTATGTCCGCAGTCTCTGGTCATCTCCTGTAGTATGTCCGCAGTCTCTGGTCATCTCCTGTACTATGTCCGCAGTCTCTGGTCATCTCCTGTACTATGTCCGCAGTCTCTGGTCATCTCCTGTACTATGTCTGCAGTCTCTGGTCATCTCCTGTAGTATGTCCGCAGTCTCTGGTCATCTCCTTTTTTTTTGTTCATCTTACTTCACTTGCTTGTGCATTACCAAATGTACTGCATTATATCCAATTTTTGGAGTATGTGATATTTCTCATTTCAGAATTTACCTTTGTGATGTTTCAATAAAGCTCATAAAGCAATTATGGAAAAAAAAGGTTGTTACCCATGCAGATATACCATACATCTTACAGTTTATAAAAGAATAATACAGCAAGTAAAATGGCATTTCCCCCCTTAGTTTAATGAGGTATTAAACCCAAAACTAAAAATGTACTACACTGAAGCTTACCAATCATTAGATGTGTTGGCTGCATTAGTTTTCTTTTTTTAGGCCCTTTTCACACAAGTGGTCTGATTGGGCCCACCTTTCAGCTTTTCAGGCAGACCCTATCGGACCTTTCATTTTGCTCTATGGAGTGGTGGGTGTAAACAGACTTCATTTTTCATTGTTCATGTTCATTTATACTCAGCTACCCCCAGTCTGATCTGGTCTGCTAAAAAAAAGAGAAGGGGACCTGTTCCCCTCCGTCTGGGTGGATCAGAATATAGGGCAGTCAGGTGTGAACAGACAGCTGTGTCCATTTACATCCGAATGTCCATAGAGCAGAGCAGGCTGTGTCCATTTACACTCTGCATAAGCAGAGCGGACACTGACCTGTCATCGCTTGGATCCGGCCCGTGTGAAAGGGCTTTTTTCCCGTTTTAACTTGGCCAGTAACACACTTCCTGTATTAGGGTGCCTCCACTCTGGATGAAGGCGCACAGGGGGCACCTTTGGACAGAAGCATTGTCAGCCTTGGGAGAGGGGAGTGTTAGAAGTAGTAGCAGATTTAGATACACTAACAAATTGAAGCCAAGCTCCAGCTCCAGCCTCATCTCTGTAACTGATACATTCTGCTGGAGAGCTTGGTGTTTTGAAAAACAACAGACGTACTGGCCAAATCTCCAGATAAAAATAAAGGAAAGCAAGCCTGAAAAAGAAAATTAATGCAGCCATCACATTTAAGAACTGGTAAGCTTCAATATAATAATATAATAAATGTTTGCTTTTGGGTTTAATACTACTTAAAAGTGATATTAAAGGCTTAGTTTTTAATTTTTAAAAAATAACAAACATGTTATACTTACCTGCTCTGTGCAATGGCTTCGCACAGAGCAGCTCGGAGCCTCCTCTTCTTGGGTCCCCTGTCGGCGCTCCTGGCCCCTCCCCACCACTGAGTGCCCCCATAGCAAGCTGCTTGCTGTGGGGGCACTCCTGCATGCTCACTTCCAAGCCATGCTCTGTATGTTCATTGACACACCGAACAGGGTCCCCCCATTTCCTCTTCACTGGCTGAGACTGACAGCAGTGGGAACCAATGGCTCTTGCTGCTGTCTCTGAACCAATGAGGAGGCAGAGAGCCAGGAGAGCCGCTGCTCTCGTGCGCATTGCTGAATCGAGATCAAGCTCAGCTAAGTATTAGGGAGGGCTGCAGACTGAAGGTTTTTCACCTTCATGCAGATTGGAATGTCATTATGAAAATACTAATTAAAAAAAAGATTAGTTTTAGCATAGTTGGTTAGAGATAAAATGTTGCTTAGGTTGAATAAAAATTGTACTTAGAAATTGTACTTCTCTAAGGTAGTGTTAGGGTTTCACCAGGGTTCTATAATGGTAACAATATGGCAGCTAGTTTGCATCATTAAGATGATAGTATAATATCAGCAAAAACATAAGCCCCCCAGATGCAAGATAACAGGAGCCATATTCCTAAGCTGCTTACGGATTTTACAATCGCCCCATGTGTGATGATCGCGGCATCAGACCCCAGGCCTTCTCACAAAACTCGTGACTGAAGGACTAACCAATCTAAAACCACGCTGTCACGTGCGTAACAATGCCACGCCCAGCTGCACTCTGCACAAAGATTTTCCAGCTAATGGACCAAATTCTGTGTGTCTGCAGCCTGAGAGCGATTGTTACTGGGTCAGGTTAATTGCGCAATTAACCCTTCACACTGCCACCACCTCCTTTTTGTACAGAGAAAGAGGAAACTTAGCAATATCAGCAATAACACTATGATGTTTGAATAATCGTTTGTATACACAATGTCACCGCAGACAGATGTATGCAGACGTTTTAAAACACACAGTAGCGCTCTTCAGAGGCAGTGATTCTTAGTTTACATTAAAGAGCTTTAGAAATAGTTCAACACTTTCGGAAAGTAAGATTTATTACTAAAAGATCAAAAGGGTGCAATAAAAATATTTACAGAAAAGATTTAGCCAATACATATATATATATATATATATATATATAAATATACAGAGAGCAATAACACAGCAAAGAGATAACAGCAAGGAATTTAGGGAGATAAAGTACTTGCCAAAAGTCCCGGTTTAAGCAGATCAGGTTTCCTGAGCCAAAAGGTTGCCTTATCTCCCAAAGTTAGTTCCGATGTTAAAAGGGAGAATCTTCAATTTAGCTCAACTCAGCTTAGCTAGCTCCAAGCATAACAGCCTTTTTCTAGGAACTCAACAGGGTGTCTCCTTAAAGCAGAGAACCAATCGCCTCATTTGGGGAGGGGTGTTGTAGGCGGAGAGCTCAGGCTGTGACCAAATTCCTCACAAATTATACTATGGTCAATAACTTTTCCTAGGTACATGTACCATTCTATCCACGGGTAGATTAATACGCAAAATCATCTGCTGAACGTCTAGATATGAAATATGATATACCTGCTGGGATGGTTAAGGAGATATCATTTTCTGCTCTCCTGTTTGTGTCAGCTAGGGGGTGTAATATATCAGACGACTTGTATTAAAGTGACCGGTCTGACTATATGCCTGGTTTTTATGTAAGTCTTTCATATTCCAAGATATGCAATCATAGGGGAAAGTGGATGTTGAATGTGATGTCTGGTTCATGGCTTATCTGGAATGTCTTTGAAGCTCAGCGAGGGACTGGTTTATGGTTTTACGATCCTTTTCCAAGCAGAGTTTCGCAGACATATGGGGTTTATAGCCAGGAGCTCCCCCGCTGTGCCTTGATGCCTTTTTGAACTGATCATCCAGGGACCACGTGTCCCTCAACAGAGAGGGAGGGGGGATGAGGGAAGAGGGAGAGAGATACAAGATGGAGGGTTTGGAGCAAAATGGATGACCGCGTCCATCTCTGTGTGCACGATTTCTACACCATGCATACATGATTTCATCCTCCAAATATCCCCACGCATGCATGGTGTATTGTCGTTCCCGATGGCTCTGTGTTGTGCAATGCTTTCTGACATCAAAATATAGTAGTGGTATAGTGCACATGTTGAATACAGTTGCCATATTGTGATGTCAGAAATATGCGCAGTAGTGGTAGGAAAGACTGGTCACAACCACGCATGTGCCAGATCTATCCACCATACTGAAGAAACCATCGCTGAGCATGGAAACATTGAGAGCGCTGATGAGATAATACACTGGCCATGCATGGGAATATACTGTACACACACTACTGCACATGGATGGGACTGTTATGACAGCTTGGGGGGGGACCTGCACACGCATGCTGCAATCAAAAGCATCACCTCCTGCCACCACACATTCTTACAGAGCATCTCCCCTTTTGTCACAATGTTCCCCCATCTTACACTTCCACCAGCACCGCTCTCTTTCATATCACCATCCTTCTGCATCTTACACCTCCATTTATGACTTTGTCCCCTTTCTGCCATCCTATACCCCCCTTCGATTACCCTGTACCCTTTCTATTTTTGCAAACCATTGCTACCTCCACAATGTCCTCCTCTTGTCATCTCCCCCTTCTATTATTACCCCCTTTTTTTACCTTGTCTCCCCATCTGTCACTCTAGAGATAACCTTCTGTAACTCTGTACCCAGCCCTCCACCTCTGGAGAACATCTCCACTTCTCTGCACTTGCTCCCCTCCCCTTTCGTGCAACTCACTGTACTTGAACCCCCTTCTATCAGCAACCTCTGCACCAGTACCCCCCTTTCTTTCACCACCCACGGTGCCTGCTAACTTCTTTACTTCTTTCTCTCATCACCTATAGTGCCAGCAATCCTCCTTCCCCTCCACCTTCCTCACTACCATGCTTCTACTCATGCTTCTACTCACTACCATGCTTCTACTCTGCAGCATTCTATAGAATTCAATAGGAATGCTGCAGAAAAGCATGCATTACATTTTTGCTGCGTTTTTGCCATGTTTTTGATGCGTTTTGCATTTAAAATCCTCCTAGCAACAAGAAAAATTAAAAAATGGAACACTGACGCCACCCCCCGCCCCCCGCAAAACACATCAAAAATGCAGGAAAAATGAAACTACAAAAACGCAACACAAACCCCTTGAGGGTTAGGGACTGATGTGAATGTACAATATATGTTTGTAAAACGCTGTGCACATTAATGGCGCTATATAATTACCTGTAATAATATGAAGCCATTTAATAGCACATCGTTGTTTGGCTCCTTTTTAAATCATAATGATAACAGAAATCACCCAAATAGCCCTGATCAAAAGTTTACATACCCTGGAATGTTTTGGCCTTAGTACAGATGCATAAGGTGACACACACAAGTTAAATTGGCGTATTAAAGGTTAACTTCCCACATCTGTGGCTTTTTAAATTGCAATTAGTGTGTGTGTGTATAAATACTCTTGAGTTTGTTAGCTCTCTCAGGTGGATGCAGTGAGCAGGTTAGATACTGAGCCATAAGGAGCAGAAAAGAACTGTCAAAAGACCTGTGCAACAAGGTAATGGACCTTTATAAAGATGGAAAATGATACAAAAAGATGTCTAAAGCCATGAATATGCCAGTCAGTACTGTTCAATCTCCTATTAAGAAGTGGAAAGTTCTGGGATCTCTTGATACCAAGCCAAGGTCGGGTAGACCAAGAAAGACTGCAGCAACAACTGCCAAAAGAATTGTTTGAGATACAAAGAAAAACCCACAGGTAACCACAGGTGTGTTTTTTTTAAGGAGCACAATACAACAGTTCCTAAACAAAAATGAGCTGTATGGTCAAGTTGCCAAAAAGAAGCCTTTACTGTGCTCTCCCACCCAATCATGTGCAAGGAAAATAAAAAAAAATTTTACTTGACAATGATTGGATGCTGGAAGTCAGCAGAAGTTCACTTCATTCGCTAAGCTTTACGGCTAATTCCCTTGTAAAGGAAATAATCTATTTGCCTTTAGTAAATCAACCTCCAATGTCTTAGAAAGTCCCAAACAGGAACCCAGAGAGCAGTAAAACCTAAAAGAGATTCTGGATGCATAGAAATGAAAGAGTTAACTCATTATGTTCACAATATATACAGTACACAGATAAAGTCCTATTAATGTTAGAAGTTTATTATTCATTGTTACTGAACACAAAAGAATTCAACATTGTAGGTTGGTTTGCAAGCGTGTGAAAAGAGCGTGCACATCTAAAGGAATGCTGGAGCTGCCATCTTTTGTAAAAGTTCAGCATTACATGCTTTTACTTCCGGACTGCTGGGAAGATCATAGAGTGCTGATGTTAAATAGTAGAGCGGTTGTTGGTCGTATGTCCGGGTATCTGGGAAATAGCAACCCAATGAGTTTGATTTATTTAAAGGGCAGACAAATTTTACTTTGCAAAGTAAATGTTTTCATTAGTTTAGTGATTAGGTGAAGCTGTGTTCCTTTCAATCATCTAATTATGGAAGCAAAAATCTTGTGTTTTAAATATTCACTAACCCCTGGTTCACATATCTGCATTCCTGCGGTCTACGTTTTATGCGGGCACGAGAGCCCATTCATTTGAATGGACTCCCGTGCCCCGGGGCACTTCTGAAAACGCAGCCCGCATGGGAACCTTGGTTCCCAGTGCGGTTGCAATTTCCACTGCGGGCGGCATGCCATTAGAATTAATGGCACACGCCCGCAGGTCCGCATTCTTCTGCGTGGGTGGTGCAGCTGCACGGATGTTTGTGCGGATCCGCAGCGGCACCACCCGCACATATGTGAACCTAGCCTTAGGGCTCATGCACATAAAAAAATAGCTGCTGTTACAGGCATTGGGGGTTTTTTTTCCCTCCGCCTGTAAAAACGCCACTATGTAATCCTATGTGTCCATGCACACATAGCCATTCATAGACATATTAGAAGAGAAGCAATCACAGGTTGAAAAAAAAAACAACAAAAGCACATTTGGGAGAGGACCCGAAGAGCAGAAAAATGTTGAAGGTGCCTAAATGCATCTAAACATGTCTACATACTAGACATGTCTAGCATTTGAGCAGTAATGCACTCCAATTGCTGGAATAAAATTACATTCTGCAAATGGAATCCATTAACGCTCATATGCTTGATGCGCCTAAATGTGTGTGCAATATGCAGCTTTAACCGCTAGCCTACAGGGCACTTATACCCCCTTCCTGCCCAGGCCAATTTCCAGCTTTCAGCGCTGTCACACTTTGAATGGCAATTGTGCGGTCATGCAACACTGTACCCATATGAAATTTGTATCATTTTTTTGTGACAGATAGAGCTTTATTTTGGTGGTATTTAATCACCTCGGGGTTTTTTATTTTTTCTTAAACAAACCAAAAACCACTGAAAATTTAGAAAAAAAATGTTTTTTCTTAGTTTTTGTTATAAAATTTTGTAAATAAGTGATTTTTATCCTTCACTGATGTGTGCTAATGAGGCTGTACTGATGGGCACTGATAGGCTGCACTGATGGACACTGATAGGTGGCACTGATGGGCACTGATGAGGAGGCACTGGTAGGTGGCACTGATGGGCATTGACAGGCATCACTGATGGGCACTGAAAGGCAGCACTAATATATGGCACTAATATATGGCACTGATAGGCAGCACTGATAGGCGGCACTGACTGGCACTGTTAGGCGGCACTGACTGGCACTGACTGGCACTGATAGGCGGCACTGACTGGCACTGATAGGCGGCACTGACTGGCATTGATAGGTGGCACTGATTGGCATTGATAGGTGGCAATGACTGGCACTGATGGGTGACACTGAAAGGCAGCTCAGATGGGCACTGATATGTGGCATTGATGTGCACTGGTAGGCACTGATATGTGGCACTGATGGGCACTGGCACGAGGCACTGATGAGCACTGATATAAGGCACTGATGGACACTGACAGGTGGCACTGCTGGGGCTACACTGATCATCAGTGCCCTGATGTACATGTCCCCTCCGCAGAAAGCCAATTACCGGCTCTCCTCTCCTCTCGAGCTGTCAACATGACAGCTCGAGAGGAGAGAAATGCCGATAACAGGCATTTCCCTGTTTACATGTGATCAGCTGTGATTGGACACAGCTGATCACATGACCGAGCCGACATCTTCGGCTTTTTCCGTGATCGGTAATCCGCTGTGTTTGAGGGACACAGCGCACCGCCGATTGCCACGCTGCACGCTCCCTGAGCCGGGCATGCGCAGTGAGAATGGGAGGACGTCATATGATGCCCTCCCAGAACGAGAGAACCACCTTGCACCCGTCATATTACTATATGGCGGGTGGGAGGTGGTTAAACACTTTTTAGCAGCTTTTCTCCTGCCAGGGGTTCTGGCATTCAGAGGGGCCCATATATCATATACCTGTAATTTTCTTGTCCAATTTTCCTTTGGATTTACCAGAACTATATAATATAAGGTCAAACCTAAACACTTTCAATTTGTATGTAATCAGGCAGGTTCTTGTATTACATACAGTAGCTGAGGTAAATCTAAATTAAATTAAATTGAATATAAAAATTGTATAATGTATGGCCAGCTTACTCTTGAATAGGTATTCAGAATGAACACTGCTTCATCATATTCACTTTGGTAACAGAACATTCTGTATTGCTTGAGCAAATAAACCACAGAAACTCTACAGTAACTGCAGAAAGTATGCCACAATATCTTCAATTGATATACATGTACATACATTCCAGTAAACATATATTTCATTGAAATTCTAAAAAATGTATTCATCCATATTTAAAGTCAACTGTAAAATATTTTTTTATATAAACAAGTATTACATGTTATTTTGCATTATACCTGTTTTATAAGTATAAAAATAAATAACAGTTATTACGTGGTGCTACCCCCTTAACCACTTGCCTACAGGGCACTTATACCCCCTTCCTGCCCAGGCCAGTTTTCAGCTTTCAGCACTGTCACACTTTGAATGACAATTGCGCGGTCATGCAACACTGTACCCATATGACATTTTTATAATTTTTTTTGAAACAGATAGAGCTTTCTTTTGGTGGTATTTAATCACCTCTGGGTTTTTTATTTTTTTGTGAAAATTTTAAAAAAACATGTTTTTTTCTTAGTTTTTGTTGTAAAATTTTGTAAATAAGTGATTTTTCTCCTTCACTGATGTGCACTAATGAGGCTGCACTGATGGGCACTGATAGGCTGCACTGATGGGCACTGATAGGTGGCACTGATGGGCACTGATGAGGAGGCACTAGTAGGTGGCACTGATGGGCATTGACAGGCATCACTGATGGGCACTGAAAGGCAGCACTCATATATGGCACTGATACGCGGCACTGACTGGCACTGTTAGGCGGCACTGATGAGCACTTTTAGGTGGCACTGACTGGCACTGTTAGGCGGCACTGACTGGCACTGATTGGCAGCACTGATAGGTGGCACTGACTGGCATTGATAGGTGCCACTGACTGGCACTGATAGGTGACACTGAAAGGCAGCTCAGATGGGCACTGATATGTGGCATTGAGGCACTGATGAGCATTGACAGCTGGCATTGATGGGCACTGACAGGTGGCACTTCTGGGGCTACACTGATCATCAGGGCACACTGATCATCAGTGCCCTGATGATCAGTGTACATGTCCCCTCCAAGGAATGCTGATTACCCGCTCTCTCCTCTCGAGCTGTCAGCATGACAGCTCGTGAGGAGCGAAATGCCGATAACGGCATTTCCCTATTTACATGCGATCAGCTGTGATTGGACACAGCTGATCACATGACCGAGTCAACATCTTTGGCTCTATCCAACCCAAATTCAAGCCTTGCCAGACCATTCACATGGAAACCCATTAAGGTTTCCAAATTTTACATTATTTTGGGCCTAACCCTCAACATGGGCATTACTAAAAAAAAATTAATTGCGGTTGTATTAGTCCACAGACCACATTTCAATTACAACACACTCTGTTGTCATCGGGGTGACCCTGAATTTGACTGGCTCCACAAAATTCGGCCCCTCGTAAATCACCTTATCCAAAAATTTGCAGATGTCTATACTCCTCAGCAAAACATCTGCATTGATGAGTCTCTCAATAATTTTTCTGGCCGCCTTGCATTCAAACAATTTCTCCCCAGCAAGCGTGCCAGATATGGGGTCAAGATGTATAAGACCTTTGAGAGGTCAATAGGCTATAAATATAAGTTTCGGAATTACGACGGAAAAGATAGTGATGTGGAGCCCCCCGGATGCCCAGACTACATGGGGAGCAGTGGCAAGATAGTTTGGGACATGGTGTCATCCTTTTTCCATATGGGGTACCTCTTATACGTGGACAATTTTTATTCAAGCATGCCTCTATTTAGACATTTGTACAATCTTGGAATTGGCGCATGTGGCACCGCGCGACCTAATCGGCGGGGCTTCCCCTAACGGCTTGTAAATACCCGTCTTAGAAATGGGGAAAAAGCCTGCTTTTGAAATGAGGATGTCATTCAGCTGCATCTGAATATTTTTTAGCACATTTTTGGCACATTTCATGTGTGCCCACCATTAGAAGTGGGTGGATGCAGGGCGGTATATTCTAATGGTGGGCATACCACACACTTTTTCTGGCAGAGATTTCTTCTCTTTTTTTCATTCAGCAGACAGGCTGCATAAAAAAAAGAACATAGCATATACACCCAACAAGGACCAGCGACATACTGGTACATCACTGGACTTTGAGTGGTTATACCAGGATGATGCCTGCTGCTACAGGCATCATCCTGGTATCATTTTTTTCACCCGGCGATCTGCTTTCACCTAAAAGCAATCCTAGTGGCTAATTAGCTGCAGGATTGCTTTTACAAGCAGCGGGAGAAGATGCCACCCCTCCCCCGCTGCCTTTCACAGCCTTCTCGGCAGTCCTGTGCCATCGGAGAAACCTGAGAATGCAGCCAGTGTTTCTGCCAGCTGGCCATACAGCTGATTGGAGACTGGAATTGTGCCAATCATCTCTATAGTCTAAGAAATTATAAGCTACAAGCATTTCATCACTTCAGTTTCGCTGGATACAAACAGCGCCATTTGTAAATTGGGAAAGCATCTGATCACACCGATCTTGGTAAGATTAAAGAATGTAGGGGCAGAGGAGATATCTAGAGTCTGATAGACCCCAGATTTTAAAAAAAAAAACAATATATGACAATGCCCATTGCAGTTATAGGGGATATTTGCATTCCCTGTGATAGCAATAAAAGTAATAAAAGAAAAATTAAAGGGACAGTGTAAAAATAATTTAAAAAATCAAAATAACGTTTAAAAAAAGCACCCTTGCCCCACCCTGTGCATGCGCGTGCACCTGCATGCGCGAGCGTTGACCCTGTGCCAGTATGTAAACAGCGGTTGCACCATGCATGTGAGGTATTGCCGCGAACATCAGATCAAGGGCAGTAATTTTAGCACTAGACCTCCTCTGTATATCTAAAATGGTAGCTTGTAAAGGCTTTTAAAGTGTTGCCTAAGGATATTAAACATATATGCAGTTTGTTGCCATTGCATGGGGCATGCGCATTTTTAAAGCATGTCATGTTTGGTATCTATTTACTCTGCATACCGTCATCTTTTATATTTTACCAAATAATTGGCCAATATATTGTGTTTTTGTGCATTAAAGTAAAAAAAGGCTCCTGTATGTGGCTAGGCTCCCAAAAAGTCTCACATGTGGTATCCCCATACTCGGTAGAAGTAGCAGAATGTATATTGGGGTGTAATTCCACATATAGTCATGCCTTGTGTGAGCAATATATAATTTAAGTGACAACTTTGTGTAAAAAAATAAATGTTTTTGTCATTTTCCAAAAACTTATGGAATAAAAATAAATCTTCCATGGACTCAATATGCCTCTCAGCAGATAGCTTAGGGTGTCTACTTTCCAAAAAGGGGTAATTTTGGGGTGTTTGTACTGTCCTGGTATTTTAGCACCTAAAGAAATGTGATAGGCAGTCAGAAAGTAAAAGCTGTGTAAATTCCATTATCTATACCATAACTTGTAGACCAGGGCTTGAAATTTCCGCTCGCCTGCTCGCCAAATGCGAGAAGAAATCCCTTTGTGGCAAGCGGGTGGCTTGCAATGGAGCGGGGACAAAGGAGAGGCCCTCTCTCCACCGCCTTGAGGGACACGAGGCCCACTCTCCACTGCCTTGAGGGACACGAGGCCCGCTCTCCACCGCCTTGGGAGACACGAGGCCCACTCTCCACCACCTTGGGGGACACGAGGCCCATTCTCCACCGACTTGGGGGACACGAGGCCCGCTCTCCACCGCCTTGGGGGACATGAGGTCCACTCTGCACCACCTTGGGGGACACGAGGCCTGCTCTCCACCGCCTTGGGGGAAAATGACTTGTGTATGGCCAGCTTAAGGTGAGCTGCACCACTCAATTGTTTTAAGCTTTGTATAGAGAGAGAAAGGGCTAGAACCTACGTATTTTACTGTTGTCTGTGTCTGGCCTGGTGAGATTACAAAGATTAGGACATTTTGTATAATGCCCCACCATTTACACTGTTTTTGCCAACATCCCAAATATTGAAACAGACAACAATTATGGAAATATCCCCCTGGGACTTTGAAAAAGTGTGTACACAGGTATAAAACAATAAATGTTTATTGCAACAAATTATTTTTTGATAAAAAGAATCGAAAGACTCAGTGAGGTTGAGCTGCAGTACAACAATGCATGACTTAAAAGTAGAAAACATACAAGGTGTGTATATCCTGACAGTCTGTAATTATTACAGACTGCCAGGATATGCACACTGTGCATGTTTTCTACTTTTAAGCTTTAAGGGGGTATGGTTGGGGGAAGGGCTAGGGGCAAGGTTGGGGGAAGGGCCGGGGGTGGGGTTGGAGGCAGACCTGGGCAAGGTTGGGTGGGGCAACTGGTGGACTGGTGGAGAGTAAGGTTTGTGCCTAGCTAGTAGGTCTAGACTCGAAATTTTAAGCCCTGTTGTAGACTCTATAACACAAAGCAATCAATATACACTTATTGGGATTTTGTTTACCAAAAACATGTATCAGAATACATTTTGGCCTAAATTTATGACAAAATTTGAGTTTTTTGGATATTTTTTATGACAGAAATGAGAAAATATTGTTTTTTTCAAAATGTTCGGACTTTTTTGTGTATAGTGCAAAAAATAAAAAGTGCACAGGTGATCAAATATCACCGAACGAAATCTATATTTGTGTGAAAAAAAGGACATAAATTTAATTTATGTACAGTATTGCATGACCGTGCAATTGTCAGTTAAACTAGTGCAGCGCTGTATAACAAGAAATGGTGTAAATTGCAGTATCTACACCATAGTTTGTAGACACTACAACTTTCACACAAAGCAATCAATTTACACTTATTGTTTTTTTTTTTTTTTACGAAAAACATATAGCAGAATACATTTTGGCCTATATTTATGACTAACTTTGAGTTTACTACATATTTTTTATAGCTGAAAGTAAATAATATAGTTTTTCTTCAAAATTTTTGTTTTTTTTTGTTTATAGCGTGAAAAATAAAAAGCGCACATGTGATCAAATACCAGCGAAAGAAAGCTCAATTTGTTTGAAAAAAGGACATAAATTTCATTTGGGTGCAGCATTGCATGGCCGCGCAATTACCAGTTGAAATAGTGCAATAGCAAAAGGAGGCCTGGTCAGGAAGCAGGGTAAATCCTCAAGAGGGAAAGTGGTTAAAGAGAAAGGTTTTCAGGGATCATCTACAGGTGGATAGATTAGGAGATAGCCAGACAGATTGGGGTAGGGAGTTCTATAGGATGGAAGAAGCTCGGTAGAATTCCTGGAGGCAGCATGGGAAGAGGTGACATAGGAACTAGAGAACAGAAGGTCGAAGGGAGGATCGAAGGGAGCAGTTTGGATGATATTTTGAGACCAGGTTGCTGGGGGGAGAGTTGTGGATGGCTTTGTAAGTTGTTGTTAGTATTATGAATTGTATTTGTTGGGCGAATGGAAGCCAGTGGAGGGATTGGCAGAGAGGGATAGCAGACACTGAATGGTTGGTAAGGTGTATGAGCCTGGCAGCAGTATTCATGATGGATTGGAGGGAGGATAGCCTCATTGGCTTACCATGTAAAGGTATTAGTCGAGGCGAGAGATAACCAGGGAGTGACTTAGGAGCTTTGTGGTACC
This sequence comes from Staurois parvus, assembly GCF_062004578.1. Taxonomy (NCBI): domain Eukaryota; kingdom Metazoa; phylum Chordata; class Amphibia; order Anura; family Ranidae; genus Staurois; species Staurois parvus. The sequence goes on along the minus strand of NW_028317807.1, from coordinate 15,282,918 downwards.
ATTGGTTAAATAGGGGCGTATTCTGGAGATGTTGCGGAGGTTGAGACAGCATGATTTGGACAGGGATTGGATGTAGGCCTGAAAGGATAGTTCAGAATCCAGGGTTACCCCTAGCACTCTGGCATGCGGGGATGGGTTGATAATGATGCTGTTGATCCTGACCAAGAATACAGGGGAAGAGGCACATGGGGGAGGAAATATGATGAGCTCAGTTTTGGATAGATTGAGTTTTAGGAAGTGGTGTGACATCCAGTTTGATATATCTGATAGACTAACTCACAACTGGGGGAATCAATGGTTGAGAAGGATCTGGGAGTTCTGGTACATCACAAGCTTAATAATGGCATGAAATGCCAAGCAAGCAAAATCCTTTCTAGTATTAAAAGAGGTACAGACTCCAGAGAGAGAGATATCATATTACCCCTGTACAAACCATTAGTAGACCTCATCTGGAATATGCAGTTCAATTTTGGGTACCAATTCACAAAAAGAACATTGGGGAACTGGAGAAAGTACAGAGAAGGGCAACCAAACTGATAAGAGGCATGGAGGAGCTCAGCTATGAGGAAAAATTAGAGGAACTGAATTTATAATACATATTCCGTGTCATTATTACATCTTATGTGACTTGAATTTTAATAATAACCAATACGCATTTCTAATAAGTATAAATTATTTTATATATAAAGAGAAATTGAACTCTGTAAGCTGTACCTAAAAAGCCAGGCAAAGGTCTAGTCACCACTGATACATCATTTCCCATACTAATTATCTTGTCCTGAACTATGTCTGTGTGAAGACAACCATCTTGGTCCAGGCAGGTCATGTCAGAACCTCACCCAAAAAGAACAATGAACGGCACAGTAGTAACATCATTTAATCTCAGTCCAATTCTTCTGAGAACAGCAGTCAGAGCAGCAGTGCCTCAGATGATTTCAAACTGTATGTATATATATATATATATATATATACACAGTGAGGAACAGAAGTATTTGAACACCCTGCGATTTTGCAAGTTCTCCTACTTAGAAATCATGGAGGGGTCTGCAATTCACATTGTAGGTGCATTCCCACTCTGAGAGACAGAATTAAAAAAAAAAAAATCAGGAAATCACATTGTATGATTTTTAAAGAATTTGTCTTGCACTGCTGAACATAAGTATTTGAACACCTAAGAAACAGCAAGAATTCTGTCTCTCAAAGACCTGTTACTGTGCCTTTAAAAAGTCCACCTCTACTCCACTCATTAATCAAACTTAGTAGCACCTGTCTGAGATCTTTAAAGACACCTGTCCACCCCACAGTCAGTCAGACACCAACTACTACCATGGGCAAGACCAAAGAGCTGTCAAAAGACACCAGAGACAAAATTGCGGACCTCCACAAGGCTGGAAAGAGCTACAGGGCAAGCAGCTTGGTGAAAATATATGAACTGTTGGAGCAATTGTTAGAAAATGGAGGAGGCTAAAGAGACTGTCAGTCTCCCTCGGACTGGGGCTCCATGCAAGATCTCACCTCGTGGGGTATCACTGATGATAAGAAAGGTGAGGAATCAGCCCAGAACTACAAGGGAGGAGCTGGTCAATGGCATGAAGAGAGCTGGTGAAGCGCTTCACATGAAAAACTAAATAAGTAGGTGCAATGATCCTGATGAAGCCACGTGATATCGTGGAGTAACGCGTAGAGCGCAGTGATGTACTTCTGGTTAAACATTTCCGGCAGACACCATCATTGAACACCCAGCACCTTGCAGTACACCCACAGCACATGGGAGACGAGCTGTATGAGATCTGCTATACTGTGAGTGTTCTTTTTTGGCTTGTTTTTATCTGCTATATGGAATAAACGGCATTTCACTATGGAGGCTCTCTTTGTCCACCTTTCTATGGCATTGTGATTATCCCGGGGGTATTACCATCTGAGGGCATAAGTGACCTGGCAGAGGAGATCGAGTGGTACTACAGGAGTATTATTACAGAGATTCCCAGTCTGGTAGAGCTGTATTACCTAAAGCATTGTGGCCCTTAGGGGTCGCATGGTTAAGGTGAGGAGGCACTTTAGCCATTTTTGGATTACGATATACACGTGTGGCATGCTAACACGCATCATGTTTGGAGTGGAGAATTGAAGCACTGACATCGCAGCGTTTATTTGCACATGAAAAGTCAAGCACTTTGTTATTGCACTTTATTGTGTATTTTACTTTTTATCATTATTTATACTCCTACTGAGCACCTGTCACTTTCAGTTAGAGTGTGCACTGCTATTGTGTATTATTTCACTGTGCATATATTGTATTTTGGCACAATTTAGTCAGCAAACGCATGACCTGTTTTGCACTTTATTGTGGATTTTACTTTAACCAATATTCATACTCCTACTAAGCACTTTTTACTTTCAGTTAGAGTGTGCAATGTTATTGTGTATTATGTATATTGTGCATATATTGCATTTTGGCACGGTCTAGTCAGCAAACGCATGACCTGTTTTGCACTTTATTGTGGATTTTACTTTTAACTTATATTCATACCCATACTGAGCACGTTCCACTTTCAGTTAGAGTGTGTAATGTTATTGTGTATTATGTTTACTGTGCATATATTTTATTTTGGCACGATCTAGTCAGCAAACGCATGACCTGTTTTGCACTCCCAGCACTTGGCACTTGTATATTTTGTTGGGGGGGGATTATTTAGCATTAGTTATCAATACCTTTCAATACAGTGCGGTCACTTTATATGTATTTTTATATCATTGCACCTACTTATTTAGTTTTTCATGTGAAGAACTTCACCAATATTGTTTTTATGTCATACATCCTGTGGTATTGGGAATAGGTGGTAGCAGCTTGCATATATTTGGGGTTGTGTTTGTTCATACCAGTGGAGTGCAGGGGGATTATATATTTTTATATATGAAGAGAGCTGGGACCACAGTTTCAAAGGTCACTGTCGGTAGAACACTACTCCGTCATGGTTTCAAATCATGCATTGCACGGAAGGTTCCCCTGCTCAAGTCATCACATGTCCAGGCCGTCTGAAGTTTGCTAATGACCATCTGGATGATCCAGAGGAGGCATGGCAGAAATTCATGTGGTCAGATGAGACCAAAGTAGAACTTTTTGGTCTAAACTTCACTCGTCGTGTTTGGAGGAAAAAGGATGAGTTGCATCCCAAGAACACCATCCCTATTGTGAAGCATGGGGGTGGTAACATCATGCTTTGGGGGTGCTTTTCTGCGAAGGGGACAGGACGACAGCACTGTACTAAGGAGAGGATGAATAGGGCCATTTATTGTGAGATTTTGAGCAACAACCTCCTTCCCTCAGTCAGAGCATTGAAGATGGGTCGTGGCTGGGTCTTCCAACATGACAACGACCTGAAGCACACAGCCAGGATAACCAAGGAGTGGCTCTGTAAGAAGCATATCAATGTTCTGGAGTGGCCTAGCCAGTCTCCAGACCTAAATCCAGTAGAACTACTTTGGAGGGAGCTGAACCTCCGTGTTGCTCAGCGAGAGCCCCGAAACCTGACAGATCTAGAGGAGATCTGTGTGGAGGAGTGGGCCAAAATCCCTGTTGCAGTGTGTGCAAACCTGGTCAAGAACTACAGGAAATGTTTGACCTCTGTAATTGCAAACAAAGGCTTCTGCACCAAATATTAACACTGATTTTCTCAGGTGTTCCAATACTTATGTTCAGCAGTGCAAGACAAATAAATTATTTAAAAATCATACAATGTGATTTCCTGAATTTTTTTTTCATTCTGTCTCTCAGAGTGGAAATGCACCTACAATGTGAATTTCAGACCCCTCCATGATTTCTAAGTGGGAGAACTTGCAAAATCGCAGGGTGTTCAAATACTTTTGTTTCTCACTGTATATATATATATATATACAGTTTGAAATCATCTGAGGTACTGCTGCTCTGACTGCTGTTCTCAGAAGAATTGGACTGAGATTAAATGATGTTACTACTGTGCCGTTCATTGTTCTTTTTGGGTGAGGTTCTGACATGACCTGCCTGGACCAAGATGGTTGTCTTCACACAGACATAGTTCAGGACAAGATAATTAGTATGGGAAATGATGTATCAGTGGTGACTAGACCTTTGCCTGGCTTTTTAGGTACAGCTTACAGAGTTCAATTTCTCTTTAAAGTGTATCTAATGGTAAAACATTTGGATAGATAGAGAGCAGAAGGGTTAGAACTTTTGTTTGATTTTCATTGCTGCCTATGTCCTTGTCAGAGATTTACCCTCTTTTCCTTCTGGTGACTATTGTAACTCAATAGACAAAAAGTGATGGGATATCCAAATTCTTACAGTTGGTATCAGAAAAAGAGGTGAGGGGAAATCCTTAAATTGAAATACCTGTTGGCAACTGTCTGGGAGAGAATATCCTCTCACTTTAGAGAAATGTCTCCTTTTTCTTTTTGCTTTATCTGTCTTAAAAAGTTTTGACTTTAGATATACTTCAGTCATTTATTGCAGGAGACTAAAAGTGTTCCTTATTTAGGCTGATAAAACATGCAGGTGATACAAGTACACTGCTCACAAAAAATTAATGGAACACTTTGAAAACACATCAGATCTCAATGGGGAAAAATCTCCTGCTAGATATCTATACTGATATAGACTGGCTAGTGTGTTAGGAACATAAAGGTGTTCCATCGTTTGATGGAAATGAAAATTATCAACCTACAGAGAGGACTGAATTCAAAGACACCCTGAAAATCAAAGTGAAAAAATGATGCAACAGGCTAGTTCATTTTGCTGAAATTTCATTGCAGCAACTCAAAATGGTAGTTTGTATGACCCCCACGTGCTTGCATGCTTGCCTAACAACATCGGGGCATGCTCCTAATGAGGCAATGGATGGTGTCCTGGGGGATTTCCTCCCAGATCTGGACCAGGGCATCACTGAGCTCCTGGACAGTCTTAGGTACAACCTGGCAGCGTTGGATGGACCAAAACATGATATCCCAGAGGTGTTCTATTGGATTTAGGTCAGGCTAGTGTGGGGTCATTCAATGGGATCAATTCCTTCATTCTCCAGGAACTGCCTGCATACTCTTGCCACATGAGGTCAGGCATTGTCATGCAGGAGGAACCCAGGACCCACTGCACCAGTGTAGGGTCTGACAATTGGTCCAACGATTTAATCTCAATACCTAATGGCAGTCAGGGTGTAGAGGTCTGTGCATCCCTCCATGGATATGCCTCCCCAGACCATCACTGACCCACCACCAAAACGGTCATGCTGAACGATGTTACAGGCAGCATAACATTCTCCATGGCTTCTCCAGACCCTTTCATGTCTGTCACATGTGCTCAGGGTGAACCTGCTCTCATCTGTGAAAAGCACAGGGCGCCAGTGGCGGATCTGCCAATTCTGGTGTTCAATGGCAAATGCTAATCGAGCTATATGGTGCTGGGCAGTGAATTCAGGGCCGACTAGAGGATGTGGGGCCCTCAGGCCACCCTCATGAAGTCTGTTTCTAATTGTTTGGTCAGACATTCACAGCAGTGGCCTGCTGAAGGTCATTTTGTAGTTCTCTGACAGTGCTCATCCTGTTCCTCCATGCACAAACGAGCAGATACCGATCCTGCCGATGGGTTAAGGACCTTCTATGGCCCTGTCCAGCTCTCCTAGAGTAACTGCCTGTCTCCTGGAATCTCCTCCATGCTCTTGAGACTGTGCTGGGAGACAGAGTTAACCTTCTGGCAATGGCATGTATTGATGTGCCATCCTGGAGGAGTTGGACTGCCTGTGCAACCTCTGTAGGGTTCAGGTATCGCCTCATGCTACCAGTAGTGACACTGACCCTAGCCAAATGCAAAACTACTGAAAAACAGTCAGAAAAGATGAGTAGAGAAAAAAAAGTCAGTGGTCTCCACCTGTAAAATCACTGTTTTGGGGATCGTCTGATTGTTGCACATCTAGTGCACCTGTTGCTAATTTCATTAACACCAAAGCAGCTGAAACTGATTAACAATCCTATCTGCTACTTAACTGACCAGATCAATATCCCAGGAGTTTAAAAGACTGGATGCTATACTCTGATTAAAAAGTATTCCTTTTTTTGAGCAGTGTAGATTAATAATAAGTGACCCAGAGGGAGGAGAGTAGGCACAAGTGTTTGATGAAGAACAAATCTAGTGCATGCAGAAGTGAATAAAATAAGGATTTGTTTATTACAGGGCCTACTAGAAGGGCAGGGATAACATTTGAGGACCTTTGGATTAACTTTGATTATAAGCAGTGCCAGGACAAGGTCACCCAGAGCTCAGGATGTGTGAGCATTATGTGTAAGCAAAAATCCCTCCCCCCCCCAAAAAAAAAAGAAATTGAATACTAATCTGCATGCCTACCCCTTAAGCATAAATTCCCCTTCTCCCTAGTACAAATTCACCTTCCTGCTGAAACTGTCAATCTTGCAATGCCTCATGGGAATTGTAGTTTGGAAACAGCTGGAGGGCCACCAGTTTGATACCCATGCCCTAGGAAGAAACCTTTAAGCTTACTCAACATTCCCGGGTCCATCTTTCTCCCTCTTCACAACTATCCCTCTTCCACTCACTCTATGGGTCAGCTGGGTCCCTTCCTAGCTCGGCTCTCTGCACAGGCTATATGCAAAACAGTGGTGATGTCAATGCCACTTTTACAATGTCTTTTACAAAGTAATACCTGGGTTTGCAAAAGAAATTGGTGCACACAAAGATTATATCCTTTGCAGCTACTGAGGAAAAGATTTGAATGATATGTTTGTGCCAGGAGCTCTGCTTTAATATGCAGTGAATGGAAGGTGCACAGTAGAGAGGTAATTTACAGTAAACAACAAGGGCAAAGCAAGAAGGTAATGTATAGTGAATGTGAGGCAGACCGTAATGGGTTAATGTACATTGATTTAAAGGCAACCAGTAAAGAGGTAATGTACGAGGATGGAAGAGTCTCTTGAGTAAGCCGATAAAATGCCCTCATGTATATCAGGGAGATGTGTCCTTAATGCTCTTCGTGGAAGCTGGCCACTCCTGATGTCCTAGAAGAGTTTCCAGGAATTACAGCTCTCCCAGCAGATGCAGCTGCATTGCCTATCCTTCTCCTCCCTTCCTCTTGAGGGAAGAGACAGCTTTGAACAGCGTTGAGAATAACGATTTGTATCTGTCATACTGCTGGTACAGCACCACGATCTCACATTTAGTCCCATAGCTTAAAGTGTATACCCAATATATATATAATATATATATATATATATATATATATATATATATATATATATAGTATATACTGTATATTGTAAAAGAAAAATACAGACCGTAAAATGGAGTTTTAGTTTCTGTTCTGATCTAGAGATTGCATTGCATGAGGAGAGAGGGGTCATAAAAAGTGATGTTGTAGCTCAATTAAAATGCCTACCTTGAAAGTAACGGAATTGAATAATAGGAATAGTGGACTTCTAGAAAATGAATGCCACATTAACAACTTGCCCTCCTGAGGATTTACCCCCCTTCCCAACCAGTCCATTTTTTGCATTATGGAGTTGCGTTACTTTAACAATTGCGCGGTCATGTGCCCAATAAATAAAAGTTATGTCCTCTTTTTCCCACGAATTGAGCTTTCTTTTGGTGGTATTTGATCACCTGTGCGTTTTTTATTTTTTGCACTATAAAAAAAGACCAACACTTGAGAAAAAAAACAATATTTTTGACTTTTTGTTATTAAACATGTCCAGTAAAAAAATTACTGGGGGGCGGTGTCTGTGTGCTTCACTGTAATCACACTGTGCACAGCCATCCAGAGCAGTGTGCCTGAGCTGTCAGGGAGGAGGACTGTTAGTAAACAAAACAGTCCTCTTCCCCGTCGGGAGATGCTTGGCAATCACCGGGCGCCAACAGGTAATCACCGGCCGGGACCCAGTGATCAACAGCCGCTGCCGTGAATGGCGGCACAGGTAGGCGTGCACACGGCTCGTGCGCGCCCCCTACCCGGAGATGCAAAATCTCGTATATATATATATATGGGTAGGAAGGGGTTAACATGAGAGGAGATCAAAGGGTTAACTGTGTGCAGAGAGTTTTTTTACTGAGGGGCGGTGTCTGTGTGCTTCATTGTAATCACACTGTTTTGGATGGCTGTGCTGTGCACAGCCATCCAGAGCAGTGTGCCCGAGCTGACAGGGAGGAGGACTGTTAGTAAACAAAACAGTCCTCCTCCCCGTCAGAGATGCTTGGTAATCACCGGGCGCCGGCAGGTAATCACCGGCCAGGACCCGGTGATTGACAGCAGCGGACGCGAAATCCCCTACCCAGAAATGCAAAATCACGTATATATATGTGATTTTGCGCACCCCTGCCGCCTTGTAGTAGTATATCTGCTATAGGGCAGCAGGAAAGCGGTTAAAGGGGTCCCATAGTAGTGGAGGTGGTGGGTGGGTTTAGTGTTTGTCTTTCCTCCTGTTTAGCTCAGAAGTGCGCAACTCTTCCCTTTTTCCAAGGGAACACACACAATATCACGTACCTGGTAGCAAAGCCTGATATGATGAGGAAGGCCTCTCTTACACCTCTGATTCGGGCCCCTGGCAGTGTAAACAGGAGGCGCAGGAGTACAGAGTGGCAGGAGTGCCTGTAAGTCTTGCTAGCAGCAGGGCAGGTGTACACACTCAACAGGTGAGGTCATCAGAAGGCTCCAGTAAGCAGGCATGCTGGTAGGCCGCAGACTGAGGCAGGCTGGTACTGGCAACAGCAGGCAGCTGAGACGGTTGCTGGTAGCAGACTGTAGGTTAGCCGGTACAGCAGGGTGGTAGGCAGGTACCGGTGATGGCAGGCAGAGTAGCACAGTCAGGGAGGCCAGGTCATACACAGACAGGATGGATCAGGTACAGGGCACAGGCAGAAGCATGGTCAGGAAACAAGCTGGGTCCGGAACCGATCAGTCAAGTAGGCACCAATGGAGCAGACAAAAGCGGAGGTCAGGGGTCCAGCCGAGGTCAGTACAGGCGGGGTTCAGAGGGCAGTCATGACAAACTGGGTCAGCAACTGGAATTAGGATACAGAATCACAGGATACACAGGAGGCTGAAGATAAAGCGGCACTGATCCTGAGTACTGGCCTAGTTTATTTGGCGCCAACACCTGCCACAAGAGCACGTGAGCACCAGTGTGCATGGGTATGTGAATGGGTATGCGAATTAGAGAATGGCCAATTCCTGCAATGAGAGGAAACGTGTATTTGACTGTGAACAGAAGTCTGTCCAGATTAGCCATCTCATCTATTGGCATGCCCTTACACACAATGTGCACAGCACAGGATTTACTGGCCTCTACAGGCAGCACCGGGGAGCAGGTGATGTCACCACAGGGAGGAGGAAGTGGACAGAGAGTACAGAATCTTCATGCTGAACCTCACTTACTCTCTATGTATTCCTGCAAAGGAGATAAGAAGGAAGCAGTGACCAGGGGTTTGCAGGAATAGAGGGAGCAATGGTGGAATATGCAGTGGCACAGGTGCTAGCTGGCAGAAAAGTACAGTGTCTGGGATGTTGGAGTGCACTCTTAGGGGTGCTGGAAGGCAGTAAGGTTCAGAATAAGGGGGATTTGAGGGTGCAGTGATAGCGGTGCTGGGGTTCAGGAAGATGCAAAGTCAGGGTGCAGAGTGGCAGAGGTACTGGATTCTTAATAGGCCCAAATGCAAAAATAAGATTTTTTTACTTATCGTAAAATCCAATGAGGGCACAGGAATTTAGAAATAGTACTGTTACACTGTGACTTACAGCAAGTTAAAGCACTGATAAACAGAAATATTGTAAGCCGGCTCCTGTATAACTCCTCTTCTATCTCACTGTTAGTCCTGTGGAAAAGCAATACCAAGAGCAAGGGGTAGGCCCTAGGTCCCTCAATGGTCTGCAAGAAATACATTTTCACATTTACCAGAGGAGACTGATGAGTTACACCAGGGACTTTCTGGTCCATAGAGAATATCTGAATGTCTCACCCAGAGCTGAGGTCTATAATAATAGAAAAGAAGGCTGAGAAGGACTGGGGGCCAACAAGAGCAGGGAAGTCCATGTTGAGAGGGAGTTCCCTCCATTCCACAGCCTCTTTGTTAATTAGAACTATCTGCTAACTGCCCTATGCTGTGTCTGTGGCAGACACTGTACAAAACAGTACAGCTAGATGCTCTGTATTCCTTTGCATGTGCCCCCCCCCCCCCTTCTCAGTTGAGTGGTGGGCTGTGCAGGTCCTGCATGCTCCAAATGGCAGGTCTGACCTTTGCTGATTAAGAGCAAACCCTGCACCAGTTTCTATTGTACTCGCTCCACTTACTGATCTCATCAAAGGGAGCAAGTCCATCATGGTAAAACAGAACAAAGAGACAGAAAGAGCTTTTCAAGAACTGAATGCAGTATTGTGTAAGGGACCTGTGAAAACCATACGTCTTCAGTCAAGAATTTCTTGTAAGAAAAATCAAAAGAATAACACCTGTTTGAACAGACAAAATGCACTTTAAAGAAAGTATATAATTTACCTAAAAAAATAATGATCTTTGGAACTATGTACTTTGAACAATACTTTTAATACCCACGAAAAAGCATAGTAACAAATAATGGACATAAATCCCATAAATTACCTTGCCCTCGCTGATGAAGAATGTATTGTAAAATGGTCCATTTCGCAATACAAGCAGGCACATAGGGGTGGGGTGTTTTTTGAGGTTTGTGTCAAAATGTTTTTAAAATGCTTTTTCTGCAGTTACAAAGATCATTTACAACATATTTTAAAGGAAAATATATACATTTTTTCAAAACTTCATTGAGTCTGTCCAAACATGCATTCATCTTTAGATTTATTTTGTCACTACTTCAATATTACTGCTTCTAGGCTTTGAACGCATCTTGTAATTTTAAGTCAGTTCAGTTTTGGATTACATATCTACAAAAACATTTCTTGTACAAACAGATGTTTCTGGTGTTGGCCTGGGAGCAGTCTTGTCCTTGGATATTAATGAGGAGGAACATCCGGTAACATACCTCAGCCAAAATCTAACCCCTGCAGGTAGGAACGATTTAATAGTTGAAAGAGAGTGTCTGCCAATAAGTGGGCACTAGAGTCACTTAATTACTACCTTTTGGCACATAGTTCTGACTGATTACAGACCACTACAGTGGATTGCCCAGAACAAAGGGAACAATGCAAGGGTCACAAGATGGCTCCTGTGTTACAAGACTTAACATTTTCTGTAGAACTCAGGCTGGTGACCTAGCAAAGGAGTGTTGATGGGCTGTCACACATCCATGGTATGTTAGCAAAATGTTCTGCTTCCCAGTTTTGAACAGAGGGGCAGGTTAGGTGAGCCACTGGCTGGCAAGATTTTGGACAGTGTATATGTGTCACTTAGTACCTACACATGGTAAGGTGCTTCAGGATTTACGACTTATTCTTTATTTAAATTGCAAGGCTTATACTTTATATTGTCAACACATCGAACAAGGAAATGCCAATATACAGTTCAATTCAGTTCAGATGAATTCACCACAGAATCTCAACTGGAATACCTATGTATATATATTTAATATTGGCACATTGGAAACTTTAAGAGAGAATGGACACAGGTAGATGGAAGAAGAACTACAGTATGTCGTGTTTACTGTTGTTATCAGGTTTATAATACCAATAAATATTTGTCACTAAAGCCAGTCACAGATGGATCAAATCCCAATTGGTTCAACAAAGACCGGCTGAGGTTTGGTCCATCTATGGGTAGGCTGGTTGAACTGAAATTGATCAATCAATCGACTTCAGTACAACCAGCCTATCAAATGCCTGCTGGAAGAACACAATGGCTCAGTGGGAGGGATTTCCCCATCAACAGTGACTGTATTGATGGGGAAATAGAGCCATTTTGTTTTCTTCCACCCAAAGTGGAAGGAAAGAAAATTGCACAGTCTATGTATCGCTTTAGTTTTTTACAATGTGGAACATTTTCATGTGATTTCATTTTTTTGGGGGGATAGTGGGTAGTAAGGTGCTATATAACTTGGAACCATGAAGACCTATGAATAGGTACATAAGGTAAGAGAAAGGAAAAGGGGGAGAGATGGTCTGAAATTGAGAGGGGAAGGAAGATGGGGGAGTAGGGCCAAGACAAAGAAGATGAGTTGTGGGGGGAGGGGGATTGGAGTAGAAAGTAGTAGTACTGTGAGAGTAATGTATGTACATTAGATTGTGAGCTGCTTTTCCTACAATATAGGAATACTTCAATACAAAAAATGACAATGCGAAAACTGCAGTAACCCGTTGCAGCCAATTAGAAATCTGTATTACTACTGCATTACAGTAAACAGATTAGTATGCTTGGATCATGGCACTGTACAGTATATAATTGCTATTTGAACAATGTAACCAAATACATTTTGGTGAATTACAATACCCTACAGCAGGAAATAAAATCATCTCCAAATTGCAGCACAATAGGAGAAATCTGACAGTGAATCATAGCACCTTGCACATCCTCATTTCTAGTTGAACCATTTTACTGGATGAGCCTGTATGTGAATAGTAAAAATCATCAAAAAATACAGGATGTCAGTGTCTTTTGCTGTGTAATCGGATGTCCTCTTGTGCAAATGGGATCTAAAAGCAAAGTAGAATTACAAGACTAAAATAAACTGTAAAGTTATTCCACTGCAGTCTTTTCAGTCAAACATTCCACTTCTCATCCTTTCCACAATGGGCGTCCCCTAACCAATATATCAACATCTCATTGTGTGTCTGCGTAATAAACGTTGTTATGTATGGCAACATCTGTTTCCCAAAGAAATTATACTTCCATGATCATAGAAGGAGCTTGCTTGTAAGGCAAGGGCGTCTTCACAGTAAACAGACATCAATATATTATAGCCTTCATATTTTTTTAACAGGAAGAAGGGTATATGTTTCCTGAACAAATCATTTACTTGTAGCTACAGTATGAGGTGTATTTATAAAATGCTTGCATATCAATTCGCCCAGTGAAAGCTCATGTATATTCGTCCTGTGCGAATGGAGCAAAAAAATGAATGTTATTAGGCTATTTCCTGTCCTGGATGAAAGTTTTTAAATTATTTAACCGCTTTATAACTGCATACCACATATACGTGATGTCCAGGAAGTGGGCTTTAACGCTGGGCGCAGCATATACTGTATGTGTTCTAGTGTTTGTGCTAGAGGCACGCTAGCTCAAGACCTGGCTATCGGTAACTAATAATGGGGATCTGGGAACTGGATCCTGATCACATGATTGCAGTGATAGTCTGTGATTGGCTACCACAGTGATCATTTACCTTGTAGCCTACCCCAATGTTGTTCCTCCTTTGTGAAGAGGAGATACAACAAATTACTGTTCTAGCAAGGAGGAAAAACACAATGTATCTATTCATTCTCACTAGAAATAAAGATTAACTAGCTCAAGGCTTGATCTAGTTAGTATCAGTGTAGGTATCAGTGGCAGTGTGGCAGTTACTGTTAGTGGCAGTGCCAGTTAGTGGCAGTATAAGTGCCAGTTAATGGCAGTCTCAGTGTCAGTTAGTGTCAATGTTAGGGGCAGTAAATGTTTGGTAAGAAAAAAGATTTTATATATACAGTGGGGATCAAAAGTTTGGGCACCCCAGCTAAAAATTTGTATTAATGTGCATAAAGAAGCCAAGGAAAGATGGAAAAATCTCCAAAAGGCATCAAATTACAGATTAGACATTCTTATAATATGTCAACAAAAGTTAGATTTTATTTCCATCATTTACACTTTCAAAATAACAGAAAACAAAAAAATGGCATCTGCAAAAGTTTGGGCACCCTGCAGAATATATAGCATGCACTGCCCCCTTTGCCAAGCTGAGACCTGCCAGTGTCATGGATTGTTCTCAATCATCGTCTGGGAAGACCAGGTGATGTCAATCTCAAAGGTTTTAAATGCCCAGACTCATCTGACCTTGCCCCAACAATCAGCACCATGGGTTCTTCTAAGCAGTTGTCTAGAAAACTGAAACTGAAAATAGTTGACGCTCACAAAGCTAGAGAAGGCTATAAGAAGATAACAAAGCGTTTTCAGATGTCAATATCCTCTGTTCGGAATGTACTTAAGAAATGACAGTCATCAGGAACAGTGGAATTTAAAGCAACATCTGGAAGACCAAGAAAAATATCAGACAGAACAGCTCGCAGGATTGTGAGAAAAACAATTCAAAACCCACGTTTGACTGCACGATCCCTCCAGAAAGATCTGGCAGACACGGGTTGTGGTAAACTATTCCACTATAAAGAGATACTTGTACAAATTAGGTCTTCATGGAAGAGTCATCAGAAGAAAACCACTTCTATGTCCTCACCACAAAAATCATCGTTTGAACTTTGCAAATGAACATATAGACAAGCATGATGCATTTTGGAAACAAGTTCTGTGGACCGATGAGGTTAAAATTGAACTTTTTGGCCAGAATGAGCAAAGGTACGTTTGGAGAAGAAGGGGCACAGAATTTAATGAAAAGAACCTCTGTCCAACTGTTAAGCATGGGGTTGGATCAATCATGCTTTGGGGTTGTGTTGCAGCCAGTGGCACAGGGAACATCTCACGAGTAGAAGGAAAAATGGATTCAATAAAATTTCAGCAAATTTTGGATGGTAGCTTGATGCCATCTGTGAAAAAGCTGAAGTTAAAGAGAGGATGGCTTCTACAAATGGATAATGATCCTAAACACACCTCGAATTCCACGGGGGATTACATCAAGAGGCGTAAACTGAAGGTTTTGCCATGGCCTTCACAATCTCCTGACCTCAACATAATTGAAAATCTATGGATAGACCTTAAAAGAGCAGTGCGTGACAGACAGCCCAGAAATCTCAAAGAACTGGAAGACTTTTGTAAGGAAGAATGGGCAAAGATACCTCAAACAAGAATTGAAAGACTCTTGGCTGGCTACAAAAAGCGTTTACAAGCTGTGGTACTTGCCAAAGGGGGCAGTACAAGATATTACGTCTGCAGGGTGCCCAAACTTTTGCAGACGCCATTTTTTTGTTTTCTGTTATTTTGAAAGTGTAAATGATGGAAATAAAATCTAACTTTTGTTGACATATTATAAGAATGTCTAATCTGTAATTTGATGCCTTTTGGAGATTTTTCCATCTTTCCTTGGCTTCTTTATGCACATTAATACAAATTTATAGCTGGGGTGCCCAAACTTTCGATCCCCACTGTAATGTCAGTGCATGTGTTAGTTTCAGTGTCAGTGTGTATAGGTTGGATAATAAAACTAAATATGTACTATTGTTTTGTTTTTAGGCCCTACTATGGGTACAAAGAACAAATAATGCACACATATGTGGTATCCAGGGCTGTAGATAAAGGGGGGGTGAGGGGGGTCTGAACCCCCCCAGAGGACAGTTACCAACCATCCCTGCAGCCCTCGATCCACTCACCCGCAAGTGAAAATAAGGTTGGGCCGGTGAGCAGTGCCGGGACTAGGGGTGTGTGGGAGGGGTGGCGGTGGGGGCAGTGACAAGCAGCGATCTTCCAGCCAGGGGCGGACTGACCATTTGGAAATTCGGGCACTGCCCGAGGGCCTGGGGTCAGTAGGGGGCCCCATGAGATGCCCCTGGTACCTTTTTTCATAGGGTTTTTTGAGTTTGGGCAAGGACACAGGGGCCCCATGATCCCCTATTGCCCGGGGGCCCCATGAGTTGTCAGTCTGCCCCTGCTTCCAGCTGAAAGCCATACAGGAGATCACTGCTTGTCACCGCCCCCACCGCTGCACAGAACATACCTGAGGGTTCAGGTATGTGTCCCGCCGCCACCGCCTCAACATTCTTCTCACAGCCCAGCCCCTCCCACCATCCTCCACACCAATAGGAGGGGAGAGAGGCTGAATCTGCTCTGCCTCCCCCTGTGCCCTCCCACACTCCAGTCCATGCAGTTTCAGAGGTGTGGGCGGGAAACTGAACACAACAGCTGACCGCTCTGATGCTTCTTATTGAGTCATGGTAAGTCTGACCTGTTCCATCCATACAACGTCCCGCTCTCCCTCCCTTCCTTCCTTCCTTCCTCCCTCCCTTCCTTCCACCCACCCCTCCCTTCCTTTCTTCCACCCCCCCTTCCACCAACCCCTCCCTTCCTTCCTTCCACCCCTCCCTTCCTTCCACCCACCCCCTCCTTCTTTCCTTCCACCCACCCCTTCCTTCCACCTACCCTTCCTTCCTTCCACCCATCCTCTCCTTCCTTCCTTCCACCCACCCCTTCCTTCCTTTCACCCCTTCCTTCCTTCAAGGGGGAAAAGTTGTTGTTGGTGGTGGTGGGGGGCAAAAAATATGCTGCTCAGTTGTGAGCTGACCCCCCCCCCCCCCAACAAAAAAGAAAAATATCTACAGCCCTGTCATTGTCATGAGTAGCAAAATTTGTTTTTTTTTTGTGGTGATAGGTCATTGCAATGGCTTAAAAAAATGAAGGTTTAAATTTTAAAAAATACAATTTTTTTACTGTTTTGGGACAGTTTTCTTTTCATAATAAAATAAATAGATATCCATTAACATTTACCACCAAATTAAAGCCCAGAAATAAAATAAATAAAGAAATAAAATGTCCTGAAATAAAAACAAGTCCACCTAGATACACTAAGTGGTTGTGATGATATGTAGTTATACTAACACATGTCAAAGTTGCAGAATTCGGTCTGGGTGTAAGTTTTGACCTTAGCTGTGAAGGGCTTAAAACTGAAATGCAGCAATTTTCCACTAGATAGTGCTAAGTATCATGATACTTAGCTGCATCTAGTTGCCAGATGCGACATTTTCAGTTTTTAATCAACGAAAAACATTCATCCAGCAAAGGAAAAAGCCCAACAACTTTTCATTTTTGCCCCATGCACACAAAATGTATGTACATGCTCTTTCACTATGTGAACTCTATTTTTATATAAATACATCCATCCATTTTATTGAACACTATAAGGATGAAAATACACTTGGTAAAAAAATGCAGTCGGTACCAAGCAAAATACTTTTTTCTTTAAACAAAAAAATAAATAAAAAATTGGGTGGATGCTCTCGACAGGGTTATTGGTAAATAAAGTGAAGAAAATGCAGCGCAACAACAAATAAATAATTATAATCGTGCTTACAGTCTTAAACGTGCATGTGTAAATGGTGATGATCAATCTACTGTGCTCATGAGGGCCTTTAAATCCGCTGTACTTTAAGTGAACCAGTGTGATCACACTGCTGCATAAACGCTCCTGTGTCACCCCTTAGTGCTCTTCCACCTCCAACACACTATTACGCTCACCTCCAAGTTTGACCCATAACAACAGGTCAAACTGCACTTTTCCCTTTAACCCGGGAGGATATAATGGTGCACATATCTTCACCACTGTTTGCCAGCACTTTTAAGCAGATCCAGATCGCTCCATATTCAAGTAAAAAAATGTTCAATATAGTGTAGTATTTCTGCTAAAATCAGCCTTTATTAAAACGATATATGTTCAACTCACATTAAAATGTGTCCTCCTGGGACACTACAGGGTAAAAAACTCACTATACAGTGTTGTCTGCCAAATGTATATGGAAATCCCTCTTTCCAAATGGCTTAACGTGGACTTCCGGTTAACGGTTTAACGTCATTGGCGTACCCTATGCGTTATGTCACAACACGTGACTGCATCAGGAGTAGCCGATTGGATGTCAAGACTTCCATTTATATCCATTCATTGATTGTAATGCACTGCATCTGTGCCAGCGCCCTTTGGTTATAGACCGTCACATGGTCTCAGGCGCCATTTTCTTGAAGACAAATACATAGTGAATGTGTATTGGCCTCACCCTGCACAAAGGGCAGGGGAATATATATGAACACTAAAGATTACCATACCAGGAAAAATAACTCATAGGTGTGTGTTATATGTTATGAGCATATGAATACAATAAACTCTTACTAGCTGCTTGCTATATACCATACAGGTGAATTTATCCATACATAAAGTATGCGAGATTGTGTGTCGCCCTAATATGCTAAATGCATCTAACAGGTTCTAAATACTATATTAATACTATAAAATAATAAAGATGGTAAGTGTATGATGAGGGTTATGGGTCACACTATATGATAAATATATATCAGTATATTCCAAAAATATTGCAAACATATTACTAAGTACTATTATAATTATTTATTTATTGTTGCACTGCATTTTCTTCACTTTATTTACCAATAACCCTGTCTAGAGCACCCACCCAATTTTTTTATTTATTTTTTGTTAAAAGAAAAAAGTATTTTCCTTTGTACCGACTGCATTTTTTTCACCAAGTGTATTTTGCTATATGTGTGGGAACACATTATATGCTAGCTGCACATTTATTTAGGAGGTTTTCATTGCGCTGAAGGTTTTCTATACACAGGGTTATTGGTAAGACTGTGGAAGACCTGTGGCAGTCCAGGACACACTAAGTGGTAGTGTGGAATATGGATTATACAGGGTAGAGTACAGAAAGACACTGTTAAAAAAATAATGTACAACACAGCATGTAGAATGAGGTGGTTTGGAATAGGGAATATACAGTGCAGTTTACAGAATGAGATCATGAGGAAAAAGGAATATAGATTTCAGTGTACAAAATGAGATAGTGTGGACCAGGGAATGTAAAAGGCAGTGTACAGAATGACGTGGTGTGGAATAGGGAATGTAGAATGCAGTGTACAGAATGAGGTGGTGTGGAATAGGGAATGTAAAATGCAGTATACAGAATGAGGTGGTGTGGAATAGGGAATGTAAAATGCAGCGTACAGAATGAGGTGGTGTGGAATAGGGAATGTAAACTGCAGTGTACAGAATGAGGTGGTGTGGAATAGAGAATGTAAAATGCAGTTTACAGAATGAGGTGGTGTGGAATAAGGAATGTAGAATGCAGTGGACAGAATGAGGTGGCATGAAATAGGGAAAGTAGAATGCAGTGAACAGAATGATGTGGTGTGGAACAGGGAACATACAACGCGGTGTACAAAAAAAGCTTGTATGGAATATGGAACATGCAACACTGCTCAGAATGAGATGGTGTGGAACAGGGAATGTAAACCGCAGTGTACAGAATGAGGTGGCGTGGAACAGGGAATGTGAAATGCAGTGTACAAAATGAGGTGGCGTGGAATAGGGAATGTAAGATGCCGTGTACAGAATAAGGTGGCATGGAATAGGGAATGTAGAATGCAGTTAATAAAATGAGGTGGCGTGGAATAGGGAATGTAAAATGCAGTGTACAGAATAAGGTGGCATGGAATAGGGAATGTAAAATGCAGTGTACAGAATGAGGTGGTGTGGAAAAGGGAATTTAAACTGCAGTGTACAGAATGAGGTGGCATGGAATAGGGAATGTAGAACACAGTGTACAGAATAAGGTGGTGTGAAATAAGGACATACAATGCAGTGTACAGAATAAGGTGGTGTGGAATAGGGAATGTAAAATGCAGTGTAAAGAATAAGGTGGTGTGGAATAGGGAATGTAAAATGCAGTATACAGAATAAGGTGGCATGGAATAGGGAATGTAAAATGCAGTGTACAGAATAAGGTGGTGTGGAATGGGGAATGTAAAATGCAGTATACAGAATAAGGTGGCATGGAATAGGGAATGTAAAATGCAGTGTACAGAATAAGGTGGTGTGGAATGGGGAATGTAAAATGCAGTGTACAGAATAAGGTGGTGTGGAAAAGGGAATGGAAAATGAAGTGTACAGAATGAGGTGGTGTGGAATGGGGAATGTAAAATGCAGTGTACAGAATGAGATGGCGTGGAATAGGGAATGTAGAACACAGTGTACAGAATGAGGTAGTGTGAAATAAGGAACATACAATGCAGTATACAGAATAAGGTGCTGTGGAATAGGGAACATATAACACAATCTACATAATGAAGTGGTGTGGAATAGGGATTGTAGAATGCAATGTACAGAATGAGATGGTGTATCAAATGCATGTAGACCACAGTGTACAGAATGAGGTGGTATGGACCAGGGAATGTAGAACGCAGTGTACAGAAAGAGCTGGTATGAAAGAGGGAATGTACAGTGTGGTGCAGAGAAAGAGGAGGTGTGGAAATGAAATGTACTGTGCACCGAATGTGGTGGTGTGGAATAGGGAAGCTCACATGCTCCCGTCAGCTGTACTGACTGGTTCAAACACTGCTGCTGGGTGCTGGGTCACTGATAAGAGCATGTCAGCGCTATCCATATAGCCACAATTGTTTCCCAGGACCACACATCAATATAGTCGATCAAAAAACAAATGACAATTAAAGTGTTACCAAACCCAGGACCCTGCATTCACCATATCTGGTCTCCCACAGTACACAAAACATGGAAATGCAATTATTGTAGTAAATATAAACTGCTGAATACCTTTTCTCATCAGCAGTATAGAGCAGTCTTGTGACTTCAGCTGAGCTGAACTGGTTACAGCTTGTAGGAGGAGTTTTCTTTCTGCTCTAGGAGGATGCAGAACGCCTGACCTCTGTCTGGACAGCGCTGATTGGCCCTGTGCTGATCACATGCACTCTCCCAAGAAAAAAAAACCTCTCTAGCAATACACACCAAACTGAACATGTGCAGAATGGCTACGGGCTCAGTCTGTCTTATCAGGTGGACATCTGAACAAGAGGAGGGGCAGAGAAGTCAGGACAAAATAGCATTTTTACACAATGCAGAAGATTAACCCCTTAGGCTCAACAGTGAGTATACCAAGCATGCTTTACTGCATATACTGTATAGACTGATTTTACTGTTGTGGGTTTGGTAACACTTTAAGCTCCATACCGGTGAAACATGTTAAAGGGACTTACCTGATGGGTGGACAGTCAGCTGAAGCCATTTTGTGATTATTAGTTTTGTGATTCACCATAATGAGGGGCAGCACAGTGACTAAATGGTTAGCACCTCCACCTGGCAGTACTAGGGCCATTGATTTAAATCCCCACCACGGCACAACCTGCCTGGAGTTTGCATGTTCTCCCTGTGCCTGCATGGGTTTCCTCCCACACTCCAAAGACATGCCGGTAGGTTAACTGGATCCTAAAATAGAGAATGTAGAATACAGTATACAGAATGAGGTGGTGTAGATTAGAGAATGTAGAATGCGGTATACAGAATGAGGTGGTGTAGAGTAGAGAATGTGGAATGCGGTATACAGAATGAGGTGGTGTAGAATAGAGAATGTAGAATGCAGTGTACAGAATGAGGTGGTGTAGAATAGAGAATGTAGAATGCAGTATACAGAATGAGGTGGTGTAGAACAGAGAATGTAGAATGCAGTATACAGAATGAGGTGGTGTAGAATAGAGAATGTAGAATGCAGTATACAGAATGAGGTGGTGTAGAATAGAGAATGTAGAATGCAGTGTACAGAATGAGGTGGTGTAGAATAGAGAATGTAGAATGCGGTATACAGAATGAGGTGGTGTAGAACAGAGAATGTAGAATGCAGTATACAGAATGAGGTGGTGTAGAATAGAGAATGTAGAATGCAGTATACAGAATGAGGTGGTGTAGAATGCAGTATACAGAATGAGGTGGTGTAGAATAGAGAATGTAGAATGCAGTATACAGAATGAGGTGGTGTAGAATAGAGAATGTAGAATGCGGTATACAGGATGAGGTGGTGTAGAACAGAGAATGTAGATTGCGGTATACAGAATGAGGTGGTGTAGAATAGAGAATGTAGAATGCAGTATACAGAATGAGGTGGTGTAGAATAGAGAATGTAGAATGCAGTATACAGAATGAGGTGGTGTAGAATAGAGAATGTAGAATGCAGTATACAGAATGAGGTGGTGTAGAATAGAGAATGTAGAATGCGGTATACAGAATGAGGTGGTGTAGAACAGAGAATGTAGAATGCAGTATACAGAATGAAGAGGTGTAAAATAGAGAATGTAGAATGCAGTATACAGAATGAGGTGGTGTCGAATAGAGAATGTAGAATGCAGTATACAGAATGAGGTGGTGTAGAATAGAGAATGTAGAATGCAGTATACAGAATGAGGTGGTGTAGAACAGAGAATGTAGAATGCAGTATACAGAATGAGGTAGTGTAGAATAGAGAATGTAGAATGCAGTATACAGAATGAAGAGGTGTAAAATAGAGAATGTAGAATGC
Source organism: Staurois parvus (assembly GCF_062004578.1). Lineage (NCBI taxonomy): Eukaryota > Metazoa > Chordata > Amphibia > Anura > Ranidae > Staurois > Staurois parvus. The sequence continues at coordinate 15,260,763 of NW_028317807.1, read as the reverse complement.
AGTATACAGAATGAGGTGGTGTAGAATAGAGAATGTAGAATGCAGTATACAGAATGAGCTGGTGTAGAATAGAGAATGTAGAATGCAGTATACAGAATGAGGTGGTGTAGAATAGAGAATGTAGAATGCAGTATACAGAATGAGGTGGTGTAGAATAGAGAATGTAGAATGCAGTATACAGAATGAAGAGATGTAAAAAAGAGAATGTAGAATGCAGTATACAGAATGAGGTGGTGTAGAATAGAGAATGTAGAATGCAGTATACAGAATTAGGTAGTGTAGAATAGAGAATGTAGAATACAGTATACAGAATGAGGTGGTGTAGAATAGAGAATGTAGAATGCAGTATACAGAATGAGGTAGTGTAGAATAGAGAATGTAGAATGCGGTATACCAGCGGTTCTCAACCTGGGGGTCGCGACCCCTTTGGGGGTCGAACAACCATTTCCCAGGGGTCGCCTAAGACCATCCGAAAACACATATTTCCGATGGTCTTAGGAACCGAGACACCGCTGCTGTCTCCGGCGATGTGTGGGGGCGGGATGATATGCTGCCCCTGTCACCGCCTCCTCGCCGCTGATTGGCCACCAGAACTGTAGCTCAGGAGAGGCACACAGGCGGCCAATCACCGGCGAGAAGGTGGAGCTTGGAGAGGAGGAGCCGAGCGGCAGCGCGCGGAGATCGAAGAAGTTTGAGGGAGCTGCAGGAACGAGTGAAGAGAGAGGCCAGAGAAGGAAGACAACTGACAGGTAAGTGCAAATTTTGCTGCTGCAGCCAGGTATGCAGGCTGTAGATGGGAGAGGGAGAGAGCGAGCCCAGGCTGGAGCAGGAGTCAGCAAGGTAATTATCATTGGTGTCAGTGGAAGGGATATTGCCCCATCATTTGTGTCACTAATACCAACGATGGTGCACTATTCCTCCCCCCACTGACACCAACGATGGTGCACTATTCCTCCCACTGACACCAACGATGGTGCACTATTCCTCCCACTGACACCAACGATGGGGCACTATTATTCCCCCCACTGACACCAACGATGGGGCACTATTATTCCCCCCACTGACACCAACGATGGGGCACTATTCCTCCCCCCACTGACACCAACGATGGGGCACTATACCTCCCCCCACTGACACCAACGATGAGACAGTATTCCTCCCCTCACTGACGCCAACGATGGGGCACTATTCCTCCCCCCACTGACGCCAACGATGGGGCACTATTCCTCCCCCCACTGACGCCAACGATGGGGCACTATTCCTCCCCCCACTGACGCCAACGATGGGGCACTATTCCTCCCCCCACTGACGCCAACGATGGGGCACTATTCCTCCCCCCACTGACGCCAACGATGGGGCACTATTCCTCCCCCCACTGACGCCAACGATGGGGCACTATTCCTCCCCCCACTGACGCCAACGATGGGGCACTATTCCTCCCCCCACTGACGCCAACGATGGGGCACTATTCCTCCCCCCACTGACGCCAACGATGGGGCACTATGCCTCCCCCCACTGACGCCAACGATGGGGCACTATTCCTCCCCCCACTGACGCCAACGATGGGGCACTATTCCTCCCCCCACTGACGCCAACAATGGGGCACTATTCCTCCCCCCACTGACGCCAACGATGGGGCACTATTCCTCCCCCCACTGACGCCAACGATGGGGCACTATTCCTCCCCCCACTGACGCCAACGATGGGGCACTATTCCTCCCACTCATACCAATGATGGGGCACTATTCCTCCCACTCATACCAATGATGGGGCACTATTCCTCCCACTCATACCAATGATGGGGCACTATTCCTCCCACTCATACCAATGATGGGGCACTATTCCTTCCACTGACACCAATGATGGGGCACTATTCCTCCCACTCATACCAATGATGGGGCACTATTCCTTCCACTGACACCAATGATGGGGCACTATTCCTCCCACTGATACTAATGATGGGGCACTATTCCTCCCATTGACACCAATGATGGGGCACTATTCCTCCCACTGACACCAATGATGGGGCACTATTCCTCCCACTGACACCAATGATGGGGCACTATTCCTCCCACTCATACCAATGATGGGGCACTATTCCTTCCACTGACACCAATGATGGGGCACTATTCCTCCCACTGATACTAATGACGGGGCACTATTCCTCCCACTGACACCAATGATGGGGCACTATTCCTCCCACTGACACCAATGATGGGGTACTATTCCTCCCACTCATACCAATGATGGGGCACTATTCCTCCCACTGATACCAATGATGGGGCACTATTCCCCCCACTGATACCAATGATGGGGCACTATTCCCCCCACTGACACCAATGATGGGACACTATTCCTCCCACTGACACCAATGATGGGACACTATTCCTCCCACTGACGCCAATGATGGGACACTATTCCTCCCACTGACGCCAATGATGGGACACTATTCCTCCCACTGACGCCAATGATGGGGCACTATTCCTCCCACTGACGCCAACGATGAGGCACTATTCCTCCCACTGACGCCAACGATGGGGCACTATTCCTCCCCCCACTGACGCCAACGATGGGGCACTATTCCTCCCCCCACTGACGCCAATGATGGGGCACTATTCCTCCCCCCACTGACGCCAACGATGGGGCACTATTCCTCCCACTAACGCCAACGATGGGGCACTATTCCTCCCACTAACGCCAACGATGGGGCACTATTCCTCCCACTGACACCAATGATGGGGCACTATTCCTCCCACTCATACCAATGATGGGGCACTATTCCTCCCACTCATACCAATGATGGGGCACTATTCCTCCCACTCATACCAATGATGGGGCACTATTCCTCCCACTCATACCAATGATGGGGCACTATTCCTTCCACTGACACCAATGATGGGGCACTATTCCTCCCACTCATACCAATGATGGGGCACTATTCCTTCCACTGACACCAATGATGGGGCACTATTCCTCCCACTGACACTAATGATGGGGCACTATTCCTCCCACTGACACCAATGATGGGGCACTATTCCTCCCACTGACACCAATGATGGGGCACTATTCCTCCCACTCATACCAATGATGGGGCACTATTCCTTCCACTGACACCAATGATGGGGCACTATTCCTTCCACTGACACCAATGATGGGGCACTATTCCTCCCACTGATACTAATGATGGGGCACTATTCCTCCCACTGACACCAATGATGGGGCACTATTCCTCCCACTGATACCAATGATGGGGTACTATTCCTCCCACTCATACCAATGATGGGGCACTATTCCTCCCACTGATACCAATGATGGGGCACTATTCCCCCCACTGACACCAATGATGGGACACTATTCCTCCCACTGACGCCAATGATGGGACACTATTCTTCCCACTGACGCCAATGATGGGACACTATTCCTCCCACTGACGCCAATGATGGGACACTATTCCTCCCACTGACGCCAATGATGGGACACTATTCCTCCCACTGACGCCAATGATGGGACACTATTCCTCCCACTGACGCCAATGATGGGGCACTATTCCTCCCACTGACGCCAATGATGAGGCACTATTCCTCCCACTGACGCCAATGATGAGGCACTATTCCTCCCACTGACACCAATGATGGGGCACTATTCCTCCCACTGACACCAATGATGGGGCACTATTCCTCCCACTGACACCAATGATGGGGCACTATTCCTCCCACTGACACCAATGATGGGACACTATTCCTCCCACTGACACCAATGATGGGGCACTATTCCTCCCACTGACACCAATGATGGGACACTATTCCTCCCACTGACACCAATGATGGGGCACTATTCCTCCCACTGATACCAACGATGGGACACTATTCATCCCACTGACATCAGTGATGGGGCGCTAGTCCTCCCACTGCAAAATTACAGTTATGAAGTAGCAACGAAAATAATTTTATGGTTGGGGGTCACCACAACATGAGGAACTGTATTAAGGGGTCGCGGCATTAGAAAGGTTGAGAACCACTGCGGTATACAGAATGAGGTGGTGTAAAATAGAGAATGTAGAATGCAGTATACAGAATGAGGTGGTGTAGAATAGAGAATGTAGAATGCGGTATACAGAATGAGGTGGTGTAAAATAGAGAATGTAGAATGCAGTATACAGAATGAGGTGGTGTAGAATAGAGAATGTAGAATGCAGTATACAGAATGAAGGGGTGTAGAATAGAGAATGTAGAATGCAGTATACAGAATGAAGGGGTGTAGAATAGAGAATGTAGAATGCAGTATACAGAATGAATGGGTGTAGAAAGGAATTGTACAGTATAGTGTACAGCATGAGGTGGTGGGAAATATGAAACTTACAGTGTGAGGAGGTGTGAAACAGGCAATGCAGAACACAGTGTACAGAATGTGTGAGAAGGAAAGTACAGTACAGTCTAAAGAATAAGGAGGTATGGAACTGACACTGTACAGAACAGCATACAACATGAGGCTGGGTGGAATAGAAAACAGACAGTGCATGCATGTTTTGTTTGCCAGACTTACAGTGAGGATGCAGAAAGTGCTTGCTGGATTATTGCTACACTCCCTCCCTCCAGGCGATGAAAGTGTCAAGAGGTTGAAGAGACGTGATAGTACATTTCTTCCACATACCCTAAATGGGCAAAGTCTCTTTCAGGTTTCATAAAAATTAGAGTAATCTTCTATAATTTGACAGTTCCTGCTAGACTGCTCCTTTGAGGCATGCCTCATGCGTTTGAAAATATGATCATTTCTAAGTATGGAATGTATGCATGAGTTTGCATGCTCATAGTCTACCAGACACAGATGTGTTCCACTTGTGCATAGCTGCCAGGTTTATTAAATCTTTTTAAGCTCCCCCAGTGGAATTGCCCAGGTTCAGCAGCAGAGCTAGTGGACTTTATTAAGTTATATGATATGTGCTTGTGCTCAACTCTTCCACTACATCATACTTATTAATCGACACAGTTTATACAGGAGCAGGGCAGTCAGTTTTCTCTCTAAAATAGTTTTGCCTGGTTTAGTCACACCTAACTACGGCACTCCAAGCAGGAGTCATAGTAACATACACAAACAGAAATGATCATTTCCATTAACAAATTGTATCTTGCTGTTTGATGTATTGAAACACAATGTTACATGTTAAATACATGGAGACTTACATATGTAGTATTATCCCCGTATTAGTTGCTGAAGGTTTGGGTCCCCCTTTAGTCCTGCACAGCCAGGCAACACGCATTTCCTTCCAGACTCGCACTCCAGAGACAGGACACAGTCCTTGAACTTGTTTTTTTTTTTTTTTTTAAGGGGAATGAAACTTGGTTGGGGATGAGGGATACATGGGATGCCCAAAGAACTGTAAAACTATGGAGAACTTCCTGGAGCTATGTACAAGTATACAGAAGGCTTTTCTCTTCTTGGAGTGCTATACAGCCTCTTTGTCTACCACCTCAGACCACAGATGAAATCTCTTCTTCACCCAGCTGCCTGCGGGAAACCCTGGGCAAGGGGTCCCAGGAGCTGACACTTTAAATGAAAGCAGTCCCAGATGGGGGATAATCAGGTTTCCCACCAGATTGCCCTTTCCCCTTATCTGGCCTGAGGGGTACGGGGTTACTCACTCAGTCTCTCCTGCAAGCTTGTGGGTTGGTGGCTGCCTTCAGACCTTACACTGGGCTGGCTCCTTCCCTGCTTCCTGGGCTGTCCTCTCTCAGGGGGCGATAAGACCGAGAGATCATTCCTTCCAGCTCCTCTACCTGTAGGTAGGCCCCTCTCCTGGACCCCTTCCCAGGCTCCACAGACACCATCCTGCTCACTTCATCTTCCACCCGAACTCTCCTGCTTTTGAACAGACTCGGTCACTCTTAAGGGCTGTCCTGACTCCATGCCAAGCCTCCTGCTTGGGAATTGTCCAGGATCCCTTGAGAATGTAGGTCAGCTCCTCCTCACTCCATCCACTGAATTCTAGTGACTTCTCCAAGTCTCTAGATCAGGAGGAAGTTCAAGGTAGCTGATCTGCAGAGCCTCTCCGTCCTGACCAAAATTTGACCTCTCTGACTATTTCTCCCGGCTGCTTTTCAGCCTCCTACTAGAAAAAGGAATTAACTTAGCTCCCTCTAGCTACCTAGGAGGGTGCTAGCCATGCAAATGAAATATGATAAAATAGTGGACTAGCCACTATCCCTTTAAAGTCCCCATTATAGGATTAGTTCTTAATACAGTTCTAGGCTTGGTCACTAACCAAAGAGGTCTTGGGTTCAAATAAAGGAGTCTAGAAAACACTATGTCCTCCAGATTGTTTATCATGAAAGAAAGATACAAAGTGCTGATTATACTATCTGGCATACAGATAGCCACTAGATGGAGCGTTTTCAAATACATACAGGGGTTAAGCAAAAAATGGAAATATTACAATTGCTGGTGTAAAAGTGACCACATGTTTCACATTGAAAGCAGAAGCGATGTAACATTATTTTGCTTGCACTGTAGGGAAAAGAAAAGTTGCGCACCATTCACTTTAGACTTTGCAATAAATATATTACTGAATACATTTCTGGAAGAGAGGGTTAAGGGTGCAGAACACACAAAAATAAAAAGCATGGCTTACAGCTAATGGTAGCAGTAAAGTTAATTGCAATTACTATTTGATAGCAGTTACTGTTCCTTTCCTGAGCTTTAATAATTCTTAATTTTTCTCTAGGACTCCTTGACTCTTTGGGAGCAGCCACATGTACCACAATTTATGAGCAACAAATTCTTCTTGCAATGTCCAGTGGTAACAGCTTCTACTAGCTCATCCTGGACACTCTTCAGAACAATAAACTTCCCCAATGATGCTCCATCCAGTCAGCCATCTCCCTGCCAGTTTCCTATGGACATATCCTCCAGAAGAGTGAGTTAAATGCAACAGAGCCCTAGGATGGCCAAAGATCGTTCATTTAATTTTTTGTTTGTAGGCCGATCAAAGAAAATCCAAATGAATTCCCCTATCCATGCAATTGAGGTAGATAGAGGAATCTTCCCCGCTGTGCTATTGTAAACTGAAAGCAGGGACTGCACTATCAGGATACACAAAAAAAATGCTGCAACCAATTGGCAGCATGCGCTGGTTGAAAGAAAATTTTCAGATCAGATTTCGGTTGGTAGACATGTGCGGTTCATTTTGTTTCATCAAAATTTGGATGAATTTCATTGTTCGGAGATTCGAATGTATAATAGTAACAAACTTAAACGAATCTTAAATAGCGAAACAAAATTATGTCCGAAATTCAAATCAAATTCAAAATCGAATTAAGAAATGAAATTGAATTAAAAAGTGAGTATAAAATAAAATAGAATAGAAAATAAAGAAATAGAATAGAAAGAAAATAAAGGAATATAACAGAAAAGAATAGAATATAATAGAAAATGAAAATAATAGAATAGAATAGAACAGAACAAAAGAGAATAGAATAAAATAGAATATAAAATAATGGAATAGAAAATAATAGACTATAATAAAAAAGAATATAGCAAAACAGAATAGAATAGAATAGAAAATAAAAGAATAGAAAATAAAGGAATAGAAACAAATAGGAATTACTAGAAAAGAATAAAACAGAAAATACAAATAATAGAATCAAATAGAGTAAAACAGAATAGAATAGAATAGAAAATAAAGGAAATAATAGAATAGAATACAAAAGAATAGAGTAAAACAGAACAGAACAGAATAGAAAATAAAATAACAGAATAAAATAGAATAAAAAGTAAGGGAATAGCATACAAAAGAATAGAACAGATTATAATATAATAGAAAATAATAGAATAGAAAATAAAATAATAGAATAGTAAAAACAATAGAATAGAATAAATATAACCATGTTCCAAAATTTGAAAATAATACATTTGAATAGAATGGAATATAAAAGAATAGAAAATCAAAGACTAAAATAGCAAAAACAATAGAATAGAAAGAATATAATTGTCTTCCAAAATTAAAATTTTTAATAGAATAAATTCAAATTTGAATAGATTTGAATAGAATAGAATAGAAAAGAATAGAATAGAAAATAAACGAATATAATATAATAGTGTGGGTAATTCTCTTCTATATGCCTTTAGCTGCCACCCTACACACACTATTAAAGCTTTTCCAACAGTGGAATTTGTAAGAGCTAGAAGGAACTACTCCACACGTAATGATTTTTATCGGGAGTGTGGAACAGTTTCTGATAGAGCGGGAATACACTCTCTGAGAGAGCATATCTCCTGAATGGGGACAAAGCAGGAGAACCTACCTGGGCCATATCACCCAGCCCAAGAGAGAGTGGCAGTGCACAGAAGAGGCTGTGAAAAGAACATTGGGGCAAGGAAGTGTAGCTCCCCTCTGGTTAGCCAGGGGGAGCTAGTGGATAATTCCTAGTTAGAAAGACTGAGTAGCAGCCTGGGGAAGAAGTCAGCAGAGTAAAATTTGGGTCAGGGCTGAGAGGCTCTGCAGATCAGCTCACAAATAGCTCCTCTTGATCTAGAGACTTGGAGGAGTCTCTAGAACTCAGTGAGCGCGGGTGGGGAGGAGACTTGGCATGGGGTCAAGACAGCCCTTAAGAGTGACTGAGCCTGATCAGCAGCAGGAGAGTTTGAGTGGAAGATGAAGTGAGAGGCTGCTAGTAGGAGGCTGGATATGGAAGAGAGAGAATTTGTTCTAGGAGTGGGGAGGAATTGTGCTAGGAAGGGGATTTGGGGGGAGATTTGTGCTAGGAGGGGGGATTGGGGGAGAGCTTTTGTGATAAGTGGGTTTGGGGGAATTTATGCAAAGAGGGGGGATTTGGGGGGGGGATTTGTGCTGGGAAGCAGGATTGGGGGGAGAGGATTTGTGCTAGGAGGGGAAATTGGGGGGGGGGGGGGGATTTGTGCTAGGAGGGGAAATTGGGGGGAGGATTTGTGCTAGGATGGGTGATTTATTTTTTGGTGTGGGGATTTGTGCTAGGAGGGGTGATTTGGTGAAGAGAGGATTTGAGCTGGGGGGCAGCAATTGGCAAGGAAAAAAATCTGTGCTGAGAGGGGGGATTTGTACTGGGAGGAGGGGGGATTTTTTGCATTTTTATTTGGAGAGAATTTTGATTTGCAGAGGGAATTTATGCTTAGGGGAGTGCAGAATAATGCTGTGTTCTTTTTGGGGGGAAGGAGGAGATTTTTACCAAGACATCATGCTCACATATTACGGAAAGGGGGGGGCAGTTTGTCATCTTTGCCCTGGGCAATAGATGACCTTATCCAGCATTGTAAGTACCTGAATATGACCTGGTTTCGGCCTCCAGGGTTGGAGTTCAAAAGGAAGAAGAAACACAAGGCTTCCAAGGCAGAGAGGCAGGCAGATGACATCATGATATTCACTTCAATCAGTCAGAGGAAGCCTTTTATTAATTCATAAAATACAAGGCTTCTTGTGAATGGCTGAACAGCACTCAGCCTGACTTGATTTTGTTTTGTGAATTAGTACAAAAGTCCCCATACCACTGCCATATTACAGTGCTGTATACTGTATGTAGCTGATACCATGTACAGTTTATACAGCGCTCCCAAGGGGAGTAAAGGAAATAGCTTGTTATAGTCAATTTGGCCCAAATGAACTATTTAAAGTCTTAGTAAATCTGGAGTTAGGATATAACAATCAGTTAAATCAGTATCCCACGATGCAGGCCCTTAGAGGAACATATTTGATGGTAGCTTTAAAAGACCTACAGACAGTCTGATGTTCAGCTAATAACAGAGCGGTGTGTTCACATGGTTTTGAATTTTCTTAATGTAAATATTAAATGTGTGTGTATAGTTTCTAGGAAGGCCTATAAAGTATTTTCATTGAAACTGGGGCACTGATGTTGCCCTTCTGGGAACACCAGCTCCAGTGACATTGTGTGGCAAAAATGATTCCCCCATCACAATTTGTGGGCATTACCACCTGCTGAACATGGCCTATCCAATCGGATAAGGATCAACCGCTTCACAAGTTTGTGCAATTGCAAAAGATTTTTTTTCTCTCATGTATTTTCTGTGTTGCACTCTATCTGCTGAAAGGCTGTTGGCTTTGAGCTAACATAGTTTTTGGACTTAAAGTGTTACTATACCCAGGACCCCGCATTCACTATATCTGGTCTCCCACAGTACACACAACATGGAAATGTAATTATTTTAGTAAAAATAAACTGAAAAATACCTTTTCTCATCAGCAGTTAGAGCAGTCTTGTGACTTCTATCAGTGTCCAGCTGAGCACTGGTTAACGCTTGTAGGAGGAGTTTTCATTTTCCTCTCACTGCCCTATGAGATTGCATAACCCCTGACCCTCTGTCTGGACAGAGCTGATTGGTCCTATGCTGATCACATGCACTCTCCTAGAAAAAGAAAAAACTCTCTAGCAGTACACACCAAATTGAGCATGTGCAGAGTGTCCCAGAGGCTCTGTTCTATCAGGAGATGAAATGGGGAATGTGGAAGAAGGGGGGGGGGGATCAGAGAGGACAGGATCAAACATCCTTTTTACACAATGCAGAGGATTAACCCCTTAAGTTCCACGGTGAGTATAACAAGCATGCTTAACTGCATATACAGACTGATTGTACTGTTGTGGATTTAGTAACACTTTAACTAGAAAACTAGGTATTTGTGCAAACAGTTTCCCTAATATTAGAAAGCAATGATTATATTGTGATGCCTGTCTAAATAGTATGACATTATGATGATTATTCACTATAATTATCCAAATGTAAAAATCTAATTCCTGTTCCATGTTTTTCACATGAATGTCTACCTGAAGGGAATTTCACACAATTCGTTGATTTAACTCCAAACACTTCATCACACAAGTAAAAAAAAAAAAAGAAAACAATATTTTTTTATTTAAAAAAAGGTATTGTGTGAAATGTATAAAGCAAGTGCCCTGACATTAACTTAATAAAGGCTACTGTATATACAGTACGTCCAAACTGTCAAGCAAGCTCCCCTGCAAAAGACATAATGAACTGGGCAAATATGACCCTCTTTATTGTCCCACGCCTTTTTTCCCCTTCTGTCTGGTCATTGTGCCCTTTGCATATTATGACTGAAGATATCATCAAACAGAAGTCATTTGATGTATGTAATTGTGGAAGACACACTGCTTTCATTACACACAGCATGAGAAACAAATAGTTGCACAGCATACTGTGGAATTCTCCATTTACTGGTTAAAATACCAAAGGTATATTCCACTACGACAGGTACGGCTGTGTCCACGGTGCGTCTGGGATAGGGTTCCATAACTTGCATGGCAAGAGCAAATGCCTCATTGCCAGCAAACACCATCACCATAAATGGTCCTGTAGTACCTGGCAGAGGCTGGTCAGGAGGCAGCTGCAGACCACTGAATCAAAGCTTTCTACCAGAAGGAGAATTTGTGAAAATAGTAGCATCTGGACTGCTGCCATATGAGCTTACGCCAGTATCACACAAACAATACTTTGCAGCAAGCACCTTTAACCACTTGACCTCCAGAGGATTTACCCCCCTTAATGACCAGGCCTCTTTTTGCTACTCGGCGCTTCACTAATTCAACTGATAATTGCGCAGTCATGCAATGCTGCACCCAAACGAAATTTACGTCCTTTTTTTCACACAGATAGAGCTTTCTTGCGGTGGTATTTGATCACCTGTGCGCTTTTTATTTTTCACGCTATAAACAAAAAAAGGCCAAAAATTTTGAAGAAAAACAATATTTTTTACTTTCAGCTATAAAAAATATATAATAAACTCAAAGTTGGTTATAAATTTAGGCCAAAATGTATTCTGCTACATGTTTTTGGTGAAAAAAATCCCAATAAGTGTATATTGATTGCTTTGCATGAAAGTTATAGCGTCTACAAATTATGGTATAGATACTGCAATTTACGCCATTTTTTTGCTATACAGCACTGTGCTAGTTTAACGGACAATTGGGCGGTCATGCAATACGGTACATAAATGAAATTTACATCCTTTTTTTCCCACAAATTGAGCTTTCTTTCGGTGGTATTTGATCGCCAGTGCGGTTTTTATTTTTTGCGCTATAAAAAAATAGGGTGACAATTTTGAGGAGAAAAAACAATATTTTGGACTTTTTGCTATAAAACATGTTCAGTAAAAAAAAATTTAAAAATCAAATTTAGTCATAAATTTCTGCCAAAATGCATTCTGCGACATGTCTTTGCTAAAAAAAAACCCCAATACGTGTAAATTAATTGGTTTACGTGAAAGTTATAGCGTTTACAAATGGCGGTAAAGATACTGGGATTTTTAGTTTTTTTCTATACTAATAATGGCGGCAATCAGCGACTTATGGCAGCTATCAGTGACTTATGGCGGTGATCAGTGACTTATGGCGGGACTGCGGCGGACATTCTGACATTGGGGGGTACTGACTTGGGGTCACTGACATCCCCAGTGACACCAATACAGTGATCAGTGCAAAAAAAAAAAACACTGACACTGTACTAATGGCACTGGGGAGGAAGGGGTTAACTTTATTTTTCAGGGAAGGGTTATCTGTGTAAGGGGGAGTGTTTTACTAGGGGGCGGGGGTGTGTGCTGGATGGGGACAGGCTGATCGGGAGAGAGAAACTCTTCTGTCCCGATTAGCTTGTCCTCGAGCTGTCAGGGAAGTGACAGAAAGCACAGCTACTGCAGCTGTGCTCTCTGTCACTAATTGCCGCCGATCACAAGGAGATAGCCAGTAAGGACCGGCTGTGACCCGGCGACTGACATCCGCGGCTGTGAACGGCGGGACAGGTAGGGCGGCGGCGCGCCTCACGAGCGCCCCCTACCTGTTTACAAAACACGTTTTAAAACGTGGTTTTGCCTGCCCGTGCCGCCCTGCCAACGTATTTATACAGTGGCTGGGCGGCATGTGGTGAAAAAGCACTAAAGATAGATATTTTTTATAGTTAAACAATCTGCTGCCATTGCCTGGAGGTATTATGACTCCAGCAATGGCACAAAGTTAGGGAAGTGACATTCTTGTAGAAACATTTTTCACAATTTGGGACCATTCCTTCGTGGTAGGCTCCTTCATCACTTACTCACTAAATACATCCCAGATGGCAGCAAAATATGATGGACAAGGGTAAATGCGGTTGACTTGCCAACCAAAAAACTGTAATGCAGGCTGGAAAATGACTAACTTGTAGATAGGTATCTGGAGAAAAAAAACAACATAAGATCTACATTTCTATTTCACAGTTGATGCACTTAAGACAACAATGGTGCATCATAAATGATAACTTCAACCAGTGTTGCAGAATTTAACAAGAGACCTGAAGTGGTTCTGCAGGGCAAGACAAGTATATGCATTCAAACTAACTCAAATTCCTAATTCCTCTTCTGTGCATGTGTGGTGTGTTCAACATTGTTAGGTCAAACTACTGTAGTAACAGATGTCTTATTTATAAATAGTACTAAAGCAAGCTGAGCAGCCAAAGACTGGAAAAGGACACAAATTATCTGGGCATGAAGCATATCTCCTGAATTTGGACAGAGCAGGAGAACCTACCTGGGCCATATCACCCATCCAAAGAGAGAGTGGCAGTGCACAGAAGAGGCTGTCAATAGAACATTGGCGCAAGTAAGTGTAGCTCCCTGCTAGTTAGCTAGGGGGAGCTAGTGGATAATTTCTAGTTAGAAAGGCTGAGTAGCAGCCTGGGGAAGAAGTCAGCAGAGTAAAATTTGGGTCAGGGCTGAGAGGCTCTAAAGATCAGCTCACAGGTAAGTCTCTAGAACTCATTGAGTGAGGGTGAGGAAGAGCTGGTCTGCACGTTTGAGGGATCCTGGCCAATTCCCAGGCAGGAAACTTGGCGTGGGGTCAGGCCAGCCCTTAAGAGTGACTGAGCCTGATCAGCAGCATGAGAGTTTGGGTGGAAGATGAAGTGAGAGGCTGAGATGCAGGAGCCTGGTAGGGGGCACCATTGTAAGGGACTTACTTACAGGCTGGGACCTGGAAAGGAGGATTTCTTAGCCTCACCATCCCCTGAGAGAGATCAATCTGGGAAGCAGGGAAGGAGCCAGCCCAGCGTAAGGCCTGAAGGCAGTTACCCTCTGGGCCAGATAAGGAGAGGGTATTCTGGTAGGAAAACTGGCTAGCTCCTCACCTAGGAATGTAAATTATTAAGTGGCGGCTTCTGTATCCCCTTCTTCTGGGGTCTGAGGTGGTACACCTGTAGGGCTGGAGAGCTATTCCAACAAAGAGACTTTGCTGTCTACTGGACTTGTACATAGTTGCTAAGGAGTTTGTCTTCAGTTGCAGTTTCCTTGAGCATCCCATACACCCTTCAACCTCATCCAAGTTCAATGCCCCTTTAATAAAACATAAAACCAAGCTCAAGGACTGTTTACTGTCTCCTGTGTGCAAGGTCTGAAGAAAATGTGTGTTTCCTGGTTGTGCAGAACTATAGGGGGACCCAAATCTCATCGACTCCTGAGTGGATAGTGTTACATAAGGAAATCCTGAGAATGTTGTGGAAACTTAGACAAAATGTCAGGACACTATGACTGTAGGCCTTAGTTTTTATATGTTTTTTTAAATAAATGCCCAGCTTTCCACCTTGACATGAGGATTCCAATCCTTAATGCCATACGTCCCTTCCTACCTTGGCAGGACCCTCCCCTTCAAACTCTCTTGGCCCACCATACCAAAATCAAATACACTGCTCTTCTTCAATATACATATATACAATATATATGTAAAGCGCTGCGTAAATTGACTGCGCTATATAAGTACCTGAAATAAATAAATAATCTTTCTTCGTAAATTTAGGGCCAAAGTGGATTCTGCTACATTTTTTGGGGTAAAAATAACCCAAAACAGTGTATATTATTCAGTCTGTGTGAAAGTTACAGTCTACAAACTTTGGGATATATATCTGAAAACTGATCAGTTGAGACCCTAAAATGCTGGATGCTGGCATGACGTATGGCAATGACCAGGATGCTGGTATGGGGTATGGCAGTGATTAGGGTGCTGGTATGGTGTAGGGCGGTGATCAGGGCACTGGTATGGTGTAGGGCAGTGATCAGAATGATGGTATGGGGTATGGCTGTGATCAGGATGCTGGTATGGGGTATGGTGGTGATCAGGGCACTGGCATGGTGTATAGCGGTGATCAGGGTGCTGGTATGGGGTATGGTAGGGATTAGGGTGCTGATATAAGGTATGGCAGTGATCAGGGCGTTGTCATGGTATATAACGGTGATCAGGGCACTGGTATGGTAGTGATCAGGGTGCTAGTATAAGGTATGACGGTGATCTGGACACTGGTATGGTGTATGACAGTGATCAGGGTGCTAGTATGGTGTATTGCGGTGATCAGTATGCTGGTATGGCATATGGCAGTGATCATGGCACTGCTTCCTGTCCGCCATCTATAGGCAATGGGCGGACGGGAACAGGTTAATCCCTGTGGCAGTGTCTGTCTAGACCTGTCACTCAAATTGATTAGGCATGTTCTTCTGGGACCTCTTCCCACAATAATCCAGCCCCTGGTCTATACTCCATGTATGGGATGTATAATATAGGTGTCCCCACATGTTATGTATAATATAGGGGTCCCCCCATGTCTCCCCATCCATGGCAATGACAGTAGATGTGACAGGACAGAGGAGGTGTTTAGGTGTGAGCATATTCCACATGTCTGGACAGTCAGATCCTGGTCAGCTAGGTGGGGGACTCACCAAGGGGGGTGGAGAGCTAGAGCTGCAATGAGGGAGACATCCGACAATAAAGCAGACAATGCAATGTAGGGGAATCTGGATGGGATTGGAACTGACCTGAATGGTTTGGTGGAATCAGGTGGGAATCTTCTTGATAGGATGGCCGCAGCCCAATGGGGAAGATACTGTGAGAGCCAGCAATTGCATGCAGCAGGCAACACCTGCATGGATGCCCTGCACCAGCATCCAGCGATGTTATGGGATCTGCCTGGATAGGAATGGCAGGGAAGATGCTGTCGATGCCAGCAATCACATTGGGAAGCCTGGCAACACGTCGCCTGGATGGATGGCCAGGCTGCCTGGCCCCCAGCACCTCCGACATCACACCAGCTCACCTGCACCTGGGAAGGGAAGATTCTGTACAGCCGCACCGCCAAGAGAGTTTGTGCTGTCAATTTTAAATGCAGAAGCAGGCTTCTGTATTTAAAAGTGACAGCACAGCAGCAAGAGAGATGAAAACCCAGGGCTAGCTACTTTACAGATGAAAAAAAGTCCTGTCACAGGCCTCAGGATGGTGTCACCCCTACCCCTACCAGTGCCTCCTCATCAGTGCCCATCAGTTCCACCTATCAGTGTCCATCAGTGCATCTTATCAGTGGCCATCACTACAGCCTCATTAGCGCACATCAGTGAAGGAGAAAAATCACTTATTTACAAAATTGTATAACAAAAACTAAGAAAAAACGTTTTTTTTTTCAAAATTTTCAGTGGTTTTTGGTTTGTTGTCCCTCAGCACCATCTGTTCCACCTTCAGTGGGGCCTGGCCTGGAGATACAAGAGAGGCCAACCTCGTCAGTTCAGACTTCTACCTGGTATGTGACAGTATCAAAGGGAGAATGTAGGAGACCTTCACTGGTTTTCTCCTAGAAGTTGATATGGAACGTCAACGGTTCATGGGATATCTTTATTCTTAACAAGCATGAGACACTTTCAACTCTTTGATGATGAGGTTGCAATTGCAGTGAATGCCCAATAGATAACTCCCTACTCAATAAAATTATGATATACAGAACAATATGCTTTAAAGTGTTACTAAACCCACAACAGTAAAATCAGTCTGTATATGCAGTAAAGCATGCTTGTTATACTTACTGGAACCTAAGGGGTTAATCCTCTGCATTGTGTAAAAAGGCTATTTGATCCTGTTTTCTCTGATCATCCCCTTCTTTTACTGTCCCCAATTCATCTGCCATAGTCAGAGCAGCAGTGGCAAGTCTACACATGCTCTATTTGGTGTGTAGTGCTAGAGAGTTTTTTTTTCTGAGGGGGGAGGGTGCATGTAATCAGCATAGGGCCCATCAGCACTATAAGGACAGAGGGTCAGGGGTCATGCAGCCTCATGGGACAGTCAAAGGAGAATGAAAACAATCTCCTACAAGATTAACCAGTGCACGGCCAGATACTGATAACAGTCACAAGAGGAGATACATACTGCTGACGAGAGAAGGTATTTAGCAGTTTATATTTACTAAAATAATTGCATTTCCATGTTCGGATATAGTGAATGCAGGGTCCTGGGTTTAGTAACACTTTAAGTATACTGTATCTAAAATCATTTTCCCTTATTTATCACTTTTGGACAGAGTAGGGAATATTTAAAATCTCCAGTTTTAGTTATGTGAGCGTTTATACATGTCTGTGTGTCTGATGAACCTAGGGTTGGCGGATGCTAAGGTGAGGTGTAAGTCTACAACTGAAGCTTATATGGTATATGTTATAAAATCTCTTTTTAGTGCTTTCAGTAAGCATAGTGAAGTCAATAACAGGAAAATGATCTCTATAAATAAAAATAAAGTGTCCTTTATTCTAGGACTGTGGCTTGTTTCCTGATCCATCTCTCCATTTCACTGTTTATTTGTATGAGAAGCTGTGAGCTGGCATCTGACACATTGATCGATGCAACAGTGAAGCCATTCATATGCACTTTTTGTGTGAGCCAAGCAGGAAGAGGAAGGAAATCTGAATAAATAAGTTAGAGTGTATAAGTCTCAGCAGTTCCTCTTATACAAAAAAAAATAAAATACATTTTTTTACAGGTTTTATGTCTTAAAGCTAAATCCAAGACAATATAAAATGTAACGTTTAATTCAATTATGGATTCAGTTACAAATCATTAAATGTGTGTTTATACACAGCTGGTACAAATATCTGAAACTCTTTAAACAAACCCATAATTCTCTGCACACCAGTGAGCGAGGTTAATAGTACAGGCTGCATTGTAGAACTGCAGAGAGGTCTCAGGCTAGGTTCACATCTATGCAGATTGCATTTGATCTGTTTCTGCAGTGCGCTTTGCATTTTGTATTTTTTCACTTGCATTTTTGGCAGGTTTTTTCCACGTCGTTAATGCATTTTGCATTTTTTTTCTTGTTGCTAGGCAGATTTAAAAATGCCACAAAACGCAGCAAAAACTCACTACATGCTTTTCTGCAGCGTTTCCATATTCTATAGAACCAAAAATGCAACTTTTTGCATTCTAAAACGTTCCTGACCCTTTCCAAAAAACACTGAGATGTGAACATGTCCCATAGGAAATCATGTTAAATGGACTGTAGTATGTTTCTGCAAAACGCTGCGGAAAACGTTTGGTGTGAACCCAGGGTAAGGCTGCTTTCACACTGATCAGTTTTTCTTCCATTGTTACGTTGAGAAAAACAGAAAAAAATGCATGACTATTAAATTCTATGTAACTTTTCACACTGGTCAGTTGCGGGGCCTTTGCTTTTTTCAAAGTCCTGCTTGCTGCATCTTTTGTGTATGTTTGGTGTGGTAAACAAAATATATAAAAATGCACATCCTCAATTACGTCAATGGAAAATGCATCAAAAAATGTAGCAAAAACACATCAAAACCCCACTAGCAGTTGCATTTTTGGTGCGTTTTTTTAAGTCACATGTCCTTTTTCAAATGTGTATAATGCACCAGAAACGCAGCAAAAAAGGCACATGCGTTTTTAATGCGCTTTTGCAATGGAGCACTGTGAAAATAGCCTAAAGCTTGACAAATATGGGTTAATTTGATTAAGCGATTAATCTTTCAGTTTCATTCTTTGGCCAAAGCAATTAATGACATAAAATGGTAGTTTCAATCAGTCTATAGGGTATGGGATCAAAATAGCTCCAATCAAAGCCAGCAGAAAATTCTGACTAATTGTAACAAAATTGCCATAGCTTTTTCTGCTTTTTGCCCAGTTTCCTTTTCATAATTGACCAATTTAATTGATCAAACACTTGGTTGTGGATAGTTTTGTTTCCCACAATTATTTTCATTTGTATTTGTGATTCCAAGTGGATTGAAAGTAGTTAAAATTTACTGTAAATAAGCTTAAAGCTGGAAATGTGCATCGATTTACACCACTTGCAGATAGGTTTTGCATTACAGAAAGTACAAAAAACTGATTAATACAACAGGCAACTGTCCAATTCTATCAACACTGTAAAATGATCTAAAGTGTTGGTAGCTTAGGCTGTTTGATTGTTGTTGGAATTGAAAGCTGGTTTAAAAGTGGAGGACAGGGCCTGAAAAATAAGAGAGTACACGACCAGGCTATTCCGTCTGGCATTATCTCTGGATCACACGGCTATTGGAACTAAATTACACATCCATTGGCAGGTAAGGCAGTTCATATATAAAGTGGAACTAAACCCACCATTTGAACTGTTTCCAAAAATAGTTACATTCAAGGAATGCCTTGAGTGATAAATGTCACAGTTACTAATGTACTTATGTTAGCTCTCAACCAAAATGTCAAGCCATCCAATGGTTGGTGTCATAGCTGATCACATGGGCAGCACTGACGCAACTGCAGATTAAACGGGCTAAGATGGCACCTGTCTGTAAAGGACGGGGTTTAGTTCCACTTTAAGTGTGTGCATTTAGATGTTTCTCTGGAAACTGTATATAAAAATAAGCCATAGACAGCACAATATAAATAACCAATTGACCATTTTTCAAACATTCCTTCCAACTGTCAAGCCATTTTGTATTGCAATGTGACAATGAGGGTTTAGGCAGTTGGAAGCACTCCTTTTTGGAATTTGCTGGAAAATCTTTGTGAAATGTAATTTTTTTGCCCCCTTATTTCTCTCTAGTCAACTGTGTAGGTTTGTAAAAGGAAAAATAGAAGTTCTGCTTGTTTGCCTCCTCCTCCCTCCTCTTTAACAAGTGGCATTTTGTTTTGGTGGGGGGGAGCGGGTAGCTGGTTTTCACAGGTACCTGCTACCACTTCTGCCCGGTTCACTTATTCGATCCGAGTGGAAGTTGGCCCCTCCCTTCACCCGCAGCCTTCTGGGACATATCACAGGTCCTAGAAGACTGTGGGGCCATTCATAAAGTGCAGAGCGGTTCGCGCATGCACAGTAGGAAGTTGGCTGTGAAGCTGCAAAACTTCACAGCCGTTTTCCCTTAGTTAAGATGCCAGCCCCTGGACCTGAAGCCCATTGAAGACTTGGCTTGGGTGATCACTGGATCCCTGGATGAGTAAGTCTCCTTATATTAAAAATCAACAGCTACAGTATTTATTTTAGTTTTTTCAGGGGAGACGTGGGTCACTTTTTATTTGTTCAACCAGTGGGTTCAGTGTGGATATGGTATCCCCCTGCTGTGCAATTGTATTCTGACAGATGGACTCCCCCACTATCAGAATACACAGATCAGTGTTGCAGGCCTATTGCCTGTGGCACTGATCGAGCGAAAATATACTGACAGGGCGGCTGAACAGAAGTTGATCATTTGACCGGTCCCTGCTGAACCCAGAGTATATGAACTGTAGCTACACTATTCTACCAACAAAAGAGCACAGCAATGAGAAAATAGGGGAAACCAGAGCAGAGGGTGGAGTATTTTACGATATGTAAGAGTGTTTCTGATAGCAGTATAGTGTGCAGGTGCCAGCCTGTGACAGCCCCGTATCCCAAAACTATGGCTTACATTTAATATGAAAGGATCCAGCCCTGGTCCACATCCCCCTCTCCTCTTTGCAGAGAGTGAACATTGGGCAAGGATTATGACAGGTTCCCAACGATATACAAAGGGGTATTGTGTGAGGGTTGGCAGATACTGTATCTCTCTAATTGCTATCTCTGACTGTTTACTATATTTAAGGTTTTAGCAACAAAAATGCTATATAAAAGTACAAACACAGGGGAGCAGTGCTAAATGAATATATACTGATCCTGATAAGTCATAAACACATGATTTAAAACTCAATACAGTGCCCACGTAAGGTGACAAAGTGCAGTTCACATATATGACAATCTATATTAAAGTGCTGTATGCGTAATAATAGTGAGTTTTCAGTACATCACAAAACCACACTAGTAGAGAACATAGAAAGTTCATAGATGATAGTATATATTCATTCAGAATAGTCTCTAAAAGGTGATCTGTGTGCTCCAAACTGATCATTCAGGTGATGTGCCAGAAGGAATGTTAAAATTGCACACTCACCAGATAGATAATCATAATACGCAATGTATATGATATATAGCCGAAGGTCCCTCTTAAGGTAATCAGCAGCCTGGTCACCTGAATGATCAGTTTGGAGCACACAGATCACCTTTTAGAGACTATTCTGAACGATTATACATTATTATCTATGAACTTTATATGTTCTCTACTAGTGGGGTTTTGTGATATACTGAAAACTCACTATTATTACGCATATGGCACTTTAATATAGATTGTCATATATGTGAACTGCACTTTGTCACCTTATATGGGCACTGTATTGAGTTTTAAATCATGTGTTTATGACTTATCAGGATCAGTATATATTCATTTAGCGCTGCACCCCTGTGTTTGATATTTATCTTGAGAGGTGTTTTATGGTTACTTTGGTGCAATAGCTGCTCATTGTTTTTGGCGCTCGCTTATTTTTTCTTTACTATAATAAAGTACAACTGGCTCCATGGCAGATTTTTTATTATTGACATATCAATATAATTAAAAGAGAATAAAATAAAAATACAGAAAATGCGCAGGAAAGAGCTTGCAAACTATGAAAGGAAAGTGGAGGCTGGAAGCAAAGATTACTTTGTGTTGGGTCTTGCTTTGTCATAATCCATCTGTGGAAAACTTTAATGCAGGCACAGTTTGTGTGGTCTAAACAGAGCAGCGTACCATGGAAGAGCAAAAATGTATCAGGAAAAAAAGTGCACATGGGTAAAAGACATCTATTAATAGGCTTTGAAAACATTTTTCTCTGTTAATCCATTCTCATTCCTGGCTCAACAAACTGTGGAAATATTTGTTCTTCCCTTAGCTGACGCAGCAAATCCCCATGCAGAAACAACTGTCTCTCACCCACAGGTTAGCACCACTACCTCCCTAGAAATGGAACTATACAAGCGCTGCACAAAATGTTGGTGCTATATAAATCCTGTATTATAATAATAATAATAATACTAATAATAATAATAGCCCTAGAAATAACACTGCCTCCCCTTATGAAAATATTACTTTCCTCACAACTACCTCTACAAAATCCTGCCCACCTATCTACAGTTCAGCAGCTGTGCTCATTGGCCCATTAAATAACATATGGATGGTACTACAGCAGGGGGTAGGCTGCAAGGCAGTATTAAATTCCAGAGGGGATGAGCACGTTATACACAAATAAAAAAGTAGAAAAATAGATCAAGATAATAATCAATCTAAAAATAATGGCACACAATCAGCTTATCTATTCTATTACAGACCTTCCAAAATGACTAGATCCTCTTTCAATGAATCATTGTAAAGGGTCTGTTAAACAGGCTATAGAATATACAATCTTCTTTCCTTTCACCATGAGTGGTAGGAAAGAAAAATGCTAGATTTCCCCATCAACAAGTCAGTGTTAATGGGGGAATCCCTTCCACAGCGCTATTGTGTTCTGCCGGCGAGGAGCCTTCCTTGTCGCCAGAACACATTGGTCAATGCCAGCTGCTATAGCCACCAGTAGGGATCACAGAAAATCCGACAGGTGGGTTGTACTGTTGCATCTGCAGTACAACCAGCCTGCACATAGATGGATCGAATCTTGGCCAGTTCCTGCTGAACCAGCCAAGATTCAATCCATCTATGGCTGGCTTTAGTAATTTGATCTCCAATTAACTCTTGCAAAAGCACTATAAAAAAATGTAAGCTGATTTAAAAGATATAGAGGAACCCAGGAACAGTGTACTCTGTATTTCACAGAGTAAAATAGACTGATCACACAGTAAAGATGATCACTCATGTCACATGATCACGAGTTTGAATAGCAAAAAAAAGAAAATACCAAAGCTTTGGTAGATTGTAAAGCTGGAGAGTGCAAAATCAGGCTCATTTCTGCATAGAAACCAATCAGCTTCTAACCTCAGCTTGTTCAATTAAGCTTTGGCAATAAAACCTGGAAGCTGACTCGTTTCTATTCAGAAGTGAGCCTGATTTTTCACTCTCCAGCTTTAGAGCTTTAGTACATAACCCCCTTAGATTATGACATGTCATTCTCAAGGTTACAAAACTGGAGATTCCTGACTATATACTGTATTTTTATATATACTGTATATTATTATTATAGCCTTTAAACTGGCTTATTAAGCTAAAATAAAAATAACTCTGTACAACAGCCAATTAGAAATAACTTTCCACAGTAAGAAAAGGGGTTCTACAGTCCGTGTTGGATTTTAATAATTTTATGTAAAGAAAAATGTAAACACCCAAAGGTGACGAGGGTCTGAGTGACCGCCGACTGCGTGGGGTCCGTCCATGGGAGTCCTGAGTGCCGAAAGTAAAACTCTTCTAGGAGAGGCATGGAGGCCGCTGATAGGGCAATACTAAGGGGGAGTTTTACCCTATTAGAAGGATCACTTGTTTTTTAGTAATATATCATATATTTGATAGTATGATCCAGTCTTTCTCATCCTTTTAACACTCTAAGGCTACGTTCACACTAGCATTGTGTGCAGGTGGCAGAAAGGCGTTTGGGAAGCGTTTTTACTGCTTCCCAAACGCCTCTGACAATTCTGCACATTGCAGTACATGGTGCTGTTCTAACGGGAGCGTTAGCGTCGCGGCAAAACGGATGCCTCTGGGGATGTCAGTGCAATGTTAAAGTGGAGTTCCAGTCGGGGGTGGAGCCTAACCCTGGCGGCTGACGAGAGCCCGATGTAGGAGCTCTCGGGCAAGCTCCTTCACCCACCTCCCCAGACCCCTACCTGTGATGTGGAGCTGCGGTGCGGTGGTCCCCCTTGGATGGATGGAGGAACCCTGCGGGAGAGCTGAGTTGTGAGAAGGGATCCGGCTCCGGTGCTCGGGGGGAAGGTGTGTCGGGCAGCGGGGAGACAAGGTGGAGCGGTGCAGACACGTGACCGGCCGCTAAGCACCACTGGGAAACCAGGAAGCCGGCCGGTGTTTGGTGCAGAGAGAGAGGAGCTGATCGGCTTGTGGATCTACCCCTTGGTGCACGGCTGCAGACCCAATACCTGGTCCCCTGTTATAGCGCCGATAGTCTGGTGCCCTGCTAATAGGCTCACTGCTCGGAGCTCTGCATCCTAGCCCAGTGCTCAGAATCCTGTCAGCCGGTTTCTACCTGGAGCTCTGTCTGCCGGTTTGTTGGCTGGGATCTTGACCGTTGCTGGACTGCTGGGGGCTGTGCTGGTCGGTCCGTTGTTTGGGGCCCTGCTGGTTGGCCCACTGCTCTGAGTCCTGCTTCTGAAGGAGGAGAGACACGGGGGATTGGAGAGAGAAAGGAGGAGGATTCTTTTTGGAGGAACCCCTAAAATGATCACACTGCCCA
The DNA here is from genome assembly GCF_062004578.1 of Staurois parvus. Lineage (NCBI taxonomy): Eukaryota > Metazoa > Chordata > Amphibia > Anura > Ranidae > Staurois > Staurois parvus. Next base: position 15,236,233 of record NW_028317807.1, on the reverse strand, counting down.
GCTGAAGGACAGAGAGGAATGCTGGTTGGGCCCCGAGAAGAAGAGAGACACGAGCAGGGTGAGTGACTCTGACCGAGTCTCAACAAAATTATGTGCTTCCTGTGGGCTGTTGGGAGAGGCAGTGTGTGAGAGAAGAGAGGGGAGCCCCTTGAGTGGGAAATATAAAATAGTGAAAAGGAGAAGAGGAAAAACGAATAAAAAGCTGGAAAATCAAATGAGTGGATAAGTAGTGACGTATATATTAATAGTTATCTCTCCTTAACCCCCGAGCCAATAAAGAAGAATAAGAGCAATAGAAGAATGAAAAATAAAAGTACAAAAGGAAGTGGGCTAAAAGGGACTCAGACTGGCACTATTAAAAAATACACTTCCCAGGGAAATATAACCCCAGAAAGGACTCAGGGCAAAAGTGGAAAAGGTGAAGTAGATCTAAGCCTGGAAAGTAGCCCTAGACTATCACTAGGCCTTGACATTAGCAGCCAACAAATATCTGCTAATACAGAGATGGAGACAGAGCTACAAATACCAAACAAAAAAGAAATGGCAGAAATGTTCAAAGATCTGGAGAAAACAATAAAACAAGAAATTGTAAATATTCGAAATGATTTGGGTCACCTTTTGGTGAGAGTGGAAGAAACGGAGGAAAAAGTCAAAAACCAGTCCCAAACTATTGCCGAATTGGAAAAAGAAATAATTAATATGAGGAAAGCACAAGAAAAATTGTTTTATAAGGCTGAGATACAAGAAAATAGGAATAGGAGGAGAAATATTAGGATACGTGGAGTCCCAGAGAATTCTAAAGGAGAAAATTTGCAAGAGATGGTCTGTAAAATATTAAATTCCATAATGGACAGTACTAATATGGAAAAAACTAAAATAGAAGGAATCTCTAGACAAGGAAAAATCCAAGGAAATTCGGGAAAAGATAGGCCACGAGATATACTTGTCAAATTTTGTGAATTCCTAGATAAAGATAAAATTTGGAAGAGGATAAAGGGAAAAGCAGTAATTATGTATGAAGGAAAGGACTTACAGATATATGCGGACTTGTCACCAGAGACTTTATGGAGAAGGAGAACCCTTTGACCTCTATTGGAAAGATTGAAAGAACAAAAGGTGCAATATAGATGGGGGACCCCTGAGTGCCTAATAGGATGGAGAAATGGAAATACAGCATATCTTAGGTTCCCAGAAGATTTGAAAAATTTTTGCGACAGACTCAATCTACAAAGAATGGAGATTCCTGGCTGGGAAGAAGAACACTGGGAAATTAGAACGAAAAGAAAAGAGGACTGGCAACTGGTTGGTGGGGGGGGGCGGAGGGGGGGAGGGGGAGAGGGAGAGAGATAGTGTTTTGTTTTTTTTTTTTTTTTTTTTTTTCTCTCTCTCTCTCTCTCCGCCTTGTCCCTTCCGCCCTCAAACCACTGTTATTGAGATATTTTGGTAGGATTTAGGGGTTAAGGGGGAGGGGGGGAAGGGGCGGAATGCTGTCCAGGGCTGGAGTTTTTCCCCTATAGATTAAATCAAAAGTGGATAGTATTACCACAAATGATTGGTAGGCAATCAACAGGCCTAAAAAGAGGGGAGGGGGAGGAAGGGGGGTGGGATGGGAAAATGGGTGGGAGGGGGGAGGGGAGGGGAGTTGGGTGGGACGGGAGCTGGGTGGGAGGGAGGGGAGGAGGTATTGGGTTAATACTCTGCATGACAGAAGGGACAAAGAGGAAGAGGCAATCTAGAAGAGAGATGGAGTTAATAGGGAAAGATGGAAGAAATACAGTTTATAACTTATAATGTGAATGGGCTGAGTTGTCCAGGGAAGAGATTTAGGTTGTTTAATGAGTTACATCATAGGGCGACGTCAGTGGTATTTTTACAGGAGACGCATTTTGAGATAGAGGCAAACGTGAAATTAAAATCCAAATACTACCCAATATGGTACTATGCAGATTCTCCAATAAAAAGAGCAAAAGGGGTTGCAATAGGTTTGGCAAAGAATATGAGATTTGAGCTGCAGGATAGAAGAACCGACCCGGAGGGGAGGTTTTTATTCCTAAAAGGTAGACTTCAGGGGATAGAGTGTACTTTAGCCAATATATACTGCCCTAATAGAAACCCGGAGATATATATGAAGGGTCTGTTGAAAAAATTAATGGAATTCAAAAAAGGGCGTTTGATAGTAGCTGGAGACCTAAATTTCTGTATGGACCCACAAAGGGATAATACCTCTTCTGTGCAGAGAGAGGGGAGTAGGTCTCTGAGAGTTTTGAAGAAAGTGATGCATGAATGTCAACTAGTGGACACCTGGAGAATAACGCATATGAAAGACAGAGACTATACCTTCTTCTCTAATGCACATGAGATATATTCGAGATTAGATTACATCTTAATAGACCATCAACTTATAGATCACCTGGTTAAAATTGACATAGAGACAAGGACGTTCTCGGATCATGCTCCGGTCGTAATGAAAATGGAATGGGGAAGAAGGTGGACTGGAGGATTAGGGTGGAGGTTAAATGAGGTTCTTCTTCTGGATGAGGAGGTAGTTCAGAAAATCGAGAAAGAGATTAAGGTATACTTTAAGGAGAACGAATCAGAGGAAGTATCGATAGCCACAGTCTGGGAAAGCCATAAGGTATTCATAAGAGGAATCTTGATAGCGGCAGGAGCAAGGAAGAAAAAGGAAAGAAGAGAGAGGGTCAGTGGGATATTAAAAGAAATATTGGATTTAGAGCAGATACATAAGAAGAAAATAACAAAAGATACGAGACAGAAGTTATTGGATAAAAAAGATGAACTAGAGAGATTGATGGATGAGGAGAAGAGAAGAGTATACAACAGGGTTTTGAATGAGAGATATAGATGGGGAGACAGACCAGGAAGATATTTAATGAGAGCTTTGAATAAAAAGAAAAATAGGAACTATATAGAAAAGATAAAAAGCTCAAAGGGGGAGTTGGTCCACTCAAATAAAGAGATTATTAAAGTGTTTACGGAGTATTACAAAAAGTTATATAATATTAGTCCCCAAGGCCCTCTAAAACAAACTCAAGAGGTAATTAACAAAAAAAAGATGACATACTTAAAAAATGCGGGATTACCAAAACTAAGTGAAGCACAGTTGAACTCCCTAGACGCAGAAATTTCCCAGGAAGAAATCAAAACAGCATTAAAAAGCACAGGGGGGGGAAAAAGCCCAGGCCCGGATGGTTATACAGTTAAGTACTATAAGAAATTTAGTGAAGTACTGTTACCCAAACTGGAGAAATATATGAATGCTCTGGGAGGTGGGATGGAAGTGAGGAGAGAATCCCTACAGGCCCATGTAGTGCTTATTCATAAGGAGGGAAAAGATCCATCTCAGTGCTCCAGCTACAGACCTATCTCATTATTGAACACTGACACTAAACTGTATGCAAAGGTGTTAGCAAACAGGTTGAGGGACTTGATGCCTGAATGGATACATGGAGATCAGGTGGGCTTTGTACCGGGGAGAGAAGGTAGAGATAACGGCTTGAGAACCCTCATGCTTATTCAGAAAAGTAGAAAAGGGAAAGCCCCGGTAGTGCTCTTGTCAATTGATGCAGAGAAAGCATTTGATAGAGTGGACTGGGGCTTTATGATGGACAACTTAAAAGTGCTGGGGATAGGCGATAGAATGCGAGAGTGGATAAGTAAATTATATAGGGAGCCTACTGCAATCATCACGGTAAATGGGGAGAGATCAGAACCCATTGGAATGTCCAATGGTACAAGACAAGGCTGCCCACTATCCCCCCTGCTATATGTATTGTCACTCGAACCTTTGTTGTCAACAATAAGAAATAGCGGATCGGTAAAGGGAATTCAGATAGAATCTATAGAACACAGAGTAGCGGCCTTTGCGGACGACTTATTGTTCTATGTGGGGAACCCCCGAATAACTCTCCCAAATATAATGAAGATTCTGAAGGAGTACGGTGAACTATCAAATTTAAAAATTAATCCAACGAAAACAGAGATCCTGAATATTAATATATCAAAGAACGAAAAAGAAAAACTACAAAAAGAATTCCCCTTTATATGGAGAGAAAAAGAGATAAAATACTTAGGAATAAAACTCACTGCCTCATCTAAGCACCTGTATAGATTAAACTATATCTCTTTGATAAATGAGATCAGGGAAGATCTAAAAAGACTGGAAGGAGGAAATCCATCCTGGATAGGACGTATAAACTTAGTCAAAATGGTAATTATGCCTAAAATACTGTATAGATTTCAAATGGTACCAATTAAAATCCCAGAAGCCTTCTTTAAGATAATGAAAAAAATGTTAACAAGATACATATGGAAGAATAAAAAACCTAGAATAGCATATGAAACATTGAGCAGGACTAAAGAGAAAGGGGGATTGGGTCTACCAGATGTCAAGAGATACTATAAAGCAGTGGTCTTAGCAAGAATATATGACTGGACATTTAACCATAAGGGGAAAAGTTGGGTAACAATTGAAAACGATCTTAGTGGCACTAGATTGAACCAGATGATATGGGTTCCACCACAGTTTAGGGGAATTAAAGAAAGCACAAGTATCTACACTCTAAATGTTCTTAGGATATGGGATAATTTACACAAAAACATGAAATGGGAATTTAATTCTATATTAATGCCTCTCACAAATACTGATTACTTTCCTCCGGGAAAAAATAAGATATCGGGGAGATGGTTTAGAAAGGAGGATACCCAACTGAGAGATGTTTTGGTGGGGGGGGGAATTGAGACCACTTAAAGATTTAATGGAGAATAAGGGAGATATTTTTATTAGAATAGATGAGTGGAAATATCATCAATTGAAATGTTTTATTGGAAATCTTCCGAAACCCTTGAGAGTAAAACAGGAGTGGAATATGTTTGAAAGGTTGTTAGAGACACGAAGAGATGGGAAGCACGGTGTTTCAAAAGTGTATAGAATACTCACAGAATTAGACACAAACACAAAGTTAATCTTTATCACAAAATGGGAAAGAGATATGGGAGTTGGGTTTGACGAAGATAGACAGAAAAAGATGTTTAGATTGATACACGATAATGTGAGTATGAGAGAGGTTGAGGTTAATTATAAGTGTGTGACACGATGGCACATTACACCGAGTGTAGAGCACAAGATGAATGGGGAGGACTCAGATAAGTGTTGGAGAGGGTGTGGAGAGATGGGCACGGTGTTTCACATATGGTGGGAATGTCCGAAAATCCAGGCTTTTTGGAAGATAATAGTCAAATTGATTAAAGAAATAACTGAAATTGACATAGGGTTAGACCCAACGACGTGCCTCCTACACAATGTAGAGACATCAGTAAATAAATATAAAGACTCAGGTATTTGGTATTTCTTGAATGCGGCGAAAGGGTTGATACCCAAGTTTTGGCGGAGGGCTGAGGTACCAAAGGAGGAAGACTGGATTAATAGAGTAAACCAGATAGGTAGAATGGAAAGATCATATCATATGCAGGAAGATAAGATGAGAGTTTATTTCAGGAGATGGGAAAAATGGGAAAGAGCAGGATTGAAAGAGAAATATAGGAAAATATGAACCAGGTTGTTAGCAAAAAAAAAAAAAAAAAAAAAAATTTAATAAGCCTCAAGAGAGTAGAATGGGATAGAGTCTGCAGAGGGGGAGGAGGGGGGAGGAGCGGTGGGAAGGGGGGATAGTGGGATGGGAAAGAAAAGAGTTTTTAGTAAGGGATAGATAGAAATGTTAGAAATGTTTATTTGTATGAAAATTTTTTTTTTTCCCTTTTTGGGTTTTTGTAATAATATGAAAAATTTAATAAATATCTAAATTAAAAAAAAAAAAAAAAAAACACCCAAAGGTGACTAGGAGAATGATCTTTTTGCTTTTTCAAAGATAATGTTTCTTGCTTTTAAGCATTTAATACAGTACAATTGCAAAAAATCACTAAGACGAAATCTCTTAAATGAAATAAGGAATGCAGTCTTGTGTCCTTCTGTATACATCAGTGGAATATAACATAGTCATAGTGGTGATAGTACATTCAAGTAGATATATTTACATATAAGAAATGAATGAAGAAAAAAAAACTGTGGTCTCCTGAGAACCATATTGGAGTTAGACTGTGAAAGAGGAATGGGACCCCAGATCCTGTCATAATTTGCTGGGGATCTTCTATTAGTGTAGACAAGTTGATATAGGGGGATAATAGCATACAATTTGAATTGAATTAGAGTTCTATCAGTGATCAGCTAAATATAGTACATAGAAATAATTCATTATTATCAGGTGATAATAAAGGTTTTTCGAAAGAGGTTTTTTAAGTAGAACATCAGGAATTTTTAATTGGCTATAGACCGCATGTCAAAGTTATAATAGAAAAAGACCTGGAGATATTATTGCTACAAACCTCCTAGAGATATTAAAAAATAACCAACTTAACCAGACCATACCTGTAACTGAAATAAAGAAAATGTGTATTTTGTGCATTGGTGCATTGCAGTGCCACAATTAGCACTCCAATGCACCTTGCCAATGGATGCACAATTTGGTTAGCTGTGATGCACTGTGTTACGAAACCAATCCATGCACATTTTTAGTATGTTAGGTCACCCATTCAAATGAATAGGCTGCCTTAACACAAAGTATGTTAACACATGGCCTAACATGTCAACTTGCATGTGTTAATGCACCACAACAATGTGAACCCAGCCTAAGGCTTACATTTGATAGACAGTAAAGGAAAAATAGACAAAGAATTAAAAAAATGACTTTTGGCTAGTTGAATGAATAATGTTTCTTTGTTAATTATTAGGGCTTACCACCATGTATTAGACGTACATCTGAACAGAGTAGGATACGCTTGTTGTTGTGGCTCATTGTAGCCACATCTGCAGCATATTTTTGCCCATAGACATACATTACAAAAAACCCTGTTTGTGCTGTATGTATTTCCCAAAACATGTTTCTCTTTTTTTATGCTGTTGTAATGAAATCTTAAAGGAAGCTCCTCTTTTGTCAAGTTTTGAGTTAAAGAATTGCACAAAACCCTCTTGGTATAGGCAATAAAAAGCTTATACACATCTTTATTGAATATATACAAGTTTCAGGCATGTGACAAAAGCAACATTGCTCGCTGTCATGTCCGTAGGGAATATTGCAGACTTGTGATTGGCTGATCAAAAATCCAGTGTTACATCAAAAGTATAATTATAAAAATTACTATAATTATAGCTTCAACTACAGTATAGGGCCGTTCCCTGGAAAATCCAATCAAATGAGTGGCATGTTTCTCATCAAAACAAGTTTTTTTCCATTAATATGAATAATTCCAGAAAATATCTGTTTTGATTTCCCAGGAAAACATATATCATTTTTAAGTGTCAGCTACAGTGTGTAGTACGTGCCTAAGCATCCTACCCCAAGACAAAATTACAAAGTAAGGTAGAGAAAAAATGGTACAAATTCAAGTGTCCATACCTAATTTAACCCATTCAGTATAAAGAATAGGCATGTATGCTACCACTAATGGTGGGGACTCTACATACTATATGGTTCCAATTTGATACATATGATAGAGGTATAGGGTTAAAAAAAAAGGGATACATGTTAGAGTTCATGATGTAAGGCTCCTTTCACATGGGGACTTCAGAAGTTTGTTTCTAAACCTGTGATTAACACGCATTAAAATGGACTGCAACGTATCCCTATAGGTGGCCTGGAAGAAAAGCATGTATCCACCTACATCCAACCACCTATATGGATTGCACATCTCTTTTTCTTCCATCACAAGATGGCTGAAAAATTGTATGGACATAGATGTCACAGACACTATATTGCCAAAACTATTGGGACACCCCTCCAAATCATTGGATTCAGGTGTTCTAATCACCTCCATGGCCACATGTGTATAAAATCAAGCACCTAGGCATGCAGACTGCTTCTACAAACATTTGTGAAAGAAAGGGTCACTCTCAGGAGCTCAGTGAATTCAAGCGTGGTACCGTGATAGGTTGCCACCTGTGCAATAAGTCCATCCGTGAAATTTCCTTGCTACTAAATATTCCACGGTCAACTATTAGTGATGTTATAACAAAGTGGAAGCAACTGGAAACAACAGAAACTTAGCCACGAAATGGTAGGCCACGTAAAATGACAGAGTGTGGTCAGCGCATGCTGAAGTGCACAGTGCACAGAAGTCGCCAACTGTCTGCAGAGTCAATAGCTAAAGACCTCCAAACTTTGTATGGCCTTCAGATTAGCACAACAACAGTGCGTAGAGAGCTTCATGGAATGGGTTTACATGGCTGAGCAGCTGCATCCAAGCCTTATATCACCGAGTGCAATGCAGAGCATTGGATGCAGTGGTGTAAAGCACACCACCACTGGACTCAAGAGCAGTGGAGTTATGTTCTCTGCCATGACGATTTATGCTTTTCTGTCTGGACGTGTCTGGGTTTGGCGGTTGCCAGGAGAACGGTACTTGCCTGACTGCATTGTGCCAAGTATAAAGTTTGGTGGAGGGGGGATTATAGTGTGGGGTTGTTTTTCAGGGGTTGTGCTTGGCCTCTTAGTTCCAGTGAAGGGAACTCTTAGTGCGTCAGCATACCAAGACATTTTGGACAATTTCATGCTCCCAACTCTGTGGGAAAAAATTGGAGATGGCCCCTCCTGTTCCAACATGACTGCGCATCAGTGCACAAAGTAAGGTCCATAAAGACATGGATGAGCAAGTTTGGGGTGGAGGAACTTGACTGGCCTGCAGAGTCCTGACCCCTTACCTGACAGAACACCTTTGGGATGAATTAGAGTGGAGACTGCAAGCCAGGCCTTCTCATCCAACATTAGTGCCTGACCTCACAAATGCACTTCTGGAAGAATGGTCAAACATTCCCATAGACACACTCCTAAACCTTGTGGACAGCCTTCCCAGAAGAGTTGAAGCTGTTATAGCCGTAAAGGGTGGGACAACTCAATATTGAACCATACAGACTAAGACTGGGATGCCATTAAAGTTCATGTGTGTCTAAAGGCAGGCGTCCCAATACTTTTGGCAATATAGTGTATGTGACAGTCATTTCCATTCTGAACTGACACAACTGGGGATCAGTACAAGATCCCCCGCTGAGACAGAACAGAGGGAAAAGGGAAAGGGGCCCAATCCTTTTTCTCATACGAAGCTCCGAATTTAACCAGGTCTGTTTTAATATAGAAAATGTGTGTATGCTGGGGCATTGATCGCACCAACAAGTAAATTGTAAATTTACTATATTTGCCAACTAGAAAAAATTTACTTATTTGTTAAGAACAGGCTGAATGCAGTGGCAATGAGCACAGAAATGGCGGTAAACGATGACGCAATGTGTTGGTGCAGTGATCGCAGAAACTAGTGTTGGTGCAGTGGTCAGTGAAGTAGGGGCATGAAGGATAAATGGTGAGAGCTGGGTATTACAACATTGCTTTCCATTTGGCCTCTCCCCTTGACTTGCCCCTCAGCTCACCCCAATCTTAAATAACTTTTGAAAGTTCCCATCTATTAATCTTTATATCAGGCTGAAACTAAGGGTTGTTTACACCTGCATTAATCTGTAAAGTGTGATCTGCGGTGGGTTGCTTTTCAGAGACCTGAGAGGCATTCAGGAGACGATACTACCACCTCTCAAATGTCTATTTTTATGACAGCTAAATGGAGTTTTTGAATGGAAGCACAGCGCCGCAAACGTAAGCCTAGCATATGGCTTGAGGATGCAGCAAGACCCCATTCACTTAGAGGGGTTGTGTGCAGCAGCAATACTGCCTGCCAAATGTGAAAAGGGGAATGATTTTTGCTGCCGTGTGATGCTGCATGTGTGCAACCCTGTCTGGCTGCCGTTGCAGCTTAAGGGGGGCAGTTTTGGGTGTAAAACACAGCTCAATCGCCTAGTTTTACTGTCTGCCACCGCCAATGTAAACTAAGCCTACGAGAACAACTAAAACTGCACTTTACTTTCAATGTTGGTCTTTTACAAAAAGTATGGTGCCTGCAATGCAAGCATATATGCAAAGGCTACAGCGTAAAAGGGTGGTGTTCTATGGACTGTAGGCTCCAGTATCCAAACCCATGCCTCCAAAGCTGTGGCATGTCTATTGGTTTTTTCTAATGTTTTTGTTCATGTGTATAACCACTTCTGACCTTTTTAAATGCACATACCATGTAGGCATAAAACTGCAAGTGTGTATATCCATTATCCAAGGAGGCTGTAAAACCCTAGGTTTTGAAAAGCTAGGTTTTTTGAATCACGCACAGAGGGGTGAATGCACATATCTTTGTGTTTTCATAAATATATATTTAATATTTTTTTTTATATATTAGATTATTATAATATTTAAGAAGCTGGTGGCATATGGTATGCTATATGCTTATGCTTGGACTTTTTTTTCTACAACAGTATGTTGTACAGAATTCTTGGCATGTTACTTAGCTTGGGGCATTTGTACATTAAGCTTTGGTGCACACTGATGCGGCTCATAATGCGATTTGACCATTCCAATTGCATGACATGATCGGCAATAAAAATGTTCAGAGATGCGCTGATATGAAAGTAGTTCCTGCCCTACTTTTGCTGATTTTGAGTGCATCTTGCATCAACATCTATGCTTGAAGTTGCATAGATGTCTGCAAGTCACACCCAAAGTCGCATTGACATGCGACTTTGAAATTGTGTGACTTCAAGTGAAGTTGGACAATTTCTAATTTGTATGCTAAGGACTAGTCTAAATACTTAGCTTGGTGCATGTGTACATAAAAGGAATAATCTAATTGCATTGTAACAATGATATTTTTACAATGTCTGCATTAGTGAAGCCTGCAAACAATATGTAAATGCAGTCTAAAATCAAATAGCAGAGCAGTGCCAAAGATATAGCAGGTGGTTTTGGTGAGGGAGGACCTGAATTTGTAAAGTATGCCCAAAGTTTAACAAAAAGGTAGCAGAAGCAAGCATGGGCCCCCTAGTAGCCTAGTTGGGCCCCAGATACTGACTCGATGGGAATCCATCACTTGTTGCATTACACAATTGCAATCTGCTGATCTGTTGAGAAATGTTGCTTTGAAATTTGCATAATCACTACCCTATCACAAAATGATGTATGGGGACTTTATTTTTACAACAAAATGCTATTGTAGTTCAGGACCTTCTAATCAGTTCATGTTCACAAGAACAAAGGAATAGATTATATGTACATGACACTGTATGATAAGACATGTATAAACTGTGAAACACTTTATTATTCTTGGTTGTGACAATGAAAAATTTATTACAGCGTGTTTCTTGGAAAAATTAGAGCAAGTGGTGCCAGGATGAACATTTCATGGAATACAAAAAACAATCAGATATCTTTCCATATCCCTCTAAACAAGGCTGAAGTTTAATCTACTTATATTTTGAATTTTGTCCTTTTTTGCTCCCCACATCATACTAATTATATATTGAACCCCTTCCTGCCCAGCACCAGCATCCCTTTAATAGGGTCTGTATGCTCTGGTAGGGGCAGGAAGGATAACATTTTTGTTTTTGGGTTTAGCTAACTGTATATATTACATTTTGCTGATCGCATGACACATATATGGATCATGAGGGTGGGCTTTCATGCCCAGGTGCTGGGACTGTCTACAATGGCCCCAGAATGTGTGCTCCCAGCACACAATCTGGGGCCATTGTAGCCAGCCCCAGATTGTGTGCTCCCAGCACACTGACCGAGCTGTCAGTGACAGCTCTCAGTCAAGGCTTCTGATCGGGAACTAGTGGGGTGAGCTGTGAGAGCAATCACAGTGGTCACATGATAGAAAAGCTACACCACCTCCTGGGCATTAAAGCCCACTTAAAGGGTCATCCAGAGGCAGCATGAAGGGGTTAATGTGACTAACTCTTAATGGATGTATATGCAACTGCACAGCATCAGAAGCAATCAGGCAAGTCAGATATGTTTAAAAATATTGTCTCAGTTTACGGATCTTGATGAAACATTTACCCTAATTTACAAACATTTACTCAATGTGTGATTCACATGTCCGTCATTGTTTGTGTGTGTGGCCTTTTTGTCTCTAAAATCAGACTTACCTCTGTTACAGTGGTTTCCTGCTCTAACCATGTAGAATTCATGAACTCTTTTTTACCACGACCGTCACACACTGACTCTTCTGTTGATCTCACACAACTGTAAGATCAGTTGTGAACACAAAAATGTTAATGCTAGTAGTTATGGAGACTGAACAGTCTTACAGATGTCAGCCTCTGTCTGAATGGAAATATATACATGACACGGATGCCCTTCAGAAATGGCGTTCCTTCTCTTTTGAGTAACTTCTTTTTCTGCATAGTACAAGCAAGCTATTTATAAATCTTTTAAAATAAAAATACTACATTTTCAAATCTCTACACTAGGTAACATATTTTTTTTTCTAGATGTATTAGAGAAGATTTAAGCTGGCTATACATTATGAGAGTTTTTCAATCAACCTGCAGGCTGAATGAAAATAATCAAATAAATTCCTCCAGCCACACTGTACAGTTTATATCAGCCTTTCTCAACCTTTTCAATGCAGAGGACCTCTTGATGTAACTTTCCAGTCTCAGGGAACCCCTGCTAATAATGACTATATCTACAATTCATGATACATTAGTGTGATAGTCAGAGGTACTGTAAGAATGTTCCTTACACTTGTGGTCATTGGGAAGAATTACCCCCTTACAGATTGCTAAAAAGATCAGTGGCGTCAGTGGGAACTTACCTGAGAGGCAAAAATTGCTAATTGCTCAAGGAACCCCTGGCAACCTCTGGAGGAACCCTGGTTTAGATGGACAAATCTCCCCTGCCAGGCTACTATATGTCAACAGCTGCAGCCGACAGCTGTCAGAATACCTGAAATTCTACTGCATCTGATTGGATACAGCTGCTATTGGGCTTACAAATTTCCACCCAGCTCCTGCGAGATGTCGGATAGGAGGAACTGATAGGGCCACCCACCAAAGCCTCATACACATGATGAGAATATCAGATGAATGATCCGGTTTTTTTTTTTTTTTGCATGCTAGACTCATATAGAAAATGAAGTGGTTACTAAAGTTGCGAAAATTCTCACATGACAGAATATAACTGTGGAATTTATGTATTGTATTGTGTTGTAATGTATTATTTTGTTTCTGAGCATGCATGATATTGGTCTTCTGATTTTTTTCCAACGTATACTGTACTGATTAAATTAAAATCGTGTGTTCTGTTGTTGTATGAGAAAAATGTTCATGTTTGTCCCTTCAAATAATTTTGCATGAATTGTCATGATGGGCTCTCAAAAGTTGTATACTAATGATCAGATTACCATACGATCTTGTTGAAAACTGTATTTTTTGTCCGATTTTGTGATTGTGTGTACTAGGAGTAAGTGAATTTTGGCCATTCACTTTTAGGACCTCTACATTAAGGGGTTAGTTAAATTTTAATGATTTTTTGCTGCAAACACGCCTAAGCATACAGCATCCTAGGTACATTATCATGCTGTGTTCCCTTTAGTAAAAAAAAAAAAAAGCTTACTTTTTAAGCCGCTTATTCCATTGCCCTCCCCTCTCCATTTTGTGGATGGTAGGATGTACCAAGCATTGGATGAATGGCCCTAAAAACTCATGATCAAGCACTTGGCTTCCTTTTCTACCCATGCATGTGCAGTTCGCTTTCTTTCACTCTTGCAAAACGCTGGGCTTGGAAGGATTCCTAAAGCTGTTTATTCCATTAAAAATGTTTACACAGCATCTGTAAGTATGGGCAATGCATTTAAAAGGTTTAAAAGTGCCCTTTCATCAGAGTTGTAATATGTGTAGAAAGACAGCTAGGTGGGCTTGGGAGAGTATTACAATTATGGTGCAGGAGATTTACTTACTGGCACACTCATGATCAGCTGTTGTTAACAGCACTGGCACAATCACAATATGTTTACTTTCATTCATATCATATTTGTGAAATTGTATAGTTATGACTATAACTTCAATGACTATAATTTCAATTATGATGAACGTCGCCAACCTGTAAAAACGCACTGTATTTGTGACCTGTGTTTTGGGTGTTGTTAAAATTGCACTGACACCCACTGTAGATCGCAAGGGCAGTGCAATTTGAATGTGGTTTGAGAAACATGCACTGATTGCAGGTTTCCTGCACCACATTCTAGTGTGAAGTGAGTAAAAATCTAAACTCCAGGCAGATATAAAAGACACCTAAATGCAGCTCTGTATTCATCAATACATCAATATATATATGTATATACCGTATTTATAAGGCGACGGTGTATAAGACGACCCCCTAATTTTCCAGTTAAAACATAGGTTTTGGGCTATACTCGCCATATAAGACTACCCCCCTTCCGAGGCAACACCATTTAAAAACATCAGATTTGATTAAATATACACCCACTAATCTGTCAGCCTGCTGGATGTGCGGTAATACTGTGTGTATGGTAGCTTGGACTAGGTACAGTATACAGTATACAGGTGAAACTCGAAAAATTAGAATATCGTGCAAAAGTTCATTTATTTCAGTAATGCAAATTAAAAGGTGAAACTAATATATGAGATAGACTCATTACATGCAAAGCAAGATAGTTCAAGCCGTGATTTGTCACAATTGTGATGATTATGGCTTACAGCTCATGAAAACCCCAAATCCACAATCTCAGAAAATTAGAATATTGTGAAAAGGTGCAATATTCTAGGCTCAAAGTGTCCCACTCTAATCAGATAATTAAGCCATAACACCTGCAAAGTGTTGCCTTTAAATGGTCTCTCAGTCTGGTTCAGTAGGAATCACAATTATGGGAAAGACTGCTGACCTGACAGTTGTGCAGAAAACCATCATTGACACCCTCCATAAGGAGGGAAAGCCACAAAAGGTAATTGCAAAAGAAGTTGGATGTTCTGTCTGCTGTCTGGTTCCTCCTGAGGCCTTTCGTGCAATAGCACTTCATCAGAGGGAGAACCGAGAGCCATGACTGGATGATTGCATATAAATAGGGGAAATGGCGCGTGCGCACTACGCCGCCAAATAATTTTCTTGATGGGGCACTTTGATTAATGTACACTTTTTTGCTGTGCTTATTTATT
This sequence comes from Staurois parvus, assembly GCF_062004578.1. NCBI lineage: Eukaryota > Metazoa > Chordata > Amphibia > Anura > Ranidae > Staurois > Staurois parvus. The sequence goes on along the minus strand of NW_028317807.1, from coordinate 15,221,115 downwards.
AGATATATTTTATTAACATATTATTTTCATATCCTTGTTGATTATTTATATAATTTAACTGGGGAGCATTCTTCCCTTTATTTCCCCACATTCTGAGTGCTGTACCAGCTGTATCTTCCCTTTATCAGTACGAGTGATCCTTCCCTCCAGAACGATCGTTCACTGCTCTAACCAGCAGTTCCCTATACACAGTAATTCAGTGTACTATACGATAAAATGACAAAATGGCGGATCCGGAGTTGTGCATGTGCACTGGGTCAAACTCCGACAAAATGGCGGCGGTGTAGTGCACACGCGCCATTTCCCCTATTTATATGCAATCATCCAGTCACGGCTGTCGGTTCTCCCTCTGATGAAGTGCTATTGCACGAAAGGCCTCAGGAGGAACCAGACAGCACGTGACATCACCGCCGCCTGGAGCTACGAGGAAGCCTGGCGGCCATTTTAACTGAGGGTTAGTAATCACTTCATGGATGTTACTATACCCTGCTGTATTTACTGATACTTCAATAAAGGTTCATTGAACCTACTACACTATGGGCACCTGTTTTGTGGCTCCTTCATGGAGCTATTAAACCTACAGGTACCCCAGAGATACAAGTGTGACCAGAGGAAAAGGAGCCCTGTACTCAGGCTGAGCACCTAGTCCATCCTTAAGGGGACCTATGGATCCAGCAGATTTCTTTACTATTCCCAACGACTTGATGACTGCACCATAGAGGAAAAGTTCACCAGAATATCCTGCTTACCTTGAGGGTTTATATTATATGCGCATTATCCATGCGCTTCCGGTGAATGCGCACTTTAACTATTGGTTGGAGTCACAAGTCAATCTGCTGCGGAGTTTATCCTGGGATTTATATTTATTTATTTATATGTGAATTTCACATGTGGACATTTTATCATATGCATATGAGTTTTTAGATAGCAAATTATTGATATATTATTCATTTTTTACACCATTATTTATCTTTCAGCGCTACACTTCTATCTTGTCATGTGTTCACTGTTCAATTAGTATTCTGAGTGTGGGGAGATGACATCACTGTATTCCTTAATGTGAGCGTTTAAGTGGGGTGGGGGCAAGGCAGCCTACCTGCACATTAGTGCTCACTTAGCTCTCTTTGTGCTCCCCTCCAGCAAATTAAGGCCCGAGCTGCCTGCTGCCACACTGTCACCATCATTACCATCTTTTTCTGGGTGCCATGTCTCTATTCTTTACCCACTGAAGGGCCGCTCATGATGAAAGTTGTACACATGCACACTGAACCTACATTATGCCAGCACCCTGCTCCATTCTTGGTCTCTTCCAGATGCTGGGAATGGGCTGGGACTCCACAGTGCACTGTGCATGTGTTGCAGTCAATTTGGTACAGATATTAAAACCTTTGCTGGCTGACAAGTAGAAGAGATTTTGGAATTAGAAACTTACAAAATCCCTTGCCAAAAAACTCTACCTGCTGGCAAGTGTTAGGTATCAGTGATTTTATCTGCCTGGCTGTACTGGGCTCTGCTGAGTAAAACAGCTCCATTATATGTATTTAATCTATGTATTGACATGTTTGCCTGGAGTTCAGCTTTATCGTTACAAGCTCACAACATTTTTAGAGTCAGTAGACAAGTAATGTGCATTGCTTACCAAGCTGACAAAACTGTAAACGTTATAATATGTTACCAGTTTGGGATGCATATTGCTAACATTTCTGAAGTTAATTCAATTAAATGATCAGAACATCATCCTGAAAAAAAATTGTAGAGGCATGCAGCAGTATAATAAATGACATCCCGATGCCCCTACCAGCTATAGTGTTTCTGCCATCCCTTGTAGATATGAAATGGCAAGAGGTAGGGAAACTCCAAAAGCAAAGCACTGGTGGTGGCAGCAGGATGAATCTTCTTGCAGAAAAGCAGTGGGGTCAAAAATTCCAAGCCAACATGGAGACTGACAGTATCAACTAGATCATGTTTTCAAACAGCAAAACAAACTTTTTTTTGCTAAGACATCGGTCATACAAGGATCACTTTTACACAGTTGGCCAGCTTGAACATGTATTGCAATATACAGTTGTGACCAAAATTATTCAACCCCCAATGCTGTAAAGGGGTTTAGGGACTATAGTGTACATTTGGAATTGTATTCAGAATCAAATCCTACAAGGACGTTGTAACTACCCAAATGCAACTAAAATGACATCAATTGTTTATGTAATACAGTAGTAAATGGTTCTTATGTGGTTTCTTCATTGCCACAATTATTCAACCCCTTAAAGACTACCACTCTGAAGAACAGAGGTTCATACAGGTGCTTTCCATCAGGTATTGAAAACACCTGTGGATGTCACCGAGCAGCAATCAAGCATAATAAGCACCAATTAGGCAGCTTTAAAATGACTGTGATACTCAGCTCCTTCTAGACATTTACTGGTGTGGTTACAAACATGGTGAAGGCAAGAGAATGGTCCAGGAAGACAAGAGAAGAGGTGATTTCTCTTCACAGGAAGGGCAATGGCTATAAGAAGATTGCAAAGATGTTAAACATACCAAGAGACACCTTAGGAAGCATCATTCGCAAATTCAAGGCAAAGGGCACTGTTGAAACGCTACCTGGTCGTGGCAGAAAGAAGATGCTGACTTCGACTGCTGTGCGCTACCTGAAGCGTAGAGTGGAGAGAAGTCCCCGTGTGACTGCTGAGGAACTGAGAAAAGATTTGTCAGATGTGGGTACAGAAGTTTCAGCCCAGACAATAAGACGCACACTGCGTAATGAAGGCCTCCGTGCCAGAACTCCCAGGCGTACCCCCTTGCTGTCTCCAAAGAATAAGAAGAGTCGACTGCAGTATGCCAAAAGCCATGTGGACAAACCACAAAAGTTGTGGGATAGTGTTCTGTGGACTGATGAAACAAAATTAGAACTGTTTGGGCCCATGGATCAACGCTATGTTTGGAGGAGGAAGAACAAGGCCTATGATGAAAAGAACACCTTGCCTACTGTGAAGCATGGTGGAGGGTCAATCATGCTTTGGGGCTGTTTTGCTTCTGCAGGTACAGGGAAGCTTCAGCGTGTGCAAGGTACCATGAATTCTCTTCAGTACCAGGAGATATTGGATGGAAACGTGATGCAGTCCGTCACACACCTGAGGCTTGGGAGACGTTGGACCTTTCAACAGGACAATGATCCCAAGCATACCTCCAAGTCCACTAGAGCATGGTTGCAGAGGAAAGGCTGGAACATTTTGGAGTGGCCATCGCAGTCACCAGACTTAAATCCGATTGAGAACCTCTGGTGGGACTTAAAGAAAGCAGTTGCAGTGCGCAAGCCTAAGAATGTGACTGAACTGGAGGCCTTTGCCCATGAAGAATGGGCGAAGATACCCGTAGATCGCTGCAAGACACTTGTGTCAAGCTATGCTTCACGTTTAAAAGCTGTTATAACTGTAAAAGGATGCTGTACTAAGTACTAAGATTGAATGTCACTTGGGGGTTGAATAAAACTGATAATGCTGTGAGCACAGAAAAGACATTTGTGGTTATTTCATTATAACTGTTATGTTATATTTGTCTGACCTACAAGTGCCTCTTTAATGTAAATGTAAGCAAGATGACTGAATGATCAAAAGCAATGTCAAACTGGCCAAAACACTCAATTTCAGTGGGGGTTGAATAATTTTGGTCACAACTGTATGTGAACCAAGAATTTCATGTACTGTATAAGGGCCAGCTCACACCACAATTTCTGTGTTACAGATGCATTTCTTTCTACATGTGCGTTTTCAATGCATTTCAGTGACCTTTTGATGCTTTCCATTGCATCCCCCCCTTTTTTCCTTCATCTCAGTTCAAGACATGTGCATTCTGATGGCTTTTTTTATGTGTTCTGGTGCATTTTTGATGCGTTTTGCCACATTCCAGATGCTCATGGTACAGACAAAATGCAGCATGCTCTACCTTTGTTGACTGCACTGGAATGCACTGCACTGGTGTGAACTAGGGCCATTGGAGTACATGGAAAACACTGTGAATGTGTTTTTGAGGCAGCTGAAAAATGCACTGGACTGCATCTGTTATGAACCAGCCCCTAAAGACAAGTTTGGTAGAAATGTGTTGGTGTATAGCAGTGTGCAGAAGGTTAACTTGAATATGACTTGTTACATGTGACATTTGACAGTTAGAATTGGTCAGCATAAATATATATTGCAAAATATGTGAATCTGCAAACTTAACTAAAAGTGCATTATAGGGAAGTGCAGAAGATCAGTTGAGAATATTACTGCTACATTCTTATCCAATGCAAGTGTTTCCTCATTCGACACTCAGTATTTATTGGGATAGCAAAACTGGCATCTGGTTTTGTAAGGAGCTCAGCAGCAATGTACAAGGTAGCACCAACAACACTGTTTCAAACAGTTATATAATCACAGCTTACACTTCCGCTATATAACATGAGCATGTTGTGATTGCTGCCTCTCTGCTGGTCATCTCTTTCTGCAACTTTCTGAATTCTCTGCATGCTATGCAGTTTCTTCTGCTGTTTACTTTCAATTTCTAGGGACTACATATCCCATGATACCTTGCTGCCTGCAAGCAGTGATTCACCTCCTCCTCTCAGCACCTCTGTAGTTCAGAAGGCAGGCTCTGTAAAATGTGGGACACACTAGTGCCTCTTCGCAGGGTATAGTGAAATGTGTTCTGCTTCTGAAATCTAAGCACTGAAAGTGTTAGAAAGTGGATCTCTATAACTGATCCAGTTGTGGTGAGATAGCTTTAAGTGATTGTAAAGGCTCAAGGCTTTTTACCTTCATGCATTCTTGCATGAGGGTAAAAACCTTTTTCTGTGCAACATCCCTCATCTCTAGCCCACCCTAATACTCACCTAAGCCCCCTCTTGATCCAGTAATGTGCACTGGAGTTTCGACTATCCCGGGACTCTCTCTCTTCATTGGCTGTGTCAATCACAGCCAGTGAGCCAGTGAGAAGAGAGAGGGGGTAGGGCTGAGCCACTGCTCCCTGTATGAATGAACACGCCTGCTCAGGTGCCCCCATAGCATGCTACTTGCTGTGGGGGCACTCGACAGGAGGGAGGGGCCAGGAGTGCCATTGGGGAACCCAAGAAGAGGAGGATTCAGGCTGCTCTGTGCAAAACCACTGCACATAGCAGATACATATGACATATCTGTTTGCTTTTTTTTTTTTTTCATTTAAGCCTTTAGTATCACTTCAATTTAGTACCTTGGAAGACAGTGACTCAATCCAAATGACATCCAGCAGCTCACAGAAAGCTTTAACCCAAAATAACTTGTGAAGATCATAACAGATGAACATCAGATAGGTCAAGAAATCATAATGTGCTCCAGCAAAATACAGCACATGTGATGAATGGAGACTCAGGCATGAAGAAGAAGGGTGAGACAAATTGCATAGCGCATCTCCTAGCTCCTAGCCTATTTGACGGCAAACAAACAGCGATGTATGTGTAACATGATATTCCCTATGTTCCCTATATTCTCTATGATTTCAAATAAATAAACAGTTGAGTATCAAGTCTAAATATTAAGTCGTTAAATCAAACAAGGTGGTGCTGACTATATTATTCCAGAAATGTTATGGACTAGTGTGAAGGACTGTTACATGCCTTTACTGCAAAATATTTTTTGACATGGTAGTGATATGGTCACTGTTCGAAACAAGTAATGCGATCATTTGGCATGACATGTATCTTGAAAGAGGAAATTGTGGAAGACCTCCTGACATTACCTAAACAGACTGTGCCTATGATGACCTAACCTAGGTTCAGGTGTTGGGCGTATGGTGCATTATGTTGATTTGTTGGCGAGCCTTGTGTTCCAATGGGATATCTCTGCTGTAAAGCAGAAGGATATCGGCATTTCTGTCAAGAGCTGGTATGTGGTCAACTAAGCCTCTCAAGTGAGAGTGGTGAGAGGCAGAGAGTAGGGATCTCCTCTCTGCTGGATGGAATTTGGTTTCACTTGATGAGAGTGGGCAAAGGTATTCCTATGCTGCCATTCAGGGGAGTTACTACAATACCAGTGGCTCTCCTGCATGAAACATCTGTGATGCCAGCACAGGTACCCAGGGTATATGGTAAGGCATCTCATGTTATGTTTAACAGGTCAAAAAGCTTTGATTTTGCAAGAGACCTGTTACTCTGATCATCTAGAATAGTATACAGTCTTACAGCTTTTTCAGGTTGACCCTTGGGTTATACATGAACTAAGCATAGTTTAACATAGGATTTGTCACAGTCTTTCTCCACAAACAACTGTACATGTGGAGAAAACTGGAGTATGAGGCACTGTTTGGTGTGTGCTCTCCCCACCATGCTTTGCCTCGGAAGGATTATGTGTAGACAGAGTGGGACTGTCTTGAAATGGATGAAGGGCTGGCACATGATCATCACTGTCACATTCTTTGCACTTGATAGTAGCCTTAAAGTCTTTAGCATGGTGTACGGTGGAAGTAAAGCGCTTGAAGCAAACCCTAAACTTTTTTAAAAGCTCTTTGTGTTCTTGCAAGGGTTTGGTTCTGAAGTCAATACATTTCCTATGTGGGTGTGGTATGGTATATACGGGGCATGCATATTGTTCTGTTCAGTCTTTTCAGGGACTGTAGTTGGTGCAGGTAGAACATCAGTCTTTTTCACAGACACTGGATGTGTGAGGTCTCTATGTGAGATGTGTAAGCTTACAAGCCTTGGAAAAGGTGGTAGGGTTGGACTTTCCAAAGGAGAAACTTGAATCATTCTTATTATCCGCAATTCTCCTAAAGAACTTTATTTTCTTCCTTGTACCTTGATCTAAGTGATGCCCATTTTTCCTGTATGCCAAAAGGTAACTTGGAGACTACAGGATTAACCCCACAAGTAGTATCTAGGAGTCCTGCCACTTCTTTTCCACTAAGGATGTCCATTCTTCCCTGCTGTGCAGCCAGGTGTACAATGATGCTTTGATGTGGAGCAGCAGCTACAGCCAGGGATTGTATTTTTCACAGCCTATTGAGTCAATCTGGTAATTCCCAGTGAAGATTCTCTGAGATGGAAATCTTTTTTTTTAAACTGGTAGAACCAACAAAATGGACAGTCCAAGCTCAGGGAAGAGATATTTGCTGTTCTTCTAAACTTCCATCCTTGTCTCAAATATCAACTATACCAAGTGTACACCTTCCTTTCACTTACAGCATATGTTAAAGTGTATTAGTGCCACGTCTGTACTAAATGAACATGGACAAATAAGAAACCTGTCCAATGTAATATTAGCTCCACAAATAGCAAGTGCTTTTTGTTTGTTCGCTGACTGCTCTGTTCAGCTACCATCAATGAAGAAAAATACCTGGTGCTTCCAGTTCATAACTAAGCATTTGACTCATTCCCCTTTCATTTTTTTATGTGATTGGTCATTGGCACACCTAGTACTTATACAATGAGCTGGAGAGAGTTCTACAAATGCTAAAAAGAGAAATTGCAGCGCTAAACACAAAAACATTGAATAATGTCAATAGATAAATACCATCAAGTGCGAAAAAAGTTAATTCACATAAAGCAAAAATGAATACAAAATAATATACATAAGTCAAATGGTGTTCAAATCAATGATAGTGACGTCTCACCATCTGTATAGATGGGCTACATATTGAAGTCCGCTGTTACTTGTTAGTTTATGAACCCCTGCGGATGTGCGGTTGCGATAAACGGAGTTGGGTTGTGAGGCGTTATTGCTGGAGGTCGTGCTGCCATTCCGACTGTCTGGCATCCCCTTATGTAAATGAACACACAGCGGTGTCTTTGTGTTTAATTGGCTATTTTATCTGTGTATATATGCACTTTATTAAAACTACTACACTATGCGAGATTTGTTGGTGGTGTTTGGATGATGAAAGTGCATGTACTGACATCTGGTGGAGCAGGATATGAGGAGGATTATCGAGTTTCCTGATACACTGAAGGATCCTACCTTGGGAATTTATTATCATGCAAGTGCTATTGCTGTTTTTCTAAACAGCAACATCTTCTGGTGAGTTTTCATCCTAGCCATTGTGGAGGTAACATGTCTGTTGTTCCTGCATTACTGGGTGAAGATTTATTATACAGTGGACATTGGGACTATTCTTTCTTGTTTATCACAGTCCACAATCATTGATTTGAACACCATTGGACTTATTTTTTGTTTTATGTGAATTTTATTTTTTTGTACTTGATGGTATTTATCTATTGACATTATTCAATATTTTTTTGGTATGTCGGTATCCATTGCATGCAGCTACACATCATATTTTTCACTTTCTGTTTTTTTTGGATCAGCGCTGACCTTATTTTGTTTTTTATAGAGTTCCACATATGCCTCTCTTGGACTTACAAATGGTTCACTCTGTTTTCTCCTGATGGCTGAACAGAAGAAAAAGGCAAATATGGGCAGCTGGTGATATTGGCATTAAAATTGCTTGCATGGGCATAGCATGAGCATAGCGATCTTAAAATATCCTTGTCTTGCCCCGATTTGATGCTCATTTGAATAACAGGCATGCCTTAGGGACATTAAGGAGCATTTCCAATGGTTGGATTTACTATTACCATCTCACAGAAACACCGCACAATTTGATGCAAAATATTCTTTGCTTAAATAGCCTGCTGGCTTTTAAAACAAAAAAGGAATAATAATGTGCAACGCAGTGTGTGGTATTCCTATGATGGTGAAAGTGATTGCTTTTGTGCCAACCCAGCACCTTATATGTGATGCGGCACCTGATATGTGATGCGGCACCTGATATGTGATGAAGTGTGCATTTCAATCTCACCTGGAGTTGCATGTAGAAAGTTTAGTGTAAAAATGACCAGTTAGGATTAACAGAAATTTAGCAATTTGAGACCTTGGGAATCTCTGCATGACCTAGTTGATCTTTCCCTCTCTTCAATCAGAAGAGTGAAGGAAATCATGAACAATACTTGCAGCATTGCAGTCCATCAGGCATATCCAGGCATATCAGACCTCAGTGCAGATGTCTCTAAACCCATCTACAAACAGCCTTATAGGGACAGCACATTCCAAATCTATCCGCATAGCAACCCTAAACAAGCCTCTGTCTCTACAGAGGGTGTGGTGGACCGTAGTAATTTGTTTTCAAAAGGTCTCTGTAGTCCAGTCATCTTTCCCTGGCCAGAAGACAAGCTCAGCATGCGTGTGTTCACTGTTGATGCACACTGACCATCTTGACTTCAACCTCTGTGACAAGTCACATCCTCATTCTCAAAACTGGAAATGACACTCCTTCGGAGGAGGGAGAATGAGCTGCTCTCTCTCAAGAGCACTTGAATCACAGTATTTCAGTCTGCTGAACAGCTGAGCACAACTTCATATCTTCTGTGCCCAGAGCAGTTGCTTAGGTAAGTGGCTTTCTATTATTAATGGTAAACTCCATATAAGAAGAATACACATTCAGGCTATGAGAATTATGTATTATTATTACTGTTGGAAGTTGTTTTTGCTTTATTAAGTAAACAAAATCTTTGAATTGTTTTATTTTGGGTTTTTTTTTAGTATTATTAGAAATTTGCAGTTTTTTTATGTTCATTTTACTACAATAGATACATGCAAGTATTATTATCAGTTATTAGGGAGTACTGCTTAATGCTTAATCACAGAAAGCAAACCATTGCCTAAGGCTAGGTTTACAAAGCCACTTTGTTTTTTGGCTCCCCTCAAATAAAAAAATAGGTCAGATACAGAACAGAGATGCTGAGAAGAGTAGTACAGCACAAAGAACTATTTTCTTTTGCATGAATGTATCATTTGCACACACCTGTTAAAAGGACATCAGAATGAGAGAAGACCGCTGAACCATGTGTTGGCACTTATATTTTTCAACTATGTGTTTTACATTCCATGTATACAGCACATTTGTTTTCACATACAGAACTAAGCTTATGTATTTTTTTCTGTGCTGCCCTCTTACTCTTTTCCTTATGTCACTTTTTTTTAAATAAAAATGATACCAGGAGGAGACAAGGAATGAGAACAAGTCAATAGGTGTAAGTGATGTCAACAAATGGAACCTGTCTGCTTGGCCAAATTTTTTTTTAATCTTTAATTAGCAGAGGTTACTGAAGTCTAGAATGTCAATGTTATCATCATTGGGGATTAATTAGCTTGACTATAACCAACCTAAATGATTTTTAATTTTTAGGGACCTTTGAGGCTTTTACAATGTATTTGATGTGCTGTTTTAATAAAACCCCTGATGTGTTTTTTTATTATAGTATAGGCTAACCAATGTACACAAAATGTAAAAATATGTTGTTTAAATTAGTGTATTATTTGTTTTAATACTGTAGTTGTACCTGAAAATTACAGTATTAGTGACACACTGGCATCTTCAGTCTGCAGTGGCACCTGCAGGTTCTGGGTTTATTTTGTACATGAACCTTCGTCCTGAGTGTGATCACTATGTCATAATGATATAGTGATCACATGACCAAGAATCCCGCTGATTGGTTCCCAATCCTTAGTGGGACCAAAGCTGTAATGACAGTCCAGTAAGACAGCTAGAAGCTACGTACAGTGCCACCTGCTAGCTGTCAAAAAGTGAATGTAAATTAACATCTCTCAACACTGGGCATTATTGAGAGGAATGCTAGTCTACAGATTGTGTCAGGAAGCTGTGAAAGAAAACGTTTTAGGACTTTCTAATTCAATATTTTTCAAAGTCATTGACCCAGAACAACTCTACATACAAAAGTACTGGGACAAGAAGGTCAGCAAGGCAGCCAGGTAGCTAGCATTTGAATACTGAATAATGGCAGCCTTATTTTTTCTTCCAGGGATGGCTTTAACCCTTCACTGCCAAAGACAAGAAAGAAAAATTCTTTCATAAGGCATAGACAAATACAAAACACATTTTTAGTAAGAAAACATTAAAACTATTTTTTACTGCTACCTGTGCCTTTTTGTCCTGTGACATCTGCTCCCCCCAATTCTTGTCTGGGTGTCACAAGAAAAAAACAGTGATGGAATATCTGCCTAGTGAGATCACAGACAGAGAGACACTCTATCCAGTAAAAACAACTGGCTTTTAATAAGAATAGTCTGAGCCAGCTTTCCTTACAGCATTATACAAACAATTTAATTTAGGCAATGTGCAGTGACATCACTTTGAACCTTGTATTTTATACCCAACCACCTTTATAGTACTAGTCTCTGTCTTTAATTAGATGTTTGTGCAGACATCATGTCAGACATCTTGACCTTTTACCTTTCAAAACATCAAAAGTATTTAAATTTTTAGTTCAATGCAAATACATTCAGTAAAGCAGTACAAAGTATCTAAAATAAAAAAAAAGCAGTGCAAATATACTAAGCAGGTAATATTCAGTAAGTAACCCAATTCAAATTTAATTTGCTGAAACAAAATCTGCTTTGAAAAATTGGTTGCTATGAGTTACTGAACTTTGCCTAATTCTCCTTGCATTACTCAACATGGCTATTATATTGTATAAAAAAGCATTGTATGAAAAGAGTTGCTCACCATACTAGTTTAAAGGGTTAGTTCACCTTTACATAAAAATATAAAGGTGAACTAACAATGGACACCCCCCATCAGTCCCTGCTGTCAGGCTGTCAGCAGCCTCACAGCTGGTCCAATAGTCAGGGGACTTAAAATCCCCAATCTTCTTCCTCTTCCTTGTCAATGCTTCTGGGACAGACCAGATCAGTTCTGATTGGCAGCACGGTCACTGTGATAGCACTGACCAGTCAGAATCGATCTGGTCTGCCCCAATAGTACAGATGGAGAAGAGCATGGATATCAAATTCCCGGACCAATGAACCAGGTGCGAGGGTGCTGATGGCTCAGCAACCACGAAGGTAAGTACAGCGAGAACTGGGTAGGTGGAGAGGATGTCACATGTTACATCACCTTGACATTTTTTTCTGTAAACCTGATTTAACACTTTAGGTGTAGGGTCAAAGTGTGGGTGTGGTCTTAAAGACCAACTCCCTTTTCCTATTCTCCATCCCACCATCCCTCCTCCTCAACCCTTCCATTAAAAGAAATTTCTTTATACTTATCTTTTTACTTGCAGACTAATATCACAGGTCCTTCCTTTTCTCCTTTGTCAGTGGGTAATTTGTACTCCCAGACAGCAATCATGTAATAATGTGTGAATGTCACACCGTACCACACTGTACGAGAGTAGTATTAGTGTTATAACATGCCTCCAGGGCTTGTGCTCATGAGGGCCTGGAGTCACAGAAAGTGGGTTGGATGATTGGCACCATTCAACTCAGTACTGGCACTGGATCAGAGAGCAGGTGAGTGTACTGGTAACATCACTCGAGTGGTGGTACTGCAGCCAGGGTTGTTGTTTTTTTTTTTCTTTTAAACATGGTGGGCCACTGATTTATTTAATTTATTTAGAAATGTGAAGCTGGTCATGTTATAATTTCCTCATATAATGTACTAATTCACCAACCAGTACAACAAACGGAATGCTATTTGGGCAGAATAAAAGACAACATTGCATTTAGTATAACTCATTTAATAACATTTACTTACAGTTCATCAACTATCATATATAATTCATTGGCAATGATAACAGCTTGATACCCAAGATAAATTACAAAATAGTAAAATTACTAAGAAAACATAATTATGACACAGTATAACATACCAAAGTATAACTGTGTCTTTACTCTAGTACTGTAGTGTAAAATTGTATTGGCAGACTCTTCTTTCCTGTGGGTTCTGACATGGAGAAATAGCTTAGAAGATTCCTGTTATGTTTCCATTGGCTGGCAAGAGAATTTACCACTCTGACTGCCTTATAACTGACATAGTATACAAACCCATGTCTAGTGGTTTTTGTGTTCTTATCCCTGGCATCCAGCAGTCTGTGCATCCATATCCACCTGTTATCTACAGTTTTTTGTGCTGTATTCCCCTGGCATTTAGAATTCTTTTACGTTCATGTTCCTATATTCCCTGGACGAATTAAGAATTTTGATGCAGCTGCAGCCTGTTCCCAAAACAATTAAGTCCCAGGGATCTTCGTAACGCTTTGCCATCACTAAACCACAGGGGTAGGAAATACTCATAGGCATTTGTCCCCACTCCAAAGCTTGTCACATAAAGGTTTATTTACTAATTCACTTTGCAAGGGAATTCTTCCCAGAGCTTAGTGAATGAGATGATCGGGTATTCTTTGCAAATTAAACTTCACCACGTTCACTAAGCTATTGGGAAAGTTCCATTGCAAAGTGGGAAATGGAATGTGAGGGACAGAAAAGAAAGCACTGTCCTTCAAAAATCAGGAGTTATGCTTTATAAGGCCCTGGCAGAAACAGAAAAGTCAGAATAGATATGATAACCAAATATAACTACGGTAACCTAATTTGATATTTGCAAGAAATTACAAGAACAAATAATGTATTTCATGTGCATTGTTGGTAATATACTCTGAGTTAGACTGAGATTTATCATTTGTTTTGCAAAAACTGTAAAATAACATTCACTCATTCGATAAGGAACTAGACAAAATGTTTTTGGCTAAGATACATTTTGCTGTCAGCTGAATATGTAAAGTATTTCGATTTCGAAATGGCATACAGATCAAGCACTATTAAACAAGTGTTGTGTGAGCCATACAAGCTGGACATCCTGGTAAGGATATTAGGCAGAATTAAGCAATGTAGTTAATTTCATTTCCTGCGGCAGTAGCACTGTAACTATACACAAACACTTTTCACTTTTTTACCCAATGAAAGACTGAATCAAGCATCACCTGGGATATAGACGTAGTGCATGGGCAAGAATTTGGAAGCAACAAAAATATGTCACAAGTATAATAAAAGCGCCACACCCTTAATATTTTAAAGCAGCAATTCCACCTCAAAGAAACCAAATAAATTTCTTAGTGCTATAACTTAAATAAAGGAATGCGCTAAAACCACAAACTATTCCTAATTTACTGTAGAAACATTAGTGCAAAAAATATATACCGGTATATCTATTCTCAATTAATATCAAAAAATATCAAAATTATGTGCAAAACTTTTTTTTAGTGCATAAGTAATTTAAATAATTAAATATTGTGAATATAAAAATTGTCCAATTTTGTATTTCTTCAAATGTCCAAACAAATCCTTTTCCAATTCACGTGCTCTCAAAGAAATTGTGCCAAAATCCACCACCAAAGTAAAGTTGGGTAACTCACCAGAGCTCCATGCTGATCAATCTCTAGATCTCTGGGAGCAGATGCAATGAATCAAATTCTCAGGTGTGATGATCAATAGCTACACAATCATCCATAAGGTAGGTATCCACCACTCAATATAATGGTTCCAGGAGCATTATATCACTCTCTCTTTTTATATCTCTCCACCGAGGTCATGTTAGGGAATGAAAGAAAAAATCATGGTGCAGCCAGTTTTTATATAAAAGTATCCAACAATTAATAAAGATTTACACTCACAAAAACAAAAATATGTGTGCTCTGTCCTAAGAATGTGCCAACATGTCTTTTGTTCTATTTTATATTTGTTCATATGTTGATTGACCAAGGAAGAAAACGGTTTTGGTACTGGGCACCCTACTTTACTAACAAAAATGGGTATGCCGTGAAAAAATCATCCACTAGATTGTTTATTAGAAATTGTATTCATTAATGTTTTTTTTCCATTGGTTGTAGGGTCCATGTAGCTATGCCTGAATGTAAAATTCTATTTGGTACTGTACAGACAATATTTAACCACTTGCCTTCCAGAGGATTTACCCCCCATCCTGACCAGGCCAATTTTTGCATCACGGAACTGAGTTACTTTAACTGACAATTGCGCGGTCATGCAACGCTGCACCCAAATTAAATTTACATCCTTTTTTTCCCACGCATTGAGCTTTCTTTTGGTGGTATTTGAGCATCTGTGCATTTTTTATTTTTTGCGCTATTAAAAAAACATCGTCAATTTTGAGAAAAAAACATTATTTTTTACTTTTTGCTATTAAACATGTCCAGTAAAAACGTTTTTAAAAATCTAATTTCATCATAAATTTAGGCCAAAATGTATTCTGCTAAATGTCTTTGCTAAAAAAAAAATCCCAATATGTGTAAATTAATTGGTTTATGTGAAAGTTATAGCGTTTACAAATGGCTGTATATATACTGGGATTTTTGTTTAAATTTTTACTAGTAATGGTGGCGATCTGTGACTTATAGAGGGACTGCAGGCATTCTGATACTAGGGGGAACTGACTTGTTGTTACTGACAACCCCAGTGACACCAATACAGTGATCAGTGCTAATAAAAAGCACTGACAATGTACTAATGGCACTGGGCAGGAAGGGGTTAACATGTGGGGCGATCAAAGGTTTAGTTGTGTGCTGAGTGTGTTTTACTATGGGGCTGTGTCTGTGTGCTTCACTGTAAGCACACTGCCGTGCATAGCTGTGCTGTGCACAGTCATTCAAAGCAAAGTGCACGAGCTGGCAGGGAGATCCTCGGCAATCACGGGTGCCGGCAAGTAATCACCGACCAGGACCCGGCGATTGACAGCCACGGCCGCGAATGGTGGTTTGGGTAGCACTTGGTTGGAGGCCCCGAGTTGATGAGAAGGCTTCCCTTGTGGCTCTGGTCCGAGCACCACTGAACGTGTTGACAGAGGTACAAGGCTCAAAGAAGCACGGAACCGGTAACTTGATAGCAGGTGAATGCCATGGTCAGGGACATAGTCAAGGTGAGGCAGGGTCACACACGATGAGACAGCAGCGTGGTCAGGAGGCAGTCTGGGGTTGGTACCAGGGAAGCTGGAAGAGCGGGGTCTAGTAGCAATTCGAGGTCAACACCAGGAGATCAGGCAGAGAATAGTCTAAGGCAAGCCGAGGTCAGGATCCAGAATCCACAGAGCAAAGTCAGGAACAAGCTGGGTCAGCAACAGTCAGTACAAACAGGAACACAGAAACACGGATCACAGAAAGCTGAAGAACATCCAGAAATTAGTGCACAGCAGAGTCTCCTTTAAATAGGCAGCTTGGGGCCAATGTGCAAGCGCCTGCGCGCTGATGTGTACTGGCGCACAGAAATGTGCCTACGTGTCAGTGCACACTGGATATTAGCCTGAGCTTGTCCATGTGCATGAGCAATAACTGTACGGGAATGAGCAGCTTACTTGCATTGATAGAACAGCATATTTTTTTCCATTGATGGAAACTTAGAATAGTACTTGAGGGCACAAATACAAGATATCTTCCTTCAATTATTTATATAGATTAAGCCTACAAGCTCCCTGTTACAAAAAAAAAGAAATATACCACATACATAAGAAATATCTCTTTTTTATTTTTGGATGGAGTATGGTATATTTAAAACCATTATCAAACTGTTTTCGTTTGTGCCCCTTTGGGATGATTTTTTTTCACTTCCAGACTAAAGAGAAGAAATCCCTCCAAAGTCAGTGAAATTCCTTCTTCGATAGTGGTCATTAAAGCAGGCATTCTCTATTGCCACTCTATTGGCATCCCATTTATCATCACCTCCAGTTCCAGTCACAACTGTACAGTTTGAATTTCCCATCACTTTCTGTTGTGCTGACAAGGGTCCAGAAGAAATATAGAAGGTGAATCTCCCAGCAGGCATACAATAAAACCGTTTCCTACGCCTAAAACTAAAAACACTTTGGCCTGCAGATATATTTCACTTTTTACGTAAGAATTTTACAATTACAAATATGGATTCAAAGTTGAGTCATATTAGTCTGGTTGCCAATTAGAAGAGTGTGCTAGCTATAAGAGAGGTGAATCAATTAATTGTTTAGGTATGTGTTCCAGAAAGACCAAAAAATTGGTTTCCCATATTGTCAGGTGTTCCAGTTTAAAAACTGCAGTATTATTTAAGGTGTCAAGGGGAATTTTTTTTTTTTAAAAATACAGTTATGTGCTAGTCATGGACAAACTGGAAACACAGGAACAGTAATTAGAAGTCATAAAGCATACAGAAAAGCAGAGATTTTTTTCCTCAGAGAATAGGTACAGGAACTCCCCCTTTGTGAGTCACCTCTTGTCTCCGCATCTACCCACCTCCAAGTACTCTGCTGGTTCTACCCCCTACCCACTACCCCCTACCCACTTCTTAGTATTGCTCCTTTAACCACTAGCCTACAGGGCACTTATACCCCCTTCCTGCCCAAGCCAATTTCCAGCTCTCAGCGCTGTCACACTTTGAATGACAATTGCGTGGTCATGCAACATTGTACCCATATGAAATATTTTTCATTTTTTTGAGACAGATAGGGCTTTCTTTTGGTGGTATTTAATCACCTCTGGGATTTTTATTTTTTCTTAAACAAACCAAAAACCACTGAAAATTTTGAAAAAAAGTTTTTTCTTAGTTTTTGTTATACAGTTTTGTAAATAAGTGATTTTTCTCCTTCACTGATGTGCACTAATGAGGCTGCAGTGATGGACACTGATAGGTGGCACTGATGGGCACTGATGAGGAGGCACTGGTAAGTTGCACTGATGGGCATTGACAGGCATCACTGATGGGCACTGAAAGGCAGCACTGATACATGACACTGATACATGACACTGATGCATGACACTGATATATGGCACTGATAGGCGGCACTGACTGGCACTGATAGGCGGCACTGACTGACACTTTTAGGCGGCACTAACTAGCACTGATAGGCGGCACTGACTGGCACTGATAGGCGGCACTAACTGGCACTGATAGGTGGCACTGATTGTCAGCACTGATTGGCATTCATAGGTGGCACTGACTGGCACTGATGGGTGACACTGAAAGACAGTTCAGATGGGCACTCATATGTGGCATTGATGTGCACTGGTATGCAGTGATATGTGGCATTGATGTGGCACTGATGTGCACTGGCACTGAAGGGCACTGGCACTGATGAGCACTGACAGGTGGCACTTCTGGGGCCACACTGATCATCAGGGCACACTGATCATCAGTGCCCAGATGATAAGTGTACATGTCCCCTCTGCGGAAAGCCGATTACCGGCTCTCCTCTCCTCTTGAGCTGTCAGCGTGACAGCTCGAGAGGAGAGAAATGCCGATAACCGGCATTTCCATGTTTACATGTGATCAGCTGTGATTGGACACAGCTGATCACATGACCGAGCCAACATCTTTGGCTCTTTCCGTGATCCGCTGTGTCTGAGGGACACAGTGGACTGGTGATCGCCGCGCTGCGCGCTCCCTGAGCCGCACATGCTCAGTGAGAATGGTAGGACATCATATGACGTCCTATCAGAACGAGAAAATCACCTTGCGCCCGTCATTGTACTATACGGCGGGCGGAAGGTGGTTAAGAGAATACAGAAGCAAGTATCATTTTGCGGTGCTACGTAAATTTTATTGAATTTGTAAATGATAACAAGAAAAGGGTAAAATAGATCAACTCAAGCAACAATAGATTCCCCAGCAACAACGGACTGCATGCAACAAAATACCAAAATACTCCCAACATCAACAACAGATCTCCACACAGCCAGCAACAATAGACCCCCTCCCTTAACAGTAGATCCCTCCCTGGAACAATTGACCCCCCCAGCAAAATAGGACCCACCACAGCAACAATATACCTCCCAGCAGCAACAGAGACCCCCCCCCGCATAAAAAGATCCCCTCCAGCAACAATAGATCACTCGCAGGTAGCATCATTAGTCCCTGCAGCATACTCCAGGATCCCTTGCCATTACATACATTTAGTGCTAGAGGTGGTGGAGGTGCTGCAACTGTGTTCCCCAGCATTCCTGCTGAAAAAAAGCCCAGGAAAAAGGAATATACTGAGTCTTCACAGTACAGCTGATGAATGTCTGCACAGTCCCTGAAATTAGCATAGAATTGAATTACCACATCTGTAACCCAGTCTTATAGGGAATATATTATTATTATTATTATACAGTATTTATAAAGCGCCAACAGTTCTCTCAGTGCTGTACATTACAAAGGGGGACAGAACATGCGACAGTACAATAACAATACAATGCGATACACGAGGGGTTCGAGGGCCCTGCTCTTTCGAGCTTACAATCTAGGAGGGAGGGGATAGTGGTACAGGAGGAGATAGCTGTGGGGGATGGAGTGGTAGGAAGAGTGGATATATATATATTGTGTTCAATGATTTTTAGGATTTACATATAAAGGAGCTCAAATTGATGTAGAGAATCCCATCGATGGTTGTCAATGGTTTCAACTTTTTATCTCTGTTTATGTGTTTGTAATTGCATCTGTGTATGTGGCAGCCATATTTGCTCTTTACATATTCAGGCTATGCTTCTGTTTCAGAGTACTACAGTGCTTGTGTTTTCTTCTTACAATACAAGTCTATAAGTTTGATTTACTAAAAGCAAAAAGACTATTTACATTTCATGGGAAGTGAAACTTTGCATGTGAATTTTCAACAGAGCTTAGTGAATGAGGTGAAGATCTACACTTCTATCACCCAATCTTGTGCAAGAAAAATGCTGTTTTTTATTTTACTTTGCACATGATTGGGTGTTCTTCGCAGAATGAAATTTCACCGTATTCACTAAGCTCTGGGGATAATTTTCATACAAATACAACTTCTCTTGCAAAGTGAATAGCCTATTTGCCTTCAGTAAACCAACCGCTATGTGTCAGCAAACGTAGCAAAACCATGTGTTCACGGCATATAGTGGATTGTCTACAAATTTCTACGCTTGATATTATAGAACTTATGAAAGGGCATGCTTGTAATAAATGTCAAAAACAATTTTAAAGCGTAACTCAAGTATTTTACCTTTGCTTCCCTTCCCTGTTATAAATTCAGTGCTATGATCACCCTCTCTGCACTTTAGCTCTGCTCTCCACATCCTCCATTCGTCAGTCCTGTCTTGGGTTAGACATTTAATCAACTTCCTATGAGCTCAGGCTGTCAGGGATACAACCCCTGGGGTGTATCATCACATTGGTCAGGGGTCACAGTCAGGGAATGGTTCTGATGTCATAATGCGAGCGCTGTTCTCTGTAGCATTGAGGACTGTCCAACATTAAAGGTGGAAGGGCCCCTGGGGTGTGGTGGGGGGAGATTGGAGGGATACAGGGGAGCTGCTAAATTTGGAGTTGGACATTAGGATAAACACTAAAGTAATGACTTAAGATATGTGCTCACTGCAAATACAGTATATGTTTTCTTTAACAAAACCTTTACGATTAGAGTATTGCAATGTTCAAACATATGGCAGCAAACCATTGGTATCTAAGACTAAAGCACAAAGTCAAGGAACCTGTGCAGGAAGCACACAGTTCAAACCCCTGAGCTAAGGTGTAATATATTAAGGTCAGATGTTCTATCTTTCACTCAGTTTCCTACATCTGGATAGGTTTACATCTAGAAAAAAGATAGGATGCCTTCATCTTACATCACATGTTGTTATCTCTTAAAAAATGGGCTTGGTATTACAATTGTATTGCACAGAGCAGTGCCAAACTTCCTTTTCTAGGGCCCCCCACCAGTACTCTTGGCTCCTCCTCTTCTCCAAGTGCCCCCCCCAGCAAGCTGTGTGAGGGGGCACCCATGCTGATATGCTCCTGAGCTGGGCTTTGTGTGACTATAGAAACACAGTGCAGCTTGGCCCTGCTCCCTCTCCCTCCTCGCAATGGCTTCCTGCTGCCTCTGTGTCCTATGAGGAGAGGAATACAGACCAGCGCTGTTGCAGATGGGCACAGTGCTGGATCGAGATAGAACTCAGTATACAGGGAGGTAAGGGAGCGATACTACGACTGAGACATTTTTTACCTTAATGCAGGGAATGCATTAAGGTAAAAAATGTTCTGAAATGAACCACTTTAAGAACTTGAGGCTTTTCCCAATAAACAGTGTTGCAAAATGCCACTACATACAGTTCAGGGTTACAATGAGAGAATTACAGAAAGGAAAGAAACTGGCCTAAATGCAGATGAGCCATCCTTCTTATTGTTAGGTATTTGTTATTTTTTCCAGTTCATTTAAAAGGTTAAACACCCGAGTATCACTTCTGCTTGTCATACTGGTAGCCCTTAGATTTGGTAACCAGCCTTTTCTAGAAGACTTTCTTTCTTTTAAAAAAGATTTGGTCTTTATTACCCTTAAAATAAAAGGATTATATAGTAGTTGACTGGCCATTCTAAGCCAGTTATTAATGCTTTGTAGATAACATTTTCCTACCCAAAAAGATCTATACATATAAAGACGTATGTTCTAGACAATTAATTTAGTCATATCATAGTAACATATAAGTTCTAGCTCACATATGCTGAGATCATAATAATATATGTAGCACTACCCCCTTAGGAGTCGCTAAAAGATTTGGGTCCCCCTATAGCCCTGCACAGCCAGGCATCACACATCTTCACAAAAGCTTACACCCAGAGTCAGAAATCAGTCCATGAGCGTTGATTTTGTTGTTTTATTTAGGGGATTTGAACTAAGATAGGGTTAGGGATGCACAGGATGCCCAAGGGTACTGATAAACTGAGGACAACTTCCTGGAACTATTTACAAGCCTTCTCTGCAGCACAATCTCTGCTGAAGATCTAGCCAGCGTCTATTTAGTGTACCGGACCCTAGATGAACTTCATCCAGCAATCTGGAGGTATTCCTGAACATAGGATCTGGTTCCTGTCCTTTTAAGAGATGAACAGTCACTGGTTTTCCACCACAGTGCTCCTAGACCTAGTAGTCCCTTGAGTCTGCCAGGTTTTTTTTTTTTTTTAATTCATTCACTTTTTTTTTTGTTAACATTTTTGTCTGAGTGTAGATCTATGTTTGTCCCAAGCATGTCTGAAACCACTTGCCCTCCTGAGGTTTTACCCCCCTTCCTGACCAGGCCATTTTTTGAGTTACGGTGCTGCGTTACTTTAACTGAGAATTGTGCGGTCATGCAACACTGCACCCAAAATAAATTTACATCCTTTTTTCCCACAAATTGAGCTTTCTTTCATTGGTATTTGATCGCCTGTACATTTTTTATTTTTTGTGCTATGAAAAAAAAAGACCGACAATTTTGAGAAAAAAACAATATTTTAAACTTTTCTCTATTAAACATGTCTATCAAAAAAAAAATTAAAAAAATCAAATTTTGTAATAAATTTAGGCCAAACTGTATTCTGCTACATGTCTTTGCTAAAAAAAACAAAAACCCAGTACGTGTAAATTAATTGGATTACGTGAAAGTTATAGCGTTTACAAGTGGCGGTATAGATACTGGAATGTTTCTTTTTTTTTACTAGTAATGGTGGCAATGAGCGACTTATAGCGGGACTGTGGGACTGCGGTGGACATTCTGGCACTGGGAGGAACTGACTTGGTGTCACTGAGATCCCCAGTGACACCAATACAGTGATCAGTGCTAATAAAAAGCACCTACACTGTACTAATGGCACTGGGCAGGAAGGGGTTAACATGAGGGGCAATCAAAGGGTTAACTGTGTGCAGGGAGTGATTTACTGGGGGGCGGTGTCTGTGTCTGTGTCTGTAATCACACTGCTCTGGATGTCTGTGCTGTGCACAGCCATCCTGTCAGGAATGGACTTGCCAATAGTGGTGGGACTCACCTGCCTTGTGGGCTGCAGTACCAGGGCTGGCCAGCGGGTGCTCTCAACAACCAGAGGTTCACTTCGGCAATTAGCCATCACCTGGGGCTGATTGCAGGTGGTGTATTTAAGGGATGGCCAGACCTGCAGTCTGTGCCTTGGTGTGTGTTTTTCCATGGGCCCCTGTATCTTGTAACCTGCATTCCTGTTTCTGCCTGACTTGTTGCCAACCCTGCCTGATCCTGACCTCTGCTGACTTCTCCTGTTTGATCCCTGGCTTGTGACCCTGACCATTCTCTGCCTGACCACCTGTACCTACCTGTCCGTTAGTTGTTGTACCCGGCTCATGACCTGACTACTCTCCGCCTGCTCCTCCTGTACCTACCTGCCCGATAGTTATCGACCCGGCCTGCCTGACTACGTTGTGCTCTATATGTGTATGTACCTGTGTATCTATATCAGTTTAGGTTTGGGTTTGTTTCACCTTGTTGTATGTATTTGTGTTAGCTTGGGGTTTGGTGCACTGCGTTTATATTTGTATTGTTAGTTTTATTAAATTGTCTTATTTATACCATATCTGAAGCCTGCATTTCCCTGTGTCAGTACACACACCTCTGGTCACACCCGCATCCCTGACACATCCAGAGCAGTGTGCCCAAGCTTTCAGGGAGGAGGACTGTTAGTAAACAAAACAGTCCTCCTCCCCGTCGGAGATGCTTGGCAATCACCGGGCGCCAACAGGTAATCACCGGCCGGGACCCAGTGAACAACAGCCACGGCCGTGAATGGTGGCACAGGTAGGGCGTGCATGCGGCTTGTGCGCTCCCCCTACACGGAGATGCAAAATCACGTATATATACGTGATTTTGCGCACCCCTGCCGACCTGTAGCAGTATATCTGCTATAGGGCAGTGGGAAAGCGGTTAAAGCTGACTGACTCACTACCTCTTCTGGACGTCTGTTCCAAGCATCAACTAACCTTTCAGTAAAATAATACTTTCTAAGATTAATTTTGAACTTTCTTCCAGTTAGTTTGAAGTCATGTCCCCTAGTTCTTGATCTTGATCTTCATATTGAGTCCTGCCCTCTTGAACCTTATTACCCCCTTGATTTATTTAAAGGTTTCAATCCTGTCTCCCCTTTTCCTTCTTTCCTCCAGACTGTGCATACTAAGTTCCTGAAGTCTCTCTTGATATGTTTTATCCCTCAGATCTTTTGTTGCCATCTCTGGACTTGTTCTATCTTATCAGTATATTTTTGTAAGTGAGGTCTCCAGAACTGGACACAGTTTTCTAAATGAGGTCTCACTAAAAATCTACATAAGGTAATCAGGACCTCCTTCCTCCTGCTTGTGATCCCTCTAGTAGTGCATCCTAGAATTCTATTAGCTTTTCCCACTGCCTGGTTACACTATTTGCTCATGTTGGAATCATCTGAAATAAGTACCTCCTCTGTAGTGCCAGTCAACACTGTACCCCAAATGTACTCCGTCAAAGGATTATTTTTCCCTAGGTGCATAATTTATATTTAGAAACATTGACTTGTAGTTTCCACTGCTTTTACCAATCTTCCAGCAATGCCAACTCATGTTCCATGTTACAGAAGCCTCCAGGGATATCAACTCTATTATACACCTTTATATAAAGACATACCTTGCCCAACAACCCTTTAGTTATATCACTTACATATAGATTATAGAACAGGACCTAGTATAGATCCCAGGGGAACATGACTACTCACTGGTGTCTGTTCCAAATGAATGTTTTCCTCCAGCCAAGAAGTTAAGTAAACAAACATTCAAGTTAATGAAACCAGTAAGCTATTATAATGCGACTTTTGCAGTAATACTTTCTCCAAGCACGGGACATAGTTGATGACTGTGGTTAAGAAAGTCTATCTATGTAGCAGGCATGGTTAGGGTAAAAAAGATTATTTTTCTAAATATAAATTGTGTCCTTGGTAGTGCAGACAGTAAAACACAGTCTAACTATCTTACTGTTTTGTTTGTCCTTGATGTGTTGCGTACATAGTTCTTGACTCATATCCTCACTCTCTCGTTACATTCTCAGTCCACACTGCACGTACCACAAATTATACAGCACACTGGAAAATACATTTCAAGGCGCCATTATCTGTGTTTTTAGTATTTACATAACATGGACTTTACAAAGCACCCAAGCTGAGCGACTAAATATTCAAATGTTTTGCCCGTAAAGAGACCATGTCACCAACTTAAATGGAAAAATGAAGTATTTAGAATATTTCCTGGAAAAGTTTTTCATTTCCATAATTGATCTTTTATTCACTTGCATGTGGCTTTGAACTTAACAGAAAAGTTTACAAGTTTATTCCCTCACACAGCACCCTCCCTCTTTGAAAACCATTGCCTTTTCCTCTTCTGAGAGCATCCAATTACTCTTTGTCCTGACTTAACATCTCCACTCCTCCTTTCACCTTCCTACAAAGGAGCATAGGGGATTGTTTATAGAGTGACAGGTCTGAGTCTGTTGTGCTGACATCACATCCAAGATGGTGGTATCTATGAGCAGTTTCGGGGCTTTTGGATGTCTATACGACTAACGCATAAAATATGTTAAATGCACATATAATCTATAGAAATTTTTGTTGAAATTTAAAGGGTTTCTTTAAAGCAAATCTTCACCCTCGTATTAAAGTTGTCTTCTCTCCACTCCTCCTCTCCTCTGCACACTTAGCAAACTTTTGTTTTTTAATAAACTCTTCAAGCCTGCCCACCCACCATGCATGTCAATTGCGTAGGCGAATGACATGCATTATGCCTGCTGCGCCTCCTGGGATATGCACGTCACATAGTCCTTCATTGAAACGGAGGAGGAGCGGGTCTAGAAGTGAGCCATCGTGGGGCCAAACCCGGAAAACCTAGCAAGCCTCTTGATGACATTCCCGAAGAAGATGGTGGCAAAGACCAAACAGGGGCAGAAATCTGAAAGGATTCTGCAGGTCACTACTGGATCCGCTAGGCAGGTGAGTATCTGGACTCTTTTACCCACGTCCAGCCCAGGCCAATTTTCACCTATCAGCGCTGACGCACTTCAAATGACTATTACCCAGTCATGCAAGACTGTACCCATGTGAGATTTTTATCATTTTTTTCATACAAATAGAGATTTCTTTTGGTGGTATTTAATAACCACTTTTTTTTGTGCTATAAAAAAAAGTCAGAAAATTTAGAAAAAAAAATATTTCTGTAATAAAATTTTGCAAATAAATAATCTTTCTACACAAATTTAAGCCAAAACGTAATCTGCTACATTTCATTGGTGAAAATAACCCAAATCAGTGTTTATTATTTAGTTTGTAGGAAATTAATAGAGTCCACAAACTATGGTATATATCTAAAAGTCGATAAATCCTGATGTACTGACGGTCTATCTCATTTCTTGATGCCCAAAAATGCCAGGACAGTACAAATACCCCCGCCATGACTGCTTTTGGGAAAGTAGAAAGTTGGATGTATTTAGTAAGAGACATTGCGCGATTTTTGAAGTTGTAATTTTTTGCCATAATTTTGTGGAAAATAAAGAATTGAAAAAAAAAGTTCACAATTTATTTTTAAAATACTGTCACCAATGCAGTACAGCATCATCATCAGGACCTAGTATGGATCCTTGGGGAACATGACTACTCACTGGTGTCTGTTCCAAATGAATGTTTTGCTTTGCTGCGGTGCTGCGGTGATCAGAGAAGCTAACCGGCGACAGTGTGTAAAAAAAAAAGATAATTTATTAAAAAAAAATTTTAGATTTTTTAAACATTTTTTAAAATGTATTACTTTTTTTTACGATTTTTTTTTCTACTTCTGTGACCAGAGCAATACAACTATAGTAACATTGTACTACTCTGGGCAAGTGATCAGTTTTTTTTTGTTTTTGTTATTTTTATACATTACAAATTTCATTGGTATAAGCATGCATTTTTACTGAATGAAACTGATTCATTCAGTAGTTTTTGTTGTGATCAGCTGTGATTGGCCATAGCTGATAACATGCTACAGATGGGCTGTGATTGGCCCATTCTGTACATGTGACCAATGTGATCAATCACAGCTAGCAGCACAGTAGTAAGCAATGAATGGAATGAAAGGAAGCCATTCATAATTTACAACTGTTATGTGATCTGCTATGATTGGTCAACGTGAACACATGACACTGGCAGTGAGCCGGTGTAGTAATCTGTCATCGGCTGTGTCTGGAGGACATGGCTGGTGACAGATCGCACCGGAGCTGTCAGCTGTATATAGGCTGTATGTAGCATCATCTACCTACAGTATACAGGGCTGTGTTGTGGCGGCAGTACGGGGACTTCCTTCCCTTTCCTGGAACAAAATTGAGTTGGGATGAGTACTGATCAGACATTCACGGTAAGCCCTGTATTTTTATGAATGAATGCACGGTTTCCTCTGATTGGCTGGGTGAGTGAATGATTTCCAAAGGGAAAAAAGGGGGGGAGGATAGGGCTAAGAAAAAGTATATATGCTGAAGTTAGGTTTTAAATTAGGCTATGCCAGCATAATTGCTCAAACATAGTATAAGCAGGACAGTTCTCCCACAGTAAATGTTCAATTCCAGTATCATAATATATATCCCCATATCCTCTGCCATCCTTTTTGGCATTCAACAAATTTGCAAGAAGTTTGCTAAAGATGAAGCACCAAGTGCAGAGGATTGCTTAGCAGGCCTGTCATTTGTTCTTGGGCTCTGCTGATATTTCTGGGAAAAGCATCAAGACATTTACAAGAGTGATGAGAATTCTAGGAATTGCCCCCTACAAACGGTGTGTTGTTACTGCAGAGACTAAATATATGAATTTCTGGCAGTTGTGGGAAATCATGACCAGCACTATATCAAATTAATTTTAAATGCCTTATATTACCAAATTGTCTGTGTAGCAGTGATATATGTTATATGAATGTTTTATCTCTTTGTTCCGAAGACACTTGTGAGAATACTTTATTCACATTAGTGCCTGTGCATAATAATTTGCAGGCTTTATTTACAATCATAGAACTAGGGCAGCAGCACTGAGCTTCATCACTCCCAAATTCTAACATTTTCCTTATGGTTTACCACTTCTGTCCCCTCTGGATATTTATGTCTAAATCAAGTAAGAGAACTGCAGGGGATCTGGATGTTGAGTAAACATTAAACCGTCTCTGTTTTCTCTTATTTGGTGAGTTGCAAAATTAAAGCCCAACTCCAGGATATTAGCATCCCTCCTCCCACCTCCATCTAACTAACCACTGGTATAAAAAAAAAATATCCAATTACCTTTTTACTTGCATGAAGCCAAGGTCATATGACAACCCTTCCCTCTTCTGTCTACTTTCTGGGGTCCTGCTTTGTGTGTTAATATTACTGACTGCATGGCACTGACTGCATGGCTACACTTCTAGTGGACATGTCATCTCTCATAATTTCCAGAGGCAGGAGAGCTCACGAGGTTGGTGAGGGGATCACTGCCCAAGAAGATAACAAGCAGGGAAAAATGTCTGGTCCCCAGGGCATGGAATTAGCTTAGCTCATAGACGAAACTGTGATTTGATCCATTACTCTTCAGGATGGCTTAGGAAGAGATATATGGAATCAACACTGAAGAGTAATGTATTTAATGCATAATGCAATATTTAATTTAGTTTTTGCCTGGATTTGGGCTTTGAACTTAGCTCTGCTCATAAAGCAGACTGTATACCCCCAAACAATCACCACATAAGAAGGAGAGCTTGCACGAAAGGGTGCAATCACTTGGATGACCTAGGCCAATATAATGTCTAAATACAAGCCTGATAATATAGCCTGCCATCATTACTATTCAGTTCTGAAATGTTAACAAGGTGACCCTAAATGCATTTACAACTTTTTTTGCCAAGAGATAAGGTTTCTCCCTTTCCTGAATATATTCCCAAGCATGGAGTACAATTCAGCTAGTGTGGGAATAGGAGTAAGGTTTCATACAAGTTAGAAAAGCCAGCTTTAAAAATGTTGTCCATTGTCAAAATGACAAGGCGAGTCACTAAGTCATTTTATGTTTCCCTCTCCTTGCATTACTGGAAGTGAAATGCTTATCTTTCTCTATGGCAGGTGCATCCGTGACTATCCCTAGGAAATTTTTGTTGGACTTTCACCTGACCTCATTTAAGGACAAGCCATGTTCTGAACCCTGATCCTCATTGTGAGTTGCTGAAACTCTGTAACCCACTAGTATGTATCTAGAACTATTGTCAGTTAAATATTCACATTAAATTCAGACATATCCTGCTTGGAGGACAGTTATCAGCACAGCCATGCAAATCCTGATTTGGGTGTAATATTACATAGCACTCTTCAGCACTAGTAAAATTTTACTCCCTTTCCTTCCCATGATAATGTCTGACTTGTTGTTTTTGCAAACACCTGGCATCAATCCATCATTTTATAAAAAGCTCCGCTTATATTAGTGCGAATTCTTAAGCTTTTGACTAATGCAGAATCTGTGAATGGGGGCATTCTTCCTCTGCAGCGTTTCAGAGACAGTCCTTTCATAGGACTGTGACACGCTACGTTGTGTATTTATCTTTGCATGCCAGAGATACTCTTTCATCGTCGCACAAAAACGACTGTTTATTTTTTTAAAAGAATGACATTTTTGTGAACAAATAAATATAACAGCACTGGATTGGAGCATTTCTGTATGTGACCAAATTTTTCCAAATCCAGATGAGCACTTATGGTTAGATAACAGACTCATGCTGACATAATAGATCAGTTTGGCATGGGAATTGATAGATAAAGGACTAATCCAGATTAAATGGGGTGTTTTGTTACTTTGTGCTTCCCAAGGCAGCTCTATGTGCGCCAAAAACAATATACAATAACTCAGCCCCATATTTCAGCTTCCTACAGCCAACATTTCTGTTTCTACAGACTTTGAAGATTCTGTAGCCTTGTACAACATTTCAAACAGAAAACTCTCAGGGGTTCTAAGGTTAAGGGTCCATTCATACCACATGGGATGGGACTGCATTGGGCAGCTATTCCAGTGAAGCTACACCACATGCCTTGTCTCCCTATCTGCCAGGTTCATACCACTGCATTGCAGTGGTGTGCAAGTAGTATGTACTTTTTTCAGCTCAGCGCAGTGCAAGGCAATCCACTGCCTCCCACCATACAGCCGACATTTGAACTTTATCAGATGTCTATATGACAGCTGAATAAAGTTCACTAAAAAAGGAAACTGTGCAATGCGCTGATCTTGGTTGGACTGCACCACACACCAGCAGTGCCTTAGTGTGAACATACCCTTAAATTAGTTGTACCTGTTTATCTACGGTTTCTTCACCCTTCATCCTTTCAAAGTGCAGAATTGACAAAGGATCTCTTAGCACTGAAAAGCAGCAGGTGGGAGTTGAAGTTACAGTTGAAGGACGCCCCCACCCCCTCCATACAGCACATATGAACAGAGCTGAGGCTTGCAGTCACAGGTTTTGCTCTCCCATGTCATCATTTTTCTCTTAGTGTCAGGAAAATTCCTGAGAAGTGACTCATACAGATAGTAGAGGAACAAGGTACCCTGTTTCCCCGAAAATAAGACCTACCCCGAAAATGAGACCTAGTTGTGATCAGGGCTTTTTTTCAGCCGGAACATGGTGGAATGCCAATCCGCAACCTCTGGCACTGGCCCTGTGCACACCCATATCTACTGTCTCTTATAAACACAGAAGCGCGGCTGAAGTGACAGCACCATCCACTCCCACAGAACCTCCCTACCTCTGTACTCACTGTGGGACAGGGAAGGAACAGATATCTGTGGGTGCAGTATGCAGTGTGTTTAGGGGCGGGGTATCTCCTCCTGCAGCCTAATGCATGGAAGCCGATGCCCCAGGGGTGATAACCAGCCAGTGGGGAAGAGGCGGAGCGGTGAGGAAGATAGGACCCGAAACGGGAGTTACTATAGAGAGGGGCCGGCTGCTGACAGCTGTGTTTTGCAAAGCTAGCTAACCATATGAGGGCAGTGGAGGGGGAGGGGGGATGTGCAAAGGTGAGCTGAAGTCAGGTGTTGCAGAGGTAAATTGAGTCAGGTGAGTTGCAGACAGGGTGCATAGGTGAGCTGTGGCTGGGGGGGAGTGCAGAGGTGAGCTGAGTTGCAACCCACCTTTGCACCCCCCAGCCACAGCTTAGCTCTGCACCCCCTGGCCACAGCTCACCCCTGCACCCTTTCTGCAACTCACCCCTGCACCCTGTCTGTGGCTCATATCTGCACCCTGTCTGAAACTCACCTGTCAAGTCACCCCTGCAACACCTGACTTCAGCTCACAAATGTCATCATCCGGCCCTCTCCATAGTAAACCTCATCCACAACTGCCTGCAGCTCACCTCTGCACCCCCTGTCCACACCTGAACATTTAAAAAATAAGACCTACCCTGAAAATAAGACCTAGTGTGTTTTTTTGAGCCCAAAAAAATATGACAGTGTCTTATTTTTGGGGAAACACGATAGCAGACAGAAATGACACTTAATACTCTGGATTGAGACAATCACACACTCACTATAGAGCATGGTTTCTCAACCAGGGTTCCATGGAAGGCTAGGGTTTCTCAAGAGATTGCTAGGGGTACTTTGAGCCAGGAACAATTTCTGCCTCTCACAAGTTCCTACTAACACCCTTGACTTTTCTAGCTTTTTGAAAGGGGGTCATTCTTCCCAATGCCCACAAGAGTATGGATCATTATTCCCAGTGATCATCACACTAATGTATCATGAGTTGTAGAAATATTCATTTTTAACAGGGGTTCCCTGAGCCTGGAAAGTTATTTTGAGGGTTCCTCGTTGTTGAAAAGGTTGAAAAGGTTGAAAAAGGCTGTTATAGAGGGATATGCTCTGTTCATATTTCATGTCTGAGGTTTACAACCACTTTGAGCTGACCTCTAGTCAGCTGATAAAAATCCCCTAAATAGTAAAGGTCTAATGCTCAATTACTCTAATCTAGCTAACATATCGGCCAATTCTTATGAACCAATCAAAATTTGGGTCATAGATGACCCTGCTGATACCACCCAGTTTCACAAACTTCTATTAAGAAACAAAAAGTGCCAAGCAGAAAAAGAGATGTCTGAACTGTGAATGCAGCCAGTCAGCTGCCACCACTGTTTGGTTATTCTGACAGCCATAGGAGCTGTCTTTTAGAATAAAATAGCTGGAAGCCAACGATTCATTTGTCTACATTGTTTAGCATGAGATCCTGAGAGGCAAACCAATATTTTAGAAGCATACATTCCCTATTCACACAATTCAATTTTTTTTGCTGTATATCATGATTCCTAGCCATCGTATAATCATGTATTGCTCTGTGTATTCCATGCTCCACACAGTTGAATTTTCTACATTGTGCTGTACACTTCCTATTCCAAACCATCCCATTCTGCATGCTAAACCTTGGGTTTCTATTCTACATTCCTTCTTCTTTATGTGCTGTACATTCTTTATTCCACAATATTACTTTCTGTATGATTGATATTCTGTATACCAGGGGTCTCCAAACTTTCTAAACAAAGGACCAGTTTATTGTCTTGCAAACTTAAGGGGGGCTAGAATGTGGCCAGTGGGAGTAGAAAATGTCCTGGTATCAGTGGGAGTAAATGGTGTTCTCTGTTTGGTTCCTTGGTACTAGGGAGAGAAATAGTGCCCCATTGTTGGTGTCAGGGCGAGGAATAGTGCCCTACTGTTGGGGTCAGTGGGAGGAATAGTGCCCTACTGTTGGGGTCAATGGGAGGAATAGTGCCTCGCTGTTGGGGTCATTGGGAAGACTCATGCCCCATCATCGGTGTCAGTGGAGGAATAGTGCCCCATCTTTGGTATTAGGGGGAAGAACAGTGACCCATTGTTGGTGTCAGTGGGAGAAATAGTTCCCTGCCATTGGTGTTAGTGGGAGAAATAGTTCCCCACCATTGGTGTTAGTGGGAGAAATAGTGCCCCATTGTTGGTGTCAGTGGGAGAAATAGTGCCCCATTGTTGGTGTCAGTGGGAGGAATAGTGCTCCATAGTTGGTGTCAGTGGGAGGAATAGTGCCCCATTGTTGGTGTCAGTGAGAGGAATAGTGCTCCATAGTTGGTGTCAGTGGGAGAAATAGTGCCCCATTGTTGGTGTCAGTGGGAGGAATAGTGCTCCATTGTTGGTGTCAGTGGGAGGAATAGTGCCCCATCTTTGGTATTAGGGGGAAGAATAGTGCCCCATCATTGGTCTCAGTGGGAGAAATAGTGCCCAGTTGTCAATGGAAGGAACTATACCCCATTGTTACTGACAATGGGGGGGTATAATGCCCCAAGGGTCAGATAAAAGCTAGCCAAAGGTCGCATCCAGCCCTCAGGCCACACTTTGGAGACCACTGCTGTATATCTGCTGCCATCTTACACTATCTGTGCATACAGGCTGTTGTTTTTTTATTGCTACATGTCACAGCTCTATAGGGCAAACTTCATGGTCGCCAGACTTTTGAAAGCAAGGTAGATTTTTATGCAGTTTTTGCAGGGATTACTAGAGATGTGATATGAGTGAGGAAGGAATAAAGAGCTTAGAACAGCCTCTATGCACAGGTACCATTAGATAGGATAGCATAAAAAACATTATGGGGCACTTTAAATATCTCATTTTGTGTGCTGTTAAATGCATATTGCCCTGTGATCCACAGTAAATTCATATTTTAAAAAGAACTTGATATGCCACTTAAGCTGTGTTTGGGTGTTGTGTGAAAATGTTTTCTGTATAATTAGACAGAAGGGAGTTGCTCTACTATCTCAGACTTATGCTTTTTCAGTGACAACACCCATCGCAGTGCGTTCAGTGCCTGCTTACATTTGGTAAGTTTTTATTTTTACAGTCTAGCTGTAAGATTTCACTTCAAAATACAGAAATAGTTTTGCTGTGGGATGGGGGATGGCTACAGAAATAGTCTGGAGACCTTAGTTCAGTCACTGCTACAATACGTATACAGTTGTCTATTTACTCTGTAAAGAATCAGAATATTGAACTGCCTTATATATACGTGTCCTTAAGTTGCCAGGGTCACATCTTGACCAATATTTGGTGTACTCAGCATTCTATAAATATTTGAAGGAATGTGGAGTTTTAACTTAACAAACGTCTTGGTCCATTGAAAACATTTCAGCATACCAATGATTGTGCAGGTGGACTTAAATACAGATGTCTTTTAGGACTTGTTGACATGAATATTTTTGTTTGGCCTTTTGTACGCAGGCTTTTGTAGTTTGACAATCATTTCGACATCTTCTGACATCATTTTATTGAAGTGTTTTTATGGGATGTTGATGGAAGAAGCACATTTTTAAAATAGTTCAGATGGATTTGTGTATACCTGCATGTTTAAACTGGTAATAAACCCAAAAACAAAAGTTTAATATATCACAATTTACCAATCCTTAAAGCTCAACTCCAGGCAAATAAAAATGTCTGCCTTGCAGAGAGGCTGTACCTGCACTGCAAAGGTTAACTGCTCATTTTTGTCTGGGGTAACTATGAAAGGAGCTATACTTACCCGATCCTCCACTCCTATTTGCAGCTAGACTGGTTCCTGCAGCTTCTGCACCCCTGTACTCTAGCAGTCTAGGGTTATGACGTCATCAAGACCAGAGCAGCGTCCAGTGCTGCTCTGGATGTGAGGAAGCGCTGCATAAAATGTTGGTGCTATATAAATTCTGTATAATAATAAATAATAATGGCTGAAACGTGGAGAGTGCTGTCTGCCGGAGGAGCAGAGGATCAAGTAAGCAAAACTGTTTCTCTTCTCCCCTAGACCAGCCTTTCTCTGGGGTGACCCTGGGGTGCCTTGAGGTTTCTTTAGGAGTGCCTTGGCAAAATGTCTAAAAATTTCCCAAAACTTCTATACAAGCCAGCGGGTGGAACAAGCCTGCCTTTTAGTTATACAAAGCCACAGGTTTTCATTGTGCACCATTACGACCTTCTAGCTGCCGGCGTCCTGACAACCAATGACATCTTCAGTTGATAAGGAGGATGTCAGCTGCCTGCACAGCATACTAGTTTGACCCTCTCCTGCCCCTCTCCATACCCACCCATGCCCACCCTCACCCGCTGGCTTGTATACAGTGCTGGGGTCACATAAGCTCAGTAATGGAGAAAAACTGAGGAAGAAGAGAAACACCGGAATACTACTCAGCACCAGTGTGCAAAAGTGTATCTGCTTTGGAAGAATACATCACCTCTAATGTTGGGTGTCCTACATGTGTGGGTGTTGCTTTGTGATATAAAAATAATAGAATAGTTTTTCACATTTTAGAATGGGGTGCCCTTTTAAAATTATGGACAGTCTAGAGGCATCCCATTTTAGAATGGGGTGCCTCAAGACTGTCCATAATTTTAAAGGGTGCCTCAGGACTGTTCATAATTTTAAAGGGTGCCTTGACTGAAAAAAGGTTGAGAAACACTGCCCTAGACAAAACAAGCTATAACGTTTGCAGGTCTTTATTCTGAGTTTGCGGGCTCAGGTCAATTGAATGGCTGAGCCACGATGTCGTCACTCAAGTGCATATGCGTGGTAGTCATGGCCGCGGCACAGAACTCTGAAGGGATGGCATGAGTATGCTGTCACTTCAGAGTGCATGAGCTGGTGACATTATCGGCTGGAGAAACAGTGAATGTCTCCTTTACGTGGGCACGTTTTGGAGAAATTCATTGTACATACAGGCAAGCTTTATTATAAGCTTACCTGTAGGTACAAGTGTCCAAGCAGTGTTTATTAGCACTTTAAATGTGGTGGCTGCCGTAGGTTTTTTTTTTTAAACTTTCTTGCTACCTGTGATCTTGCCAGTAACACACTTCCTGTCTTGGGTGACTCTACTCTAGAGCGGAGCAACTGAGACACCTTTGTACAGCAGCATTATCAGTTAAGTGTAGTGTAAGATGCACTAGCAAACTTAAATGGACTTGACTAACAAATTAAAACTGCACTCCAGTTAAAACATTTGAGGCAATTACAGCAACATTTGCTTCCTTTTTGGATAAAGGTTATACATACAGTGGGGATCGAAAGTTTGGGCACCCCAGCTAAAAATTTGTATTAATGTGCATAAAGAAGCCAAGGAAAGATGGAAAAATCTCCAAAAGGCATCAAATTACAGATTAGACATTCTTATATGTCAACAAAAGTTAGATTTTATTTCCATCATTTACACTTTCAAAATAACAGAAAACAAAAAAATGGCGTCTGCAAAAGTTTGGGCACCCTGCAGAATTTATAGCATGCACTGCCCCCTTTGCCAAGCTGAGACCTGCCAGTGTCATGGATTGTTCTCAATCATCGTCTGGGAAGACCAGGTGATGTCAATCTCAAAGGTTTTAAATGCCCAGACTCATCTGAACCTTGCCCCAACAATCAGCACCATGGGTTCTTCTAAGCAGTTGTCTAGAAAACTGAAACTTTAAATAGTTGACGCTCACAAAGCTGGAGAAGGCTATAAGAAGATAGCTAAGCGTTTTCAGATGTCAATATCCTCTGTTCGGAATGTAATTAAGAAATGGCAGTCATCAGGAACAGTGGAAGTTAAAGCAAGATCTGGAAGACCAAGAAAAATATCAGACAGAACAGCTCGCAGGATTGTGAGAAAAACAATTCAAAACCCACGTTTGACTGCACGATCCCTCCAGAAAGATCTGGCAGACACTGATGTTGTGGTACACTATTCCACTATAAAGCGATACTTGTACAAATATGGTCTTCATGGAAGAGTCATCAGAAGAAAACCTCTTCTACGTCCTCACCACAAAAATCATCGTTTGAACTTTGCAAATGAACATATAGACAAGCCTGATGCATTTTGGAAACAAGTTCTGTGGACCGATGAGGTTAAACTTGAACTTTTTGGCCGGAATGAGCAAAGGTACGTGTCAGGAATGGACTGGCCAGCAATGGTGGGACTCACCTGCCTTTTGATCTGCAGTACCAGGGCTGGCCAGCGGGTGCTCCCAGCAATCAGAGACTCAACCTTTCAGCCAGCTAACACCTGGAACTGATGATACTGGTGTATTTAAGGGATGGCCAGACTTGCAGACTCTGCCTTGGTGTTGTGTTTGTCCTGGGCCCTGTCTCTGTCCTGCATCCTGTTTCTGTTCCTTTGCTGACCCTGTCTGATCTGATCCGCTGCTGACTTCTCCTGCTCTGATCCCGGCTCGCTCCTGACCATCCCTCTGCCTGACCCTCTGTACCACGCTGCTTGCTACCTGTTCTGATCCCTGGCTTGTGACCCTGACCATCCCTCTGCCTGACCCTCTGTACTACGCTGCTAGCTACCTGCTGAACCTGGCCTGTGACCCCGACCCATCTCCGCTTGCTCCCCCTGTACCTACCTGCCCTATTGATATTGACCCGGCCTGCCTGACGACGCTTGCTTGTATGTACTGTTATCTGTGTGTGGTTGGTTTGGTTTGTTTGCACTGTATTATGTTTTAGTATTGCACTGCGTTTATGTTTGTATGGTTAGTGTTAATAAATTATATTGTTTATCACATATCTGAAGTCTGCGTTTCCCTGCGTCAGTCACACACCTCTGGTCACACCTGGGAGCCCTGACATTACACCAAGGCCAATCCTGACCAGAAGTGGCTGCACAGGGAAGCCACCTTGGCTTGTTGCTGGGAAGGATGGATCTGGATGAGGTTCAGTATTTATCTCTGCTAGTGCTTGATGACAGAAAATATGCTTATCAGACTCTGAAGGAGTATCCCCGGGATGAACTGCTAGAATGTATACGGCTCGCTCATGTTCTAGTAGATCAGGGCACAGATTTCTCTATGGTGCAGCCATTGATTAAGGTTTGTGTTGAGTTGGTTTCATCTGGTTCCCCCGAATGCAGGGATAAATTTTTGCCACCATTTAGTGCAGACCAGGTAGAGTCCCTGGTGTGGTTATTAGAGGATGATGTGGGTTACTTTCTGGAGCGTTATTCCACATGTTCACCACAGGTACTAAGAGATTGTATAAACGCAGTGCAGTCTTTGGTCAGACAGGCTTTGTGTAAGCTCAGCTTTGTTCAACCCATACTGCAGACATGGACAGACTTGTTGCACCCAGCCTCAGTCAGCTTACAAAGACCCAGTCCTGCTTCTAATCTATTTCCTCAAAGCTCTACTCCTGTATTCCCAACAACTCCCCCAGTTACAGCCCAGTATACTTGGCTATCTACCGCATGTCAGTACCCTGTTCCCACTCGCTGCACCTATCCTGCCTTTAACCCTGTAAAAAAGCCCTCTGTAGCAACTGCTCCCTCTCCTGTTCCATCCTCCAGTTCTTCTCTGTCTCCAGCTGCTCCATTCGTTTGCAGACCTGCGTTTACTTGCAGTGCTCCAGTAGTTAAAACCAGAAAAAAGCGAAAATTCTTTCCAACCAATACCATCCTGCCAGTATCCAAACCGGTGAACCTGCCTTCCGTGGTTCAGCCTGAAGCCTCTACTCAGCCTGATGCCTCTCTTCTGCCTGAAGCCTCTACTCGGCCTGATGCCTCTACTCGGCCTGGAGCCTCTACTCGGCCTGGAGCCTCTACTCAGCCTGGAGCCTCTACTCAGCCTGAAGCCTCTACTCAGCCGGACGCCGGCATTCAGCCTGATGCCTCTACCCAGCATGATGAACTGATCCAGCCTGACGATCCTATTAGGCCAGTTGACTCGATGCCCGCTGTTGATCCAGATGATCCGGTACCTGATCCGGTGCCCGCTATCGTGCCAATTGACTCAGAGCCCGCTGTCGTACCTGGTGACTCGGTGCCCACTGCCTTGCCAGATGACGCGGTGCCCGCTGGCGAGCCAAATGACCTGATGCCTGGTGACCCAGGGCCCGCTGTCATACCTGGTGACCCGATTCCCGCTGTCGAGCCAGACGATCCAATGCCTGGTGACCCGGTGCCCACTGTCGTGCCTGTTGACTCGGAGCCCACTGCCTTGCCAGATGACGCGGTGCCCGCTGTCGAGCCAAATGACCTGATGCCTGGTGACCCTGTCCCCGCTGTCATACCTGGTGACCCGATGCCCGCTGTCAAGCCAGACAATCCGGTACCTGATGACCCGGTGCCCACTGTCGTGCCTGTTGACTCGGAGCCCACTGCCTTGCCAGATGACGCGGTGCCCGCTGTCGAGCCAAATGACCTGATGCCTGGTGACCCGATGCCCGCTGTCCGGCCAGACGATTCAATGTCTGCCCCAATGCCCGCGGTCATGCCAGTTGACTCGGAGCCCACTGCCTTGCCAGATGACGCGGTGCTCGCTGTCGAGCCAAATGACTTGATGCCTGGTGACCCGATGCCCGCTGTCCAGTCAGACGATCCAATGTCTGACCCAGTGCCCGCGGTCATACCAGTTGACTCGGAGCCCACTGCCTTGCCAGATGACGCGGTGCCCGCTGTCGAGCCAAGTGACCTGATGCCTGGTGACCCGATGCCCGCTGTCCAGCCAGACGATCCAATGTCTGACCCAGTGCCAGCGGTCATGCCAGTTGACTCGGAGCCCGCTGTCGTGCCTGGTGACTCGGTGCCCGCTGTCGTGCCTGGTGACTCGGTGCCCGCCGCTTCGCCTGGGGGTCCGAGACCTGTCGCCCCGCCTGGGGGCCCGATGCCCGTCGCCCCGCCTGGGGGCCCGATGCCCGTCGCCCCGCCTGGGGGCCCGGTGCCCGTCGCCCCGCCCGGGGGCCCGGTGCCCGTCGCCCCTTCCGGGGGCCCGATGCCTGTCGCCCCGCCCGGGGACCCGATGCCCGTCGCCCCGCCCGGGGGCCCGATGCCGGTCGCCCCGCCCGGGGGCCCGATGCCGGTCGCCCCGCCCGGGGGCCTGGTGCATGTCGCCCCGCCCGGGGGCCCGGTGCCTGACGCCCCGCCCGGGGGCCCGATGCCTGTCGCCCCGCCCAGGGGCCCGATGCCTGTCGCCCCGCCCGGGGGCCCGATGCCGGTCGCCCCGCCCGGGGGCCCGATGCCGGTTGCCCCGCCCGGGGGCCCGATGCCTGTCGCCCCGCCTGGGGACCCGATGCCTGTCGCCCCACCCGGGGGCCCGGTGCCTGGCGCCCCGCCCGGGGGCCCGGTGTCCGCTGCTCCGCCCGGGGGCCCGGTGCCCGCTGCTCCGCCCGGGGGTCCGGTGCCTGCTGCTCCGCCTGGTAATCCGATGTGCCTCTGCCCGGAGTCCTGCCCGATGTGCCTCTGCCCGGAGTCCTGCCCGATGTGCCTCTGCCCGGAGTCCTGCCCGATGTGCCTCTGCCCGGAGTCCTGCCCGATGTGCCTCTGCCCGGTGTGCCTCTGCCCGATGTGCCTCTGCCCGGAGTCCAGCCCGATGTGCCTCTGCCCGGAGTCCAGCCCGATGTGCCTCTGCCCGGAGTCCAGCCCGATGTGCCTCTGCCCGGAGTCCAGCCCGGTGTGCCGCTGCCCGGAGTCCTGCCCGGTGTGCCAGTCTTTGAT
The DNA here is from genome assembly GCF_062004578.1 of Staurois parvus. Classification (NCBI taxonomy): domain Eukaryota; kingdom Metazoa; phylum Chordata; class Amphibia; order Anura; family Ranidae; genus Staurois; species Staurois parvus. Next base: position 15,181,085 of record NW_028317807.1, on the reverse strand, counting down.
ATCCCGCCAGTTACCAGACCCGGGCGGTGGAACATTTTGCCCAGCTAGGACTGTTTGGAGCGTCCTGAGGCCGCTCCTTGAGGGGGGGGGGTACTTTCAGGAATGGACTGGCCAGCAATGGTGGGACTCACCTGCCTTTTGATCTGCAGTACCAGGGCTGGCAGCGGGTGCTCCCAGCAATCAGAGACTCAACCTTTGAGCCAGCTAACACCTGGAACTGATGATACTGGTGTATTTAAGGGATGGCCAGACTTGCAGACTCTGCCTTGGTGTTGTGTTTGTCCTGGGCCCTGTATCTGTCCTGCATCCTGTTTCTGTTCCTTTGCTGACCCTGCCTGATCTGAACCGCTGCTGACTTCTCCTGCTCTGATTCCGGCTCGCTCCTGACCATCCCTCTGCCTGACCCTCTGTACCACGCTGCTTGCTACCTGTTCTGATCCCTGGCTTGTGACCCTGACCATCCCTCTGCCTGACCCTCTGTACTACGCTGCTAGCTACCTGCTGAACCTGGCCTGTGACCCGACCCATCTCCGCTTGCTCCCCCTGTACCTACCTGCCCTATTGATATTGACCCGGCCTGCCTGACGACGCTTGCTTGTATGTACTGTTATCTGTGGGTGGTTGGTTTGGTTTGTTTGCACTGTATTATGTTTTAGTATTGCACTGCGTTTATGTTTGTATGGTTAGTGTTAATAAATTGTATTGTTTATCACATATCTGAAGTCTGCGTTTCCCTGCGTCAGTCACACACCTCTGGTCACACCTGGGAGCCCTGACAGTACGTTTGGAGAAGAAGGGGCACAGAATTGAATGAAAAGAACCTCTGTCCAACTGTTAAGCGTGGGGTTGGATCAATCATGCTTTGGGGTTGTGTTGCAGCCAGTGGCACAGGGAACATCTCACGAGTAGAAGGAAAAATGGATTCAATAAAATTTCAGCAAATTTTGGATGGTAACTTGATGCCATCTGTGAAAAAGCTGAAGTTAAAGAGATGATGGCTTCTACAAATGGATAATGATCCTAAACACACCTCGAAATCCACGGGGGATTACATCAAGAGGCGTAAACTGAAGGTTTTGCCATGGCCTCCACAATCTCCTGACCTCAACATAATTGAAAATCTATGGATAGACCTTAAAAGAGCAGTGCGTGACAGACAGCCCAGAAATCTCAAAGAACTGGAAGACTTTTGTAAGGAAGAATGGGCAAAGATACCTCAAACAAGAATTGAAAGACTCTTGGCTGGCTACAAAAAGCGTTTACAAGCTGTGATACTTGCCAAAGGGGGCAGTACAAGATATTAACTCTGCAGGGTGCCCAAACTTTTGCAGACACCATTTTTTTGTTTTCTGTTATTTTGAAAGTGTAAATGATGGAAATAAAATCTAACTTTTGTTGACATATTATAAGAATGTCTAATCTGTAATTTGATGCCTTTTGGAGATTTTTCCATCTTTCCTTGGCTTCTTTATGCACATTAATACATATTTTTAGCTGGGGTGCCCAAACTTTCGATCCCCACTGTAAATGAATAAAAACTGACAATTTTAAGCTTTCCTTCTCAGTTTTAAATGGTTTGTCTCAACTTTATAATTTCCCAATTTTCCTGGACAGCTTGGTCTGTGACCCTAGATTTACACCAAAGCATTTTCCGTAATATTTTGCAGAAATGCAGCACAGTCCATTTAACATGATTTCCTATGGGACATGTTCACATCTCCGCGTTTTCACCCGGTGCATTTTTTGGAAAGGATCAGGGACTTTTTTGAATGCAAAAAGTTGTGTTTTTGGTTCTATAGACTTCAATGGAAACACTGCAGCAAAGCATGTAGTGCATTTTTGCTGCATTTGTTATGCATTTTGCCATGTTTTTGATGCGTCTTGCATTTTAAATCTGCCTAGGAACAAGAAACATGGAAAAAAAAATGCAAAACACATAAAAAATGCAACAAAAACGCAAAATGCACTTCTAAAATGGATCAAACACAACCTGCATAGGTGTGAACCTAGCCTAAAAGTAAGTTGTAAAATAATGTACTTACTGGCCAAATCAATGGGTGAAAATAAAAAATTCTTAAAAAGAAAATTAATGTAGCCACCATGTCTAAGAATAGGTAAACTGCAATATACTGTATTAAATTCCTATTTGTGGCTTTAAAGTTCACCTGTTCCTAAACTTTGCACATTAAACTATTTACATTGCTTTTATTGCTGTTTCAGAATAAGTAATTGCTTTAGTGGTCAACCCTGTGCACATGTTCAATACATGAAAAAGAAAACAAATGCAGCCACCACATCTAAAAATCAGTAGGCACAATAAAATGCATTTTCGTTTTGGGGTTTAATACCACTTTAGGGTTATTGTAGTCGTATTAGTGCACAGTTGAGTACTTTTAATTTGCATTAACAAAATGTAACTGTTAGTTCAAAAAAGAAATGATCACCAAGAGTATGTAGCGGTGTTGTTGTATACCTGCATGCACTGGTGTTTTACCAAACATCCCACACAAAAAAAAGATTTCACTGTTCTGTAAAAATATATTAGACAAATGTCTCTCTCAGAATATCTCAAAATATCTGCAGTCCAAATCAAGAATGAAAGAAGATCAAATAGCCAGGAATGTGTCCCCCCAAAACTTATAGGTCCATATGTTACTCAGGGATGTTTATATCAGTCAGGATTCCTTATCCGTTATGGTTGTGTGTCCACTATAAAAAAGACAGTATAAAGCCACTGGCCAACTCTATTAGACCTCCAAAAGGAAAGCCAAATAGCCCCCATCCAGGTGAGCCAGCACTCCATCAACCTACAGCGCCATCCCAATAGACTGGCTACACCAGTTTCCTGAGGACTCCAGTTTTTAGCAAATGTGTGCTACACCTTCATGTTTTGCAAGTTTTGGAGAAGGAAGCTCCACACCATACAAGAGACAGTGACAATATAGCACAAAACAGGCTCTTGCCAGGACCACAACCTGGAGTCAGAGCACTGGTTGCATTTAATGTTAGCACTTGGATGGGAGCTATTGGGCCTACCTTTTGCAGGTCTAATAGCATTGTTGAGTATCTTTGAGTGCTTTACCATATTTCAGTTTTTCCAGGACTCTTCTTTGGCTCTGAGTGGTCCTCAACAATCCAGAGAGTATTGCTGATATGATAATGTTAACACACTTCTCTGTATGATTGTATTGTGAGAGCGAGGTGTTGTGCTGATGGTCCCACAGGAGGTGAGTCTATGATGCCCTGCACTCCAGGAAGCAGTTTGAATGATGCTTGGGAGTAGATTTACTAAAACTGGACAACTCAGAATCTGGTGTAGCTGTGCATGGTAGCCAATCAGCTTCTAACTTCAGGTTGTTCAATTAAGCTATGTCAATAAAACCTGGAAGCTGATTGGTTTCTATGCAGAGCTGCACCAAATTTTGCACGCTCCAATTTCAGTAAATCTTCCCCTTGGTGTCATTTGACCTAGAAAAATACCAGCGCTAGATTATACAGCTGGTGAGTCTACGGGGGAAGAGAAGGTGAGTATTGCAATCAGAGCTATTTGAAAGATATAATAAAACTGGACTTAAAGCAATGTTTACATTATAAATTGAATTTTATGGGGAAATGTTTACTAGCATTTCTACTTTGCATTTTGGTAAATGCAGCTTCTCTTACTGTGTGTTGAATTTTAATGTGAATACAAAGTAGAAGCATTTCCAAAGCATCTCATATGCATTCTAACTTAATCTCAAATGAAAGGCATATTTCCTTGGAAACTTCTTAAACTATGCTCTGACATGCTTCTGAGTCCATGTAGACAAACCTCTAAATTAAAACAGTCATGACGGAAATTGTTGGGATTGCTGCTGCAGCCCCCCTGCAACAGATCAGAACTAACAAGAAAATAGTCAAAATAACAATAGTCCCAGCCACTTAAGACATTCCTGAGACAGTGGTGCCAATAGACATGAGCCCATCATGTCTAGTAATGAATCTGGCTTTGAGTGTGCAAAATTAAAGTGGTTCTAAAGTCTAAAAAAATTCTTACCTTAATCACTTGCCCCCCGGAAGATTTACCCCCCTTCCTGACCAGGCCATTTTTTGCTTTTCAGCGCTGCGCTATTTGATAATTGGGCGGTCATGCAACGATGTACTCAAACAAAATTTATGTCCTTTTTTCACACAAATAGAGCTTTCCTTTGTATGTATTTGATCACCAATAGGAATTTAAATTTTTTGTGATATAAAAGAAAAAATACCAAAAAAAAAAAAAAAACCCGCTGACATTTTCTACTTTCTGCCATAAAAGACATCCAATAAACTCAAATTTTGTAAAAATTTAGGCCAAAATGTATTCTGCTACATTTCTTTGGTAAAAATCCCATTAAGTGTATATTAATTGGTTTGTGTGAACGTTATAGAGTCTACAAACTAGAGTGTAGCTCGTTTTACGCACCTTTTACTTTCTGACTGCCTATCACATTTCTTGAGGCACTAAAATGCCAGGGCAGTACAAACACCCCCCACATTACCCTTTTCAGAAAGTAGACACCCTAAGATATTTGCTGAGAGGCATGTTGAGTCCATGGAGGATTTTTTTTTCCACAAGTTTTTGGAAAATGACAAAAAAAAACATTTTTTTTACACAAAGTTGCTATTTAAATGGTATATTGCTCACTCATGCTATGGGTATATTTGGAATTACACTTCAAAACATATTCTGCTACATCTCACAAGTATAGGGATATCACATGTGTGAGACTTTTTGGCAGCCTAGTTGCATATAGGAGGCCAAAATCCAATGATCCCTTTGAAAGCCTGATGGCACGTAAATTCCTCATTTCACTTTCTCACTACCTATCACAGTTTCAGAGGCTCTGAAATTCCAGGATAGCACAACCCCCCCCCCTCCCCAAATGACCCCTTTTTGGAAAGTAGACACACAAAACTATTTGCTGGGAGGCATGTTGAGTCAATGGAAGATATTTTTTTTACCATAGTTTTTTGGAAAATGACAATTTTTTTTATATACACAAAGTTGTCACTTAAATGATATATTGCTCAAACATGCCATGGGTATATGAGGAGTTACACCCCAAAATATATTCTGCTACTCCTCTCAAGTATGGGGATACCACATGTGTGAGACTTTTTGGGAGACTAGCCACATACAGGAGTCCCAAATTCAATAACCTCTTTGAAAGCCTGAAGGTGTGTAATTTCCTCATTTCACTTCCTTACTACCTATCACAGTTTCAAAGACTCTGAAACGCCAGGATAGCATAACCCCCCCCCCCCCTAAATGACCCCTTTTTGGAAAGTAGACATCCCAAACTATTTTCTGAGAGGCATGTTGAGTGAATGAAAAATGTTATTTTATAACACAAGTTTTTGGAAAATTACATTTTCTTTGTCACTTAAATGATATATTGCTCACACATGCCATGGATATTTGTGGAATTACATCCCAAAATATATTCTGCTACTTCTCTCAAGTATGGGGATACTACATGTGCAAGACTTTTTTGGGAGCCTAGCTGCATACAGGAGCCCAAAATCCACTGACCCCTTTGAAAGCCTAAAGGTGCCTAATTTCCTAATTTCACTGCCTTACTACCTATAACAGTTTTGGAGGCCCTGAAATGCCAGAATAGGATAGCACAACCCCCCTCCCCCAAATGACCCCTTTTTGGAAAGTAGACATACAAAACTATTTGCTGAAAGGCATGTTGAGTCAATGGAAGATATTTTTTTTACCACAGTTTTTTTGGAAAATGACAATCTTTTGGAGTTTTGGAAAATCTCATCCAGCAGCACTGCAATCACTGATGTATATTTAGAAAGCACACCCTATTGCTGTCAGAATATACAGATAGGTGCTGCAGCTGAATGGTCTTCCTGCAAAGAAAACAATGGTTAACAATAAAACAAAGTAACAATAGAGAGTGAACTCAATAAAACAACAACTTTGTTATTGAAATCTGTGCCAAAAAATATGAAAAATATATATGCCAAAGCATAGGAACAATCCACCCACTGGCCACCCAAGGCCCCCTTGCTTGGGCACATATGTTCTTTTTTTTAACTGCGGATGATAAATGTCATCGAGCAGCGCTGCTCGCACTGAAGTATATTTTGAGAGCACACCCTCTTGCTGTCAGAATAAACAGATCGGTGCTGCAGCCGAATGGCTTTCCTGCAAAGAAAACAACCATGGTAAACAATAAAACACAGTAACAACAAAACAATACCTCAATAAAACGACAACTATTTTTTTTTTTTACTTTATTTTTTCATTTTTTTTTCTCACTTTTTTTACTTTTTATTTGAAACTGTAAACAGAATTTTAGGGTCTCTTAAAATGTGATTTTCTAGTTTCCTGTCTACCTAACATATTTCAAGACCCTGTGTATACATGTGTCCTAGACTGTGCCATGCATATACTAATACAAAACTAGTGTATGGTAGCGACGGAAGCAGTTCTTGAAGCAGAGACCAGGTTGGCCAGGACAGGGGGGACAAAAAAAAGTGGGTGTCACGTCTAATTCCATGTCTGCTTTTTGGAGTGACTTTTGGGTTGGGGTACCAGAAATGGCATCAGGAAAATGCCTCTCATGCAGCCGGCTCACTGCATCTGGGTTGGGTGTTTGAGCCACAGCACCTTCTGGATAAAAAAAAGGGCCGTCATAATATCTTCCTGAAATGTTAGGAAGGATCCACTTCATTCTGTTGCTTTTTTAAAGCACAAAAGCGTTGTACAGAGCCAATTGAAATAATTATACAGACTCTTTTTTTATACCAGCGTCTGGCTTTATGGGAAGCTATGTACGGCTTCATCATCTGGTTGTTGAAGTCCACCCCTCCCATGTTATGGTTATAGTTGTGGACACAGAGGGGGCTTCTCAACAATACCAGCTGCTGTGGAAATTTAGACCATCATTTCTGCGTTAATGGAAGACAGGACGAAAACATCCCATTTGTCCTTCTACTTCACTGCGAGCAATTCATCATTTTTCATGAAGGCTTCCTCCCTCTTTCTAAGTTGGGTATATCCAAGCCATTGGGGGAAGCTACAAGGGTTGGTATTAAGTGGTTAATACATGTCCTTCATTAAGTTAAAAATTGTTTCGGTAGTAATATTGCCTGCTCACCACTACCACACCCCCTCCTTAACTGAGTTCTCACTTGATCCAGAGCTGTGCCCAACCGTAGTGGTTCTCCCTGCTCACAAGCTTTTCTGAGATAGTGGGAGCCATAGGCTCCCACTGCTGTCAGTCAAATCCTGTGACAAAGGAGCGGGGTCAAGGCTGTGCCATGCTGTCTGTGTCTATGGATGCAGGCAGTGCAGCTCAAGACCGAGCTCACAGGTGTGCCACCATAGGAAGTGGCTTCCTATGGTGGCAAACTGAGAACAGGAGGAACCAGGAATGCCAGTGGGTGATCCCAGAACAGGAGGATTGGGGCTGCTCTATGCAAACCTATTATAAGTATAATATGCTTGTTATTTTTAAAAAATGGACTTTAGCCTGCTGTTGGGTGAAAATGGGTCACAGGAGTGCAGTTAGTTCTGCATCCATAGGAGAAGTATAGCCAAAAAATCATTGGCTATACTTCTCCTTTAAGTTAACTAGTTAACTAGTTTCAGCGTGCTGCTGAAAAACTGTAGGTTTTATTTACAAGTTATTGTAAGTACAAGACCATGTCTACTACAAAAATGGTTAATATTGACAGTGATGCCTTGCAATTCAATGGTTGTTTTTTAGTATATGGCACTCTCTGCATGGTCTTCCTGTGTCTGTGTGGGTTTCTTCCTGTAGTCATGAAACCCACTGGAACGTTAATAGGCTCTCAAATATACTGGCTTTAGGAGAGTCATTAGACTGCAAGTGCTTCCCGCTCCTGTGACATAATCAATGACTTTACAAGCTACAATGTGTCAAAACTAGCAAAATTTAAGTAAACATTTTGCCACATAGAGGAAGAAATACCTCTGAGACAACTTCCAGGAGAGTCAGCATTGTATGAAGGCTACAGGTCTTATCAATGGGCCTCCTTATGGTATGACATCTGCAGCATAACCTACTACTTTATGTCTTCCTTTCTAGTTTAGAAGTCAGACCTTCTCTGTTGTTTCTTCCTGTTTCCGATACTACTGGTTTCTTTCTTTTTAATGAAATGTTTATTGAAGATTTTAAAGATACATTGAAACACTGCAGCACTAGACAGTAACATTAGAGTTCAAGACATCTTGATGAGAACTATTACAAAGTTGCCATCCCTGAAAGCCAAAAGAAACAATTGCAGATTGTTGAACCAATGACTGCATAATGGGATTTTCCCTAGATCTACTGCAGTGTTTTTCAACCTTTTTTCAGTAAAATTCTACACAATCTCAAGGCACCCCATTCCAAAATGTGAAAAACGAATCCAATCAATAGCTTTATATAATGCAGCAGCTTCCGCACATGTGGGGCACCCAATGTAAGAGCGTATTTGTTCTTCCAAACCAAATACACCTTTGCTTACTAGTACTGACTAGTATTTCAATGTTTCTCTCTATCACTCAGCTAATATGACCGCAGGGGAGGAGCAAACAAAGATGCTGTGCAGGTGCCCGACATCCTCCTTATCAACTGATCACATCATTGGATGTTTTGAAGCCAGAGACTGGAAGGTTGTAATGGTGCACAATGAAACCCTGTGGCTTTGGGTGACTAAAAGGCAGGCGTGAACCACCCACTGACTTGTATACAATTTTTGGGCAATTTTTAGGGACTTTGCCAAGGCATCCCTGAAGAAACCTTAAGGCACCCCAGGGTACCTGAGCACCATGGCTGAAAAAGGCTGATCTAGGGTAATAATGTATAGGGTTTTAGTGGTCATTGGCAGATACTGCTAGTTTAATGCTACTATTTGTATCTATTTTTATAATTATGCATACATGAACATTCAAGACTTCCTACATTTATTAGTTGCTTTAATTTCTTTATTTCAGATATTTAATTAAATGGTTAGTTCACCTTTACCAAAAGAAAAACTGCCCATGCAGGTAAGGAGTGCCTAAAGGTAAAAGGAAACAATGTAGCTTTGAGAGACACTCACATTTTGTTCTTGGACCAGCATTTAGTCTATTTGAAATGTGCACAAACATCTTGGGGCGGTTGTTTTTCTACTAAGGATTTTCCACAACTGCCAGTAATTTGGGATCAGGATAAAACTGTAAAGTGTGTTCTCATTTCTTCCTTGTGAAATCATTTTCATGCCTTTGAGGTCTTTAGCCCAGAAAAAAAAAAAGATTGGAACACCAAAAACAAATAGAATATAGAAATTGGTTGTTTCTAGCAATAGAAAGAGATATATTTAAAGGGGAACTCCACTATGAGCATTTTGTATCTAAGCTAGCTCCATAACAGAATCCCGGCATAATTTCAGATGAGGTGGATGGAAGAACTCCCCCGCCAAGACATTGTATTCCAACAACGGAGCACCCACCACTGTTAGAATACAATGATCTGGGGCTGCAGCTGCTGACCAACAGAAAGTTTTCCAACATGATGTCCCTTTGACAGAAGTTGATTAAACAATCAACTTCTGACTCCGACACACTAAACAAAATTTGCCCAGTCCCTGCTGGACCAATGGAATTTTAATCAGTGTATAGCCAGATTTTCAGACAATTGAAATGATCAATGATGTCATTCCTACTGGCTCTGCCGAGTGGCATTGGACCCAGAACTATGCAAGTGCCCTCAGATGGGAGGTCAATCAGCCACAGCTCAAGGAACTTCCAGCAAGATCTGGAGGAACCCCATGGTTCCAAGGAACCCTTGTTGACAATGACTTGTTTACACAGTCTATTTATGTAATAAACATACAAAGAAGACAAAAAGCGGTATCTATAGCACGTGTGACCTTTTCCTCTTCTCAGCATATTATTGCTGAGCATGTGTGAACAATGCAGTAGGAGGAGTCCTAGTTTACTCTGTAAGCCATGCTTTCCTTCAGCATTATACAGATGTGTGTGTGAGCACAGACTGAACCTATTATAGGATGTCATGCTTGGAACTGCATATTATCTTCTCTTTGATTGCAGAGAAAACAAATAAACATGATCTCTTATTAAAGGAATAGTACTGTACTTTCACAGAATTTTTAGATATTAATGTAAAGAGAAAGTTTTGATGTAAATAATCTTATCAATGTGCATACATTTTTTTGCCTCCTCATTGCCGGTTTTAACCCCGTTATTGACGATTGTATCATAAGCCATTGTGGGGCGTTCATGATGCTTCCCTATTGACATTTACAGTGTGTATAGCGTTCAGCAAGCTTGTCGCCCACCAATTGCTACATGTCAGATCAGCTGAGCCGCGGTCACAAAGGGAAGATTGATATATCTGGCAATTTTAGAGAAAAATATTTGTTTCTTTACAGAAATGCATAATATATACCAAATTTGTGTTAGAAAGGCCACACTTTGAACATATAATACTACAGGACAAATATTTCTACTTGGACAATTTTAAAAGGTATAATAAACCCAGTAATAGGATAATGACACAATTATGCTATTACAGAGGAGTCAGTCTAAGCGATAATCCACTGGAGGCAATCAAGTAAGTTCACAATGCACAAGATTGTTAAAAGTTAGCAAAGGCCAAGGCTACTTTCAACAATTTTAAGATACAAGATTATTTCCCACAGAAAATGTAACAAACATACTATATACACACCTACACTCTGTAGCCCAGCTTTCACAAAGTGTGTTGGTGAATCACAAAGGCTAATCAGTTATTATCCAGTCTACTACTGTATGTTAGACACAGTAGCAGGATGGAAAGAGTATTATGTATTTTTGTATAGTGTTTTGTTTATACAGAATCAACAGTTGCAAAGTGTATTTGTTCCTATATCCACCCTTAGTAAACCAACATACATAACAGTTTTATTGAAAAAAGGATGTCAATGTACAGAGCATAGTTAGATATCAATCCATAGATACAATGTAGTGAGAGGTATCATATGATGTATATATCATGGATAGTACATAAGCTAAGTCATACTGTAGGTCTCATAGCTACAGTACATGTACAAAATGGGAATAGAGCAACATACGCAGAAGTATTCAGTAGACCTTCGGACGTCGAGTAAGGGAGGACTTCTCATTAATCAGACTGTACATTAACATAAATTAACCATCAGGGTACACTTTTTAAGATTTGGGGGGGGGGGGGCAGAGAGTGAGGAGTAAAGGACCAAGGAGGATAGGTTTCTGGGCTCTCACTACTGGAAAAGCAATCATCTATAACATGGAGCAAGGTAGGGCTCTTCAAAAGGGTGTGCTTAGGGTAAAGTTTATCAGCTATGGGCAATGTCATCCTCCCATGTAGGAAATTTACTAGGAGTAATTTGAGGACTGAGATAATATAGGAGGAACAAAAAAAGGAAGGAAGGGGGTGAAGAAATGGGGGAGAGATGGCTGAGGAGGAGGGAGGAAGAAGAGGGAGGGGAAAGGTAAGGAGTAGGCAGGTAAGAAAAGTTAAGGGACAGATAGGAGAGAAGGGGAGACTCGTGGGGTTTTACAGGATCCCTCCTGCAGGAATACTCCCTGTCTAGGGTCTCTATCACAGATAGCAGATCTATTTTACTTCAGTTGAGTACAGTTGAGGGACCTAGTATACTTTTATATATTTCAGTCATTTAAAAATGAATCCAGCATGCCCACGTGGTAGTGATATTTGATGGGGAATCATTTGCGATGCTTATGAGTTCTTCCATTTCTGCTTTTTTAAGTACGTGGTAAAGCCATTCCGAAAGAGAGTCATGCCCCAGTGCAGCGAGATGCACAACTTGGCAGCATTGCTCATATGCATCGCTAGTGATCTGAAGTAGAATTTGTGGGAGATAGAGGTGTGGTGGAGAAGGAATTGAGCAGTGAGAAATCCAAAGTGTGTGTTGCCACCTGGGAGATCATTGCGTGAACTTCAGACCAAAAAGGGTAAATCAGTGGGCATTCCCACCATATATGGAGCAGTGAGCCCACAGTGGTGTGGCAACGCCAACAGCTGTTTGAAAGAGCTGGGTCAAATTTATGAAGTAAGGCTGAATAGCACCTTGCGTCAAAATGTTAATGGATCCCTTGTGAGCAATTATATATAGGTGTTAAGGCAGTATATTTATAAGTACAGCATCTCTAAAAAGGGTAATTTTTAAATTTTTACACATTTTTCACATTTCTACTAGACATTGTTTCATATATTTTTGCAGAAAAGTACTAACAACCCCAAAACTATTATATCATTTCTGAAAGCAGAGGCCTTGTAGAATAAAATGATGGAAGTTGCAATTTTTATTTTGCATGATATTTGCAGAACTGCTTATTAAACACAAATTTTCAGTAAGAAAATAAATTTTAGTGCACATGAACACAATATAATACCCACATTTTTGGTTAAATAGAAAATATGGGGTTGTGGTGAGTAGGCACTAAACATGTCAAGGTTTAAAACTGCTCATGCTTGTGAAAGGTCAAAAAAACTGTAGCTGTTTTAACTTTAACCTCTTTTTAACTGCTTGAAGTCCAAATTGTTTATAAACTCGATCATATTCATTCACAAACTGACACATACTAAACTCAGTGTACTATGTGTCGGTGATGAATGAACAAAATGATCAATATTGGCAATTGCAATGGATCCATGGAGATCCGTGCTGGCGTGGGCATTTTAGGGACTGCAGGAGGTAAGAAAGCAGCAGGTGGGATGTAAAGAGTTGCGGCTTATAGCAGAGGAGGAATATACAGTTGCAAGAAAAAGTATGTGAACCCCTTGGGATTACGTGGAGTTTTGCATGAATTGGGCATAAAATGTGCTCTGAACGTCATCTAAGTCACAACAATAGAAGAACACAGTCTGCTGAACATAATACTACACAAACATTAGATGTTGCCATGGTTTAATTGCACATAACATGTAAACATTCACAGTGCAGGGAGGAAAAAGTATGTGAGGCCCTAGCTTAATGACTTTTACCAGAGCTAATTGGAGCCAGGAGTGAGCCAACCTTGACTCCAATCAGTGTGATGATATTGGATGTGTTGCTGACAGCTGTCCTGCCCTTAAAAAACACACACCTGTTTTGGGTTTACTGGTTTCAAGAAGCACTGTCTGATGTGAACCATGCCTCGCAGAAAAGAGCTCTCGGAAGACCTGCGATCAAGAATTGTTGACTTGCATGAAGCTGGAAAGGGTTACAAAAGTATCTCCAAAAGCCTTGATGTTCATGTGTCCACGGTAAGACAGACTGTCTACAAATGGAGAAAGTTTAGCACTGTTGCTACTCTCCCTAGGCGCGGTTGTCCTGTAAAAATGACTGCAAGAGCACAGCGCAGAATGCTGCATGAGGTAAAGAAGAATCCCAGAGTGTCAGCTAAAGACCTACAGAAATCTCTGGCACATGCTAACATTTTTGTTGACACATCTACAATAAGGAAAACATTAAACAAGAATGGAGTACATGGGAGGACACCACGGAGGAAGCCATTGCTGTCCAAAAAGAATATTGCAGCACATTTGAAGTTTGCAAAAGAGCACCTGGATGTTCCACAGCACTACTGGCAAAATATACTGTGGACAGATGAAACCAAGATTGAGTTGTTTGGGAAGAACACACAACACTATGTGTGGAGAAAAAAAGGCACAGCACACCAACATCAAAACCTCATCTCCACTGTAAAACATGGCGGAGGGAGCATCATGGTTTGGGGCTGCTTTGCTGCCTCAGGGCCTGGACGGATTGTTGTCGTTGATGGGAAAATGAATTCCAGAGTTTATCAAGACATTTTGCATGAAAACGTACGACCATCTGTCTGCCAACTGAAGCTCCGCAGAGGATGGGTGATGCAACAGGACAATGACCCAAAGCATACAAGTAATTCAACAAAACAATGGCTGCAACAGCACAAAATACGCCTTCTGGAGTGGCCCAGTCAGAGTCCTGACCCCAACCCGATTGATATGCTGTGGCATGACCTAAGAGAGCGATTCACACCAGACATCCCAAGAATATTGCTACACTGAAACAGTTTTGTGAAGAGGAGTGGTCCAAAATTACTCCAGATCGTTGTGCAGGTCTGATCTGCAACTACAGGAAATGTTTGGTTGAGGTTATTGCTGCCAAAGGAGGGTCAACCAGTTATTAAGTCCAAAGGTTCACATACTTTTTCCTCCCTGCACTGTGAATGTTTACATGTTATGTGCAATTAAACCATGGCAACATCTAATGTTTGTGTAGTATTATGTTCAGCAGACTGTGTTCTTCTATTGATGTGACTTAGATGACGTTCAGAGCACATTTTATGCCCAATTCATGCAAAACTCCACGTAATCCCAAGGGGTTCACATACTTTTTCTTGCAACTGTAGGTCTGTACGGCATCCGAACCTGGCCTGCTGGAAGCAGTGCTGTATGGACCTGACAGCGAAAGGGTTAAGGTTGGCAGCTATTTTGAATAGTTTTGGGTCTTGCAAGAAAGCTATGAAACCTTGGTGGTAGCAAGAGACTATACAAAAAGATATCATTGTTAAAAATATATATCTGAATGGCTGGTGATAAGGTTTTGTGAATGAGCAAAATTTAAAAAATAGAGGTAACAGAAAGGATGAAAGGTATCCAAGGGGAAGATCCCTGAAAGCATATTAAATTTAGCAATATCAAATACACAGTACATATGTAAAAATAAAACCCCTGGTTAATGCTTTCCTGGCAGCACCAGGTACTGGTCTTGTATCCACCCCCTCCTATGGTTTTCTGAAGGCAGCCTGTAGTGAGTGAGTATGTGGGGTCCCTTCCACAGCTATGCTTTCTCACAAATTATGTACAGCACTGTGAGGCTACTAGTTATACATGTTATACAACCCTAATCCTCTTCTTTTCAGGTCCCCTGCCAATGCTCCTGGCTCCTCCCCCTTGACTAGTGCCCGCAATAGCAGCAGCTTGCTATAGGGGCACTGGTGTGTGCTCGCTGTTGAGCACAGCTCTATGTGTCCATAATACACATAGAGCTGTGACTTGGCCCCGCCCTCTCCTTATTGGCTCACTGACTGTGATTGACAAAAGTGCAGGAGAGGACTGTACATGGTATAATGGAGGGCACTATGTGCATGAGAGAAGTGTGAAAGGAAGGGTAGTGGGCAGTATGTTCAGGAAAAGAGTGTGGCTGGTATGGTGGTGGGCATTATGTACAGTAGAGAAGCGTGGAGGGTATGATGGTGGAAAGTACAGTATGTTCATAAGCAGAATGAAGAGGGTATGATGGCTGGCAAAGAGCGCATAAGAAGAGTGTGGAGCTTATAGTGGTGGGCAGTATGTACAGGAAAAGGTGGCACATATGATGGAAGGCAGTATGTGCATGCAAGGACTGCAGATGGTATGATGTTATGGCACTGTGTGCATGAAAGGTGTGTGCAGGGTATGATGGTGGGCAGTATATGCAGGAGAAAAGGGTGGAGGGTATGTCGGTGGGCATTATGAAGAAGAGAAGTGGGTAAGAGTATGATGTTAGGCAGCATGTGCAGAAGAGGATTGCAGATGGTACAATGGAGGGTAGTATGTGCAGGAAAGAAGTGTGTAGGGGATCTTGATGGGCAGTATGTACAGGAGCAACTGGAGGAGGCAGCAATATGCAGCGAAGGAAGCAGCAACTGAAGTTGGGTTCACGGTCCATGACCAGCCCAATCTATACTGCCAGCTGCAGAGACCAGGAACCAGGTGATCTACACTGCTAACTGCTTTTGAGAGAACATGTGTGTGGGAGGAACAGGTACATATTTCCAGTCTCAGAGATCCTGTCAAGTAGAAAGTGAGTTCCAAGAGTAGGTTTTCTAATTGGAAGGGATGCGTGGTGGGGAAATTGAGATGACAGGATTGGAGTGGTGAGGAGGATCAGGAGAAGAAGTGAATATATGGGGAGCCAGGCTGAGTTTGCAGGATAAGAGGCATTGAGAGTCCAGATGCAAGTCTGTAGCAGAATATAGCAGAATAAGAAGTGACACTTTTAGTTTAGAGAAGACACACTGGGCTATGTTGGGGAGAAATGTTGTTCAGTTGGAATACATTTTACTGGCTAATCACTATTGTTGCCTTGTAATAATTCATGTGCATAATGTGCGCACATACAGGCCCATACAATATGAATGTGTGTGCCTATGCACCAGTCATAATGAAGAGTTTTGTAGCAGATAGCTTGTGGCAGTGCATGCAACAAAAGCCCCTTTTTATGGCATACAGACATGCAAAACCAATGTCACAAGGAGGTAATAAGAGGTTGAAACCCTAAAATATACTCCCTTGCATGTTCTTTATATAGCATTTACCATTGGTTCTTCCATAGAAGGTGGCTGCCAATATAGATATAATATTACCTCCTTTGACTTAGCGGAGCTGGCTCTGCAGGTTCTGAGCAGACATTTAAAAAAAAATGTCATCTAGGTCTTATTCTCTCTCATTCCTCCGATGTACTCAGAGAAATATGGGAGCTGTATTGCTTAAAAACACAATTGCCTGGGTGTTAATCCAATTGCTTTAAGTCCCTGATCAAGTAGAGTATATAGTAGGTGAAGTCAGAACTCCCTCTCTGCATACTAATGCAGTGTTCATTTGAGGACATACCTAAGTTTACACTGTGTTCCTCATACAAAACTCTCTCTTCTTCATTCAAACTTCAGTCAGATATCCAAAAATCACTTGTCAATATCATAACTTATCCATCAAACAACAGTAAAGTCTGCTGTCTGCTGCACCTCTTCCTTAACACAAGTGTCATCTTTGATTCGCTAATATATACACCAGTGAAAATGTTTTTTCTACTCAGTATCTGTAGAAGACCCAAAGTGAACAGTCTTTTTGCCTTTAGTAAATCAACCTCTATGTATTTCTCCCAGAAGAGGTTTCTTTAATTATGAATAATACTATACTCTTAATACTAAGAGCCAAACTTTCATTGCCTCTGAGACTGAAATAGTGGTGCCCATGGATGACATGAAAGGTTTTAGCTATAGTGTAATTACATTTCATTTTAATGCTTAAAGACCATATAAATGTCAATATACTTCTAACAATAAACAGGTATATGGAAACGTGTGAGGAGTGTGCTTTGTCACATGGTGGCTATTTGTCCTGGATGAATTGAACTTGGAAAACTTGGTGCTTGGACATTAGCACAAGGGTCCATCTATTTAAGCCCTGATTTACTTACTCAGCTAAAAACTATTTTCTATGCTTTTCACTGACAGATGTCAACTATGCTAAGTATTTGTATTTCATAAAATGTGACTTAGATCTGGCTCTTAAGCATCTTTGCTTCTTCATAGCTATGCTACTCCACATTCCTTAGCAAAATATGAGTCTCCTAATATACAGTAGGTATTTCCAGTTTAAAAAGAATTCAGTATTTTCAAAGATTTTTGAAACTTGCATGTGAAAACAAAATCTTTAAATATTGTTATCAATGGGTATTAATATTTTGCAAAGATATTTTCTTTGTCTAATCTGCAAATGCACTTTGGGACAAATATATTTTCTCATTACATATGCAGGTTCTGTCTTCTGCTTTGTAGTGCTACACAATAGTCAAACATTACTTCTTACATTGAAAGTCTACTTGTTGGCCAACCCACTGAAAACAATGTATCTGGTTAGTGGCTAAAATGTTCACAACAGAAATCCATCACCAGACTCCACACATATACCACCTTCTGCTCACAGATATCCATTCCACAGTGACATCCTGCCCCTCTCATCCCCACATATGTCAGTTTTCCCTTCAAGCCTGCTTCACCCTCTCCTCCACTGACTACTCACCACTATACCCTCTAGCACAAACTGCTTGGTAGTTTGCTCCTGCATGTCCACTGCATGTTCCTACTATGCCCACTGTCATACTCTCCACATTCCTCTCTGCCCACCATCACACCCTACACAGTCCTATCCTTCTCATAGTGTTCACCATCATACCTGCCCTATAAGTTTTGCCCACTAAAACAGTTGTTAAATATTATTTCTAATATCTCCAACTTTGCACATTCTGGAATAGGAATCATTTTGCTAGTTATAGTAAATCAAGTGGGAGAGAAATGTTTTTTTCTGGCAGGATCAACAGATAATTAGTGGACCGTGCTTAGTATTATAGAAAAACAAATGGAGTACATTTATACAGTTTTCCAGCCTGTTTAATTTACTTTTTTGTTGTTTACCTATAGTACTACCTTAGTGGATTTTCTGTCTTCACTTGTACTACACCGATACTCTTCTTTTTTCAAAAACATTATTAAAGGTTAAAACTTTATGTATTGTGAGGTTTCCTGCTCTATAATGACTAATTACAATGCAGAATTTTCATAGTAACTGAACCAGGGGTGGACTGACCATTTGGAAACACGGGCACTGCCTGAGGGCCCGGGGTCAGTAGGGGGCCCCATGAGATGCCCCTGGTACCTTTTTCATAGGCTTTTTTGAGTTTGGGCAAGGACACAGGAGCCCCATGATCCCCTATTGCCCCGGGGCCCCATGAGTGGTCAGTCCGCCCCTGAACTGAACCATGGAATGTCTCTTCTCACGTACCGTTCTGATTGGTATATTACTTCATTCATGCAATAAAAACCATGGTTAAATTTTTACTAATGATTATTATTGAATGAAGATATTACAGTATAATTACAGTATATTAACTCCATGTTAGTGCTCCCCCAATTTGTCATGAGTATTAGGAATATGAGCTGGTAATTAATATTAAAAATTAATGCCTTCCATTCCATGGTGACACCAACCAATATGCCTGAATTGCCAGGCTGGTATCCTTTGAGAGTAGACATATTTTTTTCCAAGTTTACATTGCAAGATAAATCCAAAAAAGTACCACTGTTCTTGCTGACAACTGACCTAGTGTAACTTCACTGCAATCATAGATTATACCAAGTAAAAACCTATAATTTTCAACCAGATATTAGTAATGTCTTCAATTTTACTGCTTGGAATTTCAGTAAGAACCCATGTCAGGTTTGTTGTGTTGTGTTACTGCACATTTGAATGGGCTGTCATGGCACCACAACAGACCAAAAATCGGACATGAATCATTATTTCTAATACAGTGCACCACAACACAGAAATGAGTTATCATGCTTTGTGGTACTCTGGCAGGTGTGAATGATAGATTGCCATGCATTGCAGTAAGGCATGTGTTAACAAGCATGTTATTGCAACACATAGTTGTGGATGTGCCCTCAGTGTAATGAAGACCAGTTAATACAGTATGCTAGTGAATTTTGGTTATTGGGAGAGCTCCCAAAATTACAATGCTAAAAATTGTAAATTTTTTAAAAGCTAATTGATTTTTTAAAAGTAATTTTAAACTTTCCTCTGATTTCTCTGCAGCTGCTTAGCTCAAGAAAAGGATGAATTTGTCAATGAATGAGACTTTCCCTGAGGAGTTGGACTTTTTAAACTATACTTATGAGTACTACGACTTGGATGAGGCACCACACGGAGCAACAGAGCCGCAGGCACTCCATATAGTATCAATTGTGATCTACTCGTTGGCCTTCCTACTTGGGGTACCAGGAAACTCCATGGTTATCTGGTTCACTGGTTTCAAATGGGAGAAGACTGTCAGCACGCTCTGGTTCCTTAATCTGGCCATTGCAGACTTAATCTTCGTGTTGTTTTTGCCTCTACACATCACATATGTGGCTACAGACTTCCACTGGCCATTTGGGAAGATACTTTGCAAAGTCAATTCATTCATTGCTATTCTAAACATGTTTGCCAGCGTGTTTTTTCTCACTGTAATCTGCTTTGACAGATATATCTTTTTGGCCTGTCCAAACTTTTCTCAGAAACACCGAACACTGACCAAAGCTGGCATAGTGAGTGGGGTGGTATGGATAACTGCCACCATTATTGCTAGTCCAGCTCTGTACTTTAGAGACATTGCAAAAGATACCCAAATGACCACTGTCTGCTATAATAATTTCCATGAAAATGATAATTCTGTTATTTTGAAGATTCACACATCCCTTACCTTAATAAGGTTCTTTATTGGATATCTTTTTCCTTTGCTAACAATGATTATATGTTATACAACCTTAACTATCAAATTGAAGATGCTAAACAAAAAAGCCAACAGTAAATTCTTCTGGGTGGTCCTAGCTGTTGTCGTGGCATTTTTCCTCTGTTGGACTCCTTATCATATATTTAGTTTGCTGGAGTTAAAGATCCATCACAGTGATGAATATGGCGATTGGCTAAGAATTGGCATGCCTATTTCTACCAGTCTGGCCTTTGTTAACAGCTGTATCAACCCAATCTTTTATGTCCTTATCAGTAAAGTGTTCAGGACACATTTAGAGGCCTCACTTGCAGAAATATTTAAACACACTTTACGGGACATGAAGCAGACATCTACACGAAGTGAAAAGCTTGTGGACTCCGAAAATAATTCAACATATTGTGAAACAGTTTCCTAAAAAGTTAATATACTGTATATAGAACATACAAGTAAAATACAGGG
The DNA here is from genome assembly GCF_062004578.1 of Staurois parvus. Classification (NCBI taxonomy): domain Eukaryota; kingdom Metazoa; phylum Chordata; class Amphibia; order Anura; family Ranidae; genus Staurois; species Staurois parvus. Next base: position 15,160,535 of record NW_028317807.1, on the reverse strand, counting down.
ATGAGTGCTTTTTCTTTTGTTCTTATGTCATTCCACATCAGGAGAAATATATGAAGATCTTATTATACACCCATGGATGTTTCCTCATTTGAAAAAAAAAAAAATAGGTCATAAACAATTTTTTTTGTCAATTGACATTATTTTAACTCAACGTCTTGCATTTTAAAATAGATTGCTAAAACATTTTTTAAACCAAATGCAATCATTCTTTGCGGTCTTCACCACCAATCTGCATCATGTGAATAAACCACCACAGAAGCTATTCCTAGCATTTGCTGGTTACTAATCTTATTGTGGTTTCTTCTTATAGATTCTCTGGACGATATCATATTGGTCTGCTATAGAAAAAAAGTAGGTTAAGTCTAAGTAGCAGTTATGTAGAAAAGGAAGCTAGAGCAGTAGATGCATAGACAATTTTGTTATAAAGTGACTCTGGCTATTACTGAGTATTTCATTAACAGTTATTAAAGTATTTAGTTACTATTAAGTTTATTGCATATGTTTGTTGATCTGTATGGGTCGGGAAAATGAAGTTGAAGGATCTGCAGAAGTAAATACCAACACTGTGTACTTTTTTAATATTTAAAACCCAACTCCAGGCAACTAAAAAATGGTCCCTTGCAGTGGGACTGTGCCTGCTCTGCAAGGCTTAACTGCTTGTTTGGGTCTAGGGAAACATTAAAAGACGTTTTATTTGACTGATCCTCCACTCCTCCCCGATCCTAGACCAGTCCCTGCAGTGTCATCTCTAACATGCTACAACGGTCTGTGATCCTGAAGACTTCATGACCAAAGTGGGTCCATATCCCTGCATTGGACGTGTTGATGCCGAGTCCACCGCTGGAATGTCATCTGCCTTGGTAGCGGAGGATCAGGTAAGTAAAACTATTTCTCCTCTCTCATAGATGAAATGAACCCCACTGCATGGGATCATTTTTAATTTTTCAGAAGTTGGACTTTAAATAGACCCTGTCAAAACTGCTTATTCAGGTAAACTGATAGGGTCTGCATTATGGCAGAAGGCTACATACTACCCCATACACAGAAGCACCTGCATTTTGCAGTGGCTGTGATGAAAGGAATGAAGAAGGAATGAGTGGTGTGAACGTGAGTATATGGGGGTTGAGGGAGTGGGCTTTAAGGAGACCCTATTACTTTGGACTGGATGGACACGATGACATGTTCTCTTTAAAAAGTTGAGTAAGTCACTATATTTGGGAAAGATCTATTAGACTACATGTACACTGGAACATTTATTCTACTAGAAGCAGAAAAATGCTAAATGCGGCAAAAACGCGTGTAAGTGCTGTACCACATTTAGCCGTTTACCTAAATTTAGCATTTGGGTGTTTATTAATTTCATTGGCCAGAGTACTTGCCATTGAGATGAATACACGCCCAAGCACTAAATACAGTTAGTGCTTATGTTTACACACCCAATATATGTAGGTTAGTGAGCGCACTCTGAAAAGCGACTGTTGCACTAAAAGGAACCACAAAAGCTTTCTGATAGAATCATAAAACAGGGAGTGCAGCGCTACATTAAATATTAAACAAGTTGAACCTTTACAACAAAGGAATATATGATTGACATAAATCCACTATAATATCATAATTGGATTACGTAGTCCACCATAGGATTTCAATCACTGTGAGTATGGTCCGGTGTTCTGTTGTAGAGATATGAATAGATTGCCTATTCACCAGAAACACAATGTTAATAGGCATATCTGGATCACATGCATCCTGGGGTCCCGGGTAGAAACAGCCTGGTGCTAGGATCCTCTGGTGGTCCCTCAATGGTGTGTAAGAAGGATACCGGTCTGGTCACAAAGTACTTACTCCTCTGGTCTGCAATGATGCCTGAAATACTGGGGCTGAGGTGTGGAGGCTCAGTGCCAGGTATGGCGAATAAAGGTGCTCATAGTGTAGTATTATAAATAATAAATTTATTGTGTCAAATAAGAGCAATGCCGTACATACATAAATGACTGCAAATAGTAGTAAGAGGCTGCGGTGAGCAATGATAAAAGCACCCGAAAAGCACTAACCAGTACAAGTCAAAAGTAGGCCGCGGGACCTCCTGATCCGGCGGCGTGACGTCAAGGCGTGCAAGGGCTCCTCCTAGACGCGTTTCGTGTAAACACACATCTGCAGTAGGGGTGATGCCATCACCTGGTACTGGTTAGTGCTTTTCGGGTGCTTTTATCATTGCTCACAGCAGCCTCTTACTACTATTTGCAGTCATTTATGTATGTACGGCATTGCTCTTATTTGACACAAATTTATGTTTACACACGTTTTTGCCGCGTGTGGCTTTTTTTCACAATTTTCCTGTGTTCAGGAGAGGGATGTTTAATTGTCCCTAAATAATGCTGCTGCTAAACTGCAGTGTGCATAAGGCCTTATAGACAGAACTAATATGTTTGAGGACATGGGTTATTAATTCATTAGAAGCCACAACATCAGAAAAGGAATCAGTGATGTCAGTGCTTTTAGCAAATAGCATACTGTTTTCACCAACATATGTATGCCTGTATTTTAAAGTGGAACTTTGGTCAGAAAATTAAGTCCAACTTGATCACTTCAGGCTGGCCCCTTTTGCAGGTATACCTATGAAAAATGTTAGAAATAAGTGCCTATACTAAAAACCAGTAATACATTGGGGTTGATTTATTTAAGTCAAATAGGCTGTGCAGTGAAAGTGCAGTTGCTCTAGATCTGAGAGGAACATGCAAGGAAAAAAAAAAAAACTGCATTTTTGCTTGCACATGATTTGATGAAAGAAATCAGCAGAGCTTCACCTAATTTCAGAGTTTCCCCTCGGATCTAAAGCAACTACTCTTGCAGTGCACAGTATATTTACCTTTAGTAAATCAACCACACTGTCTCATTCTGCTCTGCACATGCTCAGTTGCTCTCTATTTTTAGGCACTATGCTGAAAATGAGAGCCACTAGAGGCCGATCTGATGACAGCCTAAAGATTTACTGCAGCTCAGGGGCTCTGGGCTTCAGCAAACTGACAGGCGCCGACAAAAAGAAACGGGAACAATGCTAGATGCAATTTCCAGCACAATTTGGTAGCATAATTATTAATGTGAAATGTACGTTCCTTGCTAAAGAACATTATTTCTCAACAGTTTGTTAAGGGTAAAGTTCAGCTTTAAAGTGGAGTTCCACTCACCTGTCAAAAAATAAAAGTCAGCAGCTACTAAAACTGTAGCTGCTGACTTTTAAAAAACAGCCACTTACCTGTTCCTCAGTCCCATGGTGTGTCCCCTGCAGCCTGTTTCATCGGCCGTCCTGGATTCCAGGATGCCGGCATCTTCAGTGTGGACACCCGGTTGTGATAGCTTGCGGATTCACAGCCGGGTACCAACTGTGCATGCGCGAATAGTGCTGCGCTTCATGAATGGTCCTCTACTCTTCTGGGACCTGTCACGTGTCCAAAAAGACTACAGAAAGGGAGGGAGGTAACCTTCCGCTTCCGATTGCCTAGGCGATCGGACCGGAAATGGGAGCGGGTACCTGTCGAATTCGGGTACCCGCTACCCCCGCCCCCAAAGGTGCAAATCCTTAATGGGGAGTGGGGGAGCAGTCCTTAATGTGGAAATTCCCCTTTTGGGTGGAGCTCTGCTTTAACTCTCATTCAAAATAAGAAGCTCCACAATCAATGGGGTTATTTTGATAAGGCAAAGATTAATAAGCCATAAGCAGTAACAAAATCAATCAGCTAAAAGTGCATGCAGTGAAATTCCATTGTTGCTATTAGTTACAGCGATTGGCAAAGGGGCTGCTCACGTGTCTACATCTGAACATTGTCCTATATCAATGGCAACCTTTAGGTAAAGCCATATGTATAATGCTGACAGATGCACTACAGGGGCTTATACTGTCAGTCTTGATTGTTTACTGGCATCAACAATATCTGTTCAGTGCATTGCCACACTGCCACACTTTGGTAATGTTTTTTTCAACAAAATACACTCTGATCAGTATCCCCTTTCAGTTGCATATGGTTACATGATATTATTTGTGTAGCATGAAGTATATTTGATTTTAGTTAAATATATATAGTGCATAAGGGATACATGATGACTAGGTAACATTTAAAATTCTACTATATGAAAGAAACAAAATTTAAAAGCGAATGCTTATTATTTAGGTAAAGTGCATCGCCTACAAATTTGCACTGGAAATTATATATTATATAAACTGATAGAGAAGAGAATGTACTTCCATTATGTAACTCAGGAATCACTAGGGCAAGGAATATTAAAATAGTTGGTTAAGGAACTCACTTGTTGAAAGCAACAGTGCCACCTTCAGTTGAAAATGTAACCTGCCTTCTTCCTTTCCAGACTTGTTTAATAAGATCCACATAAGAACAACCCTTTTCATTCACAAAAAAGAGAACAGATTTAAAATGGTTGTTGCTCTTATCTTATGGCGGGTGATGCGGTAATCAGCAATGATCATCTGTAATGTCCCAACACATTTCCCCTTATTTAATCAATGCAGAGCTCTCTTCCACATAGATGTCTTCAGTCTGAAAGTTCTAAAGCAGTTTAATTGCAGTGAAGTTTGTTTTGCAAAGAACTGCCTTTGTCGCCCTCCTCATCCTACCAATGCTCAGGTTTACTGACATAGAAAAATGCTCAAAATAGTATGTTACAATAATTCATTGCATGTTAAATAAAAAATTAGGGCTTTTTTAGAATTAAAATTCCAAAACATCTGAATGGAGCCCATGGGAGAAACAGGGGGAATGACAACCCTCAGGGTACTGTGGTCACCCCCTGAAGGAGGACACCCCACCCACATTCCACCTATCAGGCCATGCACAACACCATAGTTATCCCACCAGACCGCACCCAACTGGGAAGAGATGCAATCAATCCTGAACTTCGTGAACCCTTCAGGAAGGCCGAGGCTTCCTGAGAGCTATGCGCCACCAACATTCCTGTCCTGCCACAGTTTCAGAGCTCTCCAAAGACGTAGCCTCACTCCATTCATCTAGGCTCAGAATGTCTACTTTTCGCCTAAAAAAACCTGTGCTAATATACTATTACGAGCATTATTTCTATGTTGGTAACATTGAAGACAGACCAAAAAAGAAAAAGAATGAGCAAAACAGTCCTATGACAGCAGACCTAACAGCATGAGGAGCCAAAGAGAAAGGCGCCACCCTACCTGGAAAGCTGATCAACAGCTGTGGTCAGCAGAGCAATCTCCAGAGTTGTGCCGTGGCCAGCAAGTTTCCTCCTTTAAACATTAGATCAGAGAAATGTTGCCGGCATAGAAATAGAAGGAATAAACGTGTATCATTAAAAATGACTGTATGTATCTTTTTTTCTATAAATATAGACATAGAACTATTTTTTTCTGGTCTGCCTCTATGAAATCTAGGAGTCTTTTAGTTGAATCCCATGATCAAAAATGGCACTGCCCAGAGACAATAGATTCTTTCTCCAGTTTTGACATTTTTAACCAAAAGATGACAAGCCTGCCCACCACGACAAGGTAGACTCTTTTAGGGCAGGACCTACACTGAACTACACTACGCTAACCTACTCCATGCTAGTCATCGTATTTTTAGTGTTAGATGCCTGTTTGTAAAAAGCCTCATCCTACAACCTGCCTTCTTCCTTTCCAGACTTGTTTACTGAGATCCACATAAGAACAACCCTTTTCATTCACAAAACAGAGAACAGATTTAAAATGGTTGTTGCTCTTATCTTATGGTGGGTGATGCAATAATCAGCAATGATCATCTGTAATGTCCCAACACATTTCCCCTTCTTTAATGAATGCCGAGCTCTCTTCCACATAGATGTCTTCAGTCTGAAAGTTCTAAAGCAGTTTAATTGCAGTGAAGTTTGTTTTACAAAGAACTGCCTTTGTCGCCCTCCTCATCCTACCAATGCACAGGTTTACTGACATAGAAAAATGCTCAAAATAGTATGTTACAATAATTCATTGCATGACAAATAAAAAATAAAGGCTTTTTTAGAATTAAAATTCCAAAACATCTGAATGGAGCCCATGGGAGAAACAGGGGGAATGACAACCCTCAGGCTACTGTGGTCACCCCCTGAAGGAGGACACCCCACCCACATTCCACCTATCAGGCCATGCACAACACCATAGTTATCCCACCAGACCGCACCCAACTGGGAAGAAATGCAATCAATCCTGAACTTCGTGAACCCTTCAGGAAGGCCGAGGCTTCCTGAGAGCTATGCGCCACCAACATTCCTGTCCTGCCACAGTTTCAGAGCTCTCCAAAGACGTAGCCTCACTCCATTCATCTAGGCTCAGAATTAGAGATGAGCAAATTATTCAAAAATTCGGTTTGGCTGATTCGCCAAATTCGCCGAATAAATTCGCTTCAAGCCGAATATATTCGCTGCGAATTTAACTTATAAAAAGGGTGTTTCTAGGCTTCAGAGAGCCTTTATATTAGTGCAGAACACTGTACCTTTAATTTAAATGCCCTTGGAGTCTGCTGGGGAAGAGAAATAATACTGTCAGTCAGTATGACATGCAGATGAGTGCCGTCGATCTTAGAATCACCGCACACTTCACTCATTTGGGCAGTCACGGGGCCAAAACCAGAGTGTGGAGCCACAGTGTGGCGGTGGAGGCAGCAGCAATGGGAGGCCATACAGCACCCTATGACAAAATGGAACCCACCAGCAGTGTGAGGAGACCTGAAAGTGGCACATGGCAGAGTGTGGCGATGGAGACAGCAGCAATGGGAGGCCGTACAGGGACCCATGACACACTCTGGACCTGGCAGCAGCATGAGGAGGCGGTACAGGGGCCCATGACAGATTACGGGCCTGGCAGCAGCATGAGGAGTCGGTACGGGGGCCCATGGCAGATTACGGGCCTGGCAGCAGCATGAGGAGGCGGTACAGGGGCCCATGGCAGAGTGGCGGAGCGTAAGCAGCTAAAATTGAAGGCCATACAGAGGCCTATGTTAAAAAGTCCCCCCAGCAGCAGCGTGGGGAGACGACTATCAAGAGTCCAATGGCAGAGTGGCGGAGCAGAAGCAGCTTCAATTGAAGGCCATACACAGGCCTAGGTTTAAAAGTCCCTCACAGTTAATTCCAATAACGAACTCTACTCCTCCGTGCAATCTACTTACGAGACCCTGGGCAGGTCTGGGTCCAATTTGTGGTAGAGACTGGTTTTGTTCAGCCATGCTTGAGCGAGTAATAACAGGTCTGTGCTGCCCTTTGGTGTCTGGCTTAATGCGCACAACACTGAACGTCCCAGCGTTTGTCAACGATTTGCCGTTAAGTGATGCAAACCCGCTGAACCACGTTCATGAGGAGCCGGTACAGGGGGCCATGAATCAGTATGGACCTGGCAGCAGCGTGAGCAGACGACAGAGGCACATGGCGCAGGGTGGCGGTGTAGGCAGCATTATTCTGAAGCCATACACAGGCCTAGGTTAAAAAGCGGAAGCCGTCAGCAGCGTGAGCAGACGACAGAGACACATGGCGCAGGGTGGCGGTGGATGCAGCAGTATTCGGAAGCCAAACACAGGCCTCGGTTAAAAAGCGGAAGCCGTCAGCAGCGTGAGCAGACGACAGAGGCACATGGCGCAGGGTGGCGGTGGAGGCAGCAGCAATGGAAGGCCATACAGCACCCTATCACAAAATGGAACCCACCAACAGTGTAAGGAGACCTGAAAGTGGCACATGGCAGAGTCTGGCGATGAAGTCAGCAGCAATGGGAGGCCGTACAGGGACCCATGACACACTCTGGACCTGGCAACAGCAAGAGGAGGCGGTACAGGGGCCCATGGCAGAGTGGCGAAGCGTAAGCAGCTTAAATTGAAGGCCATACAGAGGCCTATGTTAAAAAGTCCCCCCAGCAGCAGTGTGGGGAGATGACTATCAAGAGTCCAATGGCAGAGTGGCGGAGCAGAAGCATCTTCAATTGAAGGCCATACACAGGCCTAGGTTAAAAAGTCCCCCCAGCATCAGCGTGGGGAGACGACTATCAAGAGTCCAATGGCAGAGTGGCGGAGCGGAAGCAGCTTCAATTGAAGGCCATACACAGGCCTAGGTTAAAAAGTCCCCCCAGCAGCAGTGTGGGGAGACGACTATCAAGAGTCCAATGGCTGAGTGGCGTTCCGGGAAGTCAGCGTTGTGATTGCAGATGCAATGCAGAAATTCTACGAAGTAATGCCGTGGGTGCGAAGAAGATCATATACCGTCGTACTTCCATCCATAAGATGGAACAACCTGCGAACCGGGAGCTTTATTGCCCTGACCCGCTGAGCAGCTTCTGGGATACCCAAGAGGCCCATGGCAGAGTGGCGGAGCGTAAGCAGCTTCAATTAAAGGCCATACAGAGGCCTATGTTAAAAAGTCCCCCCAGCAGCAGCGTGGGGAGACGACTATCAAGAGTCCAATGGCAGAGTGGCGGAGCGGAAGCAGCTTCAATTGAAGGCCATACACAGGCCTAGGTTAAAAAGTCCCCCCAGCAGCAGTGTGGGGAGACGACTATCAAGAGTCCAATGGCTGAGTGGCGATCCGGGAAGTCAGCGTTGTGATTGCAGATGCAATGCAGAGATTCTATGAGGTGATGCCGTGGGTGCGAAGAAGATCATATACCGTCGTAGTTCCATCCATAAGACGGAACAACCTGCGAACCGGGAGCTTTATTGCCCTGACCCGCTGAGCAGCTTCTGGGATACCCAAGAGGCCCATGGCAGACTGGCGGAGCGTAAGCAGCTTCAATTAAAGGCCATACAGAGGCCTATGTTAAAAAGTCCCAGAGGCCTATGTTAAAAAGAATGTGGCCGATAGGGCTATATACTGCATGGAATTATAAAGTTGTAAAGACAGCGGCCTATAAGGCTATACACACTATAACAATCATGACTTGATTGACCATTGGCCTATAAGGCTATACACAGCATGAATATCATGACTTATTCTGAGAGTGGTTTGGAAGGCTATATACAAAAAGTAATTCATGAGCTGTCCGGACAGCGGACAATAAGTACATATATACAAATCAATTCATCAGCTGTCCAGCCAGCGGCCTCAAAGGCGACACATATAGAAAGCAATTCATGAGCTGTTCAGACAGCGGCCTCTAAGGCGACAGATATACAAAGCAATTCCCGAGGTGTTCAGGGAGCGGCTTGAACGGCTAGGTTATTACTAAATATATTTTTGTGGCCAAACATCGGCCTATAAATAGATGTCTACACAGTGACAAAAAATTATGTCACCAGACAGCGGCCCCTAAGGCGACAGATATACAAAGCAATTCCCGAGGTGTTCAGTGAGCGGCTTGAACGGCTAGGTTATTACTAAATATATCTTTCTGGCCAAACATCGGCCTATAAATAGATGTCTACACTCTCCTCGCCAGTACTTCTTCGCCTGGCTGCTGAAGAGGCGGATGTCTCCCCCCGTTCCTGACCGCCCTCTGTTAGCTCTTCCTCACTGTACAGTGGGGCTGAGCCCACAGCATGCGATACTTCGCTTGGTGAGGGAACACCAAAGGACAGGGGCAGGTCGAGGACACGTGATTTCAGTGGGCTTGCTCCCGGGCCATGCCAACTAACGGTTGTGTCTGACGTACCCACCGACCGTTGGCTGTAGGTGTCAGAGATGACCTGGGAAGAGGAAGACGACCGAGTCAACCAATCGATGACGGCAGGGTTGTCGGTGGAGACACGACCGCTGGATGACACCGGGAGCACTGGCCTCTGGCTGCGACTAGTGCTGCCTCGACCCCTTCCTCTGCTGCCACGTCTGCTCGCTCCTGAAACATTGCCTCCTCTGCCACTCCTCTGCGTGTTGTCTGACATACTCTTTAATTCAATAAGCACCCCAAAAATAAAACCGGATTTAACTCTTTGAACGTACAATAGTGGTTGTGAAGCAGAAAGTCAGTTTATTTAGCACAATCGGTCAATTGCAGCTTGCCGTTGGCTGTAAACTGTACGTTTATGTCACTGGAATGCACTAATCACCCAAAAAATATTACCGCCAGCCGGCGTGTAAATGGATTTAACTCTTTGAACGTACAATAGTGGTTGTGAAGCAGAAAGTCAGTTTATTGTACACAATCGGTCAATTGCAGCTTGCCGTTGGCTGGAAACTGTACGTTTATGTCACTGGAATGCACTAATCACCCAAAAAATATTACCGCCACCCGGCGTGTATATGGATTTAACTCTTTGAACGTACAATAGTGGTTGTGAAGCAGAAAGTCAGTTTATTTAGCACAATCGGTCAATTGCAGCTTTCCGTTGGCTGGAAACTGTACGTTTAGGTCACTGGAATGCACTAATCACCCAAAAAATATTACCGCCAGCCGGCGTGTAAATGGATTTAACTCTTTGAACGTACAATAGTGGTTGTGAAGCAGAAAGTCAGTTTATTGTACACAATCGGTCAATTGCAGCTTGCCGTTGGCTGGAAACTGTACGTTTATGTCACTGGAATGCACTAATCACCCAAAAAATATTACCGCCAGCCGGCGTGTAAATGGATTTAACTCTTTGAACGTACAATAGTGGTTGTGAAGCAGAAAGTCAGTTTATTTAGCACAATCGGTCAATTGCAGCTTGCCGTTGGCTGGAAACTGTACGTTTATGTCACTGGAATGCACTAATCACCCAAAAAATATTACCGCCACCCGGCGTGTATATGGATTTAACTCTTTGAACGTACAATAGTGGTTGTGAAGCAGAAAGTCAGTTTATTTAGCACAATCGGTCAATTGCAGCTTGCCGTTGGCTGGAAACTGTACGTTTAGGTCACTGGAATGCACTAATCACCCAAAAAATATTACCGCCACTCGGCGTGTATATGGATTTAACTCTTTGAACGTACAATAGTGGTTGTGAAGCAGAAAGTCAGTTTATTTAGCACAATTGGTCAATTGCAGCTTGCCGTTGGCTGGAAACTGTACGTTTATGTCACTGGAATGCACTAATCACCCAAAAAATATTACCGCCACCCGGCGTGTAAATGGATCTAACTCTTTGAACGTACAATAGTGGTTGTGAAGCAGAAAGTCAGTTTATTGTACACAATCGGTCAATTGCAGCTTTCCGTTGGCTGGAAACTGTACGTTTCTGTCACTGGAATGCACTAATCACCCAAAAAATATTACCGCCACTCGGCGTGTATATGGATTTAACTCTTGAACGTACAATAGTGGTTGTGAAGCAGAAAGTCAGTTTATTGTACACAATCGGTCAATTGCAGCTTGCCGTTGGCTGTAAACTGTACGTTTCTGTCACTGGAATGCACTAATCACCCAAAAAATATTACCGCCAGCCGGCGTGTAAATGGATTTAACTCTTTGAACGTACAATAGTGGTTGTGAAGCAGAAAGTCAGTTTATTTAGCACAATCGGTCAATTGCAGCTTTCCGTTGGCTGGAAACTGTACGTTTATGTCACTGGAATGCACTAATCACCCAAAAAATATTACCGCCACCCGGCATGTAAATGGATCTAACTCTTTGAACGTACAATAGTGGTTGTGAAGCAGAAAATCAGTTTATTTAGCACAATCGGTCAATTGCAGCTTGCCGTTGGCTGGAAACTGTACGTTTATGTCACTGGAATGCACTAATCACCCAAAAAATATTACCGCCACCCGGCGTGTAAATGGATCTAACTCTTTGAACGTACAATAGTGGTTGTGAAGCAGAAAGTCAGTTTATTGTACACAATCGGTCAATTGCAGCTTTCCGTTGGCTGGAAACTGTACGTTTCTGTCACTGGAATGCACTAATCACCCAAAAAATATTACCGCCAGCCGGCGTGTAAATGGATTTAACTCTTTGAAAGTACAATAGTGGTTGTGAAGCAGAAAGTCAGTTTATTGTACACAATCGGTCAATTGCAACTTGCCGTTGGCTGGAAACTGTACGTTTCTGTCACTGGAATGCACTAATCACCCAAAAAATATTACCGCCAGCCGGCGTGTAAATGGATTTAACTCTTTGAACGTACAATAGTGGTTGTGAAGCAGAAAGTCAGTTTATTTAGCACAATCGGTCAATTGCAGCTTGCCGTTGGCTGGAAACTGTACGTTTATGTCACTGGAATGCACTAATCACCCAAAAAATATTACCGCCACCCGGCGTGTAAATGGATCTAACTCTTTGAACGTACAATAGTGGTTGTGAAGCAGAAAGTCAGTTTATTGTACACAATCGGTCAATTGCAGCTTGCCGTTGGCTGGAAACTGTACGTTTGTGTCACTGGAATGCACGAATCACCCAAAAAATATTACCGCCAGCCGTCGTGTAAATGGATTTAACTCTTTGAACGTACAATAGTGTTTGTGAAGCAGAAAGTCAGTTTATTTTGCACAATCGGCAACTGCAGCACCAACTGTGCACGACAGCCACCAAAAAAAAAAGGGTGTATGTCACTTTAAATTTTCGATTCTTTGATAGCTGTGGCCCTAAGTAACGATTCTGTGTCCCTGAGTAACGATTCTGTGTCCTTGAGTAACGATTCTGTGTCCCTGAGTAACGATTCTGTGGCCCTAAAGTCTCTGTGGCCCTAACTCTGTCCCTTAATACACACAGGTCTGTCTCTCTTGAATGACCGGAGGCTAATGGAGAATTCTAAGATGGCCGCGATTTATAGCTCCACCATTACACAGTGCTGGCTGGCTGCTGATTGGCTAATGCGATCACATGTCATGAATGCATTATGGGTCAGCGCGCCTTGTCTGCGCGCCTTCCCAGAGATCCCCGCCCCATCTTCTCTGTCCATTTTCTCCGTCGCCACACATGTCGCCGCCATTTTTGGTAAAATTCGATTCGTGCATCCGAAGTTTGCTAATCTTCGGATTCGTCGCGAATAGAATTTTTCCAAATCTTCGGAATGAATTCCACTTCGTCATGTTCGATTCGCTCATCTCTACTCAGAATGTCTACTTTTCGCCTAAAAAAACCTGTGCTAATATACTATTACGAGCATTATTTCTATGTTGGTAACATTGAAGACTGACCAGAAAAGAAAAAGAATGAGCAAAACAGTCCTATGACAGCAGACCTAACAGCATGAGGACCCAAAGAGAAAGGCGCACCCTACCTGGAGAGCTGATCAACAGCTGTGGTCAGCAGAGAAATCTCCAGAGTTGTGCCGGGGCCAGCAAGTTTCCTCCTTTAAACATTAGATCAGAGAAATGTTGCCGGCATGAAATAGAAGGAATAAACGTGTAACATTAAAAATGACTGTCTGTATCTTTTTTTCTGTAAATATAGACATAGAACTATTTTTTTCTGGTCTGCCTATATGAAATCTAGGATTCTTTTAGTTGAATCCCTTGGTCAAAAATGGCACTGCCCAGAGACAATAGATTCTTTCTCCAGTTTTGACATTTTTAACCAAAAGATGACAAGCCTGCCCACCACGACAAGGTAGACTCTTTTAGGGCAGGACCTACACTGAACTACACTACGCTAACCTACTCCATGCTAGTCATCGTATTTTTAGTGTTAGATGCCTGTTTGTAAAAAGCCTCATCCTACAACCTGCCTTCTTCCTTTCCAGACTTGTTTACTAAGATCCACATAAGAACAACCCTTTTCATTCACAAAACAGAGAACAGATTTAAAATGGTTGTTGCTCTTATCTTATGGCGGGTGATGCAGTAATCAGCAATGATCATCTGTAACGTCCCAACACATTTCCCCTTCTTTAATCAATGCAGAGCTGTCTTCCACATAGATTTCTTCAGTCTGAAAGTTCTAAAGCAGTTTAATTGCAGTGAAGTTTGTTTTACAATCAACTGCCTTTGTCGCCCTCCTCATCCTACCAATGCTCAGGTTTACTGACATAGAAAAATGCTCAAAATAGTATGTTACAATAATTCATTGCATGCTAAATAAAAAATTAGGGCTTTTTTAGAATTAAAATTCCAAAACATCTGAATGGAGCCCATGGCAGCAACAGGGGGAATGACAACCCTCAGGGTACTGTGGTCACCCCCTGAAGGAGGACACCCCACCAACATTCCACCTATCAGGCCATGCACAACACCACAGTTATCCCACCAGACCACACCCAACTGGGAGGAGATGCAATCAATCCTGAATTTCGTGAACCTTTCAGGAAGGCCGAGGCTTCCTGAGAGCTATGCGCCACCAACATTCCTGTCCTGCCACAGTTTCAGAGCTCTCCAAAGACGTAGCCTCACTCCATTCATCTAGGCTCAGAATGTCTACTTTTCGCCTAAAAAAATCTGTGCTAATATACTATTACGAGCATTATTTCTATGTTGGTCACATTGAAGACTGAACAGAAAAGAAAAAGAATGAGCAAAACAGTCCTATGACAGCAGACCTAACAGCATGAGGACTCAAAGAGAAAGGCGCCACCCTACCTGGAGAGCTGATCAACAGCTGTGGTCAGCAGAGAAATCTCCAGAGTTGTGCCGTGGCCAGCAAGTTTCCTCCTTTAAACATTAGATCAGAAGAATGTTGCTGCAATGAAATAGAAGGAATAAACGTGTATCATTAAAAATTATTGTCTGTATCTTTTTTTCTGTAAATATAGACATAGAACTATTTTTTTCTGGTCTGCCTCTATGAAATCTAGGAGTCTTTTAGTTGAATCCCTTGGTTAAAAATGAAACTGCCCAAAGACAATAGATTCTTTCTCCAGTTTTGACATTTTTAACCAAAAGATGACAAGCCTGCCCACCACGACAAGGTAGACTCTTTTAGGGCAGGACCTACACTGAACTACACTACGCTAACCTACTCCATGCTAGTCATCGTATTTTTAGTGTTAGATGCCTGTTTGTAAAAAGCCTCATCCTACAACCTGCCTTCTTCCTTTCCAGACTTGTTTACTAAGATCCACATAAGAACAACCCTTTTCATTCACAAAACAGAGAACAGATTTAAAATGGTTGTTGCTCTTATCTTATGGCGGGTGATGCAGTAATCAGCAATGATCATCTGTAATGTCCCAACACATTTCCCCTTCTTTATTCTGATTGGTCAGAAGAGCCAGGTAAAGGCGGCATCTGCGGTGGCGGGAGTGGGACCAGCTTCTGTCACAGGTAACAGTAATCCAGCAGCTTCATAGGATTGCTTTTACAGGGAAGGGGATTGCTGGCAGGAGAAAATGATATCGCCATCATTTTTGGAGCTGCAGCAATGAAAGAGATATCACTCTTCCAATACAGTGACGTACCAGTACCAAGGAGCAAGGACAATAATAAGACACCCCTGCCTCATTCCACATGCAGAGGAAATGGGGTCCTACAATACATTATTCATTTTATACGTACATTGGTGGTATACAGCATTCTCAGGTTTCCCCGATTGCACGGGACTGCCCGAGAAGGCCGTGGAAGGCAGTGGGGGAGGGGAGCATCGTCTTCTGCTGCTTGTAAAAGCAATCCTGCAGCTAATTAGCCACTAGGATTGCTTTTACATGAAAGCCAATCGCCGGCTGAAAAAAAATAATACCATGATGATGCCTGCAGCTGTAGGCATCCTCCTGCTATAACCAAAGTCCAGTGATGTACCAGTACCTTGGTTTACGAATTTAATTCGTTCTGCGGGACATTTCATATAGTGAAAAATTTGTAAACCGAAACACTGTTTCCCATAGGAATTCATTGAAAACCAATTAATCCGTTCAGAAGGTCAGAAAAACAGTAAACGCTACTAAAATACCGCATGAGTTATTTTATTAACTCATGCGGTATTTTAGTAGTGACAACCATGTGTTAATGTTTCAGCTGTCAGCGGGGTTCCCCACTGACAGATGAATGTAAAAGAATCGCTGGTAATTAAATACAAATTTTAATTGCAGGAAATTCACTCAGCTGTCAGGTGCCAGTTTTTAAATGTAATTACAGTTTTGTTTTTTTTCCCTTCACTATACAGTAGTTCAGAAATTCAGCTGTCACTTTCCCCCTCCAGCTGAAAGAGAGTTTCTTTTAGTTTATTTCCCCAAGTTAAAAGATACAATGTTTCCTTTCAGTTTCTTAAAAGATACAATGTTTCCTTTCAGTTTCTTAAAATATACAAAGTATCCTTTAGCTCTCGGAAACTGACAGCTAATGTTGTGAGCTATACTGAAGAAAAAAAAAAAGATGGCAATAGCATTTAAAAATCAGCACTAACATACACTTAGTATTGTGAAAAAAATTTGTAAAAAAATTGTAAACCGAGGCCTTATTTTCAGTGGATTTTTATTCGTAAACCGAAAATTACATTAACAAAGGCATTTGTAAACCGAGGTATTACTGTATAAGCTATGCTCTTCTTTTTTTTTTTTTTGTATGCAGCCTGTAGACTGAATGAAAAAAAGAGAAGAAATCTCTGCCAGAAAAAGTGTGTGGTATGCCCACCATTAGAATATACCGCCCTGCATCCACCCACTTCTAATGGTGGGCACACATTAGGTCACACTTTGCCACATGCGCCAGTTCCAAGATTGTACAAATGTCTAAATAGTGGCACACTTGAATAAAAATTGTCCATGTATAAGTGGTACCCCGTATGGAAAAAGGATGACACCGAGTCCCAAACTATCATGCTACTGCTCCCCATTTATTCTGGGCATCTGGGGGGCTCCACGTGACTATCTTTTCTCTCGTAAATCCGAAACTTATAAGTATAGCCTGTTGCCCTCTCACAGGTCTTATACACCTTGACCCCATATCTGGCACGCTTGCTGGGGAGAAATTGTTTGAATGCAAGGCGGCCAGAAAAATTCATGAGGGACTCATCGGCGCAGATGTTTTGCTGGGGAGTATAGACATCTGCAAATTTTTGGTTAAGATGATTTGTGAGGGGCTGAATTTTGTGGAGCCGGTCAAATTCAGGGTCACCCCGAGGGCGACAGAGTGTAATGTCGTTTAAATGCATAAAACACATTATACTCTCATGTCAATGCCTGGCCATGGCAGCAGAGAACACGGGCATATGATGAATCGGGTCTGCGGACCAATACAACCGCAATTCATGGTCTGGCAAGGTCTGAATTTGGGTTGGCGGCTCTACGGGCCTGAGTGTGAATTCTTGGTGGTTGCCGGACAATACTTGTGCTCACCACTGCGCCAGCTTTCACTACACTTATGGGACTCGCCATGTTGCCAAGTCATACTGCAGTACTGGTATTATTATACAGGATTTATATAGCGCCAACAGTTTGCTCAGTGCTTTACAATATAACGGGAGATAATACAGTTCAACACAAGAGGGTTAGGAGGGCCTGATCCTGGGAGCTTACAATCTAAGAGGTATGTGAAAGACCAGGATGTACTAGACCGCTGGTGCTCGCCAGTTCACCAAAAGGTAGTATGGCACTAGTACTGGCACTCTGCTCCATTTTAGAGTCATCAAAATTTACCGAAAAGTGCTAACAGAGATCAGGCCTGATTCTGCCAACAAAACGGTTTTGTGTGCAATGTATCAAGTGACAGTGACCTACTGACATTGCACTTGCTGGGGAGAAGGGGGGGGGGGTAAGTGTAGGGGTAAATGCAGGTGTTGGCAGGTGCTGGGGCTGGTCCCGCTAACGCTGCGTTTTTGGGGATGCTATACTAATGTGAACGCTGGTATAGTACTGATCTAAATCAAGATATTGATCTGTTCAGACATTATACTAGCAAGGAAGGTTTACTGTGTATGAGCGTCTTCCTGGCAATCAAGGGGTTAAATAAGATGACTGGTGTACTGACGGGCAATTTGACGCTATCTGGGAGGGGCGTGAAAACCAAGGGAGCGCCAACCACGTATAGATATATGATTTTGCGCACCCATGCCACCCTGTAGCAGTATTTCTGCTATAGGGTGGTCAGGAATGGGTTACATAAGTGGTTTGTGTTACGGCGCTGCTTTACTTTAACTGACAATTGCGCGGTCATGCAACACTGCACCAAAATTAAATTTACATCTTTTTTTCACCATGAATTGAGCTTTCTTTCGGTGGTATTTGATCACCTGTGCGTTTTTAATTTTTCACGCTATATAAAAAAAGACAGAATTTTGAGAAAAAAAAATATTTTGGACTTTTTGCTATCAAAAATGTCCAGTAAAAAAATTAAAAAATCTAATTTTGGCCAAAATGTATTCTGCAACATGTCTTTTCTGAAAAAAATCCCAATATGTGTAAATTAATTACTTTACGTGAAAGTTATAGCATTTAAAAATGGCGGGAAAGATACTGGGATTATGCGCGCCCCGTACCCGATATGCAAAATCACGGCCTAGATTGTAAGCTCCCAGGATCAAGGCCCTCCTATCCCTCTTGTATTGAACTGTATTGTTGCTGTATTGTCTCCCGTTATATTGTAAAGCGCTGATCAAACTGTTGGTGCAATAGAAATTCTGTATAACAATAAAAATCACGTATATATACGAGATTTTGCGCATCGGTGCCGCCCTGCCGCAGTAGATGTACTGTGGCTGGTCGGCAACTGGTTAAAATTGGATCTAAAACTTTTGTATTTGTTTGTTTTAATAAACAAATGTCAAACTGAACTTTCCTGTGCAATGGTTTTGCACAGAGCAGTCTCAAGCCTCTTCTGGAGTCACCCACCGATGAGGTGCAAAGTCTGTGGAACCACCTTGTGTTCTCCAGGGCTCTTTTAGGTGGAGATGGGTTGTGCTGCAGACAATGTTTCCCAAGCTGGGGTTCTCTAAATCTCTCTGGTGCTAAACAAACACAGAAATGGATTGAAGATTCAAAAAACATTGGTCCCAGGAAGACTAAAGGAATAAATGTTGATTTTGATGTAAACTGTTTTGCAAGTTCTGCTGTTCCTACTCCTTTCCTCCCTACTCTGCCACCAATGCAAAGCTTCACTCAACAAGCTGAAGTGAGAAGCTGATTGCTTACGATGCACAACTACTCCGGATCCTGTCTGCACCCATTTTAAGTAAATTCCCCTCGAGGTAGCCCAAAGGAGGACTGTCTACAAGCTCTCTTTAGCCCATTGCACAGTAAGTCCATGAACTTTACAAGCTATATAACAACGGTAACCTACAGAAAAAATCTATATCTGCTCATATAGGAAAAACCAGAGTTAGGCTTACCGGTAACTCTTTTTCTTCGAGTCTTCCAGAACAGTCCTTGAGACGTAGAGCTCCTCCCTCCAGGTCAGGAAACACGCCATCCCCCACGCCTTTAAAGGCGAGCCTCCAGGCCTCCATCCTCAGTTTTTATTCGAGAACTAGCGGAAGACACAAATATATATACATATAGATAACCCCATATACAACACTTGTACATTTGAAGGGTGGGATATTGCGGCTGTCCTGGAAGACTCGAAGAAAAGGAGTTACCGGTAAGCCTAACTCTGGTTTTCTCCTTACGTCTTCCAGGACAGCCCCTTGAGACGATAATAAAGAACTTACCCCTTAGGGCGGGCCCACTGCCTGCAGGACCCTGAGTCCCAATGCCTGCTCCCTATTTGACAGGAGATTTATCCCCTATTTCAGGGCCTTGGATGCTACTGTCTTGGACACTGGTGCTGAGCTGGTTTCCTGTCTCAGACATTGGTTTTGGTACCAAGATCTCCTCCTCTCTAGTACAGATTATCCAGAGAAACATCTAAGCTTTAGAGCACCTCTAGAGGCTACAGGTGAAAGCTTGACTTTCACCTTCAGGAAATCCCAACAAGTAGCCCAAAGAGGACTCAGTCAGTGCTCCACTAGGGCCTACAGTGTAACTGCTGTCACATTTATAAAATGGCACCTTTCTGAGCAATACAGACATGGGAAGAGTAAGGAAGAACCCTCTGCACACTGCAATATATCCTTTCTAGCAAACTTTGTCATAAACATAGAGATTTGTAGTTCACATATATTGCAATACATGTTTAGGCTGGCCAACTGCGTCAAACTAAACATTTCTGGCCAGTCCTACTCTACCAAAAGCAAATGCTACTGTGGACACAATGCCAACATGGGGCAAAAAGACACAAAGTGGGGGGAGAGCTGCTAGGTTTAAACCTGGCTACTGACCTTCAAAGCTGTAGAGGATGTGAGAATCATGCTTCACTAGGGCATCCCGCGCTTTTTGGCTGCAGCTCATGGCCGGTCAGTTTGCCATTAATCTGGACCAGATACTAGGCTCGTACCCCAAATTCAGGGCTTGCACTCCTCTGTCTCTGCGGAGCCTCCGACATTAGAGTGGAGTTTATCCCCTGTTTCAGGGCCTCTCACACTTGTGTCTTTTGGAGCCTCCAACATTAGCGTTGAGTTCATCCCCTATTTCAGGGCCTCGGACGCTGCTGTCTTGGACACTGGTGCTGAGCTGTTTTCCTGTCTCAGACACTGGCTTTGGTACCAAGCTCTCTTCCTCTCTAGAACAGATTATCCAGAGAAACATCTAAGCTTTAGAGCACCTCTAGAGGCTACAGGTGAAAGCTTGACTTTCACAATCAGGAAATCCCAACAAGTAGCCCAAAGAGGACTCTGTCAGTGCTCCACTTGGGCCTACAGTGCAACCGTTGTCACATTTGTAAAATGGCACCTTTGTGCGCCACACAGACATGGGAAGATATAGGAAGAACTCTTTACACACTGCTATATATCCTTTCCAGGAAACTTTGCCATAAACATAGAGATTTGTAGTTCACATATATTGCAATACATGTTTAGGCTGGCCAACAGCCTCAAAGTAAACATTTCTGGCCAGTCCTACTCTACCAAAAGCAAATGCTACTGTGGACACAATGCCAACATGGGGCAAAAAGACACAAAGTGGGGGGAGAGCTGCTAGGTTTAAACCTGGCTACTGACCTTCAAAGCTGTAGAGGATGTGAGAAGCATGCTGCACTAGGGCCTGCAGTGCAACCGTTGTCACATTTGTAAAATGGAACCTTTGTGCGCCACACAGACACAGGAAGATCCAAGAAGAACCCTCTGTGTTCAAGGACAGCCCCTTGAGACATAGAGCTCATCCCATCGGGTCGGGGAACACGCCATTCCCCACGCCCTAAAAGGCAGACCTCCAGGCCTCCGTCCCCAGTTTTTATTCGAGAACTAGCGGAAGACACTGAAAGACACAAATATATATACATATAGATAACTCCATATACAACACTTGTACATCTGAAGGGTGGGAAATTGCGGCTGTCCTGGAAGACTCAAAAAAAAGGAGTTACCGGTAAGCCTAACTCTGGTTTTCTCCTTACGTCTTCCACGACAGCCCCTTGAGACGATAATAAGGAACTTACCCCTTAGGGCGGGCCCACTGCCTGGAGGACCCTGCGTCCGAATGCCTGCTCCCTATTTGACAGGAGATCTAGGCGGTAATGCATGACGAAGGTAGAGAACTTTGACCAGGTGGCTGCCTTACAGATCTCCTCCGGCGAAGCCCCGGCCCTCTCTGCCCAAGAAGCTGCTAAGGATCTCGTCAAGTGGGCTTAAAGAAAGGGGGGAGGAATACCTAAAACTTTGTAAGACTCCCCGATAGCTAATCTAATCCATCTACCTATAGTGGATTTGGACGCTGCGGAACCCTTCTTTTGACCAGAAAACAAAACAAAAAGGGAATCTGACTTTCTAAATTCCCTGGCTCTATCAAGATAAATCATAAGACTCCTCCTTACATCTAGCAATCTTAGCCTTTCTTCTTCCTTACCTTCAGGAGAAGTGTAAAATGTCGGCAGGACTATATCCTGAGACCTGTGAAAGGAGGAGGATACTTTAGGGATAAAACCTGGATCCGTCTTGAGGACAAGCCTGTCTTCAAAAACGGTCAGGTAAGGCTCCCTAATAGAAAGAGCTTGTAATTCACTCACCCCTAACAGGCACAGGTTGATTTACACATAAGAGGGATATGGGGAGCTGAGACAGGGGTCTCCCCACCTCTCCTAAGTGAGCTGGGTTCCATGGGCCCCCCCCCCACCCTAAGTGGCTCCCGTCACAAACCCCAAAACACATGATATATTTTTCTAAAGCAGATGCCCTAGAGCAGAGCTGTCAAACTGGCAGCCCTTTAGCCGTTGCCAAACCACAAGTCCCATGAGGCATTGCAAAACTGAGGGTTACAAGCATGACTCCAAAAGGTACAGGCATGATGGGACTTGAAAGTTTGGCAACAGCTGGAGGGCCGCCAGTTTGACACCCCTGCTCTAGAAAATTAATTGACGGTTGTTGCAATTTTTTATGTCACACGGTATTTGCGCAGCAGTTTTCAAATGCAATTTTTTTGGGGAAAAAAAATTTATATTTTTGTTAATTTTAATGCAAAAACAATACATAACCCAATTTTTTGGGGCAAAATATAAAAGATGATGTTACGCCAAGCAAATTGATACCAAACATGTCACGCTTTAAAATTGTGCATGCCTGTGCGACAAAGATGAAAATTTTACTGTCCATAGGCTAGAATTAGTGCCCGACGTTCGCAGTGATACCTCACGTGTGACTGATGAGAGCATTTGCGCGTGACTGATGAGTGCATTTGCCTTTGCGCACAAGCACAAGGGAATGAGAACCCTTGAATGTTTTTTTTTTTAATTAATTTTTATTTTTACACTGTCACTTTAATTTCTTTTTATCAATTTTATTGCTGTCACAAGAAATGTAAATATCCCTTGTGACAACAAAAGGCATGTGACAGGTGCTCTTTATGGAGGGTTCTGAGGTCAATAAGACCCCAAATCCCTCTTCTGCCCTTAAAAGTATTTGATCACATGCTTTTCATTTTTAAAAATGGTGCCGTTTACATCCAGATAAATAGGAAGTGATGTAAGGTCATCGTTTCCAGTTCACTATATCACAGAGCCGAACGGAGCGGTTCCCCTCCTTGTTCGGCTCTGTGATCAGCCGGCAGAAGCGCGGACTGGTTGATCGGGTATCTCGGTGGGGGGTGTCCCCTCCAGCTGCTTGGTTTTAGACCGTCGGCTCTAAAAAATGGTACCGGGATGATGCCTGCATGAAGCTTCATTTATCATCCCAGTACAACCACTTAACACCAAATGGCATACATGTACGTGATTTGACATCAAGCGGTTGAAGGCAAGTATACCTGGAGGGAGCCCCTTCCTCCCAACAGAAGTCCAGCAGGAGCACAATGGCACCTGAAGGCCTACAATGTGTCTCCACAGCAAATCCAGTGAACAAGCTATAAAAAAAAATGACAACAATCCCAATTTATAACTAGCTATTGAAGGTGCACAAGGAGGGTATGGCACAGTTCAAACAGAAAATTTCCCAGCACACTTACCAGCTAGCTTGAAAAAGAAAAATGACTCAACCTAATAATTTACATTAAAAACAGAGATTTTAGTTGCAGACATTTGCAAATGTATGTGGAAGCCGCACTGCCTCACCAAGGCTCCTCTGTAAAGTGCAGTCCAACTCATAAATGTGAGAGTCTTCCTGTTGGAGCATTCACAAAAGAAATAAAAATGGAACCAAAAGGAGCGATATACTCATGTTTCCGCCAACAATCCTGTCCTGAATCTTCTCCATCTTCATTGGCTGGCACAAGATGACATCACTTCTGCGCATGCACAGGAGCTAGTCATTCTGACACACAGAGACTGGCCCGGAGCCATAGGCTGAGCTGTGCATGTGCAGATCAGGTTACAGAGCTGGAGAGGACATCGAGCAGGCAGGTAGGGGCATTTAACTGCTTGCCATCCAGCCACTGTGGGAAAAAAAGCCACAAGGTGGCACCGCTGGGCAAAATCACGTTTAAAATGTGATATTGCAAAACAAGTAGGGGGTGCGCACGAGGCACGCAACCGCCCTACCCGTGCTGCAATAAAACGGCCAGCGGTTTGTCGCTTGTCTGGCCAACTTTGACCACCCACCTCTCTCTAACAACAGTGGCTGTTATGTAAAGAACCAGGTTGACCACGCCCATGGGAAAACCACACTTTAGGCGAACAGGTCCTGCTGTCTATCCTCCGTAAAGGGGTACACCTTCTTCCCCGTTTTACAGTCGAGCGTGCACACGCAGACGGGACAGCAGTAAAGAGCTTTGTAGTATTTTGAGGGGGCGTTTACTAAAAAGGGACACACACAATCTGGAGCCACTGAGTATGGCAACCACTCAGCTCCTTGTGTCCATTTCAAACCTTCACTCAACAAGCTGAAGTGAGAAGCTGATTGCTTACGATGCACAACTACTCCGGATCCTGTCTGCACCCATTTTAAGTAAATTCCCCTCAAGGTAGCCCAAAGGAGGACTGTCTACAAGCTCTCTTTAGCCCATTGCACAGTAAGTCCATGAACTTTACAAGCTATATAACCACGGTAACCTACGGAAAGAATCTATATCTGCTCATATAGGAAAAGAATTGTAACGTACCTGGTGGTGGAGCCTGATGTGGAGAGAGGGCACCCTCTTTCCTCTCCCGTTCGGGACCCCTGATAAGGTAGACAGGAAGTAACGAGCTGAGAGAGGCACGAGTGGCTGACGGGTCTGCGGTGACAGCTGGCAGGTGGAGACCTGGAATACCAGGATGCGGGTAGCAGGATGCAGGTGAGCAGGTGCAGCAGAGACGTGTAGCTGAGATGTGGATGACCGTGTCAGCTGGTAGCCAAGGATAGTCACAGGCAGAGTAGAATAGTCAGGCAGGCCGAATCAGGGTCAATCGGACGGATCAGGTACAGAGAAGCAAGAAAGAGGATAGTCAAGGGAGAGCCGGGTCAGTGCAGGTGGAGTTCAATTGTTTGTCAGGAATCAAGCAAGGAGGTCACAGGAGTCAGGATACAGGAAACAGAAAGTAGTAGATCAGAAGGCACCATTCTGTTTGCAGCAGGGGTTAAAATAGCCCACCTGTGCTCGTCAGCACATGCACGTGTGCGCAGCTGCGACAATCTTCTTCCCTGACAAGAATTGTGTTTGTGACTTTTCATCTTAAGAACATTCCTTTCATTTACTAATTGGTCAGCTTGATGTTTGTTTTGAAATGCAGTGAGGAGAAAATTCAAGGGAGCAAGATGACAATTTTTGAATGAAACTCATTTCTAACAGTGTATGCAGTTTTCAATCAGGAAAGTCCATACATGTGACAATCCAATGGTAAAAGCAAAGGGTAATTTGAAGTACTTTCAGACAACCTTCAGCCAGAGGTCCCCTTTAGGTGGGATGGAATATCTAAGGGGGGCCTCTGGCTGACTTCTAACCACCCCAGACTCCAGAGGAAGGATATCCAGACCAGGCTGTATTTCATCCCACCCTAAAGGGGACCTCTGGCTGACTACAACATATTTATACACTGCGCATTTAAAATGCGCATCTGGCGAGTGTGCATTTTTACCATACTCCACACGTCTCCGGAATATCTGTTTATATGCCACTGGGATAACAAGATTTTTTAGCTCATATCCGAATCACTTACACTTATTGGGACTGTTTTTATTTATTATATATCTGGACATTATTAATTAATATTTATTCATTGATTTGCATATCAATTAATTCCTAAGGTGGTTATTTACTAAGCACTTTATCTGGATATTAAGCATTTTGTTTTGTTATTACTAAGCACTTTATTTGGATAATATCCAGTTACTTATCCAGTCTTATTATTAGCGCTGCACTTTCTACAATTGTACTAAATCACATATATATATTTGTGACTGCGCAGCCCTGCCGCCCTGTAGCATTACTTCTGCTATAAGTCGGCTGGAAAGTGGTTCAATTTCATTTATTTTGTTTTTACACTGTACCTTTTATTTATTTATTTTTTTATCACCTATATTGCTATCACAAAGGATGAACAACAGCCCTTGTAATAGCATGGACCATGACAGGTCCTCTTTATGGAGACATCTGGGGTCTCTGAGACCCCAGATCTCTCCTCTGGCCTCCAAAGCAGCAGACAAAAAACTGAGATTGGTTTGATCTGCTGCTACACAAGCTAGGAATGGCTTGCAAACAAAAAAACTGAAATCTTGTTCGTCCCACTGTGTGACGTCAGAAACCAGCCGGTTTCTGACATCATACAGTGGGAGGAGTAAGATCAGTTCCTCTGTGTTCAGGGAAGCCGATGCTGCCAGTGGCATCCTTAAGGGGCTCCCTGATTGGTCAGAAGAGCCAGGTAAAGGCGGCATCTGCAGCGGCGGGAGTGGGACCAGCTTCCGTCACAGGTAACAGTAATCCAGCAGCTTCTTAGGATTGCTTTTACAGGGAAGGGGATTGCTGGCAGAAGAAAATTAAATCGCCATCATTTTTGGAGCTGCAGCAATGAGCAGGTGCTGGCCTGAAAGACTCCTGGAAAAGACGTTACCGTACGTGTAACTTGATTTTTTTCTGCTCTGCCTATATGAAGTCTACGAGTCTTTTAGTTGAATCCCTTGGTCAAAAATGGCACTGCCCAGAGACAATAGATTCTTTCTCCAGTTTTGACATTTTTAACCAAAAGATGACAAGCCTGCCCACCACGACAAGGTAGACTCTTTTAGGGCAGGACCTACACTGAACTACACTACGCTAACCTACTCCATGCTAGTCATCGTATTTTTAGTGTTAGATGCCTGTTTGTAAAAAGCCTCATCCTACAACCTGCCTTCTTCCTTTCCAGACAAGTCTTATACACCTTGACCCCATATCTGGCACGCTTGCTGGGGAGAAATTGTTTGAATGCATTGCACAACAACAATTGCATTGTTTAGCCCATTGCACAGTAAGTCCATGAACTTTACAAGCTATATAACCACGGTAACCTACAGAAAAAAATCTATATCTGCTCATATAGGAAAAACCAGAGTTATGCAGGCCATAGATGGGGAGAAAAAGGGCCGTTTTTTCGTCCGAAAATAAAAACGGCCGATTATCTTATCGTTAGTGGACGATTTTGTCGGCCGTTTTTCGTGTATTTTGGACTTTCAGATTATCGGTGATGTTGGAAAATTTTGCGGAAAACGCCCGACTTTATCCTCATTGATGGTCAAAAACGAACGATCGTTTTCCGAAAATTTTATGCGCATGTGCAGTGACCTGGAAAGATAAGTTTGCAGCGTACGAAGTTTCGTTTCCGGTACAAGTTCTAAAATGTAAACATCACATCATTGTATGCACTAGTGTGTAAATAAGTTCTGTGTGATCTGTAATATATTTATTTAACTGTGCTGAAGTACCCCACATATTAAAATTGTTTATGTTCAATCTCACCATATATATTAACTATTATAAAAATAAAAAGTCAGATTTTTAAAGCAGAAGTGCTTTATTGAACAATTTTGCAAGTATCCAAAATAACATTATCCAAAATAAAATATTTTTTATTATTTTAGAAGCATTATGTTTATTGTTCATAAAAAACAATTTACTGTCTATTATCAATATAAAATGTGACAATATAGATAAATATGGTTTAATGGCAGAAACCTTCAATAAATAAGAATTTCAAGTTTGCTAATTGCTGACATGACTGTAATCATTTTGTAAAAATATGTACATGTAAGCATAATTCCAGTGCTGACATGAATGAAAGCAGTTGAAAAAATTAGTCAGCAAAAAGCATAATGGACATCCTTTAGCAAAACCTTTGTGCAGGCAAGACTGTAATCAGTTTTTTAGAATATCAGGTAAAAGGATATGCAATGCTCAAATCAACAAGCATAGCATAACCCCAGTGCTGACATTCATAACAGCAGTTCTAAAAATGTGTCTGAGAAAAGGATAATCAACCTGTGTGCAGGCAAGACTGTGATCAGTTTAGAATATCAGATAAAAGGATATGCAATGCTCAAATCAACAAGCATAGCATAACCCCAGTGCTGACATTCATAACAACAGTTCTAAAAATGTGTCTGAGAAAAGGATAATCAACCTGTGTGCAGGCAAGACTGTGATCAGTTTAGAATATCAGATAAAAGGATATGCAATGCTCAAATCAACAAGCATAGCATAACCCCAGTGCTGACATTCATAACAGCGGTTCTAAAAATGTGTCTGAGAAAAGGATAATCAACCTGTGTGCAGGCAAGACTGTGATCAGTTTAGAATATCAGATAAAAGGATATGCAATGCTCAAATCAACAAGCATAGCATAACCCCAGTGCTGACATTCATAACAGCAGTTCTAAAAATGTGTCTGAGAACAGGTTACAATGTGCAAAACATCCATTGACAAAACAATTGCCGACATGAATCAAGTGTAACATTCAGAGAAAAAGGGTTAGACATTTAACAGTGGAACATTTTTAAAACAATGGTAAGGGATATACAATACGCCAATCATATCAGTTTGCAGAGTGTATCCAAAACTGTATTGATCCTGCATTGCATGGTGTTCAAAGTTTCCCTGATGTCCTCAATCTGGACGTTACAAGCCATCAATTCTGCCGTCAGTTTTTGGGTGGTATAACTGTTTAGTGCTGGTGACTCTGGATTTCCTGTTAATACAAATCAGAATTATTAATGTATGTTTTCAGACAGATGAATGCATGTATAGATAACTGTATATAGATGAATACTTGCCCCAACTTGTGCTATTGACTGCATCCTCCTCAACAGGCATGAGGTTCAGTATTACTTCCTCAGAAACCTCCACAGGGTCATCCATAACATTTTTTGCCAAGTCCTTATAGACAGATTCATGTTTCTCAGATTTATCTTCATCAATATTCTTGCGTTCTCCTGTGTGAATTAATGTGAAAGTAATCAATACAGCACTGAAGTTCTATTGACTGATGACTGTAACATTATTGATCATAATAAAATATGTCACATTAAAACAGCATATTACATCAAGAAAGAGGCATAACACTTTTATCATACATATAGGGAAAACATTATACAACCTATAAAAAATATTTTTTTATTGAAGACAATACTCACTTTTTTTGAGAATTTTTCTTATTCTCTTAAACTGATCAGCTTCCCTCAACTTCAGATCAGACCATCGTTTTCTCAGTTGGTCCTTTGTGCGTTTTACCCCAAATTTTTTCCTAAGCACTTTAAGTATTTTGCCCATTATTGCATCCTTCCTTTGATTGGTGTTGTTGTAAACTTGCAGCTTGCAGTCATAATCTTTTCTGAGCAGGATTCTAACCATCTCCACCATTTCCTCAAAAGACATGTTGGTTGCCTTTCTTTTTGTATCTTTCCCAGTTTGTAGAAGCTGCTGCTGTGATCCTTCTTGCTCACTAGGTTTGTTGACCTCCTTCTGCTCCGCCATCTTGTTCCCAGCAAAAGAGGGAGGAGGAAGGGGCGGTGTTTATAGTGTGAAAGAGCGCCAAAAAACACGAACGTTCGGACGTTCGCGGACAGAACGTTCATTCGACCGCGCGATCGTATCTACTGAGGAGGGCTGCTAGTGTCTGCGGAGGGCTGCTGGTCGGAACGATATATCGTGCATAGTTCGACAAGAAAACGAATTTTCCGTGTCAAAACGACATCAAGTCATCTTTACCAGTAGGTACCTTGCAGAATTCGATACATGTTTATAGTTATGCAACATGTTGCAAGGCTTTCCTGTCTCATGTGCTGGGTGCTGTGTACAATTTAACCCATTGTGACAGCATAAGCATATTGTATTATTATCATTATTCATTATAATATATATTTGGGCCTCATTGTAAACCTTTTTTTTTTTTCTTCTTTCAGCTATGGCACAGAAATTCACATCTGTGGCGTTTTTGCCAGAGTTTATTGACATGTACAGGGAGATGCCCTGTATGTGGAAAGTGAAATCTAAAGACTATTCCAATCGTTTGATGCGTGAGGAGGCCATGACAAAACTCATAGACTTGTGCAAAACTGTGTGCGTACATGCAGATGAGACCTATGTAAAGAACAAGATTTCAAATCTGCGTACTGCATTTAAAAAGGAGTTAAATAAAATTGAAAACTCCAAAAAATCTGGTGCTGGCACAGATGAGGTGTATGTGCCACGGCTGTGGTATTTTAACAGCCTCATGTTCCTGCATGACTCAGATGTGCCAAGGGAGTCTCAATGTACTTTGCTGCCTGGTCCCTCTGATGAACCATCCTTTACACCTCTGCCTGAATTCGAGGTACCAGAGACACAGGTAATTGAAGTCAAACATATACTTTACAATATATGATCATATGTAACCTCAGAATGTACAATTAAATCAATGAACACAAATTTTGCAATATATATTTATTATTTAAATGCACACATGCACCTTTTTTTGCACAACTAAAGTCAACTTTAATATATACATTAGACAAACTTTAATATATACTTCAGACAACATTATCCTGCCAAGATACTGCACCATGGCCCACAAAATATTGCATATAATTGACACGATTTTCACGCGCTGTCGCAGTTGACAAAACTGGACGCGCAGGAGCCAAATTTTCAAGGCCTCCATTATCGCTCCTCCATTCTCCTGGCAGAATTTCACCGCTTAACGGATCTTCTCTGTCCACTGATAGTGGTGACATATAAGCTGTGTTGGTCGACCTGAGAAAATTGTGGATTAGGCAGCAGCTCTCCACAATCACATCAATTGTGTCAACGCTCACATTGATGGGAGTGTGGAAAATCCTGAAGCGACTTGCCAGGATGCCAAAGGCATTTTCCACCACGCGTCGTGCCCTTGACAGCCTGTAATTGAACACTTTTTGATTGTGATTCATATTTCGCCATGGAAATGGCTTTAAAATATGTTCACTCAAAGGAAAAGCATCATCCGCTACAAAAACAAAATTAAGTCCTTCAACTGTATGCTCGGATGTTGGAAGATGTAGAAGTCCACCCTTCATTCTTCTGTGGAATTCAGTATTCTCCATCACTCCTCCATCGGAATTACGGCCATTTTTTCCAATATCCAGATATATAAACTCATATTTGGCGTTCACAATGGCCAATAGTATGATACTGTAGAAGCCTTTATAATTAAAGTAGTAGGACCCGGAGTGAGCCGGCAGTGTAATGCGCACATGTTTGCCATCTATGGCACCACCACAGTTAGGAAAGTTCCACAGGTCTTGGAAGTCTTTGGAAATCTGCATCCAGTCTTGAGGGCACATTGGAAACTGAAACAGATAAAAAGGTTTTTATTGCCTGTTTTTGTAACATTTAACATGTGTTCTACATTTCTGTTTGTTATAGGAAAGTGAGGCAACACCAGATAAAAATACAAGATCACTGCACGTGAACAAAGGAAAAAAAAAAAAAAACCCAGAGTCGGAAACAACATTATTTTTAAGGCAAGCATCTGCTGCCCTGGCTGAAAAAGAGGATGAATGCGACGCATTTGCAAAACACATTGCCCACAAGCTGAGAAACATGAGCCTGCAACAACGGGATATAATAGACCCACTGATGTACCAGCTATTGACTATTGGCCAAAGGGGACAGGGTACCTATGACACCCGAATTGTTGGATTCACTAGATATCCACCTCCACAGGGCACAGCACAACCACATAACATGCCTCCAAACACACCAGCCAGAGAGCCTCTTAATTTGGCTGTCTCCCCAATTAATCCACAGTGGCCACAACAATCCCACAGTACTTGGGATGTGAACTACCTCAACCTGTGAGATAGTGCAAAAAAAGTGTTCACATTAAAAATCTTAAAATGTTTTTTTGGATCTGTGTTTAGTTCAATAAACTTGTTAAAAGTTATATAATATAAGACTGGAATCTTATTTTTTCAGAATCGTTTCTCATTGTGGTTTTCCTCTTTATTGTGTGGGGGGGGTGGGGGAAGTAAGAAGAATTTATTAAATTTTTTTGCTTTTGTTCTAAATGTTTGATAATTTCACTATGACCAAAGTAGAACAATATTACCATGGTAACATTGTACTACTTTGGTGAAGTGATAATAACTTATTTAACTATTTGCAAAGTATTACTTTGCTATTAACAAGCATTTACAGTAGGGGTCCTCAAACTACAGCACGCGGGCCACATGCGGCCCGCAGAGCAGATTCATCAGGCCCGCCGGCAGGGGACATTAAGTACAGGGGCGGGCAGGGGGCTGCTGTCTCTTATCTGGCTCCGGTCCCAGTACCACGATGATCCAGTCCGGGATGCGCAGCTCCTTCTCTCCGGCCGCTCCCTCACTCGATGTCCGCGCTGCCGCTCGGCTCCGCCACCTCGCCGGTGATTGGGCGCAAGTGCTGTAGCTTAGGAAAAGCACACAGGCAGCCAATCACCGGCGAGGAGGCGGAGCCGAGCGGCCCCACGAAAATCAAGGGAGGGAGAGGCCGAAGTGCAGGAAGGAGGACAGCTGACCGCCCGGTAAGTGCCGTGCAGATGGTGCTGCTACAATCAGGTATGATGGCTGCAGCAGCACCATGCTGGAACAGGGGTCGGCTAGTTAAGTGTCATTGCTGTCAGTGGGAGGAATAGTGCTCCATCATTGGTGTCACTGATACTAATGATGGGGCACTATTCCTCCCACTGACACCAACGATGGGACACTATGCCTCCCACTGACACCAATGATGGGACACTATGCCTCCCACTGACACCAATGATGGGACACTATGCCTCCCACTGACACCAATGATGGGACACTATGCCTCCCACTGACACCAATGATGGGACACTATGCCTCCCACTGACACCAATAATGGGGCAGTATTTTGCTCCATAAGACACACTTGGGGGAAATGTCTGTGCGTCTTATAGAGTGGCCGGACCAGTATTCCCATTGCCGTTGTATGTCCACAGTCTCTGAACAAATGCGGACACAGTACAGGAGAGGACCATATTTTTTTTTTTTAAAAAACTATAGTCCAGCCCTCCAATGGTCTGAGGGACAGTGAACTGGCCCCCTGTTTAAAATAGTTTGAGGACCCCTGATTTACAGGTAAGACATCAATTCATTCAGGTTTTCTTTACTTAGCAGTGATTTGGACACGGCTAATCACATGACACAGCTGGCCTGTGCTTGCGATCGCTGTGACCATTGACAGCTAGGCACACTAGTACACAATGTATGGCATGAATGAAGCCATCCATTGTATACAACTGTCATGTGACCTGCTGTGACTGGTCACAGCAGGTCACATGGTACCGGCAACAGGGCCGGTACTCCGATCTCTCATGGGCCGTGACTGAGGTTAACATGTGGGTTGATGAAATGGTTAACTGTGTACTGTTTCACATTACATGCTGTCAGTGATTTGCACTGTATGCACATTGCTTTTTATGAGTAAGATAAGCAGAGTCATATAAACCAGTGTGCAGGAGCAGAAAGGGGAGAGAACTGTTAGATTTACAAAGACAAAACAATATAACAAAATAATATAATATTTCAGTTAAATATATATATATATATATATATATACACACATATGTACTAACTACCTTCATATAGTCAGCTTTCAGCACACGGGATATTGCTGCACACGTTTCTGGGATTATCCGACCTAAGGACTGTGCGGATATACCCGTTGAAAACTTGAGGTCTTCATAGGATCTTCCTGTTGCTAGGTAACGTAGGGTTGCAATGAGTCTCTCCTCTGCGCTGATGGATTTGCGCATGCAAGAGTCTTTTTTCTTAATGTGGGGTCCAACCATGGATAGCAGGAGCTCAAAAGACTGCTGTGACATTCGCAAATAGTTTTTAAAGTCATCAGGATTGTGTACTTTTAAATTGGAAAGCAGGTTCATGTGTGAAAACATGGCACGTTGAAGAAGCCATTGTTTGGACCATACTCTGCTCTTCCTTGCTTTCTTACTTTTGTTTTTCTTCTCCACTGCTAACAGGCCAACCATTATTAAGGCCAGTTTTTGTTTGGTGATATTTCGTGGCATTTTCGTCCAAGAAACAACGATACCTCGTTCGTACGACACGATTATTATTTCCCCTTTCGTCAGGTTCCGGTGAGAAGGATCACAAAGGTCACAAAATGACATCATTTCCTGTTATAGGTTACTCGTTAATCAGCCGATTTTCGTAATAATTGGTGGTCAGGTAAGTTTTTTAGACCGACCGATAGTTCGTTAATCGCCCGAAAATCTGCCGTTTTTCTCCCCATCTATGGCCTGCATTAGGCTTACCGGTAACTCTTTTTCTTCGAGTCTTCCAGAACAGTCCCTTGAGACGTAGAGCTCCTCCCTCCAGGTCAGGAAACACGCCATCCCCCACGCCTTTAAAGGCGAGCCTCCAGGCCTCCATCCTCAGTTTTTATTCGAGAACTAGCGGAAGACACAAATATATATACATATAGATAACCCCATATACAACCCTTGTACATTTGAAGGGTGGGAAATTGCAACTGTCCTGGAAGACTCGAAGAAAAGGAGTTACCGGTAAGCCTAACTCTGGTTTTCTCCTTACGTCTTCCAGGACAGCCCCTTGAGACGATAATAAAGAACTTACCCCTTAGGGCGGGCCCACTGCCTGCAGGACCCTGCGTCCCAATGCCTGCTCCCTATTTGACAGGAGATTTATCCCCTATTTCAGGGCCTCGGACGCTACTGTCTTGGACACTGGTGCTGAACTGGTTTCCTGTCTCAGACATTGGTTTTGGTACCAAGCTCTCCTCCTCTCTAGTACAGATTATCCAGAGAAACATCTAAGCTTTAGAGCACCTCTAGAGGCTACAGGTGAAAGCTTGACTTTCACCTTCAGGAAATCCCAACAAGTAGCCCAAAGAGGACTCAGTCAGTGCTCCACTAGGGCCTACAGTGTAACTGCTGTCACATTTATAAAATGGCACCTTTCTGAGCAATACAGACATGGGAAGATCAAGGAAGAACCCTCTGCACACTGCAATATATCCTTTACAGCAAACTTTGTCATAAACATAGAGATTTGTAGTTCACATATATTGCAATACATGTTTAGGCTGGCCAACTGCGTCAAAGTAAACCTTTCTGGCCAGTCCTACTCTACCAAAAGCAAATGCTACTGTGGACACAATGCCAACATGGGGCAAAAAGACACAAAGTGGGGGGAGAGCTGCTAGGTTTAAACCTGGCTACTGACCTTCAAAGCTGTAGAGGATGTGAGAAGCATGCTTTACTAGGGCATCCCGCGCTTTTTGGCTGCAGCTCATGGCCGGTCAGTTTGCCATTAATCTGGACCAGATACTAGGCTCGTACCCCATATTCAGGGCTTGCACTCCTCTGTCTCTGCGGAGCCTCCGACATTAGAGTGGAGTTTATCCCCTGTTTCAGGGCCTCTCACACTTGTGTCTTTTGGAGCCTCCAACATTAGCGTGGAGTTCATCCCCTATTTCAGGGCCTCGGACGCTGCTGTCTTGGACACTGGTGCTGAGCTGGTTTCCTGTCTCAGACATTGGCTTTGGTACCAAGCTCTCTTCCTCTCTAGAACAGATTATCCAGAGAAACATTTAAGCTTTAGAGCACCTCTAGAGGCTACAGGTGAAAGCTTGACTTTCACAATCAGGAAATCCCAACAAGTAGCCCAAAGAGGACTCTGTCAGTGCTCCACTTGGGCCTACAGTGCAACCGTTGTCACATTTGTAAAATGGCACCTTTGTGCGCCACACAGACATGGGAAGATCTAGGAAGAACCCTTTACACACTGCTATATATCCTTTCCAGGAAACTTTGCCATAAACATAGAGATTTGTAGTTCACATATATTGCAATACATGTTTAGGCTGGCCAACAGCCTCAAAGTAAACATTTCTGGCCAGTCCTACTCTACCAAAAGCAAATGCTACTGTGGACACAATGCCAACATGGGGCAAAAAGACACAAAGTGGGGGGAGAGCTGCTAGGTTTAAACCTGGCTACTGACCTTCAAAGCTGTAGAGGATGTAAGAAGCATGCTGCACTAGGGCCTGCAGTGCAACCGTTGTCACATTTGTAAAATGGAACCTTTGTGCGCCACACAGACACAGGAATATCCAAGAAGAACCCTCTGTGTTCAAGGAGAGCCCCTTGAGACATAGAGCTCATCCCATCGGGTCGGGGAACACGCCATTCCCCACGCCTTAAAAGGCGGACCTCCAGGCCTCCGTCCCCAGTTTTTATTCGAGAACTAGCGGAAGACACTGAAAGACACAAATATATATACATATAGATAACTCCATATACAACACTTGTACATCTGAAGGGTGGGAAATTGCGGCTGTCCTGGAAGACTCAAAAAAAAGGAGTTACCGGTAAGCCTAACTCTGGTTTTCTCCTTTACGTCTTCCAGGACAGCCCCTTGAGACGATAATAAGGAACTTACCCCTTAGGGCGGGCCCACTGCCTGGAGGACCCTGCGTCCGAATGCCTGCTCCCTATTTGACAGGAGATCTAGGCGGTAATGCATGACGAAGGTAGAGAACTTTGACCAGGTAGCTGCCTTACAGATCTCCTCCGGCGATGCCCCGGCCCTCTCTGCCCAAGAAGCTGCTAAGGAACTCGTCAAGTGGGCTTAAAGAAAGGGGGGGGAATACCTAAAACTTTGTAAGACTCCCCGATAGCTAATCTAATCCATCTACCTATAGTGGATTTGGACGCTGCGGAACCCTTCTTTTGACCAGGAAACAAAACAAAAAGGGAATCTGACTTTCTAAATTCCCTGGCTCTATCAAGATAAATCATAAGACTCCTCCTTACATCTAGCAAACTTAGCCTTTCTTCTTCCTTACCTTCAGGAGAAGTGTAAAAGGTCGGCAGGACTATATCCTGAGACCTGTGAAAGGAGGAGGATACTTGAGGGATAAAACCTGGATCCGTCTTGAGGACAAGCCTGTCTTCAAAAACGGTCAGGTAAGGCTCCCTAATAGAAAGAGCTTGTAATTCACTCACCCCTAACAGGCACAGGTTGATTTACACATAAGAGGGATATGGGGAGCTGAGACAGGGGTCTCCCCACCTCTCCTAAGTGAGCTGGGTTCCATGGCCCCCCCCACCCTAAGTGGCTCCCGTCACAAACCCCAAAACACATGATATATTTTTCTAAAGAAGATGCCCTAGAGCAGAGCTGTCAAACTGGCAGCCCTCCAGCCGTTGCCAAACCACCATTCCCATGAGGCATTGCAAAACTGAGGGTTACAAGCATGACTCCAAAAGGTACAGGCATGATGGGACTTGAAAGTTTGACAACAGCTGGGGGGCCGCCAGTTTGACACCCCTGCTCTAGAAAATTAATTGACGGTTGTTCCAAATTTTTATGTCACACGGTATTTGCGCAGCAGTTTTCAAATGCAATTTTTTGGGGAAAAAAAATATATATTTTTGTTAATTTTAATGCAAAAACAATACATAACCCAATTTTTTGGGGCAAAATATAAAAGATGATGTTACGCCAAGCAAATAGATACCAAACATGTCACGCTTTAAAATTTTTCATGCCTGTGCGACAAAGATGAAAATTTTACTGTCCATAGGCTAGAATTAGTGCCTGACGTTCGCAGTGATACCTCACGT
Organism: Staurois parvus; assembly: GCF_062004578.1. Taxonomy (NCBI): domain Eukaryota; kingdom Metazoa; phylum Chordata; class Amphibia; order Anura; family Ranidae; genus Staurois; species Staurois parvus. Next base: position 15,123,250 of record NW_028317807.1, on the reverse strand, counting down.
GTGGGACGATCACTGCCTGAGTGCGTGACTGATGAGTGCATTTGCGCGTGACTGATGAGTGCATTTGCCTTTGCGCACAAGCACAAGGGAATGAGAGCACTTGAATGTTTTTTTTTTTTATTAATTTTTATTTTTACACTGTCACTTTAATTTCTTTTTATCAATTTTATTGCTGTCACAAGAAATGTAAATATCCCTTGTGACAACAAAAGGCATGTGACAGGTGCTCTTTATGGAGGGTTCTGAGGTCAATAAGACCCCAAATCCCTCTTCTGCCCTTAAAAGTATTTGATCACATGCTTTTCATTTTTAAAAATGGTGCCGTTTACATCCAGATAAATAGGAAGTGATGTAAGGTCATCGTTTCCAGTTCACTATATCACAGAGCCGAACGGAGCGGTTCCCCTCCTTGTTCGGCTCTGTGATCAGCCGGCAGAAGCGCGGACTGGTTGATCGGGTGTCTCGGTGGGGGGTGTCCCCTCCAGCTGCTTGGTTTTAGACCGTCGGCTCTAAAAAACGGTACCAGGATGATGCCTGCATGAAGCTACATTTATCATCCCAGTACAACCACTTAACACCAAATGGCATACATGTACGTGATTTGACATCAAGCGGTTGAAGGCAAGTATACCTGGAGGGAGCCCCTTCCTCCCAACAGAAGTCCAGCAGGAGCACAATGGCACCTGAAGGCCTACAATGTGTCTCCACAGCAAATCCAGTGAACAAGCTATAAAAAAAAATGACAACAATCCCAATTTATAACTAGCTATTGAAGGTGCACATGGAGGGTATGGCACAGTTCAAACAGAAAATTTCCCAGCACACTTACCAGCTAGCTTGAAAAAGAAAAATGACTCAACCTAATAATTTACATTAAAAACAGAGATTTTAGTTGCAGACATTTGCAAATGTATGTGGAAGCTGCACTGCCTCACCAAGGCTCCTCTGTAAAGTGCAGTCCAACTCATAAATGTGAGAGTCTTCCTGTTGGAGCATTCACAACAGAAATAAAAATGGAACCAAAAGGAGCGATATACTCATGTTTCCGCCAACAATCCTGTCCTGAATCTTCTCCATCTTCATTGGCTGGCACAAGATGACATCACTTCTGCGCATGCACAGGAGCGAGTCATTCTGACACACAGGGACTGGCCCGGAGCCATAGGCTGAGCTGTGCATGTGCAGATCAGGTTACAGAGCTGGAGAGGACATCGAGCAGGCAGGTAGGGGCATTTAACTGCTTGCCATCCAGCCACTGTGGAAAAAAAGCCACAAGGTGGCACCGCTGGGCAAAATCACGTTTAAAATGTGATATTGCAAAACAAGTAGGGGGTGCGCACGAGGCACGCAACCGCCCTACCCGTGCTGCAATAAAACGGCCAGCGGTTTGTCGCTTGTCTGGCCAACTTTGACCACCCACCTCTCTCTAACAACAGTGGCTGTTGTGTAAAGAACCAGGTTGACCACGCCCATGGGAAAACCACACTTTAGGCGAACAGATCCTGCTGTCTATCCTCCGTAAAGGGGTACACCTTCTTCCCCGTTTTACAGTCGAGCGTGCACACGCAGACGGGACAGCAGTAAAGAGCTTTGTAGTATTTTGAGGGGGCGTTTACTAAAAAGGGACACACACAATCTGGAGCCACTGAGTATGGCAACCACTCAGCTCCTTGTGTCCATTTCAAATCTTCACTCAACAAGCTGAAGTGAGAAGCTGATTGCTTACGATGCACAACTACTCCGGATCCTGTCTGCACCCATTTTAAGTAAATTCCCCTCAAGGTAGCCCAAAGGAGGACTGTCTACAAGCTCTCTTTAGCCCATTGCACAGTAAGTCCATGAACTTTACAAGCTATATAACCACGGTTACCTACGGAAAGAATCTATATCTGCTCATATAGGAAAAGAATTGTAACGTACCTGGTGGTGGAGCCTGATGTGGAGAGAGGGCACCCTCTTTCCTCTCCCGTTCGGGACCCCTGATAAGGTAGACAGGAAGTAACGAGCTGAGAGAGGCACGAGTGGCTGACGGGTCTGCGGTGACAGCTGGCAGGTGGAGACCTGGAATACCAGGATGCGGGTAGCAGGATGCAGGTGAGCAGGTGCAGCAGAGACGTGTAGCTGAGATGTGGATGACCGTGTCAGCTGGTAGCCAAGGATAGTCACAGGCAGAGTAGAATAGTCAGGCAGGCCGAGTCAGGGTCAATCGGACGGATCAGGTACAGAGAAGCAAGAAAGAGGATAGTCAAGGGAGAGCCGGGTCAGTGCAGGTGGAGTTCAATTGTTTGTCAGGAATCAAGCAAGGAGGTCACAGGAGTCAGGATACAGGAAACAGAAAGTAGTAGATCAGAAGGCACCATTCTGTTTGCAGCAGGGGTTAAAATAGCCCACCTGTGCTCGTCAGCACATGCACGTGTGCGCAGCTGCGACAATCTTCTTCCCTGACAAGAATTGTGTTTGTGACTTTTCATCTTAAGAACATTCCTTTCATTTACTAATTGGTCAGCTTGATGTTTGTTTTGAAATGCAGTGAGGAGAAAATTCAAGGGAGCAAGATGACAATTTTTGAATGAAACTCATTTCTAACAGTGTATGCAGTTTTCAATCAGGAAAGTCCATACATTTGACAATCCAATGGTAAAAGCAAAGGGTAATTTGAAGTACTTTCAGACAACCTTCAGCCAGAGGTCCCCTTTAGGTGGGATGGAATATCTAAGGGGGGCCTCTGGCTGACTTCTAACCACCCCAGACTCCAGAGGAGGGATATCCAGACCAGGCTGTATTTCATCCCACCCTAAAGGGGACCTCTGGCTGACTACAACATATTTATACACTGCGCATTTAAAATGCGCATCTGGCGAGTGTGCATTTTTACCATACTCCACACGTCTCCGGGATATCTGTTTATATGCCACTGGGATAACAAGATTTTTTAGTTCATATCCGAATCACTTACACTTATTGGGTCTGTTTTTATTTATTATATATCTGGACATTATTAATTAATATTTATTCATTGATTTGCATATCAATTAATTCCTAAGGTGGTTATTTACTAAGCACTTTATCTGGATATTAAGCATTTTGTTTTGTTATTACTAAGCACTTTATTTGGATAATATCCAGTTACTTATCCAGTCTTATTATTAGCGCTGCACTTTCTACAATTATACTAAATCACATATATATATACGTGACTGCGCAGCCCTGCCGCCCTGTAGCATTACTTCTGCTATAAGTCGGCTGGAAAGTGGTTCAATTTCATTTATTTTGTTTTTACACTGTACCTTTTATTTATTTATTTTTTTATCACCTATATTGCTATCACAAAGGATGAACAACAGCCCTTGTAATAGCATGGACCATGACAGGTCCTCTTTATGGAGACATCTGGGGTCTCTGAGACCCCAGATCTCTCCTCTGGCCTCCAAAGCAGCAGACAAAAAACTGAGATTGGTTTGATCTGCTGCTACACAAGCTAGGAATGGCTTGCAAACAAAAAAACTGAAATCTTGTTCGTCCCACTGTGTGACGTCAGAAACCAGCCGGTTTCTGACATCATACAGTGGGAGGAGTAAGATCAGTTCCTCTGTGTTCAGGGAAGCCGATGCTGCCAGTGGCATCCTTAAGGGGCTCCCTGATTGGTCAGAAGAGCCAGGTAAAGGCGGCATCTGCAGCGGCGGGAGTGGGACCAGCTTCCGTCACAGGTAACAGTAATCCAGCAGCTTCTTAGGATTGCTTTTACAGGGAAGGGGATTGCTGGCAGAAGAAAATGATATCGCCATCATTTTTGGAGCTGCAGCAATGAGCAGGTGCTGGCCTGAAAGACTCCTGGAAAAGACGTTACCGTACGTGTAACTTGATTTTTTTCTGCTCTGCCTATATGAAATCTACGAGTCTTTTAGTTGAATCCCTTGGTCAAAAATGGCACTGCCCAGAGACAATAGATTCTTTCTCCAGTTTTGACATTTTTAACCAAAAGATGACAAGCCTGCCCACCACGACAAGGTAGACTCTTTTAGGGCAGGACCTACACTGAACTACACTACGCTAACCTACTCCATGCTAGTCATCGTATTTTTAGTGTTAGATGCCTGTTTGTAAAAAGCCTCATCCTACAACCTGCCTTCTTCCTTTCCAGACAAGTCTTATACACCTTGACCCCATATCTGGCACGCTTGCTGGGGAGAAATTGTTTGAATGCATTGCACAACAACAATTGCATTGTTTAGCCCATTGCACAGTAAGTCCATGAACTTTACAAGCTATATAACCACGGTAACCTACAGAAAAAAATCTATATCTGCTCATATAGGAAAAACCAGAGTTAGGCTTACCGGTAACTCTTTTTCTTCGAGTCTTCCAGAACAGTCCCTTGAGACGTAGAGCTCCTCCCTCCAGGTCAGGAAACACGCCATCCCCCACGCCTTTAAAGGCGAGCCTCCAGGCATCCATCCTCAGTTTTTTTTCGAGAACTAGCGGAAGACACAAATATATATACATATAGATAACCCCATATACAACACTTGTACATTTGAAGGGTGGGAAATTTCAGCTGTTCTGGAAGACTCGAAGAAAAGGAGTTACCGGTAAGCCTAACTCTGGTTTTCTCCTTACGTCTTCCAGGACAGCCCCTTGAGACGATAATAAAGAACTTACCCCTTAGGGCGGGCCCACTGCCTGCAGGACCCTGCGTCCCAATGCCTGCTCCCTATTTGACAGGAGATTTATCCCCTATTTCAGGGCCTCGGACGCTACTGTCTTGGACACTGGTGCTGAGCTGGTTTCCTGTCTCAGACATTGGTTTTGGTACCAAGCTCTCCTCCTCTCTAGTACAGATTATCCAGAGAAACATCTAAGCTTTAGAGCACCTCTAGAGGCTACAGGTGAAAGCTTGACTTTCACCTTCAGGAAATCCCAACAAGTAGCCCAAAGAGGACTCAGTCAGTGCTCCACTAGGGCCTACAGTGTAACTGCTGTCACATTTATAAAATGGCACCTTTATGAGCAATACAGACATGGGAAGATCAAGGAAGAACCCTCTGCACACTGCAATATATCCTTTCCAGCAAACTTTGTCATAAACATAGAGATTTGTAGTTCACATATATTGCAATACATGTTTAGGCTGGCCAACTGCGTCAAAGTAAACCTTTCTGGCCAGTCCTACTCTACCAAAAGCAAATGCTACTGTGGACACAATGCCAACATGGGGCAAAAAGACACAAAGTGGGGGGAGAGCTGCTAGGTTTAAACCTGGCTACTGACCTTCAAAGCTGTAGAGGATGTGAGAAGCATGCTTCACTAGGGCATCCCGCGCTTTTTGGCTGCAGCTCATGGCCGGTCAGTTTGCCATTAATCTGGACCAGATACTAGGCTCGTACCCCATATTCAGGGCTTGCACTCCTCTGTCTCTGCGGAGCCTCCGACATTAGAGTGGAGTTTATCCCCTGTTTCAGGGCCTCTCACACTTGTGTCTTTTGGAGCCTCCAACATTAGCGTTGAGTTCATCCCCTATTTCAGGGCCTCGGACGCTGCTGTCTTGGACACTGGTGCTGAGCTGTTTTCCTGTCTCAGACATTGGCTTTGGTACCAAGCTCTCTTCCTCTCTAGAACAGATTATCCAGAGAAACATCTAAGCTTTAGAGCACCTCTAGAGGCTACAGGTGAAAGCTTGACTTTCACAATCAGGAAATCCCAACAAGTAGCCCAAAGAGGACTCTGTCAGTGCTCCACTTGGGCCTACAGTGCAACCGTTGTCACATTTGTAAAATGGCACCTTTGTGTGCCACACAGACATGGGAAGATCTAGGAAGAACCCTTTACACACTGCTATATATCCTTTCCAGGAAACTTTGCCATAAACATAGAGATTTGTAGTTCACATATATTGCAATACATGTTTAGGCTGGCCAACAGGCTCAAAGTAAACATTTCTGGCCAGTCCTACTCTACCAAAAGCAAATGCTACTGTGGACACAATGCCAACATGGGGCAAAAAGACACAAAGTGGGGGGAGAGCTGCTAGGTTTAAACCTGGCTACTGACCTTCAAAGCTGTAGAGGATGTAAGAAGCATGCTGCACTAGGGCCTGCAGTGCAACCGTTGTCACATTTGTAAAATGGAACCTTTGTGCGCCACACAGACACAGGAAGATCCAAGAAGAACCCTCTGTGTTCAAGGACAGCCCCTTGAGACATAGAGCTCATCCCATCGGGTCGGGGAACACGCCATTCCCCACGCCTTAAAAGGCGGACCTCCAGGCCTCCGTCCCCAATTTTTATTCGAGAACTAGCGGAAGACACTGAAAGACACAAATATATATACATATAGATAACTCCATATACAACACTTGTACATCTGAAGGGTGGGAAATTGCGGCTGTCCTGGAAGACTCAAAAAAAAGGAGTTACCGGTAAGCCTAACTCTGGTTTTCTCCTTACGTCTTCCAGGACAGCCCCTTGAGACGATAATAAGGAACTTACCCCTTAGGGCGGGCCCACTGCCTGGAGGACCCTGCGTCCGAATGCCTGCTCCCTATTTGACAGGAGATCTAGGCGGTAATGCATGACGAAGGTAGAGAACTTTGACCAGGTGGCTGCCTTACAGATCTCCTCCGGCAAAGCCCCGGCCCTCTCTGCCCAAGAAGCTGCTAAGGATCTCGTCAAGTGGGCTTAAAGAAAGGGGGGAGGAATACCTAAAACTTTGTAAGACTCCCCGATAGCTAATCTAATCCATCTACCTATAGTGGATTTAGACGCTGCGGAACCCTTCTTTTGACCAGAAAACAAAACAAAAAGGGAATCTGACTTTCTAAATTCCCTGGCTCTATCAAGATAAATCATAAGACTCCTCCTTACATCTAGCAAACTTAGCCTTTCTTCTTCCTTACCTTCAGGAGAAGTGTAAAATGTCGGCAGGACTATATCCTGAGACCTATGAAAGGAGGAGGATACTTTAGGGATAAAACCTGGATCCGTCTTGACCCCAAAACACTTGATATATTTTTCTAAAGAAGATGCCCTAGAGCAGAGCTGTCAAACTGGCAGCCCTCCAGCCGTTGCCAAACCACAAGTCCCATGAGGCATTGCAAAACTGAGGGTTACAAGCATGACTCCAAAAGGTACAGGCATGATGGGACTTGAAAGTTTGGCAACAGCTGGAGGGCCGCCAGTTTGACACCCCTGCTCTAGAAAATTAATTGACGGTTGTTGCAATTTTTTATGTCACACGGTATTTGCGCAGCAGTTTTCAAATGCAATTTTTTGGGGAAAAAAAATATATATTTTTGTTAATTTTAATGCAAAAACAATACATAACCCAATTTTTTGGGGCAAAATATAAAAGATGATGTTACGCCAAGCAAATAGATACCAAACATGTCACGCTTTAAAATTTTGCATGCCTGTGCGACAAAGATGAAAATTTTACAGTCCATAGGCTAGAATTAGTGCCTGATGTTCGCAGTGATACCTCACGTGTGGGACGATCACTGCCTGAGTGCGTGACTGATGAGTGCATTTGCGCGTGACTGATGAGTGCATTTGCCTTTGCGCACAAGCACAAGGGAATGAGAGCACTTGAATGTTTTTTTTTTTTATTAATTTTTATTTTTACACTGTCACTTTAATTTCTTTTTATCAATTTTATTGCTGTCACAAGAAATGTAAATATCCCTTGTGACAACAAAAGGCATGTGACAGGTGCTCTTTATGGAGGGTTCTGAGGTCAATAAGACCCCAAATCCCTCTTCTGCCCTTAAAAGTATTTGATCACATGCTTTTCATTTTTAAAAATGGTGCCGTTTACATCCAGATAAATAGGAAGTGATGTAAGGTCATCGTTTCCAGTTCACTATATCACAGAGCCGAACAGAGCGGTTCCCCTCCTTGTTCGGCTCTGTGATCAGCTGGCAGAAGAGCGGACTGGTTGATCGGGTGTCTCGGTGGGGGGTGTCCCCTCCAGCTGCTTGGTTTTAGACCGTCGGCTCTAAAAAATGGTATCGGGATGATGCCTGCATGAAGCTACATTTATCATCCCAGTACAACCACTTAACACCAAATGGCATACATGTGCGTGATTTGACATCAAGCGGTTGAAGGCAAGTATACCTGGAGGGAGCCCCTTCCTCCCAACAGAAGCCCAGCAGGAGCACAATGGCACCTGAAGGCCTACAATGTGTCTCCACAGCAAATCCAGTGAACAAGCTATAAAAAAAATGACAACAATCCCAATTTATAACTGGCTATTGAAGGTGCACATGGAGGGTATGGCACAGTTCAAACAGAAAATTTCCCAGCACACTTACCAGCTAGCTTGAAAAAGAAAAATGACTCAACCTAATAATTTACATTAAAAACAGAGATTTTAGTTGCAGACATTTGCAAATGTATGTGGAAGCTGCACTGCCTCACCAAGGCTCCTCTGTAAAGTGCAGTCCAACTCATAAATGTGAGAGTCTTCCTGTTGGAGCATTCACAACAGAAATAAAAATGGAACCAAAAGGAGCGATATACTCATGTTTCCGCCAACAATCCTGTCCTGAATCTTCTCCATCTTCATTGGCTGGCACAAGATGACATCACTTCTGCGCATGCACAGGAGCTAGTCATTCTGACACACAGAGACTGGCCCGGAGCCATAGGCTGAGCTGTGCATGTGCAGATCAGGTTACAGAGCTGGAGAGGACATCGAGCAGGCAGGTAGGGGCATTTAACTGCTTGCCATCCAGCCACTGTGGAAAAAAAGCCACAAGGTGGCACCGCTGGGCAAAATCACGTTTAAAATGTGATATTGCAAAACAAGTAGGGGGTGCGCACGAGGCACGCAACCGCCCTACCCGTGCTGCAATAAAACGGCCAGCGGTTTGTCGCTTGTCTGGCCAACTTTGACCACCCACCTCTCTCTAACAACAGTGGCTGTTGTGTAAAGAACCAGGTTGACCACGCCCATGGGAAAACCACACTTTAGGCGAACAGGTCCTGCTGTCTATCCTCCGTAAAGGGGTACACCTTCTTCCCCGTTTTACAGTCGAGCGTGCACAGCAGTAAAGAGCTTTGTAGTATTTTGAGGGGGCGTTTACTAAAAAGGGACACACACAATCTGGAGCCACTGAGTATGGCAACCACTCAGCTCCTTGTGTCCATTTCAAACCTTCACTCAACAAGCTGAAGTGAGAAGCTGATTGCTTACGATGCACAACTACTCCGGATCCTGTCTGCACCCATTTTAAGTAAATTCCCCTCAAGGTAGCCCAAAGGAGGACTGTCTACAAGCTCTCTTTAGCCCATTGCACAGTAAGTCCATGAACTTTACAAGCTATATAACCACGGTAACCTACGGAAAGAATCTATATCTGCTCATATAGGAAAAGAATTGTAACGTACCTGGTGGTGGAGCCTGATGTGGAGAGAGGGCACCCTCTTTCCTCTCCCGTTCGGGACCCCTGATAAGGTAGACAGGAAGTAACGAGCTGAGAGAGGCACGAGTGGCTGACGGGTCTGCGGTGACAGCTGGCAGGTGGAGACCTGGAATACCAGGATGCGGGTAGCAGGATGCAGGTGAGCAGGTGCAGCAGAGACGTGTAGCTGAGATGTGGATGACCGTGTCAGCTGGTAGCCAAGGATAGTCACAGGCAGAGTAGAATAGTCAGGCAGGCCGAATCAGGGTCAATCGGACGGATCAGGTACAGAGAAGCAAGAAAGAGGATAGTCAAGGGAGAGCCGGGTCAGTGCAGGTGGAGTTCAATTGTTTGTCAGGAATCAAGCAAGGAGGTCACAGGAGTCAGGATACAGGAAACAGAAAGTAGTAGATCAGAAGGCACCATTCTGTTTGCAGCAGGGGTTAAAATAGCCCACCTGTGCTCGTCAGCACATGCACGTGTGCGCAGCTGCGACAATCTTCTCCCCTGACAAGAATTGTGTTTGTGACTTTTCATCTTAAGAACATTCCTTTCATTTACTAATTGGTCAGCTTGATGTTTGTTTTGAAATGCAGTGAGGAGAAAATTCAAGGGAGCAAGATGACAATTTTTGAATGAAACTCATTTCTAACAGTGTATGCAGTTTTCAATCAGGAAAGTCCATACATGTGACAATCCAATGGTAAAAGCAAAGGGTAATTTGAAGTACTTTCAGACAACCTTCAGCCAGAGGTCCCCTTTAGGTGGGATGGAATATCTAAGGCTGACTTCTAACCACCCCAGACTCCAGAGGAGGGATATCCAGACCAGGCTGTATTTCATCCCACCCTAAAGGGGACCTCTGGCTGACTACAACACATTTATACACTGCGCATTTAAAATGCGCATCTGGCGAGTGTGCATTTTTACCATACTCCACACGTCTCCGGAATATCTGTTTATATGCCACGGGGATAACAAGATTTTTTAGCTCATATCCGAATCACTTACACTTATTGGGACTGTTTTTATTTATTATATATCTGGACATTATTAATTAATATTTATTCATTGATTTGCATATCAATTAATTCCTAAGGTGGTTATTTACTAAGCACTTTATCTGGATATTAAGCATTTTGTTTTGTTATTACTAAGCACTTTATTTGGATAATATCCAGTTACTTATCCAGTCTTATTATTAGCGCTGCACTTTCTACAATTGTACTAAATCACATATATATATACGTGACTGCGCAGCCCTGCCGCCCTGTAGCATTACTTCTGCTATAAGTCGGCTGGAAAGTGGTTCAATTTCATTTATTTTGTTTTTACACTGTACCTTTTATTTATTTATTTTTTTATCACCTATATTGCTATCACAAAGGATGAATAACAGCCCTTGTAATAGCATGGACCATGACAGGTCCTCTTTATGGAGACATCTGGGGTCTCTGAGACCCCAGATCTCTCCTCTGGCCTCCAAAGCAGCAGACAAAAAACTGAGATTGGTTTGATCTGCTGCTACACAAGCTAGGAATGGCTTGCAAACAAAAAAACTGAAATCTTGTTCGTCCCACTGTGTGACGTCAGAAACCAGCCGGTTTCTGACATCATACAGTGGGAGGAGTAAGATCAGTTCCTCTGTGTTCAGGGAAGCCGATGCTGCCAGTGGCATCCTTAAGGGGCTCCCTGATTGGTCAGAAGAGCCAGGTAAAGGCGGCATCTGCAGCGGCGGGAGTGGGACCAGCTTCCGTCACAGGTAACAGTAATCCAGCAGCTTCTTAGGATTGCTTTTACAGGGAAGGGGATTGCTGGCAGAAGAAAATGATATCGCCATCATTTTTGGAGCTGCAGCAATGAGCAGGTGCTGGCCTGAAAGACTCCTGGAAAAGACGTTACCGTACGTGTAACTTGATTTTTTTCTGCTCTGCCTATATGAAATCTACGAGTCTTTTAGTTGAATCCCTTGGTCAAAAATGGCACTGCCCAGAGACAATAGATTCTTTCTCCAGTTTTGACATTTTTAACCAAAAGATGACAAGCCTGCCCACCACGACAAGGTAGACTCTTTTAGGGCAGGACCTACACTGAACTACACTACGCTAACCTACTCCATGCTAGTCATCGTATTTTTAGTGTTAGATGCCTGTTTGTAAAAAGCCTCATCCTACAACCTGCCTTCTTCCTTTCCAGACAAGTCTTATACACCTTGACCCCATATCTGGCACGCTTGCTGGGGAGAAATTGTTTGAATGCATTGCACAACAACAATTGCATTGTTTAGCCCATTGCACAGTAAGTCCATGAACTTTACAAGCTATATAACCACGGTAACCTACAGAAAAAAATCTATATCTGCTCATATAGGAAAAACCAGAGTTAGGCTTACCGGTAACTCTTTTTCTTCGAGTCTTCCAGAACAGTCCCTTGAGACGTAGAGCTCCTCCCTCCAGGTCAGGAAACACGCTATCCCCCACGCCTTTAAAGGCGAGCCTCCAGGCCTCCATCCTCAGTTTTTATTCGAGAACTAGCGGAAGACACAAATATATATACATATAGATAACCCCATATACAACACTTGTACGTTTGAAGGGTGGGAAATTGCAGCTGTCCTGGAAGACTCGAAGAAAAGGAGTTACCGGTAAGCCTAACTCTGGTTTTCTCCTTACGTCTTCCAGGACAGCCCCTTGAGACGATAATAAAGAACTTACCCCTTAGGGCGGGCCCACTGCCTGCAGGACCCTGCGTCCCAATGCCTGCTCACTATTTGAAAGGAGATTTATCCCCTATTTCAGGGCCTCGGACGCTACTGTCTTGGACACTGGTGCTGAGCTGGTTTCCTGTCTCAGACATTGGTTTTGGTACCAAGCTCTCCTCCTCTCTAGTACAGATTATCCAGAGAAACATCTAAGCTTTAGAGCACCTCTAGAGGCTACAGGTGAAAGCTTGACTTTCACCTTCAGGAAATCCCAACAAGTAGCCCAAAGAGGACTCAGTCAGTGCTCCACTAGGGCCTACAGTGTAACTGCTGTCACATTTATAAAATGGCACCTTTATGAGCAATACAGACATGGGAAGATCAAGGAAGAACCCTCTGCACACTGCAATATATCCTTTCCAGCAAACTTTGTCATAAACATAGAGATTTGTAGTTCACATATATTGCAATACATGTTTAGGCTGGCCAACTGCGTCAAACTAAACATTTCTGGCCAGTCCTACTCTACCAAAAGCAAATGCTACTGTGGACACAATGCCAACATGGGGCAAAAAGACACAAAGTGGGGGGAGAGCTGCTAGGTTTAAACCTGGCTACTGACCTTCAAAGCTGTAGAGGATGTGAGAAGCATGCTTTACTAGGGCATCCCGCGCTTTTTGGCTGCAGCTCATGGCCGGTCAGTTTGCCATTAATCTGGACCAGATACTAGGCTCGTACCCCATATTCAGGGCTTGCACTCCTCTGTCTCTGCGGAGCCTCCGACATTAGAGTGGAGTTTATCCCCTGTTTCAGGGCCTCTCACACTTGTGTCTTTTGGAGCCTCCAACATTAGCGTGGAGTTCATCCCCTATTTCAGGGCCTCGGACGCTGCTGTCTTGGACACTGGTGCTGAGCTGTTTTCCTGTCTCAGACATTGGCTTTGGTACCAAGCTCTCTTCCTCTCTAGAACAGATTATCCAGAGAAACATCTAAGCTTTAGAGCACCTCTAGAGGCTACAGGTGAAAGCTTGACTTTCACAATCAGGAAATCCCAACAAGTAGCCCAAAGAGGACTCTGTCAGTGCTCCACTTGGGCCTACAGTGCAACCGTTGTCACATTTGTAAAATGGCACCTTTGTGCGCCACACAGACATGGGAAGATCTAGGAAGAACCCTTTACACACTGCTATATATCCTTTCCAGGAAACTTTGCCATAAACATAGAGATTTGTAGTTCACATATATTGCAATACATGTTTAGGCTGGCCAACAGCCTCAGAGTAAACATTTCTGGCCAGTCCTACTCTACCAAAAGCAAATGCTACTGTGGACACAATGCCAACATGGGGCAAAAGACACAAAGTGGGGGGAGAGCTGCTAGGTTTAAACCTGGCTACTGACCTTCAAAGCTGTAGAGGATGTGAGAAGCATGCTCCACTAGGGCCTGCAGTGCAACCGTTGTCACATTTGTAAAATGGAACCTTTGTGCGCCACACAGACACAGGAAGATCCAAGAAGAACCCTCTGTGTTCAAGGACAGCCCCTTGAGACATAGAGCTCATCCCATCGGGTCGGGGAACACGCCATTCCCCACGCCTTAAAAGGCGGACCTCCAGGCCTCCGTCCCCAGTTTTTATTCGAGAACTAGCGGAAGACACTGAAAGACACAAATATATATACATATAGATAACTCCATATACAACACTTGTACATCTGAAGGGTGGGAAATTGCGGCTGTCCTGGAAGACTAAAAAAAAAGGAGTTACCGGTAAGCCTAACTCTGGTTTTCTCCTTACGTCTTCCAGGACAGCCCCTTGAGACGATAATAAGGAACTTACCCCTTAGGGCAGGCCCACTGCCTGGAGGACCCTGCGTCCGAATGCCTGCTCCCTATTTGACAGGAGATCTAGGCGGTAATGCATGACGAAGGTAGAGAACTTTGACCAGGTGGCTGCCTTACAGATCTCCTCCGGCGAAGCCCCGGCCCTCTCTGCCCAAGAAGCTGCTAAGGATCTCGTCAAGTGGGCTTAAAGAAAGGGGGGAGGAATACCTAAAACTTTGTAAGACTCCCCGATAGCTAATCTAATCCATCTACCTATAGTGGATTTGGACGCTGCGGAACCCTTCTTTTGACCAGAAAACAAAACAAAAAGGGAATCTGACTTTCTAAATTCCCTGGCTCTATCAAGATAAATCATAAGACTCCTCCTTACATCTAGCAAACTTAGCCTTTCTTCTTCCTTACCTTCAGGAGAAGTGTAAAAGGTCGGCAGGACTATATCCTGAGACCTGTGAAAGGAGGAGGATACTTTAGGGATAAAACCTGGATCCGTCTTGAGGACAAGCCTGTCTTAAAAAACGGTCAGGTAAGGCTCCCTAATAGAAAGAGCTTGTAATTCACTCACCCCTAACAGGCACAGGTTGATTTACACATAAGAGGGATATGGGGAGCTGAGACAGGGGTCTCCCCACCTCTCCTAAGTGAGCTGGGTTCCATGGCCCCCCCCACCCTAAGTGGCTCCCGTCACAAACCCCAAAACACATGATATATTTTTCTAAAGAAGATGCCCTAGAGCAGAGCTGTCAAACTGGCAGCCCTCCAGCCGTTGCCAAACCACAAGTCCCATGAGGCATTGCAAAACTGAGGGTTACAAGCATGACTCCAAAAGGTACAGGCATGATGGGACTTGAAAGTTTGGCAACAGCTGGAGGGCCGCCAGTTTGACACCCCTGCTCTAGAAAATTAATTGACGGTTGTTGCAATTTTTTATGTCACACGGTATTTGCGCAGCAGTTTTCAAATGCAATTTTTTGGGGAAAAAAAATATATATTTTTGTTAATTTTAATGCAGAAACAATACATAACCCAATTTTTTGGGGCAAAATATAAAAGATGATGTTACGCCAAGCAAATAGATACCAAACATGTCACGCTTTAAAATTTTGCATGCCTGTGCGACAAAGATGAAAATTTTACAGTCCATAGGCTAGAATTAGTGCCTGATGTTCGCAGTGATACCTCACGTGTGGGACGATCACTGCCTGAGTGCGTGACTGATGAGTGCATTTGCGCGTGACTGATGAGTGCATTTGCCTTTGCGCACAAGCACAAGGGAATGAGAGCACTTGAATGTTTTTTTTTTTCATTAATTTTTATTTTTACACTGTCACTTTAATTTCTTTTTATCAATTTTATTGCTGTCACAAGAAATGTAAATATCCCTTGTGACAACAAAAGGCATGTGACAGGTGCTCTTTATGGAGGGTTCTGAGGTCAATAAGACCCCAAATCCCTCTTCTGCCCTTAAAAGTATTTGATCACATGCTTTTCATTTTTAAAAATGGTGCCGTTTACATCCAGATAAATAGGAAGTGATGTAAGGTCATCGTTTCCAGTTCACTATATCACAGAGCCGAACGGAGCGGTTCCCCTCCTTGTTCGGCTCTGTGATCAGCCGGCAGAAGAGCAGACTGGTTGATCGGGTGTCTCGGTGGGGGGTGTCCCCTCCAGCTGCTTGGTTTTAGACCGTCGGCTCTAAAAAATGGTATCGGGATGATGCCTGCATGAAGCTACATTTATCATCCCAGTACAACCACTTAACACCAAATGGCATACATGTGCGTGATTTGACATCAAGCGGTTGAAGGCAAGTATACCTGGAGGGAGCCCCTTCCTCCCAACAGAAGCCCAGCAGGAGCACAATGGCACCTGAAGGCCTACAATGTGTCTCCACAGCAAATCCAGTGAACAAGCTATAAAAAAAAATGACAACAATCCCAATTTATAACTGGCTATTGAAGGTGCACATGGAGGGTATGGCACAGTTCAAACAGAAAATTTCCCAGCACACTTACCAGCTAGCTTGAAAAAGAAAAATGACTCAACCTAATAATTTACATTAAAAACAGAGATTTTAGTTGCAGACATTTGCAAATGTATGTGGAAGCTGCACTGCCTCACCAAGGCTCCTCTGTAAAGTGCAGTCCAACTCATAAATGTGAGAGTCTTCCTGTTGGAGCATTCACAACAGAAATAAAAATGGAACCAAAAGGAGCGATATACTCATGTTTCCGCCAACAATCCTGTCCTGAATCTTCTCCATCTTCATTGGCTGGCACAAGATGACATCACTTCTGCGCATGCACAGGAGCTAGTCATTCTGACACACAGAGACTGGCCCGGAGCCATAGGCTGAGCTGTGCATGTGCAGATCAGGTTACAGAGCTGGAGAGGACATCGAGCAGGCAGGTAGGGGCATTTAACTGCTTGCCATCCAGCCACTGTGGAAAAAAAGCCACAAGGTGGCACCGCTGGGCAAAATCACGTTTAAAATGTGATATTGCAAAACAAGTAGGGGGTGCGCACGAGGCACGCAACCGCCCTACCCGTGCTGCAATAAAACGGCCAGCGGTTTGTCGCTTGTCTGGCCAACTTTGACCACCCACCTCTCTCTAACAACAGTGGCTGTTGTGTAAAGAACCAGGTTGACCACGCCCATGGGAAAACCACACTTTAGGCGAACAGGTCCTGCTGTCTATCCTCCGTAAAGGGGTACACCTTCTTCCCCGTTTTACAGTCGAGCGTGCACACGCAGACGGGACAGCAGTAAAGAGCTTTGTAGTATTTTGAGGGGGCGTTTACTAAAAAGGGACACACACAATCTGGAGCCACTGAGTATGGCAACCACTCAGCTCCTTGTGTCCATTTCAAACCTTCACTCAACAAGCTGAAGTGAGAAGCTGATTGCTTACGATGCACAACTACTCCGGATCCTGTCTGCACCCATTTTAAGTAAATTCCCCTCAAGGTAGCCCAAAGGAGGACTGTCTACAAGCTCTCTTTAGCCCATTGCACAGTAAGTCCATGAACTTTACAAGCTATATAACCACGGTAACCTACGGAAAGAATCTATATCTGCTCATATAGGAAAAGAATTGTAACGTACCTGGTGGTGGAGCCTGATGTGGAGAGAGGGCACCCTCTTTCCTCTCCCGTTCGGGACCCCTGATAAGGTAGACAGGAAGTAACGAGCTGAGAGAGGCACGAGTGGCTGACGGGTCTGCGGTGACAGCTGGCAGGTGGAGACCTGGAATACCAGGATGCGGGTAGCAGGATGCAGGTGAGCAGGTGCAGCAGAGACGTGTAGCTGAGATGTGGATGACCGTGTCAGCTGGTAGCCAAGGATAGTCACAGGCAGAGTAGAATAGTCAGGCAGGCCGAGTCAGGGTCAATCGGACGGATCAGGTACAGAGAAGCAAGAAAGAGGATAGTCAAGGGAGAGCCGGGTCAGTGCAGGTGGAGTTCAATTGTTTGTCAGGAATCAAGCAAGGAGGTCACAGGAGTCAGGATACAGGAAACAGAAAGTAGTAGATCAGAAGGCACCATTCTGTTTGCAGCAGGGGTTAAAATAGCCCACCTGTGCTCATCAGCACATGCACGTGTGCGCAGCTGCGACAATCTTCTTCCCTGACAAGAATTGTGTTTGTGACTTTTCATCTTAAGAACATTCCTTTCATTTACTAATTGGTCAGCTTGATGTTTGTTTTGAAATGCAGTGAGGAGAAAATTCAAGGGAGCAAGATGACAATTTTTGAATGAAACTCATTTCTAACAGTGTATGCAGTTTTCAATCAGGAAAGTCCATACATGTGACAATCCAATGGTAAAAGCAAAGGGTAATTTGAAGTACTTTCAGACAACCTTCAGCCAGAGGTCCCCTTTAGGTGGGATGGAATATCTAAGGCTGACTTCTAACCACCCCAGACTCCAGAGGAGGGATATCCAGACCAGGCTGTATTTCATCCCACCCTAAAGGGGACCTCTGGCTGACTACAACACATTTATACACTGCGCATTTAAAATGCGCATCTGGCGAGTGTGCATTTTTACCATACTCCACACGTCTCCGGAATATCTGTTTATATGCCACTGGGATAACAAGATTTTTTAGCTCATATCCGAATCACTTACACTTATTGGGACTGTTTTTATTTATTATATATCTGGACATTATTAATTAATATTTATTCATTGATTTGCATATCAATTAATTCCTAAGGTGGTTATTTACTAAGCACTTTATCTGGATATTAAGCATTTTGTTTTGTTATTACTAAGCACTTTATTTGGATAATATCCAGTTACTTATCCAGTCTTATTATTAGCGCTGCACTTTCTACAATTGTACTAAATCACATATATATATACGTGACTGCGCAGCCCTGCCGCCCTGTAGCATTACTTCTGCTATAAGTCGGCTGGAAAGTGGTTCAATTTCATTTATTTTGTTTTTACACTGTACCTTTTATTTATTTATTTTTTTATCACCTATATTGCTATCACAAAGGATGAACAACAGCCCTTGTAATAGCATGGACCATGACAGGTCCTCTTTATGGAGACATCTGGGGTCTCTGAGACCCCAGATCTCTCCTCTGGCCTCCAAAGCAGCAGACAAAAAACTGAGATTGGTTTGATCTGCTGCTACACAAGCTAGGAATGGCTTGCAAACAAAAAAACTGAAATCTTGTTCGTCCCACTGTGTGACGTCAGAAACCAGCCGGTTTCTGACATCATACAGTGGGAGGAGTAAGATCAGTTCCTCTGTGTTCAGGGAAGCCGATGCTGCCAGTGGCATCCTTAAGGAGCTCCCTGATTGGTCAGAAGAGCCAGGTAAAGGCGGCATCTGCAGCGGCGGGAGTGGGACCAGCTTCCGTCACAGGTAACAGTAATCCAGCAGCTTCTTAGGATTGCTTTTACAGGGAAGGGGATTGCTGGCAGAAGAAAATGATATCGCCATCATTTTTGGAGCTGCAGCAATGAGCAGGTGCTGGCCTGAAAGACTCCTGGAAAAGACGTTACCGTACGTGTAACTTGATTTTTTTCTGCTCTGCCTATATGAAATCTACGAGTCTTTTAGTTGAATCCCTTGGTCAAAAATGGCACTGCCCAGAGACAATAGATTCTTTCTCCAGTTTTGACATTTTTAACCAAAAGATGACAAGCCTGCCCACCACGACAAGGTAGACTCTTTTAGGGCAGGACCTACACTGAACTACACTACGCTAACCTACTCCATGCTAGTCATCGTATTTTTAGTGTTAGATGCCTGTTTGTAAAAAGCCTCATCCTACAACCTGCCTTCTTCCTTTCCAGACAAGTCTTATACACCTTGACCCCATATCTGGCACGCTTGCTGGGGAGAAATTGTTTGAATGCATTGCACAACAACAATTGCATTGTTTAGCCCATTGCACAGTAAGTCCATGAACTTTACAAGCTATATAACCACGGTAACCTACAGAAAAAAATCTATATCTGCTCATATAGGAAAAACCAGAGTTAGGCTTACCGGTAACTCTTTTTCTTCGAGTCTTCCAGAACAGTCCCTTGAGACGTAGAGCTCCTCCCTCCAGGTCAGGAAACACGCCATCCCCCACGCCTTTAAAGGCGAGCCTCCAGGCCTCCATCCTCAGTTTTTATTCGAGAACTAGCGGAAGACACAAATATATATACATATAGATAACCCCATATACAACACTTGTACATTTGAAGGGTGGGAAATTGCAACTGTCCTGGAAGACTCGAAGAAAAGGAGTTACCGGTAAGCCTAACTCTGGTTTTCTCCTTATGTCTTCCAGGACAGCCCCTTGAGACGATAATAAAGAACTTACCCCTTAGGGCGGGCCCACTGCCTGCAGGACCCTGCGTCCCAATGCCTGCTCACTATTTGAAAGGAGATTTATCCCCTATTTCAGGGCCTCGGACGCTACTGTCTTGGACACTGGTGCTGAGCTGGTTTCCTGTCTCAGACATTGGTTTTGGTACCAAGCTCTCCTCCTCTCTAGTACAGATTATCCAGAGAAACATCTAAGCTTTAGAGCACCTCTAGAGGCTACAGGTGAAAGCTTGACTTTCACCTTCAGGAAATCCCAACAAGTAGCCCAAAGAGGACTCAGTCAGTGCTCCACTAGGGCCTACAGTGTAACTGCTGTCACATTTATAAAATGGCACCTTTCTGAGCAATACAGACATGGGAAGATCAAGGAAGAACCCTCTGCACACTGCAATATATCCTTTCCAGCAAACTTTGTCATAAACATAGAGATTTGCAGTTCACATATATTGCAATACATGTTTAGGCTGGCCAACTGCGTCAAACTAAACATTTCTGGCCAGTACTACTCTACCAAAAGCAAATGCTACTGTGGACACAATGCCAACATGGGGCAAAAAGACACAAAGTGGGGGGAGAGCTGCTAGGTTTAAACCTGGCTACTGACCTTCAAAGCTGTAGAGGATGTGAGAAGCATGCTTTACTAGGGCATCCCGCGCTTTTTGGCTGCAGCTCATGGCCGGTCAGTTTGCCATTAATCTGGACCAGATACTAGGCTCGTACCCCATATTCAGGGCTTGCACTCCTCTGTCTCTGCGGAGCCTCCGACATTAGAGTGGAGTTTATCCCCTGTTTCAGGGCCTCTCACACTTGTGTCTTTTGGAGCCTCCAACATTAGCGTGGAGTTCATCCCCTATTTCAGGGCCTCGGACGCTACTGTCTTGGACACTGGTGCTGAGCTGGTTTCCTGTCTCAGACATTGGCTTTGGTACCAAGCTCTCTTCCTCTCTAGAACAGATTATCCAGAGAAACATCTAAGCTTTAGAGCACCTCTAGAGGCTACAGGTGAAAGCTTGACTTTCACAATCAGGAAATCTCAACAAGTAGCCCAAAGAGGACTCTGTCAGTGCTCCACTTGGGCCTACAGTGCAACCGTTGTCACATTTGTAAAATGGCACCTTTGTGCGCCACACAGACATGGGAAGATCTAGGAAGAACCCTTTACACACTGCTATATATCCTTTCCAGGAAACTTTGCCATAAACATAGAGATTTGTAGTTCACATATATTGCAATACATGTTTAGGCTGGCCAACAGCCTCAAAGTAAACATTTCTGGCCAGTCCTACTCTACCAAAAGCAAATGCTACTGTGGACACAATGCCAACATGGGGCAAAAAGACACAAAGTGGGGGGAGAGCTGCTAGGTTTAAACCTGGCTACTGACCTTCAAAGCTGTAGAGGATGTGAGAAGCATGCTCCACTAGGGCCTGCAGTGCAACCGTTGTCACATTTGTAAAATGGAACCTTTGTGCGCCACACAGACACAGGAAGATCCAAGAAGAACCCTCTGTGTTCAAGGACAGCCCCTTGAGACATAGAGCTCATCCCATCGGGTCGGGGAACACGCCATTCCCCACGCCTTAAAAGGCGGACCTCCAGGCCTCCGTCCCCAGTTTTTATTCGAGAACTAGCGGAAGACACTGAAAGACACAAATATATATACATATAGATAACTCCATATACAACACTTGTACATCTGAAGGGTGGGAAATTGCGGCTGTCCTGGAAGACTCAAAAAAAAGGAGTTACCGGTAAGCCTAACTCTGGTTTTCTCCTTACGTCTTCCAGGACAGCCCCTTGAGACGATAATAAGGAACTTACCCCTTAGGGCAGGCCCACTGCCTGGAGGACCCTGCGTCCGAATGCCTGCTCCCTATTTGACAGGAGATCTAGGCGGTAATGCATGACGAAGGTAGAGAACTTTGACCAGGTGGCTGCCTTACAGATCTCCTCCGGCGAAGCCCCGGCCCTCTCTGCCCAAGAAGCTGCTAAGGATCTCGTCAAGTGGGCTTAAAGAAAGGGGGGAGGAATACCTAAAACTTTGTAAGACTCCCCGATAGCTAATCTAATCCATCTACCTATAGTGGATTTGGACGCTGCGGAACCCTTCTTTTGACCAGAAAACAAAACAAAAAGGGAATCTGACTTTCTAAATTCCCTGGCTCTATCAAGATAAATCATAAGACTCCTCCTTACATCTAGCAAACTTAGCCTTTCTTCTTCCTTACCTTCAGGAGAAGTGTAAAAGGTCGGCAGGACTATATCCTGAGACCTGTGAAAGGAGGAGGATACTTTAGGGATAAAACCTGGATCCGTCTTGAGGACAAGCCTGTCTTCAAAAACGGTCAGGTAAGGCTCCCTAATAGAAAGAGCTTGTAATTCACTCACCCCTAACAGGCACAGGTTGATTTACACATAAGAGGGATATGGGGAGCTGAGACAGGGGTCTCCCCATCTCTCCTAAGTGAGCTGGGTTCCATGGCCCCCCCCACCCTAAGTGGCTCCCGTCACAAACCCCAAAACACATGATATATTTTTCTAAAGAAGATGCCCTAGAGCAGAGCTGTCAAACTGGCAGCCCTCCAGCCGTTGCCAAACCACAAGTCCCATGAGGCATTGCAAAACTGAGGGTTACAAGCATGACTCCAAAAGGTACAGGCATGATGGGACTTGAAAGTTTGGCAACAGCTGGAGGGCCGCCAGTTTGACACCCCTGCTCTAGAAAATTAATTGACGGTTGTTGCAATTTTTTATGTCACATGGTATTTGCGCAGCAGTTTTCAAATGCAATTTTTTGGGGAAAAAAAAAATATATTTTTGTTAATTTTAATGCAAAAACAATACATAACCCAATTTTTTGGGGCAAAATATAAAAGATGATGTTACGCCAAGCAAATAGATACCAAACATGTCACGCTTTAAAATTTTGCATGCCTGTGCGACAAAGATGAAAATTTTACAGTCCATAGGCTAGAATTAGTGCCTGATGTTCGCAGTGATACCTCACGTGTGGGACGATCACTGCCTGAGTGCGTGACTGATGAGTGCATTTGCGCGTGACTGATGAGTGCATTTGCCTTTGCGCACAAGCACAAGGGAATGAGAGCACTTGAATGTTTTTTTTTTTTATTAATTTTTATTTTTACACTGTCACTTTAATTTCTTTTTATCAATTTTATTGCTGTCACAAGAAATGTAAATATCCCTTGTGACAACAAAAGGCATGTGACAGGTGCTCTTTATGGAGGGTTCTGAGGTCAATAAGACCCCAAATCCCTCTTCTGCCCTTAAAAGTATTTGATCACATGCTTTTCATTTTTAAAAATGGTGCCGTTTACATCCAGATAAATAGGAAGTGATGTAAGGTCATCGTTTCCAGTTCACTATATCACAGAGCCGAACGGAGCGGTTCCCCTCCTTGTTCGGCTCTGTGATCAGCCGGCAGAAGAGCGGACTGGTTGATCGGGTGTCTCGGTGGGGGGTGTCCCCTCCAGCTGCTTGGTTTTAGACCGTCAGCTCTAAAAAATGGTATCGGGATGATGCCTGCATGAAGCTACATTTATCATCCCAGTACAACCAATTAACACCAAATGGCATACATGTGCGTGATTTGACATCAAGCGGTTGAAGGCAAGTATACCTGGAGGGAGCCCCTTCCTCCCAACAGAAGCCCAGCAGGAGCACAATGGCACCTGAAGGCCTACAATGTGTCTCCACAGCAAATCCAGTGAACAAGCTATAAAAAAAAATGACAACAATCCCAATTTATAACTGGCTATTGAAGGTGCACATGGAGGGTATGGCACAGTTCAAACAGAAAATTTCCCAGCACACTTACCAGCTAGCTTGAAAAAGAAAAATGACTCAACCTAATAATTTACATTAAAAACAGAGATTTTAGTTGCAGACATTTGCAAATGTATGTGGAAGCTGCACTGCCTCACCAAGGCTCCTCTGTAAAGTGCAGTCCAACTCATAAATGTGAGAGTCTTCCTGTTGGAGCATTCACAACAGAAATAAAAATGGAACCAAAAGGAGCGATATACTCATGTTTCCGCCAACAATCCTGTCCTGAATCTTCTCCATCTTCATTGGCTGGCACAAGATGACATCACTTCTGCGCATGCACAGGAGCTAGTCATTCTGACACACAGAGACTGGCCCGGAGCCATAGGCTGAGCTGTGCATGTGCAGATCAGGTTACAGAGCTGGAGAGGACATCGAGCAGGCAGGTAGGGGCATTTAACTGCTTGCCATCCAGCCACTGTGGAAAAAAAGCCACAAGGTGGCACCGCTGGGCAAAATCACGTTTAAAATGTGATATTGCAAAACAAGTAGGGGGTGCGCACGAGGCACGCAACCGCCCTACCCGTGCTGCAATAAAACGGCCAGCGGTTTGTCGCTTGTCTGGCCAACTTTGACCACCCACCTCTCTCTAACAACAGTGGCTGTTGTGTAAAGAACCAGGTTGACCACGCCCATGGGAAAACCACACTTTAGGCGAACAGGTCCTGCTGTCTATCCTCCGTAAAGGGGTACACCTTCTTCCCCGTTTTACAGTCGAGCGTGCACACGCAGACGGGACAGCAGTAAAGAGCTTTGTAGTATTTTGAGGGGGCGTTTACTAAAAAGGGACACACACAATCTGGAGCCACTGAGTATGGCAACCACTCAGCTCCTTGTGTCCATTTCAAACCTTCACTCAACAAGCTGAAGTGAGAAGCTGATTGCTTACGATGCACAACTACTCCGGATCCTGTCTGCACCCATTTTAAGTAAATTCCCCTCAAGGTAGCCCAAAGGAGGACTGTCTACAAGCTCTCTTTAGCCCATTGCACAGTAAGTCCATGAACTTTACAAGCTATATAACCACGGTAACCTACGGAAAGAATCTATATCTGCTCATATAGGAAAAGAATTGTAACGTACCTGGTGGTGGAGCCTGATGTGGAGAGAGGGCACCCTCTTTCCTCTCCCGTTCGGGACCCCTGATAAGGTAGACAGGAAGTAACGAGCTGAGAGAGGCACGAGTGGCTGACGGGTCTGCGGTGACAGCTGGCAGGTGGAGACCTGGAATACCAGGATGCGGGTAGCAGGATGCAGGTGAGCAGGTGCAGCAGAGACGTGTAGCTGAGATGTGGATGACCGTGTCAGCTGGTAGCCAAGGATAGTCACAGGCAGAGTAGAATAGTCAGGCAGGCCGAGTCAGGGTCAATCGGACGGATCAGGTACAGAGAAGCAAGAAAGAGGATAGTCAAGGGAGAGCCGGGTCAGTGCAGGTGGAGTTCAATTGTTTGTCAGGAATCAAGCAAGGAGGTCACAGGAGTCAGGATACAGGAAACAGAAAGTAGTAGATCAGAAGGCACCATTCTGTTTGCAGCAGGGGTTAAAATAGCCCACCTGTGCTCGTCAGCACATGCACGTGTGCGCAGCTGCGACAATCTTCTTCCCTGACAAGAATTGTGTTTGTGACTTTTCATCTTAAGAACATTCCTTTCATTTACTAATTGGTCAGCTTGATGTTTGTTTTGAAATGCAGTGAGGAGAAAATTCAAGGGAGCAAGATGACAATTTTTGAATGAAACTCATTTCTAACAGTGTATGCAGTTTTCAATCAGGAAAGTCCATACATGTGACAATCCAATGGTAAAAGCAAAGGGTAATTTGAAGTACTTTCAGACAACCTTCAGCCAGAGGTCCCCTTTAGGTGGGATGGAATATCTAAGGGGGGCCTCTGGCTGACTTCTAACCACCCCAGACTCCAGAGGAGGGATATCCAGACCAGGCTGTATTTCATCCCACCCTAAAGGGGACCTCTGGCTGACTACAACATATTTATACACTGCGCATTTAAAATGCGCATCTGGCGAGTGTGCATTTTTACCATACTCCACACGTCTCCGGAATATCTGTTTATATGCCACTGGGATAACAAGATTTTTTAGTTCATATCCGAATCACTTACACTTATTGGGACTGTTTTTATTTATTATATATCTGGACATTATTAATTAATATTTATTCATTGATTTGCATATCAATTAATTCCTAAGGTGGTTATTTACTAAGCACTTTATCTGGATATTAAGCATTTTGTTTTGTTATTACTAAGCACTTTATTTGGATAATATCCAGTTACTTATCCAGTCTTATTATTAGCGCTGCACTTTCTACAATTGTACTAAATCACATATATATATACGTGACTGCGCAGCCCTGCCGCCCTGTAGCATTACTTCTGCTATAAGTCGGCTGGAAAGTGGTTCAATTTCATTTATTTTGTTTTTACACTGTACCTTTTATTTATTTATTTTTTTATCACCTATATTGCTATCACAAAGGATGAACAACAGCCCTTGTAATAGCATGGACCATGACAGGTCCTCTTTATGGAGACATCTGGGGTCTCTGAGACCCCAGATCTCTCCTCTGGCCTCCAAAGCAGCAGACAAAAAACTGAGATTGGTTTGATCTGCTGCTACACAAGCTAGGAATGGCTTGCAAACAAAAAAACTGAAATCTTGTTCGTCCCACTGTGTGACGTCAGAAACCAGCCGGTTTCTGACATCATACAGTGGGAGGAGTAAGATCAGTTCCTCTGTGTTCAGGGAAGCCGATGCTGCCAGTGGCATCCTTAAGGGGCTCCCTGATTGGTCAGAAGAGCCAGGTAAAGGCGGCATCTGCAGCGGCGGGAGTGGGACCAGCTTCCGTCACAGATAACAGTAATCCAGCAGCTTCTTAGGATTGCTTTTACAGGGAAGGGGATTGCTGGCAGAAGAAAATGATATCGCCATCATTTTTGGAGCTGCAGCAATGAGCAGGTGCTGGCCTGAAAGACTCCTGGAAAAGACGTTACCGTACGTGTAACTTGATTTTTTTCTGCTCTGCCTATATGAAATCTACGAGTCTTTTAGTTGAATCCCTTGGTCAAAAATGGCACTGCCCAGAGACAATAGATTCTTTCTCCAGTTTTGACATTTTTAACCAAAAGATGACAAGCCTGCCCACCACGACAAGGTAGACTCTTTTAGGGCAGGACCTACACTGAACTACACTACGCTAACCTACTCCATGCTAGTCATCGTATTTTTAGTGTTAGATGCCTGTTTGTAAAAAGCCTCATTCTACAACCTGCCTTCTTCCTTTCCAGACAAGTCTTATACACCTTGACCCCATATCTGGCACGCTTGCGGGGGAGAAATTGTTTGAATGCATTGCACAACAACAATTGCATTGTTTAGCCCATTGCACAGTAAGTCCATGAACTTTACAAGCTATATAACCACGGTAACCTACAGAAAAAAATCTATATCTGCTCATATAGGAAAAACCAGAGTTAGGCTTACCGGTAACTCTTTTTCTTCGAGTCTTCCAGAACAGTCCCTTGAGACGTAGAGCTCCTCCCTCCAGGTCAGGAAACACGCCATCCCCCACGCCTTTAAAGGCGAGCCTCCAGGCCTCCATCCTCAGTTTTTATTCAAGAACTAGCGGAAGACACAAATATATATACATATAGATAACCCCATATACAACACTTGTACATTTGAAGGGTGGGAAATTGCAGCTGTCCTGGAAGACTCGAAGAAAAGGAGTTACCGGTAAGCCTAACTCTGGTTTTCTCCTTACGTCTTCCAGGACAGCCCCTTGAGACGATAATAAAGAACTTACCCCTTAGGGCGGGCCCACTGCCTACAGGACCCTGCGTCCCAATGCCTGCTCCCTATTTGACAGGAGATTTATCCCCTATTTCAGGGCCTCGGACGCTACTGTCTTGGACACTGGTGCTGAGCTGGTTTCCTGTCTCAGACATTGGTTTTGGTACCAAGCTCTCCTCCTCTCTAGTACAGATTATCCAGAGAAACATCTAAGCTTTAGAGCACCTCTAGAGGCTACAGGTGAAAGCTTGACTTTCACCTTCAGGAAATCCCAACAAGTAGCCCAAAGAGGACTCAGTCAGTGCTCCACTAGGGCCTACAGTGTAACTGCTGTCACATTTATAAAATGGCACCTTTATGAGCAATACAGACATGGGAAGATCAAGGAAGAACCCTCTGCACACTGCAATATATCCTTTCCAGCAAACTTTGTCATAAACATAGAGATTTGCAGTTCACATATATTGCAATACATGTTTAGGCTGGCCAACTGCGTCAAACTAAACATTTCTGGCCAGTCCTACTCTACCAAAAGCAAATGCTACTGTGGACACAATGCCAACATGGGGCAAAAAGACACAAAGTGGGGGGAGAGCTGCTAGGTTTAAACCTGGCTACTGACCTTCAAAGCTGTAGAGGATGTGAGAAGCATGCTTTACTAGGGCATCCCGCGCTTTTTGGCTGCAGCTCATGGCCGGTCAGTTTGCCATTAATCTGGACCAGATACTAGGCTCGTACCCCATATTCAGGGCTTGCACTCCTCTGTCTCTGCGGAGCCTCCGACATTAGAGTGGCGTTTATCCCCTGTTTCAGGGCCTCTCACACTTGTGTCTTTTGGAGCCTCCAACATTAGCGTGGAGTTCATCCCCTATTTCAGGGCCTCGGACGCTACTGTCTTGGACACTGGTGCTGAGCTGGTTTCCTGTCTCAGACATTGGCTTTGGTACCAAGCTCTCTTCCTCTCTAGAACAGATTATCCAGAGAAACATCTAAGCTTTAGAGCACCTCTAGAGGCTACAGGTGAAAGCTTGACTTTCACAATCAGGAAATCCCAACAAGTAGCCCAAAGAGGACTCTGTCAGTGCTCCACTTGGGCCTACAGTGCAACCGTTGTCACATTTGTAAAATGGCACCTTTGTGCGCCACACAGACATGGGAAGATCTAGGAAGAACCCTTTACACACTGCTATATATCCTTTCCAGGAAACTTTGCCATAAACATAGAGATTTGTAGTTCACATATATTGCAATACATGTTTAGGCTGGCCAACAGCCTCAAAGTAAACATTTCTGGCCAGTCCTACTCTACCAAAAGCAAATGCTACTGTGGACACAATGCCAACATGGGGCAAAAAGACACAAAGTGGGGGGAGAGCTGCTAGGTTTAAACCTGGCTACTGACCTTCAAAGCTGTAGAGGATGTGAGAAGCATGCTCCACTAGGGCCTGCAGTGCAACCGTTGTCACATTTGTAAAATGGAACCTTTGTGCGCCACACAGACACAGGAAGATCCAAGAAGAACCCTCTGTGTTCAAGGACAGCCCCTTGAGACATAGAGCTCATCCCATCGGGTCGGGGAACACGCCATTCCCCACGCCTTAAAAGGCGGACCTCCAGGCCTCCGTCCCCAGTTTTTATTCGAGAACTAGCGGAAGACACTGAAAGACACAAATATATATACATATAGATAACTCCATATACAACACTTGTACATCTGAAGGGTGGGAAATTGCGGCTGTCCTGGAAGACTCAAAAAAAAGGAGTTACCGGTAAGCCTAACTCTGGTTTTCTCCTTACGTCTTCCAGGACAGCCCCTTGAGACGATAATAAGGAACTTACCCCTTAGGGCAGGCCCACTGCCTGGAGGACCCTGCGTCCGAATGCCTGCTCCCTATTTGACAGGAGATCTAGGCGGTAATGCATGACGAAGGTAGAGAACTTTGACCAGGTGGCTGCCTTACAGATCTCCTCCGGCGAAGCCCCGGCCCTCTCTGCCCAAGAAGCTGCTAAGGATCTCGTCAAGTGGGCTTAAAGAAAGGGGGGAGGAATACCTAAAACTTTGTAAGACTCCCCGATAGCTAATCTAATCCATCTACCTATAGTGGATTTGGACGCTGCGGAACCCTTCTTTTGACCAGAAAACAAAACAAAAAGGGAATCTGACTTTCTAAATTCCCTGGCTCTATCAAGATAAATCATAAGACTCCTTACATCTAGCAAACTTAGCCTTTCTTCTTCCTTACCTTCAGGAGAAGTGTAAAAGGTCGGCAGGACTATATCCTGAGACCTTTGAAAGGAGGATAGTTTAGGGATAAAACCTGGATCCGTCTTGAGGACAAGCCTGTCTTCAAAAACGGTCAGGTAAGGCTCCCTAATAGAAAGAGCTTGTAATTCACTCACCCCTAACAGGCACAGGTTGATTTTCACATAAGAGGGATATGGGGAGCTGAGACAGGGGTCTCCCCACCTCTCCTAAGTGAGCTGGGTTCCATGGCCCCCCCCACCCTAAGTGGCTCCCGTCACAAACCCCAAAACACATGATATATTTTTCTAAAGAAGATGCCCTAGAGCAGAGCTGTCAAACTGGCAGCCCTCCAGCCGTTGCCAAACCACAAGTCCCATGAGGCATTGCAAAACTGAGGGTTACAAGCATGACTCCAAAAGGTACAGGCATGATGGGACTTGAAATTTTGGCAACAGCTGGAGGGCCGCCAGTTTGACACCCCTGCTCTAGAAAATTAATTGACGGTTGTTGCAATTTTTTATGTCACACGGTATTTGCGCAGCAGTTTTCAAATGCAATTTTTTGGGGAAAAAAAAAATATATTTTTGTTAATTTTAATGCAAAAACAATACATAACCCAATTTTTTGGGGCAAAATATAAAAGATGATGTTACGCCAAGCAAATAGATACCAAACATGTCACGCTTTAAAATTTTGCATGCCTGTGCGACAAAGATGAAAATTTTACAGTCCATAGGCTAGAATTAGTGCCTGATGTTCGCAGTGATACCTCACGTGTGGGACGATCACTGCCTGAGTGCGTGACTGATGAGTGCATTTGCGCGTGACTGATGAGTGCATTTGCCTTTGCGCACAAGCACAAGGGAATGAGAGCACTTGAATGTTTTTTTTTTTTATTAATTTTTATTTTTACACTGTCACTTTAATTTCTTTTTATCAATTTTATTGCTGTCACAAGAAATGTAAATATCCCTTGTGACAACAAAAGGCATGTGACAGGTGCTCTTTATGGAGGGTTCTGAGGTCAATAAGACCCCAAATCCCTCTTCTGCCCTTAAAAGTATTTGATCACATGCTTTTCATTTTTAAAAATGGTGCCGTTTACATCCAGATAAATAGGAAGTGATGTAAGGTCATCGTTTCCAGTTCACTATATCACAGAGCCGAACGGAGCGGTTCCCCTCCTTGTTCGGCTCTGTGATCAGCCGGCAGAAGAGCGGACTGGTTGATCGGGTGTCTCGGTGGGGGGTGTCCCCTCCAGCTGCTTGGTTTTAGACCGTCGGCTCTAAAAAATGGTATCGGGATGATGCCTGCATGAAGCTACATTTATCATCCCAGTACAACCACTTAACACCAAATGGCATACATGTGCGTGATTTGACATCAAGCGGTTGAAGGCAAGTATACCTGGAGGGAGCCCCTTCCTCCCAACAGAAGCCCAGCAGGAGCACAATGGCACCTGAAGGCCTACAATGTGTCTCCACAGCAAATCCAGTGAACAAGCTATAAAAAAAATGACAACAATCCCAATTTATAACTGGCTATTGAAGGTGCACATGGAGGGAATGGCACAGTTCAAACAGAAAATTTCCCAGCACACTTACCAGCTAGCTTGAAAAAGAAAAATGACTCAACCTAATAATTTACATTAAAAACAGAGATTTTAGTTGCAGACATTTGCAAATGTATGTGGAAGCTGCACTGCCTCACCAAGGCTCCTCTGTAAAGTGCAGTCCAACTCATAAATGTGAGAGTCTTCCTGTTGGAGCATTCACAACAGAAATAAAAATGGAACCAAAAGGAGCGATATACTCATGTTTCCGCCAACAATCCTGTCCTGAATCTTCTCCATCTTCATTGGCTGGCACAAGATGACATCACTTCTGCGCATGCACAGGAGCTAGTCATTCTGACACACAGAGACTGGCCCGGAGCCATAGGCTGAGCTGTGCATGTGCAGATCAGGTTACAGAGCTGGAGAGGACATCGAGCAGGCAGGTAGGGGCATTTAACTGCTTGCCATCCAGCCACTGTGGAAAAAAAGCCACAAGGTGGCACCGCTGGGCAAAATCACGTTTAAAATGTGATATTGCAAAACAAGTAGGGGGTGCGCACGAGGCACGCAACCGCCCTACCCGTGCTGCAATAAAACGGCCAGCGGTTTGTCGCTTGTCTGGCCAACTTTGACCACCCACCTCTCTCTAACAACAGTGGCTGTTGTGTAAAGAACCAGGTTGACCACGCCCATGGGAAAACCACACTTTAGGCGAACAGGTCCTGCTGTCTATCCTCCGTAAAGGGGTACACCTTCTTCCCCGTTTTACAGTCGAGCGTGCACACGCAGACGGGACAGCAGTAAAGAGCTTTGTAGTATTTTGAGGGGGCGTTTACTAAAAAGGGACACACACAATCTGGAGCCACTGAGTATGGCAACCACTCAGCTCCTTGTGTCCATTTCAAACCTTCACTCAACAAGCTGAAGTGAGAAGCTGATTGCTTACGATGCACAACTACTCCGGATCCTGTCTGCACCCATTTTAAGTAAATTCCCCTCAAGGTAGCCCAAAGGAGGACTGTCTACAAGCTCTCTTTAGCCCATTGCACAGTAAGTCCATGAACTTTACAAGCTATATAACCACGGTAACCTACGGAAAGAATCTATATCTGCTCATATAGGAAAAGAATTGTAACGTACCTGGTGGTGGAGCCTGATGTGGAGAGAGGGCACCCTCTTTCCTCTCCCGTTCGGGACCCCTGATAAGGTAGACAGGAAGTAACGAGCTGAGAGAGGCACGAGTAGCTGACGGGTCTGCGGTGACAGCTGGCAGGTGGAGACCTGGAATACCAGGATGCGGGTAGCAGGATGCAGGTGAGCAGAGACGTGTAGCTGAGATATGGATGACCGTGTCAGCTGGTAGCCAAGGATAGTCACAGGCAGAGTAGAATAGTCAGGCAGGCCGAGTCAGGGTCAATCGGACGGATCAGGTACAGAGAAGCAAGAAAGAGGATAGTCAAGGGAGAGCCGGGTCAGTGCAGGTGGAGTTCAATTGTTTGTCAGGAATCAAGCAAGGAGGTCACAGGAGTCAGGATACAGGAAACAGAAAGTAGTAGATCAGAAGGCACCATTCTGTTTGCAGCAGGGATTAAAATAGCCCGCCTGTGCTCGTCAGCACATGCACGTGTGCGCAGCTGCGACAATCTTCTTCCCTGACAAGAATTGTGTTTGTGACTTTTCATCTTAAGAACATTCCTTTCATTTACTAATTGGTCAGCTTGATGTTTGTTTTGAAATGCAGTGAGGAGAAAATTCAAGGGAGCAAGATGACAATTTTTGAATAAAACTCATTTCTAACAGTGTATGCTGTTTTCAATCAGGAAAGTCCATACATGTGACAATCCAATGGTAAAAGCAAAGGGTAATTTGAAGTACTTTCAGACAACCTTCAGCCAAAGGTCCCCTTTAGGTGGGATGGAATATCTAAGGGGGGCCTCTGGCTGACTTCTAACCACCCCAGACTCCAGAGGAGGGATATCAAGACCAGGCTGTATTTCATCCCACCCTAAAGGGGACCTCTGGCTGACTACAACATATTTATAAACTGCGCATTTAAAATGCGCATCTGGCAAGTGTGCATTTTTACCATACTCCACACGTCTCCGGAATATCTGTTTATATGCCACTGGGATAACAAGATTTTTTAGTTCATATCTGAATCACTTACACTTATTGGGACTGTTTTATTATATATCTGGACATTATTAATTCATATTTATTCATTGATTTGCATATCAATTAATGCCTAAAGTGGTTATTTACTAAGCACTTTATCTGGATATTAAGCATTTTGTTTTGTTATTACTAAGCACTTTATTTGGATAATATCCAGTTACTTATCCAGTCTTATTATTAGCGCTGCACTTTCTACAATTGTACTAAATCACATATATATATACACGTCACTGCGCAGCCCTGCCGCCCTGTAGCATTACTTCTGCTATAAGTCGGCTGGAAAGTGGTTCAATTTCATTTATTTTGTTTTTACACTGTACCTTTTATTTATTTATTTTTTTATCACCTATATTGCTATCACAAAGGATGAACAACAGCCCTTGTAATAGCATGGACCATGACAGGTCCTCTTTATGGAGACATCTGGGGTCTCTGAGACCCCAGATCTCTCCTCTGGCCTCCAAAGCAGCAGACAAAAAACTGAGATTGGTTTGATCTGCTGCTACACAAGCTAGGAATGGCTTGCAAACAAAAAAAATGAAATCTTGTTCGTCCCACTGTGTGACATCAGAAACCAGCCGGTTTCTGACATCATACAGTGGGAGGAGTAAGATCAGTTCCTCTGTGTTCAGGGAAGCCGATGCTGCCAGTGGCATCCTTAAGGGGCTCCCTGATTGGTCAGAAGAGCCAGGTAAAGGCGGCATCTGCAGCGGCGGGAGTGGGACCAGCTTCCGTCACAGGTAACAGTAATCCAGCAGCTTCTTAGGATTGCATTTACAGGGAAGGATATTGCTGGCAGAAGAAAATGATATCGCCATCATTTTTGGAGCTGCAGCAATGAGCAGGTGCTGGCCTGAAAGACTCTTAGAAAAGACTTTACCGTAAGTGTAACTTGATTTTTTTCTGCTCTGCCTATATGAAATCTACGAGTCTTTTAGTTGAATCCCTTGGTCAAAAATGGCACTGCCCAGATACAATAGATTCTTTCTCCAGTTTTGACATTTTTAACCAAAAGATGACAAGCCTGCCCACCACGACAAGGTAGACTCTTTTAGGGCAGGACCTACACTGAACTACACTACGCTAACCTACTCCATGCTAGTCATCGTATTTTTAGTGTTAGATGCCTGTTTGTAAAAAGCCTCATCCTACAACCTGCCTTCTTCCTTTCCAGACTTGTTTACTGAGATCCACATAAGAACAACCCTTTTCATTCACAAAACAGAGAACAGATTTAAAATGGTTGTTGCTCTTATCTTATGGCGGGTGATGCAGTAATCAGCAATGATCATCTGTAACGTCCCAACACATTTCCCCTTCTTTAATCAATACAGAGCTCTCTTCCACATAGATGTCTTCAGTCTGAAAGTTCTAAAGCAGTTTAATTGCAGTTAAGTTTGTTTTACAATCAACTGCCTTTGTCGCCCTCCTCATCCTACCAATGCTCAGGTTTACTGACATAGAAAAATGCTCAAAATAGTATGTTACAATAATTCATTGCATGACAAATAAAAAATGAGGGCTTTTTTTAGAATTAAAGTTCCAAAACATCTGAATGGAGCCCATGGCAGCAATAGGGGGAATGACAACCCTCAGGGTACTGTGGTCACCCCCTGAAGGAGGACACCCCACCCACATTCCACCTATCAGGCCATGCACAACACCACAGTTATCCCACCAGACCGCACCCAACTGGGAGGAGATGCAATCAATCCTGAATTTCGTGAACCCTTCAGGAAGGCCAAGGCTTCCTGAGAGCTATGCGCCACCAACATTCCTGTCCCGCCACAGTTTCAGAGCGCTCCAAAGACGTAGCCTCACTCCATTCATCTAGGCTCAGAATGTGTACTTTTCGCCTAAAAAAACCTGTGCTAATATACTATTACGAGCATTATTTCTATGTTGGTAACATTGAAGACTGACAAGAAAAGAAAAAGAACGAGCAAAACAGTCCTATGACAGCAGACCTAACAGCATGAGGAGCCAAAGAGAAAGGCGCCACCCTACCTTGAGAGCTGATCAACAGCTGTGGTCAGCAGAGAAATCTCCAGAGTTGTGCCGTGGCCAGCAAGTTTCCTCCTTTAAACATTAGATCAGAGAATTTTTGCCGGCATGAAATAGAAGGAATAAACGTGTAACATTAAAAATGACTGTCTCTATCTTTTTTTCTATAAATATAGACATAGAACTATTCTTTTCTGCTCTGCCCATATGAAATCTACGAGTCTTTTAGTTGAATCCCTTGGTCAAAAATGGCACTGCCCAGAGACAATAGATTCTTTCTCCAGTTTTGACATTTTTAACCAAAAGATGACAAGCCTGCCCACCACGACAAGGTAGACTCTTTTAGGGCAGGACCTACACTGAACTACACTACGCTAACCTACTCCATGCTAGTCATCGTATTTTTAGTGTTAGATGCCTGTTTGTAAAAAGCCTCATCCTACAACCTGCCTTCTTCCTTTCCAGACTTGTTTACTGAGATCCACATAAGAACAACCCTTTTCATTCACAAACAGAGAACAGATTTAAAATGGTTGTTGCTCTTATCTTATGGCGGGTGATGCAGTCATCAGCAATGATCATCTGTAACGTCCCAACACATTTCCCCTTCTTTAATCAATGCAGAGCTCTCTTCCACATAGATGTCTTCAGTCTGAAAGTTCTAAAGCAGTTTAATTGCAGTGAAGTTTGTTTTACAATCAACTGCCTTTGTCGCCCTCCCCATCCTACCAATGCACAGGTTTACTGACATAGAAAAATGCTCAAAAAAGTATGTTACAATAATTCATTGCATGACAAATAAAAAATGAGGGCTTTTTTTAGAATTAAAATTCCAAAACATCTGAATGGAGCCCATGGCAGCAACAGGGGGAATGACAACCCTCAGGGTACTGTGGTCACCCCCTGAAGGAGGACACCCCACACACATTCCACCTATCAGGCCATGCGCAACACCACAGTTATCCCACCAGACCGCACCCAACTGGGAGGAGATGCAATCAATCCTGAACTTCGTGAACCCTTCAGGAAGGCCGAGGCTTCCTGAGAGCTATGCGCCACCAACATTCCTGTCCTGCCACAGTTTCAGAGCTCTCCAAAGACGTAGCCTCACTCCATTCATCTAGGCTCAGAATGTCTACTTTTCGCCTAAAAAAACCTGTGCTAATATACTATTACGAGTATTATTTCTATGTTGGTAACATTGAAGACTGACCAGAAAAGAAAAAGAATGAGCAAAACAGTCCTATGACAGCAGACCTAACAGCATGAGGAGCCAAAGAGAAAGGCGCCACCCTACCTGGAGAGCTGATCAACAGCTGTGGTCAGCAGAGAAATCTCCAGAGTTGTGCCGTGGCCAGCAAGTTTCCTCCTTTAAACTTTAGATCAGAGAAATGTTGCCGGCATGAAATAGAAGGAATAAACGTGTAACATTAAAAATGACTGTCTCTATCTTTTTTTTCTATAAATATAGACATAGAACTATTTTTTTCTGCTCTGCCCATATGAAATCTACGAGTCTTTTAGTTGAATCCCTTGGTCAAAAATGGCACTGCCCAGATACAATAGATTCTTTCTCCAGTTTTGACATTTTTAACCAAAAGATGACAAGCCTGCCCACCATGACAAGGTAGACTCTTTTAGGGCAGGACCTATACTGAACTACACTACGCTAACCTACTCCATGCTAGTCATCGTATTTTTAGTGTTAGATGCCTGTTTGTAAAAAGCCTCATCCTACAACCTGCCTTCTTCCTTTCCAGACTTGTTTACTAAGATCCACATAAGAAAAACCCTTTTCATTCACAAACAGAGAACAGATTTAAAATGGTTGTTGCTCTTATCTTATGGCGGGTGATGCAGTCATCAGCAATGATCATCTGTAACGTCCCAACACATTTCCCCTTCTTTAATCAATGCAGAGCTCTCTTCCACATAGATGTCTTCAGTCTGAAAGTTCTAAAGCAGTTTAATTGCAGTGAAGTTTGTTTTACAATCAACTGCCTTTGTCGCCCTCACAGGTTTACTGACATAGAAAAATGCTCAAAAAAGTATGTTACAATAATTCATTGCATGACAAATAAAAAATGAGGGCTTTTTTTAGAATTAAAATTCCAAAACATCTGAATGGAGCCCATGGCAGCAACAGGGGGAATGACAACCCTCAGGGTACTGTGGTCACCCCCTGAAGGAGGACACCCCACACACATTCCACCTATCAGGCCATGCGCAACACCACAGTTATCCCTCCAGACCGCACCCAACTGGGAGGAGATGCAATCAATCCTGAACTTCGTGAACCCTTCAGGAAGGCCGAGGCTTCCTGAGAGCTATGCGCCACCAACATTCCTGTCCTGCCACAGTTTCAGAGCTCTCCAAAGACGTAGCCTCACTCCATTCATCTAGGCTCAGAATGTCTACTTTTCGCCTAAAAAAACCTGTGCTAATATACTATTACGAGTATTATTTCTATGTTGGTAACATTGAAGACTGACCAGAAAAGAAAAAGAATGAGCAAAACAGTCCTATGACAGCAGACCTAACAGCATGAGGAGCCAAAGAGAAAGGCGCCACCCTACCTGGAGAGCTGATCAACAGCTGTGGTCAGCAGAGAAATCTCCAGAGTTGTGCCGTGGCCAGCAAGTTTCCTCCTTTAAACTTTAGATCAGAGAAATGTTGCCGGCATGAAATAGAAGGAATAAACGTGTAACATTAAAAATGACTGTCTCTATCTTTTTTTTCTATAAATATAGACATAGAACTATTTTTTTCTGCTCTGCCCATATGAAATCTACGAGTCTTTTAGTTGAATCCCTTGGTCAAAAATGGCACTGCCCAGATACAATAGATTCTTTCTCCAGTTTTGACATTTTTAACCAAAAGATGACAAGCCTGCCCACCATGACAAGGTAGACTCTTTTAGGGCAGGACCTATACTGAACTACACTACGCTAACCTACTCCATGCTAGTCATCGTATTTTTAGTGTTAGATGCCTGTTTGTAAAAAGCCTCATCCTACAACCTGCCTTCTTCCTTTCCAGACTTGTTTACTAAGATCCACATAAGAAAAACCCTTTTCATTCACAAACAGAGAACAGATTTAAAATGGTTGTTGCTCTTATCTTATGGCGGGTGATGCAGTCATCAGCAATGATCATCTGTAACGTCCCAACACATTTCCCCTTCTTTAATCAATGCAGAGCTCTCTTCCACATAGATGTCTTCAGTCTGAAAGTTCTAAAGCAGTTTAATTGCAGTGAAGTTTGTTTTACAATCAACTGCCTTTGTCGCCCTCACAGGTTTACTGACATAGAAAAATGCTCAAAAAAGTATGTTACAATAATTCATTGCATGACAAATAAAAAATGAGGGCTTTTTTTAGAATTAAAATTCCAAAACATCTGAATGGAGCCCATGGCAGCAACAGGGGGAATGACAACCCTCAGGGTACTGTGGTCACCCCCTGAAGGAGGACACCCCACACACATTCCACCTATCAGGCCATGCGCAACACCACAGTTATCCCACCAGACCGCACCCAACTGGGAGGAGATGCAATCAATCCTGAACTTCGTGAACCCTTCAGGAAGGCCGAGGCTTCCTGAGAGCTATGCGCCACCAACATTCCTGTCCTGCCACAGTTTCAGAGCTCTCCAAAGACGTAGCCTCACTCCATTCATCTAGGCTCAGAATGTCTACTTTTCGCCTAAAAAAACCTGTGCTAATATACTATTACGAGTATTATTTCTATGTTGGTAACATTGAAGACTGACCAGAAAAGAAAAAGAATGAGCAAAACAGTCCTATGACAGCAGACCTAACAGCATGAGGACCCAAAGAGAAAGGCGCCACCCTACCTGGAGAGCTGATCAACAGCTGTGGTCAGCAGAGAAATCTCCAGAGTTGTGCCGTGGCCAGCAAGTTTCCTCCTTTAAACTTTAGATCAGAGAAATGTTGCCGGCATGAAATAGAAGGAATAAATGTGTAACATTAAAAATGACTGTCTCTATCTTTTTTTTCTATAAATATAGACATAGAACTATTTTTTTCTGCTCTGCCCATATGAAATCTACGAGTCTTTTAGTTGAATCCCTTGGTCAAAAATGGCACTGCCCAGATACAATAGATTCTTTCTCCAGTTTTGACATTTTTAACCAAAAGATGACAAGCCTGCCCACCATGACAAGGTAGACTCTTTTAGGGCAGGACCTATACTGAACTACACTACGCTAACCTACTCCATGCTAGTCATCGTATTTTTAGTGTTAGATGCCTGTTTGTAAAAAGCCTCATCCTACAACCTGCCTTCTTCCTTTCCAGACTTGTTTACTAAGATCCACATAAGAAAAACCCTTTTCATTCACAAACAGAGAACAGATTTAAAATGGTTGTTGCTCTTATCTTATGGCGGGTGATGCAGTCATCAGCAATGATCATCTGTAACGTCCCAACACATTTCCCCTTCTTTAATCAATGCAGAGCTCTCTTCCACATAGATGTCTTCAGTCTGAAAGTTCTAAAGCAGTTTAATTGCAGTGAAGTTTGTTTTACAATCAACTGCCTTTGTCGCCCTCCTCATCCTACCAATGCTCAGGTTTACTGACATAGAAAAATGCTCAAACTAGTATTTTACAATAATTCATTGCATGACAAATAAAAAATGAGGGCTTTTTTTAGAATTAAAATTCCAAAACATCTGAATGGAGCCCATGGCAGCAACAGGGGGAATGACAACCCTCAGGGTACTGTGGTCACCCCCTGAAGGAGGACACCCCACACACATTCCACCTATCAGGCCATGCGCAACACCACAGTTATCCCACCAGACCGCACCCAACTGGGAGGAGATGCAATCAATCCTGAACTTCGTGAACCCTTCAGGAAGGCCAAGGCTTCCTGAGAGCTATGCGCCACCAACATTCCTGTCCTGCCACAGTTTCAGAGCTCTCCAAAGACGTAGTCTCACTCCATTCATCTAGGCTCAGAATGTCTACTTTTCGCCTAAAAAAACCTGTGCTAATATACTATTACGAGCATTATTTCTATGTTGGTAACATTGAAGACTGACCAGAAAAGAAAAAGAATGAGCAAAACAGTCCTATGACAGCAGACCTAACAGCATGAGGAGCCAAAGAGAAAGGCGCCACCCTACCTGGAGAGCTGATCAACAGCTGTGGTCAGCAGAGAAATCTCCAGAGTTGTGCAGTGGCCAAAAGTTTCCTCCTTTAAACTTTAGATCAGAGAAATGTTGCCGGCATGAAATAAAAGGAATAAACGTGTAACATTAAAAATGACTGTCTCTATCTTTTTTTCTATAAATATAGACATAGAACTATTTTTTTCTGCTCTGCCCATATGAAATCGACGAGTCTTTTAGTTGATTCCCTTGGTCAAAAATGGCACTGCCCAGAGACAATAGATTCTTTCTCCAGTTTTGACATTTTTAACCAAAAGATGACAAGCCTGCCCACCACGACAAGGTAGACTCTTTTAGGGCAGGACCTACACTGAACTACACTACGCTAACCTACTCCATGCTAGTCATCGTATTTTTAGTGTTAGATGCCTGTTTGTAAAAAGCCTCATCCTACAACCTGTCTTCTTCCTTTCCAGACTTGTTTACTAAGATCCACATAAGAACAACCCTTTTCATTCACAAAACAGAGAACAGATTTAAAATGGTTGTTGCTCTTATCTTATGGCGGGTGATGCAGTCATCAGCAATGATCATCTGTAACGTCCCAACACATTTCCCCTTCTTTAATCAATGCAGAGCTCTCTTCCACATAGATGTCTTCAGTCTGAAAGTTCTAAAGCAGTTTAATTGCAGTGAAGTTTGTTTTACAATCAACTGCCTTTGTCGCCCTCCCCATCCTACCAATGCACAGGTTTACTGACATAGAAAAATGCTCAAAAAAGTATGTTACAATAATTCATTGCATGACAAATAAAAAATGAGGGCTTTTTTTAGAATTAAAATTCCAAAACATCTGAATGGAGCCCATGGCAGCAACAGGGGGAATGACAACCCTCAGGGTACTGTGGTCACCCCCTGAAGGAGGACACCCCACACACATTCCACCTATCAGGCCATGCGCAACACCACAGTTATCCCACCAGACCGCACCCAACTGGGAGGAGATGCAATCAATCCTGAACTTCGCGAACCCTTCAGGAAGGCCAAGGCTTCCTGAGAGCTATGCGCCACCAACATTCCTGTCCTGCCACAGTTTCAGAGCTCTCCAAAGACGTAGCCTCACTCCATTCATCTAGGCTCAGAATGTCTACTTTTCGCCTAAAAAAACCTGTGCTAATATACTATTACGAGCATTATTTCTATGTTGGTAACATTGAAGACTGACCAGAAAAGAAAAAGAATGAGCAAAACAGTCCTATGACAGCAGACCTAACAGCATGAGGAGCCAAAGAGAAAGGCGCCACCCTACCTGGAGAGCTGATCAACAGCTGTGGTCAGCAGAGAAATCTCCAGAGTTGTGCCGTGGCCAGCAAGTTTCCTCCTTTAAACTTTAGATCAGAGAAATGTTGCCGGCATGAAATAGAAGGAATAAACGTGTAACATTAAAAATGACTGTCTCTATCTTTTTTTCTATAAATATAGACATAGAACTATTTTTTTCTGCTCTGCCCATATGAAATCTACGAGTCTTTTAGTTGAATCCCTTGGTCAAAAATGGCACTGCCCAGAGACAATAGATTCTTTCTCCAGTTTTGACATTTTTAACCAAAAGATGACAAGCCTGCCCACCACGACAAGGTAGACTCTTTTAGGGCAGGACCTACACTGAACTACACTACGCTAACCTACTCCATGCTAGTCATCGTATTTTTAGTGTTAGATGCCTGTTTGTAAAAAGCCTCATCCTACAACCTGCCTTCTTCCTTTCCAGACTTGTTTACTGAGATCCACATAAGAACAACCCTTTTCATTCACAAAACAGAGAACAGATTTAAAATGGTTGTTGCTCTTTTCTTATGGCGGGTGATGCAGTCATCAGCAATGATCATCTGTAACGTCCCAACACATTTCCCCTTTTTTAATCAATGCAGAGCTCTCTTCCACATAGATGTCTTCAGTCTGAAAGTTCTAAAGCAGTTTAATTGCAGTGAAGTTTGTTTTACAATCAACTGCCTTTGTCGCCCTCCCCATCCTACCAATGCACAGGTTTACTGACATAGAAAAATGCTCAAAAAAGTATGTTACAATAATTCATTGCATGACAAATAAAAAATTAGGGCTTTTTTTAGAATTAAAATTCCAAAACATCTGAATGGAGCCCATGGCAGCAACAGGGGGAATGACAACCCTCAGGGTACTGTGGTCACCCCCTGAAGGAGGACACCCCACACACATTCCACCTAGCAGGCCATGCGCAACACCACAGTTATCCCACCAGACCGCACCCAACTGGGAGGAGATGCAATCAATCCTGAACTTCGTGAACCCTTCAGGAAGGCCAAGGCTTCCTGAGAGCTATGCGCCACCAACATTCCTGTCCTGCCACAGTTTCAGAGCTCTCCAAAGACGTAGCCTCACTCCATTCATCTAGGCTCAGAATGTCTACTTTTCGCCTAAAAAACCTGTGCTAATATACTATTACGAGCATTATTTCTATGTTGGTAACATTGAAGACTGACCAGAAAAGAAAAAGAATGAGCAAAACAGTCCTATGACAGCAGACCTAACAGCATGAGGAGCCAAAGAGAAAGGCGCCACCCTACCTGGAGAGCTGATCAACAGCTGTGGTCAGCAGAGAAATCTCCAGAGTTGTGCCGTGGCCAGCAAGTTTCCTCCTTTAAACATTAGATCAGAGAAATATTGCCGGCATGAAATAGAAGGAATAAACGTGTAACATTAAAAATGACTGTCTCTATCTTTTTTTCTATAAATATAGACAT
The DNA here is from genome assembly GCF_062004578.1 of Staurois parvus. Taxonomy (NCBI): domain Eukaryota; kingdom Metazoa; phylum Chordata; class Amphibia; order Anura; family Ranidae; genus Staurois; species Staurois parvus. The sequence continues at coordinate 15,079,921 of NW_028317807.1, read as the reverse complement.
AGAACTATTTTTTTCTGCTCTGCCCATATGAAATCTATGAGTCTTTTAGTTGAATCCCTTGGTCAAAAATGGTACTGCCCAGAGACAATAGATTCTTTCTCCAGTTTTGACATTTTTAACCAAAAGATGACAAGCCTGCCCACCACGACAAGGTAGACTCTTTAAGGGCAGGACCTACACTGAACTATACTACGCTAACCTACTCCATGCTAGTCATCGTATTTTTAGTGTTAGATGCCTGTTTGTAAAAAGCCTCATCCTACAACCTGCCTTCTTCCTTTCCAGACTTGTTTACTAAGATCCACATAAGAACAACCCTTTTCATTCACAAAACAGAGAACAGATTTAAAATGGTTGTTGCTCTTATCTTATGGCGGGTGATGCAGTCATCAGCAATGATCATCTGTAACGTCCCAACACATTTCCCCTTCTTTAATCAATGCAGAGCTCTCTTCCACATAGATGTCTTCAGTCTGAAAGTTCTAAAGCAGTTTAATTGCAGTGAAGTTTGTTTTACAATCAACTGCCTTTGTCGCCCTCCTCATCCTACCAATGCTCAGGTTTACTGACATAGAAAAATGCTCAAAAAAGTATGTTACAATAATTCATTGCATGACAAATAAAAAATTAGGGCTTTTTTTAGAATTAAAATTCCAAAACATCTGAATGGAGCCCATGGCAGCAACAGGGGGAATGACAACCCTCAGGGTACTGTGGTCACCCCCTGAAGGAGGACACCCCACACACATTCCACCTAGCAGGCCATGCGCAACACCACAGTTATCCCACCAGACCGCACCCAACTGGGAGGAGATGCAATCAATCCTGAACTTCGTGAACCCTTCAGGAAGGCCAAGGCTTCCTGAGAGCTATGCGCCACCAACATTCCTGTCCTGCCACAGTTTCAGAGCTCTCCAAAGACGTAGCCTCACTCCATTCATCTAGGCTCAGAATGTCTACTTTTCGCCTAAAAAACCTGTGCTAATATACTATTACGAGCATTATTTCTATGTTGGTAACATTGAAGACTGACCAGAAAAGAAAAAGAATGAGCAAAACAGTCCTATGACAGCAGACCTAACAGCATGAGGAGCCAAAGAGAAAGGCGCCACCCTACCTGGAGAGCTGATCAACAGCTGTGGTCAGCAGAGAAATCTCCAGAGTTGTGCCGTGGCCAGCAAGTTTCCTCCTTTAAACATTAGATCAGAGAAATATTGCCGGCATGAAATAGAAGGAATAAACGTGTAACATTAAAAATGACTGTCTCTATCTTTTTTTCTATAAATATAGACATAGAACTATTTTTTTCTGCTCTGCCCATATGAAATCTATGAGTCTTTTAGTTGAATCCCTTGGTCAAAAATGGTACTGCCCAGAGACAATAGATTCTTTCTCCAGTTTTGACATTTTTAACCAAAAGATGACAAGCCTGCCCACCACGACAAGGTAGACTCTTTAAGGGCAGGACCTACACTGAACTATACTACGCTAACCTACTCCATGCTAGTCATCGTATTTTTAGTGTTAGATGCCTGTTTGTAAAAAGCCTCATCCTACAACCTGCCTTCTTCCTTTCCAGACTTGTTTACTAAGATCCACATAAGAACAACCCTTTTCATTCACAAAACAGAGAACAGATTTAAAATGGTTGTTGCTCTTATCTTATGGCGGGTGATGCAGTCATCAGCAATGATCATCTGTAACGTCCCAACACATTTCCCCTTCTTTAATCAATGCAGAGCTCTCTTCCACATAGATGTCTTCAGTCTGAAAGTTCTAAAGCAGTTTAATTGCAGTGAAGTTTGTTTTACAATCAACTGCCTTTGTCGCCCTCCTCATCCTACCAATGCTCAGGTTTACTGACATAGAAAAATGCTCAAAATAGTATGTTACAATAATTCATTGCATGACAAATAAAAAATTAGGGCATTTTTTAGAATTAAAATTCCAAAACATCTGAATGGAGCCCATGGCAGCAACAGGGGTAATGACAACCCTCAGGGTACTGTGGTCACCCCCTGAAGGAGGACACCCCACCCACATTCCACCTATCAGGCCATGCGCAACACCACAGTTATCCCACCAGACGGCACCCAACTGGGAGGAGATGCAATCAATGCTGAACTTCGTGAACCCTTCAGGAAGGCCAAGGCTTCCTGAGAGCTATGCGCCACCAACATTCCTGTCCTGCCACAGTTTCAGAGCTCTCCAAAGACGTAGCCTCACTCCATTCATCTAGGCTCAGAATGTCTACTTTTCTCCTAAAAAAAACCTGTGCTAATATACTATTACGAGCATTATTTCTATGTTGGTAACATTGAAGACTGACCAGAAAAGAAAAAGAATGAGCAAAACAGTCCTATGACAGCAGACCTAACAGCATGAGGAGCCAAAGAGAAAGGCGCCACCCTACCTGGAGAGTTGATCAACAGCTGTGGTCAGCAGAGAAATCTCCACAGTTGTGCCGTGGCCAGCAAGTTTCTTCCTTTAAACATTAGATCAGAGAAATGTTGCCGGCATGAAATAGAAGGAATAAACGTGTAACATTAAAAATGACTGTCTCTATCTTTTTTTCTATAAATATAGACATAGAACTATTTTTTTCTGCTCTGCCCATATGAAATCTACGAGTCTTTTAGTTGAATCCCTTGGTCAAAAATGGCACTGCCCAGAGACAATAGATTCTTTCTCCAGTTTTGACATTTTTAACCAAAAGATGACAAGCCTGCCCACCACGACAAGGTAGACTCTTTTAGGGCAGGACCTACACTGAACTACACTACGCTAACCTACTCCATGCTAGTCATCGTATTTTTAGTGTTAGATGCCTGTTTGTAAAAAGCCTCATCCTACAACCTGCCTTCTTCCTTTCCAGACTTGTTTACTGAGATCCACATAAGAACAACCCTTTTCATTCACAAAACAGAGAACAGATTTAAAATGGTTGTTGCTCTTATCTTATGGCGGGTGATGCAGTCATCAGCAATGATCATCTGTAACGTCCCAACACATTTCCCCTTCTTTAATCAATGCAGAGCTCTCTTCCACATAGATGTCTTCAGTCTGAAAGTTCTAAAGCAGTTTAATTGCAGTGAAGTTTGTTTTACAATCAACTGCCTTTGTCGCCCTCCTCATCCTACCAATGCTCAGGTTTACTGACATAGAAAAATGCTCAAAATAGTATGTTACAATAATTCATTGCATGACAAATAAAAAATTAGGGCATTTTTTAGAATTAAAATTCTAAAACATCTGAATGGAGCCCATGGCAGCAACAGGGGTAATGACAACCCTCAGGGTACTGTGGTCACCCCCTGAAGGAGGACACCCCACCCACATTCCACCTATCAGGCCATGCACAACACCACAGTTATCCCACCAGACCGCACCCAACTGGGAGGAGATGCAATCAATCCTGAACTTCGTGAACCCTTCAGGAAGGCCGAGGCTTCCTGAGAGTTATGCGCCACCAACATTCCTTTCCTGCCACAGTTTCAGAGCTCTCCAAAGACGTAGCCTCACTCCATTCATCTAGGCTCAGAATGTCTACTTTTCGCCTAAAAAAACCTGTGCTAATATACTATTACGAGCATTATTTCTATGTTGGTAACATTGAAGACTGACCAGAAAAGAAAAAGAATGAGCAAAACAGTCCTATGACAGCAGACCTAACAGCATGAGGAGCCAAAGAGAAAGGCGCCACCCTACCTGGAGAGCTGATCAACAGCTGTGGTCAGCAGAGAAATCTCCAGAGTTGTGCCGTGGCCAGCAAGTTTCCTCCTTTAAACATTAGATCAGAGAAATGTTGCCGGCATGAAATAGAAGGAATAAACGTGTAACATTAAAAATGACTGTCTCTATCTTTTTTTTCTATAAATATAGACATAGAACTATTTTTTTCTGCTCTGCCCATATGAAATCTACGAGTCTTTTAGTTGAATCCCTTGGTCAAAAATGGCACTGCCCAGATACAATAGATTCTTTCTCCAGTTTTGACATTTTTAACCAAAAGATGACAAGCCTGCCCACCACGACAAGGTAGACTCTTTTAGGGCAGGACCTACACTGAACTACACTACGCTAACCTACTCCATGCTAGTCATCGTATATTTAGTGTTAGATGCCTGTTTGTAAAAAGCCTCATCCTACAACCTGCCTTCTTCCTTTCCAGACTTGTTTACTAAGATCCACATAAGAACAACCCTTTTCATTCACAAACAGAGAACAGATTTAAAATGGTTGTTGCTCTTATCTTATGGCGGGTGATGCAGTCATCAGCAATGATCATCTGTAACGTCCCAACACATTTCCCCTTCTTTAATCAATGCAGAGCTCTATTCCACATAGATGTCTTCAGTCTGAAAGTTCTAAAGCAGTTTAATTGCAGTGAAGTTTGTTTTACAATCAACTGCCTTTGTCGCCCTCCTCATCCTACCAATGCTCAGGTTTACTGACATAGAAAAATGCTCAAACTAGTATTTTACAATAATTCATTGCATGACAAATAAAAAATGAGGGCTTTTTTTAGAATTAAAATTCCAAAACATCTGAATGGAGCCCATGGCAGCAACAGGGGTAATGACAACCCTCAGGGTACTGTGGTCACCCCCTGAAGGAGGACACCCCACACACATTCCACCTAGCAGGCCATGCGCAACACCACAGTTATCCCACCAGACCGCACCCAACTGGGAGGAGATGCAATCAATCCTGAACTTCGTGAACCCTTCAGGAAGGCCAAGGCTTCCTGAGAGCTATGCGCCACCAACATTCCTGTCCTGCCACAGTTTCAGAGCTCTCCAAAGACGTAGTCTCACTCCATTCATCTAGGCTCAGAATGTCTACTTTTCGCCTAAAAAAACCTGTGCTAATATACTATTACGAGCATTATTTCTATGTTGGTAACATTGAAGACTGACCAGAAAAGAAAAAGAATGAGCAAAACAGTCCTATGACAGCAGACCTAACAGCATGAGGAGCCAAAGAGAAAGGTGCCACCCTACCTGGAGAGCTGATCAACAGCTGTGGTCAGCAGAGAAATCTCCAGAGTTGTGCAGTGGCCAAAAGTTTCCTCCTTTAAACTTTAGATCAGAGAAATGTTGCCGGCATGAAATAGAAGGAATAAACGTGTAACATTAAAAATGACTGTCTCTATCTTTTTTTCTATAAATATAGACATAGAACTATATTTTTCTGCTCTGCCCATATGAAATCTACGAGTCTTTTAGTTGATTCCCTTGGTCAAAAATGGCACTGCCCAGAGACAATAGATTCTTTCTCCAGTTTTGACATTTTTAACCAAAAGATGACAAGCCTGCCCACCACGACAAGGTAGACTCTTTTAGGGCAGGACCTACACTGAACTACACTACGCTAACCTACTCCATGCTAGTCATCGTATTTTTAGTGTTAGATGCCTGTTTGTAAAAAGCCTCATCCTACAACCTGTCTTCTTCCTTTCCAGACTTGTTTACTAAGATCCACATAAGAACAACCCTTTTCATTCACAAAACAGAGAACAGATTTAAAATGGTTGTTGCTCTTATCTTATGGCGGGTGATGCAGTCATCAGCAATGATCATCTGTAACGTCCCAACACATTTCCCCTTCTTTAATCAATGCAGAGCTCTCTTCCACATAGATGTCTTCAGTCTGAAAGTTCTAAAGCAGTTTAATTGCAGTGAAGTTTGTTTTACAATCAACTGCCTTTGTCGCCCTCCCCATCCTACCAATGCACAGGTTTACTGACATAGAAAAATGCTCAAAAAAGTATGTTACAATAATTCATTGCATGACAAATAAAAAAAGAGGGCTTTTTTTAGAATTAAAATTCCAAAACATCTGAATGGAGCCCATGGCAGCAACAGGGGGAATGACAACCCTCAGGGTACTGTGGTCACCCCCTGAAGGAGGACACCCCACACACATTCCACCTATCAGGCCATGCGCAACACCACAGTTATCCCACCAGACCGCACCCAACTGGGAGGAGATGCAATCAATCCTGAACTTCGCGAACCCTTCAGGAAGGCCAAGGCTTCCTGAGAGCTATGCGCCACCAACATTCCTGTCCTGCCACAGTTTCAGAGCTCTCCAAAGACGTAGCCTCACTCCATTCATCTAGGCTCAGAATGTCTACTTTTCGCCTAAAAAAAACTGTGCTAATATACTATTACGAGCATTATTTCTATGTTGGTAACATTGAAGACTGACCAGAAAAGAAAAAGAATGAGCAAAACAGTCCTATGACAGCAGACCTAACAGCATGAGGAGCCAAAGAGAAAGGCGCCACCCTACCTGGAGAGCTGATCAACAGCTGTGGTCAGCAGAGAAATCTCCAGAGTTGTGCCGTGGCCAGCAAGTTTCCTCCTTTAAACTTTAGATCAGAGAAATGTTGCCGGCATGAAATAGAAGGAATAAACGTGTAACATTAAAAATGACTGTCTCTATCTTTTTTTCTATAAATATAGACATAGAACTATTTTTTTCTGCTCTGCCCATATGAAATCTACGAGTCTTTTAGTTGAATCCCTTGGTCAAAAATGGCACTGCCCAGAGACAATAGATTCTTTCTCCAGTTTTGACATTTTTAACCAAAAGATGACAAGCCTGCCCACCACGACAAGGTAGACTCTTTTAGGGCAGGACCTACACTGAACTACACTACGCTAACCTACTCCATGCTAGTCATCGTATTTTTAGTGTTAGATGCCTGTTTGTAAAAAGCCTCATCCTACAACCTGCCTTCTTCCTTTCCAGACTTGTTTACTGAGATCCACATAAGAACAACCCTTTTCATTCACAAAACAGAGAACAGATTTAAAATGGTTGTTGCTCTTATCTTATGGCGGGTGATGCAGTAATCAGCAATGATCATCTGTAACGTCCCAACACATTTCCCCTTCTTTAATCAATGCAGAGCTCTCTTACACATAGATGTCTTCAGTCTGAAAGTTCTAAAGCAGTTTAATTGCAGTGAAGTTTGTTTTACAATCAACTGCCTTTGTCGCCCTCCCCATCCTACCAATGCTCAGGTTTACTGACATAGAAAAATGCTCAAAAAAGTATGTTACAATAATTCATTGCATGACAAATAAAAAATGAGGGCTTTTTTTAGAATTAAAATTCCAAAACATCTGAATGGAGCCCATGGCAGCAACAGGGGGAATGACAACCCTCAGGGTACTGTGGTCACCCCATGAAGGAGGACACCCCACACACATTCCACCTATCAGGCCATGCGCAACACCACAGTTATCCCACCAGACCGCACCCAACTGGGAGGAGATGCAATCAATCCTGAACTTCGTGAACCCTTCAGGAAGGCCAAGGCTTCCTGAGAGCTATGCGCCACCAACATTCCTGTCCTGCCACAGTTTCAGAGCTCTCCAAAGACGTAGCCTCACTCCATTCATCTAGGCTCAGAATGTCTACTTTTCGCCTAAAAAAACCTGTGCTAATATACTATTACGAGCATTATTTCTATGTTGGTAACATTGAAGACTGACCAGAAAAGAAAAAGAATGAGCAAAACAGTCCTATGACAGCAGACCTAACAGCATGAGGAGCCAAAGAGAAAGGCGCCACCCTACCTGGAGAGCTGATCAACAGCTGTGGTCAGCAGAGAAATCTCCAGAGTTGTGCCGTGGCCAGCAAGTTTCCTCCTTTAAACATTAGATCAGAGAAATGTTGCCGGCATGAAATAGAAGGAATAAATGTGTAACATTAAAAATGACTGTCTCTATCTTTTTTTCTATAAATATAGACATAGAACTATTTTTTTCTGCTCTGCCCATATGAAATCGACGAGTCTTTTAGTTGAATCCCTTGGTCAAAAATGGCACTGCCCAGAGACAATAGATTCTTTCTCCAGTTTTGACATTTTTAACCAAAAGATGACAAGCCTGCCCACCACGAAAAGGTAGACTCTTTTAGGGCAGGACCTACACTGAACTATACTACGCTAACCTACTCCATGCTAGTCATCGTATTTTTAGTGTTAGATGCCTGTTTGTAAAAAGCCTCATCCTACAACCTGCCTTCTTCCTTTCCAGACTTGTTTACTAAGATCCACATAAGAACAACCCTTTTCATTCACAAAACAGAGAACAGATTTAAAATGGTTGTTGCTCTTATCTTATGGCGGGTGATGCAGTCATCAGCAATGATCATCTGTAACGTCCCAACACATTTCCCCTTCTTTAATCAATGCAGAGCTCTCTTCCACATAGATGTCTTCAGTCTGAAAGTTCTAAAGCAGTTTAATTGCAGTGAAGTTTGTTTTACAATCAACTGCCTTTGTCGCCCTCCTCATCCTACCAATGCTCAGGTTTACTGACATAGAAAAATGCTCAAAATAGTATGTTACAATAATTCATTGCATGACAAATAAAAAATTAGGGCATTTTTTAGAATTAAAATTCCAAAACATCTGAATGGAGCCCATGGCAGCAACAGGGGTAATGACAACCCTCAGGGTACTGTGGTCACCCCCTGAAGGAGGACACCCCACCCACATTCCACCTATCAGGCCATGCACAACACCACAGTTATCCCACCAGACCGCACCCAACTGGGAGGAGATGCAATCAATCCTGAACTTCGTGAACCCTTCAGGAAGGCCGAGGCTTCCTGAGAGTTATGCGCCACCAACATTCCTGTCCTGCCACAGTTTCAGAGCTCTCCAAAGACGTAGCCTCACTCCATTCATCTAGGCTCAGAATGTCTACTTTTCGCCTAAAAAAACCTGTGCTAATATACTATTACGAGCATTATTTCTATGTTGGTAACATTGAAGACTGACCAGAAAAGAAAAAGAATGAGCAAAACAGTCCTATGACAGCAGACCTAACAGCATGAGGAGCCAAAGAGAAAGGCGCCACCCTACCTGGAGAGCTGATCAACAGCTGTGGTCAGCAGAGAAATCTCCAGAGTTGTGCCGTGGCCAGCAAGTTTCCTCCTTTAAACATTAGATCAGAGAAATGTTGCCGGCATGAAATAGAAGGAATAAACGTGTAACATTAAAAATGACTGTCTCTATCTTTTTTTTCTATAAATATAGACATAGAACTATTTTTTTCTGCTCTGCCCATATGAAATCTACGAGTCTTTTAGTTGAATCCCTTGGTCAAAAATGGCACTGCCCAGATACAATAGATTCTTTCTCCAGTTTTGACATTTTTAACCAAAAGATGACAAGCCTGCCCACCACGACAAGGTAGACTCTTTTAGGGCAGGACCTACACTGAACTACACTACGCTAACCTACTCCATGCTAGTCATCGTATATTTAGTGTTAGATGCCTGTTTGTAAAAAGCCTCATCCTACAACCTGCCTTCTTCCTTTCCAGACTTGTTTACTAAGATCCACATAAGAACAACCCTTTTCATTCACAAACAGAGAACAGATTTAAAATGGTTGTTGCTCTTATCTTATGGCGGGTGATGCAGTAATCAGCAATGATCATCTGTAACGTCCCAACACATTTCCCCTTCTTTAATCAATGCAGAGCTCTCTTCCACATAGATGTCTTCAGTCTGAAAGTTCTAAAGCAGTTTAATTGCAGTGAAGTTTGTTTTACAATCAACTGCCTTTGTCGCCCTCCTCATCCTACCAATGCTCAGGTTTACTGACATAGAAAAATGCTCAAACTAGTATTTTACAATAATTCATTGCATGACAAATAAAAAATGAGGGCTTTTTTTAGAATTAAAATTCCAAAACATCTGAATGGAGCCCATGGCAGAAACAGGGGGAATGACAACCCTCAGGGTACTGTGGTCACCCCCTGAAGGAGGACACCCCACCCACATTCCACCTATCAGTCCATGCACAACACCACAATTATCCCACCAGACCGCACCCAACTGGGAGGAGATGCAATCAATGCTGAACTTCGTGAACCCTTCAGGAAGGCCAAGGCTTCCTGAGAGCTATGCGCCACCAACATTCCTGTCCTGCCACAGTTTCAGAGCTCTCCAAAGACGTAGCCTCACTCCATTCATCTAGGCTCAGAATGTCTACTTTTCGCCTAAAAAAAACCTGTGCTAATATACTATTACGAGCATTATTTCTATGTTGGTAACATTGAAGACTGACCAGAAAAGAAAAAGAATGAGCAAAACAGTCCTATGACAGCAGACCTAACAGCATGAGGAGCCAAAGAGAAAGGCGCCACCCTAGCTGGAGAGTTGATCAACAGCTGTGGTCAGCAGAGAAATCTCCACAGTTGTGCCGTGGCCAGCAAGTTTCCTCCTTTAAACATTAGATCAGAGAAATGTTGCCGGCATGAAATAGAAGGAATAAACGTGTAACATTAAAAATGACTGTCTCTATCTTTTTTTCTATAAATATAGACATAGAACTATTTTTTTCTGCTCTGCCCATATGAAATCGACGAGTCTTTTAGTTGAATCCCTTGGTCAAAAATGGCACTGCCCAGAGACAATAGATTCTTTCTCCAGTTTTGACATTTTTAACCAAAAGATGACAAGCCTGCCCACCACGACAAGGTAGACTCTTTTAGGGCAGGACCTACACTGAACTACACTACGCTAACCTACTCCATGCTAGTCATCGTATTTTTAGTGTTAGATGCCTGTTTGTAAAAAGCCTCATCCTACAACCTGCCTTCTTCCTTTCCAGACTTGTTTACTGAGATCCACATAAGAAAAACCTTTTTCATTCACAAAACAGAGAACAGATTTAAAATGGTTGTTGCTCTTATCTTATGGCGGGTGATGCAGTCATCAGCAATGATCATCTGTAACGTCCCAACACATTTCCCCTTCTTTAATCAATGCAGAGCTCTCTTCCACATAGATGTCTTCAGTCTGAAAGTTCTAAAGCAGTTTAATTGCAGTGAAGTTTGTTTTACAATCAACTGCCTTTGTCGCCCTCCTCATCCTACCAATGCTCAGGTTTACTGACATAGAAAAATGCTCAAAATAGTATGTTACAATAATTCATTGCATGACAAATAAAAAATGAGGGCTTTTTTTAGAATTAAAATTCCAAAACATCTGAATGGAGCCCATGGCAGCAACAGGGGGAATGACAACCCTCAGGGTACTGTGGTCACCCCCTGAAGGAGGACACCCCACCCACATTCCACCTATCAGGCCATGCACAACACCACAGTTATCCCACCAGACTGCACCCAACTGGGAGGAGATGCAATCAATCCTGAACTTCGTGAACCCTTCAGGAAGGCCAAGGCTTCCTGAGAGCTATGCGCCACCAACATTCCTGTCCTGCCACAGTTTCAGAGCTCTCCAAAGACGTAGCCTCACTCCATTCATCTAGGCTCAGAATGTCTACTTTTCGCCTAAAAAACCTGTGCTAATATACTATTACGAGCATTATTTCTATGTTGGTAACATTGAAGACTGACCAGAAAAGAAAAAGAATGAGCAAAACAGTCCTATGACAACAGACCTAATAGCATGAGGAGCCAAAGAGAAAGGCGCCACCCTACCTGGAGAGCTGATCAACAGCTGTGGTCAGCAGAGAAATCTCCAGAGTTGTGCCGTGGCCAGCAAGTTTCCTCCTTTAAACATTAGATCAGAGAAATGTTGCCGGCATGAAATAGAAGGAATAAACGTGTAACATTAAAAATGACTGCCTCTATCTTTTTTTCTATAAATATAGACATAGAACTATTTTTTTCTGCTCTGCCCATATGAAATCTACGAGTCTTTTAGTTGAATCCCTTGGTCAAAAATGGCACTGCCCAGAGACAATAGATTCTTTCTCCAGTTTTGACATTTTTAACCAAAAGATGACAAGCCTGCCCACCACGACAAGGTAGACTCTTTTAGGGCAGGACCTACACTGAACTACACTACGCTAACCTACTCCATGCTAGTCATCGTATTTTTAGTGTTAGATGCCTGTTTGTAAAAAGCCTCATCCTACAACCTGCCTTCTTCCTTTCCAGACTTGTTTACTGAGATCCACATAAGAACAACCCTTTTCATTCACAAAACAGAGAACAGATTTAAAATGGTTGTTGCTCTTATCTTATGGCGGGTGATGCAGTCATCAGCAATGATCATCTGTAACGTCCCAACACATTTCCCCTTCTTTAATCAATGCAGAGCTCTCTTCCACATAGATGTCTTCAGTCTGAAAGTTCTAAAGCAGTTTAATTGCAGTGAAGTTTGTTTTACAATCAACTGCCTTTGTCGCCCTCCCCATCCTACCAATGCACAGGTTTACTGACATAGAAAAATGCTCAAAAAAGTATGTTACAATAATTCATTGCATGACAAATAAAAAATGAGGGCTTTTTTTAGAATTAAAATTCCAAAACATCTGAATGGAGCCCATGGCAGCAACAGGGGGAATGACAACCCTCAGGGTACTGTGGTCACCCCCTGAAGGAGGACACCCCACACACATTCCACCTATCAGGCCATGCGCAACACCACAGTTATCCCACCAGACCGCACCCAACTGGGAGGAGATGCAATCAATCCTGAACTTCGTGAACCCTTCAGGAAGGCCAAGGCTTCCTGAGAGCTATGCGCCACCAACATTCCTGTCCCGCCACAGTTTCAGAGCTCTCCAAAGACGTAGCCTCACTCCATTCATCTAGGCTCAGAATGTCTACTTTTCGCCTAAAAAAACCTGTGCTAATATACTATTACGAGCATTATTTCTATGTTGGTAACATTGAAGACTGACCAGAAAAGAAAAAGAATGAGCAAAACAGTCCTATGACAGTAGACCTAACAGCATGAGGACCCAAAGAGAAAGGCGCCACCCTACCTGGAGAGCTGATCAACAGCTGTGGTCAGCAGAGAAATCTCCAGAGTTGTGCCGTGGCCAGCAAGTTTCCTCCTTTAAACATTAGATCAGAGAAATGTTGCCGGCGTGAAATAGAAGGAATAAACGTGTAACATTAAAAATGACTGTCTCTATCTTTTTTTCTATAAATATAGACATAGAGCTATTTTTTTCTGCTCTGCCCATATGAAATCTACGAGTCTTTTAGTTGAATCCCTTGGTCAAAAATGGCACTGCCCAGAGACAATAGATTCTTTCTCCAGTTTTGACATTTTTAACCAAAAGATGACAAGCCTGCCCACCACGACAAGGTAGACTCTTTTAGGGCAGGACTTACACTGAACTACACTATGCTAACCTACTCCATGCTAGTCATCGTATTTTTAGTGTTAGATGCCTGTTTGTAAAAAGCCTCATCCTACAACCTGCCTTCTTCCTTTCCAGACTTGTTTACTGAGATCCACATAAGAAAAACCTTTTTCATTCACAAAACAGAGAACAGATTTAAAATGGTTGTTGCTCTTATCTTATGGCGGGTGATGCAGTCATCAGCAATGATCATCTGTAACGTCCCAACACATTTCCCCTTCTTTAATCAATGCAGAGCTCTCTTCCACATAGATGTCTTCAGTCTGAAAGTTCTAAAGCAGTTTAATTGCAGTGAAGTTTGTTTTACAATCAACTGCCTTTGTCGCCCTCCTCATCCTACCAATGCTCAGGTTTACTGACATAGAAAAATGCTCAAAATAGTATGTTACAATAATTCATTGCATGACAAATAAAAAATGAGGGCTTTTTTTAGAATTAAAATTCCAAAACATCTGAATGGAGCCCAAGGCAGCAACAGGGGGAATGACAACCCTCAGGGTACTGTGGTCACCCCCTGAAGGAGGACACCCCACCCACATTCCACCTATCAGGCCATGCACAACACCACAGTTATCCCACCAGACCGCACCCAACTGGGAGGAGATGCAATCAATCCTGAATTTCGTGAACCTTTCAGGAAGGCCGAGGCTTCCTGAGAGCTATGCGCCACCAACATTCCTGTCCTGCCACAGTTTCAGAGCTCTCCAAAGACGTAGCCTCACTCCATTCATCTAGGCTCAGAATGTCTACTTTTCGCCTAAAAAAACCTATGCTAATATACTATTACGAGCATTATTTCTATGTTGGTAACATTGAAGACTGACCAGAAAAGAAAAAGAATGAGCAAAACAGTCCTATGACAGCAGACCTAACAGCATGAGGAGCCAAAGAGAAATGCGCCACCCTACCTGGAGAGCTGATCAACAGCTGTGGTCAGCAGAGAAATCTCCAGAGTTGTGCCGTGGCCAGCAAGTTTCCTCCTTTAAACATTAGATCAGAGAAATGTTGCCGGCGTGAAATAGAAGGAATAAACGTGTAACATTAAAAATGACTGTCTCTATCTTTTTTTCTATAAATATAGATATAGAACTATTTTTTTCTGCTCTGCCCATATGAAATCTACGAGTCTTTTAGTTGAATCCCTTGGTCAAAAATGGCACTGCCCAGAGACAATAGATTCTTTCTCCAGTTTTGACATTTTTAACCAAAAGATGACAAGCTTGCCCACCACGACAAGGTAGACTCTTTTAGGGCAGGACCTACACTGAACTACACTACGCTAACCTACTCCATGCTAGTCATCGTATTATAGTGTTAGATGCCTGTTTGTAAAAAGCCTCATCCTACAACCTGCCTTCTTCCTTTCCAGACTTGTTTACTGAGATCCACATAAGAACAACCCTTTTCATTCACAAAACAGAGAACAGATTTAAAATGGTTGTTGCTCTTATCTTATGGCGGGTGACGCAGTCATCAGCAATGATCATCTGTAACGTCCCAACACATTTCCCCTTCTTTATTCAATGCAGAGCTCTCTTCCACATAGATGTCTTCAGTCTGAAAGTTCTAAAGCAGTTTAATTGCAGTGAAGTTTGTTTTACAATCAACTGCCTTTGTCGCCCTCATCATCCTACCAATGCTCAGGTTTACTGACATAGAAAAATGCTCAAAATAGTATGTTACAATAATTCATTGCATGACAAATAAAAAATGAGGGCTTTTTTTAGAATTAAAATTCCAAAACATCTGAATGGAGCCCATGGCAGCAACAGGGGGAATGACAACCCTCAGGGTACTGTGGTCACCCCCTGAAGGAGGACACCCCACCCACATTCCACCTATCAGGCCATGCACAACACCACAGTTATCCCACCAGACCGCACCCAACTGGGAGGAGATGCAATCAATCCTGAATTTTGTGAACCCTTCAGGAAGGCCGAGGCTTCCTGAGAGCTATGCGCCACCAACATTCCTGTCCTGCCACAGTTTCAGAGCTCTCCAAAGACTTAGCCTCACTCCATTCATCTAGGCTCAGAATGTCTACTTTTCGCCTAAAAAAACCTGTGCTAATATACTATTACGAGCATTATTTCTATGTTGGTAACATTGAAGACTGACCAGAAAAGAAAAAGAATGAGCAAAACAGTCCTATGACAGTAGACCTAACAGCATGAGGACCCAAAGAGAAAGGCACCACCCTACCTGGAGAGCTGATCAACAGCTGTGGTCAGCAGAGAAATCTCCAGAGTTGTGCCGTGGCCAGCAAGTTTCCTCCTTTAAACATTAGATCAGAGAAATGTTGCCGGCGTGAAATAGAAGGAATAAACGTGTAACATTAAAAATGACTGTCTCTATCTTTTTTTCTATAAATATAGACATAGAGCTATTTTTTTCTGCTCTGCCCATATGAAATCTACGAGTCTTTTAGTTGAATCCCTTGGTCAAAAATGGCACTGCCCAGAGACAATAGATTCTTTCTCCAGTTTTGACATTTTTAACCAAAAGATGACAAGCCTGCCCACCACGACAAGGTAGACTCTTTTAGGGCAGGACCTACACTGAACTACACTATGCTAACCTACTCCATGCTAGTCATCGTATTTTTAGTGTTAGATGCCTGTTTGTAAAAAGCCTCATCCTACAACCTGCCTTCTTCCTTTCCAGACTTGTTTACTAAGATCCACATAAGAACAACCCTTTCCATTCACAAAACAGAGAACAGATTTAAAATGGTTGTTGCTCTTATCTTATGGCGGGTGATGCAGTCATCAGCAATGATCATCTGTAACGTCCCAACACATTTCCCCTTCTTTAATCAATGCAGAACTCTCTTCCACATAGATGTCTTCAGTCTGAAAGTTCTAAAGCAGTTTAATTGCAGTGAAGTTTGTTTTACAATCAACTGCCTTTGTCGCCCTCCTCATCCTACCAATGCTCAGGTTTACTGGCATAGAAAAATGCTCAAAATAGTATGTTACAATAATTCATTGCATGACAAATAAAAAATGAGGGCTTTTTTTAGAATTAAAATTCCAAAACATCTGAATGGAGCCCATGGCAGCAACAGGGGGAATGACAACCCTCAGGGTACTGTGGTCACCCCCTGAAGGAGGACACCCCACCCACATTCCACCTGTCAGGCCATGCACAACACCACAGTTATCCCACCAGACCGCACCCAACTGGGAGGAGATGCAATCAATCCTGAACTTCGTGAACCCTTCAGGAAGGCCAAGGCTTCCTGAGAGCTATGCGCCACCAACATTCCTGTCCTGCCACAGTTTCAGAGCTCTCCAAAGACGTAGCCTCACTCCATTCATCTAGGCTCAGAATGTCTACTTTTCGCCTAAAAAAACCTGTGCTAATATACTATTACGAGCATTATTTCTATGTTGGTAACATTGAAGACTGACCAGAAAAGAAAAAGAAAGAGCAAAACAGTCCTATGACAACAGACCTAACAGCATGAGGAGCCAAAGAGAAAGGAGCCACCCTACCTGGAGAGCTGATCAACAGCTGTGGTCAGCAGAGAAATCTCCAGAGTTGTGCCGTGGCCAGCAAGTTTCCTCCTTTAAACATTAGATCAGAGAAATGTTGCCGGCATGAAATAGAAGGAATAAACGTGTAACATTAAAAATGACTGTCTCTATCTTTTTTTCTATAAATATAGACATAGAACTATTTTTTTCTGCTCTGCCCATATGAAATCTACGAGTCTTTTAGTTGAATCCCTTGGTCAAAAATGGCACTGCCCAGAGACAATAGATTCTTTCTCCAGTTTTGACATTTTTAACCAAAAGATGACAAGCCTGCCCACCACGACAAGGTAGACTCTTTTAGGGCAGGACCTACACTGAACTACACTACGCTAACCTACTCCATGCTAGTCATCGTATTTTTAGTGTTAGATGCCTGTTTGTAAAAAGCCTCATCCTACAACCTGCCTTCTTCCTTTCCAGACTTGTTTACTAAGATCCACATAAGAACAACCCTTTTCATTCACAAAACAGAGAACAGATCTAAAATGGTTGTTGCTCTTATCTTATGGCGGGTGATGCAGTCATCAGCAATGATCATCTGTAACGTCCCAACACATTTCCCCTTCTTTAATCAATGCAGAGCTCTCTTCCACATAGATGTCTTCAGTCTGAAAGTTCTAAAGCAGTTTAATTGCAGTGAAGTTTGTTTTACAATCAACTGCCTTTGTCGCCCTCCTCATCCTACCAATGCTCAGGTTTACTGACATAGAAAAATGCTCAAAATAGTATGTTACAATAATTCATTGCATGACAAATAAAAAATGAGGGCTTTTTTTAGAATTAAAATTCCAAAACATCTGAATGGAGCCCATGGAAGCAAAAGGGGGAATGACAACCCTCAGGGTACTGTGGTCACCCCCTGAAGGAGGACACCCCACCCACATTCCACCTATCAGGCCATGCACAACACCACAGTTATCCCACCAGATCGCACCCAACTGGGAGGAGATGCAATCAATCCTGAACTTCGTGAACCCTTCAGGAAGGCCAAGGCTTCCTGAGAGCTATGCGCCACCAACATTCCTGTCCTGCCACAGTTTCAGAGCTCTCCAAAGACGTAGCCTCACTCCATTCATCTAGGCTCAGAATGTCTACTTTTTGCCTAAAAAAACCTGCGCTAATATACTATTACGAGCATTATTTCTATGTTGGTAACATTGAAGACTGACCAGAAAAGAAAAAGAATGAGCAAAACAGTCCTATGACAGCAGACCTAACAGCATGAGGAGCCAAAGAGAAAGGCGCCACCCTACCTGGAGAGCTGATCAACAGCTGTGGTCAGCAGAGAAATCTCCAGAGTTGTGCCGTGGCCAGCAAGTTTCCTCCTTTAAACATTAGATCAGAGAAATGTTGCCGGCATGAAATAGAAGGAATAAACGTGTAACATTAAAAATGACTGTCTCTATCTTTTTTTCTATAAATATAGACATAGAACTATTTTTTTCTGCTCTGTCCATATGAAATCTACGAGTCTTTTAGTTGAATCCCTTGGTCAAAAATGGCACTGCCCAGAGACAATAGATTCTTTCTCCAGTTTTGACATTTTTAACCAAAAGATGACAAGCCTGCCCACCACGACAAGGTAGACTCTTTTAGGGCAGGACCTACACTGAACTACACTACGCTAACCTACTCCATGCTAGTCATCATATTTTTAGTGTTAGATGCCTGTTTGTAAAAAGCCTCATCCTACAACCTGCCTTCTTCCTTTCCAGACTTGTTTACTGAGATCCACATAAGAAAAACCCTTTTCATTCACAAAACAGAGAACAGATTTAAAATGGTTGTTGCTCTTATCTTATGGCGGGTGATGCAGTCATCAGCAATGATCATCTGTAACGTCTCAACACATTTCCCCTTCTTTAATCAATGCAGAGCTCTCTTCCACATAGATGTCTTCAGTCTGAAAGTTCTAAAGCAGTTTAATTGCAGTGAAGTTTGTTTTACAATCAACTGCCTTTGTCGCCCTCCTCATCCTACCAATGCTCAGGTTTACTGGCATAGAAAAATGCTCAAAATAGTATGTTACAATAATTCATTGCATGACAAATAAAAAATTAGGGCTTTTTTTAGAATTAAAATTCCAAAACATCTGAATGGAGCCCATGGCAGCAACAGGGGGAATGACAACCCTCAGGGTACTGTGGTCACCCCCTGAAGGAGGACACCCCACCCACATTCCACCTATCAGGCCATGCACAACACCACAGTTATCCCACCAGACCGCACCCAACTGGGAGGAGATGCAATCAATCCTGAACTTCGTGAACCCTTCAGGAAGGCCAAGGCTTCCTGAGAGCTATGCGCCACCAACATTCCTGTCCTGCCACAGTTTCAGAGCTCTCCAAAGACGTAGCCTCACTCCATTCATCTAGGCTCAGAATGTCTACTTTTCGCCTGAAAAAACCTGTGCTAATATACTATTACGAGCATTATTTCTATGTTGGTAACATTGAAGACTGACCAGAAAAGAAAAAGAATGAGCAAAACAGTCCTATGACAGCAGACCTAACAGCATGAGGAGCCAAAGAGAAAGGCGCCACCCTACCTGGAGAGCTGATCAACAGCTGTGGTCAGCAGAGAAATCTCCAGAGTTGTGCCGTGGCCAACAAGTTTCCTCCTTTAAACATTAGATCAGAGAAATGTTGCCGGCATGAAATAGAAGGAATAAACGTGTAACATTAAAAATGACTGTCTCTATCTTTTTTTCTATAAATATAGACATAGAACTATTTTTTTCTGCTCTGCCCATATGAAATCGACGAGTCTTTTAGTTGAATCCCTTGGTCAAAAATGGCACTGCCCAGAGACAATAGATTCTTTCTCCAGTTTTGACATTTTTAACCAAAAGATGACAAGCCTGCCCACCACGACAAGGTAGACTCTTTTAGGGCAGGACCTACACTGAACTACACTACGCTAACCTACTCCATGCTAGTCATCGTATTTTTAGTGTTAGATGCCTGATTGTAAAAAGCCTCATCCTACAACCTGCCTTCTTCCTTTCCACACTTGTTTACTGAGATCCACATAAGAACAACCCTTTTCATTCACAAAACAGAGAACAGATTTAAAATGGTTGTTGCTCTTATCTTATGGCGGGTGATGCAGTCATCAGCAATGATCATCTGTAACGTCCCAACACATTTCCCCTTCTTTAATCAATGCAGAGCTCTCTTCCACATAGATGTCTTCAGTCTGAAAGTTCTAAAGCAGTTTAATTGCAGTGAAGTTTGTTTTACAATCAACTGCCTTTGTCGCCCTCCTCATCCTACCAATGCTCAGGTTTACTGACATAGAAAAATGCTCAAAATAGTATGTTACAATAATTCATTGCATGACAAATAAAAAATGAGGGCTTTTTTTAGAATTAAAATTCCAAAACATCTGAATGGAGCCCATGGCAGCAACAGGGGGAATGACAACCCTCAGGGTACTGTGGTCACCCCCTGAAGGAGGACGCCCCACCCACATTCCACCTGTCAGGCCATGCACAACACCACAGTTATCCCACCAGACCGCACCCAACTGGGAGGAGATGCAATCAATCCTGAACTTCGTGAACCCTTCAGGAAGGCCAAGGCTTCCTGAGAGCTATGCGCCACCAACATTCCTGTCCTGCCACAGTTTCAGAGCTCTCCAAAGACGTAGCCTCACTCCATTCATCTAGGCTCAGAATGTCTACTTTTCGCCTAAAAAACCTGTGCTAATATACTATTACGAGCATTATTTCTATGTTGGTAACATTGAAGACTGACCAGAAAAGAAAAAGAATGAGCAAAACAGTCCTATGACAACAGACCTAATAGCATGAGGAGCCAAAGAGAAAGGCGCCACCCTACCTGGAGAGCTGATCAACAGCTGTGGTCAGCAGAGAAATCTCCAGAGTTGTGCCGTGGCCAGCAAGTTTCCTCCTTTAAACATTAGATCAGAGAAATGTTGCCGGCATGAAATAGAAGGAATAAACGTGTAACATTAAAAATGACTGTCTCTATCTTTTTTTCTATAAATATAGACATAGAACTATTTTTTTCTGCTCTGCCCATATGAAATCGACGAGTCTTTTAGTTGAATCCCTTGGTCAAAAATGGCACTGCCCAGAGACAATAGATTCTTTCTCCAGTTTTGACATTTTTAACCAAAAGATGACAAGCCTGCCCACCACGACAAGGTAGACTCTTTTAGGGCAGGACCTACACTGAACTACACTACGCTAGCCTACTCCATGCTAGTCATCGTATTTTTAGTGTTAGATGCCTGTTTGTAAAAAGCCTCATCCTACAACCTGCCTTCTTCCTTTCCAGACTTGTTTACTAAGATCCACATAAGAACAACCCTTTTCATTCACAAAACAGAGAACAGATCTAAAATGGTTGTTGCTCTTATCTTATGGCGGGTGATGCAGTCATCAGCAATGATCATCTGTAACGTCCCAACACATTTCCCCTTCTTTAATCAATGCAGAGCTCTCTTCCACATAGATGTCTTCAGTCTGAAAGTTCTAAAGCAGTTTAATTGCAGTGAAGTTTGTTTTACAATCAACTGCCTTTGTCGCCCTCCTCATCCTACCAATGCTCAGGTTTACTGACATAGAAAAATGCTCAAAATAGTATGTTACAATAATTCATTGCATGACAAATAAAAAATGAGGGCTTTTTTTAGAATTAAAATTCCAAAACATCTGAATGGAGCCCATGGCAGCAACAGGGGGAATGAAAACCTTCAGGGTACTGTGGTCACCCCCTGAAGGAGGACACCCCACCCACATTCCACCTATCAGGCCATGCACAACACCACAGTTATCCCACCAGACCGCACCCAACTGGGAGGAGATGCAATCAATCCTGAACTTCGTGAACCCTTCAGGAAGGCCGAGGCTTCCTGAGAGCTATGCGCCACCAACATTCCTGTCCTGCCACAGTTTCAGAGCTCTCCAAAGACGTAGCCTCACTCCATTCATCTAGGCTCAGAAAGTCTACTTTTCGCCTAAAAAAACCTGTGCTAATATACTATTACGAGCATTATTTCTATGTTGGTAACATTGAAGACTGACCAGAAAAGAAAAAGAATGAGCAAAACAGTCCTATGACAACAGACCTAACAGCATGAGGAGCCAAAGAGAAAGGCGCCACCCTACCTGGAGAGCTGATCAACAGCTGTGGTCAGCAGAGAAATCTCCAGAGTTGTGCCGTGGCCAGCAAGTTTCCTCCTTTAAACATTAGATCAGAGAAATGTTGCCGGCATGAAATAGAAGGAATAAACGTGTAACATTAAAAATGACTGTCTCTATCTTTTTTTCTATAAATATAGACATAGAACTATTTTTTTCTGCTCTGCCCATATGAAATCGACGAGTCTTTTAGTTGAATCCCTTGGTCAAAAATGGCACTGCCCAGAGACAATAGATTCTTTCTCCAGTTTTGACATTTTTAACCAAAAGATGACAAGCCTGCCCACCACGACAAGGTAGACTCTTTTAGGGCAGGACCTACACTGAACTACACTACGCTAGCCTACTCCATGCTAGTCATCGTATTTTTAGTGTTAGATGCCTGTTTGTAAAAAGCCTCATCCTACAACCTGCCTTCTTCCTTTCCAGACTTGTTTACTGAGATCCACATAAGAAAAACCTTTTTCATTCACAAAACAGAGAACAGATTTAAAATGGTTGTTGCTCTTATCTTATGGCGGGTGATGCAGTCATCAGCAATGATCATCTGTAACGTCCCAACACATTTCCCCTTCTTTAATCAATGCAGAGCTCTCTTCCACATAGATGTCTTCAGTCTGAAAGTTCTAAAGCAGTTTAATTGCAGTGAAGTTTGTTTTACAATCAACTGCCTTTGTCGCCCTCCTCATCCTACCAATGCTCAGGTTTACTGACATAGAAAAATGCTCAAAATAGTATGTTACAATAATTCATTGCATGACAAATAAAAAATGAGGGCTTTTTTTAGAATTAAAATTCCAAAACATCTGAATGGAGCCCATGGCAGCAACAGGGGGAATGACAACCCTCAGGGTACTGTGGTCACCCCCTGAAGGAGGACACCCCACCCACATTCCACCTATCAGGCCATGCACAACACCACAGTTATCCCACCAGACCGCACCCAACTGGGAGGAGATGCAATCAATCCTGAACTTCGTGAACCCTTCAGGAAGGCCAAGGCTTCCTGAGAGCTATGCGCCACCAACATTCCGGTCCTGCCACAGTTTCAGAGCTCTCCAAAGACGTAGCCTCACTCCATTCATCTAGGCTCAGAATGTCTACTTTTCGCCTAAAAAAACCTGTGCTAATATACTATTACGAGCATTATTTCTATGTTGGTAACATTGAAGACTGACCAGAAAAGAAAAAGAATGAGCAAAACAGTCCTATGATAGCAGACCTAACAGCATGAGGAGCCAAAGAGAAAGGCGCCACCCTACCTGGAGAGCTGATCAACAGCTGTGGTCAGCAGAGAAATCTCCAGAGTTGTGCCGTGGCCAGCAAGTTTCCTCCTTTAAACATTAGATCAGAGAAATGTTGCCGGCATGAAATAGAAGGAATAAACGTGTAACATTAAAAATGACTGTCTCTATCTTTTTTTCTATAAATATAGACATAGAACTATTTTTTTCTGCTCTGCCCATATGAAATCGACGAGTCTTTTAGTTGAATCCCTTGGTCAAAAATGGCACTGCCCAGAGACAATAGATTCTTTCTCCAGTTTTGACATTTTTAACCAAAAGATGACAAGCCTGCCCACCACGACAAGGTAGACTCTTTTAGGGCAGGACCTACACTGAACTACACTACGCTAACCTACTCCATGCTAGTCATCGTATTTTTAGTGTTAGATGCCTGTTTGTAAAAAGCCTCATCCTACAACCTGCCTTCTTCCTTTCCACACTTGTTTACTGAGATCCACATAAGAACAACCCTTTTCATTCACAAAACAGAGAACAGATTTAAAATGGTTGTTGCTCTTATCTTATGGCGGGTGATGCAGTCATCAGCAATGATCATCTGTAACGTCCCAACACATTTCCCCTTCTTTAATCAATGCAGAGCTCTCTTCCACATAGATGTCTTCAGTCTGAAAGTTCTAAAGCAGTTTAATTGCAGTGAAGTTTGTTTTACAATCAACTGCCTTTGTCGCCCTCCTCATCCTACCAATGCTCAGGTTTACTGACATAGAAAAATGCTCAAAATAGTATGTTACAATAATTCATTGCATGACAAATAAAAAATGAGGGCTTTTTTTAGAATTAAAATTCCAAAACATCTGAATGGAGCCCATGGCAGCAACAGGGGGAATGACAACCCTCAGGGTACTGTGGTCACCCCCTGAAGGAGGACACCCCACCCACATTCCACCTATCAGGCCATGCACAACACCACAGTTATCCCACCAGACCGCACCCAACTGGGAGGAGATGCAATCAATCCTGAACTTCGTGAACCCTTCAGGAAGGCCAAGGCTTCCTGAGAGCTATGCGCCACCAACATTCCGGTCCTGCCACAGTTTCAGAGCTCTCCAAAGACGTAGCCTCACTCCATTCATCTAGGCTCAGAATGTCTACTTTTCGCCTAAAAAACCTGTGCTAATATACTATTACGAGCATTATTTCTATGTTGGTAACATTGAAGACTGACCAGAAAAGAAAAAGAATGAGCAAAACAGTCCTATGACAACAGACCTAATAGCATGAGGAGCCAAAGAGAAAAGCGCCACCCTACCTGGAGAGCTGATCAACAGCTGTGGTCAGCAGAGAAATCTCCAGAGTTGTGCCGTGGCCAGCAAGTTTCCTCCTTTAAACATTAGATCAGAGAAATGTTGCCAGCATGAAATAGAAAGAATAAATGTGTAACATTAAAAATGACTGCCTCTATCTTTTTTTCTATAATATAGACATAGAACTATTTTTTTCTGCTCTGCCCATATGAAATCTACAAGTCTTTTAGTTGAATCCCTTGGTCAACAATGGCACTGCCCAGAGACAATAGATTCTTTCTCCAGTTTTGACATTTTTAACCAAAAGATGACAAGCCTGCCCACCACGACAAGGTAGACTCTTTTAGGGCAGGACCTACACTGAACTACACTACGCTAGCCTACTCCATGCTAGTCATCGTATTTTTAGTGTTAGATGCCTGTTTGTAAAAAGCCTCATCCTACAACCTGCCTTCTTCTTTTCCAGACTTGTTTACTGAGATCCACATAAGAACAACCCTTTTCATTCACAAAACAGAGAACAGATTTAAAATGGTTGTTGCTCTTATCTTATGGCGGGTGGTGCAGTCATCAGCAATGATCATCTGTAACGTCCCAACACATTTCCCCTTCTTTAATCAATGCAGAGCTCTCTTCCACATAGATGTCTTCAGTCTGAAAGTTCTAAAGCAGTTTAATTGCAGTGAAGTTTGTTTTACAATCAACTGCCTTTGTCGCCCTCCTCATCCTACCAATGCTCAGGTTTACTGACATAGAAAAATGCTCAAAATAGTATGTTACAATAATTCATTGCATGACAAATAAAAAATGAGGGCTTTTTTTAGAATTAAAATTCCAAAACATCTGAATGGAGCCCATGGCAGCAACAGGGGGAATGACAACCCTCAGGGTACTGTGGTCACCCCCTGAAGGAGGACACCCCACCCACATTCCACCTATCAGGCCATGCACAACACCACAGTTATCCCACCAGACCGCACCCAACTGGGAGGAGATGCAATCAATCCTGAACTTCGTGAACCCTTCAGGAAGGCCAAGGCTTCCTGAGAGCTATGCGCCACCAACATTCCTGTCCTGCCACAGTTTCAGATCTCTCCAAAGACGTAGACTCACTCCATTCATCTAGGCTCAGAATGTCTACTTTTCGCCTAAAAAAACCTGTGCTAATATACTATTACGAGCATTATTTCTATGTTGGTAACATTGAAGACTGACCAGAAAAGAAAAAGAATGAGCAAAACAGTCCTATGACAGCAGACCTAACAGCATGAGGAGCCAAAGAGAAAGGCGCCACCCTACCTGGAGAGCTGATCAACAGCTGTGGTCAGCAGAGAAATCTCCAGAGTTGTGCCGTGGCCAGCAAGTTTCCTCCTTTAAACATTAGATCAGAGAAATGTTGCCGGCATGAAATAGAAGGAATAAACGTGTAACATTAAAAATGACTGTCTCTATCTTTTTTTCTATAAATATAGACATAGAACTATTTTTTTCTGCTCTGCCCATATGAAATCTACGAGTCTTTTAGTTGAATCCCTTGGTCAAAAATGGCACTGCCCAGAGACAATAGATTCTTTCTCCAGTTTTGACATTTTTAACCAAAAGATGACAAGCCTGCCCACCACGACAAGGTAGACTCTTTTAGGGCAGGACCTACACTGAACTACACTACGCTAACCTACTCCATGCTAGTCATCGTATTTTTAGTGTTAGATGCCTGTTTGTAAAAAGCCTCATCCTACAACCTGCCTTCTTCCTTTCCAGACTTGTTTACTAAGATCCACATAAGAACAACCCTTTTCATTCACAAAACAGAGAACAGATTTAAAATGGTTGTTGCTCTTATCTTATGGCGTGTGATGCAGTCATCAGCAATGATCATCTGTAACGTCCCAACACATTTCCCCTTCTTTAATCAATGCAGAGCTCTCTTCTACATAGTTGTCTTCAGTCTGAAAGTTCTAAAGCAGTTTAATTGCAGTGAAGTTTGTTTTACAATCAACTGCCTTTGTCGCCCTCCTCATCCTACCAATGCTCAGGTTTACTGACATAGAAAAATGCTCAAAATAGTATGTTACAATAATTCATTGCATGACAAATAAAAAATGAGGGCTTTTTTTAGAATTAAAATTCCAAAACATCTGAATGGAGCCCATGGCAGAAACAGGGGGAATGAACACCCTCAGGGTACTGTGGTCACCCCCTGAAGGAGGACACCCCACCCACATTCCACCTATCAGGCCATGCACAACACCACAGTTATCCCACCAGACCGCACCCAACTGGGAGGAGATGCAATCAATCCTGAACTTCGTGAACCCTTCAGGAAGGCCAAGGCTTCCTGAGAGCTATGCGCCACCAACATTCCTGTCCTGCCACAGTTTCAGATCTCTCCAAAGACGTAGCCTCACTCCATTCATCTAGGCTCAGAATGTCTACTTTTCGCCTAAAAAAACCTGTGCTAATATACTATTACGAGCATTATTTCTATGTTGGTAACATTGAAGACTGACCAGAAAAGAAAAAGAATGAGCAAAACAGTCCTATGACAGCAGACCTAACAGCATGAGGAGACAAAGAGAAAGGCGCCACCCTACCTGGAGAGCTGATCAACAGCTGTGGTCAGCAGAGAAATCTCCAGAGTTGTGCCGTGGCCAGCAAGTTTCCTCCTTTAAACATTAGATCAGAGAAATGTTGCCGGCATGAAATAGAAGGAATAAACGTGTAACATTAAAAATGACTGTCTCTATCTTTTTTTCTATAAATATAGACATAGAACTATTTTTTTCTGCTCTGCCCATATGAAATCGACGAGTCTTTTAGTTGAATCCCTTGGTCAAAAATGGCACTGCCCAGAGACAATAGATTCTTTCTCCAGTTTTGACATTTTTAACCAAAAGATGACAAGCCTGCCCACCACGACAAGGTAGACTCTTTTAGGGCAGGACCTACACTGAACTACACTACGCTAGCCTACTCCATGCTAGTCATCGTATTTTTAGTGTTAGATGCCTGTTTGTAAAAAGCCTCATCCTACAACCTGCCTTCTTCCTTTCCAGACTTGTTTACTGAGATCCACATAAGAACAACCCTTTTCATTCACAAAACAGAGAACAGATTTAAAATGGTTGTTGCTCTTATCTTATGGCGGGTGGTGCAGTCATCAGCAATGATCATCTGTAACGTCCCAACACATTTCCCCTTCTTTAATCAATGCAGAGCTCTCTTCCACATAGATGTCTTCAGTCTGAAAGTTCTAAAGCAGTTTAATTGCAGTGAAGTTTGTTTTACAATCAACTGCCTTTGTCGCCCTCCTCATCCTACCAATGCTCAGGTTTACTGACATAGAAAAATGCTCAAAATAG
Organism: Staurois parvus; assembly: GCF_062004578.1. Classification (NCBI taxonomy): domain Eukaryota; kingdom Metazoa; phylum Chordata; class Amphibia; order Anura; family Ranidae; genus Staurois; species Staurois parvus. Next base: position 15,052,140 of record NW_028317807.1, on the reverse strand, counting down.
TATGTTACAATAATTCATTGCATGACAAATAAAAAATGAGGGCTTTTTTTAGAATTAAAATTCCAAAACATCTGAATGGAGCCCATGGCAGCAACAGGGGGAATGACAACCCTCAGGGTACTGTGGTCACCCCCTGAAGGAGGACACCCCACCCACATTCCACCTATCAGGCCATGCACAACACCACAGTTATCCCACCAGACCGCACCCAACTGGGAGGAGATGCAATCAATCCTGAACTTCGTGAACCCTTCAGGAAGGCCAAGGCTTCCTGAGAGCTATGCGCCACCAACATTCCTGTCCTGCCACAGTTTCAGAGCTCTCCAAAGACGTAGCCTCACTCCATTCATCTAGGCTCAGAATGTCTACTTTTCGCCTAAAAAAACCTGTGCTAATATACTATTACGAGCATTATTTCTATGTTGGTAACATTGAAGACTGACCAGAAAAGAAAAAGAATGAGCAAAACAGACCTATGACAGCAGACCTAACAGCATGAGGACCCAAAGAGAAAGGCGCCACCCTACCTGGAGAGCTGATCAACAGCTGTGGTCAGCAGAGAAATCTCCAGAGTTGTGCCGTGGCCAGCAAGTTTCCTCCTTTAAACATTAGATCAGAGAAATGTTGCCGGCATGAAATAGAAGGAATAAACGTGTAACATTAAAAATGACTGTCTCTATCTTTTTTTCTATAAATATAGACATAGAACTATTTTTTTCTGCTCTGCCCATATGAAATCTACGAGTCTTTTAGTTGAATCCCTTGGTCAAAAATGGCACTGCCCAGAGACAATAGATTCTTTCTCCAGTTTTGACATTTTTAACCAAAAGATGACAAGCCTGCCCACCAAGACAAGGTAGACTCTTTTAGGGCAGGACCTACACTGAACTACACTACGCTAACCTACTCCATGCTAGTCATCGTATTTTTAGTGTTAGATGCCTGTTTGTAAAAAGCCTCATCCTACAACCTGCCTTCTTCCTTTCCACACTTGTTTACTAAGATCCACATAAGAACAACCCTTTTCATTCACAAAACAGAGAACAGATTTAAAATGGTTGTTGCTCTTATCTTATGGCGTGTGATGCAGTCATCAGCAATGATCATCTGTAACGTCCCAACACATTTCCCCTTCTTTAATCAATGCAGAGCTCTCTTCTACATAGTTGTCTTCAGTCTGAAAGTTCTAAAGCAGTTTAATTGCAGTGAAGTTTGTTTTACAATCAACTGCCTTTGTCGCCCTCCTCATCCTACCAATGCTCAGGTTTACTGACATAGAAAAATGCTCAAAATAGTATGTTACAATAATTCATTGCATGACAAATAAAAAATGAGGGCTTTTTTTAGAATTAAAATTCCAAAACATCTGAATTTAGCCCATGGCAGCAACAGGGGGAATGAACACCCTCAGGGTACTGTGGTCACCCCCTGAAGGAGGACACCCCACCCACATTCCACCTATCAGGCCATGCACAACACCACAGTTATCCCACCAGACCGCACCCAACTGGGAGGAGATGCAATCAATCCTGAACTTCGTGAACCCTTCAGGAAGGCCAAGGCTTCCTGAGAGCTATGCGCCACCAACATTCCTGTCCTGCCACAGTTTCAGATCTCTCCAAAGACGTAGCCTCACTCCATTCATCTAGGCTCAGAATGTCTACTTTTCGCCTAAAAAAACCTGTGCTAATATACTATTACGAGCATTATTTCTATGTTGGTAACATTGAAGACTGACCAGAAAAGAAAAAGAATGAGCAAAACAGTCCTATGACAGCAGACCTAACAGCATGAGGAGACAAAGAGAAAGGCGCCACCCTACCTGGAGAGCTGATCAACAGCTGTGGTCAGCAGAGAAATCTCCAGAGTTGTGCCGTGGCCAGCAAGTTTCCTCCTTTAAACATTAGATCAGAGAAATGTTGCCGGCATGAAATAGAAGGAATAAACGTGTAACATTAAAAATGACTGTCTCTATCTTTTTTTCTATAAATATAGACATAGAACTATTTTTTTCTGCTCTGCCCATATGAAATCGACGAGTCTTTTAGTTGAATCCCTTGGTCAAAAATGGCACTGCCCAGAGACAATAGATTCTTTCTCCAGTTTTGACATTTTTAACCAAAAGATGACAAGCCTGCCCACCACGACAAGGTAGACTCTTTTAGGGCAGGACCTACACTGAACTACACTACGCTAGCCTACTCCATGCTAGTCATCGTATTTTTAGTGTTAGATGCCTGTTTGTAAAAAGCCTCATCCTACAACCTGCCTTCTTCCTTTCCAGACTTGTTTACTGAGATCCACATAAGAACAACCCTTTTCATTCACAAAACAGAGAACAGATTTAAAATGGTTGTTGCTCTTATCTTATGGCGGGTGGTGCAGTCATCAGCAATGATCATCTGTAACGTCCCAACACATTTCCCCTTCTTTAATCAATGCAGAGCTCTCTTCCACATAGATGTCTTCAGTCTGAAAGTTCTAAAGCAGTTTAATTGCAGTGAAGTTTGTTTTACAATCAACTGCCTTTGTCGCCCTCCTCATCCTACCAATGCTCAGGTTTACTGACATAGAAAAATGCTCAAAATAGTATGTTACAATAATTCATTGCATGACAAATAAAAAATGAGGGCTTTTTTTAGAATTAAAATTCCAAAACATCTGAATGGAGCCCATGGCAGCAACAGGGGGAATGACAACCCTCAGGGTACTGTGGTCACCCCCTGAAGGAGGACACCCCACCCACATTCCACCTATCAGGCCATGCACAACACCACAGTTATCCCACCAGACCGCACCCAACTGGGAGGAGATGCAATCAATCCTGAACTTCGTGAACCCTTCAGGAAGGCCAAGGCTTCCTGAGAGCTATGCGCCACCAACATTCCTGTCCTGCCACAGTTTCAGAGCTCTCCAAAGACGTAGCCTCACTCCATTCATCTAGGCTCAGAATGTCTACTTTTCGCCTAAAAAAACCTGTGCTAATATACTATTACGAGCATTATTTCTATGTTGGTAACATTGAAGACTGACCAGAAAAGAAAAAGAATGAGCAAAACAGACCTATGACAGCAGACCTAACAGCATGAGGACCCAAAGAGAAAGGCGCCACCCTACCTGGAGAGCTGATCAACAGCTGTGGTCAGCAGAGAAATCTCCAGAGTTGTGCCGTGGCCAGCAAGTTTCCTCCTTTAAACATTAGATCAGAGAAATGTTGCCGGCATGAAATAGAAGGAATAAACGTGTAACATTAAAAATGACTGTCTCTATCTTTTTTTCTATAAATATAGACATAGAACTATTTTTTTCTGCTCTGCCCATATGAAATCTACGAGTCTTTTAGTTGAATCCCTTGGTCAAAAATGGCACTGCCCAGAGACAATAGATTCTTTCTCCAGTTTTGACATTTTTAACCAAAAGATGACAAGCCTGCCCACCAAGACAAGGTAGACTCTTTTAGGGCAGGACCTACACTGAACTACACTACGCTAACCTACTCCATGCTAGTCATCGTATTTTTAGTGTTAGATGCCTGTTTGTAAAAAGCCTCATCCTACAACCTGCCTTCTTCCTTTCCACACTTGTTTACTAAGATCCACATAAGAACAACCCTTTTCATTCACAAAACAGAGAACAGATTTAAAATGGTTGTTGCTCTTATCTTATGGCGGGTGATGCAGTAATCAGCAATGATCATCTGTAACGTCCCAACACATTTCCCCTTCTTTAATCAATGCAGAGCTCTCTTCCACATAGATGTCTTCAGTCTGAAAGTTCTAAAGCAGTTTAATTGCAGTGAAGTTTGTTTTACAATCAACTGCCTTTGTCTCCCTCCTCATCCTACCAATGCTCAGGTTTACTGACATAGAAAAATGCTCAAAATAGTATGTTACAATAATTCATTGCATGACAAATAAAAAATGAGGGCTTTTTTTAGAATTAAAATTCCAAAACATCTGAATGGAGCCCATGGCAGCAACAGGGGGAATGACAACCCTCAGGGTACTGTGGTCACCCCCTGAAGGAGGACACCCCACCCACATTCCACCTATCAGGCCATGCACAACACCACAGTTATCCCACCAGACCGCACCCAACTGGGAGGAGATGCAATCAATCCTGAACTTCGTGAACCCTTCAGGAAGGCCAAGGCTTCCTGAGAGCTATGCGCCACCAACATTCCTGTCCTGCCACAGTTTCAGATCTCTCCAAAGACGTAGCCTCACTCCATTCATCTAGGCTCAGAATGTCTACTTTTCGCCTAAAAAAACCTGTGCTAATATACTATTACGAGCATTATTTCTATGTTGGTAACATTGAAGACTGACCAGAAAAGAAAAAGAATGAGCAAAACAGTCCTATGACAGCAGACCTAACAGCATGAGGAGCCAAAGAGAAAGGCGCCACCCTACCTGGAGAGCTGATCAACAGCTGTGGTCAGCAGAGAAATCTCCAGAGTTGTGCCGTGGCCAGCAAGTTTCCTCCTTTAAACATTAGATCAGAGAAATGTTGCCGGCATGAAATAGAAGGAATAAACGTGTAACATTAAAAATGACTGTCTCTATCTTTTTTTCTATAAATATAGACATAGAACTATTTTTTTCTGCTCTGCCCATATGAAATCTACGAGTCTTTTAGTTGAATCCCTTGGTCAAAAATGGCACTGCCCAGAGACAATAGATTCTTTCTCCAGTTTTGACATTTTTAACCAAAAGATGACAAGCCTGCCCACCACGACAAGGTAGACTCTTTTAGGGCAGGACCTACACTGAACTACACTACGCTAACCTACTCCATGCTAGTCATCGTATTTTTAGTGTTAGATGCCTGTTTGTAAAAAGCCTCATCCTACAACCTGCCTTCTTCCTTTCCAGACTTGTTTACTAAGATCCACATAAGAACAACCCTTTTCATTCACAAAACAGAGAACAGATTTAAAATGGTTGTTGCTCTTATCTTATGGCGTGTGATGCAGTCATCAGCAATGATCATCTGTAACGTCCCAACACATTTCCCCTTCTTTAATCAATGCAGAGCTCTCTTCTACATAGTTGTCTTCAGTCTGAAAGTTCTAAAGCAGTTTAATTGCAGTGAAGTTTGTTTTACAATCAACTGCCTTTGTCGCCCTCCTCATCCTACCAATGCTCAGGTTTACTGACATAGAAAAATGCTCAAAATAGTATGTTACAATAATTCATTGCATGACAAATAAAAAATGAGGGCTTTTTTTAGAATTAAAATTCCAAAACATCTGAATGGAGCCCATGGCAGCAACAGGGGGAATGAACACCCTCAGGGTACTGTGGTCACCCCCTGAAGGAGGACACCCCACCCACATTCCACCTATCAGGCCATGCACAACACCACAGTTATCCCACCAGACCGCACCCAACTGGGAGGAGATGCAATCAATCCTGAACTTCGTGAACCCTTCAGGAAGGCCAAGGCTTCCTGAGAGCTATGCGCCACCAACATTCCTGTCCTGCCACAGTTTCAGATCTCTCCAAAGACGTAGCCTCACTCCATTCATCTAGGCTCAGAATGTCTACTTTTCGCCTAAAAAAACCTGTGCTAATATACTATTACGAGCATTATTTCTATGTTGGTAACATTGAAGACTGACCAGAAAAGAAAAAGAATGAGCAAAACAGTCCTATGACAGCAGACCTAACAGCATGAGGAGACAAAGAGAAAGGCGCCACCCTACCTGGAGAGCTGATCAACAGCTGTGGTCAGCAGAGAAATCTCCAGAGTTGTGCCGTGGCCAGCAAGTTTCCTCCTTTAAACATTAGATCAGAGAAATGTTGCCGGCATGAAATAGAAGGAATAAACGTGTAACATTAAAAATGACTGTCTCTATCTTTTTTTCTATAAATATAGACATAGAACTATTTTTTTCTGCTCTGCCCATATGAAATCGACGAGTCTTTTAGTTGAATCCCTTGGTCAAAAATGGCACTGCCCAGAGACAATAGATTCTTTCTCCAGTTTTGACATTTTTAACCAAAAGATGACAAGCCTGCCCACCACGACAAGGTAGACTCTTTTAGGGCAGGACCTACACTGAACTACACTACGCTAGCCTACTCCATGCTAGTCATCGTATTTTTAGTGTTAGATGCCTGTTTGTAAAAAGCCTCATCCTACAACCTGCCTTCTTCCTTTCCAGACTTGTTTACTGAGATCCACATAAGAACAACCCTTTTCATTCACAAAACAGAGAACAGATTTAAAATGGTTGTTGCTCTTATCTTATGGCGGGTGGTGCAGTCATCAGCAATGATCATCTGTAACGTCCCAACACATTTCCCCTTCTTTAATCAATGCAGAGCTCTCTTCCACATAGATGTCTTCAGTCTGAAAGTTCTAAAGCAGTTTAATTGCAGTGAAGTTTGTTTTACAATCAACTGCCTTTGTCGCCCTCCTCATCCTACCAATGCTCAGGTTTACTGACATAGAAAAATGCTCAAAATAGTATGTTACAATAATTCATTGCATGACAAATAAAAAATGAGGGCTTTTTTTAGAATTAAAATTCCAAAACATCTGAATGGAGCCCATGGCAGCAACAGGGGGAATGACAACCCTCAGGGTACTGTGGTCACCCCCTGAAGGAGGACACCCCACCCACATTCCACCTATCAGGCCATGCACAACACCACAGTTATCCCACCAGACCGCACCCAACTGGGAGGAGATGCAATCAATCCTGAACTTCGTGAACCCTTCAGGAAGGCCAAGGCTTCCTGAGAGCTATGCGCCACCAACATTCCTGTCCTGCCACAGTTTCAGAGCTCTCCAAAGACGTAGCCTCACTCCATTCATCTAGGCTCAGAATGTCTACTTTTCGCCTAAAAAAACCTGTGCTAATATACTATTACGAGCATTATTTCTATGTTGGTAACATTGAAGACTGACCAGAAAAGAAAAAGAATGAGCAAAACAGACCTATGACAGCAGACCTAACAGCATGAGGACCCAAAGAGAAAGGCGCCACCCTACCTGGAGAGCTGATCAACAGCTGTGGTCAGCAGAGAAATCTCCAGAGTTGTGCCGTGGCCAGCAAGTTTCCTCCTTTAAACATTAGATCAGAGAAATGTTGCCGGCATGAAATAGAAGGAATAAACGTGTAACATTAAAAATGACTGTCTCTATCTTTTTTTCTATAAATATAGACATAGAACTATTTTTTTCTGCTCTGCCCATATGAAATCTACGAGTCTTTTAGTTGAATCCCTTGGTCAAAAATGGCACTGCCCAGAGACAATAGATTCTTTCTCCAGTTTTGACATTTTTAACCAAAAGATGACAAGCCTGCCCACCAAGACAAGGTAGACTCTTTTAGGGCAGGACCTACACTGAACTACACTACGCTAACCTACTCCATGCTAGTCATCGTATTTTTAGTGTTAGATGCCTGTTTGTAAAAAGCCTCATCCTACAACCTGCCTTCTTCCTTTCCACACTTGTTTACTAAGATCCACATAAGAACAACCCTTTTCATTCACAAAACAGAGAACAGATTTAAAATGGTTGTTGCTCTTATCTTATGGCGTGTGATGCAGTCATCAGCAATGATCATCTGTAACGTCCCAACACATTTCCCCTTCTTTAATCAATGCAGAGCTCTCTTCTACATAGTTGTCTTCAGTCTGAAAGTTCTAAAGCAGTTTAATTGCAGTGAAGTTTGTTTTACAATCAACTGCCTTTGTCGCCCTCCTCATCCTACCAATGCTCAGGTTTACTGACATAGAAAAATGCTCAAAATAGTATGTTACAATAATTCATTGCATGACAAATAAAAAATGAGGGCTTTTTTTAGAATTAAAATTCCAAAACATCTGAATTTAGCCCATGGCAGCAACAGGGGGAATGAACACCCTCAGGGTACTGTGGTCACCCCCTGAAGGAGGACACCCCACCCACATTCCACCTATCAGGCCATGCACAACACCACAGTTATCCCACCAGACCGCACCCAACTGGGAGGAGATGCAATCAATCCTGAACTTCGTGAACCCTTCAGGAAGGCCAAGGCTTCCTGAGAGCTATGCGCCACCAACATTCCTGTCCTGCCACAGTTTCAGATCTCTCCAAAGACGTAGCCTCACTCCATTCATCTAGGCTCAGAATGTCTACTTTTCGCCTAAAAAAACCTGTGCTAATATACTATTACGAGCATTATTTCTATGTTGGTAACATTGAAGACTGACCAGAAAAGAAAAAGAATGAGCAAAACAGTCCTATGACAGCAGACCTAACAGCATGAGGAGACAAAGAGAAAGGCGCCACCCTACCTGGAGAGCTGATCAACAGCTGTGGTCAGCAGAGAAATCTCCAGAGTTGTGCCGTGGCCAGCAAGTTTCCTCCTTTAAACATTAGATCAGAGAAATGTTGCCGGCATGAAATAGAAGGAATAAACGTGTAACATTAAAAATGACTGTCTCTATCTTTTTTTCTATAAATATAGACATAGAACTATTTTTTTCTGCTCTGCCCATATGAAATCGACGAGTCTTTTAGTTGAATCCCTTGGTCAAAAATGGCACTGCCCAGAGACAATAGATTCTTTCTCCAGTTTTGACATTTTTAACCAAAAGATGACAAGCCTGCCCACCACGACAAGGTAGACTCTTTTAGGGCAGGACCTACACTGAACTACACTACGCTAGCCTACTCCATGCTAGTCATCGTATTTTTAGTGTTAGATGCCTGTTTGTAAAAAGCCTCATCCTACAACCTGCCTTCTTCCTTTCCAGACTTGTTTACTGAGATCCACATAAGAACAACCCTTTTCATTCACAAAACAGAGAACAGATTTAAAATGGTTGTTGCTCTTATCTTATGGCGGGTGGTGCAGTCATCAGCAATGATCATCTGTAACGTCCCAACACATTTCCCCTTCTTTAATCAATGCAGAGCTCTCTTCCACATAGATGTCTTCAGTCTGAAAGTTCTAAAGCAGTTTAATTGCAGTGAAGTTTGTTTTACAATCAACTGCCTTTGTCGCCCTCCTCATCCTACCAATGCTCAGGTTTACTGACATAGAAAAATGCTCAAAATAGTATGTTACAATAATTCATTGCATGACAAATAAAAAATGAGGGCTTTTTTTAGAATTAAAATTCCAAAACATCTGAATGGAGCCCATGGCAGCAACAGGGGGAATGACAACCCTCAGGGTACTGTGGTCACCCCCTGAAGGAGGACACCCCACCCACATTCCACCTATCAGGCCATGCACAACACCACAGTTATCCCACCAGACCGCACCCAACTGGGAGGAGATGCAATCAATCCTGAACTTCGTGAACCCTTCAGGAAGGCCAAGGCTTCCTGAGAGCTATGCGCCACCAACATTCCTGTCCTGCCACAGTTTCAGAGCTCTCCAAAGACGTAGCCTCACTCCATTCATCTAGGCTCAGAATGTCTACTTTTCGCCTAAAAAAACCTGTGCTAATATACTATTACGAGCATTATTTCTATGTTGGTAACATTGAAGACTGACCAGAAAAGAAAAAGAATGAGCAAAACAGACCTATGACAGCAGACCTAACAGCATGAGGACCCAAAGAGAAAGGCGCCACCCTACCTGGAGAGCTGATCAACAGCTGTGGTCAGCAGAGAAATCTCCAGAGTTGTGCCGTGGCCAGCAAGTTTCCTCCTTTAAACATTAGATCAGAGAAATGTTGCCGGCATGAAATAGAAGGAATAAACGTGTAACATTAAAAATGACTGTCTCTATCTTTTTTTCTATAAATATAGACATAGAACTATTTTTTTCTGCTCTGCCCATATGAAATCTACGAGTCTTTTAGTTGAATCCCTTGGTCAAAAATGGCACTGCCCAGAGACAATAGATTCTTTCTCCAGTTTTGACATTTTTAACCAAAAGATGACAAGCCTGCCCACCAAGACAAGGTAGACTCTTTTAGGGCAGGACCTACACTGAACTACACTACGCTAACCTACTCCATGCTAGTCATCGTATTTTTAGTGTTAGATGCCTGTTTGTAAAAAGCCTCATCCTACAACCTGCCTTCTTCCTTTCCAGACTTGTTTACTAAGATCCACATAAGAACAACCCTTTTCATTCACAAAACAGAGAACAGATTTAAAATGGTTGTTGCTCTTATCTTATGGCGGGTGATGCAGTAATCAGCAATGATCATCTGTAACGTCCCAACACATTTCCCCTTCTTTAATCAATGCAGAGCTCTCTTCCACATAGATGTCTTCAGTCTGAAAGTTCTAAAGCAGTTTAATTGCAGTGAAGTTTGTTTTACAATCAACTGCCTTTGTCTCCCTCCTCATCCTACCAATGCTCAGGTTTACTGACATAGAAAAATGCTCAAAATAGTATGTTACAATAATTCATTGCATGACAAATAAAAAATGAGGGATTTTTTTAGAATTAAAATTCCAAAACATCTGAATGGAGCCCATGGCAGCAACAGGGGGAATGACAACCCTCAGGGTACTGTGGTCACCCCCTGAAGGAGGACACCCCACCCACATTCCACCTATCAGGCCATGCACAACACCACAGTTATCCCACCAGACCGCACCCAACTGGGAGGAGATGCAATCAATCCTGAACTTCGTGAACCCTTCAGGAAGGCCAAGGCTTCCTGAGAGCTATGCGCCACCAACATTCCTGTCCTGCCACAGTTTCAGATCTCTCCAAAGACGTAGCCTCACTCCATTCATCTAGGCTCAGAATGTCTACTTTTCGCCTAAAAAAACCTGTGCTAATATACTATTACGAGCATTATTTCTATGTTGGTAACATTGAAGACTGACCAGAAAAGAAAAAGAATGAGCAAAACAGTCCTATGACAGCAGACCTAACAGCATGAGGAGCCAAAGAGAAAGGCGCCACCCTACCTGGAGAGCTGATCAACAGCTGTGGTCAGCAGAGAAATCTCCAGAGTTGTGCCGTGGCCAACAAGTTTCCTCCTTTAAACATTAGATCAGAGAAATGTTGCCGGCATGAAATAGAAGGAATAAACGTGTAACATTAAAAATGACTGTCTCTATCTTTTTTTCTATAAATATAGACATAGAACTATTTTTTTCTGCTCTGCCCATATGAAATCGACGAGTCTTTTAGTTGAATCCCTTGGTCAAAAATGGCACTGCCCAGAGACAATAGATTCTTTCTCCAGTTTTGACATTTTTAACCAAAATATGACAAGCCTGCCCACCACGACAAGGTAGACTCTTTTAGGGCAGGACCTACACTGAACTACACTACGCTAACCTACTCCATGCTAGTCATCGTATTTTTAGTGTTAGATGCCTGTTTGTAAAAAGCCTCATCCTACAACCTGCCTTCTTCCTTTCCAGACTTGTTTACTGAGATCCACATAAGAAAAACCTTTTTCATTCACAAAACAGAGAACAGATTTAAAAATGGTTGTTGCTCTTATCTTATGGCGGGTGATGCAGTCATCAGCAATGATCATCTGTAACGTCCCAACACATTTCCCCTTCTTTAATCAATGCAGAGCTCTCTTCCACATAGATGTCTTCAGTCTGAAAGTTCTAAAGCAGTTTAATTGCAGTGAAGTTTGTTTTACAATCAACTGCCTTTGTCGCCCTCCTCATCCTACCAATGCTCAGGTTTACTGACATAGAAAAATGCTCAAAATAGTATGTTACAATAATTCATTGCATGACAAATAAAAAATGAGGGCTTTTTTTAGAATTAAAATTCCAAAACATCTGAATGGAGCCCATGGCAGCAACAGGGGGAATGACAACCCTCAGGGTACTGTGGTCACCCCCTGAAGGAGGACACTCCACCCACATTCCACCTATCAGGCCATGCACAACACCACAGTTATCCCACCAGACCGCACCCAACTGGGAGGAGATGCAATCAATCCTGAACTTCGTGAACCCTTCAGGAAGGCCAAGGCTTCCTGAGAGCTATGCGCCACCAACATTCCTGTCCTGCCACAGTTTCAGAGCTCTCCAAAGACGTAGCCTCACTCCATTCATCTAGGCTCAGAATGTCTACTTTTCGCCTAAAAAACCTGTGCTAATATACTATTACGAGCATTATTTCTATGTTGGTAACATTGAAGACTGACCAGAAAAGAAAAAGAATGAGCAAAACAGTCCTATGACAACAGACCTAATAGCATGAGGAGCCAAAGAGAAAAGCGCCACCCTACCTGGAGAGCTGATCAACAGCTGTGGTCAGCAGAGAAATCTCCAGAGTTGTGCCGTGGCCAGCAAGTTTCCTCCTTTAAACATTAGATCAGAGAAATGTTGCCAGCATGAAATAGAAAGAATAAATGTGTAACATTAAAAATGACTGCCTCTATCTTTTTTTCTATAATATAGACATAGAACTATTTTTTTCTGCTCTGCCCATATGAAATCTACAAGTCTTTTAGTTGAATCCCTTGGTCAACAATGGCACTGCCCAGAGACAATAGATTCTTTCTCCAGTTTTGACATTTTTAACCAAAAGATGACAAGCCTGCCCACCACGACAAGGTAGACTCTTTTAGGGCAGGACCTACACTGAACTACACTACGCTAGCCTACTCCATGCTAGTCATCGTATTTTTAGTGTTAGATGCCTGTTTGTAAAAAGCCTCATCCTACAACCTGCCTTCTTCCTTTCCAGACTTGTTTACTGAGATCCACATAAGAACAACCCTTTTCATTCACAAAACAGAGAACAGATTTAAAATGGTTGTTGCTCTTATCTTATGGCGGGTGGTGCAGTCATCAGCAATGATCATCTGTAACGTCCCAACACATTTCCCCTTCTTTAATCAATGCAGAGCTCTCTTCCACATAGATGTCTTCAGTCTGAAAGTTCTAAAGCAGTTTAATTGCAGTGAAGTTTGTTTTACAATCAACAGCCTTTGTCGCCCTCCTCATCCTACCAATGCTCAGGTTTACTGACATAGAAAAATGCTCAAAATAGTATGTTACAATAATTCATTGCATGACAAATAAAAAATGAGGGCTTTTTTTAGAATTAAAATTCCAAAACATCTGAATGGAGCCCATGGCAGCAACAGGGGGAATGACAACCCTCAGGGTACTGTGGTCACCCCCTGAAGGAGGACACCCCACCCACATTCCACCTATCAGGCCATGCACAACACCACAGTTATCCCACCAGACCGCACCCAACTGGGAGGAGATGCAATCAATCCTGAACTTCGTGAACCCTTCAGGAAGGCCAAGGCTTCCTGAGAGCTATGCGCCACCAACATTCCTGTCCTGCCACAGTTTCAGATCTCTCCAAAGACGTAGACTCACTCCATTCATCTAGGCTCAGAATGTCTACTTTTCGCCTAAAAAAACCTGTGCTAATATACTATTACGAGCATTATTTCTATGTTGGTAACATTGAAGACTGACCAGAAAAGAAAAAGAATGAGCAAAACAGTCCTATGACAGCAGACCTAACAGCATGAGGAGCCAAAGAGAAAGGCGCCACCCTACCTGGAGAGCTGATCAACAGCTGTGGTCAGCAGAGAAATCTCCAGAGTTGTGCCGTGGCCAACAAGTTTCCTCCTTTAAACATTAGATCAGAGAAATGTTGCCGGCATGAAATAGAAGGAATAAACGTGTAACATTAAAAATGACTGTCTCTATCTTTTTTTCTATAAATATAGACATAGAACTATTTTTTTCTGCTCTGCCCATATGAAATCGACGAGTCTTTTATTTGAATCCCTTGGTCAAAAATGGCACTGCCCAGAGACAATAGATTCTTTCTCCAGTTTTGACATTTTTAACCAAAAGATGACAAGCCTGCCCACCACGACAAGGTAGACTCTTTTAGGGCAGGACCTACACTGAACTACACTACGCTAACCTACTCCATGATAGTCATCGTATTTTTAGTGTTAGATGCCTGTTTGTAAAAAGCCTCATCCTACAACCTGCCTTCTTCCTTTCCAGACTTGTTTACTAAGATCCACATAAGAACAACCCTTTTCATTCACAAAACAGAGAACAGATTTAAAATGGTTGTTGCTCTTATCTTATGGCGGGTGATGCAGTCATCAGCAATGATCATCTGTAACGTCCCAACACATTTCCCCTTCTTTAATCAATGCAGAGCTCTCTTCTACATAGATGTCTTCAGTCTGAAAGTTCTAAAGCAGTTTAATTGCAGTGAAGTTTGTTTTACAATCAACTGCCTTTGTCGCCCTCCTCATCCTACCAATGCTCAGGTTTACTGACATAGAAAAATGCTCAAAATAGTATGTTACAATAATTCATTGCATGACAAATAAAAAATGAGGGCTTTTTTTAGAATTAAAATTCCAAAACATCTGAATGGAGCCCATGGCAGCAACAGGGGGAATGACAACCCTCAGGGTACTGTGGTCACCCCCTGAAGGAGGACACCCCACCCACATTCCACCTATCAGGCCATGCACAACACCACAGTTATCCCACCAGACCGCACCCAACTGGGAGGAGATGCAATCAATCCTGAACTTCGTGAACCCTTCAGGAAGGCCAAGGCTTCCTGAGAGCTATGCGCCACCAACATTCCTGTCCTGCCACAGTTTCAGAGCTCTCCAAAGACGTAGCCTCACTCCATTCATCTAGGCTCAGAATGTCTACTTTTTGCCTAAAAAAGCCTGTGCTAATATACTATTACGAGCATTATTTCTATGTTGGTAACATTGAAGACTGACCAGAAAAGAAAAAGAATGAGCAAAACAGACCTATGACAGCAGACCTAACAGCATGAGGACCCAAAGAGAAAGGCGCCACCCTACCTGGAGAGCTGATCAACAGCTGTGGTCAGCAGAGAAATCTCCAGAGTTGTGCCGTGGCCAGCAAGTTTCCTCCTTTAAACATTAGATCAGAGAAATGTTGCCGGCATGAAATAGAAGGAATAAACGTGTAACATTAAAAATGACTGTCTCTATCTTTTTTTCTATAAATATAGACATAGAACTATTTTTTTCTGCTCTGCCCATATGAAATCTACGAGTCTTTTAGTTGAATCCCTTGGTCAAAAATGGCACTGCCCAGAGACAATAGATTCTTTCTCCAGTTTTGACATTTTTAACCAAAAGATGACAAGCCTGCCCACCACGACAAGGTAGACTCTTTTAGGGCAGGACCTACACTGAACTACACTACGCTAACCTACTCCATGCTAGTCATCGTATTTTTAGTGTTAGATGCCTGTTTGTAAAAAGCCTCATCCTACAACCTGCCTTCTTCCTTTCCAGACTTGTTTACTAAGATCCACATAAGAACAACCCTTTTCATTCACAAAACAGAGAACAGATTTAAAATGGTTGTTGCTCTTATCTTATGGCGGGTGATGCAGTAATCAGCAATGATCATCTGTAACGTCCCAACACATTTCCCCTTCTTTAATCAATGCAGAGCTCTCTTCCACATAGATGTCTTCAGTCTGAAAGTTCTAAAGCAGTTTAATTGCAGTGAAGTTTGTTTTACAATCAACTGCCTTTGTCGCCCTCCTCATCCTACCAATGCTCAGGTTTACTGACATAGAAAAATGCTCAAAATAGTATGTTACAATAATTCATTGCATGACAAATAAAAAATGAGGGCTTTTTTTAGAATTAAAATTCCAAAACATCTGAATGGAGCCCATGGCAGCAACAGGGGGAATGACAACCCTCAGGGTACTGTGGTCACCCCCTGAAGGAGGACACCCCACCCACATTCCACCTATCAGGCCATGCACAACACCACAGTTATCCCACCAGACCGCACCCAACTGGGAGGAGATGCAATCAATCCTGAACTTCGTGAACCCTTCAGGAAGGCCAAGGCTTCCTGAGAGCTATGCGCCACCAACATTCCTGTCCTGCCACAGTTTCAGAGCTCTCCAAAGACGTAGCCTCACTCCATTCATCTAGGCTCAGAATGTCTACTTTTCGCCTAAAAAACCTGTGCTAATATACTATTACGAGCATTATTTCTATGTTGGTAACATTGAAGACTGACCAGAAAAGAAAAAGAATGAGCAAAACAGTCCTATGACAACAGACCTAATAGCATGAGGAGCCAAAGAGAAAAGCGCCACCCTACCTGGAGAGCTGATCAACAGCTGTGGTCAGCAGAGAAATCTCCAGAGTTGTGCCGTGGCCAACAAGTTTCCTCCTTTAAACATTAGATCAGAGAAATGTTGCCAGCATGAAATAGAAAGAATAAATGTGTAACATTAAAAATGACTGCCTCTATCTTTTTTTCTATAATATAGACATAGAACTATTTTTTTCTGCTCTGCCCATATGAAATCTACAAGTCTTTTAGTTGAATCCCTTGGTCAACAATGGCACTGCCCAGAGACAATAGATTCTTTCTCCAGTTTTGACATTTTTAACCAAAAGATGACAAGCCTGCCCACCACGACAAGGTAGACTCTTTTAGGGCAGGACCTACACTGAACTACACTACGCTAACCTACTCCATGCTAGTCATCGTATTTTTAGTGTTAGATGCCTGTTTGTAAAAAGCCTCATCCTACAACCTGCCTTCTTCCTTTCCAGACTTGTTTACTGAGATCCACATAAGAAAAACCTTTTTCATTCACAAAACAGAGAACAGATTTAAAATGGTTGTTGCTCTTATCTTATGGCGGGTGATGCAGTCATCAGCAATGATCATCTGTAACGTCCCAACACATTTCCCCTTCTTTAATCAATGCAGAGCTCTCTTCCACATAGATGTCTTCAGTCTGAAAGTTCTAAAGCAGTTTAATTGCAGTGAAGTTTGTTTTACAATCAACTGCCTTTGTCGCCCTCCTCATCCTACCAATGCTCAGGTTTACTGACATAGAAAAATGCTCAAAATAGTATGTTACAATAATTCATTGCATGACAAATAAAAAATGAGGGCTTTTTTTAGAATTAAAATTCCAAAACATCTGAATGGAGCCCATGGCAGCAACAGGGGGAATGACAACCCTCAGGGTACTGTGGTCACCCCCTGAAGGAGGACACCCCACCCACATTCCACCTATCAGGCCATGCACAACACCACAGTTATCCCACCAGACCGCACCCAACTGGGAGGAGATGCAATCAATCCTGAACTTCGTGAACCCTTCAGGAAGGCCAAGGCTTCCTGAGAGCTATGCGCCACCAACATTCCTGTCCTGCCACAGTTTCAGAGCTCTCCAAAGACGTAGCCTCACTCCATTCATCTAGGCTCAGAATGTCTACTTTTCGCCTAAAAAACCTGTGCTAATATACTATTACGAGCATTATTTCTATGTTGGTAACATTGAAGACTGACCAGAAAAGAAAAAGAATGAGCAAAACAGTCCTATGACAACAGACCTAATAGCATGAGGAGCCAAAGAGAAAGGCGCCACCCTACCTGGAGAGCTGATCAACAGCTGTGGTCACTAGAGAAATCTTCAGAGTTGTGCCGTGGCCAGCAAGTTTCCTCCTTTAAACATTAGATCAGAGAAATGTTGCCGGCATGAAATAGAAGGAATAAACGTGTAACATTAAAAATGACTGCCTCTATCTTTTTTTCTATAAATATAGACATAGAACTATTTTTTTCTGCTCTGCCCATATGAAATCTACGAGTCTTTTAGTTGAATCCCTTGGTCAAAAATGGCACTGCCCAGAGACAATAGATTCTTTCTCCAGTTTTGACATTTTTAACCAAAAGATGACAAGCCTGCCCACCACGACAAGGTAGACTCTTTTAGGGCAGGACCTACACTGAACTACACTACGCTAACCTACTCCATGCTAGTCATCGTATTTTTAGTGTTAGATGCCTGTTTGTAAAAAGCCTCATCCTACAACCTGCCTTCTTCCTTTCCAGACTTGTTTACTGAGATCCACATAAGAAAAACCTTTTTCATTCACAAAACAGAGAACAGATTTAAAATGGTTGTTGCTCTTATCTTATGGCGGGTGATGCAGTCATCAGCAATGATCATCTGTAACGTCCCAACACATTTCCCCTTCTTTAATCAATGCAGAGCTCTCTTCCACATAGATGTCTTCAGTCTGAAAGTTCTAAAGCAGTTTAATTGCAGTGAAGTTTGTTTTACAATCAACTGCCTTTGTCGCCCTCCTCATCCTACCAATGCTCAGGTTTACTGACATAGAAAAATGCTCAAAATAGTATGTTACAATAATTCATTGCATGACAAATAAAAAATGAGGGCTTTTTTTAGAATTAAAATTCCAAAACATCTGAATGGAGCCCATGGCAGCAACAGGGGGAATGACAACCCTCAGGGTACTGTGGTCACCCCCTGAAGGAGGACACCCCACCCACATTCCACCTATCAGGCCATGCACAACACCACAGTTATCCCACCAGACCGCACCCAACTGGGAGGAGATGCAATCAATCCTGAACTTCGTGAACCCTTCAGGAAGGCCAAGGCTTCCTGAGAGCTATGCGCCACCAACATTCCTGTCCTGCCACAGTTTCAGAGCTCTCCAAAGACGTAGCCTCACTCCATTCATCTAGGCTCAGAATGTCTACTTTTCGCCTAAAAAACCTGTGCTAATATACTATTACGAGCATTATTTCTATGTTGGTAACATTGAAGACTGACCAGAAAAGAAAAAGAATGAGCAAAACAGTCCTATGACAACAGACCTAATAGCATGAGGAGCCAAAGAGAAAAGCGCCACCCTACCTGGAGAGCTGATCAACAGCTGTGGTCAGCAGAGAAATCTCCAGAGTTGTGCCGTGGCCAGCAAGTTTCCTCCTTTAAACATTAGATCAGAGAAATGTTGCCAGCATGAAATAGAAAGAATAAATGTGTAACATTAAAAATGACTGCCTCTATCTTTTTTTCTATAATATAGACATAGAACTATTTTTTTCTGCTCTGCCCATATGAAATCTACAAGTCTTTTAGTTGAATCCCTTGGTCAACAATGGCACTGCCCAGAGACAATAGATTCTTTCTCCAGTTTTGACATTTTTAACCAAAAGATGACAAGCCTGCCCACCACGACAAGGTAGACTCTTTTAGGGCAGGACCTACACTGAACTACACTACGCTAACCTACTCCATGCTAGTCATCGTATTTTTAGTGTTAGATGCCTGTTTGTAAAAAGCCTCATCCTACAACCTGCCTTCTTCCTTTCCAGACTTGTTTACTGAGATCCACATAAGAAAAACCTTTTTCATTCACAAAACAGAGAACAGATTTAAAATGGTTGTTGCTCTTATCTTATGGCGGGTGATGCAGTCATCAGCAATGATCATCTGTAACGTCCCAACACATTTCCCCTTCTTTAATCAATGCAGAGCTCTCTTCCACATAGATGTCTTCAGTCTGAAAGTTCTAAAGCAGTTTAATTGCAGTGAAGTTTGTTTTACAATCAACTGCCTTTGTCGCCCTCCTCATCCTACCAATGCTCAGGTTTACTGACATAGAAAAATGCTCAAAATAGTATGTTACAATAATTCATTGCATGACAAATAAAAAATGAGGGCTTTTTTTAGAATTAAAATTCCAAAACATCTGAATGGAGCCCATGGCAGCAACAGGGGGAATGACAACCCTCAGGGTACTGTGGTCACCCCCTGAAGGAGGACACCCCACCCACATTCCACCTATCAGGCCATGCACAACACCACAGTTATCCCACCAGACCGCACCCAACTGGGAGGAGATGCAATCAATCCTGAACTTCGTGAACCCTTCAGGAAGGCCAAGGCTTCCTGAGAGCTATGCGCCACCAACATTCCTGTCCTGCCACAGTTTCAGAGCTCTCCAAAGACGTAGCCTCACTCCATTCATCTAGGCTCAGAATGTCTACTTTTCGCCTAAAAAACCTGTGCTAATATACTATTACGAGCATTATTTCTATGTTGGTAACATTGAAGACTGACCAGAAAAGAAAAAGAATGAGCAAAACAGTGCTATGACAACAGACCTAATAGCATGAGGAGCCAAAGAGAAAGGCGCCACCCTACCTGGAGAGCTGATCAACAGCTGTGGTCACTAGAGAAATCTTCAGAGTTGTGCCGTGGCCAGCAAGTTTCCTCCTTTAAACATTAGATCAGAGAAATGTTGCCGGCATGAAATAGAAGGAATAAACGTGTAACATTAAAAATGACTGCCTCTATCTTTTTTTCTATAAATATAGACATAGAACTATTTTTTTCTGCTCTGCCCATATGAAATCTACGAGTCTTTTAGTTGAATCCCTTGGTCAAAAATGGCACTGCCCAGAGACAATAGATTCTTTCTCCAGTTTTGACATTTTTAACCAAAAGATGACAAGCCTGCCCACCACGACAAGGTAGACTCTTTTAGGGCAGGACCTACACTGAACTACACTACGCTAACCTACTCAATGCTAGTCATCGTATTTTTAGTGTTAGATGCCTGTTTGTAAAAAGCCTCATCCTACAACCTGCCTTCTTCCTTTCCAGACTTGTTTACTGAGATCCACATAAGAAAAACCTTTTTCATTCACAAAACAGAGAACAGATTTAAAATGGTTGTTGCTCTTATCTTATGGCGGGTGATGCAGTCATCAGCAATGATCATCTGTAACGTCCCAACACATTTCCCCTTCTTTAATCAATGCAGAGCTCTCTTCCACATAGATGTCTTCAGTCTGAAAGTTCTAAAGCAGTTTAATTGCAGTGAAGTTTGTTTTACAATCAACTGCCTTTGTCGCCCTCCTCATCCTACCAATGCTCAGGTTTACTGACATAGCAAAATGCTCAAAATAGTATGTTACAATAATTCATTGCATGACAAATAAAAAATGAGGGCTTTTTTTAGAATTAAAATTCCAAAACATCTGAATGGAGCCCATGGCAGCAACAGGGGGAATGACAACCCTCAGGGTACTGTGGTCACCCCCTGAAGGAGGACACCCCACCCACATTCCACCTATCAGGCCATGCACAACACCACAGTTATCCCACCAGACCGCACCCAACTGGGAGGAGATGCAATCAATCCTGAACTTCGTGAACCCTTCAGGAAGGCCAAGGCTTCCTGAGAGCTATGCGCCACCAACATTCCTGTCCTGCCACAGTTTCAGAGCTCTCCAAAGACGTAGCCTCACTCCATTCATCTAGGCTCAGAATGTCTACTTTTCGCCTAAAAAACCTGTGCTAATATACTATTACGAGCATTATTTCTATGTTGGTAACATTGAAGACTGACCAGAAAAGAAAAAGAATGAGCAAAACAGTCCTATGACAACAGACCTAATAGCATGAGGAGCCAAAGAGAAAGGCGCCACCCTACCTGGAGAGCTGATCAACAGCTGTGGTCACTAGAGAAATCTTCAGAGTTGTGCCGTGGCCAGCAAGTTTCCTCCTTTAAACATTAGATCAGAGAAATGTTGCCGGCATGAAATAGAAGGAATAAACGTGTAACATTAAAAATGACTGCCTCTATCTTTTTTTCTATAAATATAGACATAGAACTATTTTTTTCTGCTCTGCCCATATGAAATCTACGAGTCTTTTAGTTGAATCCCTTGGTCAACAATGGCACTGCCCAGAGACAATAGATTCTTTCTCCAGTTTTGACATTTTTAACCAAAAGATGACAAGCCTGCCCACCACGACAAGGTAGACTCTTTTAGGGCAGGACCTACACTGAACTACACTACGCTAGCCTACTCCATGCTAGTCATCGTATTTTTAGTGTTAGATGCCTGTTTGTAAAAAGCCTCATCCTACAACCTGCCTTCTTCCTTTCCAGACTTGTTTACTGAGATCCACATAAGAACAACCCTTTTCATTCACAAAACAGAGAACAGATTTAAAATGGTTGTTGCTCTTATCTTATGGCGGGTGGTGCAGTCATCAGCAATGATCATCTGTAACGTCCCAACACATTTCCCCTTCTTTAATCAATGCAGAGCTCTCTTCCACATAGATGTCTTCAGTCTGAAAGTTCTAAAGCAGTTTAATTGCAGTGAAGTTTGTTTTACAATCAACTGCCTTTGTCGCCCTCCTCATCCTACCAATGCTCAGGTTTACTGACATAGAAAAATGCTCAAAATAGTATGTTACAATAATTCATTGCATGACAAATAAAAAATGAGGGCTTTTTTTAGAATTAAAATTCCAAAACATCTGAATGGAGCCCATGGCAGCAACAGGGGGAATGACAACCCTCAGGGTACTGTGGTCACCCCCTGAAGGAGGACACCCCACCCACATTCCACCTATCAGGCCATGCACAACACCACAGTTATCCCACCAGACCGCACCCAACTGGGAGGAGATGCAATCAATCCTGAACTTCGTGAACCCTTCAGGAAGGCCAAGGCTTCCTGAGAGCTATGCGCCACCAACATTCCTGTCCTGCCACAGTTTCAGATCTCTCCAAAGACGTAGACTCACTCCATTCATCTAGGCTCAGAATGTCTACTTTTCGCCTAAAAAAACCTGTGCTAATATACTATTACGAGCATTATTTCTATGTTGGTAACATTGAAGACTGACCAGAAAAGAAAAAGAATGAGCAAAACAGTCCTATGACAGCAGACCTAACAGCATGAGGAGCCAAAGAGAAAGGAGCCACCCTACCTGGAGAGCTGATCAACAGCTGTGGTCAGCAGAGAAATCTCCAGAGTTGTGCCGTGGCCAACAAGTTTCCTCCTTTAAACATTAGATCAGAGAAATGTTGCCGGCATGAAATAGAAGGAATAAACGTGTAACATTAAAAATGACTGCCTCTATCTTTTTTTCTATAAATATAGACATAGAACTATTTTTTTCTGCTCTGCCCATATGAAATCTACGAGTCTTTTAGTTGAATCCCTTGGTCAACAATGGCACTGCCCAGAGACAATAGATTCTTTCTCCAGTTTTGACATTTTTAACCAAAAGATGACAAGCCTGCCCACCACGACAAGGTAGACTCTTTTAGGGCAGGACCTACACTGAACTACACTACGCTAGCCTACTCCATGCTAGTCATCGTATTTTTAGTGTTAGATGCCTGTTTGTAAAAAGCCTCATCCTACAACCTGCCTTCTTCCTTTCCAGACTTGTTTACTGAGATCCACATAAGAACAACCCTTTTCATTCACAAAACAGAGAACAGATTTAAAATGGTTGTTGCTCTTATCTTATGGCGGGTGGTGTAGTCATCAGCAATGATCATCTGTAACGTCCCAACACATTTCCCCTTCTTTAATCAATGCAGAGCTCTCTTCCACATAGATGTCTTCAGTCTGAAAGTTCTAAAGCAGTTTAATTGCAGTGAAGTTTGTTTTACAATCAACTGCCTTTGTCGCCCTCCTCATCCTACCAATGCTCAGGTTTACTGACATAGAAAAATGCTCAAAATAGTATGTTACAATAATTCATTGCATGACAAATAAAAAATGAGGGCTTTTTTTAGAATTAAAATTCCAAAACATCTGAATGGAGCCCATGGCAGCAACAGGGGGAATGACAACCCTCAGGGTACTGTGGTCACCCCCTGAAGGAGGACACCCCACCCACATTCCACCTATCAGGCCATGCACAACACCACAGTTATCCCACCAGACCGCACCCAACTGGGAGGAGATGCAATCAATCCTGAACTTCGTGAACCCTTCAGGAAGGCCAAGGCTTCCTGAGAGCTATGCGCCACCAACATTCCTGTCCTGCCACAGTTTCAGATCTCTCCAAAGACGTAGACTCACTCCATTCATCTAGGCTCAGAATGTCTACTTTTCGCCTAAAAAAACCTGTGCTAATATACTATTACGAGCATTATTTCTATGTTGGTAACATTGAAGACTGACCAGAAAAGAAAAAGAATGAGCAAAACAGTCCTATGACAGCAGACCTAACAGCATGAGGAGCCAAAGAGAAAGGCGCCACCCTACCTGGAGAGCTGATCAACAGCTGTGGTCAGCAGAGAAATCTCCAGAGTTGTGCCGTGGCCAACAAGATTCCTCCTTTAAACATTAGATCAGAGAAATGTTGCCGGCATGAAATAGAAGGAATAAACGTGTAACATTAAAAATGACTGTCTCTATCTTTTTTTCTATAAATATAGACATAGAACTATTTTTTTCTGCTCTGCCCATATGAAATCGACGAGTCTTTTAGTTGAATCCCTTGGTCAAAAATGGCACTGCCCAGAGACAATAGATTCTTTCTCCAGTTTTGACATTTTTAACCAAAAGATGACAAGCCTGCCCACCACGACAAGGTAGACTCTTTTAGGGCAGGACCTACACTGAACTACACTACGCTAGCCTACTCCATGCTAGTCATCGTATTTTTAGTGTTAGATGCCTGTTTGTAAAAAGCCTCATCCTACAACCTGCCTTCTTCCTTTCCAGACTTGTTTACTGAGATCCACATAAGAACAACCCTTTTCATTCACAAAACAGAGAACAGATTTAAAATGGTTGTTGCTCTTATCTTATGGCGGGTGGTGCAGTCATCAGCAATGATCATCTGTAACGTCCCAACACATTTCCCCTTCTTTAATCAATGCAGAGCTCTCTTCCACATAGATGTCTTCAGTCTGAAAGTTCTAAAGCAGTTTAATTGCAGTGAAGTTTGTTTTACAATCAACTGCCTTTGTCGCCCTCCTCATCCTACCAATGCTCAGGTTTACTGACATAGAAAAATGCTCAAAATAGTATGTTACAATAATTCATTGCATGACAAATAAAAAATGAGGGCTTTTTTTAGAATTAAAATTCCAAAACATCTGAATGGAGCCCATGGCAGCAACAGGGGGAATGACAACCCTCAGGGTACTGTGGTCACCCCCTGAAGGAGGACACCCCACCCACATTCCACCTATCAGGCCATGCACAACACCACAGTTATCCCACCAGACCGCACCCAACTGGGAGGAGATGCAATCAATCCTGAACTTCGTGAACCCTTCAGGAAGGCCAAGGCTTCCTGAGAGCTATGCGCCACCAACATTCCTGTCCTGCCACAGTTTCAGATCTCTCCAAAGACGTAGACTCACTCCATTCATCTAGGCTCAGAATGTCTACTTTTCGCCTAAAAAAACCTGTGCTAATATACTATTACGAGCATTATTTCTATGTTGGTAACATTGAAGACTGACAAGAAAAGAAAAAGAATGAGCAAAACAGTCCTATGACAGCAGACCTAACAGCATGAGGAGCCAAAGAGAAAGGCGCCACCCTACCTGGAGAGCTGATCAACAGCTGTGGTCAGCAGAGAAATCTCCAGAGTTGTGCCGTGGCCAACAAGTTTCCTCCTTTAAACATTAGATCAGAGAAATGTTGCCGGCATGAAATAGAAGGAATAAACGTGTAACATTAAAAATGACTGCCTCTATCTTTTTTTCTATAAATATAGACATAGAACTATTTTTTTCTGCTCTGCCCATATGAAATCTACGAGTCTTTTAGTTGAATCCCTTGGTCAACAATGGCACTGCCCAGAGACAATAGATTCTTTCTCCAGTTTTGACATTTTTAACCAAAAGATGACAAGCCTGCCCACCACGACAAGGTAGACTCTTTTAGGGCAGGACCTACACTGAACTACACTACGCTAGCCTACTCCATGCTAGTCATCGTATTTTTAGTGTTAGATGCCTGTTTGTAAAAAGCCTCATCCTACAACCTGCCTTCTTCCTTTCCAGACTTGTTTACTGAGATCCACATAAGAACAACCCTTTTCATTCACAAAACAGAGAACAGATTTAAAATGGTTGTTGCTCTTATCTTATGGCGGGTGGTGCAGTCATCAGCAATGATCATCTGTAACGTCCCAACACATTTCCCCTTCTTTAATCAATGCAGAGCTCTCTTCCACATAGATGTCTTCAGTCTGAAAGTTCTAAAGCAGTTTAATTGCAGTGAAGTTTGTTTTACAATCAACTGCCTTTGTCGCCCTCCTCATCCTACCAATGCTCAGGTTTACTGACATAGAAAAATGCTCAAAATAGTATGTTACAATAATTCATTGCATGACAAATAAAAAATGAGGGCTTTTTTTAGAATTAAAATTCCAAAACATCTGAATGGAGCCCATGGCAGCAACAGGGGGAATGACAACCCTCAGGGTACTGTGGTCACCCCCTGAAGGAGGACACCCCACCCACATTCCACCTATCAGGCCATGCACAACACCACAGTTATCCCACCAGACCGCACCCAACTGGGAGGAGATGCAATCAATCCTGAACTTCGTGAACCCTTCAGGAAGGCCAAGGCTTCCTGAGAGCTATGCGCCACCAACATTCCTGTCCTGCCACAGTTTCAGATCTCTCCAAAGACGTAGACTCACTCCATTCATCTAGGCTCAGAATGTCTACTTTTCGCCTAAAAAAACCTGTGCTAATATACTATTACGAGCATTATTTCTATGTTGGTAACATTGAAGACTGACCAGAAAAGAAAAAGAATGAGCAAAACAGTCCTATGACAGCAGACCTAACAGCATGAGGAGCCAAAGAGAAAGGAGCCACCCTACCTGGAGAGCTGATCAACAGCTGTGGTCAGCAGAGAAATCTCCAGAGTTGTGCCGTGGCCAACAAGTTTCCTCCTTTAAACATTAGATCAGAGAAATGTTGCCGGCATGAAATAGAAGGAATAAACGTGTAACATTAAAAATGACTGCCTCTATCTTTTTTTCTATAAATATAGACATAGAACTATTTTTTTCTGCTCTGCCCATATGAAATCTACGAGTCTTTTAGTTGAATCCCTTGGTCAACAATGGCACTGCCCAGAGACAATAGATTCTTTCTCCAGTTTTGACATTTTTAACCAAAAGATGACAAGCCTGCCCACCACGACAAGGTAGACTCTTTTAGGGCAGGACCTACACTGAACTACACTACGCTAGCCTACTCCATGCTAGTCATCGTATTTTTAGTGTTAGATGCCTGTTTGTAAAAAGCCTCATCCTACAACCTGCCTTCTTCCTTTCCAGACTTGTTTACTGAGATCCACATAAGAACAACCCTTTTCATTCACAAAACAGAGAACAGATTTAAAATGGTTGTTGCTCTTATCTTATGGCGGGTGGTGTAGTCATCAGCAATGATCATCTGTAACGTCCCAACACATTTCCCCTTCTTTAATCAATGCAGAGCTCTCTTCCACATAGATGTCTTCAGTCTGAAAGTTCTAAAGCAGTTTAATTGCAGTGAAGTTTGTTTTACAATCAACTGCCTTTGTCGCCCTCCTCATCCTACCAATGCTCAGGTTTACTGACATAGAAAAATGCTCAAAATAGTATGTTACAATAATTCATTGCATGACAAATAAAAAATGAGGGCTTTTTTTAGAATTAAAATTCCAAAACATCTGAATGGAGCCCATGGCAGCAACAGGGGGAATGACAACCCTCAGGGTACTGTGGTCACCCCCTGAAGGAGGACACCCCACCCACATTCCACCTATCAGGCCATGCACAACACCACAGTTATCCCACCAGACCGCACCCAACTGGGAGGAGATGCAATCAATCCTGAACTTCGTGAACCCTTCAGGAAGGCCAAGGCTTCCTGAGAGCTATGCGCCACCAACATTCCTGTCCTGCCACAGTTTCAGATCTCTCCAAAGACGTAGACTCACTCCATTCATCTAGGCTCAGAATGTCTACTTTTCGCCTAAAAAAACCTGTGCTAATATACTATTACGAGCATTATTTCTATGTTGGTAACATTGAAGACTGACCAGAAAAGAAAAAGAATGAGCAAAACAGTCCTATGACAGCAGACCTAACAGCATGAGGAGCCAAAGAGAAAGGCGCCACCCTACCTGGAGAGCTGATCAACAGCTGTGGTCAGCAGAGAAATCTCCAGAGTTGTGCCGTGGCCAACAAGATTCCTCCTTTAAACATTAGATCAGACAAATGTTGCCGGCATGAAATAGAAGGAATAAACGTGTAACATTAAAAATGACTGTCTCTATCTTTTTTTCTATAAATATAGACATAGAACTATTTTTTTCTGCTCTGCCCATATGAAATCGACGAGTCTTTTAGTTGAATCCCTTGGTCAAAAATGGCACTGCCCAGAGACAATAGATTCTTTCTCCAGTTTTGACATTTTTAACCAAAAGATGACAAGCCTGCCCACCACGACAAGGTAGACTCTTTTAGGGCAGGACCTACACTGAACTACACTACGCTAGCCTACTCCATGCTAGTCATCGTATTTTTAGTGTTAGATGCCTGTTTGTAAAAAGCCTCATCCTACAACCTGCCTTCTTCCTTTCCAGACTTGTTTACTGAGATCCACATAAGAACAACCCTTTTCATTCACAAAACAGAGAACAGATTTAAAATGGTTGTTGCTCTTATCTTATGGCGGGTGGTGCAGTCATCAGCAATGATCATCTGTAACGTCCCAACACATTTCCCCTTCTTTAATCAATGCAGAGCTCTCTTCCACATAGATGTCTTCAGTCTGAAAGTTCTAAAGCAGTTTAATTGCAGTGAAGTTTGTTTTACAATCAACTGCCTTTGTCGCCCTCCTCATCCTACCAATGCTCAGGTTTACTGACATAGAAAAATGCTCAAAATAGTATGTTACAATAATTCATTGCATGACAAATAAAAAATGAGGGCTTTTTTTAGAATTAAAATTCCAAAACATCTGAATGGAGCCCATGGCAGCAACAGGGGGAATGACAACCCTCAGGGTACTGTGGTCACCCCCTGAAGGAGGACACCCCACCCACATTCCACCTATCAGGCCATGCACAACACCACAGTTATCCCACCAGACCGCACCCAACTGGGAGGAGATGCAATCAATCCTGAACTTCGTGAACCCTTCAGGAAGGCCAAGGCTTCCTGAGAGCTATGCGCCACCAACATTCCTGTCCTGCCACAGTTTCAGATCTCTCCAAAGACGTAGACTCACTCCATTCATCTAGGCTCAGAATGTCTACTTTTCGCCTAAAAAAACCTGTGCTAATATACTATTACGAGCATTATTTCTATGTTGGTAACATTGAAGACTGACCAGAAAAGAAAAAGAATGAGCAAAACAGTCCTATGACAGCAGACCTAACAGCATGAGGAGCCAAAGAGAAAGGCGCCACCCTACCTGGAGAGCTGATCAACAGCTGTGGTCAGCAGAGAAATCTCCAGAGTTGTGCCGTGGCCAACAAGATTCCTCCTTTAAACATTAGATCAGACAAATGTTGCCGGCATGAAATAGAAGGAATAAACGTGTAACATTAAAAATGACTGTCTCTATCTTTTTTTCTATAAATATAGACATAGAACTATTTTTTTCTGCTCTGCCCATATGAAATCGACGAGTCTTTTAGTTGAATCCCTTGGTCAAAAATGGCACTGCCCAGAGACAATAGATTCTTTCTCCAGTTTTGACATTTTTAACCAAAAGATGACAAGCCTGCCCACCACGACAAGGTAGACTCTTTTAGGGCAGGACCTACACTGAACTACACTACGCTAGCCTACTCCATGCTAGTCATCGTATTTTTAGTGTTAGATGCCTGTTTGTAAAAAGCCTCATCCTACAACCTGCCTTCTTCCTTTCCAGACTTGTTTACTGAGATCCACATAAGAACAACCCTTTTCATTCACAAAACAGAGAACAGATTTAAAATGGTTGTTGCTCTTATCTTATGGCGGGTGGTGCAGTCATCAGCAATGATCATCTGTAACGTCCCAACACATTTCCCCTTCTTTAATCAATGCAGAGCTCTCTTCCACATAGATGTCTTCAGTCTGAAAGTTCTAAAGCAGTTTAATTGCAGTGAAGTTTGTTTTACAATCAACTGCCTTTGTCGCCCTCCTCATCCTACCAATGCTCAGGTTTACTGACATAGAAAAATGCTCAAAATAGTATGTTACAATAATTCATTGCATGACAAATAAAAAATGAGGGCTTTTTTTAGAATTAAAATTCCAAAACATCTGAATGGAGCCCATGGCAGCAACAGGGGGAATGACAACCCTCAGGGTACTGTGGTCACCCCCTGAAGGAGGACACCCCACCCACATTCCACCTATCAGGCCATGCACAACACCACAGTTATCCCACCAGACCGCACCCAACTGGGAGGAGATGCAATCAATCCTGAACTTCGTGAACCCTTCAGGAAGGCCAAGGCTTCCTGAGAGCTATGCGCCACCAACATTCCTGTCCTGCCACAGTTTCAGATCTCTCCAAAGACGTAGACTCACTCCATTCATCTAGGCTCAGAATGTCTACTTTTCGCCTAAAAAAACCTGTGCTAATATACTATTACGAGCATTATTTCTATGTTGGTAACATTGAAGACTGACAAGAAAAGAAAAAGAATGAGCAAAACAGTCCTATGACAGCAGACCTAACAGCATGAGGAGCCAAAGAGAAAGGCGCCACCCTACCTGGAGAGCTGATCAACAGCTGTGGTCAGCAGAGAAATCTCCAGAGTTGTGCCGTGGCCAACAAGTTTCCTCCTTTAAACATTAGATCAGACAAATGTTGCCGGCATGAAATAGAAGGAATAAACGTGTAACATTAAAAATGACTGTCTCTATCTTTTTTTCTATAAATATAGACATAGAACTATTTTTTTCTGCTCTGCCCATATGAAATCTACGAGTCTTTTAGTTGAATCCCTTGGTCAAAAATGGCACTGCCCAGAGACAATAGATTCTTTCTCCAGTTTTGACATTTTTAACCAAAAGATGACAAGCCTGCCCACCACGACAAGGTAGACTCTTTTAGGGCAGGACCTACACTGAACTACACTACGCTAGCCTACTCCATGCTAGTCATCGTATTTTTAGTGTTAGATGCCTGTTTGTAAAAAGCCTCATCCTACAACCTGCCTTCTTCCTTTCCAGACTTGTTTACTGAGATCCACATAAGAACAACCCTTTTCATTCACAAAACAGAGAACAGATTTAAAATGGTTGTTGCTCTTATCTTATGGCGGGTGGTGCAGTCATCAGCAATGATCATCTGTAACGTCCCAACACATTTCCCCTTCTTTAATCAATGCAGAGCTCTCTTCCACATAGATGTCTTCAGTCTGAAAGTTCTAAAGCAGTTTAATTGCAGTGAAGTTTGTTTTACAATCAACTGCCTTTGTCGCCCTCCTCATCCTACCAATGCTCAGGTTTACTGACATAGAAAAATGCTCAAAATAGTATGTTACAATAATTCATTGCATGACAAATAAAAAATGAGGGCTTTTTTTAGAATTAAAATTCCAAAACATCTGAATGGAGCCCATGGCAGCAACAGGGGGAATGACAACCCTCAGGGTACTGTGGTCACCCCCTGAAGGAGGACACCCCACCCACATTCCACCTATCAGGCCATGCACAACACCACAGTTATCCCACCAGACCGCACCCAACTGGGAGGAGATGCAATCAATCCTGAACTTCGTGAACCCTTCAGGAAGGCCAAGGCTTCCTGAGAGCTATGCGCCACCAACATTCCTGTCCTGCCACAGTTTCAGAGCTCTCCAAAGACGTAGCCTCACTCCATTCATCTAGGCTCAGAATGTCTACTTTTCGCCTAAAAAACCTGTGCTAATATACTATTACGAGCATTATTTCTATGTTGGTAACATTGAAGACTGACCAGAAAAGAAAAAGAATGAGCAAAACAGTCCTATGACAACAGACCTATTAGCATGAGGAGCCAAAGAGAAAGGCGCCACCCTACCTGGAGAGCTGATCAACAGCTGTGGTCACTAGAGAAATCTTCAGAGTTGTGCCGTGGCCAGCAAGTTTCCTCCTTTAAACATTAGATCAGAGAAATGTTGCCGGCATGAAATAGAAGGAATAAACGTGTAACATTAAAAATGACTGCCTCTATCTTTTTTTCTATAAATATAGACATAGAACTATTTTTTTCTGCTCTGCCCATATGAAATCTACGAGTCTTTTAGTTGAATCCCTTGGTCAACAATGGCACTGCCCAGAGACAATAGATTCTTTCTCCAGTTTTGACATTTTTAACCAAAAGATGACAAGCCTGCCCACCACGACAAGGTAGACTCTTTTAGGGCAGGACCTACACTGAACTACACTACGCTAGCCTACTCCATGCTAGTCATCGTATTTTTAGTGTTAGATGCCTGTTTGTAAAAAGCCTCATCCTACAACCTGCCTTCTTCCTTTCCAGACTTGTTTACTGAGATCCACATAAGAACAACCCTTTTCATTCACAAAACAGAGAACAGATTTAAAATGGTTGTTGCTCTTATCTTATGGCGGGTGGTGCAGTCATCAGCAATGATCATCTGTAACGTCCCAACACATTTCCCCTTCTTTAATCAATGCAGAGCTCTCTTCCACATAGATGTCTTCAGTCTGAAAGTTCTAAAGCAGTTTAATTGCAGTGAAGTTTGTTTTACAATCAACTGCCTTTGTCGCCCTCCTCATCCTACCAATGCTCAGGTTTACTGACATAGAAAAATGCTCAAAATAGTATGTTACAATAATTCATTGCATGACAAATAAAAAATGAGGGCTTTTTTTAGAATTAAAATTCCAAAACATCTGAATGGAGCCCATGGCAGCAACAGGGGGAATGACAACCCTCAGGGTACTGTGGTCACCCCCTGAAGGAGGACACCCCACCCACATTCCACCTATCAGGCCATGCACAACACCACAGTTATCCCACCAGACCGCACCCAACTGGGAGGAGATGCAATCAATCCTGAACTTCGTGAACCCTTCAGGAAGGCCAAGGCTTCCTGAGAGCTATGCGCCACCAACATTCCTGTCCTGCCACAGTTTCAGATCTCTCCAAAGACGTAGACTCACTCCATTCATCTAGGCTCAGAATGTCTACTTTTCGCCTAAAAAAACCTGTGCTAATATACTATTACGAGCATTATTTCTATGTTGGTAACATTGAAGACTGACCAGAAAAGAAAAAGAATGAGCAAAACAGTCCTATGACAGCAGACCTAACAGCATGAGGAGCCAAAGAGAAAGGAGCCACCCTACCTGGAGAGCTGATCAACAGCTGTGGTCAGCAGAGAAATCTCCAGAGTTGTGCCGTGGCCAACAAGTTTCCTCCTTTAAACATTAGATCAGAGAAATGTTGCCGGCATGAAATAGAAGGAATAAACGTGTAACATTAAAAATGACTGCCTCTATCTTTTTTTCTATAAATATAGACATAGAACTATTTTTTTCTGCTCTGCCCATATGAAATCTACGAGTCTTTTAGTTGAATCCCTTGGTCAACAATGGCACTGCCCAGAGACAATAGATTCTTTCTCCAGTTTTGACATTTTTAACCAAAAGATGACAAGCCTGCCCACCACGACAAGGTAGACTCTTTTAGGGCAGGACCTACACTGAACTACACTACGCTAGCCTACTCCATGCTAGTCATCGTATTTTTAGTGTTAGATGCTTGTTTGTAAAAAGCCTCATCCTACAACCTGCCTTCTTCCTTTCCAGACTTGTTTACTGAGATCCACATAAGAACAACCCTTTTCATTCACAAAACAGAGAACAGATTTAAAATGGTTGTTGCTCTTATCTTATGGCGGGTGGTGTAGTCATCAGCAATGATCATCTGTAACGTCCCAACACATTTCCCCTTCTTTAATCAATGCAGAGCTCTCTTCCACATAGATGTCTTCAGTCTGAAAGTTCTAAAGCAGTTTAATTGCAGTGAAGTTTGTTTTACAATCAACTGCCTTTGTCGCCCTCCTCATCCTACCAATGCTCAGGTTTACTGACATAGAAAAATGCTCAAAATAGTATGTTACAATAATTCATTGCATGACAAATAAAAAATGAGGGCTTTTTTTAGAATTAAAATTCCAAAACATCTGAATGGAGCCCATGGCAGCAACAGGGGGAATGACAACCCTCAGGGTACTGTGGTCACGCCCTGAAGGAGGACACCCCACCCACATTCCACCTATCAGGCCATGCACAACACCACAGTTATCCCACCAGACCGCACCCAACTGGGAGGAGATGCAATCAATCCTGAACTTCGTGAACCCTTCAGGAAGGCCAAGGCTTCCTGAGAGCTATGCGCCACCAACATTCCTGTCCTGCCACAGTTTCAGATCTCTCCAAAGACGTAGACTCACTCCATTCATCTAGGCTCAGAATGTCTACTTTTCGCCTAAAAAAACCTGTGCTAATATACTATTACGAGCATTATTTCTATGTTGGTAACATTGAAGACTGACCAGAAAAGAAAAAGAATGAGCAAAACAGTCCTATGACAGCAGACCTAACAGCATGAGGAGCCAAAGAGAAAGGCGCCACCCTACCTGGAGAGCTGATCAACAGCTGTGGTCAGCAGAGAAATCTCCAGAGTTGTGCCGTGGCCAACAAGTTTCCTCCTTTAAACATTAGATCAGACAAATGTTGCCGGCATGAAATAGAAGGAATAAACGTGTAACATTAAAAATGACTGTCTCTATCTTTTTTTCTATAAATATAGACATGAGAACTATTTTTTTCTGCTCTGCCCATATGAAATCGACGAGTCTTTTAGTTGAATCCCTTGGTCAAAAATGGCACTGCCCAGAGACAATAGATTCTTTCTCCAGTTTTGACATTTTTAACCAAAAGATGACAAGCCTGCCCACCACGACAAGGTAGACTCTTTTAGGGCAGGACCTACACTGAACTACACTACGCTAGCCTACTCCATGCTAGTCATCGTATTTTTAGTGTTAGATGCCTGTTTGTAAAAAGCCTCATCCTACAACCTGCCTTCTTCCTTTCCAGACTTGTTTACTGAGATCCACATAAGAACAACCCTTTTCATTCACAAAACAGAGAACAGATTTAAAATGGTTGTTGCTCTTATCTTATGGCGGGTGGTGCAGTCATCAGCAATGATCATCTGTAACGTCCCAACACATTTCCCCTTCTTTAATCAATGCAGAGCTCTCTTCCACATAGATGTCTTCAGTCTGAAAGTTCTAAAGCAGTTTAATTGCAGTGAAGTTTGTTTTACAATCAACTGCCTTTGTCGCCCTCCTCATCCTACCAATGCTCAGGTTTACTGACATAGAAAAATGCTCAAAATAGTATGTTACAATAATTCATTGCATGACAAATAAAAAATGAGGGCTTTTTTTAGAATTAAAATTCCAAAACATCTGAATGGAGCCCATGGCAGCAACAGGGGGAATGACAACCCTCAGGGTACTGTGGTCACCCCCTGAAGGAGGACACCCCACCCACATTCCACCTATCAGGCCATGCACAACACCACAGTTATCCCACCAGACCGCACCCAACTGGGAGGAGATGCAATCAATCCTGAACTTCGTGAACCCTTCAGGAAGGCCAAGGCTTCCTGAGAGCTATGCGCCACCAACATTCCTGTCCTGCCACAGTTTCAGATCTCTCCAAAGACGTAGACTCACTCCATTCATCTAGGCTCAGAATGTCTACTTTTCGCCTAAAAAAACCTGTGCTAATATACTATTACGAGCATTATTTCTATGTTGGTAACATTGAAGACTGACAAGAAAAGAAAAAGAATGAGCAAAACAGTCCTATGACAGCAGACCTAACAGCATGAGGAGCCAAAGAGAAAGGCGCCACCCTACCTGGAGAGCTGATCAACAGCTGTGGTCAGCAGAGAAATCTCCAGAGTTGTGCCGTGGCCAACAAGTTTCCTCCTTTAAACATTAGATCAGAGAAATGTTGCCTGCATGAAATAGAAGGAATAAACGTGTAACATTAAAAATGACTGTCTCTATCTTTTTTTCTATAAATATAGACATAGAACTATTTTTTTCTGCTCTGCCCATATGAAATCTACGAGTCTTTTAGTTGAATCCCTTGGTCAAAAATGGCACTGCCCAGAGACAATAGATTCTTTCTCCAGTTTTGACATTTTTAACCAAAAGATGACAAGCCTGCCCACCACGACAAGGTAGACTCTTTTAGGGCAGGACCTACACTGAACTACACTACGCTAGCCTACTCCATGCTAGTCATCGTATTTTTAGTGTTAGATGCCTGTTTGTAAAAAGCCTCATCCTACAACCTGCCTTCTTCCTTTCCAGACTTGTTTACTGAGATCCACATAAGAACAACCCTTTTCATTCACAAAACAGAGAACAGATTTAAAATGGTTGTTGCTCTTATCTTATGGCGGGTGGTGCAGTCATCAGCAATGATCATCTGTAACGTCCCAACACATTTCCCCTTCTTTAATCAATGCAGAGCTCTCTTCCACATAGATGTCTTCAGTCTGAAAGTTCTAAAGCAGTTTAATTGCAGTGAAGTTTGTTTTACAATCAACTGCCTTTGTCGCCCTCCTCATCCTACCAATGCTCAGGTTTACTGACATAGAAAAATGCTCAAAATAGTATGTTACAATAATTCATTGCATGACAAATAAAAAATGAGGGCTTTTTTTAGAATTAAAATTCCAAAACATCTGAATGGAGCCCATGGCAGCAACAGGGGGAATGACAACCCTCAGGGTACTGTGGTCACCCCCTGAAGGAGGACACCCCACCCACATTCCACCTATCAGGCCATGCACAACACCACAGTTATCCCACCAGACCGCACCCAACTGGGAGGAGATGCAATCAATCCTGAACTTCGTGAACCCTTCAGGAAGGCCAAGGCTTCCTGAGAGCTATGCGCCACCAACATTCCTGTCCTGCCACAGTTTCAGATCTCTCCAAAGACGTAGACTCACTCCATTCATCTAGGCTCAGAATGTCTACTTTTCGCCTAAAAAAACCTGTGCTAATATACTATTACGAGCATTATTTCTATGTTGGTAACATTGAAGACTGACCAGAAAAGAAAAAGAATGAGCAAAACAGTCCTATGACAGCAGACCTAACAGCATGAGGAGCCAAAGAGAAAGGCGCCACCCTACCTGGAGAGCTGATCAACAGCTGTGGTCAGCAGAGAAATCTCCAGAGTTGTGCCGTGGCCAACAAGTTTCCTCCTTTAAACATTAGATCAGACAAATGTTGCCGGCATGAAATAGAAGGAATAAACGTGTAACATTAAAAATGACTGTCTCTATCTTTTTTTCTATAAATATAGACATAGAACTATTTTTTTCTGCTCTGCCCATATGAAATCTACGAATCTTTTAGTTGAATCCCTTAGTCAAAAATGGCACTGCCCAGAGACAATAGATTCTTTCTCCAGTTTTGACATTTTTAACCAAAAGATGACAAGCCTGCCCACCACGACAAGGTAGACTCTTTTAGGGCAGGACCTACACTGAACTACACTACGCTAACCTACTCCATGCTAGTCATCGTATTTTTAGTGTTAGATGCCTGTTTGTAAAAAGCCTCATCCTACAACCTGCCTTCTTCCTTTCCAGACTTGTTTACTGAGATCCACATAAGAAAAACCTTTTTCATTCACAAAACAGAGAACAGATTTAAAATGGTTGTTGCTCTTATCTTATGGCGGGTGATGCAGTCATCAGCAATGATCATCTGTAACGTCCCAACACATTTCCCCTTCTTTAATCAATGCAGAGCTCTCTTCCACATAGATGTCTTCAGTCTGAAAGTTCTAAAGCAGTTTAATTGCAGTGAAGTTTGTTTTACAATCAACTGCCTTTGTCGCCCTCCTCATCCTACCAATGCTCAGGTTTACTGACATAGAAAAATGCTCAAAATAGTATGTTACAATAATTCATTGCATGACAAATAAAAAATGAGGGCTTTTTTTCGAATTAAAATTCCAAAACATCTGAATGGAGCCCATGGCAGCAACAGGGGGAATGACAACCCTCAGGGTACTGTGGTCACCCCCTGAAGGAGGACACCCCACCCACATTCCACCTATCAGGCCATGCACAACACCACAGTTATCCCACCAGACCGCACCCAACTGGGAGGAGATGCAATCAATCCTGAACTTCGTGAACCCTTCAGGAAGGCCAAGGCTTCCTGAGAGCTATGCGCCACCAACATTCCTGTCCTGCCACAGTTTCAGAGCTCTCCAAAGACGTAGCCTCACTCCATTCATCTAGGCTCAGAATGTCTACTTTTCGCCTAAAAAACCTGTGCTAATATACTATTACGAGCATTATTTCTATGTTGGTAACATTGAAGACTGACCAGAAAAGAAAAAGAATGAGCAAAACAGTCCTATGACAACAGACCTAATAGCATGAGGAGCCAAAGAGAAAGGCGCCACCCTACGTGGAGAGCTGATCAACAGCTGTGGTCACTAGAGAAATCTTCAGAGTTGTGCCGTGGCCAACAAGTTTCCTCCTTTAAACATTAGATCAGAGAAATGTTGCCGGCATGAAATAGAAGGAATAAACGTGTAACATTAAAAATGACTGCCTCTATCTTTTTTTCTATAAATATAGACATAGAACTATTTTTTTCTGCTCTGCCCATATGAAATCTACGAGTCTTTTAGTTGAATCCCTTGGTCAACAATGGCACTGCCCAGAGACAATAGATTCTTTCTCCAGTTTTGACATTTTTAACCAAAAGATGACAAGCCTGCCCACCACGACAAGGTAGACTCTTTTAGGGCAGGACCTACACTGAACTACACTACGCTAGCCTACTCCATGCTAGTCATCGTATTTTTAGTGTTAGATGCCTGTTTGTAAAAAGCCTCATCCTACAACCTGCCTTCTTCCTTTCCAGACTTGTTTACTGAGATCCACATAAGAACAACCCTTTTCATTCACAAAACAGAGAACAGATTTAAAATGGTTGTTGCTCTTATCTTATGGCGGGTGGTGCAGTCATCAGCAATGATCATCTGTAACGTCCCAACACATTTCCCCTTCTTTAATCAATGCAGAGCTCTCTTCCACATAGATGTCTTCAGTCTGAAAGTTCTAAAGCAGTTTAATTGCAGTGAAGTTTGTTTTACAATCAACTGCCTTTGTCGCCCTCCTCATCCTACCAATGCTCAGGTTTACTGACATAGAAAAATGCTCAAAATAGTATGTTACAATAATTCATTGCATGACAAATAAAAAATGAGGGCTTTTTTTAGAATTAAAATTCCAAAACATCTGAATGGAGCCCATGGCAGCAACAGGGGGAATGACAACCCTCAGGGTACTGTGGTCACCCCCTGAAGGAGGACACCCCACCCACATTCCACCTATCAGGCCATGCACAACACCACAGTTATCCCACCAGACCGCACCCAACTGGGAGGAGATGCAATCAATCCTGAACTTCGTGAACCCTTCAGGAAGGCCAAGGCTTCCTGAGAGCTATGCGCCACCAACATTCCTGTCCTGCCACAGTTTCAGAGCTCTCCAAAGACGTAGCCTCACTCCATTCATCTAGGCTCAGAATGTCTACTTTTCGCCTAAAAAAACCTGTGCTAATATA
Organism: Staurois parvus; assembly: GCF_062004578.1. Lineage (NCBI taxonomy): Eukaryota > Metazoa > Chordata > Amphibia > Anura > Ranidae > Staurois > Staurois parvus. Next base: position 15,012,900 of record NW_028317807.1, on the reverse strand, counting down.
CTATTACGAGCATTATTTCTATGTTGGTAACATTGAAGACTGACCAGAAAAGAAAAAGAATGAGCAAAACAGTCCTATGACAGCAGACCTAACAGCATGAGGAGCCAAAGAGAAAGGCGCCACCCTACCTGGAGAGCTGATCAACAGCTGTGGTCAGCAGAGAAATCTCCAGAGTTGTGCCGTGGCCAACAAGTTTCCTCCTTTAAACATTAGATCAGAGAAATGTTGCCAGCATGAAATAGAAGGAATAAACGTGTAACATTAAAAATGACTGTCTCTATCTTTTTTTCTATAAATATAGACATAGAACTATTTTTTTCTGCTCTGCCCATATGAAATCTACGAGTCTTTTAGTTGAATCCCTTGGTCAAAAATGGCACTGCCCAGAGACAATAGATTCTTTCTCCAGTTTTGACATTTTTAACCAAAAGATGACAAGCCTGCCCACCACGACAAGGTAGACTCTTTTAGGGCAGGACCTACACTGAACTACACTAAACTAGCCTACTTCATGCTAGTCATCGTATTTTTAGTGTTAGATGCCTGTTTGTAAAAAGCCTCATCCTACAAGCTGCCTTCGTCCTTTCCAGACTTGTTTACTGAGATCCACATAAGAACAACCCTTTTCATTCACAAAACAGAGAACAGATTTAAAATGGTTGTTGCTCTTATCTTATGGCGGGTGGTGCAGTCATCAGCAATGATCATCTGTAACGTCCCAACACATTTCCCCTTCTTTAATCAATGCAGAGCTCTCTTCCACATAGATGTCTTCAGTCTGAAAGTTCTAAAGCAGTTTAATTGCAGTGAAGTTTGTTTTACAATCAACTGCCTTTGTCGCCCTCCTCATCCTACCAATGCTCAGGTTTACTGACATAGAAAAATGCTCAAAATAGTATGTTACAATAATTCATTGCATGACAAATAAAAAATGAGGGCTTTTTTTAGAATTAAAATTCCAAAACATCTGAATGGAGCCCATGGCAGCAACAGGGGGAATGACAACCCTCAGGGTACTGTGGTCACCCCCTGAAGGAGGACACCCCACCCACATTCCACCTATCAGGCCATGCACAACACCACAGTTATCCCACCAGACCGCACCCAACTGGGAGGAGATGCAATCAATCCTGAACTTCGTGAACCCTTCAGGAAGGCCAAGGCTTCCTGAGAGCTATGCGCCACCAACATTCCTGTCCTGCCACAGTTTCAGATCTCTCCAAAGACGTAGCCTCACTCCATTCATCTAGGCTCAGAATGTCTACTTTTCGCCTAAAAAAACCTGTGCTAATATACTATTACGAGCATTATTTCTATGTTGGTAACATTGAAGACTGACCAGAAAAGAAAAAGAATGAGCAAAACAGTCCTATGACAGCAGACCTAACAGCATGAGGAGCCAAAGAGAAAGGCGCCACCCTACCTGGAGAGCTGATCAACAGCTGTGGTCAGCAGAGAAATCTCCAGAGTTGTGCCGTGGCCAACAAGTTTCCTCCTTTAAACATTAGATCAGAGAAATGTTGCCGACATGAAATAGAAGGAATAAACGTGTAACATTAAAAATGACTGTCTCTATCTTTTTTTCTATAAATATAGACATAGAACTATTTTTTTCTGCTCTGCCCATATGACATCGACGAGTCTTTTAGTTGAATCCCTTGGTCAAAAATGGCACTGCCCAGAGACAATAGATTCTTTCTCCAGTTTTGACATTTTTAACCAAAAGATGACAAGCCTGCCCACCACGACAAGGTAGACTCTTTTAGGGCAGGACCTACACTGAACTACACTACGCTAACCTACTCCATGCTAGTCATCGTATTTTTAGTGTTAGATGCCTGTTTGTAAAAAGCCTCATCCTACAACCTGCCTTCTTCCTTTCCAGACTTGTTTACTGAGATCCACATAAGAACAACCCTTTTCATTCACAAAACAGAGAACAGATTTAAAATGGTTGTTGCTCTTATCTTATGGCGGGTGGTGCAGTCATCAGCAATGATCATCTGTAACGTCCCAACACATTTCCCCTTCTTTAATCAATGCAGAGCTCTCTTCCACATAGATGTCTTCAGTCTGAAAGTTCTAAAGCAGTTTAATTGCAGTGAAGTTTGTTTTACAATCAACTGCCTTTGTCGCCCTCCTCATCCTACCAATGCTCAGGTTTACTGACATAGAAAAATGCTCAAAATAGTATGTTACAATAATTCATTGCATGACAAATAAAAAATGAGGGCTTTTTTTAGAATTAAAATTCCAAAACATCTGAATGGAGCCCATGGCAGCAACAGGGGGAATGACAACCCTCAGGGTACTGTGGTCACCCCCTGAAGGAGGACACCCCACCCACATTCCACCTATCAGGCCATGCACAACACCACAGTTATCCCACCAGACCGCACCCAACTGGGAGGAGATGCAATCAATCCTGAACTTCGTGAACCCTTCAGGAAGGCCAAGGCTTCCTGAGAGCTATGCGCCACCAACATTCCTGTCCTGCCACAGTTTCAGATCTCTCCAAAGACGTAGCCTCACTCCATTCATCTAGGCTCAGAATGTCTACTTTTCGCCTAAAAAACCTGTGCTAATATACTATTACGAGCATTATTTCCATGTTGGTAACATTGAAGACTGACCAGAAAAGAAAAAGAATGAGCAAAACAGTCCTATGACAACAGACCTAATAGCATGAGGAGCCAAAGAGAAAAGCGCCACCCTACCTGGAGAGCTGATCAACAGCTGTGGTCAGCAGAGAAATCTCCAGAGTTGTGCCGTGGCCAGCAAGTTTCCTCCTTTAAACATTAGATCAGAGAAATGTTGCCGGCATGAAATAGAAAGAATAAATGTGTAACATTAAAAATGACTGCCTCTATATTTTTTTCTATAATATAGACATAGAACTATTTTTTTCTGCTCTGCCCATATGAAATCTACGAGTCTTTTAGTTGAATCCCTTGGTCAACAATGGCACTGCCCAGAGACAATAGATTCTTTCTCCAGTTTTGACATTTTTAACCAAAAGATGACAAGCCTGCCCACCACGACAAGGTAGACTCTTTTAGGGCAGGACCTACACTGAACTACACTACGCTAGCCTACTCCATGCTAGTCATCGTATTTTTAGTGTTAGATGCCTGTTTGTAAAAAGCCTCATCCTACAACCTGCCTTCTTCCTTTCCAGACTTGTTTACTGAGATCCACATAAGAAAAACCCTTTTCATTCACAAAACAGAGAACAGATTTAAAATGGTTGTTGCTCTTATCTTATGGCGGGTGGTGCAGTCATCAGCAATGATCATCTGTAACGTCCCAACACATTTCCCCTTCTTTAATCAATGCAGAGCTCTCTTCCACATAGATGTCTTCAGTCTGAAAGTTCTAAAGCAGTTTAATTGCAGTGAAGTTTGTTTTACAATCAACTGCCTTTGTCGCCCTCCTCATCCTACCAATGCTCAGGTTTACTGACATAGAAAAATGCTCAAAATAGTATGTTACAATAATTCATTGCATGACAAATAAAAAATGAGGGCTTTTTTTAGAATTAAAATTCCAAAACATCTGAATGGAGCCCATGGCAGCAACAGGGGGAATGACAACCCTCAGGGTACTGTGGTCACCCCCTGAAGGAGGACACCCCACCCACATTCCACCTATCAGGCCATGCACAACACCACAGTTATCCCACCAGACCGCACCCAACTGGGAGGAGATGCAATCAATCCTGAACTTCGTGAACCCTTCAGGAAGGCCAAGGCTTCCTGAGAGCTATGCGCCACCAACATTCCTGTCCTGCCACAGTTTCAGATCTCTCCAAAGACGTAGACTCACTCCTTTCATCTAGGCTCAGAATGTCTACTTTGCGCCTAAAAAAACCTGTGCTAATATACTATTACGAGCATTATTTCTATGTTGGTAACATTGAAGACTGACCAGAAAAGAAAAAGAATGAGCAAAACAGTCCTATGACAGCAGACCTAACAGCATGAGGAGCCAAAGAGAAAGGCGCCACCCTACCTGGAGAGCTGATCAACAGCTGTGGTCAGCAGAGAAATCTCCAGAGTTGTGCCGTGGCCAACAAGTTTCCTCCTTTAAACATTAGATCAGAGAAATGTTGCCGGCATGAAATAGAAGGAATAAACGTGTAACATTAAAAATGACTGTCTCTATCTTTTTTTCTATAAATATAGACATAGAACTATTTTTTTCTGCTCTGCCCATATGAAATCTACGAGTCTTTTAGTTGAATCCCTTGGTCAAAAATGGCACTGCCCAGAGACAATAGATTCTTTCTCCAGTTTTGACATTTTTAACCAAAAGATGACAAGCCTGCCCACCACGACAAGGTAGACTCTTTTAGGGCAGGACCTACACTGAACTACACTACGCTAACCTACTCCATGCTAGTCATCGTATTTTTAGTTTTAGATGCCTGTTTGTAAAAAGCCTCATCCTACAACCTGCCTTCTTCCTTTCCAGACTTGTTTACTGAGATCCACATAAGAAAAACCTTTTTCATTCACAAAACAGAGAACAGATTTAAAATGGTTGTTGCTCTTATCTTATGGCGGGTGATGCAGTCATCAGCAATGATCATCTGTAACGTCCCAACACATTTCCCCTTCTTTAATCAATGCAGAGCTCTCTTCCACATAGATGTCTTCAGTCTGAAAGTTCTAAAGCAGTTTAATTGCAGTGAAGTTTGTTTTACAATCAACTGCCTTTGTCGCCCTCCTCATCCTACCAATGCTCAGGTTTACTGACATAAAAAAATGCTCAAAATAGTATGTTACAATAATTCATTGCATGACAAATAAAAAATGAGGGCTTTTTTTAGAATTAAAATTCCAAAACATCTGAATGGAGCCCATGGCAGCAACAGGGGGAATGACAACCCTCAGGGTACTGTGGTCACCCCCTGAAGGAGGACACCCCACCCACATTCCACCTATCAGGCCATGCACAACACCACAGTTATCCCACCAGACCGCACCCAACTGGGAGGAGATGCAATCAATCCTGAACTTCGTGAACCCTTCAGGAAGGCCAAGGCTTCCTGAGAGCTATGCGCCACCAACATTCCTGTCCTGCCACAGTTTCAGAGCTCTCCAAAGACGTAGCCTCACTCCATTCATCTAGGCTCAGAATGTCTACTTTTCGCCTAAAAAACCTGTGCTAATATACTATTATGAGCATTATTTCTATGTTGGTAACATTGAAGACTGACCAGAAAAGAAAAAGAATGAGCAAAACAGTCCTATGACAACAGACCTAATAGCATGAGGAGCCAAAGAGAAAGGCGCCACCCTACCTGGAGAGCTGATCAACAGCTGTGGTCACTAGAGAAATCTTCAGAGTTGTGCCGTGGCCATCAAGTTTCCTCCTTTAAACATTAGATCAGAGAAATGTTGCCGGCATGAAATAGAAGGAATAAACGTGTAACATTAAAAATGACTGCCTCTATCTTTTTTTCTATAAATATAGACATAGAACTATTTTTTTCTGCTCTGCCCATATGAAATCTACGAGTCTTTTAGTTGAATCCCTTGGTCAACAATGGCACTGCCCAGAGACAATAGATTCTTTCTCCAGTTTTGACATTTTTAACCAAAAGATGACAAGCCTGCCCACCACGACAAGGTAGACTCTTTTAGGGCAGGACCTACACTGAACTACACTACGCTAGCCTACTCCATGCTAGTCATCGTATTTTTAGTGTTAGATGCCTGTTTGTAAAAAGCCTCATCCTACAACCTGCCTTCTTCCTTTCCAGACTTGTTTACTGAGATCCAAATAAGAACAACCCTTTTCATTCACAAAACAGAGAACAGATTTAAAATGGTTGTTGCTCTTATCTTATGGCGGGTGGTGCAGTCATCAGCAATGATCATCTGTAACGTCCCAACACATTTCCCCTTCTTTAATCAATGCAGAGCTCTCTTCCACATAGATGTCTTCAGTCTGAAAGTTCTAAAGCAGTTTAATTGCAGTGAAGTTTGTTTTACAATCAACTGCCTTTGTCGCCCTCCTCATCCTACCAATGCTCAGGTTTACTGACATAGAAAAATGCTCAAAATAGTATGTTACAATAATTCATTGCATGACAAATAAAAAATGAGGGCTTTTTTTAGAATTAAAATTCCAAAACATCTGAATGGAGCCCATGGCAGCAACAGGGGGAATGACAACCCTCAGGGTACTGTGGTCACCCCCTGAAGGAGGACACCCCACCCACATTCCACCTATCAGGCCATGCACAACACCACAGTTATCCCACCAGACCGCACCCAACTGGGAGGAGATGCAATCAATCCTGAACTTCGTGAACCCTTCAGGAAGGCCAAGGCTTCCTGAGAGCTATGCGCCACCAACATTCCTGTCCTGCCACAGTTTCAGAGCTCTCCAAAGACGTAGCCTCACTCCATTCATCTAGGCTCAGAATGTCTACTTTTCTCCTAAAAAAACCTGTGCTAATATACTATTACGAGCATTATTTCTATGTTGGTAACATTGAAGACTGACCAGAAAAGAAAAAGAATGAGCAAAACAGTCCTATGACAGCAGACCTAACAGCATGAGGAGCCAAAGAGAAAGGCGCCACCCTACCTGGAGAGCTGATCAACAGCTGTGGTCAGCAGAGAAATCTCCAGAGTTGTGCCGTGGCCAACAAGTTTCCTCCTTTAAACATTAGATCAGAGAAATGTTGCCAGCATGAAATAGAAGGAATAAACGTGTAACATTAAAAATGACTGTCTCTATCTTTTTTTCTATAAATATAGACATAGAACTATTTTTTTCTGCTCTGCCCATATGAAATCGACGAGTCTTTTAGTTGAATCCCTTGGTCAAAAATGGCACTGCCCAGAGACAATAGATTCTTTCTCCAGTTTTGACATTTTTAACCAAAAGATGACAAGCCTGCCCACCACGACAAGGTAGACTCTTTTAGGGCAGGACCTACACTGAACTACACTACGCTAGCCTACTCCATGCTAGTCATCGTATTTTTAGTGTTAGATGCCTGTTTGTAAAAAGCCTCATCCTACAACCTGCCTTCTTCCTTTCCAGACTTGTTTACTGAGATCCAAATAAGAACAACCCTTTTCATTCACAAAACAGAGAACAGATTTAAAATGGTTGTTGCTCTTATCTTATGGCGGGTGGTGCAGTCATCAGCAATGATCATCTGTAACGTCCCAACACATTTCCCCTTCTTTAATCAATGCAGAGCTCTCTTCCACATAGATGTCTTCAGTCTGAAAGTTCTAAAGCAGTTTAATTGCAGTGAAGTTTGTTTTACAATCAACTGCCTTTGTCGCCCTCCTCATCCTACCAATGCTCAGGTTTACTGACATAGAAAAATGCTCAAAATAGTATGTTACAATAATTCATTGCATGACAAATAAAAAATGAGGGCTTTTTTTAGAATTAAAATTCCAAAACATCTGAATGGAGCCCATGGCAGCAACAGGGGGAATGACAACCCTCAGGGTACTGTGGTCACCCCCTGAAGGAGGACACCCCACCCACATTCCACCTATCAGGCCATGCACAACACCACAGTTATCCCACCAGACCGCACCCAACTGGGAGGAGATGCAATCAATCCTGAACTTCGTGAACCCTTCAGGAAGGCCAAGGCTTCCTGAGAGCTATGCGCCACCAACATTCCTGTCCTGCCACAGTTTCAGAGCTCTCCAAAGACGTAGCCTCACTCCATTCATCTAGGCTCAGAATGTCTACTTTTCGCCTAAAAAAACCTGTGCTAATATACTATTACGAGCATTATTTCTATGTTGGTAACATTGAAGACTGACCAGAAAAGAAAAAGAATGAGCAAAACAGTCCTATGACAGCAGACCTAACAGCATGAGGAACCAAAGAGAAAGGCGCCACCCTACCTGGAGAGCTGATCAACAGCTGTGGTCAGCAGAGAAATCTCCAGAGTTGTGCCGTGGCCAACAAGTTTCCTCCTTTAAACATTAGATCAGAGAAATGTTGCCAGCATGAAATAGAAGGAATAAACGTGTAACATTAAAAATGACTGTCTCTATCTTTTTTTCTATAAATATAGACATAGAACTATTTTTTTCTGCTCTGCCCATATGAAATCGACGAGTCTTTTAGTTGAATCCCTTGGTCAAAAATTGCACTGCCCAGAGACAATAGATTCTTTCTCCAGTTTTGACATTTTTAACCAAAAGATGACAAGCCTGCCCACCACGACAAGGTAGACTCTTTTAGGGCAGGACCTACACTGAACTACACTACGCTAGCCTACTCCATGCTAGTCATCGTATTTTTAGTGTTAGATGCCTGTTTGTAAAAAGCCTCATCCTACAACCTGCCTTCTTCCTTTCCAGACTTGTTTACTGAGATCCGCATAAGAACAACCCTTTTCATTCACAAAACAGAGAACAGATTTAAAATGGTTGTTGCTCTTATCTTATGGCGGGTGGTGCAGTCATCAGCAATGATCATCTGTAACGTCCCAACACATTTCCCCTTCTTTAATCAATGCAGAGCTCTCTTCCACATAGATGTCTTCAGTCTGAAAGTTCTAAAGCAGTTTAATTGCAGTGAAGTTTGTTTTACAATCAACTGCCTTTGTCGCCCTCCTCATCCTACCAATGCTCAGGTTTACTGACATAGAAAAATGCTCAAAATAGTATGTTACAATAATTCATTGCATGACAAATAAAAAATGAGGGCTTTTTTTAGAATTAAAATTCCAAAACATCTGAATGGAGCCCATGGCAGCAACAGGGGGAATGACAACCCTCAGGGTACTGTGGTCACCCCCTGAAGGAGGACACCCCACCCACATTCCACCTATCAGGCCATGCACAACACCACAGTTATCCCACCAGACCGCACCCAACTGGGAGGAGATGCAATCAATCCTGAACTTCGTGAACCCTTCAGGAAGGCCAAGGCTTCCTGAGAGCTATGCGCCACCAACATTCCTGTCCTCCCACAGTTTCAGATCTCTCCAAAGACGTAGCCTCACTCCATTCATCTAGGCTCAGAATGTCTACTTTTCGCCTAAAAAAACCTGTGCTAATATACTATTACGAGCATTATTTCTATGTTGGTAACATTGAAGACTGACCAGAAAAGAAAAAGAATGAGCAAAACAGTCCTATGACAACAGACCTAATAGCATGAGGAGCCAAAGAGAAAGGCGCCACCCTACCTGGAGAGCTGATCAAAAGCTGTGGTCACTAGAGAAATCTTCAGAGTTGTGCCGTGGCCATCAAGTTTCCTCCTTTAAACATTAGATCAGAGAAATGTTGCCGGCATGAAATAGAAGGAATAAACGTGTAACATTAAAAATGACTGCCTCTATCTTTTTTTCTATAAATATAGACATAGAACTATTTTTTTCTGCTCTGCCCATATGAAATCTACGAGTCTTTTAGTTGAATCCCTTGGTCAACAATGGCACTGCCCAGAGACAATAGATTCTTTCTCCAGTTTTGACATTTTTAACCAAAAGATGACAAGCCTGCCCACCACGACAAGGTAGACTCTTTTAGGGCAGGACCTACACTGAACTACACTACGCTAGCCTACTCCATGCTAGTCATCGTATTTTTAGTGTTAGATGCCTGTTTGTAAAAAGCCTCATCCTACAACCTGCCTTCTTCCTTTCCAGACTTGTTTACTGAGATCCAAATAAGAACAACCCTTTTCATTCACAAAACAGAGAACAGATTTAAAATGGTTGTTGCTCTTATCTTATGGCGGGTGGTGCAGTCATCAGCAATGATCATCTGTAACGTCCCAACACATTTCCCCTTCTTTAATCAATGCAGAGCTCTCTTCCACATAGATGTCTTCAGTCTGAAAGTTCTAAAGCAGTTTAATTGCAGTGAAGTTTGTTTTACAATCAACTGCCTTTGTCGCCCTCCTCATCCTACCAATGCTCAGGTTTACTGACATAGAAAAATGCTCAAAATAGTATGTTACAATAATTCATTGCATGACAAATAAAAAATGAGGGCTTTTTTTAGAATTAAAATTCCAAAACATCTGAATGGAGCCCATGGCAGCAACAGGGGGAATGACAACCCTCAGGGTACTGTGGTCACCCCCTGAAGGAGGACACCCCACCCACATTCCACCTATCAGGCCATGCACAACACCACAGTTATCCCACCAGACCGCACCCAACTGGGAGGAGATGCAATCAATCCTGAACTTCGTGAACCCTTCAGGAAGGCCAAGGCTTCCTGAGAGCTATGCGCCACCAACATTCCTGTCCTGCCACAGTTTCAGAGCTCTCCAAAGACGTAGCCTCACTCCATTCATCTAGGCTCAGAATGTCTACTTTTCGCCTAAAAAACCTGTGCTAATATACTATTACGAGCATTATTTCTATGTTGGTAACATTGAAGACTGACCAGAAAAGAAAAAGAATGAGCAAAACAGTCCTATGACAACAGACCTAATAGCATGAGGAGCCAAAGAGAAAGGCGCCACCCTACCTGGAGAGCTGATCAACAGCTGTGGTCACTAGAGAAATCTTCAGAGTTGTGCCGTGGCCAGCAAGTTTCCTCCTTTAAACATTAGATCAGAGAAATGTTGCCGGCATGAAATAGAAGGAATAAACGTGTAACATTAAAAATGACTGCCTCTATCTTTTTTTCTATAAATATAGACATAGAACTATTTTTTTCTGCTCTGCCCATATGAAATCTACGAGTCTTTTAGTTGAATCCCTTGGTCAAAAATGGCACTGCCCAGAGACAATAGATTCTTTCTCCAGTTTTGACATTTTTAACCAAAAGATGACAAGCCTGCCCACCACGACAAGGTAGACTCTTTTAGGGCAGGACCTACACTGAACTACACTACGCTAACCTACTCCATGCTAGTCATCGTATTTTTAGTGTTAGATGCCTGTTTGTAAAAAGCCTCATCCTACAACCTGCCTTCTTCCTTTCCAGACTTGTTTACTGAGATCCACATAAGAAAAACCTTTTTCATTCACAAAACAGAGAACAGATTTAAAATGGTTGTTGCTCTTATCTTATGGCGGGTGATGCAGTCATCAGCAATGATCATCTGTAACGTCCCAACACATTTCCCCTTCTTTAATCAATGCAGAGCTCTCTTCCACATAGATGTCTTCAGTCTGAAAGTTCTAAAGCAGTTTAATTGCAGTGAAGTTTGTTTTACAATCAACTGCCTTTGTCGCCCTCCTCATCCTACCAATGCTCAGGTTTACTGACATAGAAAAATGCTCAAAATAGTATGTTACAATAATTCATTGCATGACAAATAAAAAATGAGGGCTTTTTTTAGAATTAAAATTCCAAAACATCTGAATGGAGCCCATGGCAGCAACAGGGGGAATGACAACCCTCAGGGTACTGTGGTCACCCCCTGAAGGAGGACACCCCACCCACATTCCACCTATCAGGCCATGCACAACACCACAGTTATCCCACCAGACCGCACCCAACTGGGAGGAGATGCAATCAATCCTGAACTTCGTGAACCCTTCAGGAAGGCCAAGGCTTCCTGAGAGCTATGCGCCACCAACATTCCTGTCCTGCCACAGTTTCAGAGCTCTCCAAAGACGTAGCCTCACTCCATTCATCTAGGCTCAGAATGTCTACTTTTCGCCTAAAAAACCTGTGCTAATATACTATTACGAGCATTATTTCTATGTTGGTAACATTGAAGACTGACCAGAAAAGAAAAAGAATGAGCAAAACAGTCCTATGACAACAGACCTAATAGCATGAGGAGCCAAAGAGAAAAGCGCCACCCTACCTGGAGAGCTGATCAACAGCTGTGGTCAGCAGAGAAATCTCCAGAGTTGTGCCGTGGCCAGCAAGTTTCCTCCTTTAAACATTAGATCAGAGAAATGTTGCCAGCATGAAATAGAAAGAATAAATGTGTAACATTAAAAATGACTGCCTCTATCTTTTTTTCTATAATATAGACATAGAACTATTTTTTTCTGCTCTGCCCATATGAAATCTACAAGTCTTTTAGTTGAATCCCTTGGTCAACAATGGCACTGCCCAGAGACAATAGATTCTTTCTCCAGTTTTGACATTTTTAACCAAAAGATGACAAGCCTGCCCACCACGACAAGGTAGACTCTTTTAGGGCAGGACCTACACTGAACTACACTACGCTAACCTACTCCATGCTAGTCATCGTATTTTTAGTGTTAGATGCCTGTTTGTAAAAAGCCTCATCCTACAACCTGCCTTCTTCCTTTCCAGACTTGTTTACTGAGATCCACATAAGAAAAACCTTTTTCATTCACAAAACAGAGAACAGATTTAAAATGGTTGTTGCTCTTATCTTATGGCGGGTGGTGCAGTCATCAGCAATGATCATCTGTAACGTCCCAACACATTTCCCCTTCTTTAATCAATGCAGAGCTCTCTTCCACATAGATGTCTTCAGTCTGAAAGTTCTAAAGCAGTTTAATTGCAGTGAAGTTTGTTTTACAATCAACTGCCTTTGTCGCCCTCCTCATCCTACCAATGCTCAGGTTTACTGACATAGAAAAATGCTCAAAATAGTATGTTACAATAATTCATTGCATGACAAATAAAAAATGAGGGCTTTTTTTAGAATTAAAATTCCAAAACATCTGAATGGAGCCCATGGCAGCAACAGGGGGAATGACAACCCTCAGGGTACTGTGGTCACCCCCTGAAGGAGGACACCCCACCCACATTCCACCTATCAGGCCATGCACAACACCACAGTTATCCCACCAGACCGCACCCAACTGGGAGGAGATGCAATCAATCCTGAACTTCGTGAACCCTTCAGGAAGGCCAAGGCTTCCTGAGAGCTATGCGCCACCAACATTCCTGTCCTGCCACAGTTTCAGAGCTCTCCAAAGACGTAGCCTCACTCCATTCATCTAGGCTCAGAATGTCTACTTTTCGCCTAAAAAACCTGTGCTAATATACTATTACGAGCATTATTTCTATGTTGGTAACATTGAAGACTGACCAGAAAAGAAAAAGAATGAGCAAAACAGTCCTATGACAACAGACCTAATAGCATGAGGAGCCAAAGAGAAAGGCGCCACCCTACCTGGAGAGCTGATCAACAGCTGTGGTCACTAGAGAAATCTTCAGAGTTGTGCCGTGGCCAGCAAGTTTCCTCCTTTAAACATTAGATCAGAGAAATGTTGCCGGCATGAAATAGAAGGAATAAACGTGTAAAATTAAAAATGACTGCCTCTATCTTTTTTTCTATAAATATAGACATAGAACTATTTTTTTCTGCTCTGCCCATATGAAATCTACGAGTCTTTTAGTTGAATCCCTTGGTCAAAAATGGCACTGCCCAGAGACAATAGATTCTTTCTCCAGTTTTGACATTTTTAACCAAAAGATGACAAGCCTGCCCACCACGACAAGGTAGACTCTTTTAGGGCAGGACCTACACTGAACTACACTACGCTAACCTACTCCATGCTAGTCATCGTATTTTTAGTGTTAGATGCCTGTTTGTAAAAAGCCTCATCCTACAACCTGCCTTCTTCCTTTCCAGACTTGTTTACTGAGATCCACATAAGAAAAACCTTTTTCATTCACAAAACAGAGAACAGATTTAAAATGGTTGTTGCTCTTATCTTATGGCGGGTGATGCAGTCATCAGCAATGATCATCTGTAACGTCCCAACACATTTCCCCTTCTTTAATCAATGCAGAGCTCTCTTCCACATAGATGTCTTCAGTCTGAAAGTTCTAAAGCAGTTTAATTGCAGTGAAGTTTGTTTTACAATCAACTGCCTTTGTCGCCCTCCTCATCCTACCAATGCTCAGGTTTACTGACATAGAAAAATGCTCAAAATAGTATGTTACAATAATTCATTGCATGACAAATAAAAAATGAGGGCTTTTTTTAGAATTAAAATTCCAAAACATCTGAATGGAGCCCATGGCAGCAACAGGGGGAATGACAACCCTCAGGGTACTGTGGTCACCCCCTGAAGGAGGACACCCCACCCACATTCCACCTATCAGGCCATGCACAACACCACAGTTATCCCACCAGACCGCACCCAACTGGGAGGAGATGCAATCAATCCTGAACTTCGTGAACCCTTCAGGAAGGCCAAGGCTTCCTGAGAGCTATGCGCCACCAACATTCCTGTCCTGCCACAGTTTCAGAGCTCTCCAAAGACGTAGCCTCACTCCATTCATCTAGGCTCAGAATGTCTACTTTTCGCCTAAAAAACCTGTGCTAATATACTATTACGAGCATTATTTCTATGTTGGTAACATTGAAGACTGACCAGAAAAGAAAAAGAATGAGCAAAACAGTGCTATGACAACAGACCTAATAGCATGAGGAGCCAAAGAGAAAGGCGCCACCCTACCTGGAGAGCTGATCAACAGCTGTGGTCACTAGAGAAATCTTCAGAGTTGTGCCGTGGCCAGCAAGTTTCCTCCTTTAAACATTAGATCAGAGAAATGTTGCCGGCATGAAATAGAAGGAATAAACGTGTAACATTAAAAATGACTGCCTCTATCTTTTTTTCTATAAATATAGACATAGAACTATTTTTTTCTGCTCTGCCCATATGAAATCTACGAGTCTTTTAGTTGAATCCCTTGGTCAAAAATGGCACTGCCCAGAGACAATAGATTCTTTCTCCAGTTTTGACATTTTTAACCAAAAGATGACAAGCCTGCCCACCACGACAAGGTAGACTCTTTTAGGGCAGGACCTACACTGAACTACACTACGCTAACCTACTCAATGCTAGTCATCGTATTTTTAGTGTTAGATGCCTGTTTGTAAAAAGCCTCATCCTACAACCTGCCTTCTTCCTTTCCAGACTTGTTTACTGAGATCCACATAAGAAAAACCTTTTTCATTCACAAAACAGAGAACAGATTTAAAATGGTTGTTGCTCTTATCTTATGGCGGGTGATGCAGTCATCAGCAATGATCATCTGTAACGTCCCAACACATTTCCCCTTCTTTAATCAATGCAGAGCTCTCTTCCACATAGATGTCTTCAGTCTGAAAGTTCTAAAGCAGTTTAATTGCAGTGAAGTTTGTTTTACAATCAACTGCCTTTGTCGCCCTCCTCATCCTACCAATGCTCAGGTTTACTGACATAGAAAAATGCTCAAAATAGTATGTTACAATAATTCATTGCATGACAAATAAAAAATGAGGGCTTTTTTTAGAATTAAAATTCCAAAACATCTGAATGGAGCCCATGGCAGCAACAGGGGGAATGACAACCCTCAGGGTACTGTGGTCACCCCCTGAAGGAGGACACCCCACCCACATTCCACCTATCAGGCCATGCACAACACCACAGTTATCCCACCAGACCGCACCCAACTGGGAGGAGATGCAATCAATCCTGAACTTCGTGAACCCTTCAGGAAGGCCAAGGCTTCCTGAGAGCTATGCGCCACCAACATTCCTGTCCTGCCACAGTTTCAGAGCTCTCCAAAGACGTAGCCTCACTCCATTCATCTAGGCTCAGAATGTCTACTTTTCGCCTAAAAAACCTGTGCTAATATACTATTACGAGCATTATTTCTATGTTGGTAACATTGAAGACTGACCAGAAAAGAAAAAGAATGAGCAAAACAGTCCTATGACAACAGACCTAATAGCATGAGGAGCCAAAGAGAAAGGCGCCACCCTACCTGGAGAGCTGATCAACAGCTGTGGTCACTAGAGAAATCTTCAGAGTTGTGCCGTGGCCAGCAAGTTTCCTCCTTTAAACATTAGATCAGAGAAATGTTGCCGGCATGAAATAGAAGGAATAAACGTGTAACATTAAAAATGACTGCCTCTATCTTTTTTTCTATAAATATAGACATAGAACTATTTTTTTCTGCTCTGCCCATATGAAATCTACGAGTCTTTTAGTTGAATCCCTTGGTCAACAATGGCACTGCCCAGAGACAATAGATTCTTTCTCCAGTTTTGACATTTTTAACCAAAAGATGACAAGCCTGCCCACCACGACAAGGTAGACTCTTTTAGGGCAGGACCTACACTGAACTACACTACGCTAGCCTACTCCATGCTAGTCATCGTATTTTTAGTGTTAGATGCCTGTTTGTAAAAAGCCTCATCCTACAACCTGCCTTCTTCCTTTCCAGACTTGTTTACTGAGATCCACATAAGAACAACCCTTTTCATTCACAAAACAGAGAACAGATTTAAAATGGTTGTTGCTCTTATCTTATGGCGGGTGGTGCAGTCATCAGCAATGATCATCTGTAACGTCCCAACACATTTCCCCTTCTTTAATCAATGCAGAGCTCTCTTCCACATAGATGTCTTCAGTCTGAAAGTTCTAAAGCAGTTTAATTGCAGTGAAGTTTGTTTTACAATCAACTGCCTTTGTCGCCCTCCTCATCCTACCAATGCTCAGGTTTACTGACATAGAAAAATGCTCAAAATAGTATGTTACAATAATTCATTGCATGACAAATAAAAAATGAGGGCTTTTTTTAGAATTAAAATTCCAAAACATCTGAATGGAGCCCATGGCAGCAACAGGGGGAATGACAACCCTCAGGGTACTGTGGTCACCCCCTGAAGGAGGACACCCCACCCACATTCCACCTATCAGGCCATGCACAACACCACAGTTATCCCACCAGACCGCACCCAACTGGGAGGAGATGCAATCAATCCTGAACTTCGTGAACCCTTCAGGAAGGCCAAGGCTTCCTGAGAGCTATGCGCCACCAACATTCCTGTCCTGCCACAGTTTCAGATCTCTCCAAAGACGTAGACTCACTCCATTCATCTAGGCTCAGAATGTCTACTTTTCGCCTAAAAAAACCTGTGCTAATATACTATTACGAGCATTATTTCTATGTTGGTAACATTGAAGACTGACCAGAAAAGAAAAAGAATGAGCAAAACAGTCCTATGACAGCAGACCTAACAGCATGAGGAGCCAAAGAGAAAGGAGCCACCCTACCTGGAGAGCTGATCAACAGCTGTGGTCAGCAGAGAAATCTCCAGAGTTGTGCCGTGGCCAACAAGTTTCCTCCTTTAAACATTAGATCAGAGAAATGTTGCCGGCATGAAATAGAAGGAATAAACGTGTAACATTAAAAATGACTGCCTCTATCTTTTTTTCTATAAATATAGACATAGAACTATTTTTTTCTGCTCTGCCCATATGAAATCTACGAGTCTTTTAGTTGAATCCCTTGGTCAACAATGGCACTGCCCAGAGACAATAGATTCTTTCTCCAGTTTTGACATTTTTAACCAAAAGATGACAAGCCTGCCCACCACGACAAGGTAGACTCTTTTAGGGCAGGACCTACACTGAACTACACTACGCTAGCCTACTCCATGCTAGTCATCGTATTTTTAGTGTTAGATGCCTGTTTGTAAAAAGCCTCATCCTACAACCTGCCTTCTTCCTTTCCAGACTTGTTTACTGAGATCCACATAAGAACAACCCTTTTCATTCACAAAACAGAGAACAGATTTAAAATGGTTGTTGCTCTTATCTTATGGCGGGTGGTGTAGTCATCAGCAATGATCATCTGTAACGTCCCAACACATTTCCCCTTCTTTAATCAATGCAGAGCTCTCTTCCACATAGATGTCTTCAGTCTGAAAGTTCTAAAGCAGTTTAATTGCAGTGAAGTTTGTTTTACAATCAACTGCCTTTGTCGCCCTCCTCATCCTACCAATGCTCAGGTTTACTGACATAGAAAAATGCTCAAAATAGTATGTTACAATAATTCATTGCATGACAAATAAAAAATGAGGGCTTTTTTTAGAATTAAAATTCCAAAACATCTGAATGGAGCCCATGGCAGCAACAGGGGGAATGACAACCCTCAGGGTACTGTGGTCACCCCCTGAAGGAGGACACCCCACCCACATTCCACCTATCAGGCCATGCACAACACCACAGTTATCCCACCAGACCGCACCCAACTGGGAGGAGATGCAATCAATCCTGAACTTCGTGAACCCTTCAGGAAGGCCAAGGCTTCCTGAGAGCTATGCGCCACCAACATTCCTGTCCTGCCACAGTTTCAGATCTCTCCAAAGACGTAGACTCACTCCATTCATCTAGGCTCAGAATGTCTACTTTTCGCCTAAAAAAACCTGTGCTAATATACTATTACGAGCATTATTTCTATGTTGGTAACATTGAAGACTGACCAGAAAAGAAAAAGAATGAGCAAAACAGTCCTATGACAGCAGACCTAACAGCATGAGGAGCCAAAGAGAAAGGCGCCACCCTACCTGGAGAGCTGATCAACAGCTGTGGTCAGCAGAGAAATCTCCAGAGTTGTGCCGTGGCCAACAAGATTCCTCCTTTAAACATTAGATCAGACAAATGTTGCCGGCATGAAATAGAAGGAATAAACGTGTAACATTAAAAATGACTGTCTCTATCTTTTTTTCTATAAATATAGACATAGAACTATTTTTTTCTGCTCTGCCCATATGAAATCGACGAGTCTTTTAGTTGAATCCCTTGGTCAAAAATGGCACTGCCCAGAGACAATAGATTCTTTCTCCAGTTTTGACATTTTTAACCAAAAGATGACAAGCCTGCCCACCACGACAAGGTAGACTCTTTTAGGGCAGGACCTACACTGAACTACACTACGCTAGCCTACTCCATGCTAGTCATCGTATTTTTAGTGTTAGATGCCTGTTTGTAAAAAGCCTCATCCTACAACCTGCCTTCTTCCTTTCCAGACTTGTTTACTGAGATCCACATAAGAACAACCCTTTTCATTCACAAAACAGAGAACAGATTTAAAATGGTTGTTGCTCTTATCTTATGGCGGGTGGTGCAGTCATCAGCAATGATCATCTGTAACGTCCCAACACATTTCCCCTTCTTTAATCAATGCAGAGCTCTCTTCCACATAGATGTCTTCAGTCTGAAAGTTCTAAAGCAGTTTAATTGCAGTGAAGTTTGTTTTACAATCAACTGCCTTTGTCGCCCTCCTCATCCTACCAATGCTCAGGTTTACTGACATAGAAAAATGCTCAAAATAGTATGTTACAATAATTCATTGCATGACAAATAAAAAATGAGGGCTTTTTTTAGAATTAAAATTCCAAAACATCTGAATGGAGCCCATGGCAGCAACAGGGGGAATGACAACCCTCAGGGTACTGTGGTCACCCCCTGAAGGAGGACACCCCACCCACATTCCACCTATCAGGCCATGCACAACACCACAGTTATCCCACCAGACCGCACCCAACTGGGAGGAGATGCAATCAATCCTGAACTTCGTGAACCCTTCAGGAAGGCCAAGGCTTCCTGAGAGCTATGCGCCACCAACATTCCTGTCCTGCCACAGTTTCAGATCTCTCCAAAGACGTAGACTCACTCCATTCATCTAGGCTCAGAATGTCTACTTTTCGCCTAAAAAAACCTGTGCTAATATACTATTACGAGCATTATTTCTATGTTGGTAACATTGAAGACTGACAAGAAAAGAAAAAGAATGAGCAAAACAGTCCTATGACAGCAGACCTAACAGCATGAGGAGCCAAAGAGAAAGGCGCCACCCTACCTGGAGAGCTGATCAACAGCTGTGGTCAGCAGAGAAATCTCCAGAGTTGTGCCGTGGCCAACAAGTTTCCTCCTTTAAACATTAGATCAGAGAAATGTTGCCGGCATGAAATAGAAGGAATAAACGTGTAACATTAAAAATGACTGCCTCTATCTTTTTTTCTATAAATATAGACATAGAACTATTTTTTTCTGCTCTGCCCATATGAAATCTACGAGTCTTTTAGTTGAATCCCTTGGTCAACAATGGCACTGCCCAGAGACAATAGATTCTTTCTCCAGTTTTGACATTTTTAACCAAAAGATGACAAGCCTGCCCACCACGACAAGGTAGACTCTTTTAGGGCAGGACCTACACTGAACTACACTACGCTAGCCTACTCCATGCTAGTCATCGTATTTTTAGTGTTAGATGCCTGTTTGTAAAAAGCCTCATCCTACAACCTGCCTTCTTCCTTTCCAGACTTGTTTACTGAGATCCACATAAGAACAACCCTTTTCATTCACAAAACAGAGAACAGATTTAAAATGGTTGTTGCTCTTATCTTATGGCGGGTGGTGCAGTCATCAGCAATGATCATCTGTAACGTCCCAACACATTTCCCCTTCTTTAATCAATGCAGAGCTCTCTTCCACATAGATGTCTTCAGTCTGAAAGTTCTAAAGCAGTTTAATTGCAGTGAAGTTTGTTTTACAATCAACTGCCTTTGTCGCCCTCCTCATCCTACCAATGCTCAGGTTTACTGACATAGAAAAATGCTCAAAATAGTATGTTACAATAATTCATTGCATGACAAATAAAAAATGAGGGCTTTTTTTAGAATTAAAATTCCAAAACATCTGAATGGAGCCCATGGCAGCAACAGGGGGAATGACAACCCTCAGGGTACTGTGGTCACCCCCTGAAGGAGGACACCCCACCCACATTCCACCTATCAGGCCATGCACAACACCACAGTTATCCCACCAGACCGCACCCAACTGGGAGGAGATGCAATCAATCCTGAACTTCGTGAACCCTTCAGGAAGGCCAAGGCTTCCTGAGAGCTATGCGCCACCAACATTCCTGTCCTGCCACAGTTTCAGATCTCTCCAAAGACGTAGACTCACTCCATTCATCTAGGCTCAGAATGTCTACTTTTCGCCTAAAAAAACCTGTGCTAATATACTATTACGAGCATTATTTCTATGTTGGTAACATTGAAGACTGACCAGAAAAGAAAAAGAATGAGCAAAACAGTCCTATGACAGCAGACCTAACAGCATGAGGAGCCAAAGAGAAAGGAGCCACCCTACCTGGAGAGCTGATCAACAGCTGTGGTCAGCAGAGAAATCTCCAGAGTTGTGCCGTGGCCAACAAGTTTCCTCCTTTAAACATTAGATCAGAGAAATGTTGCCGGCATGAAATAGAAGGAATAAACGTGTAACATTAAAAATGACTGCCTCTATCTTTTTTTCTATAAATATAGACATAGAACTATTTTTTTCTGCTCTGCCCATATGAAATCTACGAGTCTTTTAGTTGAATCCCTTGGTCAACAATGGCACTGCCCAGAGACAATAGATTCTTTCTCCAGTTTTGACATTTTTAACCAAAAGATGACAAGCCTGCCCACCACGACAAGGTAGACTCTTTTAGGGCAGGACCTACACTGAACTACACTACGCTAGCCTACTCCATGCTAGTCATCGTATTTTTAGTGTTAGATGCCTGTTTGTAAAAAGCCTCATCCTACAACCTGCCTTCTTCCTTTCCAGACTTGTTTACTGAGATCCACATAAGAACAACCCTTTTCATTCACAAAACAGAGAACAGATTTAAAATGGTTGTTGCTCTTATCTTATGGCGGGTGGTGTAGTCATCAGCAATGATCATCTGTAACGTCCCAACACATTTCCCCTTCTTTAATCAATGCAGAGCTCTCTTCCACATAGATGTCTTCAGTCTGAAAGTTCTAAAGCAGTTTAATTGCAGTGAAGTTTGTTTTACAATCAACTGCCTTTGTCGCCCTCCTCATCCTACCAATGCTCAGGTTTACTGACATAGAAAAATGCTCAAAATAGTATGTTACAATAATTCATTGCATGACAAATAAAAAATGAGGGCTTTTTTTAGAATTAAAATTCCAAAACATCTGAATGGAGCCCATGGCAGCAACAGGGGGAATGACAACCCTCAGGGTACTGTGGTCACCCCCTGAAGGAGGACACCCCACCCACATTCCACCTATCAGGCCATGCACAACACCACAGTTATCCCACCAGACCGCACCCAACTGGGAGGAGATGCAATCAATCCTGAACTTCGTGAACCCTTCAGGAAGGCCAAGGCTTCCTGAGAGCTATGCGCCACCAACATTCCTGTCCTGCCACAGTTTCAGAGCTCTCCAAAGACGTAGCCTCACTCCATTCATCTAGGCTCAGAATGTCTACTTTTCGCCTAAAAAAACCTGTGCTAATATACTATTACGAGCATTATTTCTATGTTGGTAACATTGAAGACTGACCAGAAAAGAAAAAGAATGAGCAAAACAGTCCTATGACAGCAGACCTAACAGCATGAGGAGCCAAAGAGAAAGGCGCCACCCTACCTGGAGAGCTGATCAACAGCTGTGGTCAGCAGAGAAATCTCCAGAGTTGTGCCGTGGCCAACAAGTTTCCTCCTTTAAACATTAGATCAGAGAAATGTTGCCAGCATGAAATAGAAGGAATAAACGTGTAACATTAAAAATGACTGTCTCTATCTTTTTTTCTATAAATATAGACATAGAACTATTTTTTTCTGCTCTGCCCATATGAAATCTACGAGTCTTTTAGTTGAATCCCTTGGTCAAAAATGGCACTGCCCAGAGACAATAGATTCTTTCTCCAGTTTTGACATTTTTAACCAAAAGATGACAAGCCTGCCCACCACGACAAGGTAGACTCTTTTAGGGCAGGACCTACACTGAACTACACTAAACTAGCCTACTTCATGCTAGTCATCGTATTTTTAGTGTTAGATGCCTGTTTGTAAAAAGCCTCATCCTACAAGCTGCCTTCGTCCTTTCCAGACTTGTTTACTGAGATCCACATAAGAACAACCCTTTTCATTCACAAAACAGAGAACAGATTTAAAATGGTTGTTGCTCTTATCTTATGGCGGGTGGTGCAGTCATCAGCAATGATCATCTGTAACGTCCCAACACATTTCCCCTTCTTTAATCAATGCAGAGCTCTCTTCCACATAGATGTCTTCAGTCTGAAAGTTCTAAAGCAGTTTAATTGCAGTGAAGTTTGTTTTACAATCAACTGCCTTTGTCGCCCTCCTCATCCTACCAATGCTCAGGTTTACTGACATAGAAAAATGCTCAAAATAGTATGTTACAATAATTCATTGCATGACAAATAAAAAATGAGGGCTTTTTTTAGAATTAAAATTCCAAAACATCTGAATGGAGCCCATGGCAGCAACAGGGGGAATGACAACCCTCAGGGTACTGTGGTCACCCCCTGAAGGAGGACACCCCACCCACATTCCACCTATCAGGCCATGCACAACACCACAGTTATCCCACCAGACCGCACCCAACTGGGAGGAGATGCAATCAATCCTGAACTTCGTGAACCCTTCAGGAAGGCCAAGGCTTCCTGAGAGCTATGCGCCACCAACATTCCTGTCCTGCCACAGTTTCAGATCTCTCCAAAGACGTAGCCTCACTCCATTCATCTAGGCTCAGAATGTCTACTTTTCGCCTAAAAAAACCTGTGCTAATATACTATTACGAGCATTATTTCTATGTTGGTAACATTGAAGACTGACCAGAAAAGAAAAAGAATGAGCAAAACAGTCCTATGACAGCAGACCTAACAGCATGAGGAGCCAAAGAGAAAGGCGCCACCCTACCTGGAGAGCTGATCAACAGCTGTGGTCAGCAGAGAAATCTCCAGAGTTGTGCCGTGGCCAACAAGATTCCTCCTTTAAACATTAGATCAGACAAATGTTGCCGGCATGAAATAGAAGGAATAAACGTGTAACATTAAAAATGACTGTCTCTATCTTTTTTTCTATAAATATAGACATAGAACTATTTTTTTCTGCTCTGCCCATATGACATCGACGAGTCTTTTAGTTGAATCCCTTGGTCAAAAATGGCACTGCCCAGAGACAATAGATTCTTTCTCCAGTTTTGACATTTTTAACCAAAAGATGACAAGCCTGCCCACCACGACAAGGTAGACTCTTTTAGGGCAGGACCTACACTGAACTACACTACGCTAACCTACTCCATGCTAGTCATCGTATTTTTAGTGTTAGATGCCTGTTTGTAAAAAGCCTCATCCTACAACCTGCCTTCTTCCTTTCCAGACTTGTTTACTGAGATCCACATAAGAACAACCCTTTTCATTCACAAAACAGAGAACAGATTTAAAATGGTTGTTGCTCTTATCTTATGGCGGGTGGTGCAGTCATCAGCAATGATCATCTGTAACGTCCCAACACATTTCCCCTTCTTTAATCAATGCAGAGCTCTCTTCCACATAGATGTCTTCAGTCTGAAAGTTCTAAAGCAGTTTAATTGCAGTGAAGTTTGTTTTACAATCAACTGCCTTTGTCGCCCTCCTCATCCTACCAATGCTCAGGTTTACTGACATAGAAAAATGCTCAAAATAGTATGTTACAATAATTCATTGCATGACAAATAAAAAATGAGGGCTTTTTTTAGAATTAAAATTCCAAAACATCTGAATGGAGCCCATGGCAGCAACAGGGGGAATGACAACCCTCAGGGTACTGTGGTCACCCCCTGAAGGAGGACACCCCACCCACATTCCACCTATCAGGCCATGCACAACACCACAGTTATCCCACCAGACCGCACCCAACTGGGAGGAGATGCAATCAATCCTGAACTTCGTGAACCCTTCAGGAAGGCCAAGGCTTCCTGAGAGCTATGCGCCACCAACATTCCTGTCCTGCCACAGTTTCAGATCTCTCCAAAGACGTAGCCTCACTCCATTCATCTAGGCTCAGAATGTCTACTTTTCGCCTAAAAAACCTGTGCTAATATACTATTACGAGCATTATTTCCATGTTGGTAACATTGAAGACTGACCAGAAAAGAAAAAGAATGAGCAAAACAGTCCTATGACAACAGACCTAATAGCATGAGGAGCCAAAGAGAAAAGCGCCACCCTACCTGGAGAGCTGATCAACAGCTGTGGTCAGCAGAGAAATCTCCAGAGTTGTGCCGTGGCCAGCAAGTTTCCTCCTTTAAACATTAGATCAGAGAAATGTTGCCGGCATGAAATAGAAAGAATAAATGTGTAACATTAAAAATGACTGCCTCTATATTTTTTTCTATAATATAGACATAGAACTATTTTTTTCTGCTCTGCCCATATGAAATCTACGAGTCTTTTAGTTGAATCCCTTGGTCAACAATGGCACTGCCCAGAGACAATAGATTCTTTCTCCAGTTTTGACATTTTTAACCAAAAGATGACAAGCCTGCCCACCACGACAAGGTAGACTCTTTTAGGGCAGGACCTACACTGAACTACACTACGCTAGCCTACTCCATGCTAGTCATCGTATTTTTAGTGTTAGATGCCTGTTTGTAAAAAGCCTCATCCTACAACCTGCCTTCTTCCTTTCCAGACTTGTTTACTGAGATCCACATAAGAAAAACCCTTTTCATTCACAAAACAGAGAACAGATTTAAAATGGTTGTTGCTCTTATCTTATGGCGGGTGGTGCAGTCATCAGCAATGATCATCTGTAACGTCCCAACACATTTCCCCTTCTTTAATCAATGCAGAGCTCTCTTCCACATAGATGTCTTCAGTCTGAAAGTTCTAAAGCAGTTTAATTGCAGTGAAGTTTGTTTTACAATCAACTGCCTTTGTCGCCCTCCTCATCCTACCAATGCTCAGGTTTACTGACATAGAAAAATGCTCAAAATAGTATGTTACAATAATTCATTGCATGACAAATAAAAAATGAGGGCTTTTTTTAGAATTAAAATTCCAAAACATCTGAATGGAGCCCATGGCAGCAACAGGGGGAATGACAACCCTCAGGGTACTGTGGTCACCCCCTGAAGGAGGACACCCCACCCACATTCCACCTATCAGGCCATGCACAACACCACAGTTATCCCACCAGACCGCACCCAACTGGGAGGAGATGCAATCAATCCTGAACTTCGTGAACCCTTCAGGAAGGCCAAGGCTTCCTGAGAGCTATGCGCCACCAACATTCCTGTCCTGCCACAGTTTCAGATCTCTCCAAAGACGTAGACTCACTCCTTTCATCTAGGCTCAGAATGTCTACTTTGCGCCTAAAAAAACCTGTGCTAATATACTATTACGAGCATTATTTCTATGTTGGTAACATTGAAGACTGACCAGAAAAGAAAAAGAATGAGCAAAACAGTCCTATGACAGCAGACCTAACAGCATGAGGAGCCAAAGAGAAAGGCGCCACCCTACCTGGAGAGCTGATCAACAGCTGTGGTCAGCAGAGAAATCTCCAGAGTTGTGCCGTGGCCAACAAGTTTCCTCCTTTAAACATTAGATCAGAGAAATGTTGCCGGCATGAAATAGAAGGAATAAACGTGTAACATTAAAAATGACTGTCTCTATCTTTTTTTCTATAAATATAGACATAGAACTATTTTTTTCTGCTCTGCCCATATGAAATCTACGAGTCTTTTAGTTGAATCCCTTGGTCAAAAATGGCACTGCCCAGAGACAATAGATTCTTTCTCCAGTTTTGACATTTTTAACCAAAAGATGACAAGCCTGCCCACCACGACAAGGTAGACTCTTTTAGGGCAGGACCTACACTGAACTACACTACGCTAACCTACTCCATGCTAGTCATCGTATTTTTAGTTTTAGATGCCTGTTTGTAAAAAGCCTCATCCTACAACCTGCCTTCTTCCTTTCCAGACTTGTTTACTGAGATCCACATAAGAAAAACCTTTTTCATTCACAAAACAGAGAACAGATTTAAAATGGTTGTTGCTCTTATCTTATGGCGGGTGATGCAGTCATCAGCAATGATCATCTGTAACGTCCCAACACATTTCCCCTTCTTTAATCAATGCAGAGCTCTCTTCCACATAGATGTCTTCAGTCTGAAAGTTCTAAAGCAGTTTAATTGCAGTGAAGTTTGTTTTACAATCAACTGCCTTTGTCGCCCTCCTCATCCTACCAATGCTCAGGTTTACTGACATAGAAAAATGCTCAAAATAGTATGTTACAATAATTCATTGCATGACAAATAAAAAATGAGGGCTTTTTTTAGAATTAAAATTCCAAAACATCTGAATGGAGCCCATGGCAGCAACAGGGGGAATGACAACCCTCAGGGTACTGTGGTCACCCCCTGAAGGAGGACACCCCACCAACATTCCACCTATCAGGCCATGCACAACACCACAGTTATCCCACCAGACCGCACCCAACTGGGAGGAGATGCAATCAATCCTGAACTTCGTGAACCCTTCAGGAAGGCCAAGGCTTCCTGAGAGCTATGCGCCACCAACATTCCTGTCCTGCCACAGTTTCAGAGCTCTCCAAAGACGTAGCCTCACTCCATTCATCTAGGCTCAGAATGTCTACTTTTCGCCTAAAAAAACCTGTGCTAATATACTATTACGAGCATTATTTCTATGTTGGTAACATTGAAGACTGACCAGAAAAGAAAAAGAATGAGCAAAACAGTCCTATGACAGCAGACCTAACAGCATGAGGAACCAAAGAGAAAGGCGCCACCCTACCTGGAGAGCTGATCAACAGCTGTGGTCAGCAGAGAAATCTCCAGAGTTGTGCCGTGGCCAACAAGTTTCCTCCTTTAAACATTAGATCAGAGAAATGTTGCCAGCATGAAATAGAAGGAATAAACGTGTAACATTAAAAATGACTGTCTCTATCTTTTTTTCTATAAATATAGACATAGAACTATTTTTTTCTGCTCTGCCCATATGAAATCGACGAGTCTTTTAGTTGAATCCCTTGGTCAAAAATTGCACTGCCCAGAGACAATAGATTCTTTCTCCAGTTTTGACATTTTTAACCAAAAGATGACAAGCCTGCCCACCACGACAAGGTAGACTCTTTTAGGGCAGGACCTACACTGAACTACACTACGCTAGCCTACTCCATGCTAGTCATCGTATTTTTAGTGTTAGATGCCTGTTTGTAAAAAGCCTCATCCTACAACCTGCCTTCTTCCTTTCCAGACTTGTTTACTGAGATCCACATAAGAACAACCCTTTTCATTCACAAAACAGAGAACAGATTTAAAATGGTTGTTGCTCTTATCTTATGGCGGGTGGTGCAGTCATCAGCAATGATCATCTGTAACGTCCCAACACATTTCCCCTTCTTTAATCAATGCAGAGCTCTCTTCCACATAGATGTCTTCAGTCTGAAAGTTCTAAAGCAGTTTAATTGCAGTGAAGTTTGTTTTACAATCAACTGCCTTTGTCGCCCTCCTCATCCTACCAATGCTCAGGTTTACTGACATAGAAAAATGCTCAAAATAGTATGTTACAATAATTCATTGCATGACAAATAAAAAATGAGGGCTTTTTTTAGAATTAAAATTCCAAAACATCTGAATGGAGCCCATGGCAGCAACAGGGGGAATGACAACCCTCAGGGTACTGTGGTCACCCCCTGAAGGAGGACACCCCACCCACATTCCACCTATCAGGCCATGCACAACACCACAGTTATCCCACCAGACCGCACCCAACTGGGAGGAGATGCAATCAATCCTGAACTTCGTGAACCCTTCAGGAAGGCCAAGGCTTCCTGAGAGCTATGCGCCACCAACATTCCTGTCCTCCCACAGTTTCAGATCTCTCCAAAGACGTAGCCTCACTCCATTCATCTAGGCTCAGAATGTCTACTTTTCGCCTAAAAAAACCTGTGCTAATATACTATTACGAGCATTATTTCTATGTTGGTAACATTGAAGACTGACCAGAAAAGAAAAAGAATGAGCAAAACAGTCCTATGACAACAGACCTAATAGCATGAGGAGCCAAAGAGAAAGGCGCCACCCTACCTGGAGAGCTGATCAAAAGCTGTGGTCACTAGAGAAATCTTCAGAGTTGTGCCGTGGCCATCAAGTTTCCTCCTTTAAACATTAGATCAGAGAAATGTTGCCGGCATGAAATAGAAGGAATAAACGTGTAACATTAAAAATGACTGCCTCTATCTTTTTTTCTATAAATATAGACATAGAACTATTTTTTTCTGCTCTGCCCATATGAAATCTACGAGTCTTTTAGTTGAATCCCTTGGTCAACAATGGCACTGCCCAGAGACAATAGATTCTTTCTCCAGTTTTGACATTTTTAACCAAAAGATGACAAGCCTGCCCACCACGACAAGGTAGACTCTTTTAGGGCAGGACCTACACTGAACTACACTACGCTAGCCTACTCCATGCTAGTCATCGTATTTTTAGTGTTAGATGCCTGTTTGTAAAAAGCCTCATCCTACAACCTGCCTTCTTCCTTTCCAGACTTGTTTACTGAGATCCAAATAAGAACAACCCTTTTCATTCACAAAACAGAGAACAGATTTAAAATGGTTGTTGCTCTTATCTTATGGCGGGTGGTGCAGTCATCAGCAATGATCATCTGTAACGTCCCAACACATTTCCCCTTCTTTAATCAATGCAGAGCTCTCTTCCACATAGATGTCTTCAGTCTGAAAGTTCTAAAGCAGTTTAATTGCAGTGAAGTTTGTTTTACAATCAACTGCCTTTGTCGCCCTCCTCATCCTACCAATGCTCAGGTTTACTGACATAGAAAAATGCTCAAAATAGTATGTTACAATAATTCATTGCATGACAAATAAAAAATGAGGGCTTTTTTTAGAATTAAAATTCCAAAACATCTGAATGGAGCCCATGGCAGCAACAGGGGGAATGACAACCCTCAGGGTACTGTGGTCACCCCCTGAAGGAGGACACCCCACCCACATTCCACCTATCAGGCCATGCACAACACCACAGTTATCCCACCAGACCGCACCCAACTGGGAGGAGATGCAATCAATCCTGAACTTCGTGAACCCTTCAGGAAGGCCAAGGCTTCCTGAGAGCTATGCGCCACCAACATTCCTGTCCTGCCACAGTTTCAGAGCTCTCCAAAGACGTAGCCTCACTCCATTCATCTAGGCTCAGAATGTCTACTTTTCGCCTAAAAAAACCTGTGCTAATATACTATTACGAGCATTATTTCTATGTTGGTAACATTGAAGACTGACCAGAAAAGAAAAAGAATGAGCAAAACAGTCCTATGACAGCAGACCTAACAGCATGAGGAGCCAAAGAGAAAGGCGCCACCCTACCTGGAGAGCTGATCAACAGCTGTGGTCAGCAGAGAAATCTCCAGAGTTGTGCCGTGGCCAACAAGTTTCCTCCTTTAAACATTAGATCAGAGAAATGTTGCCAGCATGAAATAGAAGGAATAAACGTGTAACATTAAAAATGACTGTCTCTATCTTTTTTTCTATAAATATAGACATAGAACTATTTTTTTCTGCTCTGCCCATATGAAATCGACGAGTCTTTTAGTTGAATCCCTTGGTCAAAAATGGCACTGCCCAGAGACAATAGATTCTTTCTCCAGTTTTGACATTTTTAACCAAAAGATGACAAGCCTGCCCACCACGACAAGGTAGACTCTTTTAGGGCAGGACCTACACTGAACTACACTACGCTAGCCTACTCCATGCTAGTCATCGTATTTTTAGTGTTAGATGCCTGTTTGTAAAAAGCCTCATCCTACAACCTGCCTTCTTCCTTTCCAGACTTGTTTACTGAGATCCACATAAGAACAACCCTTTTCATTCACAAAACAGAGAACAGATTTAAAATGGTTGTTGCTCTTATCTTATGGCGGGTGGTGCAGTCATCAGCAATGATCATCTGTAACGTCCCAACACATTTCCCCTTCTTTAATCAATGCAGAGCTCTCTTCCACATAGATGTCTTCAGTCTGAAAGTTCTAAAGCAGTTTAATTGCAGTGAAGTTTGTTTTACAATCAACTGCCTTTGTCGCCCTCCTCATCCTACCAATGCTCAGGTTTACTGACATAGAAAAATGCTCAAAATAGTATGTTACAATAATTCATTGCATGACAAATAAAAAATGAGGGCTTTTTTTAGAATTAAAATTCCAAAACATCTGAATGGAGCCCATGGCAGCAACAGGGGGAATGACAACCCTCAGGGTACTGTGGTCACCCCCTGAAGGAGGACACCCCACCCACATTCCACCTATCAGGCCATGCACAACACCACAGTTATCCCACCAGACCGCACCCAACTGGGAGGAGATGCAATCAATCCTGAACTTCGTGAACCCTTCAGGAAGGCCAAGGCTTCCTGAGAGCTATGCGCCACCAACATTCCTGTCCTGCCACAGTTTCAGATCTCTCCAAAGACGTAGCCTCACTCCATTCATCTAGGCTCAGAATGTCTACTTTTCGCCTAAAAAAACCTGTGCTAATATACTATTACGAGCATTATTTCTATGTTGGTAACATTGAAGACTGACCAGAAAAGAAAAAGAATGAGCAAAACAGTCCTATGACAGCAGACCTAACAGCATGAGGAGCCAAAGAGAAAGGCGCCACCCTACCTGGAGAGCTGATCAACAGCTGTGGTCAGCAGAGAAATCTCCAGAGTTGTGCCGTGGCCAACAAGTTTCCTCCTTTAAACATTAGATCAGAGAAATGTTGCCGGCATGAAATAGAAGGAATAAACGTGTAACATTAAAAATGACTGTCTCTATCTTTTTTTCTATAAATATAGACATAGAACTATTTTTTTCTGCTCTGCCCATATGAAATCGACGAGTCTTTTAGTTGAATCCCTTGGTCAAAAATGGCACTGCCCAGAGACAATAGATTCTTTCTCCAGTTTTGACATTTTTAACCAAAAGATGACAAGCCTGCCCACCACGACAAGGTAGACTCTTTTAGGGCAGGACCTACACTGAACTACACTACGCTAGCCTACTTCATGCTAGTCATCGTATTTTTAGTGTTAGATGCCTGTTTGTAAAAAGCCTCATCCTACAACCTGCCTTCGTCCTTTCCAGACTTGTTTACTGAGATCCACATAAGAACAACCCTTTTCATTCACAAAACAGAGAACAGATTTAAAATGGTTGTTGCTCTTATCTTATGGCGGGTGATGCAGTCATCAGCAATGATCATCTGTAACGTCCCAACACATTTCCCCTTCTTTAATCAATGCAGAGCTCTCTTCCACATAGATGTCTTCAGTCTGAAAGTTCTAAAGCAGTTTAATTGCAGTGAAGTTTGTTTTACAATCAACTGCCTTTGTCGCCCTCCTCATCCTACCAATGCTCAGGTTTACTGACATAGAAAAATGCTCAAAATAGTATGTTACAATAATTCATTGCATGACAAATAAAAAATGAGGGCTTTTTTTAGAATTAAAATTCCAAAACATCTGAATGGAGCCCATGGCAGCAACAGGGGGAATGACAACCCTCAGGGTACTGTGGTCACCCCCTGAAGGAGGACACCCCACCCACATTCCACCTATCAGGCCATGCACAACACCACAGTTATCCCACCAGACCGCACCCAACTGGGAGGAGATGCAATCAATCCTGAACTTCGTGAACCCTTCAGGAAGGCCAAGGCTTCCTGAGAGCTATGCGCCACCAACATTCCTGTCCTGCCACAGTTTCAGAGCTCTCCAAAGACGTAGCCTCACTCCATTCATCTAGGCTCAGAATGTCTACTTTTCGCCTAAAAAACCTGTGCTAATATACTATTACGAGCATTATTTCTATGTTGGTAACATTGAAGACTGACCAGAAAAGAAAAAGAATGAGCAAAACAGTCCTATGACAACAGACCTAATAGCATGAGGAGCCAAAGAGAAAGGCGCCACCCTACCTGGAGAGCTGATCAACAGCTGTGGTCAGCAGAGAAATCTCCAGAGTTGTGCCGTGGCCAGCAAGTTTCCTCCTTTAAACATTAGATCAGAGAAATGTTGCCGGCATGAAATAGAAGGAATAAACGTGTAACATTAAAAATGACTGTCTCTATCTTTTTTTCTATAAATATAGACATAGAACTATTTTTTTCTGCTCTGCCCATATGAAATCTACGAGTCTTTTAGTTGAATCCATTGGTCAAAAATGGCACTGCCCAGAGACAATAGATTCTTTCTCCAGTTTTGACATTTTTAACCAAAAGATGACAAGCCTGCCCACCACGACAAGGTAGACTCTTTTAGGGCAGGACCTACACTGAACTACACTACGCTAACCTACTCCATGCTAGTCATCGTATTTTTAGTGTTAGATGCCTGTTTGTAAAAAGCCTAATCCTACAACCTGCCTTCTTCCTTTCCAGACTTGTATACTAAGATCCACATAAGAACAACCCTTTTCATTCACAAAACAGAGAACAGATTTAAAATGGTTGTTGCTCTTATCTTATGGCGGGTGATGCAGTGATCAGCAATGATCATCTGTAACGTCCCAACACATTTCCCCTTCTTTAATCAATGCAGAGCTCTCTTCCACATAGATGTCTTCAGTCTGAAAGTTCTAAAGCAGTTTAATTGCAGTGAAGTTTGTTTTACAATCAACTGCCTTTGTCGCCCTCCTCATCCTACCAATGCTCAGGTTTACTGACATAGAAAAATGCTCAAAATAGTATGTTACAATAATTCATTGCATGACAAATAAAAAATGAGGGCTTTTTTTAGAATTAAAATTCCAAAACATCTGAATGGAGCCCATGGCAGCAACAGGGGGAATGACAACCCTCAGGGTACTGTGGTCACCCCCTGAAGGAGGACACCCCACCCACATTCCACCTATCAGGCCATGCACAACACCACAGTTATCCCACCAGACCGCACCCAACTGGGAGGAGATGCAATCAATCCTGAACTTCGTGAACCCTTCAGGAAGGCCAAGGCTTCCTGAGAGCTATGCGCCACCAACATTCCTGTCCTGCCACAGTTTCAGATCTCTCCAAAGACGTAGCCTCACTCCATTCATCTAGGCTCAGAATGTCTACTTTTCGCCTAAAAAAACCTGTGCTAATATACTATTACGAGCATTATTTCTATGTTGGTAACATTGAAGACTGACCAGAAAAGAAAAAGAATGAGCAAAACAGTCCTATGACAACAGACCTAATAGCATGAGGAGCCAAAGAGAAAGGCGCCACCCTACCTGGAGAGCTGATCAAAAGCTGTGGTCACTAGAGAAATCTTCAGAGTTGTGCCGTGGCCATCAAGTTTCCTCCTTTAAACATTAGATCAGAGAAATGTTGCCGGCATGAAATAGAAGGAATAAACGTGTAACATTAAAAATGACTGCCTCTATCTTTTTTTCTATAAATATAGACATAGAACTATTTTTTTCTGCTCTGCCCATATGAAATCTACGAGTCTTTTAGTTAAATCCCTTGGTCAACAATGGCACTGCCCAGAGACAATAGATTCTTTCTCCAGTTTTGACATTTTTAACCAAAAGATGACAAGCCTGCCCACCACGACAAGGTAGACTCTTTTAGGGCAGGACCTACACTGAACTACA
Organism: Staurois parvus; assembly: GCF_062004578.1. Taxonomy (NCBI): domain Eukaryota; kingdom Metazoa; phylum Chordata; class Amphibia; order Anura; family Ranidae; genus Staurois; species Staurois parvus. Next base: position 14,978,748 of record NW_028317807.1, on the reverse strand, counting down.
CTACGCTAGCCTACTCCATGCTAGTCATCGTATTTTTAGTGTTAGATGCCTGTTTGTAAAAAGCCTCATCCTACAACCTGCCTTCTTCCTTTCCAGACTTGTTTACTGAGATCCAAATAAGAACAACCCTTTTCATTCACAAAACAGAGAACAGATTTAAAATGGTTGTTGCTCTTATCTTATGGCGGGTGGTGCAGTCATCAGCAATGATCATCTGTAACGTCCCAACACATTTCCCCTTCTTTAATCAATGCAGAGCTCTCTTCCACATAGATGTCTTCAGTCTGAAAGTTCTAAAGCAGTTTAATTGCAGTGAAGTTTGTTTTACAATCAACTGCCTTTGTCGCCCTCCTCATCCTACCAATGCTCAGGTTTACTGACATAGAAAAATGCTCAAAATAGTATGTTACAATAATTCATTGCATGACAAATAAAAAATGAGGGCTTTTTTTAGAATTAAAATTCCAAAACATCTGAATGGAGCCCATGGCAGCAACAGGGGGAATGACAACCCTCAGGGTACTGTGGTCACCCCCTGAAGGAGGACACCCCACCCACATTCCACCTATCAGGCCATGCACAACACCACAGTTATCCCACCAGACCGCACCCAACTGGGAGGAGATGCAATCAATCCTGAACTTCGTGAACCCTTCAGGAAGGCCAAGGCTTCCTGAGAGCTATGCGCCACCAACATTCCTGTCCTGCCACAGTTTCAGAGCTCTCCAAAGACGTAGCCTCACTCCATTCATCTAGGCTCAGAATGTCTACTTTTCGCCTAAAAAAACCTGTGCTAATATACTATTACGAGCATTATTTCTATGTTGGTAACATTGAAGACTGACCAGAAAAGAAAAAGAATGAGCAAAACAGTCCTATGACAGCAGACCTAACAGCATGAGGAGCCAAAGAGAAAGGCGCCACCCTACCTGGAGAGCTGATCAACAGCTGTGGTCAGCAGAGAAATCTCCAGAGTTGTGCCGTGGCCAACAAGTTTCCTCCTTTAAACATTAGATCAGAGAAATGTTGCCAGCATGAAATAGAAGGAATAAACGTGTAACATTAAAAATGACTGTCTCTATCTTTTTTTCTATAAATATAGACATAGAACTATTTTTTTCTGCTCTGCCCATATGAAATCTACGAATCTTTTAGTTGAATCCCTTAGTCAAAAATGGCACTGCCCAGAGACAATAGATTCTTTCTCCAGTTTTGACATTTTTAACCAAAAGATGACAAGCCTGCCCACCACGACAAGGTAGACTCTTTTAGGGCAGGACCTACACTGAACTACACTACGCTAACCTACTCCATGCTAGTCATCGTATTTTTAGTGTTAGATGCCTGTTTGTAAAAAGCCTCATCCTACAACCTGCCTTCTTCCTTTCCAGACTTGTTTACTGAGATCCACATAAGAAAAACCTTTTTCATTCACAAAACAGAGAACAGATTTAAAATGGTTGTTGCTCTTATCTTATGGCGGGTGATGCAGTCATCAGCAATGATCATCTGTAACGTCCCAACACATTTCCCCTTCTTTAATCAATGCAGAGCTCTCTTCCACATAGATGTCTTCAGTCTGAAAGTTCTAAAGCAGTTTAATTGCAGTGAAGTTTGTTTTACAATCAACTGCCTTTGTCGCCCTCCTCATCCTACCAATGCTCAGGTTTACTGACATAGAAAAATGCTCAAAATAGTATGTTACAATAATTCATTGCATGACAAATAAAAAATGAGGGCTTTTTTTAGAATTAAAATTCCAAAACATCTGAATGGAGCCCATGGCAGCAACAGGGGGAATGACAACCCTCAGGGTACTGTGGTCACCCCCTGAAGGAGGACACCCCACCCACATTCCACCTATCAGGCCATGCACAACACCACAGTTATCCCACCAGACCGCACCCAACTGGGAGGAGATGCAATCAATCCTGAACTTCGTGAACCCTTCAGGAAGGCCAAGGCTTCCTGAGAGCTATGCGCCACCAACATTCCTGTCCTGCCACAGTTTCAGATCTCTCCAAAGACGTAGCCTCACTCCATTCATCTAGGCTCAGAATGTCTACTTTTCGCCTAAAAAAACCTGTGCTAATATACTATTACGAGCATTATTTCTATGTTGGTAACATTGAAGACTGACCAGAAAAGAAAAAGAATGAGCAAAACAGTCCTATGACAGCAGACCTAACAGCATGAGGAGCCAAAGAGAAAGGCGCCACCCTACCTGGAGAGCTGATCAACAGCTGTGGTCAGCAGAGAAATCTCCAGAGTTGTGCCGTGGCCAACAAGTTTCCTCCTTTAAACATTAGATCAGAGAAATGTTGCCGGCATGAAATAGAAGGAATAAACGTGTAACATTAAAAATGACTGTCTCTATCTTTTTTTCTATAAATATAGACATAGAACTATTTTTTTCTGCTCTGCCCATATGAAATCGACGAGTCTTTTAGTTGAATCCCTTGGTCAAAAATGGCACTGCCCAGAGACAATAGATTCTTTCTCCAGTTTTGACATTTTTAACCAAAAGATGACAAGCCTGCCCACCACGACAAGGTAGACTCTTTTAGGGCAGGACCTACACTGAACTACACTACGCTAGCCTACTTCATGCTAGTCATCGTATTTTTAGTGTTAGATGCCTGTTTGTAAAAAGCCTCATCCTACAACCTGCCTTCGTCCTTTCCAGACTTGTTTACTGAGATCCACATAAGAACAACCCTTTTCATTCACAAAACAGAGAACAGATTTAAAATGGTTGTTGCTCTTATCTTATGGCGGGTGATGCAGTCATCAGCAATGATCATCTGTAACGTCCCAACACATTTCCCCTTCTTTAATCAATGCAGAGCTCTCTTCCACATAGATGTCTTCAGTCTGAAAGTTCTAAAGCAGTTTAATTGCAGTGAAGTTTGTTTTACAATCAACTGCCTTTGTCGCCCTCCTCATCCTACCAATGCTCAGGTTTACTGACATAGAAAAATGCTCAAAATAGTATGTTACAATAATTCATTGCATGACAAATAAAAAATGAGGGCTTTTTTTAGAATTAAAATTCCAAAACATCTGAATGGAGCCCATGGCAGCAACAGGGGGAATGACAACCCTCAGGGTACTGTGGTCACCCCCTGAAGGAGGACACCCCACCCACATTCCACCTATCAGGCCATGCACAACACCACAGTTATCCCACCAGACCGCACCCAACTGGGAGGAGATGCAATCAATCCTGAACTTCGTGAACCCTTCAGGAAGGCCAAGGCTTCCTGAGAGCTATGCGCCACCAACATTCCTGTCCTGCCACAGTTTCAGAGCTCTCCAAAGACGTAGCCTCACTCCATTCATCTAGGCTCAGAATGTCTACTTTTCGCCTAAAAAACCTGTGCTAATATACTATTACGAGCATTATTTCTATGTTGGTAACATTGAAGACTGACCAGAAAAGAAAAAGAATGAGCAAAACAGTCCTATGACAACAGACCTAATAGCATGAGGAGCCAAAGAGAAAGGCGCCACCCTACCTGGAGAGCTGATCAACAGCTGTGGTCAGCAGAGAAATCTCCAGAGTTGTGCCGTGGCCAGCAAGTTTCCTCCTTTAAACATTAGATCAGAGAAATGTTGCCGGCATGAAATAGAAGGAATAAACGTGTAACATTAAAAATGACTGTCTCTATCTTTTTTTCTATAAATATAGACATAGAACTATTTTTTTCTGCTCTGCCCATATGAAATCTACGAGTCTTTTAGTTGAATCCATTGGTCAAAAATGGCACTGCCCAGAGACAATAGATTCTTTCTCCAGTTTTGACATTTTTAACCAAAAGATGACAAGCCTGCCCACCACGACAAGGTAGACTCTTTTAGGGCAGGACCTACACTGAACTACACTACGCTAACCTACTCCATGCTAGTCATCGTATTTTTAGTGTTAGATGCCTGTTTGTAAAAAGCCTAATCCTACAACCTGCCTTCTTCCTTTCCAGACTTGTATACTAAGATCCACATAAGAACAACCCTTTTCATTCACAAAACAGAGAACAGATTTAAAATGGTTGTTGCTCTTATCTTATGGCGGGTGATGCAGTGATCAGCAATGATCATCTGTAACGTCCCAACACATTTCCCCTTCTTTAATCAATGCAGAGCTCTCTTCCACATAGATGTCTTCAGTCTGAAAGTTCTAAAGCAGTTTAATTGCAGTGAAGTTTGTTTTACAATCAACTGCCTTTGTCGCCCTCCTCATCCTACCAATGCTCAGGTTTACTGACATAGAAAAATGCTCAAAATAGTATGTTACAATAATTCATTGCATGACAAATAAAAAATGAGGGCTTTTTTTAGAATTAAAATTCCAAAACATCTGAATGGAGCCCATGGCAGCAACAGGGGGAATGACAACCCTCAGGGTACTGTGGTCACCCCCTGAAGGAGGACACCCCACCCACATTCCACCTATCAGGCCATGCACAACACCACAGTTATCCCACCAGACCGCACCCAACTGGGAGGAGATGCAATCAATCCTGAACTTCGTGAACCCTTCAGGAAGGCCAAGGCTTCCTGAGAGCTATGCGCCAACAACATTCCTGTCCTGCCACAGTTTCAGAGCTCTCCAAAGACGTAGACTCACTCCATTCATCTTGGCTCAGAATGTCTACTTTTCGCCTCAAAAACCTGTGCTAATATACTATTACGAGCATTATTTCTATGTTGGTAACATTGAAGACTGACCAGAAAAGAAAAAGAATGAGCAAAACAGTCCTATGACAACAGACCTAATAGCATGAGGAGCCAAAGAGAAAAGCGCCACCCTACCTGGAGAGCTGATCAACAGCTGTGGTCAGCAGAGAAATCTCCAGAGTTGTGCCGTGGCCAGCAAGTTTCCTCCTTTAAACATTAGATCAGAGAAATGTTGCCGGCATGAAATAGAAAGAATAAATGTGTAACATTAAAAATGACTGCCTCTATATTTTTTTCTATAATATAGACATAGAACTATTTTTTTCTGCTCTGCCCATATGAAATCTACGAGTCTTTTAGTTGAATCCCTTGGTCAACAATGGCACTGCCCAGAGACAATAGATTCTTTCTCCAGTTTTGACATTTTTAACCAAAAGATGACAAGCCTGCCCACCACGACAAGGTAGACTCTTTTAGGGCAGGACCTACACTGAACTACACTACGCTAGCCTACTCCATGCTAGTCATCGTATTTTTAGTGTTAGATGCCTGTTTGTAAAAAGCCTCATCCTACAACCTGCCTTCTTCCTTTCCAGACTTGTTTACTGAGATCCACATAAGAAAAACCCTTTTCATTCACAAAACAGAGAACAGATTTAAAATGGTTGTTGCTCTTATCTTATGGCGGGTGGTGCAGTCATCAGCAATGATCATCTGTAACGTCCCAACACATTTCCCCTTCTTTAATCAATGCAGAGCTCTCTTCCACATAGATGTCTTCAGTCTGAAAGTTCTAAAGCAGTTTAATTGCAGTGAAGTTTGTTTTACAATCAACTGCCTTTGTCGCCCTCCTCATCCTACCAATGCTCAGGTTTACTGACATAGAAAAATGCTCAAAATAGTATGTTACAATAATTCATTGCATGACAAATAAAAAATGAGGGCTTTTTTTAGAATTAAAATTCCAAAACATCTGAATGGAGCCCATGGCAGCAACAGGGGGAATGACAACCCTCAGGGTACTGTGGTCACCCCCTGAAGGAGGACACCCCACCCACATTCCACCTATCAGGCCATGCACAACACCACAGTTATCCCACCAGACCGCACCCAACTGGGAGGAGATGCAATCAATCCTGAACTTCGTGAACCCTTCAGGAAGGCCAAGGCTTCCTGAGAGCTATGCGCCACCAACATTCCTGTCCTGCCACAGTTTCAGATCTCTCCAAAGACGTAGACTCACTCCATTCATCTAGGCTCAGAATGTCTACTTTTCGCCTAAAAAAACCTGTGCTAATATACTATTACGAGCATTATTTCTATGTTGGTAACATTGAAGACTGACCAGAAAAGAAAAAGAATGAGCAAAACAGTCCTATGACAGCAGACCTAACAGCATGAGGAGCCAAAGAGAAAGGCGCCACCCTACCTGGAGAGCTGATCAACAGCTGTGGTCAGCAGAGAAATCTCCAGAGTTGTGCCGTGGCCAACAAGTTTCCTCCTTTAAACATTAGATCAGAGAAATGTTGCCGGCATGAAATAGAAGGAATAAACGTGTAACATTAAAAATGACTGTCTCTATCTTTTTTTCTATAAATATAGACATAGAACTATTTTTTTCTGCTCTGCCCATATGAAATCTACGAGTCTTTTAGTTGAATCCCTTGGTCAAAAATGGGACTGCCCAGAGACAATAGATTCTTTCTCCAGTTTTGACATTTTTAACCAAAAGATGACAAGCCTGCCCACCACGACAAGGTAGACTCTTTTAGGGCAGGACCTACACTGAACTACACTACGCTAACCTACTCCATGCTAGTCATCGTATTTTTAGTGTTAGATGCCTGTTTGTAAAAAGCCTCATCCTACAACCTGCCTTCTTCCTTTCCAGACTTGTTTACTGAGATCCACATAAGAAAAACCTTTTTCAATCACAAAACAGAGAACAGATTTAAAATGGTTGTTGCTCTTATCTTATGGCGGGTGATGCAGTGATCAGCAATGATCATCTGTAACGTCCCAACACATTTCCCCTTCTTTAATCAATGCAGAGCTCTCTTCCACATAGATGTCTTCAGTCTGAAAGTTCTAAAGCAGTTTAATTGCAGTGAAGTTTGTTTTACAATCAACTGCCTTTGTCGCCCTCCTCATCCTACCAATGCTCAGGTTTACTGACATAGAAAAATGCTCAAAATAGTATGTTACAATAATTCATTGCATGACAAATAAAAAATGAGGGCTTTTTTTAGAATTAAAATTCCAAAACATCTGAATGGAGCCCATGGCAGCAACAGGGGGAATGACAACCCTCAGGGTACTGTGGTCACCCCCTGAAGGAGGACACCCCACCCACATTCCACCTATCAGGCCATGCACAACACCACAGTTATCCCACCAGACCGCACCCAACTGGGAGGAGATGCAATCAATCCTGAACTTCGTGAACCCTTCAGGAAGGCCAAGGCTTCCTGAGAGCTATGCGCCACCAACATTCCTGTCCTGCCACAGTTTCAGAGCTCTCCAAAGACGTAGACTCACTCCATTCATCTTGGCTCAGAATGTCTACTTTTCGCCTAAAAAACCTGTGCTAATATACTATTACGAGCATTATTTCTATGTTGGTAACATTGAAGACTGACCAGAAAAGAAAAAGAATGAGCAAAACAGTCCTATGACAACAGACCTAATAGCATGAGGAGCCAAAGAGAAAAGCGCCACCCTACCTGGAGAGCTGATCAACAGCTGTGGTCAGCAGAGAAATCTCCAGAGTTGTGCCGTGGCCAGCAAGTTTCCTCCTTTAAACATTAGATCAGAGAAATGTTGCCGGCATGAAATAGAAAGAATAAATGTGTAACATTAAAAATGACTGCCTCTATATTTTTTTCTATAATATAGACATAGAACTATTTTTTTCTGCTCTGCCCATATGAAATCTACGAGTCTTTTAGTTGAATCCCTTGGTCAACAATGGCACTGCCCAGAGACAATAGATTCTTTCTCCAGTTTTGACATTTTTAACCAAAAGATGACAAGCCTGCCCACCACGACAAGGTAGACTCTTTTAGGGCAGGACCTACACTGAACTATACTACGCTAGCCTACTCCATGCTAGTCATCGTATTTTTAGTGTTAGATGCCTGTTTGTAAAAAGCCTCATCCTACAACCTGCCTTCTTCCTTTCCAGACTTGTTTACTGAGATCCACATAAGAAAAACCCTTTTCATTCACAAAACAGAGAACAGATTTAAAATGGTTGTTGCTCTTATCTTATGGCGGGTGGTGCAGTCATCAGCAATGATCATCTGTAACGTCCCAACACATTTCCCCTTCTTTAATCAATGCAGAGCTCTCTTCCACATAGATGTCTTCAGTCTGAAAGTTCTAAAGCAGTTTAATTGCAGTGAAGTTTGTTTTACAATCAACTGCCTTTGTCGCCCTCCTCATCCTACCAATGCTCAGGTTTACTGACATAGAAAAATGCTCAAAATAGTATGTTACAATAATTCATTGCATGACAAATAAAAAATGAGGGCTTTTTTTAGAATTAAAATTCCAAAACATCTGAATGGAGCCCATGGCAGCAACAGGGGGAATGACAACCCTCAGGGTACTGTGGTCACCCCCTGAAGGAGGACACCCCACCCACATTCCACCTATCAGGCCATGCACAACACCACAGTTATCCCACCAGACCGCACCCAACTGGGAGGAGATGCAATCAATCCTGAACTTCGTGAACCCTTCAGGAAGGCCAAGGCTTCCTGAGAGCTATGCGCCACCAACATTCCTGTCCTGCCACAGTTTCAGATCTCTCCAAAGACGTAGACTCACTCCATTCATCTAGGCTCAGAATGTCTACTTTTCGCCTAAAAAAACCTGTGCTAATATACTATTACGAGCATTATTTCTATGTTGGTAACATTGAAGACTGACCAGAAAAGAAAAAGAATGAGCAAAACAGTCCTATGACAGCAGACCTAACAGCATGAGGAGCCAAAGAGAAAGGCGCCACCCTACCTGGAGAGCTGATCAACAGCTGTGGTCAGCAGAGAAATCTCCAGAGTTGTGCCGTGGCCAACAAGTTTCCTCCTTTAAACATTAGATCAGAGAAATGTTGCCGGCATGAAATAGAAGGAATAAACGTGTAACATTAAAAATGACTGTCTCTATCTTTTTTTCTATAAATATAGACATAGAACTATTTTTTTCTGCTCTGCCCATATGAAATCTACGAGTCTTTTAGTTGAATCCCTTGGTCAAAAATGGGACTGCCCAGAGACAATAGATTCTTTCTCCAGTTTTGACATTTTTAACCAAAAGATGACAAGCCTGCCCACCACGACAAGGTAGACTCTTTTAGGGCAGGACCTACACTGAACTACACTACGCTAACCTACTCCATGCTAGTCATCGTATTTTTAGTGTTAGATGCCTGTTTGTAAAAAGCCTCATCCTACAACCTGCCTTCTTCCTTTCCAGACTTGTTTACTGAGATCCACATAAGAAAAACCTTTTTCAATCACAAAACAGAGAACAGATTTAAAATGGTTGTTGCTCTTATCTTATGGCGGGTGATGCAGTCATCAGCAATGATCATCTGTAACGTCCCAACACATTTCCCCTTCTTTAATCAATGCAGAGCTCTCTTCCACATAGATGTCTTCAGTCTGAAAGTTCTAAAGCAGTTTAATTGCAGTGAAGTTTGTTTTACAATCAACTGCCTTTGTCGCCCTCCTCATCCTACCAATGCTCAGGTTTACTGACATAGAAAAATGCTCAAAATAGTATGTTACAATAATTCATTGCATGACAAATAAAAAATGAGGGCTTTTTTTAGAATTAAAATTCCAAAACATCTGAATGGAGCCCATGGCAGCAACAGGGGGAATGACAACCCTCAGGGTACTGTGGTCACCCCCTGAAGGAGGACACCCCACCCACATTCCACCTATCAGGCCATGCACAACACCACAGTTATCCCACCAGACCGCACCCAACTGGGAGGAGATGCAATCAATCCTGAACTTCGTGAACCCTTCAGGAAGGCCAAGGCTTCCTGAGAGCTATGCGCCACCAACATTCCTGTCCTGCCACAGTTTCAGAGCTCTCCAAAGACGTAGCCTCACTCCATTCATCTAGGCTCAGAATGTCTACTTTTCGCCTAAAAAACCTGTGCTAATATACTATTACGAGCATTATTTCTATGTTGGTAACATTGAAGACTGACCAGAAAAGAAAAAGAATGAGCAAAACAGTCCTATGACAACAGACCTAATAGCATGAGGAGCCAAAGAGAAAGGCGCGACCCTACCTGGAGAGCTGATCAACAGCTGTGGTCACTAGAGAAATCTTCAGAGTTGTGCCGTGGCCAGCAAGTTTCCTCCTTTAAACATTAGATCAGAGAAATGTTGCCGGCATGAAATAGAAGGAATAAACGTGTAACATTAAAAATGACTGCCTCTATCTTTTTTTCTATAAATATAGACATAGAACTATTTTTTTCTGCTCTGCCCATATGAAATCTACGAGTCTTTTAGTTGAATCCCTTGGTCAACAATGGCACTGCCCAGAGACAATAGATTCTTTCTCCAGTTTTGACATTTTTAACCAAAAGATGACAAGCCTGCCCACCACGACAAGGTAGACTCTTTTAGGGCAGGACCTACACTGAACTACACTACGCTAGCCTACTCCATGCTAGTCATCGTATTTTTAGTGTTAGATGCCTGTTTGTAAAAAGCCTCATCCTACAACCTGCCTTCTTCCTTTCCAGACTTGTTTACTGAGATCCACATAAGAACAACCCTTTTCATTCACAAAACAGAGAACAGATTTAAAATGGTTGTTGCTCTTATCTTATGGCGGGTGGTGCAGTCATCAGCAATGATCATCTGTAACGTCCCAACACATTTCCCCTTCTTTAATCAATGCAGAGCTCTCTTCCACATAGATGTCTTCAGTCTGAAAGTTCTAAAGCAGTTTAATTGCAGTGAAGTTTGTTTTACAATCAACTGCCTTTGTCGCCCTCCTCATCCTACCAATGCTCAGGTTTACTGACATAGAAAAATGCTCAAAATAGTATGTTACAATAATTCATTGCATGACAAATAAAAAATGAGGGCTTTTTTTAGAATTAAAATTCCAAAACATCTGAATGGAGCCCATGGCAGCAACAGGGGGAATGACAACCCTCAGGGTACTGTGGTCACCCCCTGAAGGAGGACACCCCACCCACATTCCACCTATCAGGCCATGCACAACACCACAGTTATTTCACCAGACCGCACCCAACTGGGAGGAGATGCAATCAATCCTGAACTTCGTGAACCCTTCAGGAAGGCCAAGGCTTCCTGAGAGCTATGCGCCACCAACATTCCTGTCCTGCCACAGTTTCAGAGCTCTCCAAAGACGTAGCCTCACTCCATTCATCTAGGCTCAGAATGTCTACTTTTCGCCTAAAAAAACCTGTGCTAATATACTATTACGAGCATTATTTCTATGTTGGTAACATTGAAGACTGACCAGAAAAGAAAAAGAATGAGCAAAACAGTCCTATGACAGCAGACCTAACAGCATGAGGAGCCAAAGAGAAAGGCGCCACCCTACCTGGAGAGCTGATCAACAGCTGTGGTCAGCAGAGAAATCTCCAGAGTTGTGCCGTGGCCAACAAGTTTCCTCCTTTAAACATTAGATCAGAGAAATGTTGCCGGCATGAAATAGAAGGAATAAACGTGTAACATTAAAAATGACTGTCTCTATCTTTTTTTCTATAAATATAGACATAGAACTATTTTTTTCTGCTCTGCCCATATGAAATCGACGAGTCTTTTAGTTGAATCCCTTGGTCAAAAATGGCACTGCCCAGAGACAATAGATTCTTTCTCCAGTTTTGACATTTTTAACCAAAAGATGACAAGCCTGCCCACCACGACAAGGTAGACTCTTTTAGGGCAGGACCTACACTGAACTACACTACGCTAACCTACTCCATGCTAGTCATCGTATTTTTAGTGTTAGATGCCTGTTTGTAAAAAGCCTCATCCAACAACCTGCCTTCTTCCTTTCCAGACTTGTTTACTGAGATCCACATAAGAAAAACCTTTTTCATTCACAAAACAGAGAACAGATTTAAAATGGTTGTTGCTCTTATCTTATGGCGGGTGATGCAGTCATCAGCAATGATCATCTGTAACGTCCCAACACATTTCCCCTTCTTTAATCAATGCAGAGCTCTCTTCCACATAGATGTCTTCAGTCTGAAAGTTCTAAAGCAGTTTAATTGCAGTGAAGTTTGTTTTACAATCAACTGCCTTTGTCGCCCTCCTCATCCTACCAATGCTCAGGTTTACTGACATAGAAAAATGCTCAAAATAGTATGTTACAATAATTCATTGCATGACAAATAAAAAATGAGGGCTTTTTTTAGAATTAAAATTCCAAAACATCTGAATGGAGCCCATGGCAGCAACAGGGGGAATGACAACCCTCAGGGTACTGTGGTCACCCCCTGAAGGAGGACACCCCACCCACATTCCACCTATCAGGCCATGCACAACACCACAGTTATCCCACCAGACCGCACCCAACTGGGAGGAGATGCAATCAATCCTGAACTTCGTGAACCCTTCAGGAAGGCCAAGGCTTCCTGAGAGCTATGCGCCACCAACATTCCTGTCCTGCCACAGTTTCAGAGCTCTCCAAAGACGTAGCCTCACTCCATTCATCTAGGCTCAGAATGTCTACTTTTCGCCTAAAAAACCTGTGCTAATATACTATTACGAGCATTATTTCTATGTTGGTAACATTGAAGACTGACCAGAAAAGAAAAAGAATGAGCAAAACAGTCCTATGACAACAGACCTAATAGCATGAGGAGCCAAAGAGAAAGGCGCCACCCTACCTGGAGAGCTGATCAACAGCTGTGGTCAGCAGAGAAATCTCCAGAGTTGTGCCGTGGCCAGCAAGTTTCCTCCTTTAAACATTAGATCAGAGAAATGTTGCCGGCATGAAATAGAAGGAATAAACGTGTAACATTAAAAATGACTGCCTCTATCTTTTTTTCTATAAATATAGACATAGAACTATTTTTTTCTGCTCTGCCCATATGAAATCTACGAGTCTTTTAGTTGAATCCCTTGGTCAAAAATGGCACTGCCCAGAGACAATAGATTCTTTCTCCAGTTTTGACATTTTTAACCAAAAGATGACAAGCCTGCCCACCACGACAAGGTAGACTCTTTTAGGGCAGGACCTACACTGAACTACACTACGCTAACCTACTCCATGCTAGTCATCGTATTTTTAGTGTTAGATGCCTGTTTGTAAAAAGCCTCATCCTACAACCTGCCTTCTTCCTTTCCAGACTTGTTTACTAAGATCCACATAAGAACAACCCTTTTCATTCACAAAACAGAGAACAGATTTAAAATGGTTGTTGCTCTTATCTTATGGCGGGTGATGCAGTGATCAGCAATGATCATCTGTAACGTCCCAACACATTTCCCCTTCTTTAATCAATGCAGAGCTCTCTTCCACATAGATGTCTTCAGTCTGAAAGTTCTAAAGCAGTTTAATTGCAGTGAAGTTTGTTTTACAATCAACTGCCTTTGTCGCCCTCCTCATCCTACCAATGCTCAGGTTTACTGACATAGAAAAATGCTAAAAATAGTATGTTACAATAATTCATTGCATGACAAATAAAAAATGAGGGCTTTTTTTAGAATTAAAATTCCAAAACATCTGAATGGAGCCCATGGCAGCAACAGGGGGAATGACAACCCTCAGGGTACTGTGGTCACCCCCTGAAGGAGGACACCCCACACACATTCCACCTATCAGGCCATGCACAACACCACAGTTATCCCACCAGACCGCACCCAACTGGGAGGAGATGCAATCAATCCTGAACTTCGTGAACCCTTCAGGAAGGCCAAGGCTTCCTGAGAGCTATGCGCCACCAACATTCCTGTCCTGCCACAGTTTCAGATCTCTCCAAAGACGTAGACTCACTCCATTCATCTAGGCTCAGAATGTCTACTTTTCGCCTAAAAAAACCTGTGCTAATATACTATTACGAGCATTATTTCTATGTTGGTAACATTGAAGACTGACCAGAAAAGAAAAAGAATGAGCAAAAAAGTCCTATGACAGCAGACCTAACAGCATGAGGAGCCAAAGAGAAAGGCGCCACCCTACCTGGAGAGCTGATCAACAGCTGTGGTCAGCAGAGAAATCTCCAGAGTTGTGCCGTGGCCAACAAGTTTCCTCCTTTAAACATTAGATCAGAGAAATGTTGCCGGCATGAAATAGAAGGAATAAACGTGTAACATTAAAAATGACTGTCTCTATCTTTTTTTCTATAAATATAGACATAGAACTATTTTTTTCTGCTCTGCCCATATGAAATCGACGAGTCTTTTAGTTGAATCCCTTGGTCAAAAATGGCACTGCCCAGAGACAATAGATTCTTTCTCCAGTTTTGACATTTTTAACCAAAAGATGACAAGCCTGCCCACCACGACAAGGTAGACTCTTTTAGGGCAGGACCTACACTGAACTACACTACGCTAGCCTACTCCATGCTAGTCATCGTATTTTTAGTGTTAGATGCCTGTTTGTAAAAAGCCTCATCCTACAACCTGCCTTCTTCCTTTCCAGACTTGTTTACTGAGATCCACATAATAACAACCCTTTTCATTCACAAAACAGAGAACAGATTTAAAATGGTTGTTGCTCTTATCTTATGGCGGGTGGTGCAGTCATCAGCAATGATCATCTGTAACGTCCCAACACATTTCCCCTTCTTTAATCAATGCAGAGCTCTCTTCCACATAGATGTCTTCAGTCTGAAAGTTCTAAAGCAGTTTAATTGCAGTGAAGTTTGTTTTACAATCAACTGCCTTTGTCGCCCTCCTCATCCTACCAATGCTCAGGTTTACTGACATAGAAAAATGCTCAAAATAGTATGTTACAATAATTCATTGCATGACAAATAAAAAATGAGGGCTTTTTTTAGAATTAAAATTCCAAAACATCTGAATGGAGCCCATGGCAGCAACAGGGGGAATGACAACCCTCAGGGTACTGTGGTCACCCCCTGAAGGAGGACACCCCACACACATTCCACCTATCAGGCCATGCACAACACCACAGTTATCCCACCAGACCGCACCCAACTGGGAGGAGATGCAATCAATCCTGAACTTCGTGAACCCTTCAGGAAGGCCAAGGCTTCCTGAGAGCTATGCGCCACCAACATTCCTGTCCTGCCACAGTTTCAGATCTCTCCAAAGACGTAGACTCACTCCATTCATCTAGGCTCAGAATGTCTACTTTTCGCCTAAAAAAACCTGTGCTAATATACTATTACGAGCATTATTTCTATGTTGGTAACATTGAAGACTGACCAGAAAAGAAAAAGAATGAGCAAAACAGTCCTATGACAGCAGACCTAACAGCATGAGGAGCCAAAGAGAAAGGCGCCACCCTACCTGGAGAGCTGATCAACAGCTGTGGTCAGCAGAGAAATCTCCAGAGTTGTGCCGTGGCCAACAAGTTTCCTCCTTTAAACATTAGATCAGAGAAATGTTGCCGGCATGAAATAGAAGGAATAAACGTGTAACATTAAAAATGACTGTCTCTATCTTTTTTTCTATAAATATAGACATAGAACTATTTTTTTCTGCTCTGCCCATATGAAATCTACGAGTCTTTTAGTTGAATCCCTTGGTCAAAAATGGCACTGCCCAGAGACAATAGATTCTTTCTCCAGTTTTGACATTTTTAACCAAAAGATGACAAGCCTGCCCACCACGACAAGGTAGACTCTTTTAGGGCAGGACCTACACTGAACTACACTACGCTAGCCTACTCCATGCTAGTCATCGTATTTTTAGTGTTAGATGCCTGTTTGTAAAAAGCCTCATCCTACAACCTGCCTTCTTCCTTTCCAGACTTGTTTACTGAGATCCACATAAGAACAACCCTTTTCATTCACAAAACAGAGAACAGATTTAAAATGGTTGTTGCTCTTATCTTATGGCGGGTGGTGCAGTCATCAGCAATGATCATCTGTAACGTCCCAACACATTTCCCCTTCTTTAATCAATGCAGAGC
Source organism: Staurois parvus (assembly GCF_062004578.1). Lineage (NCBI taxonomy): Eukaryota > Metazoa > Chordata > Amphibia > Anura > Ranidae > Staurois > Staurois parvus. Next base: position 14,962,956 of record NW_028317807.1, on the reverse strand, counting down.
TCTCTTCCACATAGATGTCTTCAGTCTGAAAGTTCTAAAGCAGTTTAATTGCAGTGAAGTTTGTTTTACAATCAACTGCCTTTGTCGCCCTCCTCATCCTACCAATGCTCAGGTTTACTGACATAGAAAAATGCTCAAAATAGTATGTTACAATAATTCATTGCATGACAAATAAAAAATGAGGGCTTTTTTTAGAATTAAAATTCCAAAACATCTGAATGGAGCCCATGGCAGCAACAGGGGGAATGACAACCCTCAGGGTACTGTGGTCACCCCCTGAAGGAGGACACCCCACCCACATTCCACCTATCAGGCCATGCACAACACCACAGTTATCCCACCAGACCGCACCCAACTGGGAGGAGATGCAATCAATCCTGAACTTCGTGAACCCTTCAGGAAGGCCAAGGCTTCCTGAGAGCTATGCGCCACCAACATTCCTGTCCTGCCACAGTTTCAGAGCTCTCCAAAGACGTAGACTCACTCCATTCATCTAGGCTCAGAATGTCTACTTTTCGCCTAAAAAACCTGTGCTAATATACTATTACGAGCATTATTTCTATGTTGGTAACATTGAAGACTGACCAGAAAAGAAAAAGAATGAGCAAAACAGTCCTATGACAACAGACCTAATAGCATGAGGAGCCAAAGAGAAAAGCGCCACCCTACCTGGAGAGCTGATCAACAGCTGTGGTCAGCAGAGAAATCTCCAGAGTTGTGCCGTGGCCAGCAAGTTTCCTCCTTTAAACATTAGATCAGAGAAATGTTGCCGGCATGAAATAGAAAGAATAAATGTGTAACATTAAAAATGACTGCCTCTATATTTTTTTCTATAATATAGACATAGAACTATTTTTTTCTGCTCTGCCCATATGAAATCTACGAGTCTTTTAGTTGAATCCCTTGGTCAACAATGGCAATGCCCAGAGACAATAGATTCTTTCTCCAGTTTTGACATTTTTAACCAAAAGATGACAAGCCTGCCCACCACGACAAGGTAGACTCTTTTAGGGCAGGACCTACACTGAACTACACTACGCTAGCCTACTCCATGCTAGTCATCGTATTTTTAGTGTTAGATGCCTGTTTGTAAAAAGCCTCATCCTACAACCTGCCTTCTTCCTTTCCAGACTTGTTTACTGAGATCCACATAAGAACAACCCTTTTCATTCACAAAACAGAGAACAGATTTAAAATGGTTGTTGCTCTTATCTTATGGCGGGTGGTGCAGTCATCAGCAATGATCATCTGTAACGTCCCAACACATTTCCCCTTCTTTAATCAATGCAGAGCTCTCTTCCACATAGATGTCTTCAGTCTGAAAGTTCTAAAGCAGTTTAATTGCAGTGAAGTTTGTTTTACAATCAACTGCCTTTGTCGCCCTCCTCATCCTACCAATGCTCAGGTTTACTGACATAGAAAAATGCTCAAAATAGTATGTTACAATAATTCATTGCATGACAAATAAAAAATGAGGGCTTTTTTTAGAATTAAAATTCCAAAACATCTGAATGGAGCCCATGGCAGCAACAGGGGGAATGACAACCCTCAGGGTACTGTGGTCACCCCCTGAAGGAGGACACCCCACCCACATTCCACCTATCAGGCCATGCACAACACCACAGTTATCCCACCAGACCGCACCCAACTGGGAGGAGATGCAATCAATCCTGAACTTCGTGAACCCTTCAGGAAGGCCAAGGCTTCCTGAGAGCTATGCGCCACCAACATTCCTGTCCTGCCACAGTTTCAGATCTCTCCAAAGACGTAGACTCACTCCATTCATCTAGGCTCAGAATGTCTACTTTTCGCCTAAAAAAACCTGTGCTAATATACTATTACGAGCATTATTTCTATGTTGGTAACATTGAAGACTGACCAGAAAAGAAAAAGAATGAGCAAAACAGTCCTATGACAGCAGACCTAACAGCATGAGGAGCCAAAGAGAAAGGCGCCACCCTACCTGGAGAGCTGATCAACAGCTGTGGTCAGCAGAGAAATCTCCAGAGTTGTGCCGTGGCCAACAAGTTTCCTCCTTTAAACATTAGATCAGAGAAATGTTGCCGGCATGAAATAGAAGGAATAAACGTGTAACATTAAAAATGACTGTCTCTATCTTTTTTTCTATAAATATAGACATAGAACTATTTTTTTCTGCTCTGCCCATATGAAATCTACGAGTCTTTTAGTTGAATCCCTTGGTCAAAAATGGGACTGCCCAGAGACAATAGATTCTTTCTCCAGTTTTGACATTTTTAACCAAAAGATGACAAGCCTGCCCACCACGACAAGGTAGACTCTTTTAGGGCAGGACCTACACTGAACTACACTACGCTAACCTACTCCATGCTAGTCATCGTATTTTTAGTGTTAGATGCCTGTTTGTAAAAAGCCTCATCCTACAACCTGCCTTCTTCCTTTCCAGACTTGTTTACTGAGATCCACATAAGAAAAACCTTTTTCATTCACAAAACAGAGAACAGATTTAAAATGGTTGTTGCTCTTATCTTATGGCGGGTGATGCAGTCATCAGCAATGATCATCTGTAACGTCCCAACACATTTCCCCTTCTTTAATCAATGCAGAGCTCTCTTCCACATAGATGTCTTCAGTCTGAAAGTTCTAAAGCAGTTTAATTGCAGTGAAGTTTGTTTTACAATCAACTGCCTTTGTCGCCCTCCTCATCCTACCAATGCTCAGGTTTACTGACATAGAAAAATGCTCAAAATAGTATGTTACAATAATTCATTGCATGACAAATAAAAAATGAGGGCTTTTTTTAGAATTAAAATTCCAAAACATCTGAATGGAGCCCATGGCAGCAACAGGGGGAATGACAACCCTCAGGGTACTGTGGTCACCCCCTGAAGGAGGACACCCCACCCACATTCCACCTATCAGGCCATGCACAACACCACAGTTATCCCACCAGACCGCACCCAACTGGGAGGAGATGCAATCAATCCTGAACTTCGTGAACCCTTCAGGAAGGCCAAGGCTTCCTGAGAGCTATGCGCCACCAACATTCCTGTCCTGCCACAGTTTCAGAGCTCTCCAAAGACGTAGCCTCACTCCATTCATCTAGGCTCAGAATGTCTACTTTTCGCCTAAAAAACCTGTGCTAATATACTATTACGAGCATTATTTCTATGTTGGTAACATTGAAGACTGACCAGAAAAGAAAAAGAATGAGCAAAACAGTCCTATGACAACAGACCTAATAGCATGAGGAGCCAAAGAGAAAGGCGCCACCCTACCTGGAGAGCTGATCAACAGCTGTGGTCACTAGAGAAATCTTCAGAGTTGTGCCGTGGCCAGCAAGTTTCCTCCTTTAAACATTAGATCAGAGAAATGTTGCCGGCATGAAATAGAAGGAATAAACGTGTAACATTAAAAATGACTGCCTCTATCTTTTTTTCTATAAATATAGACATAGAACTATTTTTTTCTGCTCTGCCCATATGAAATCTACGAGTCTTTTAGTTGAATCCCTTGGTCAACAATGGCACTGCCCAGAGACAATAGATTCTTTCTCCAGTTTTGACATTTTTAACCAAAAGATGACAAGCCTGCCCACCACGACAAGGTAGACTCTTTTAGGGCAGGACCTACACTGAACTACACTACGCTAGCCTACTCCATGCTAGTCATCGTATTTTTAGTGTTAGATGCCTGTTTGTAAAAAGCCTCATCCTACAACCTGCCTTCTTCCTTTCCAGACTTGTTTACTGAGATCCACATAAGAACAACCCTTTTCATTCACAAAACAGAGAACAGATTTAAAATGGTTGTTGCTCTTATCTTATGGCGGGTGGTGCAGTCATCAGCAATGATCATCTGTAACGTCCCAACACATTTCCCCTTCTTTAATCAATGCAGAGCTCTCTTCCACATAGATGTCTTCAGTCTGAAAGTTCTAAAGCAGTTTAATTGCAGTGAAGTTTGTTTTACAATCAACTGCCTTTGTCGCCCTCCTCATCCTACCAATGCTCAGGTTTACTGACATAGAAAAATGCTCAAAATAGTATGTTACAATAATTCATTGCATGACAAATAAAAAATGAGGGCTTTTTTTAGAATTAAAATTCCAAAACATCTGAATGGAGCCCATGGCAGCAACAGGGGGAATGACAACCCTCAGGGTACTGTGGTCACCCCCTGAAGGAGGACACCCCACCCACATTCCACCTATCAGGCCATGCACAACACCACAGTTATCCCACCAGACCGCACCCAACTGGGAGGAGATGCAATCAATCCTGAACTTCGTGAACCCTTCAGGAAGGCCAAGGCTTCCTGAGAGCTATGCGCCACCAACATTCCTGTCCTGCCACAGTTTCAGAGCTCTCCAAAGACGTAGCCTCACTCCATTCATCTAGGCTCAGAATGTCTACTTTTCGCCTAAAAAAACCTGTGCTAATATACTATTACGAGCATTATTTCTATGTTGGTAACATTGAAGACTGACCAGAAAAGAAAAAGAATGAGCAAAACAGTCCTATGACAGCAGACCTAACAGCATGAGGAGCCAAAGAGAAAGGCGCCACCCTACCTGGAGAGCTGATCAACAGCTGTGGTCAGCAGAGAAATCTCCAGAGTTGTGCCGTGGCCAACAAGTTTCCTCCTTTAAACATTAGATCAGAGAAATGTTGCCGGCATGAAATAGAAGGAATAAACGTGTAACATTAAAAATGACTGCCTCTATCTTTTTTTCTATAAATATAGACATAGAACTATTTTTTTCTGCTCTGCCCATATGAAATCTACGAGTCTTTTAGTTGAATCCCTTGGTCAAAAATGGCACTGCCCAGAGACAATAGATTCTTTCTCCAGTTTTGACATTTTTAACCAAAAGATGACAAGCCTGCCCACCACGACAAGGTAGACTCTTTTAGGGCAGGACCTACACTGAACTACACTACGCTAACCTACTCCATGCTAGTCATCGTATTTTTAGTGTTAGATGCCTGTTTGTAAAAAGCCTCATCCTACAACCTGCCTTCTTCCTTTCCAGACTTGTTTACTAAGATCCACATAAGAACAACCCTTTTCATTCACAAAACAGAGAACAGATTTAAAATGGTTGTTGCTCTTATCTTATGGCGGGTGATGCAGTGATCAGCAATGATCATCTGTAACGTCCCAACACATTTCCCCTTCTTTAATCAATGCAGAGCTCTCTTCCACATAGATGTCTTCAGTCTGAAAGTTCTAAAGCAGTTTAATTGCAGTGAAGTTTGTTTTACAATCAACTGCCTTTGTCGCCCTCCTCATCCTACCAATGCTCAGGTTTACTGACATAGAAAAATGCTCAAAATAGTATGTTACAATAATTCATTGCATGACAAATAAAAAATGAGGGCTTTTTTTAGAATTAAAATTCCAAAACATCTGAATGGAGCCCATGGCAGCAACAGGGGGAATGACAACCCTCAGGGTACTGTGGTCACCCCCTGAAGGAGGACACCCCACCCACATTCCACCTATCAGGCCATGCACAACACCACAGTTATCCCACCAGACCGCACCCAACTGGGAGGAGATGCAATCAATCCTGAACTTCGTGAACCCTTCAGGAAGGCCAAGGCTTCCAGAGAGCTATGCGCCACCAACATTCCTGTCCTGCCACAGTTTCAGAGCTCTCCAAAGACGTAGCCTCACTCCATTCATCTAGGCTCAGAATGTCTACTTTTCTCCTAAAAAAACCTGTGCTAATATACTATTACGAGCATTATTTCTATGTTGGTAACATTGAAGACTGACCAGAAAAGAAAAAGAATGAGCAAAACAGTCCTATGACAGCAGACCTAACAGCATGAGGAGCCAAAGAGAAAGGCGCCACCCTACCTGGAGAGCTGATCAACAGCTGTGGTCAGCAGAGAAATCTCCAGAGTTGTGCCGTGGCCAACAAGTTTCCTCCTTTAAACATTAGATCAGAGAAATGTTGCCAGCATGAAATAGAAGGAATAAACGTGTAACATTAAAAATGACTGTCTCTATCTTTTTTTCTATAAATATAGACATAGAACTATTTTTTTCTGCTCTGCCCATATGAAATCGACGAGTCTTTTAGTTGAATCCCTTGGTCAAAAATGGCACTGCCCAGAGACAATAGATTCTTTCTCCAGTTTTGACATTTTTAACCAAAAGATGACAAGCCTGCCCACCACGACAAGGTAGACTCTTTTAGGGCAGGACCTACACTGAACTACACTACGCTAGCCTACTCCATGCTAGTCATCGTATTTTTAGTGTTAGATGCCTGTTTGTAAAAAGCCTCATCCTACAACCTGCCTTCTTCCTTTCCAGACTTGTTTACTGAGATCCAAATAAGAACAACCCTTTTCATTCACAAAACAGAGAACAGATTTAAAATGGTTGTTGCTCTTATCTTATGGCGGGTGGTGCAGTCATCAGCAATGATCATCTGTAACGTCCCAACACATTTCCCCTTCTTTAATCAATGCAGAGCTCTCTTCCACATAGATGTCTTCAGTCTGAAAGTTCTAAAGCAGTTTAATTGCAGTGAAGTTTGTTTTACAATCAACTGCCTTTGTCGCCCTCCTCATCCTACCAATGCTCAGGTTTACTGACATAGAAAAATGCTCAAAATAGTATGTTACAATAATTCATTGCATGACAAATAAAAAATGAGGGCTTTTTTTAGAATTAAAATTCCAAAACATCTGAATGGAGCCCATGGCAGCAACAGGGGGAATGACAACCCTCAGGGTACTGTGGTCACCCCCTGAAGGAGGACACCCCACCCACATTCCACCTATCAGGCCATGCACAACACCACAGTTATCCCACCAGACCGCACCCAACTGGGAGGAGATGCAATCAATCCTGAACTTCGTGAACCCTTCAGGAAGGCCAAGGCTTCCTGAGAGCTATGCGCCACCAACATTCCTGTCCTGCCACAGTTTCAGAGCTCTCCAAAGACGTAGCCTCACTCCATTCATCTAGGCTCAGAATGTCTACTTTTCGCCTAAAAAAACCTGTGCTAATATACTATTACGAGCATTATTTCTATGTTGGTAACATTGAAGACTGACCAGAAAAGAAAAAGAATGAGCAAAACAGTCCTATGACAGCAGACCTAACAGCATGAGGAACCAAAGAGAAAGGCGCCACCCTACCTGGAGAGCTGATCAACAGCTGTGGTCAGCAGAGAAATCTCCAGAGTTGTGCCGTGGCCAACAAGTTTCCTCCTTTAAACATTAGATCAGAGAAATGTTGCCAGCATGAAATAGAAGGAATAAACGTGTAACATTAAAAATGACTGTCTCTATCTTTTTTTCTATAAATATAGACATAGAACTATTTTTTTCTGCTCTGCCCATATGAAAACGACGAGTCTTTTAGTTGAATCCCTTGGTCAAAAATGGCACTGCCCAGAGACAATAGATTCTTTCTCCAGTTTTGACATTTTTAACCAAAAGATGACAAGCCTGCCCACCACGACAAGGTAGACTCTTTTAGGGCAGGACCTACACTGAACTACACTACGCTAGCCTACTCCATGCTAGTCATCGTATTTTTAGTGTTAGATGCCTGTTTGTAAAAAGCCTCATCCTACAACCTGCCTTCTTCCTTTCCAGACTTGTTTACTGAGATCCACATAAGAACAACCCTTTTCATTCACAAAACAGAGAACAGATTTAAAATGGTTGTTGCTCTTATCTTATGGCGGGTGGTGCAGTCATCAGCAATGATCATCTGTAACGTCCCAACACATTTCCCCTTCTTTAATCAATGCAGAGCTCTCTTCCACATAGATGTCTTCAGTCTGAAAGTTCTAAAGCAGTTTAATTGCAGTGAAGTTTGTTTTACAATCAACTGCCTTTGTCGCCCTCCTCATCCTACCAATGCTCAGGTTTACTGACATAGAAAAATGCTCAAAATAGTATGTTACAATAATTCATTGTATGACAAATAAAAAATGAGGGCTTTTTTTAGAATTAAAATTCCAAAACATCTGAATGGAGCCCATGGCAGCAACAGGGGGAATGACAACCCTCAGGGTACTGTGGTCACCCCCTGAAGGAGGACACCCCACCCACATTCCACCTATCAGGCCATGCACAACACCACAGTTATCCCACCAGACCGCACCCAACTGGGAGGAGATGCAATCAATCCTGAACTTCGTGAACCCTTCAGGAAGGCCAAGGCTTCCTGAGAGCTATGCGCCACCAACATTCCTGTCCTGCCACAGTTTCAGAGCTCTCCAAAGACGTAGCCTCACTCCATTCATCTAGGCTCAGAATGTCTACTTTTCGCCTAAAAAAACCTGTGCTAATATACTATTACGAGCATTATTTCTATGTTGGTAACATTGAAGACTGACCAGAAAAGAAAAAGAATGAGCAAAACAGTCCTATGACAGCAGACCTAACAGCATGAGGAGCCAAAGAGAAAGGCGCCACCCTACCTGGAGAGCTGATCAACAGCTGTGGTCAGCAGAGAAATCTCCAGAGTTGTGCCGTGGCCAACAAGTTTCCTCCTTTAAACATTAGATCAGAGAAATGTTGCCGGCATGAAATAGAAGGAATAAACGTGTAACATTAAAAATGACTGCCTCTATCTTTTTTTCTATAAATATAGACATAGAACTATTTTTTTCTGCTCTGCCCATATGAAATCTACGAGTCTTTTAGTTGAATCCCTTGGTCAAAAATGGCACTGCCCAGAGACAATAGATTCTTTCTCCAGTTTTGACATTTTTAACCAAAAGATGACAAGCCTGCCCACCACGACAAGGTAGACTCTTTTAGGGCAGGACCTACACTGAACTACACTACGCTAACCTACTCCATGCTAGTCATCGTATTTTTAGTGTTAGATGCCTGTTTGTAAAAAGCCTCATCCTACAACCTGCCTTCTTCCTTTCCAGACTTGTTTACTAAGATCCACATAAGAACAACCCTTTTCATTCACAAAACAGAGAACAGATTTAAAATGGTTGTTGCTCTTATCTTATGGCGGGTGATGCAGTGATCAGCAATGATCATCTGTAACGTCCCAACACATTTCCCCTTCTTTAATCAATGCAGAGCTCTCTTCCACATAGATGTCTTCAGTCTGAAAGTTCTAAAGCAGTTTAATTGCAGTGAAGTTTGTTTTACAATCAACTGCCTTTGTCGCCCTCCTCATCCTACCAATGCTCAGGTTTACTGACATAGAAAAATGCTCAAAATAGTATGTTACAATAATTCATTGCATGACAAATAAAAAATGAGGGCTTTTTTTAGAATTAAAATTCCAAAACATCTGAATGGAGCCCATGGCAGCAACAGGGGGAATGACAACCCTCAGGGTACTGTGGTCACCCCCTGAAGGAGGACACCCCACCCACATTCCACCTATCAGGCCATGCACAACACCACAGTTATCCCACCAGACCGCACCCAACTGGGAGGAGATGCAATCAATCCTGAACTTCGTGAACCCTTCAGGAAGGCCAAGGCTTCCTGAGAGCTATGCGCCACCAACATTCCTGTCCTGCCACAGTTTCAGATCTCTCCAAAGACGTAGCCTCACTCCATTCATCTAGGCTCAGAATGTCTACTTTTCGCCTAAAAAAACCTGTGCTAATATACTATTACGAGCATTATTTCTATGTTGGTAACATTGAAGACTGACCAGAAAAGAAAAAGAATGAGCAAAACAGTCCTATGACAGCAGACCTAACAGCATGAGGAGCCAAAGAGAAAGGCGCCACCCTACCTGGAGAGCTGATCAACAGCTGTGGTCAGCAGAGAAATCTCCAGAGTTGTGCCGTGGCCAACAAGTTTTCTCCTTTAAACATTAGATCAGAGAAATGTTGCCGGCATGAAATAGAAGGAATAAACGTGTAACATTAAAAATGACTGTCTCTATCTTTTTTTCTATAAATATAGACATAGAACTATTTTTTTCTGCTCTGCCCATATGAAATCGACGAGTCTTTTAGTTGAATCCCTTGGTCAAAAATGGCACTGCCCAGAGACAATAGATTCTTTCTCCAGTTTTGACATTTTTAACCAAAAGATGACAAGCCTGCCCACCACGACAAGGTAGACTCTTTTAGGGCAGGACCTACACTGAACTACACTACGCTAGCCTACTTCATGCTAGTCATCGTATTTTTAGTGTTAGATGCCTGTTTGTAAAAAGCCTCATCCTACAACCTGCCTTCGTCCTTTCCAGACTTGTTTACTGAGATCCACATAAGAACAACCCTTTTCATTCACAAAACAGAGAACAGACTTAAAATGGTTGTTGCTCTTATCTTATGGCGGGTGGTGCAGTCATCAGCAATGATCATCTGTAACGTCCCAACACATTTCCCCTTCTTTAATCAATGCAGAGCTCTCTTCCACATAGATGTCTTCAGTCTGAAAGTTCTAAAGCAGTTTAATTGCAGTGAAGTTTGTTTTACAATCAACTGCCTTTGTCGCCCTCCTCATCCTACCAATGCTCAGGTTTACTGACATAGAAAAATGCTCAAAATAGTATGTTACAATAATTCATTGCATGACAAATAAAAAATGAGGGCTTTTTTTAGAATTAAAATTCCAAAACATCTGAATGGAGCCCATGGCAGCAACAGGGGGAATGACAACCCTCAGGGTACTGTGGTCACCCCCTGAAGGAGGACACCCCACCCACATTCCACCTATCAGGCCATGCACAACACCACAGTTATCCCACCAGACCGCACCCAACTGGGAGGAGATGCAATCAATCCTGAACTTCGTGAACCCTTCAGGAAGGCCAAGGCTTCCTGAGAGCTATGCGCCACCAACATTCCTGTCCTGCCACAGTTTCAGAGCTCTCCAAAGACGTAGCCTCACTCCATTCATCTAGGCTCAGAATGTCTACTTTTCGCCTAAAAAACCTGTGCTAATATACTATTACGAGCATTATTTCTATGTTGGTAACATTGAAGACTGACCAGAAAAGAAAAAGAATGAGCAAAACAGTCCTATGACAACAGACCTAATAGCATGAGGAGCCAAAGAGAAAGGCGCCACCCTACCTGGAGAGCTGATCAACAGCTGTGGTCAGCAGAGAAATCTCCAGAGTTGTGCCGTGGCCAGCAAGTTTCCTCCTTTAAACATTAGATCAGAGAAATGTTGCCGGCATGAAATAGAAGGAATAAACGTGTAACATTAAAAATGACTGTCTCTATCTTTTTTTCTATAAATATAGACATAGAACTATTTTTTTCTGCTCTGCCCATATGAAATCTACGAGTCTTTTAGTTGAATCCCTTGGTCAAAAATGGCACTGCCCAGAGACAATAGATTCTTTCTCCAGTTTTGACATTTTTAACCAAAAGATGACAAGCCTGCCCACCACGACAAGGTAGACTCTTTTAGGGCAGGACCTACACTGAACTACACTACGCTAACCTACTCCATGCTAGTCATCGTATTTTTAGTGTTAGATGCCTGTTTGTAAAAAGCCTAATCCTACAACCTGCCTTCTTCCTTTCCAGACTTGTATACTAAGATCCACATAAGAACAACCCTTTTCATTCACAAAACAGAGAACAGATTTAAAATGGTTGTTGCTCTTATCTTATGGCGGGTGATGCAGTGATCAGCAATGATCATCTGTAACGTCCCAACACATTTCCCCTTCTTTAATCAATGCAGAGCTCTCTTCCACATAGATGTCTTCAGTCTGAAAGTTCTAAAGCAGTTTAATTGCAGTGAAGTTTGTTTTACAATCAACTGCCTTTGTCGCCCTCCTCATCCTACCAATGCTCAGGTTTACTGACATAGAAAAATGCTCAAAATAGTATGTTACAATAATTCATTGCATGACAAATAAAAAATGAGGGCTTTTTTTAGAATTAAAATTCCAAAACATCTGAATGGAGCCCATGGCAGCAACAGGGGGAATGACAACCCTCAGGGTACTGTGGTCACCCCCTGAAGGAGGACACCCCACCCATATTCCACCTATCAGGCCATGCACAACACCACAGTTATCCCACCAGACCGCACCCAACTGGGAGGAGATGCAATCAATCCTGAACTTCGTGAACCCTTCAGGAAGGCCAAGGCTTCCTGAGAGCTATGCGCCACCAACATTCCTGTCCTGCCACAGTTTCAGAGCTCTCCAAAGACGCAGACTCACTCCATTCATCTAGGCTCAGAATGTCTACTTTTCGCCTAAAAAACCTGTGCTAATATACTATTACGAGCATTATTTCTATGTTGGTAACATTGAAGACTGACCAGAAAAGAAAAAGAATGAGCAAAACAGTCCTATGACAACAGACCTAATAGCATGAGGAGCCAAAGAGAAAAGCGCCACCCTACCTGGAGAGCTGATCAACAGCTGTGGTCAGCAGAGAAATCTCCAGAGTTGTGCCGTGGCCAGCAAGTTTCCTCCTTTAAACATTAGATCAGAGAAATGTTGCCGGCATGAAATAGAAAGAATAAATGTGTAACATTAAAAATGACTGCCTCTATATTTTTTTCTATAATATAGACATAGAACTATTTTTTTCTGCTCTGCCCATATGAAATCTACGAGTCTTTTAGTTGAATCCCTTGGTCAACAATGGCACTGCCCAGAGACAATAGATTCTTTCTCCAGTTTTGACATTTTTAACCAAAAGATGACAAGCCTGCCCACCACGACAAGGTAGACTCTTTTAGGGCAGGACCTACACTGAACTACACTACGCTAGCCTACTCCATGCTAGTCATCGTATTTTTAGTGTTAGATGCCTGTTTGTAAAAAGCCTCATCCTACAACCTGCCTTCTTCCTTTCCAGACTTGTTTACTGAGATCCACATAAGAACAACCCTTTTCATTCACAAAACAGAGAACAGATTTAAAATGGTTGTTGCTCTTATCTTATGGCGGGTGGTGCAGTCATCAGCAATGATCATCTGTAACGTCCCAACACATTTCCCCTTCTTTAATCAATGCAGAGCTCTCTTCCACATAGATGTCTTCAGTCTGAAAGTTCTAAAGCAGTTTAATTGCAGTGAAGTTTGTTTTACAATCAACTGCCTTTGTCGCCCTCCTCATCCTACCAATGCTCAGGTTTACTGACATAGAAAAATGCTCAAAATAGTATGTTACAATAATTCATTGCATGACAAATAAAAAATGAGGGCTTTTTTAGAATTAAAATTCCAAAACATCTGAATGGAGCCCATGGCAGCAACAGGGGGAATGACAACCCTCAGGGTACTGTGGTCACCCCCTGAAGGAGGACACCCCACCCACATTCCACCTATCAGGCCATGCACAACACCACAGTTATCCCACCAGACCGCACCCAACTGGGAGGAGATGCAATCAATCCTGAACTTCGTGAACCCTTCAGGAAGGCCAAGGCTTCCTGAGAGCTATGCGCCACCAACATTCCTGTCCTGCCACAGTTTCAGATCTCTCCAAAGACGTAGACTCACTCCATTCATCTAGGCTCAGAATGTCTACTTTTCGCCTAAAAAAACCTGTGCTAATATACTATTACGAGCATTATTTCTATGTTGGTAACATTGAAGACTGACCAGAAAAGAAAAAGAATGAGCAAAACAGTCCTATGACAGCAGACCTAACAGCATGAGGAGCCAAAGAGAAAGGCGCCACCCTACCTGGAGAGCTGATCAACAGCTGTGGTCAGCAGAGAAATCTCCAGAGTTGTGCCGTGGCCAACAAGTTTCCTCCTTTAAACATTAGATCAGAGAAATGTTGCCGGCATGAAATAGAAGGAATAAACGTGTAACATTAAAAATGACTGTCTCTATCTTTTTTTCTATAAATATAGACATAGAACTATTTTTTTCTGCTCTGCCCATATGAAATCTACGAGTCTTTTAGTTGAATCCCTTGGTCAAAAATGGGACTGCCCAGAGACAATAGATTCTTTCTCCAGTTTTGACATTTTTAACCAAAAGATGACAAGCCTGCCCACCACGACAAGGTAGACTCTTTTAGGGCAGGACCTACACTGAACTACACTACGCTAACCTACTCCATGCTAGTCATCGTATTTTTAGTGTTAGATGCCTGTTTGTAAAAAGCCTCATCCTACAACCTGCCTTCTTCCTTTCCAGACTTGTTTACTGAGATCCACATAAGAAAAACCTTTTTCATTCACAAAACAGAGAACAGATTTAAAATGGTTGTTGCTCTTATCTTATGGCGGGTGATGCAGTCATCAGCAATGATCATCTGTAACGTCCCAACACATTTCCCCTTCTTTAATCAATGCAGAGCTCTCTTCCACATAGATGTCTTCAGTCTGAAAGTTCTAAAGCAGTTTAATTGCAGTGAAGTTTGTTTTACAATCAACTGCCTTTGTCGCCCTCCTCATCCTACCAATGCTCAGGTTTACTGACATAGAAAAATGCTAAAAATAGTATGTTACAATAATTCATTGCATGACAAATAAAAAATGAGGGCTTTTTTTAGAATTAAAATTCCAAAACATCTGAATGGAGCCCATGGCAGCAACAGGGGGAATGACAACCCTCAGGGTACTGTGGTCACCCCCTGAAGGAGGACACCCCACCCACATTCCACCTATCAGGCCATGCACAACACCACAGTTATCCCACCAGACCGCACCCAACTGGGAGGAGATGCAATCAATCCTGAACTTCGTGAACCCTTCAGGAAGGCCAAGGCTTCCTGAGAGCTATGCGCCACCAACATTCCTGTCCTGCCACAGTTTCAGAGCTCTCCAAAGACGTAGCCTCACTCCATTCATCTAGGCTCAGAATGTCTACTTTTCGCCTAAAAAACCTGTGCTAATATACTATTACGAGCATTATTTCTATGTTGGTAACATTGAAGACTGACCAGAAAAGAAAAAGAATGAGCAAAACAGTCCTATGACAACAGACCTAATAGCATGAGGAGCCAAAGAGAAAGGCGCCACCCTACCTGGAGAGCTGATCAACAGCTGTGGTCACTAGAGAAATCTTCAGAGTTGTGCCGTGGCCAGCAAGTTTCCTCCTTTAAACATTAGATCAGAGAAATGTTGCCGGCATGAAATAGAAGGAATAAACGTGTAACATTAAAAATGACTGCCTCTATCTTTTTTTCTATAAATATAGACATAGAACTATTTTTTTCTGCTCTGCCCATATGAAATCTACGAGTCTTTTAGTTGAATCCCTTGGTCAACAATGGCACTGCCCAGAGACAATAGATTCTTTCTCCAGTTTTGACATTTTTAACCAAAAGATGACAAGCCTGCCCACCACGACAAGGTAGACTCTTTTAGGGCAGGACCTACACTGAACTACACTACGCTAGCCTACTCCATGCTAGTCATCGTATTTTTAGTGTTAGATGCCTGTTTGTAAAAAGCCTCATCCTACAACCTGCCTTCTTCCTTTCCAGACTTGTTTACTGAGATCCACATAAGAACAACCCTTTTCATTCACAAAACAGAGAACAGATTTAAAATGGTTGTTGCTCTTATCTTATGGCGGGTGGTGCAGTCATCAGCAATGATCATCTGTAACGTCCCAACACATTTCCCCTTCTTTAATCAATGCAGAGCTCTCTTCCACATAGATGTCTTCAGTCTGAAAGTTCTAAAGCAGTTTAATTGCAGTGAAGTTTGTTTTACAATCAACTGCCTTTGTCGCCCTCCTCATCCTACCAATGCTCAGGTTTACTGACATAGAAAAATGCTCAAAATAGTATGTTACAATAATTCATTGCATGACAAATAAAAAATGAGGGCTTTTTTTAGAATTAAAATTCCAAAACATCTGAATGGAGCCCATGGCAGCAACAGGGGGAATGACAACCCTCAGGGTACTGTGGTCACCCCCTGAAGGAGGACACCCCACCCACATTCCACCTATCAGGCCATGCACAACACCACAGTTATCCCACCAGACCGCACCCAACTGGGAGGAGATGCAATCAATCCTGAACTTCGTGAACCCTTCAGGAAGGCCAAGGCTTCCTGAGAGCTATGCGCCACCAACATTCCTGTCCTGCCACAGTTTCAGAGCTCTCCAAAGACGTAGCCTCACTCCATTCATCTAGGCTCAGAATGTCTACTTTTCGCCTAAAAAAACCTGTGCTAATATACTATTACGAGCATTATTTCTATGTTGGTAACATTGAAGACTGACCAGAAAAGAAAAAGAATGAGCAAAACAGTCCTATGACAGCAGACCTAACAGCATGAGGAGCCAAAGAGAAAGGCGCCACCCTACCTGGAGAGCTGATCAACAGCTGTGGTCAGCAGAGAAATCTCCAGAGTTGTGCCGTGGCCAACAAGTTTCCTCCTTTAAACATTAGATCAGAGAAATGTTGCCGGCATGAAATAGAAGGAATAAACGTGTAACATTAAAAATGACTGTCTCTATCTTTTTTTCTATAAATATAGACATAGAACTATTTTTTTCTGCTCTGCCCATATGAAATCGTCGAGTCTTTTAGTTGAATCCCTTGGTCAAAAATGGCACTGCCCAGAGACAATAGATTCTTTCTCCAGTTTTGACATTTTTAACCAAAAGATGACAAGCCTGCCCACCACGACAAGGTAGACTCTTTTAGGGCAGGACCTACACTGAACTACACTACGCTAACCTACTCCATGCTAGTCATCGTATTTTTAGTGTTAGATGCCTGTTTGTAAAAAGCCTCATCCTACAACCTGCCTTCTTCCTTTCCAGACTTGTTTACTGAGATCCACATAAGAAAAACCTTTTTCATTCACAAAACAGAGAACAGATTTAAAATGGTTGTTGCTCTTATCTTATGGCGGGTGATGCAGTCATCAGCAATGATCATCTGTAACGTCCCAACACATTTCCCCTTCTTTAATCAATGCAGAGCTCTCTTCCACATAGATGTCTTCAGTCTGAAAGTTCTAAAGCAGTTTAATTGCAGTGAAGTTTGTTTTACAATCAACTGCCTTTGTCGCCCTCCTCATCCTACCAATGCTCAGGTTTACTGACATAGAAAAATGCTCAAAATAGTATGTTACAATAATTCATTGCATGACAAATAAAAAATGAGGGCTTTTTTAGAATTAAAATTCCAAAACATCTGAATGGAGCCCATGGCAGCAACAGGGGGAATGACAACCCTCAGGGTACTGTGGTCACCCCCTGAAGGAGGACACCCCACCCACATTCCACCTATCAGGCCATGCACAACACCACAGTTATCCCACCAGACCGCACCCAACTGGGAGGAGATGCAATCAATCCTGAACTTCGTGAACCCTTCAGGAAGGCCAAGGCTTCCTGAGAGCTATGCGCCACCAACATTCCTGTCCTGCCACAGTTTCAGATCTCTCCAAAGACGTAGACTCACTCCATTCATCTAGGCTCAGAATGTCTACTTTTCGCCTAAAAAAACCTGTGCTAATATACTATTACGAGCATTATTTCTATGTTGGTAACATTGAAGACTGACCAGAAAAGAAAAAGAATGAGCAAAACAGTCCTATGACAGCAGACCTAACAGCATGAGGAGCCAAAGAGAAAGGCGCCACCCTACCTGGAGAGCTGATCAACAGCTGTGGTCAGCAGAGAAATCTCCAGAGTTGTGCCGTGGCCAACAAGTTTCCTCCTTTAAACATTAGATCAGAGAAATGTTGCCGGCATGAAATAGAAGGAATAAACGTGTAACATTAAAAATGACTGTCTCTATCTTTTTTTCTATAAATATAGACATAGAACTATTTTTTTCTGCTCTGCCCATATGAAATCTACGAGTCTTTTAGTTGAATCCCTTGGTCAAAAATGGGACTGCCCAGAGACAATAGATTCTTTCTCCAGTTTTGACATTTTTAACCAAAAGATGACAAGCCTGCCCACCACGACAAGGTAGACTCTTTTAGGGCAGGACCTACACTGAACTACACTACGCTAACCTACTCCATGCTAGTCATCGTATTTTTAGTGTTAGATGCCTGTTTGTAAAAAGCCTCATCCTACAACCTGCCTTCTTCCTTTCCAGACTTGTTTACTGAGATCCACATAAGAAAAACCTTTTTCATTCACAAAACAGAGAACAGATTTAAAATGGTTGTTGCTCTTATCTTATGGCGGGTGATGCAGTCATCAGCAATGATCATCTGTAACGTCCCAACACATTTCCCCTTCTTTAATCAATGCAGAGCTCTCTTCCACATAGATGTCTTCAGTCTGAAAGTTCTAAAGCAGTTTAATTGCAGTGAAGTTTGTTTTACAATCAACTGCCTTTGTCGCCCTCCTCATCCTACCAATGCTCAGGTTTACTGACATAGAAAAATGCTCAAAATAGTATGTTACAATAATTCATTGCATGACAAATAAAAAATGAGGGCTTTTTTTAGAATTAAAATTCCAAAACATCTGAATGGAGCCCATGGCAGCAACAGGGGGAATGACAACCCTCAGGGTACTGTGGTCACCCCCTGAAGGAGGACACCCCACCCACATTCCACCTATCAGGCCATGCACAACACCACAGTTATCCCACCAGACCGCACCCAACTGGGAGGAGATGCAATCAATCCTGAACTTCGTGAACCCTTCAGGAAGGCCAAGGCTTCCTGAGAGCTATGCGCCACCAACATTCCTGTCCTGCCACAGTTTCAGAGCTCTCCAAAGACGTAGCCTCACTCCATTCATCTAGGCTCAGAATGTCTACTTTTCGCCTAAAAAACCTGTGCTAATATACTATTACGAGCATTATTTCTATGTTGGTAACATTGAAGACTGACCAGAAAAGAAAAAGAATGAGCAAAACAGTCCTATGACAACAGACCTAATAGCATGAGGAGCCAAAGAGAAAGGCGCCACCCTACCTGGAGAGCTGATCAACAGCTGTGGTCACTAGAGAAATCTTCAGAGTTGTGCCGTGGCCAGCAAGTTTCCTCCTTTAAACATTAGATCAGAGAAATGTTGCCGGCATGAAATAGAAGGAATAAACGTGTAACATTAAAAATGACTGCCTCTATCTTTTTTTCTATAAATATAGACATAGAACTATTTTTTTCTGCTCTGCCCATATGAAATCTACGAGTCTTTTAGTTGAATCCCTTGGTCAACAATGGCACTGCCCAGAGACAATAGATTCTTTCTCCAGTTTTGACATTTTTAACCAAAAGATGACAAGCCTGCCCACCACGACAAGGTAGACTCTTTTAGGGCAGGACCTACACTGAACTACACTACGCTAGCCTACTCCATGCTAGTCATCGTATTTTTAGTGTTAGATGCCTGTTTGTAAAAAGCCTCATCCTACAACCTGCCTTCTTCCTTTCCAGACTTGTTTACTGAGATCCACATAAGAACAACCCTTTTCATTCACAAAACAGAGAACAGATTTAAAATGGTTGTTGCTCTTATCTTATGGCGGGTGGTGCAGTCATCAGCAATGATCATCTGTAACGTCCCAACACATTTCCCCTTCTTTAATCAATGCAGAGCTCTCTTCCACATAGATGTCTTCAGTCTGAAAGTTCTAAAGCAGTTTAATTGCAGTGAAGTTTGTTTTACAATCAACTGCCTTTGTCGCCCTCCTCATCCTACCAATGCTCAGGTTTACTGACATAGAAAAATGCTCAAAATAGTATGTTACAATAATTCATTGCATGACAAATAAAAAATGAGGGCTTTTTTTAGAATTAAAATTCCAAAACATCTGAATGGAGCCCATGGCAGCAACAGGGGGAATGACAACCCTCAGGGTACTGTGGTCACCCCCTGAAGGAGGACACCCCACCCACATTCCACCTATCAGGCCATGCACAACACCACAGTTATCCCACCAGACCGCACCCAACTGGGAGGAGATGCAATCAATCCTGAACTTCGTGAACCCTTCAGGAAGGCCAAGGCTTCCTGAGAGCTATGCGCCACCAACATTCCTGTCCTGCCACAGTTTCAGAGCTCTCCAAAGACGTAGCCTCACTCCATTCATCTAGGCTCAGAATGTCTACTTTTCGCCTAAAAAAACCTGTGCTAATATACTATTACGAGCATTATTTCTATGTTGGTAACATTGAAGACTGACCAGAAAAGAAAAAGAATGAGCAAAACAGTCCTATGACAGCAGACCTAACAGCATGAGGAGCCAAAGAGAAAGGCGCCACCCTACCTGGAGAGCTGATCAACAGCTGTGGTCAGCAGAGAAATCTCCAGAGTTGTGCCGTGGCCAACAAGTTTCCTCCTTTAAACATTAGATCAGAGAAATGTTGCCGGCATGAAATAGAAGGAATAAACGTGTAACATTAAAAATGACTGTCTCTATCTTTTTTTCTATAAATATAGACATAGAACTATTTTTTTCTGCTCTGCCCATATGAAATCGACGAGTCTTTTAGTTGAATCCCTTGGTCAAAAATGGCACTGCCCAGAGACAATAGATTCTTTCTCCAGTTTTGACATTTTTAACCAAAAGATGACAAGCCTGCCCACCACGACAAGGTAGACTCTTTTAGGGCAGGACCTACACTGAACTACACTACGCTAACCTACTCCATGCTAGTCATCGTATTTTTAGTGTTAGATGCCTGTTTGTAAAAAGCCTCATCCTACAACCTGCCTTCTTCCTTTCCAGACTTGTTTACTGAGATCCACATAAGAAAAACCTTTTTCATTCACAAAACAGAGAACAGATTTAAAATGGTTGTTGCTCTTATCTTATGGCGGGTGATGCAGTCATCAGCAATGATCATCTGTAACGTCCCAACACATTTCCCCTTCTTTAATCAATGCAGAGCTCTCTTCCACATAGATGTCTTCAGTCTGAAAGTTCTAAAGCAGTTTAATTGCAGTGAAGTTTGTTTTACAATCAACTGCCTTTGTCGCCCTCCTCATCCTACCAATGCTCAGGTTTACTGACATAGAAAAATGCTCAAAATAGTATGTTACAATAATTCATTGCATGACAAATAAAAAATGAGGGCTTTTTTTAGAATTAAAATTCCAAAACATCTGAATGGAGCCCATGGCAGCAACAGGGGGAATGACAACCCTCAGGGTACTGTGGTCACCCCCTGAAGGAGGACACCCCACCCACATTCCACCTATCAGGCCATGCACAACACCACAGTTATCCCACCAGACCGCACCCAACTGGGAGGAGATGCAATCAATCCTGAACTTCGTGAACCCTTCAGGAAGGCCAAGGCTTCCTGAGAGCTATGCGCCACCAACATTCCTGTCCTGCCACAGTTTCAGAGCTCTCCAAAGACGTAGACTCACTCCATTCATCTAGGCTCAGAATGTCTACTTTTCGCCTAAAAAACCTGTGCTAATATACTATTACGAGCATTATTTCTATGTTGGTAACATTGAAGACTGACCAGAAAAGAAAAAGAATGAGCAAAACAGTCCTATGACAACAGACCTAATAGCATGAGGAGCCAAAGAGAAAAGCGCCACCCTACCTGGAGAGCTGATCAACAGCTGTGGTCAGCAGAGAAATCTCCAGAGTTGTGCCGTGGCCAGCAAGTTTCCTCCTTTAAACATTAGATCAGAGAAATGTTGCCGGCATGAAATAGAAAGAATAAATGTGTAAAATTAAAAATGACTGCCTCTATATTTTTTTCTATAATATAGACATAGAACTATTTTTTTCTGCTCTGCCCATATGAAATCTACGAGTCTTTTAGTTGAATCCCTTGGTCAACAATGGCAATGCCCAGAGACAATAGATTCTTTCTCCAGTTTTGACATTTTTAACCAAAAGATGACAAGCCTGCCCACCACGACAAGGTAGACTCTTTTAGGGCAGGACCTACACTGAACTACACTACGCTAGCCTACTCCATGCTAGTCATCGTATTTTTAGTGTTAGATGCCTGTTTGTAAAAAGCCTCATCCTACAACCTGCCTTCTTCCTTTCCAGACTTGTTTACTGAGATCCACATAAGAACAACCCTTTTCATTCACAAAACAGAGAACAGATTTAAAATGGTTGTTGCTCTTATCTTATGGCGGGTGGTGCAGTCATCAGCAATGATCATCTGTAACGTCCCAACACATTTCCCCTTCTTTAATCAATGCAGAGCTCTCTTCCACATAGATGTCTTCAGTCTGAAAGTTCTAAAGCAGTTTAATTGCAGTGAAGTTTGTTTTACAATCAACTGCCTTTGTCGCCCTCCTCATCCTACCAATGCTCAGGTTTACTGACATAGAAAAATGCTCAAAATAGTATGTTACAATAATTCATTGCATGACAAATAAAAAATGAGGGCTTTTTTTAGAATTAAAATTCCAAAACATCTGAATGGAGCCCATGGCAGCAACAGGGGGAATGACAACCCTCAGGGTACTGTGGTCACCCCCTGAAGGAGGACACCCCACCCACATTCCACCTATCAGGCCATGCACAACACCACAGTTATCCCACCAGACCGCACCCAACTGGGAGGAGATGCAATCAATCCTGAACTTCGTGAACCCTTCAGGAAGGCCAAGGCTTCCTGAGAGCTATGCGCCACCAACATTCCTGTCCTGCCACAGTTTCAGATCTCTCCAAAGACGTAGACTCACTCCATTCATCTAGGCTCAGAATGTCTACTTTTCGCCTAAAAAAACCTGTGCTAATATACTATTACGAGCATTATTTCTATGTTGGTAACATTGAAGACTGACCAGAAAAGAAAAAGAATGAGCAAAACAGTCCTATGACAGCAGACCTAACAGCATGAGGAGCCAAAGAGAAAGGCGCCACCCTACCTGGAGAGCTGATCAACAGCTGTGGTCAGCAGAGAAATCTCCAGAGTTGTGCCGTGGCCAACAAGTTTCCTCCTTTAAACATTAGATCAGAGAAATGTTGCCGGCATGAAATAGAAGGAATAAACGTGTAACATTAAAAATGACTGCCTCTATCTTTTTTTCTATAAATATAGACATAGAACTATTTTTTTCTGCTCTGCCCATATGAAATCTACGAGTCTTTTAGTTGAATCCCTTGGTCAACAATGGCACTGCCCAGAGACAATAGATTCTTTCTCCAGTTTTGACATTTTTAACCAAAAGATGACAAGCCTGCCCACCACGACAAGGTAGACTCTTTTAGGGCAGGACCTACACTGAACTACACTACGCTAGCCTACTCCATGCTAGTCATCGTATTTTTAGTGTTAGATGCCTGTTTGTAAAAAGCCTCATCCTACAACCTGCCTTCTTCCTTTCCAGACTTGTTTACTGAGATCCACATAAGAACAACCCTTTTCATTCACAAAACAGAGAACAGATTTAAAATGGTTGTTGCTCTTATCTTATGGCGGGTGGTGCAGTCATCAGCAATGATCATCTGTAACGTCCCAACACATTTCCCCTTCTTTAATCAATGCAGAGCTCTCTTCCACATAGATGTCTTCAGTCTGAAAGTTCTAAAGCAGTTTAATTGCAGTGAAGTTTGTTTTACAATCAACTGCCTTTGTCGCCCTCCTCATCCTACCAATGCTCAGGTTTACTGACATAGAAAAATGCTCAAAATAGTATGTTACAATAATTCATTGCATGACAAATAAAAAATGAGGGCTTTTTTTAGAATTAAAATTCCAAAACATCTGAATGGAGCCCATGGCAGCAACATGGGGAATGACAACCCTCAGGGTACTGTGGTCACCCCCTGAAGGAGGACACCCCACCCACATTCCACCTATCAGGCCATGCACAACACCACAGTTATCCCACCAGACCGCACCCAACTGGGAGGAGATGCAATCAATCCTGAACTTCGTGAACCCTTCAGGAAGGCCAAGGCTTCCTGAGAGCTATGCGCCACCAACATTCCTGTCCTGCCACAGTTTCAGAGCTCTCCAAAGACGTAGCCTCACTCCATTCATCTAGGCTCAGAATGTCTACTTTTCGCCTAAAAAAACCTGTGCTAATATACTATTACGAGCATTATTTCTATGTTGGTAACATTGAAGACTGACCAGAAAAGAAAAAGAATGAGCAAAACAGTCCTATGACAGCAGACCTAACAGCATGAGGAGCCAAAGAGAAAGGCGCCACCCTACCTGGAGAGCTGATCAACAGCTGTGGTCAGCAGAGAAATCTCCAGAGTTGTGCCGTGGCCAACAAGTTTCCTCCTTTAAACATTAGATCAGAGAAATGTTGCCGGCATGAAATAGAAGGAATAAACGTGTAACATTAAAAATGACTGTCTCTATCTTTTTTTCTATAAATATAGACATAGAACTATTTTTTTCTGCTCTGCCCATATGAAATCGACGAGTCTTTTAGTTGAATCCCTTGGTCAAAAATGGCACTGCCCAGAGACAATAGATTCTTTCTCCAGTTTTGACATTTTTAACCAAAAGATGACAAGCCTGCCCACCACGACAAGGTGGACTCTTTTAGGGCAGGACCTACACTGAACTACACTACGCTAACCTACTCCATGCTAGTCATCGTATTTTTAGTGTTAGATGCCTGTTTGTAAAAAGCCTCATCCTACAACCTGCCTTCTTCCTTTCCAGACTTGTTTACTGAGATCCACATAAGAAAAACCTTTTTCATTCACAAAACAGAGAACAGATTTAAAATGGTTGTTGCTCTTATCTTATGGCGGGTGATGCAGTCATCAGCAATGATCATCTGTAACGTCCCAACACATTTCCCCTTCTTTAATCAATGCAGAGCTCTCTTCCACATAGATGTCTTCAGTCTGAAAGTTCTAAAGCAGTTTAATTGCAGTGAAGTTTGTTTTACAATCAACTTCCTTTGTCGCCCTCCTCATCCTACCAATGCTCAGGTTTACTGACATAGAAAAATGCTCAAAATAGTATGTTACAATAATTCATTGCATGACAAATAAAAAATGAGGGCTTTTTTTAGAATTAAAATTCCAAAACATCTGAATGGAGCCCATGGCAGCAACAGGGGGAATGACAACCCTCAGGGTACTGTGGTCACCCCCTGAAGGAGGACACCCCACCCACATTCCACCTATCAGGCCATGCACAACACCACAGTTATCCCACCAGACCGCACCCAACTGGGAGGAGATGCAATCAATCCTGAACTTCGTGAACCCTTCAGGAAGGCCAAGGCTTCCTGAGAGCTATGCGCCACCAACATTCCTGTCCTGCCACAGTTTCAGAGCTCTCCAAAGACGTAGCCTCACTCCATTCATCTAGGCTCAGAATGTCTACTTTTCGCCTAAAAAACCTGTGCTAATATACTATTACGAGCATTATTTCTATGTTGGTAACATTGAAGACTGACCAGAAAAGAAAAAGAATGAGCAAAACAGTCCTATGACAACAGACCTAATAGCATGAGGAGCCAAAGAGAAAGGCGCCACCCTACCTGGAGAGCTGATCAACAGCTGTGTTCAGCAGAGAAATCTCCAGAGTTGTGCCGTGGCCAGCAAGTTTCCTCCTTTAAACATTAGATCAGAGAAATGTTGCCGGCATGAAATAGAAGGAATAAACGTGTAACATTAAAAATGACTGCCTCTATCTTTTTTTCTATAAATATAGACATAGAACTATTTTTTTCTGCTCTGCCCATATGAAATCTACGAGTCTTTTAGTTGAATCCCTTGGTCAAAAATGGCACTGCCCAGAGACAATAGATTCTTTCTCCAGTTTTGACATTTTTAACCAAAAGATGACAAGCCTGCCCACCACGACAAGGTAGACTCTTTTAGGGCAGGACCTACACTGAACTACACTACGCTAACCTACTCCATGCTAGTCATCGTATTTTTAGTGTTAGATGCCTGTTTGTAAAAAGCCTCATCCTACAACCTGCCTTCTTCCTTTCCAGACTTGTTTACTGAGATCCACATAAGAAAAACCTTTTTCATTCACAAAACAGAGAACAGATTTAAAATGGTTGTTGCTCTTATCTTATGGCGGGTGATGCAGTCATCAGCAATGATCATCTGTAACGTCCCAACACATTTCCCCTTCTTTAATCAATGCAGAGCTCTCTTCCACATAGATGTCTTCAGTCTGAAAGTTCTAAAGCAGTTTAATTGCAGTGAAGTTTGTTTTACAATCAACTGCCTTTGTCGCCCTCCTCATCCTACCAATGCTCAGGTTTACTGACATAGAAAAATGCTCAAAATAGTATGTTACAATAATTCATTGCATGACAAATAAAAAATGAGGGCTTTTTTTAGAATTAAAATTCCAAAACATCTGAATGGAGCCCATGGCAGCAACAGGGGGAATGACAACCCTCAGGGTACTGTGGTCACCCCCTGAAGGAGGACACCCCACCCACATTCCACCTATCAGGCCATGCACAACACCACAGTTATCCCACCAGACCGCACCCAACTGGGAGGAGATGCAATCAATCCTGAACTTCGTGAACCCTTCAGGAAGGCCAAGGCTTCCTGAGAGCTATGCGCCACCAACATTCCTGTCCTGCCACAGTTTCAGATCTCTCCAAAGACGTAGACTCACTCCATTCATCTAGGCTCAGAATGTCTACTTTTCGCCTAAAAAAACCTGTGCTAATATACTATTACGAGCATTATTTCTATGTTG
This sequence comes from Staurois parvus, assembly GCF_062004578.1. Lineage (NCBI taxonomy): Eukaryota > Metazoa > Chordata > Amphibia > Anura > Ranidae > Staurois > Staurois parvus. The sequence continues at coordinate 14,936,501 of NW_028317807.1, read as the reverse complement.
GTAACATTGAAGACTGACCAGAAAAGAAAAAGAATGAGCAAAACAGTCCTATGACAGCAGACCTAACAGCATGAGGAGCCAAAGAGAAAGGCGCCACCCTACCTGGAGAGCTGATCAACAGCTGTGGTCAGCAGAGAAATCTCCAGAGTTGTGCCGTGGCCAACAAGTTTCCTCCTTTAAACATTAGATCAGAGAAATGTTGCCGGCATGAAATAGAAGGAATAAACGTGTAACATTAAAAATGACTGTCTCTATCTTTTTTTCTATAAATATAGACATAGAACTATTTTTTTCTGCTCTGCCCATATGAAATCGACGAGTCTTTTAGTTGAATCCCTTGGTCAAAAATGGCACTGCCCAGAGACAATAGATTCTTTCTCCAGTTTTGACATTTTTAACCAAAAGATGACAAGCCTGCCCACCACGACAAGGTAGACTCTTTTAGGGCAGGACCTACACTGAACTACACTACGCTAGCCTACTCCATGCTAGTCATCGTATTTTTAGTGTTAGATGCCTGTTTGTAAAAAGCCTCATCCTACAACCTGCCTTCTTCCTTTCCAGACTTGTTTACTGAGATCCACATAATAACAACCCTTTTCATTCACAAAACAGAGAACAGATTTAAAATGGTTGTTGCTCTTATCTTATGGCGGGTGGTGCAGTCATCAGCAATGATCATCTGTAACGTCCCAACACATTTCCCCTTCTTTAATCAATGCAGAGCTCTCTTCCACATAGATGTCTTCAGTCTGAAAGTTCTAAAGCAGTTTAATTGCAGTGAAGTTTGTTTTACAATCAACTGCCTTTGTCGCCCTCCTCATCCTACCAATGCTCAGGTTTACTGACATAGAAAAATGCTCAAAATAGTATGTTACAATAATTCATTGCATGACAAATAAAAAATGAGGGCTTTTTTTAGAATTAAAATTCCAAAACATCTGAATGGAGCCCATGGCAGCAACAGGGGGAATGACAACCCTCAGGGTACTGTGGTCACCCCCTGAAGGAGGACACCCCACCCACATTCCACCTATCAGGCCATGCACAACACCACAGTTATCCCACCAGACCGCACCCAACTGGGAGGAGATGCAATCAATCCTGAACTTCGTGAACCCTTCAGGAAGGCCAAGGCTTCCTGAGAGCTATGCGCCACCAACATTCCTGTCCTGCCACAGTTTCAGATCTCTCCAAAGACGTAGACTCACTCCATTCATCTAGGCTCAGAATGTCTACTTTTCGCCTAAAAAAACCTGTGCAAATATACTATTACGAGCATTATTTCTATGTTGGTAACATTGAAGACTGACCAGAAAAGAAAAAGAATGAGCAAAACAGTCCTATGACAGCAGACCTAACAGCATGAGGAGCCAAAGAGAAAGGCGCCACCCTACCTGGAGAGCTGATCAACAGCTGTGGTCAGCAGAGAAATCTCCAGAGTTGTGCCGTGGCCAACAAGTTTCCTCCTTTAAACATTAGATCAGAGAAATGTTGCCGGCATGAAATAGAAGGAATAAACGTGTAACATTAAAAATGACTGTCTCTATCTTTTTTTCTATAAATATAGACATAGAACTATTTTTTTCTGCTCTGCCCATATGAAATCTACGAGTCTTTTAGTTGAATCCCTTGGTCAAAAATGGCACTGCCCAGAGACAATAGATTCTTTCTCCAGTTTTGACATTTTTAACCAAAAGATGACAAGCCTGCCCACCACGACAAGGTAGACTCTTTTAGGGCAGGACCTACACTGAACTACACTACGCTAACCTACTCCATGCTAGTCATCGTATTTTTAGTGTTAGATGCCTGTTTGTAAAAAGCCTCATCCTACAACCTGCCTTCTTCCTTTCCAGACTTGTTTACTGAGATCCACATAAGAAAAACCTTTTTCATTCACAAAACAGAGAACAGATTTAAAATGGTTGTTGCTCTTATCTTATGGCGGGTGATGCAGTCATCAGCAATGATCATCTGTAACGTCCCAACACATTTCCCCTTCTTTAATCAATGCAGAGCTCTCTTCCACATAGATGTCTTCAGTCTGAAAGTTCTAAAGCAGTTTAATTGCAGTGAAGTTTGTTTTACAATCAACTGCCTTTGTCGCCCTCCTCATCCTACCAATGCTCAGGTTTACTGACATAGAAAAATGCTCAAAATAGTATGTTACAATAATTCATTGCATGACAAATAAAAAATGAGGGCTTTTTTTAGAATTAAAATTCCAAAACATCTGAATGGAGCCCATGGCAGCAACAGGGGGAATGACAACCCTCAGGGTACTGTGGTCACCCCCTGAAGGAGGACACCCCACCCACATTCCACCTATCAGGCCATGCACAACACCACAGTTATCCCACCAGACCGCACCCAACTGGGAGGAGATGCAATCAATCCTGAACTTCGTGAACCCTTCAGGAAGGCCAAGGCTTCCTGAGAGCTATGCGCCACCAACATTCCTGTCCTGCCACAGTTTCAGAGCTCTCCAAAGACGTAGCCTCACTCCATTCATCTAGGCTCAGAATGTCTACTTTTCGCCTAAAAAACCTGTGCTAATATACTATTACGAGCATTATTTCTATGTTGGTAACATTGAAGACTGACCAGAAAAGAAAAAGAATGAGCAAAACAGTCCTATGACAACAGACCTAATAGCATGAGGAGCCAAAGAGAAAGGCGCCACCCTACCTGGAGAGCTGATCAACAGCTGTGGTCAGCAGAGAAATCTCCAGAGTTGTGCCGTGGCCAGCAAGTTTCCTCCTTTAAACATTAGATCAGAGAAATGTTGCCGGCATGAAATAGAAGGAATAAACGTGTAACATTAAAAATGACTGTCTCTATCTTTTTTTCTATAAATATAGACATAGAACTATTTTTTTCTGCTCTGCCCATATGAAATCTACGAGTCTTTTAGTTGAATCCCTTGGTCAAAAATGGCACTGCCCAGAGACAATAGATTCTTTCTCCAGTTTTGACATTTTTAACCAAAAGATGACAAGCCTGCCCACCACGACAAGGTAGACTCTTTTAGGGCAGGACCTACACTGAACTACACTACGCTAACCTACTCCATGCTAGTCATCGTATTTTTAGTGTTAGATGCCTGTTTGTAAAAAGCCTCATCCTACAACCTGCCTTCTTCCTTTCCAGACTTGTTTACTAAGATCCACATAAGAACAACCCTTTTCATTCACAAAACAAAGAACAGATTTAAAATGGTTGTTGCTCTTATCTTATGGCGGGTGATGCAGTGATCAGCAATGATCATCTGTAACGTCCCAACACATTTCCCCTTCTTTAATCAATGCAGAGCTCTCTTCCACATAGATGTCTTCAGTCTGAAAGTTCTAAAGCAGTTTAATTGCAGTGAAGTTTGTTTTACAATCAACTGCCTTTGTCGCCCTCCTCATCCTACCAATGCTCAGGTTTACTGACATAGAAAAATGCTCAAAATAGTATGTTACAATAATTCATTGCATGACAAATAAAAAATGAGGGCTTTTTTTAGAATTAAAATTCCAAAACATCTGAATGGAGCCCATGGCAGCAACAGGGGGAATGACAACCCTCAGGGTACTGTGGTCACCCCCTGAAGGAGGACACCCCACCCACATTCCACCTATCAGGCCATGCACAACACCACAGTTATCCCACCAGACCGCACCCAACTGGGAGGAGATGCAATCAATCCTGAACTTCGTGAACCCTTCAGGAAGGCCAAGGCTTCCTGAGAGCTATGCGCCACCAACATTCCTGTCCTGCCACAGTTTCAGAGCTCTCCAAAGACGTAGCCTCACTCCATTCATCTAGGCTCAGAATGTCTACTTTTCGCCTAAAAAACCTGTGCTAATATACTATTACGAGCATTATTTCTATGTTGGTAACATTGAAGACTGACCAGAAAAGAAAAAGAATGAGCAAAACAGTCCTATGACAACAGACCTAATAGCATGAGGAGCCAAAGAGAAAAGCGCCACCCTACCTGGAGAGCTGATCAACAGCTGTGGTCAGCAGAGAAATCTCCAGAGTTGTGCCGTGGCCAGCAAGTTTCCTCCTTTAAACATTAGATCAGAGAAATGTTGCCGGCATGAAATAGAAAGAATAAATGTGTAACATTAAAAATGACTGCCTCTATATTTTTTTCTATAATATAGACATAGAACTATTTTTTTCTGCTCTGCCCATATGAAATCTACGAGTCTTTTAGTTGAATCCCTTGGTCAACAATGGCACTGCCCAGAGACAATAGATTCTTTCTCCAGTTTTGACATTTTTAACCAAAAGATGACAAGCCTGCCCACCACGACAAGGTAGACTCTTTTAGGGCAGGACCTACACTGAACTACACTACGCTAGCCTACTCCATGCTAGTCATCGTATTTTTAGTGTTAGATGCCTGTTTGTAAAAAGCCTCATCCTACAACCTGCCTTCTTCCTTTCCAGACTTGTTTACTGAGATCCACATAATAACAACCCTTTTCATTCACAAAACAGAGAACAGATTTAAAATGGTTGTTGCTCTTATCTTATGGCGGGTGGTGCAGTCATCAGCAATGATCATCTGTAACGTCCCAACACATTTCCCCTTCTTTAATCAATGCAGAGCTCTCTTCCACATAGATGTCTTCAGTCTGAAAGTTCTAAAGCAGTTTAATTGCAGTGAAGTTTGTTTTACAATCAACTGCCTTTGTCGCCCTCCTCATCCTACCAATGCTCAGGTTTACTGACATAGAAAAATGCTCAAAATAGTATGTTACAATAATTCATTGCATGACAAATAAAAAATGAGGGCTTTTTTTAGAATTAAAATTCCAAAACATCTGAATGGAGCCCATGGCAGCAACAGGGGGAATGACAACCCTCAGGGTACTGTGGTCACCCCCTGAAGGAGGACACCCCACCCACATTCCACCTATCAGGCCATGCACAACACCACAGTTATCCCACCAGACCGCACCCAACTGGGAGGAGATGCAATCAATCCTGAACTTCGTGAACCCTTCAAGAAGGCCAAGGCTTCCTGAGAGCTATGCGCCACCAACATTCCTGTCCTGCCACAGTTTCAGATCTCTCCAAAGACGTAGACTCACTCCATTCATCTAGGCTCAGAATGTCTACTTTTCGCCTAAAAAAACCTGTGCTAATATACTATTACGAGCATTATTTCTATGTTGGTAACATTGAAGACTGACCAGAAAAGAAAAAGAATGAGCAAAACAGTCCTATGACAGCAGACCTAACAGCATGAGGAGCCAAAGAGAAAGGCGCCACCCTACCTGGAGAGCTGATCAACAGCTGTGGTCAGCAGAGAAATCTCCAGAGTTGTGCCGTGGCCAACAAGTTTCCTCCTTTAAACATTAGATCAGAGAAATGTTGCCGGCATGAAATAGAAGGAATAAACGTGTAACATTAAAAATGACTGTCTCTATCTTTTTTTCTATAAATATAGACATAGAACTATTTTTTTCTGCTCTGCCCATATGAAATCTACGAGTCTTTTAGTTGAATCCCTTGGTCAAAAATGGCACTGCCCAGAGACAATAGATTCTTTCTCCAGTTTTGACATTTTTAACCAAAAGATGACAAGCCTGCCCACCACGACAAGGTAGACTCTTTTAGGGCAGGACCTACACTGAACTACACTACGCTAACCTACTCCATGCTAGTCATCGTATTTTTAGTGTTAGATGCCTGTTTGTAAAAAGCCTCATCCTACAACCTGCCTTCTTCCTTTCCAGACTTGTTTACTGAGATCCACATAAGAAAAACCTTTTTCATTCACAAAACAGAGAACAGATTTAAAATGGTTGTTGCTCTTATCTTATGGCGGGTGATGCAGTCATCAGCAATGATCATCTGTAACGTCCCAACACATTTCCCCTTCTTTAATCAATGCAGAGCTCTCTTCCACATAGATGTCTTCAGTCTGAAAGTTCTAAAGCAGTTTAATTGCAGTGAAGTTTGTTTTACAATCAACTGCCTTTGTCGCCCTCCTCATCCTACCAATGCTCAGGTTTACTGACATAGAAAAATGCTCAAAATAGTATGTTACAATAATTCATTGCATGACAAATAAAAAATGAGGGCTTTTTTTAGAATTAAAATTCCAAAACATCTGAATGGAGCCCATGGCAGCAACAGGGGGAATGACAACCCTCAGGGTACTGTGGTCACCCCCTGAAGGAGGACACCCCACCCACATTCCACCTATCAGGCCATGCACAACACCACAGTTATCCCACCAGACCGCACCCAACTGGGAGGAGATGCAATCAATCCTGAACTTCGTGAACCCTTCAGGAAGGCCAAGGCTTCCTGAGAGCTATGCGCCACCAACATACCTGTCCTGCCACAGTTTCAGATCTCTCCAAAGACGTAGTCTCACTCCATTCATCTAGGCTCAGAATGTCTACTTTTCGCCTAAAAAAACCTGTGCTAATATACTATTACGAGCATTATTTCTATGTTGGTAACATTGAAGACTGACCAGAAAAGAAAAAGAATGAGCAAAACAGTCCTATGACAGCAGACCTAACAGCATGAGGAGACAAAGAGAAAGGCGCCACCCTACCTGGAGAGCTGATCAACAGCTGTGGTCAGCAGAGAAATCTCCAGAGTTGTGCCGTGGCCAGCAAGTTTCCTCCTTTAAACATTAGATCAGAGAAATGTTGCCGGCATGAAATAGAAGGAATAAACGTGTAACATTAAAAATGACTGTCTCTATCTTTTTTTCTATAAATATAGACATGGAACTATTTTTTTCTGCTCTGCCCATATGAAATCGACGAGTCTTTTAGTTGAATCCCTTGGTCAAAAATGGCACTGCCCAGAGACAATAGATTCTTTCTCCAGTTTTGACATTTTTAACCAAAAGATGACAAGCCTGCCCACCACGACAAGGTAGACTCTTTTAGGGCAGGACCTACACTGAACTACACTACGCTAACCTACTCCATGCTAGTCATCGTATTTTTAGTGTTAGATGCCTGTTTGTAAAAAGCCTCATCCTACAACCTGCCTTCTTCCTTTCCAGACTTGTTTACTGAGATCCACATAAGAAAAACCTTTTTCATTCACAAAACAGAGAACAGATTTAAAATGGTTGTTGCTCTTATCTTATGGTGGGTGATGCAGTCATCAGCAATGATCATCTGTAACGTCCCAACACATTTCCCCTTCTTTAAACAATGCAGAGCTCTCTTCCACATAGATGTCTTCAGTCTGAAAGTTCTAAAGCAGTTTAATTGCAGTGAAGTTTGTTTTACAATCAACTGCCTTTGTCGCCCTCCTCATCCTACCAATGCTCAGGTTTACTGACATAGAAAAATGCTCAAAATAGTATGTTACAATAATTCATTGCATGACAAATAAAAAATGAGGGCTTTTTTTAGAATTAAAATTCCAAAACATCTGAATGGAGCCCATGGCAGCAACAGGGGGAATGACAACCCTCAGGGTACTGTGGTCACCCCCTGAAGGAGGACACCCCACCCACATTCCACCTATCAGGCCATGCACAACACCACAGTTATCCCACCAGACCGCACCCAACTGGGAGGAGATGCAATCAATCCTGAACTTCGTGAACCCTTCAGGAAGGCCAAGGCTTCCTGAGAGCTATGCGCCACCAACATTCCTGTCCTGCCACAGTTTCAGATCTCTCCAAAGACGTAGCCTCACTCCATTCATCTAGGCTCAGAATGTCTACATTTCGCCTAAAAAAACCTGTGCTAATATACTATTACGAGCATTATTTCTATGTTGGTAACATTGAAGACTGACCAGAAAAGAAAAAGAATGAGCAAAACAGTCCTATGACAGCAGACCTAACAGCATGAGGAGACAAAGAGAAAGGCGCCACCCTACCTGGAGAGCTGATCAACAGCTGTGGTCAGCAGAGAAATCTCCAGAGTTGTGCCGTGGCCAGCAAGTTTCCTCCTTTAAACATTAGATCAGAGAAATGTTGCCGGCATGAAATAGAAGGAATAAACATGTAACATTAAAAATGACTGTCTCTATCTTTTTTTCTATAAATATAGACATAGAACTATTTTTTTCTGCTCTGACCATATGAAATCGACGAGTCTTTTAGTTGAATCCCTTGGTCAAAAATGGCACTGCCCAGAGACAATAGATTCTTTCTCCAGTTTTGACATTTTTAACCAAAAGATGACAAGCCTGCCCACCACGACAAGGTAGACTCTTTTAGGGCAGGACCTACACTGAACTACACTACGCTAACCTACTCCATGCTAGTCATCGTATTTTTAGTGTTAGATGCCTGTTTGTAAAAAGCCTCATCCTACAACCTGCCTTCTTCCTTTCCAGACTTGTTTACTGAGATCCACATAAGAAAAACCCTTTTCATTCACAAAACAGAGAACAGATTTAAAATGGTTGTTGCTCTTATCTTATGGTGGGTGATGCAGTCATCAGCAATGATCATCTGTAACGTCCCAACACATTTCCCCTTCTTTAATCAATGCAGTGCTCTCTTCCACATGGATGTCTTCAGTCTGAAAGTTCTAAAGCAGTTTAATTGCAGTGAAGTTTGTTTTACAATCAACTGCCTTTGTCGCCCTCCTCATCCTACCAATGCTCAGGTTTACTGACATAGAAAAATGCTCAAAATAGTATGTTACAATAATTCATTGCATGACAAATAAAAAATGAGGGCTTTTTTTAGAATTAAAATTCCAAAACATCTGAATGGAGCCCATGGCAGCAACAGGGGGAATGACAACCCTCAGGGTACTGTGGTCACCCCCTGAAGGAGGACACCCCACCCACATTCCACCTATCAGGCCATGCACAACACCACAGTTATCCCACCAGACCGCACCCAACTGGGAGGAGATGCAATCAATCCTGAACTTCGTGAACCCTTCAGGAAGGCCAAGGCTTCCTGAGAGCTATGCGCCACCAACATTCCTGTCCTGCCACAGTTTCAGATCTCTCCAAAGACGTAGCCTCACTCCATTCATCTAGGCTCAGAATGTCTACTTTTCGCCTAAAAAAACCTGTGCTAATATACTATTACGAGCATTATTTCTATGTTGGTAACATTGAAGACTGACCAGAAAAGAAAAAGAATGAGCAAAACAGTCCTATGACAACAGACCTAACAGCATGAGGAGCCAAAGAGAAAGGCGCCACCCTACCTGGAGAGCTGATCAACAGCTGTGGTCAGCAGAGAAATCTCCAGAGTTGTGCCGTGGCCAGCAAGTTTCCTCCTTTAAACATTAGATCAGAGAAATGTTGCCGGCATGAAATAGAAGGAATAAACGTGTAACATTAAAAATGACTGTCTCTATCTTTTTTTCTATAAATATAGACATAGAACTATTTTTTTCTGCTCTGCCCATATGAAATCGACGAGTCTTTTAGTTGAATCCCTTGGTCAAAAATGGCACTGCCCAGAGACAATAGATTCTTTCTCCAGTTTTGACATTTTTAACCAAAAGATGACAAGCCTGCCCACCACGACAAGGTAGACTCTTTTAGGGCAGGACCTACACTGAACTACACTACGCTAACCTACTCCATGCTAGTCATCGTATTTTTAGTGTTAGATGCCTGTTTGTAAAAAGCCTCATCCTACAACCTGCCTTCTTCCTTTCCAGACTTGTTTACTGAGATCCACATAAGAACAACCCTTTTCATTCACAAAACAGAGAACAGATTTAAAATGGTTGTTGCTCTTATCTTATGGCGGGTGGTGCAGTCATCAGCAATGATCATCTGTAACGTCCCAACACATTTCCCCTTCTTTAATCAATGCAGAGCTCTCTTCCACATAGATGTCTTCAGTCTGAAAGTTCTAAAGCAGTTTAATTGCAGTGAAGTTTGTTTTACAATCAACTGCCTTTGTCGCCCTCCTCATCCTACCAATGCTCAGGTTTACTGACATAGAAAAATGCTCAAAATAGTATGTTACAATAATTCATTGCATGACAAATAAAAAATGAGGGCTTTTTTTAGAATTAAAATTCCAAAACATCTGAATGGAGCCCATGGCAGCAACAGGGGGAATGACAACCCTCAGGGTACTGTGGTCACCCCCTGAAGGAGGACACCCCACCCACATTCCACCTATCAGGCCATGCACAACACCACAGTTATCCCACCAGACCGCACCCAACTGGGAGGAGATGCAATCAATCCTGAACTTCGTGAACCCTTCAGGAAGGCCAAGGCTTCCTGAGAGCTATGCGCCACCAACATTCCTGTCCTGCCACAGTTTCAGAGCTCTCCAAAGACGTAGCCTCACTCCATTCATCTAGGCTCAGAATGTCTACTTTTCGCCTAAAAAACCTGTGCTAATATACTATTACGAGCATTATTTCTATGTTGGTAACATTGAAGACTGACCAGAAAAGAAAAAGAATGAGCAAAACAGTCCTATGACAACAGACCTAATAGCATGAGGAGCCAAAGAGAAAGGCGCCACCCTACCTGGAGAGCTGATCAACAGCTGTGGTCAGCAGAGAAATCTCCAGAGTTGTGCCGTGGCCAGCAAGTTTCCTCCTTTAAACATTAGATCAGAGAAATGTTGCCGGCATGAAATAGAAGGAATAAACGTGTAACATTAAAAATGACTGTCTCTATCTTTTTTTCTATAAATATAGACATAGAACTATTTTTTTCTGCTCTGCCCATATGAAATCTACGAGTCTTTTAGTTGAATCCCTTGGTCAAAAATGGCACTGCCCAGAGACAATAGATTCTTTCTCCAGTTTTGACATTTTTAACCAAAAGATGACAAGCCTGCCCACCACGACAAGGTAGACTCTTTTAGGGCAGGACCTACACTGAACTACACTACGCTAACCTACTCCATGCTAGTCATCGTATTTTTAGTGTTAGATGCCTGTTTGTAAAAAGCCTCATCCTACAACCTGCCTTCTTCCTTTCCAGACTTGTTTACTAAGATCCACATAAGAACAACCCTTTTCATTCACAAAACAAAGAACAGATTTAAAATGGTTGTTGCTCTTATCTTATGGCGGGTGATGCAGTGATCAGCAATGATCATCTGTAACGTCCCAACACATTTCCCCTTCTTTAATCAATGCAGAGCTCTCTTCCACATAGATGTCTTCAGTCTGAAAGTTCTAAAGCAGTTTAATTGCAGTGAAGTTTGTTTTACAATCAACTGCCTTTGTCGCCCTCCTCATCCTACCAATGCTCAGGTTTACTGACATAGAAAAATGCTCAAAATAGTATGTTACAATAATTCATTGCATGACAAATAAAAAATGAGGGCTTTTTTTAGAATTAAAATTCCAAAACATCTGAATGGAGCCCATGGCAGCAACAGGGGGAATGACAACCCTCAGGGTACTGTGGTCACCCCCTGAAGGAGGACACCCCACCCACATTCCACCTATCAGGCCATGCACAACACCACAGTTATCCCACCAGACCGCACCCAACTGGGAGGAGATGCAATCAATCCTGAACTTCGTGAACCCTTCAGGAAGGCCAAGGCTTCCTGAGAGCTATGCGCCACCAACATTCCTGTCCTGCCACAGTTTCAGAGCTCTCCAAAGACGTAGCCTCACTCCATTCATCTAGGCTCAGAATGTCTACTTTTCGCCTAAAAAACCTGTGCTAATATACTATTACGAGCATTATTTCTATGTTGGTAACATTGAAGACTGACCAGAAAAGAAAAAGAATGAGCAAAACAGTCCTATGACAACAGACCTAATAGCATGAGGAGCCAAAGAGAAAAGCGCCACCCTACCTGGAGAGCTGATCAACAGCTGTGGTCAGCAGAGAAATCTCCAGAGTTGTGCCGTGGCCAGCAAGTTTCCTCCTTTAAACATTAGATCAGAGAAATGTTGCCGGCATGAAATAGAAAGAATAAATGTGTAACATTAAAAATGACTGCCTCTATATTTTTTTCTATAATATAGACATAGAACTATTTTTTTCTGCTCTGCCCATATGAAATCTACGAGTCTTTTAGTTGAATCCCTTGGTCAACAATGGCACTGCCCAGAGACAATAGATTCTTTCTCCAGTTTTGACATTTTTAACCAAAAGATGACAAGCCTGCCCACCACGACAAGGTAGACTCTTTTAGGGCAGGACCTACACTGAACTACACTACGCTAGCCTACTCCATGCTAGTCATCGTATTTTTAGTGTTAGATGCCTGTTTGTAAAAAGCCTCATCCTACAACCTGCCTTCTTCCTTTCCAGACTTGTTTACTGAGATCCACATAATAACAACCCTTTTCATTCACAAAACAGAGAACAGATTTAAAATGGTTGTTGCTCTTATCTTATGGCGGGTGGTGCAGTCATCAGCAATGATCATCTGTAACGTCCCAACACATTTCCCCTTCTTTAATCAATGCAGAGCTCTCTTCCACATAGATGTCTTCAGTCTGAAAGTTCTAAAGCAGTTTAATTGCAGTGAAGTTTGTTTTACAATCAACTGCCTTTGTCGCCCTCCTCATCCTACCAATGCTCAGGTTTACTGACATAGAAAAATGCTCAAAATAGTATGTTACAATAATTCATTGCATGACAAATAAAAAATGAGGGCTTTTTTTAGAATTAAAATTCCAAAACATCTGAATGGAGCCCATGGCAGCAACAGGGGGAATGACAACCCTCAGGGTACTGTGGTCACCCCCTGAAGGAGGACACCCCACCCACATTCCACCTATCAGGCCATGCACAACACCACAGTTATCCCACCAGACCGCACCCAACTGGGAGGAGATGCAATCAATCCTGAACTTCGTGAACCCTTCAAGAAGGCCAAGGCTTCCTGAGAGCTATGCGCCACCAACATTCCTGTCCTGCCACAGTTTCAGATCTCTCCAAAGACGTAGACTCACTCCATTCATCTAGGCTCAGAATGTCTACTTTTCGCCTAAAAAAACCTGTGCTAATATACTATTACGAGCATTATTTCTATGTTGGTAACATTGAAGACTGACCAGAAAAGAAAAAGAATGAGCAAAACAGTCCTATGACAGCAGACCTAACAGCATGAGGAGCCAAAGAGAAAGGCGCCACCCTACCTGGAGAGCTGATCAACAGCTGTGGTCAGCAGAGAAATCTCCAGAGTTGTGCCGTGGCCAACAAGTTTCCTCCTTTAAACATTAGATCAGAGAAATGTTGCCGGCATGAAATAGAAGGAATAAACGTGTAACATTAAAAATGACTGTCTCTATCTTTTTTTCTATAAATATAGACATAGAACTATTTTTTTCTGCTCTGCCCATATGAAATCTACGAGTCTTTTAGTTGAATCCCTTGGTCAAAAATGGCACTGCCCAGAGACAATAGATTCTTTCTCCAGTTTTGACATTTTTAACCAAAAGATGACAAGCCTGCCCACCACGACAAGGTAGACTCTTTTAGGGCAGGACCTACACTGAACTACACTACGCTAACCTACTCCATGCTAGTCATCGTATTTTTAGTGTTAGATGCCTGTTTGTAAAAAGCCTCATCCTACAACCTGCCTTCTTCCTTTCCAGACTTGTTTACTGAGATCCACATAAGAAAAACCTTTTTCATTCACAAAACAGAGAACAGATTTAAAATGGTTGTTGCTCTTATCTTATGGCGGGTGATGCAGTCATCAGCAATGATCATCTGTAACGTCCCAACACATTTCCCCTTCTTTAATCAATGCAGAGCTCTCTTCCACATAGATGTCTTCAGTCTGAAAGTTCTAAAGCAGTTTAATTGCAGTGAAGTTTGTTTTACAATCAACTGCCTTTGTCGCCCTCCTCATCCTACCAATGCTCAGGTTTACTGACATAGAAAAATGCTCAAAATAGTATGTTACAATAATTCATTGCATGACAAATAAAAAATGAGGGCTTTTTTTAGAATTAAAATTCCAAAACATCTGAATGGAGCCCATGGCAGCAACAGGGGGAATGACAACCCTCAGGGTACTGTGGTCACCCCCTGAAGGAGGACACCCCACCCACATTCCACCTATCAGGCCATGCACAACACCACAGTTATCCCACCAGACCGCACCCAACTGGGAGGAGATGCAATCAATCCTGAACTTCGTGAACCCTTCAGGAAGGCCAAGGCTTCCTGAGAGCTATGCGCCACCAACATACCTGTCCTGCCACAGTTTCAGATCTCTCCAAAGACGTAGTCTCACTCCATTCATCTAGGCTCAGAATGTCTACTTTTCGCCTAAAAAAACCTGTGCTAATATACTATTACGAGCATTATTTCTATGTTGGTAACATTGAAGACTGACCAGAAAAGAAAAAGAATGAGCAAAACAGTCCTATGACAGCAGACCTAACAGCATGAGGAGACAAAGAGAAAGGCGCCACCCTACCTGGAGAGCTGATCAACAGCTGTGGTCAGCAGAGAAATCTCCAGAGTTGTGCCGTGGCCAGCAAGTTTCCTCCTTTAAACATTAGATCAGAGAAATGTTGCCGGCATGAAATAGAAGGAATAAACGTGTAACATTAAAAATGACTGTCTCTATCTTTTTTTCTATAAATATAGACATGGAACTATTTTTTTCTGCTCTGCCCATATGAAATCGACGAGTCTTTTAGTTGAATCCCTTGGTCAAAAATGGCACTGCCCAGAGACAATAGATTCTTTCTCCAGTTTTGACATTTTTAACCAAAAGATGACAAGCCTGCCCACCACGACAAGGTAGACTCTTTTAGGGCAGGACCTACACTGAACTACACTACGCTAACCTACTCCATGCTAGTCATCGTATTTTTAGTGTTAGATGCCTGTTTGTAAAAAGCCTCATCCTACAACCTGCCTTCTTCCTTTCCAGACTTGTTTACTGAGATCCACATAAGAAAAACCTTTTTCATTCACAAAACAGAGAACAGATTTAAAATGGTTGTTGCTCTTATCTTATGGTGGGTGATGCAGTCATCAGCAATGATCATCTGTAACGTCCCAACACATTTCCCCTTCTTTAAACAATGCAGAGCTCTCTTCCACATAGATGTCTTCAGTCTGAAAGTTCTAAAGCAGTTTAATTGCAGTGAAGTTTGTTTTACAATCAACTGCCTTTGTCGCCCTCCTCATCCTACCAATGCTCAGGTTTACTGACATAGAAAAATGCTCAAAATAGTATGTTACAATAATTCATTGCATGACAAATAAAAAATGAGGGCTTTTTTTAGAATTAAAATTCCAAAACATCTGAATGGAGCCCATGGCAGCAACAGGGGGAATGACAACCCTCAGGGTACTGTGGTCACCCCCTGAAGGAGGACACCCCACCCACATTCCACCTATCAGGCCATGCACAACACCACAGTTATCCCACCAGACCGCACCCAACTGGGAGGAGATGCAATCAATCCTGAACTTCGTGAACCCTTCAGGAAGGCCAAGGCTTCCTGAGAGCTATGCGCCACCAACATTCCTGTCCTGCCACAGTTTCAGATCTCTCCAAAGACGTAGCCTCACTCCATTCATCTAGGCTCAGAATGTCTACATTTCGCCTAAAAAAACCTGTGCTAATATACTATTACGAGCATTATTTCTATGTTGGTAACATTGAAGACTGACCAGAAAAGAAAAAGAATGAGCAAAACAGTCCTATGACAGCAGACCTAACAGCATGAGGAGACAAAGAGAAAGGCGCCACCCTACCTGGAGAGCTGATCAACAGCTGTGGTCAGCAGAGAAATCTCCAGAGTTGTGCCGTGGCCAGCAAGTTTCCTCCTTTAAACATTAGATCAGAGAAATGTTGCCGGCATGAAATAGAAGGAATAAACATGTAACATTAAAAATGACTGTCTCTATCTTTTTTTCTATAAATATAGACATAGAACTATTTTTTTCTGCTCTGACCATATGAAATCGACGAGTCTTTTAGTTGAATCCCTTGGTCAAAAATGGCACTGCCCAGAGACAATAGATTCTTTCTCCAGTTTTGACATTTTTAACCAAAAGATGACAAGCCTGCCCACCACGACAAGGTAGACTCTTTTAGGGCAGGACCTACACTGAACTACACTACGCTAACCTACTCCATGCTAGTCATCGTATTTTTAGTGTTAGATGCCTGTTTGTAAAAAGCCTCATCCTACAACCTGCCTTCTTCCTTTCCAGACTTGTTTACTGAGATCCACATAAGAAAAACCCTTTTCATTCACAAAACAGAGAACAGATTTAAAATGGTTGTTGCTCTTATCTTATGGTGGGTGATGCAGTCATCAGCAATGATCATCTGTAACGTCCCAACACATTTCCCCTTCTTTAATCAATGCAGTGCTCTCTTCCACATGGATGTCTTCAGTCTGAAAGTTCTAAAGCAGTTTAATTGCAGTGAAGTTTGTTTTACAATCAACTGCCTTTGTCGCCCTCCTCATCCTACCAATGCTCAGGTTTACTGACATAGAAAAATGCTCAAAATAGTATGTTACAATAATTCATTGCATGACAAATAAAAAATGAGGGCTTTTTTTAGAATTAAAATTCCAAAACATCTGAATGGAGCCCATGGCAGCAACAGGGGGAATGACAACCCTCAGGGTACTGTGGTCACCCCCTGAAGGAGGACACCCCACCCACATTCCACCTATCAGGCCATGCACAACACCACAGTTATCCCACCAGACCGCACCCAACTGGGAGGAGATGCAATCAATCCTGAACTTCGTGAACCCTTCAGGAAGGCCAAGGCTTCCTGAGAGCTATGCGCCACCAACATTCCTGTCCTGCCACAGTTTCAGATCTCTCCAAAGACGTAGCCTCACTCCATTCATCTAGGCTCAGAATGTCTACTTTTCGCCTAAAAAAACCTGTGCTAATATACTATTACGAGCATTATTTCTATGTTGGTAACATTGAAGACTGACCAGAAAAGAAAAAGAATGAGCAAAACAGTCCTATGACAACAGACCTAACAGCATGAGGAGCCAAAGAGAAAGGCGCCACCCTACCTGGAGAGCTGATCAACAGCTGTGGTCAGCAGAGAAATCTCCAGAGTTGTGCCGTGGCCAGCAAGTTTCCTCCTTTAAACATTAGATCAGAGAAATGTTGCCGGCATGAAATAGAAGGAATAAACGTGTAACATTAAAAATGACTGTCTCTATCTTTTTTTCTATAAATATAGACATAGAACTATTTTTTTCTGCTCTGCCCATATGAAATCGACGAGTCTTTTAGTTGAATCCCTTGGTCAAAAATGGCACTGCCCAGAGACAATAGATTCTTTCTCCAGTTTTGACATTTTTAACCAAAAGATGACAAGCCTGCCCACCACGACAAGGTAGACTCTTTTAGGGCAGGACCTACACTGAACTACACTACGCTAACCTACTCCATGCTAGTCATCGTATTTTTAGTGTTAGATGCCTGTTTGTAAAAAGCCTCATCCTACAACCTGCCTTCTTCCTTTCCAGACTTGTTTACTGAGATCCACATAAGAAAAACCCTTTTCATTCACAAAACAGAGAACAGATTTAAAATGGTTGTTGCTCTTATCTTATGGTGGGTGATGCAGTCATCAGCAATGATCATCTGTAACGTCCCAACACATTTGCCCTTCTTTAATCAATGCAGAGCTCTCTTCCACATAGATGTCTTCAGTCTGAAAGTTCTAAAGCAGTTTAATTGCAGTGAAGTTTGTTTTACAATCAACTGCCTTTGTCGCCCTCCTCATCCTACCAATGCTCAGGTTTACTGACATAGAAAAATGCTCAAAATAGTATGTTACAATAATTCATAGCATGACAAATAAAAAATGAGGGCTTTTTTTAGAATTAAAATTCCAAAACATCTGAATGGAGCCCATGGCAGCAACAGGGGGAATGACAACCCTCAGGGTACTGTGGTCACCCCCTGAAGGAGGACACCCCACCCACATTCCACCTATCAGGCCATGCACAACACCACAGTTATCCCACCAGACCGCACCCAACTGGGAGGAGATGCAATCAATCCTGAACTTCGTGAACCCTTCAGGAAGGCCAAGGCTTCCTGAGAGCTATGCGCCACCAACATTCCTGTCCTGCCACAGTTTCAGATCTCTCCAAAGACGTAGCCTCACTCCATTCATCTAGGCTCAGAATGTCTACATTTCGCCTAAAAAAACCTGTGCTAATATACTATTACGAGCATTATTTCTATGTTGGTAACATTGAAGACTGACCAGAAAAGAAAAAGAATGAGCAAAACAGTCCTATGACAGCAGACCTAACAGCATGAGGAGACAAAGAGAAAGGCGCCACCCTACCTGGAGAGCTGATCAACAGCTGTGGTCAGCAGAGAAATCTCCAGAGTTGTGCCGTGGCCAGCAAGTTTCCTCCTTTAAACATTAGATCAGAGAAATGTTGCCGGCATGAAATAGAAGGAATAAACATGTAACATTAAAAATGACTGTCTCTATCTTTTTTTCTATAAATATAGACATAGAACTATTTTTTTCTGCTCTGCCCATATGAAATCGACGAGTCTTTTAGTTGAATCCCTTGGTCAAAAATGGCACTGCCCAGAGACAATAGATTCTTTCTCCAGTTTTGACATTTTTAACCAAAAGATGACAAGCCTGCCCACCACGACAAGGTAGACTCTTTTAGGGCAGGACCTACACTGAACTACACTACGCTAACCTACTCCATGCTAGTCATCGTATTTTTAGTGTTAGATGCCTGTTTGTAAAAAGCCTCATCCTACAACCTGCCTTCTTCCTTTCCAGACTTGTTTACTGAGATCCACATAAGAAAAACCCTTTTCATTCACAAAACAGAGAACAGATTTAAAATGGTTGTTGCTCTTATCTTATGGTGGGTGATGCAGTCATCAGCAATGATCATCTGTAACGTCCCAACACATTTGCCCTTCTTTAATCAATGCAGAGCTCTCTTCCACATAGATGTCTTCAGTCTGAAAGTTCTAAAGCAGTTTAATTGCAGTGAAGTTTGTTTTACAATCAACTGCCTTCTTCCTTTCCAGACTTGTTTACTGAGATCCACATAAGAAAAACCCTTTTCATTCACAAAACAGAGAACAGATTTAAAATGGTTGTTGCTCTTATCTTATGGTGGGTGATGCAGTCATCAGCAATGATCATCTGTAACGTCCCAACACATTTGCCCTTCTTTAATCAATGCAGAGCTCTCTTCCACATAGATGTCTTCAGTCTGAAAGTTCTAAAGCAGTTTAATTGCAGTGAAGTTTGTTTTACAATCAACTGCCTTTGTCGCCCTCCTCATCCTACCAATGCTCAGGTTTACTGACATAGAAAAATGCTCAAAATAGTATGTTACAATAATTCATTGCATGACAAATAAAAAATGAGGGCTTTTTTTAGAATTAAAATTCCAAAACATCTGAATGGAGCCCATGGCAGCAACAGGGGGAATGACAACCCTCAGGGTACTGTGGTCACCCCCTGAAGGAGGACACCCCACCCACATTCCACCTATCAGGCCATGCACAACACCACAGTTATCCCACCAGACCGCACCCAACTGGGAGGAGATGCAATCAATCCTGAACTTCGTGAACCCTTCAGGAAGGCCAAGGCTTCCTGAGAGCTATGCGCCACCAACATACCTGTCCTGCCACAGTTTCAGATCTCTCCAAAGACGTAGTCTCACTCCATTCATCTAGGCTCAGAATGTCTACTTTTCGCCTAAAAAAACCTGTGCTAATATACTATTACGAGCATTATTTCTATGTTGGTAACATTGAAGACTGACCAGAAAAGAAAAAGAATGAGCAAAACAGTCCTATGACAGCAGACCTAACAGCATGAGGAGACAAAGAGAAAGGCGCCACCCTACCTGGAGAGCTGATCAACAGCTGTGGTCAGCAGAGAAATCTCCAGAGTTGTGCCGTGGCCAGCAAGTTTCCTCCTTTAAACATTAGATCAGAGAAATGTTGCCGGCATGAAATAGAAGGAATAAACGTGTAACATTAAAAATGACTGTCTCTATCTTTTTTTCTATAAATATAGACATGGAACTATTTTTTTCTGCTCTGCCCATATGAAATCGACGAGTCTTTTAGTTGAATCCCTTGGTCAAAAATGGCACTGCCCAGAGACAATAGATTCTTTCTCCAGTTTTGACATTTTTAACCAAAAGATGACAAGCCTGCCCACCACGACAAGGTAGACTCTTTTAGGGCAGGACCTACACTGAACTACACTACGCTAACCTACTCCATGCTAGTCATCGTATTTTTAGTGTTAGATGCCTGTTTGTAAAAAGCCTCATCCTACAACCTGCCTTCTTCCTTTCCAGACTTGTTTACTGAGATCCACATAAGAAAAACCTTTTTCATTCACAAAACAGAGAACAGATTTAAAATGGTTGTTGCTCTTATCTTATGGTGGGTGATGCAGTCATCAGCAATGATCATCTGTAACGTCCCAACACATTTGCCCTTCTTTAATCAATGCAGAGCTCTCTTCCACATGGATGTCTTCAGTCTGAAAGTTCTAAAGCAGTTTAATTGCAGTGAAGTTTGTTTTACAATCAACTGCCTTTGTCGCCCTCCTCATCCTACCAATGCTCAGGTTTACTGACATAGAAAAATGCTCAAAATAGTATGTTACAATAATTCATTGCATGACAAATAAAAAATGAGGGCTTTTTTTAGAATTAAAATTCCAAAACATCTGAATGGAGCCCATGGCAGCAACAGGGGGAATGACAACCCTCAGGGTACTGTGGTCACCCCCTGAAGGAGGACACCCCACCCACATTCCACCTATCAGGCCATGCACAACACCACAGTTATCCCACCAGACCGCACCCAACTGGGAGGAGATGCAATCAATCCTGAACTTCGTGAACCCTTCAGGAAGGCCAAGGCTTCCTGAGAGCTATGCGCCACCAACATTCCTGTCCTGCCACAGTTTCAGATCTCTCCAAAGACGTAGCCTCACTCCATTCATCTAGGCTCAGAATGTCTACTTTTCGCCTAAAAAAACCTGTGCTAATATACTATTACGAGCATTATTTCTATGTTGGTAACATTGAAGACTGACCAGAAAAGAAAAAGAATGAGCAAAACAGTCCTATGACAACAGACCTAACAGCATGAGGAGCCAAAGAGAAAGGCGCCACCCTACCTGGAGAGCTGATCAACAGCTGTGGTCAGCAGAGAAATCTCCAGAGTTGTGCCGTGGCCAGCAAGTTTCCTCCTTTAAACATTAGATCAGAGAAATGTTGCCGGCATGAAATAGAAGGAATAAACGTGTAACATTAAAAATGACTGTCTCTATCTTTTTTTCTATAAATATAGACATAGAACTATTTTTTTCTGCTCTGCCCATATGAAATCGACGAGTCTTTTAGTTGAATCCCTTGGTCAAAAATGGCACTGCCCAGAGACAAGAGATTCTTTCTCCAGTTTTGACATTTTTAACCAAAAGATGACAAGCCTGCCCACCACGACAAGGTAGACTCTTTTAGGGCAGGACCTACACTGAACTACACTACGCTAACCTACTCCATGCTAGTCATCGTATTTTTAGTGTTAGATGCCTGTTTGTAAAAAGCCTCATCCTACAACCTGCCTTCTTCCTTTCCAGACTTGTTTACTGAGATCCACATAAGAAAAACCTTTTTCATTCACAAAACAGAGAACAGATTTAAAATGGTTGTTGCTCTTATCTTATGGCGGGTGATGCAGTCATCAGCAATGATCATCTGTAACGTCCCAACACATTTCCCCTTCTTTAATCAATGCAGAGCTCTCTTCCACATAGATGTCTTCAGTCTGAAAGTTCTAAAGCAGTTTAATTGCAGTGAAGTTTGTTTTACAATCAACTGCCTTTGTCGCCCTCCTCATCCTACCAATGCTCAGGTTTACTGACATAGAAAAATGCTCAAAATAGTATGTTACAATAATTCATTGCATGACAAATAAAAAATGAGGGCTTTTTTTAGAATTAAAATTCCAAAACATCTGAATGGAGCCCATGGCAGCAACAGGGGGAATGACAACCCTCAGGGTACTGTGGTCACCCCCTGAAGGAGGACACCCCACCCACATTCCACCTATCAGGCCATGCACAACACCACAGTTATCCCACCAGACCGCACCCAACTGGGAGGAGATGCAATCAATCCTGAACTTCGTGAACCCTTCAGGAAGGCCAAGGCTTCCTGAGAGCTATGCGCCACCAACATTCCTGTCCTGCCACAGTTTCAGATCTCTCCAAAGACGTAGCCTCACTCCATTCATCTAGGCTCAGAATGTCTACATTTCGCCTAAAAAAACCTGTGCTAATATACTATTACGAGCATTATTTCTATGTTGGTAACATTGAAGACTGACCAGAAAAGAAAAAGAATGAGCAAAACAGTCCTATGACAGCAGACCTAACAGCATGAGGAGACAAAGAGAAAGGCGCCACCCTACCTGGAGAGCTGATCAACAGCTGTGGTCAGCAGAGAAATCTCCAGAGTTGTGCCGTGGCCAGCAAGTTTCCTCCTTTAAACATTAGATCAGAGAAATGTTGCCGGCATGAAATAGAAGGAATAAACATGTAACATTAAAAATGACTGTCTCTATCTTTTTTTCTATAAATATAGACATAGAACTATTTTTTTCTGCTCTGCCCATATGAAATCGACGAGTCTTTTAGTTGAATCCCTTGGTCAAAAATGGCACTGCCCAGAGACAATAGATTCTTTCTCCAGTTTTGACATTTTTAACCAAAAGATGACAAGCCTGCCCACCACGACAAGGTAGACTCTTTTAGGGCAGGACCTACACTGAACTACACTACGCTAACCTACTCCATGCTAGTCATCGTATTTTTAGTGTTAGATGCCTGTTTGTAAAAAGCCTCATCCTACAACCTGCCTTCTTCCTTTCCAGACTTGTTTACTGAGATCCACATAAGAAAAACCCTTTTCATTCACAAAACAGAGAACAGATTTAAAATGGTTGTTGCTCTTATCTTATGGTGGGTGATGCAGTCATCAGCAATGATCATCTGTAACGTCCCAACACATTTGCCCTTCTTTAATCAATGCAGAGCTCTCTTCCACATAGATGTCTTCAGTCTGAAAGTTCTAAAGCAGTTTAATTGCAGTGAAGTTTGTTTTACAATCAACTGCCTTTGTCGCCCTCCTCATCCTACCAATGCTCAGGTTTACTGACATAGAAAAATGCTCAAAATAGTATGTTACAATAATTCATTGCATGACAAATAAAAAATGAGGGCTTTTTTTAGAATTAAAATTCCAAAACATCTGAATGGAGCCCATGGCAGCAACAGGGGGAATGACAACCCTCAGGGTACTGTGGTCACCCCCTGAAGGAGGACACCCCACCCACATTCCACCTATCAGGCCATGCACAACACCACAGTTATCCCACCAGACCGCACCCAACTGGGAGGAGATGCAATCAATCCTGAACTTCGTGAACCCTTCAGGAAGGCCAAGGCTTCCTGAGAGCTATGCGCCACCAACATTCCTGTCCTGCCACAGTTTCAGATCTCTCCAAAGACGTAGCCTCACTCCATTCATCTAGGCTCAGAATGTCTACATTTCGCCTAAAAAAACCTGTGCTAATATACTATTACGAGCATTATTTCTATGTTGGTAACATTGAAGACTGACCAGAAAAGAAAAAGAATGAGCAAAACAGTCCTATGACAGCAGACCTAACAGCATGAGGAGACAAAGAGAAAGGCGCCACCCTACCTGGAGAGCTGATCAACAGCTGTGGTCAGCAGAGAAATCTCCAGAGTTGTGCCATGGCCAGCAAGTTTCCTCCTTTAAACATTAGATCAGAGAAATGTTGCCGGCATGAAATAGAAGGAATAAACATGTAACATTAAAAATGACTGTCTCTATCTTTTTTTCTATAAATATAGACATAGAACTATTTTTTTCTGCTCTGCCCATATGAAATCGACGAGTCTTTTAGTTGAATCCCTTGGTCAAAAATGGCACTGCCCAGAGACAATAGATTCTTTCTCCAGTTTTGACATTTTTAACCAAAAGATGACAAGCCTGCCCACCACGACAAGGTAGACTCTTTTAGGGCAGGACCTACACTGAACTACACTACGCTAACCTACTCCATGCTAGTCATCGTATTTTTAGTGTTAGATGCCTGTTTGTAAAAAGCCTCATCCTACAACCTGCCTTCTTCCTTTCCAGACTTGTTTACTGAGATCCACATAAGAAAAACCCTTTTCATTCACAAAACAGAGAACAGATTTAAAATGGTTGTTGCTCTTATCTTATGGTGGGTGATGCAGTCATCAGCAATGATCATCTGTAACGTCCCAACACATTTGCCCTTCTTTAATCAATGCAGAGCTCTCTTCCACATAGATGTCTTCAGTCTGAAAGTTCTAAAGCAGTTTAATTGCAGTGAAGTTTGTTTTACAATCAACTGCCTTCTTCCTTTCCAGACTTGTTTACTGAGATCCACATAAGAAAAACCCTTTTCATTCACAAAACAGAGAACAGATTTAAAATGGTTGTTGCTCTTATCTTATGGTGGGTGATGCAGTCATCAGCAATGATCATCTGTAACGTCCCAACACATTTGCCCTTCTTTAATCAATGCAGAGCTCTCTTCCACATAGATGTCTTCAGTCTGAAAGTTCTAAAGCAGTTTAATTGCAGTGAAGTTTGTTTTACAATCAACTGCCTTTGTCGCCCTCCTCATCCTACCAATGCTCAGGTTTACTGACATAGAAAAATGCTCAAAATAGTATGTTACAATAATTCATTGCATGACAAATAAAAAAATGAGGGCTTTTTTTAGAATTAAAATTCCAAAACATCTGAATGGAGCCCATGGCAGCAACAGGGGGAATGACAACCCTCAGGGTACTGTGGTCACCCCCTGAAGGAGGACACCCCACCCACATTCCACCTATCAGGCCATGCACAACACCACAGTTATCCCACCAGACCGCACCCAACTGGGAGGAGATGCAATCAATCCTGAACTTCGTGAACCCTTCAGGAAGGCCAAGGCTTCCTGAGAGCTATGCGCCACCAACATACCTGTCCTGCCACAGTTTCAGATCTCTCCAAAGACGTAGTCTCACTCCATTCATCTAGGCTCAGAATGTCTACTTTTCGCCTAAAAAAACCTGTGCTAATATACTATTACGAGCATTATTTCTATGTTGGTAACATTGAAGACTGACCAGAAAAGAAAAAGAATGAGCAAAACAGTCCTATGACAGCAGACCTAACAGCATGAGGAGACAAAGAGAAAGGCGCCACCCTACCTGGAGAGCTGATCAACAGCTGTGGTCAGCAGAGAAATCTCCAGAGTTGTGCCGTGGCCAGCAAGTTTCCTCCTTTAAACATTAGATCAGAGAAATGTTGCCGGCATGAAATAGAAGGAATAAACGTGTAACATTAAAAATGACTGTCTCTATCTTTTTTTCTATAAATATAGACATGGAACTATTTTTTTCTGCTCTGCCCATATGAAATCGACGAGTCTTTTAGTTGAATCCCTTGGTCAAAAATGGCACTGCCCAGAGACAATAGATTCTTTCTCCAGTTTTGACATTTTTAACCAAAAGATGACAAGCCTGCCCACCACGACAAGGTAGACTCTTTTAGGGCAGGACCTACACTGAACTACACTACGCTAACCTACTCCATGCTAGTCATCGTATTTTTAGTGTTAGATGCCTGTTTGTAAAAAGCCTCATCCTACAACCTGCCTTCTTCCTTTCCAGACTTGTTTACTGAGATCCACATAAGAAAAACCTTTTTCATTCACAAAACAGAGAACAGATTTAAAATGGTTGTTGCTCTTATCTTATGGTGGGTGATGCAGTCATCAGCAATGATCATCTGTAACGTCCCAACACATTTCCCCTTCTTTAATCAATGCAGAGCTCTCTTCCACATGGATGTCTTCAGTCTGAAAGTTCTAAAGCAGTTTAATTGCAGTGAAGTTTGTTTTACAATCAACTGCCTTTGTCGCCCTCCTCATCCTACCAATGCTCAGGTTTACTGACATAGAAAAATGCTCAAAATAGTATGTTACAATAATTCATAGCATGACAAATAAAAAATGAGGGCTTTTTTTAGAATTAAAATTCCAAAACATCTGAATGGAGCCCATGGCAGCAACAGGGGGAATGACAACCCTCAGGGTACTGTGGTCACCCCCTGAAGGAGGACACCCCACCCACATTCCACCTATCAGGCCATGCACAACACCACAGTTATCCCACCAGACCGCACCCAACTGGGAGGAGATGCAATCAATCCTGAACTTCGTGAACCCTTCAGGAAGGCCAAGGCTTCCTGAGAGCTATGCGCCACCAACATTCCTGTCCTGCCACAGTTTCAGATCTCTCCAAAGACGTAGCCTCACTCCATTCATCTAGGCTCAGAATGTCTACTTTTCGCCTAAAAAAACCTGTGCTAATATACTATTACGAGCATTATTTCTATGTTGGTAACATTGAAGACTGACCAGAAAAGAAAAAGAATGAGCAAAACAGTCCTATGACAACAGACCTAACAGCATGAGGAGCCAAAGAGAAAGGCGCCACCCTACCTGGAGAGCTGATCAACAGCTGTGGTCAGCAGAGAAATCTCCAGAGTTGTGCCGTGGCCAGCAAGTTTCCTCCTTTAAACATTAGATCAGAGAAATGTTGCCGGCATGAAATAGAAGGAATAAACGTGTAACATTAAAAATGACTGTCTCTATCTTTTTTTCTATAAATATAGACATAGAACTATTTTTTTCTGCTCTGCCCATATGAAATCGACGAGTCTTTTAGTTGAATCCCTTGGTCAAAAATGGCACTGCCCAGAGACAAGAGATTCTTTCTCCAGTTTTGACATTTTTAACCAAAAGATGACAAGCCTGCCCACCACGACAAGGTAGACTCTTTTAGGGCAGGACCTACACTGAACTACACTACGCTAACCTACTCCATGCTAGTCATCGTATTTTTAGTGTTAGATGCCTGTTTGTAAAAAGCCTCATCCTACAACCTGCCTTCTTCCTTTCCAGACTTGTTTACTGAGATCCACATAAGAAAAACCTTTTTCATTCACAAAACAGAGAACAGATTTAAAATGGTTGTTGCTCTTATCTTATGGCGGGTGATGCAGTCATCAGCAATGATCATCTGTAACGTCCCAACACATTTCCCCTTCTTTAATCAATGCAGAGCTCTCTTCCACATAGATGTCTTCAGTCTGAAAGTTCTAAAGCAGTTTAATTGCAGTGAAGTTTGTTTTACAATCAACTGCCTTTGTCGCCCTCCTCATCCTACCAATGCTCAGGTTTACTGACATAGAAAAATGCTCAAAATAGTATGTTACAATAATTCATTGCATGACAAATAAAAAATGAGGGCTTTTTTTAGAATTAAAATTCCAAAACATCTGAATGGAGCCCATGGCAGCAACAGGGGGAATGACAACCCTCAGGGTACTGTGGTCACCCCCTGAAGGAGGACACCCCACCCACATTCCACCTATCAGGCCATGCACAACACCACAGTTATCCCACCAGACCGCACCCAACTGGGAGGAGATGCAATCAATCCTGAACTTCGTGAACCCTTCAGGAAGGCCAAGGCTTCCTGAGAGCTATGCGCCACCAACATTCCTGTCCTGCCACAGTTTCAGATCTCTCCAAAGACGTAGCCTCACTCCATTCATCTAGGCTCAGAATGTCTACATTTCGCCTAAAAAAACCTGTGCTAATATACTATTACGAGCATTATTTCTATGTTGGTAACATTGAAGACTGACCAGAAAAGAAAAAGAATGAGCAAAACAGTCCTATGACAGCAGACCTAACAGCATGAGGAGACAAAGAGAAAGGCGCCACCCTACCTGGAGAGCTGATCAACAGCTGTGGTCAGCAGAGAAATCTCCAGAGTTGTGCCGTGGCCAGCAAGTTTCCTCCTTTAAACATTAGATCAGAGAAATGTTGCCGGCATGAAATAGAAGGAATAAACATGTAACATTAAAAATGACTGTCTCTATCTTTTTTTCTATAAATATAGACATAGAACTATTTTTTTCTGCTCTGCCCATATGAAATCGACGAGTCTTTTAGTTGAATCCCTTGGTCAAAAATGGCACTGCCCAGAGACAATAGATTCTTTCTCCAGTTTTGACATTTTTAACCAAAAGATGACAAGCCTGCCCACCACGACAAGGTAGACTCTTTTAGGGCAGGACCTACACTGAACTACACTACGCTAACCTACTCCATGCTAGTCATCGTATTTTTAGTGTTAGATGCCTGTTTGTAAAAAGCCTCATCCTACAACCTGCCTTCTTCCTTTCCAGACTTGTTTACTGAGATCCACATAAGAAAAACCCTTTTCATTCACAAAACAGAGAACAGATTTAAAATGGTTGTTGCTCTTATCTTACGGTGGGTGATGCAGTCATCAGCAATGATCATCTGTAACGTCCCAACACATTTGCCCTTCTTTAATCAATGCAGAGCTCTCTTCCACATGGATGTCTTCAGTCTGAAAGTTCTAAAGCAGTTTAATTGCAGTGAAGTTTGTTTTACAATCAACTGCCTTTGTCGCCCTCCTCATCCTACCAATGCTCAGGTTTACTGACATAGAAAAATGCTCAAAATAGTATGTTACAATAATTCATAGCATGACAAATAAAAAATGAGGGCTTTTTTTAGAATTAAAATTCCAAAACATCTGAATGGAGCCCATGGCAGCAACAGGGGGAATGACAACCCTCAGGGTACTGTGGTCACCCCCTGAAGGAGGACACCCCACCCACATTCCACCTATCAGGCCATGCACAACACCACAGTTATCCCACCAGACCGCACCCAACTGGGAGGAGATGCAATCAATCCTGAACTTCGTGAACCCTTCAGGAAGGCCAAGGCTTCCTGAGAGCTATGCGCCACCAACATTCCTGTCCTGCCACAGTTTCAGATCTCTCCAAAGACGTAGCCTCACTCCATTCATCTAGGCTCAGAATGTCTACATTTCGCCTAAAAAAACCTGTGCTAATATACTATTACGAGCATTATTTCTATGTTGGTAACATTGAAGACTGACCAGAAAAGAAAAAGAATGAGCAAAACAGTCCTATGACAGCAGACCTAACAGCATGAGGAGACAAAGAGAAAGGCGCCACCCTACCTGGAGAGCTGATCAACAGCTGTGGTCAGCAGAGAAATCTCCAGAGTTGTGCCGTGGCCAGCAAGTTTCCTCCTTTAAACATTAGATCAGAGAAATGTTGCCGGCATGAAATAGAAGGAATAAACATGTAACATTAAAAATGACTGTCTCTATCTTTTTTTCTATAAATATAGACATAGAACTATTTTTTTCTGCTCTGCCCATATGAAATCGACGAGTCTTTTAGTTGAATCCCTTGGTCAAAAATGGCACTGCCCAGAGACAATAGATTCTTTCTCCAGTTTTGACATTTTTAACCAAAAGATGACAAGCCTGCCCACCACGACAAGGTAGACTCTTTTAGGGCAGGACCTACACTGAACTACACTACGCTAACCTACTCCATGCTAGTCATCGTATTTTTAGTGTTAGATGCCTGTTTGTAAAAAGCCTCATCCTACAACCTGCCTTCTTCCTTTCCAGACTTGTTTACTGAGATCCACATAAGAAAAACCCTTTTCATTCACAAAACAGAGAACAGATTTAAAATGGTTGTTGCTCTTATCTTATGGTGGGTGATGCAGTCATCAGCAATGATCATCTGTAACGTCCCAACACATTTGCCCTTCTTTAATCAATGCAGAGCTCTCTTCCACATAGATGTCTTCAGTCTGAAAGTTCTAAAGCAGTTTAATTGCAGTGAAGTTTGTTTTACAATCAACTGCCCTCTTCCTTTCCAGACTTGTTTACTGAGATCCACATAAGAAAAACCCTTTTCATTCACAAAACAGAGAACAGATTTAAAATGGTTGTTGCTCTTATCTTATGGTGGGTGATGCAGTCATCAGCAATGATCATCTGTAACGTCCCAACACATTTGCCCTTCTTTAATCAATCCAGAGCTCTCTTCCACATAGATGTCTTCAGTCTGAAAGTTCTAAAGCAGTTTAATTGCAGTGAAGTTTGTTTTACAATCAACTGCCTTTGTCGCCCTCCTCATCCTACCAATGCTCAGGTTTACTGACATAGAAAAATGCTCAAAATAGTATGTTACAATAATTCATTGCATGACAAATAAAAAATGAGGGCTTTTTTTAGAATTAAAATTCCAAAACATCTGAATGGAGCCCATGGCAGCAACAGGGGGAATGACAACCCTCAGGGTACTGTGGTCACCCCCTGAAGGAGGACACCCCACCCACATTCCACCTATCAGGCCATGCACAACACCACAGTTATCCCACCAGACCGCACCCAACTGGGAGGAGATGCAATCAATCCTGAACTTCGTGAACCCTTCAGGAAGGCCAAGGCTTCCTGAGAGCTATGCGCCACCAACATACCTGTCCTGCCACAGTTTCAGATCTCTCCAAAGACGTAGTCTCACTCCATTCATCTAGGCTCAGAATGTCTACTTTTCGCCTAAAAAAACCTGTGCTAATATACTATTACGAGCATTATTTCTATGTTGGTAACATTGAAGACTGACCAGAAAAGAAAAAGAATGAGCAAAACAGTCCTATGACAGCAGACCTAACAGCATGAGGACACAAAGAGAAAGGCGCCACCCTACCTGGAGAGCTGATCAACAGCTGTGGTCAGCAGAGAAATCTCCAGAGTTGTGCCGTGGCCAGCAAGTTTCCTCCTTTAAACATTAGATCAGAGAAATGTTGCCGGCATGAAATGAAGGAATAAACGTGTAACATTAAAAATGACTGTCTCTATCTTTTTTTTTATAAATATAGACATGGAACTATTTTTTTCTGCTCTGCCCATATGAAATCGACGAGTCTTTTAGTTGAATCCCTTGGTCAAAAATGGCACTGCCCAGAGACAATAGATTCTTTCTCCAGTTTTGACATTTTTAACCAAAAGATGACAAG
This sequence comes from Staurois parvus, assembly GCF_062004578.1. Lineage (NCBI taxonomy): Eukaryota > Metazoa > Chordata > Amphibia > Anura > Ranidae > Staurois > Staurois parvus. The sequence continues at coordinate 14,905,538 of NW_028317807.1, read as the reverse complement.
CCTGCCCACCACGACAAGGTAGACTCTTTTAGGGCAGGACCTACACTGAACTACACTACGCTAACCTACTCCATGCTAGTCATCGTATTTTTAGTGTTAGATGCCTGTTTGTAAAAAGCCTCATCCTACAACCTGCCTTCTTCCTTTCCAGACTTGTTTACTGAGATCCACATAAGAAAAACCTTTTTCATTCACAAAACAGAGAACAGATTTAAAATGGTTGTTGCTCTTATCTTATGGCGGGTGATGCAGTCATCAGCAATGATCATCTGAAACGTCCCAACACATTTCCCCTTCTTTAATCAATGCAGAGCTCTCTTCCACATAGATGTCTTCAGTCTGAAAGTTCTAAAGCAGTTTAATTGCAGTGAAGTTTGTTTTACAATCAACTGCCTTTGTCGCCCTCCTCATCCTACCAATGCTCAGGTTTACTGACATAGAAAAATGCTCAAAATAGTATGTTACAATAATTCATTGCATGACAAATAAAAAATGAGGGCTTTTTTTAGAATTAAAATTCCAAAACATCTGAATGGAGCCCATGGCAGCAACAGGGGGAATGGCAACCCTCAGGGTACTGTGGTCACCCCCTGAAGGAGGACACCCCACCCACATTCCACCTATCAGGCCATGCACAACACCACAGTTATCCCACCAGACCGCACCCAACTGGGAGGAGATGCAATCAATCCTGAACTTCGTGAACCCTTCAGGAAGGCCAAGGCTTCCTGAGAGCTATGCGCCACCAACATTCCTGTCCTGCCACAGTTTCAGATCTCTCCAAAGACGTAGCCTCACTCCATTCATCTAGGCTCAGAATGTCTACATTTCGCCTAAAAAAACCTGTGCTAATATACTATTACGAGCATTATTTCTATGTTGGTAACATTGAAGACTGACCAGAAAAGAAAAAGAATGAGCAAAACAGTCCTATGACAGCAGACCTAACAGCATGAGGAGACAAAGAGAAAGGCGCCACCCTACCTGGAGAGCTGATCAACAGCTGTGGTCAGCAGAGAAATCTCCAGAGTTGTGCCGTGGCCAGCAAGTTTCCTCCTTTAAACATTAGATCAGAGAAATGTTGCCGGCATGAAATAGAAGGAATAAACATGTAACATTAAAAATGACTGTCTCTATCTTTTTTTCTATAAATATAGACATAGAACTATTTTTTTCTGCTCTGCCCATATGAAATCGACGAGTCTTTTAGTTGAATCCCTTGGTCAAAAATGGCACTGCCCAGAGACAATAGATTCTTTCTCCAGTTTTGACATTTTTAACCAAAAGATGACAAGCCTGCCCACCACGACAAGGTAGACTCTTTTAGGGCAGGACCTACACTGAACTACACTACGCTAACCTACTCCATGCTAGTCATCGTATTTTTAGTGTTAGATGCCTGTTTGTAAAAAGCCTCATCCTACAACCTGCCTTCTTCCTTTCCAGACTTGTTTACTGAGATCCACATAAGAAAAACCCTTTTCATTCACAAAACAGAGAACAGATTTAAAATGGTTGTTGCTCTTATCTTATGGTGGGTGATGCAGTCATCAGCAATGATCATCTGTAACGTCCCAACACATTTCCCCTTCTTTAATCAATGCAGAGCTCTCTTCCACATGGATGTCTTCAGTCTGAAAGTTCTAAAGCAGTTTAATTGCAGTGAAGTTTGTTTTACAATCAACTGCCTTTGTCGCCCTCCTCATCCTACCAATGCTCAGGTTTACTGACATAGAAAAATGCTCAAAATAGTATGTTACAATAATTCATTGCATGACAAATAAAAAATGAGGGCTTTTTTTAGAATTAAAATTCCAAAACATCTGAATGGAGCCCATGGCAGCAACAGGGGGAATGACAACCCTCAGGGTACTGTGGTCACCCCCTGAAGGAGGACACCCCACCCACATTCCACCTATCAGGCCATGCACAACACCACAGTTATCCCACCAGACCGCACCCAACTGGGAGGAGATGCAATCAATCCTGAACTTCGTGAACCCTTCAGGAAGGCCAAGGCTTCCTGAGAGCTATGCGCCACCAACATTCCTGTCCTGCCACAGTTTCAGATCTCTCCAAAGACGTAGCCTCACTCCATTCATCTAGGCTCAGAATGTCTACTTTTTGCCTAAAAAAACCTGTGCTAATATACTATTACGAGCATTATTTCTATGTTGGTAACATTGAAGACTGACCAGAAAAGAAAAAGAATGAGCAAAACAGTCCTATGACAACAGACCTAACAGCATGAGGAGCCAAAGAGAAAGGCGCCACCCTACCTGGAGAGCTGATCAACAGCTGTGGTCAGCAGAGAAATCTCCAGAGTTGTGCCGTGGCCAGCAAGTTTCCTCCTTTAAACATTAGATCAGAGAAATGTTGCCGGCATGAAATAGAAGGAATAAACGTGTAACATTAAAAATGACTGTCTCTATCTTTTTTTCTATAAATATAGACATAGAACTATTTTTTTCTGCTCTGCCCATATGAAATCGACGAGTCTTTTAGTTGAATCCCTTGGTCAAAAATGGCACTGCCCAGAGACAAGAGATTCTTTCTCCAGTTTTGACATTTTTAACCAAAAGATGACAAGCCTGCCCACCACGACAAGGTAGACTCTTTTAGGGCAGGACCTACACTGAACTACACTACGCTAACCTACTCCATGCTAGTCATCGTATTTTTAGTGTTAGATGCCTGTTTGTAAAAAGCCTCATCCTACAACCTGCCTTCTTCCTTTCCAGACTTGTTTACTGAGATCCACATAAGAAAAACCTTTTTCATTCACAAAACAGAGAACAGATTTAAAATGGTTGTTGCTCTTATCTTATGGCGGGTGATGCAGTCATCAGCAATGATCATCTGTAACGTCCCAACACATTTCCCCTTCTTTAATCAATGCAGAGCTCTCTTCCACATAGATGTCTTCAGTCTGAAAGTTCTAAAGCAGTTTAATTGCAGTGAAGTTTGTTTTACAATCAACTGCCTTTGTCGCCCTCCTCATCCTACCAATGCTCAGGTTTACTGACATAGAAAAATGCTCAAAATAGTATGTTACAATAATTCATTGCATGACAAATAAAAAATGAGGGCTTTTTTTAGAATTAAAATTCCAAAACATCTGAATGGAGCCCATGGCAGCAACAGGGGGAATGACAACCCTCAGGGTACTGTGGTCACCCCCTGAAGGAGGACACCCCACCCACATTCCACCTATCAGGCCATGCACAACACCACAGTTATCCCACCAGACCGCACCCAACTGGGAGGAGATGCAATCAATCCTGAACTTCGTGAACCCTTCAGGAAGGCCAAGGCTTCCTGAGAGCTATGCGCCACCAACATTCCTGTCCTGCCACAGTTTCAGATCTCTCCAAAGACGTAGCCTCACTCCATTCATCTAGGCTCAGAATGTCTACATTTCGCCTAAAAAAACCTGTGCTAATATACTATTACGAGCATTATTTCTATGTTGGTAACATTGAAGACTGACCAGAAAAGAAAAAGAATGAGCAAAACAGTCCTATGACAGCAGACCTAACAGCATGAGGAGACAAAGAGAAAGGCGCCACCCTACCTGGAGAGCTGATCAACAGCTGTGGTCAGCAGAGAAATCTCCAGAGTTGTGCCGTGGCCAGCAAGTTTCCTCCTTTAAACATTAGATCAGAGAAATGTTGCCGGCATGAAATAGAAGGAATAAACATGTAACATTAAAAATGACTGTCTCTATCTTTTTTTCTATAAATATAGACATAGAACTATTTTTTTCTGCTCTGCCCATATGAAATCGACGAGTCTTTTAGTTGAATCCCTTGGTCAAAAATGGCACTGCCCAGAGACAATAGATTCTTTCTCCAGTTTTGACATTTTTAACCAAAAGATGACAAGCCTGCCCACCACGACAAGGTAGACTCTTTTAGGGCAGGACCTACACTGAACTACACTACGCTAACCTACTCCATGCTAGTCATCGTATTTTTAGTGTTAGATGCCTGTTTGTAAAAAGCCTCATCCTACAACCTGCCTTCTTCCTTTCCAGACTTGTTTACTGAGATCCACATAAGAAAAACCCTTTTCATTCACAAAACAGAGAACAGATTTAAAATGGTTGTTGCTCTTATCTTATGGTGGGTGATGCAGTCATCAGCAATGATCATCTGTAACGTCCCAACACATTTGCCCTTCTTTAATCAATGCAGAGCTCTCTTCCACATAGATGTCTTCAGTCTGAAAGTTCTAAAGCAGTTTAATTGCAGTGAAGTTTGTTTTACAATCAACTGCCCTCTTCCTTTCCAGACTTGTTTACTGAGATCCACATAAGAAAAACCCTTTTCATTCACAAAACAGAGAACAGATTTAAAATGGTTGTTGCTCTTATCTTATGGTGGGTGATGCAGTCATCAGCAATGATCATCTGTAACGTCCCAACACATTTGCCCTTCTTTAATCAATCCAGAGCTCTCTTCCACATAGATGTCTTCAGTCTGAAAGTTCTAAAGCAGTTTAATTGCAGTGAAGTTTGTTTTACAATCAACTGCCTTTGTCGCCCTCCTCATCCTACCAATGCTCAGGTTTACTGACATAGAAAAATGCTCAAAATAGTATGTTACAATAATTCATTGCATGACAAATAAAAAATGAGGGCTTTTTTTAGAATTAAAATTCCAAAACATCTGAATGGAGCCCATGGCAGCAACAGGGGGAATGACAACCCTCAGGGTACTGTGGTCACCCCCTGAAGGAGGACACCCCACCCACATTCCACCTATCAGGCCATGCACAACACCACAGTTATCCCACCAGACCGCACCCAACTGGGAGGAGATGCAATCAATCCTGAACTTCGTGAACCCTTCAGGAAGGCCAAGGCTTCCTGAGAGCTATGCGCCACCAACATACCTGTCCTGCCACAGTTTCAGATCTCTCCAAAGACGTAGTCTCACTCCATTCATCTAGGCTCAGAATGTCTACTTTTCGCCTAAAAAAACCTGTGCTAATATACTATTACGAGCATTATTTCTATGTTGGTAACATTGAAGACTGACCAGAAAAGAAAAAGAATGAGCAAAACAGTCCTATGACAGCAGACCTAACAGCATGAGGACACAAAGAGAAAGGCGCCACCCTACCTGGAGAGCTGATCAACAGCTGTGGTCAGCAGAGAAATCTCCAGAGTTGTGCCGTGGCCAGCAAGTTTCCTCCTTTAAACATTAGATCAGAGAAATGTTGCCGGCATGAAATGAAGGAATAAACGTGTAACATTAAAAATGACTGTCTCTATCTTTTTTTTTATAAATATAGACATGGAACTATTTTTTTCTGCTCTGCCCATATGAAATCGACGAGTCTTTTAGTTGAATCCCTTGGTCAAAAATGGCACTGCCCAGAGACAATAGATTCTTTCTCCAGTTTTGACATTTTTAACCAAAAGATGACAAGCCTGCCCACCACGACAAGGTAGACTCTTTTAGGGCAGGACCTACACTGAACTACACTACGCTAACCTACTCCATGCTAGTCATCGTATTTTTAGTGTTAGATGCCTGTTTGTAAAAAGCCTCATCCTACAACCTGCCTTCTTCCTTTCCAGACTTGTTTACTGAGATCCACATAAGAAAAACCTTTTTCATTCACAAAACAGAGAACAGATTTAAAATGGTTGTTGCTCTTATCTTATGGCGGGTGATGCAGTCATCAGCAATGATCATCTGAAACGTCCCAACACATTTCCCCTTCTTTAATCAATGCAGAGCTCTCTTCCACATAGATGTCTTCAGTCTGAAAGTTCTAAAGCAGTTTAATTGCAGTGAAGTTTGTTTTACAATCAACTGCCTTTGTCGCCCTCCTCATCCTACCAATGCTCAGGTTTACTGACATAGAAAAATGCTCAAAATAGTATGTTACAATAATTCATTGCATGACAAATAAAAAATGAGGGCTTTTTTTAGAATTAAAATTCCAAAACATCTGAATGGAGCCCATGGCAGCAACAGGGGGAATGGCAACCCTCAGGGTACTGTGGTCACCCCCTGAAGGAGGACACCCCACCCACATTCCACCTATCAGGCCATGCACAACACCACAGTTATCCCACCAGACCGCACCCAACTGGGAGGAGATGCAATCAATCCTGAACTTCGTGAACCCTTCAGGAAGGCCAAGGCTTCCTGAGAGCTATGCGCCACCAACATTCCTGTCCTGCCACAGTTTCAGATCTCTCCAAAGACGTAGCCTCACTCCATTCATCTAGGCTCAGAATGTCTACATTTCGCCTAAAAAAACCTGTGCTAATATACTATTACGAGCATTATTTCTATGTTGGTAACATTGAAGACTGACCAGAAAAGAAAAAGAATGAGCAAAACAGTCCTATGACAGCAGACCTAACAGCATGAGGAGACAAAGAGAAAGGCGCCACCCTACCTGGAGAGCTGATCAACAGCTGTGGTCAGCAGAGAAATCTCCAGAGTTGTGCCGTGGCCAGCAAGTTTCCTCCTTTAAACATTAGATCAGAGAAATGTTGCCGGCATGAAATAGAAGGAATAAACATGTAACATTAAAAATGACTGTCTCTATCTTTTTTTCTATAAATATAGACATAGAACTATTTTTTTCTGCTCTGCCCATATGAAATCGACGAGTCTTTTAGTTGAATCCCTTGGTCAAAAATGGCACTGCCCAGAGACAATAGATTCTTTCTCCAGTTTTGACATTTTTAACCAAAAGATGACAAGCCTGCCCACCACGACAAGGTAGACTCTTTTAGGGCAGGACCTACACTGAACTACACTACGCTAACCTACTCCATGCTAGTCATCGTATTTTTAGTGTTAGATGCCTGTTTGTAAAAAGCCTCATCCTACAACCTGCCTTCTTCCTTTCCAGACTTGTTTACTGAGATCCACATAAGAAAAACCCTTTTCATTCACAAAACAGAGAACAGATTTAAAATGGTTGTTGCTCTTATCTTATGGTGGGTGATGCAGTCATCAGCAATGATCATCTGTAACGTCCCAACACATTTCCCCTTCTTTAATCAATGCAGAGCTCTCTTCCACATGGATGTCTTCAGTCTGAAAGTTCTAAAGCAGTTTAATTGCAGTGAAGTTTGTTTTACAATCAACTGCCTTTGTCGCCCTCCTCATCCTACCAATGCTCAGGTTTACTGACATAGAAAAATGCTCAAAATAGTATGTTACAATAATTCATTGCATGACAAATAAAAAATGAGGGCTTTTTTTAGAATTAAAATTCCAAAACATCTGAATGGAGCCCATGGCAGCAACAGGGGGAATGACAACCCTCAGGGTACTGTGGTCACCCCCTGAAGGAGGACACCCCACCCACATTCCACCTATCAGGCCATGCACAACACCACAGTTATCCCACCAGACCGCACCCAACTGGGAGGAGATGCAATCAATCCTGAACTTCGTGAACCCTTCAGGAAGGCCAAGGCTTCCTGAGAGCTATGCGCCACCAACATTCCTGTCCTGCCACAGTTTCAGATCTCTCCAAAGACGTAGCCTCACTCCATTCATCTAGGCTCAGAATGTCTACTTTTCGCCTAAAAAAACCTGTGCTAATATACTATTACGAGCATTATTTCTATGTTGGTAACATTGAAGACTGACCAGAAAAGAAAAAGAATGAGCAAAACAGTCCTATGACAACAGACCTAACAGCATGAGGAGCCAAAGAGAAAGGCGCCACCCTACCTGGAGAGCTGATCAACAGCTGTGGTCAGCAGAGAAATCTCCAGAGTTGTGCCGTGGCCAGCAAGTTTCCTCCTTTAAACATTAGATCAGAGAAATGTTGCCGGCATGAAATAGAAGGAATAAACGTGTAACATTAAAAATGACTGTCTCTATCTTTTTTTCTATAAATATAGACATAGAACTATTTTTTTCTGCTCTGCCCATATGAAATCGACGAGTCTTTTAGTTGAATCCCTTGGTCAAAAATGGCACTGCCCAGAGACAAGAGATTCTTTCTCCAGTTTTGACATTTTTAACCAAAAGATGACAAGCCTGCCCACCACGACAAGGTAGACTCTTTTAGGGCAGGACCTACACTGAACTACACTACGCTAACCTACTCCATGCTAGTCATCGTATTTTTAGTGTTAGATGCCTGTTTGTAAAAAGCCTCATCCTACAACCTGCCTTCTTCCTTTCCAGACTTGTTTACTGAGATCCACATAAGAAAAACCTTTTTCATTCACAAAACAGAGAACAGATTTAAAATGGTTGTTGCTCTTATCTTATGGCGGGTGATGCAGTCATCAGCAATGATCATCTGTAACGTCCCAACACATTTCCCCTTCTTTAATCAATGCAGAGCTCTCTTCCACATAGATGTCTTCAGTCTGAAAGTTCTAAAGCAGTTTAATTGCAGTGAAGTTTGTTTTACAATCAACTGCCTTTGTCGCCCTCCTCATCCTACCAATGCTCAGGTTTACTGACATAGAAAAATGCTCAAAATAGTATGTTACAATAATTCATTGCATGACAAATAAAAAATGAGGGCTTTTTTTAGAATTAAAATTCCAAAACATCTGAATGGAGCCCATGGCAGCAACAGGGGGAATGACAACCCTCAGGGTACTGTGGTCACCCCCTGAAGGAGGACACCCCACCCACATTCCACCTATCAGGCCATGCACAACACCACAGTTATCCCACCAGACCGCACCCAACTGGGAGGAGATGCAATCAATCCTGAACTTCGTGAACCCTTCAGGAAGGCCAAGGCTTCCTGAGAGCTATGCGCCACCAACATTCCTGTCCTGCCACAGTTTCAGATCTCTCCAAAGACGTAGCCTCACTCCATTCATCTAGGCTCAGAATGTCTACATTTCGCCTAAAAAAACCTGTGCTAATATACTATTACGAGCATTATTTCTATGTTGGTAACATTGAAGACTGACCAGAAAAGAAAAAGAATGAGCAAAACAGTCCTATGACAGCAGACCTAACAGCATGAGGAGACAAAGAGAAAGGCGCCACCCTACCTGGAGAGCTGATCAACAGCTGTGGTCAGCAGAGAAATCTCCAGAGTTGTGCCGTGGCCAGCAAGTTTCCTCCTTTAAACATTAGATCAGAGAAATGTTGCCGGCATGAAATAGAAGGAATAAACATGTAACATTAAAAATGACTGTCTCTATCTTTTTTTCTATAAATATAGACATAGAACTATTTTTTTCTGCTCTGCCCATATGAAATCGACGAGTCTTTTAGTTGAATCCCTTGGTCAAAAATGGCACTGCCCAGAGACAATAGATTCTTTCTCCAGTTTTGACATTTTTAACCAAAAGATGACAAGCCTGCCCACCACGACAAGGTAGACTCTTTTAGGGCAGGACCTACACTGAACTACACTACGCTAACCTACTCCATGCTAGTCATCGTATTTTTAGTGTTAGATGCCTGTTTGTAAAAAGCCTCATCCTACAACCTGCCTTCTTCCTTTCCAGACTTGTTTACTGAGATCCACATAAGAAAAACCCTTTTCATTCACAAAACAGAGAACAGATTTAAAATGGTTGTTGCTCTTATCTTATGGTGGGTGATGCAGTCATCAGCAATGATCATCTGTAACGTCCCAACACATTTGCCCTTCTTTAATCAATGCAGAGCTCTCTTCCACATAGATGTCTTCAGTCTGAAAGTTCTAAAGCAGTTTAATTGCAGTGAAGTTTGTTTTACAATCAACTGCCTTTGTCGCCCTCCTCATCCTACCAATGCTCAGGTTTACTGACATAGAAAAATGCTCAAAATAGTATGTTACAATAATTCATAGCATGACAAATAAAAAATGAGGGCTTTTTTTAGAATTAAAATTCCAAAACATCTGAATGGAGCCCATGGCAGCAACAGGGAAAATGACAACCCTCAGGGTACTGTGGTCACCCCCTGAAGGAGGACACCCCACCCACATTCCACCTATCAGGCCATGCACAACACCACAGTTATCCCACCAGACCGCACCCAACTGGGAGGAGATGCAATCAATCCTGAACTTCGTGAACCCTTCAGGAAGGCCAAGGCTTCCTGAGAGCTATGCGCCACCAACATTCCTGTCCTGCCACAGTTTCAGATCTCTCCAAAGACGTAGCCTCACTCCATTCATCTAGGCTCAGAATGTCTACATTTCGCCTAAAAAAACCTGTGCTAATATACTATTACGAGCATTATTTCTATGTTGGTAACATTGAAGACTGACCAGAAAAGAAAAAGAATGAGCAAAACAGTCCTATGACAGCAGACCTAACAGCATGAGGAGACAAAGAGAAAGGCGCCACCCTACCTGGAGAGCTGATCAACAGCTGTGGTCAGCAGAGAAATCTCCAGAGTTGTGCCGTGGCCAGCAAGTTTCCTCCTTTAAACATTAGATCAGAGAAATGTTGCCGGCATGAAATAGAAGGAATAAACATGTAACATTAAAAATGACTGTCTCTATCTTTTTTTCTATAAATATAGACATAGAACTATTTTTTTCTGCTCTGCCCATGTGAAATCGACGAGTCTTTTAGTTGAATCCCTTGGTCAAAAATGGCACTGCCCAGAGACAATAGATTCTTTCTCCAGTTTTGACATTTTTAACCAAAAGATGACAAGCCTGCCCACCACGACAAGGTAGACTCTTTTAGGGCAGGACCTATACTGAACTACACTACGCTAACCTACTCCATGCTAGTCATCGTATTTTTAGTGTTAGATGCCTGTTTGTAAAAAGCCTCATCCTACAACCTGCCTTCTTCCTTTCCAGACTTGTTTACTGAGATCCACATAAGAAAAACCCTTTTCATTCACAAAACAGAGAACAGATTTAAAATGGTTGTTGCTCTTATCTTATGGTGGGTGATGCAGTCATCAGCAATGATCATCTGTAACGTCCCAACACATTTGCCCTTCTTTAATCAATGCAGAGCTCTCTTCCACATAGATGTCTTCAGTCTGAAAGTTCTAAAGCAGTTTAATTGCAGTGAAGTTTGTTTTACAATCAACTGCCTTCTTCCTTTCCAGACTTGTTTACTGAGATCCACATAAGAAAAACCCTTTTCATTCACAAAACAGAGAACAGATTTAAAATGGTTGTTGCTCTTATCTTATGGTGGGTGATGCAGTCATCAGCAATGATCATCTGTAACGTCCCAACACATTTGCCCTTCTTTAATCAATGCAGAGCTCTCTTCCACATAGATGTCTTCAGTCTGAAAGTTCTAAAGCAGTTTAATTGCAGTGAAGTTTGTTTTACAATCAACTGCCTTTGTCGCCCTCCTCATCCTACCAATGCTCAGGTTTACTGACATAGAAAAATGCTCAAAATAGTATGTTACAATAATTCATTGCATGACAAATAAAAAATGAGGGCTTTTTTTAGAATTAAAATTCCAAAACATCTGAATGGAGCCCATGGCAGCAACAGGGGGAATGACAACCCTCAGGGTACTGTGGTCACCCCCTGAAGGAGGACACCCCACCCACATTCCACCTATCAGGCCATGCACAACACCACAGTTATCCCACCAGACCGCACCCAACTGGGAGGAGATGCAATCAATCCTGAACTTCGTGAACCCTTCAGGAAGGCCAAGGCTTCCTGAGAGCTATGCGCCACCAACATTCCTGTCCTGCCACAGTTTCAGATCTCTCCAAAGACGTAGCCTCACTCCATTCATCTAGGCTCAGAATGTCTACATTTCGCCTAAAAAAACCTGTGCTAATATACTATTACGAGCATTATTTCTATGTTGGTAACATTGAAGACTGACCAGAAAAGAAAAAGAATGAGCAAAACAGTCCTATGACAGCAGACCTAACAGCATGAGGAGACAAAGAGAAAGGCGCCACCCTACCTGGAGAGCTGATCAACAGCTGTGGTCAGCAGAGAAATCTCCAGAGTTGTGCCGTGGCCAGCAAGTTTCCTCCTTTAAACATTAGATCAGAGAAATGTTGCCGGCATGAAATAGAAGGAATAAACATGTAACATTAAAAATGACTGTCTCTATCTTTTTTTCTATAAATATAGACATAGAACTATTTTTTTCTGCTCTGCCCATATGAAATCGACGAGTCTTTTAGTTGAATCCCTTGGTCAAAAATGGCACTGCCCAGAGACAATAGATTCTTTCTCCAGTTTTGACATTTTTAACCAAAAGATGACAAGCCTGCCCACCACGACAGGGTAGACTCTTTTAGGGCAGGACCTACACTGAACTACACTACGCTAACCTACTCCATGCTAGTCATCGTATTTTTAGTGTTAGATGCCTGTTTGTAAAAAGCCTCATCCTACAACCTGCCTTCTTCCTTTCTAGACTTGTTTACTGAGATCCACATAAGAAAAACCTTTTTCATTCACAAAACAGAGAACAGATTTAAAATGGTTGTTGCTCTTATCTTATGGCGGGTGATGCAGTCATCAGCAATGATCATCTGTAACGTCCCAACACATTTCCCCTTCTTTAATCAATGCAGAGCTCTCTTCCACATAGATGTCTTCAGTCTGAAAGTTCTAAAGCAGTTTAATTGCAGTGAAGTTTGTTTTACAATCAACTGCCTTTGTCGCCCTCCTCATCCTACCAATGCTCAGGTTTACTGACATAGAAAAATGCTCAAAATAGTATGTTACAATAATTCATTGCATGACAAATAAAAAATGAGGGCTTTTTTTAGAATTAAAATTCCAAAACATCTGAATGGAGCCCATGGCAGCAACAGGGGGAATGACAACCCTCAGGGTACTGTGGTCACCCCCTGAAGGAGGACACCCCACCCACATTCCACCTATCAGGCCATGCACAACACCACAGTTATCCCACCAGATCGCACCCAACTGGGAGGAGATGCAATCAATCCTGAACTTCGTGAACCCTCCAGGAAGGCCAAGGCTTCCTGAGAGCTATAGGCCACCAACATTCCTGTCCTGCCACAGTTTCAGAGCTCTCCAAAGACGTAGCCTCACTCCATTCATCTAGGCTCAGAATGTCTACTTTTCGCCTAAAAAAACCTGTGCTAATATACTATTACGAGCATTATTTCTATGTTGGTAACATTGAAGACTGACCAGAAAAGAAAAAGAATGAGCAAAACAGTCCTATGACAGCAGACCTAACAGCATGAGGAGACAAAGAGAAAGGCGCCACCCTACCTGGAGAGCTGATCAACAGCTGTGGTCAGCAGAGAAATCTCCAGAGTTGTGCCGTGGCCAGCAAGTTTCCTCCTTTAAACATTAGATCAGAGAAATGTTGCCGGCATGAAATAGAAGGAATAAACGTGTAACATTAAAAATGACTGTCTCTATCTTTTTTTCTATAAATATAGACATAGAACTATTTTTTTCTGCTCTGCCCATATGAAATCTACGAGTCTTTTAGTTGAATCCCTTGGTCAAAAAAGGCACTGCCCAGAGACAATAGATTCTTTATCCAGTTTTGACATTTTTAACCAAAAGATGACAAGCCTGCCCACCACGACAAGGTAGACTCTTTTAGGGCAGGACCTACACTGAACTACACTACGCTAACCTACTCCATGCTAGTCATCGTATTTTTAGTGTTAGATGCCTGTTTGTAAAAAGCCTCATCCTACAACCTGCCTTCTTCCTTTCTAGACTTGTTTACTGAGATCCACATAAGAAAAACCTTTTTCATTCACAAAACAGAGAACAGATTTAAAATGGTTGTTGCTCTTATCTTATGGCGGGTGATGCAGTCATCAGCAATGATCATCTGTAACGTCCCAACACATTTCCCCTTCTTTAATCAATGCAGAGCTCTCTTCCACATAGATGTCTTCAGTCTGAAAGTTCTAAAGCAGTTTAATTGCAGTGAAGTTTGTTTTACAATCAACTGCCTTTGTCGCCCTCCTCATCCTACCAATGCTCAGGTTTACTGACATAGAAAAATGCTCAAAATAGTATGTTACAATAATTCATAGCATGACAAATAAAAAATGAGGGCTTTTTTTAGAATTAAAATTCCAAAACATCTGAATGGAGCCCATGGCAGCAACAGGGGGAATGACAACCCTCAGGGTACTGTGGTCACCCCCTGAAGGAGGACACCCCACCCACATTCCACCTATCAGGCCATGCACAACACCACAGTTATCCCACCAGACCGCACCCAACTGGGAGGAGATGCAATCAATCCTGAACTTCGTGAACCCTTCAGGAAGGCCAAGGCTTCCTGAGAGCTATGCGCCACCAACATTCCTGTCCTGCCACAGTTTCAGATCTCTCCAAAGACGTAGCCTCACTCCATTCATCTAGGCTCAGAATGTCTACATTTCGCCTAAAAAAACCTGTGCTAATATACTATTACGAGCATTATTTCTATGTTGGTAACATTGAAGACTGACCAGAAAAGAAAAAGAATGAGCAAAACAGTCCTATGACAGCAGACCTAACAGCATGAGGAGACAAAGAGAAAGGCGCCACCCTACCTGGAGAGCTGATCAACAGCTGTGGTCAGCAGAGAAATCTCCAGAGTTGTGCCGTGGCCAGCAAGTTTCCTCCTTTAAACATTAGATCAGAGAAATGTTGCCGGCATGAAATAGAAGGAATAAACATGTAACATTAAAAATGACTGTCTCTATCTTTTTTTCTATAAATATAGACATAGAACTATTTTTTTCTGCTCTGCCCATATGAAATCGACGAGTCTTTTAGTTGAATCCCTTGGTCAAAAATGGCACTGCCCAGAGACAATAGATTCTTTCTCCAGTTTTGACATTTTTAACCAAAAGATGACAAGCCTGCCCACCACGACAAGGTAGACTCTTTTAGGGCAGGACCTATACTGAACTACACTACGCTAACCTACTCCATGCTAGTCATCGTATTTTTAGTGTTAGATGCCTGTTTGTAAAAAGCCTCATCCTACAACCTGCCTTCTTCCTTTCCAGACTTGTTTACTGAGATCCACATAAGAAAAACCCTTTTCATTCACAAAACAGAGAACAGATTTAAAATGGTTGTTGCTCTTATCTTATGGTGGGTGATGCAGTCATCAGCAATGATCATCTGTAACGTCCCAACACATTTGCCCTTCTTTAATCAATGCAGAGCTCTCTTCCACATAGATGTCTTCAGTCTGAAAGTTCTAAAGCAGTTTAATTGCAGTGAAGTTTGTTTTACAATCAACTGCCTTCTTCCTTTCCAGACTTGTTTACTGAGATCCACATAAGAAAAACCCTTTTCATTCACAAAACAGAGAACAGATTTAAAATGGTTGTTGCTCTTATCTTATGGTGGGTGATGCAGTCATCAGCAATGATCATCTGTAACGTCCCAACACATTTGCCCTTCTTTAATCAATGCAGAGCTCTCTTCCACATAGATGTCTTCAGTCTGAAAGTTCTAAAGCAGTTTAATTGCAGTGAAGTTTGTTTTACAATCAACTGCCTTTGTCGCCCTCCTCATCCTACCAATGCTCAGGTTTACTGACATAGAAAAATGCTCAAAATAGTATGTTACAATAATTCATTGCATGACAAATAAAAAATGAGGGCTTTTTTTAGAATTAAAATTCCAAAACATCTGAATGGAGCCCATGGCAGCAACAGGGGGAATGACAACCCTCAGGGTACTGTGGTCACCCCCTGAAGGAGGACACCCCACCCACATTCCACCTATCAGGCCATGCACAACACCACAGTTATCCCACCAGACCGCACCCAACTGGGAGGAGATGCAATCAATCCTGAACTTCGTGAACCCTTCAGGAAGGCCAAGGCTTCCTGAGAGCTATGCGCCACCAACATTCCTGTCCTGCCACAGTTTCAGATCTCTCCAAAGACGTAGCCTCACTCCATTCATCTAGGCTCAGAATGTCTACATTTCGCCTAAAAAAACCTGTGCTAATATACTATTACGAGCATTATTTCTATGTTGGTAACATTGAAGACTGACCAGAAAAGAAAAAGAATGAGCAAAACAGTCCTATGACAGCAGACCTAACAGCATGAGGAGACAAAGAGAAAGGCGCCACCCTACCTGGAGAGCTGATCAACAGCTGTGGTCAGCAGAGAAATCTCCAGAGTTGTGCCGTGGCCAGCAAGTTTCCTCCTTTAAACATTAGATCAGAGAAATGTTGCCGGCATGAAATAGAAGGAATAAACATGTAACATTAAAAATGACTGTCTCTATCTTTTTTTCTATAAATATAGACATAGAACTATTTTTTTCTGCTCTGCCCATATGAAATCGACGAGTCTTTTAGTTGAATCCCTTGGTCAAAAATGGCACTGCCCAGAGACAATAGATTCTTTCTCCAGTTTTGACATTTTTAACCAAAAGATGACAAGCCTGCCCACCACGACAAGGTAGACTCTTTTAGGGCAGGACCTACACTGAACTACACTACGCTAACCTACTCCATGCTAGTCATCGTATTTTTAGTGTTAGATGCCTGTTTGTAAAAAGCCTCATCCTACAACCTGCCTTCTTCCTTTCTAGACTTGTTTACTGAGATCCACATAAGAAAAACCTTTTTCATTCACAAAACAGAGAACAGATTTAAAATGGTTGTTGCTCTTATCTTATGGCGGGTGATGCAGTCATCAGCAATGATCATCTGTAACGTCCCAACACATTTCCCCTTCTTTAATCAATGCAGAGCTCTCTTCCACATAGATGTCTTCAGTCTGAAAGTTCTAAAGCAGTTTAATTGCAGTGAAGTTTGTTTTACAATCAACTGCCTTTGTCGCCCTCCTCATCCTACCAATGCTCAGGTTTACTGACATAGAAAAATGCTCAAAATAGTATGTTACAATAATTCATTGCATGACAAATAAAAAATGAGGGCTTTTTTTAGAATTAAAATTCCAAAACATCTGAATGGAGCCCATGGCAGCAACAGGGGGAATGACAACCCTCAGGGTACTGTGGTCACCCCCTGAAGGAGGACACCCCACCCACATTCCACCTATCAGGCCATGCACAACACCACAGTTATCCCACCAGATCGCACCCAACTGGGAGGAGATGCAATCAATCCTGAACTTCGTGAACCCTCCAGGAAGGCCAAGGCTTCCTGAGAGCTATAGGCCACCAACATTCCTGTCCTGCCACAGTTTCAGAGCTCTCCAAAGACGTAGCCTCACTCCATTCATCTAGGCTCAGAATGTCTACTTTTCGCCTAAAAAAACCTGTGCTAATATACTATTACGAGCATTATTTCTATGTTGGTAACATTGAAGACTGACCAGAAAAGAAAAAGAATGAGCAAAACAGTCCTATGACAGCAGACCTAACAGCATGAGGAGCCAAAGAGAAAGGCGCCACCCTACCTGGAGAGCTGATCAACAGCTGTGGTCAGCAGAGAAATCTCCAGAGTTGTGCCGTGGCCAGCAAGTTTCCTCCTTTAAACATTAGATCAGAGAAATGTTGCCGGCATGAAATAGAAGGAATAAACGTGTAACATTAAAAATGACTGTCTCTATCTTTTTTTCTATAAATATAGACATAGAACTATTTTTTTCTGCTCTGCCCATATGAAATCTACGAGTCTTTTAGTTGAATCCCTTGGTCAAAAAAGGCACTGCCCAGAGACAATAGATTCTTTATCCAGTTTTGACATTTTTAACCAAAAGATGACAAGCCTGCCCACCACGACAAGGTAGACTCTTTTAGGGCAGGACCTACACTGAACTACACTACGCTAACCTACTCCATGCTAGTCATCGTATTTTTAGTGTTAGATGCCTGTTTGTAAAAAGCCTCATCCTACAACCTGCCTTCTTCCTTTCTAGACTTGTTTACTGAGATCCACATAAGAAAAACCTTTTTCATTCACAAAACAGAGAACAGATTTAAAATGGTTGTTGCTCTTATCTTATGGCGGGTGATGCAGTCATCAGCAATGATCATCTGTAACGTCCCAACACATTTCCCCTTCTTTAATCAATGCAGAGCTCTCTTCCACATAGATGTCTTCAGTCTGAAAGTTCTAAAGCAGTTTAATTGCAGTGAAGTTTGTTTTACAATCAACTGCCTTTGTCGCCCTCCTCATCCTACCAATGCTCAGGTTTACTGACATAGAAAAATGCTCAAAATAGTATGTTACAATAATTCATAGCATGACAAATAAAAAATGAGGGCTTTTTTTAGAATTAAAATTCCAAAACATCTGAATGGAGCCCATGGCAGCAACAGGGGGAATGACAACCCTCAGGGTACTGTGGTCACCCCCTGAAGGAGGACACCCCACCCACATTCCACCTATCAGGCCATGCACAACACCACAGTTATCCCACCAGACCGCACCCAACTGGGAGGAGATGCAATCAATCCTGAACTTCGTGAACCCTTCAGGAAGGCCAAGGCTTCCTGAGAGCTATGCGCCACCAACATTCCTGTCCTGCCACAGTTTCAGATCTCTCCAAAGACGTAGCCTCACTCCATTCATCTAGGCTCAGAATGTCTACATTTCGCCTAAAAAAACCTGTGCTAATATACTATTACGAGCATTATTTCTATGTTGGTAACATTGAAGACTGACCAGAAAAGAAAAAGAATGAGCAAAACAGTCCTATGACAGCAGACCTAACAGCATGAGGAGACAAAGAGAAAGGCGCCACCCTACCTGGAGAGCTGATCAACAGCTGTGGTCAGCAGAGAAATCTCCAGAGTTGTGCCGTGGCCAGCAAGTTTCCTCCTTTAAACATTAGATCAGAGAAATGTTGCCGGCATGAAATAGAAGGAATAAACATGTAACATTAAAAATGACTGTCTCTATCTTTTTTTCTATAAATATAGACATAGAACTATTTTTTTCTGCTCTGCCCATATGAAATCGACGAGTCTTTTAGTTGAATCCCTTGGTCAAAAATGGCACTGCCCAGAGACAATAGATTCTTTCTCCAGTTTTGACATTTTTAACCAAAAGATGACAAGCCTGCCCACCACGACAAGGTAGACTCTTTTAGGGCAGGACCTATACTGAACTACACTACGCTAACCTACTCCATGCTAGTCATCGTATTTTTAGTGTTAGATGCCTGTTTGTAAAAAGCCTCATCCTACAACCTGCCTTCTTCCTTTCCAGACTTGTTTACTGAGATCCACATAAGAAAAACCCTTTTCATTCACAAAACAGAGAACAGATTTAAAATGGTTGTTGCTCTTATCTTATGGTGGGTGATGCAGTCATCAGCAATGATCATCTGTAACGTCCCAACACATTTGCCCTTCTTTAATCAATGCAGAGCTCTCTTCCACATAGATGTCTTCAGTCTGAAAGTTCTAAAGCAGTTTAATTGCAGTGAAGTTTGTTTTACAATCAACTGCCTTCTTCCTTTCCAGACTTGTTTACTGAGATCCACATAAGAAAAACCCTTTTCATTCACAAAACAGAGAACAGATTTAAAATGGTTGTTGCTCTTATCTTATGGTGGGTGATGCAGTCATCAGCAATGATCATCTGTAACGTCCCAACACATTTGCCCTTCTTTAATCAATGCAGAGCTCTCTTCCACATAGATGTCTTCAGTCTGAAAGTTCTAAAGCAGTTTAATTGCAGTGAAGTTTGTTTTACAATCAACTGCCTTTGTCGCCCTCCTCATCCTACCAATGCTCAGGTTTACTGACATAGAAAAATGCTCAAAATAGTATGTTACAATAATTCATTGCATGACAAATAAAAAATGAGGGCTTTTTTTAGAATTAAAATTCCAAAACATCTGAATGGAGCCCATGGCAGCAACAGGGGGAATGACAACCCTCAGGGTACTGTGGTCACCCCCTGAAGGAGGACACCCCACCCACATTCCACCTATCAGGCCATGCACAACACCACAGTTATCCCACCAGACCGCACCCAACTGGGAGGAGATGCAATCAATCCTGAACTTCGTGAACCCTTCAGGAAGGCCAAGGCTTCCTGAGAGCTATGCGCCACCAACATTCCTGTCCTGCCACAGTTTCAGATCTCTCCAAAGACGTAGCCTCACTCCATTCATCTAGGCTCAGAATGTCTACATTTCGCCTAAAAAAACCTGTGCTAATATACTATTACGAGCATTATTTCTATGTTGGTAACATTGAAGACTGACCAGAAAAGAAAAAGAATGAGCAAAACAGTCCTATGACAGCAGACCTAACAGCATGAGGAGACAAAGAGAAAGGCGCCACCCTACCTGGAGAGCTGATCAACAGCTGTGGTCAGCAGAGAAATCTCCAGAGTTGTGCCGTGGCCAGCAAGTTTCCTCCTTTAAACATTAGATCAGAGAAATGTTGCCGGCATGAAATAGAAGGAATAAACATGTAACATTAAAAATGACTGTCTCTATCTTTTTTTCTATAAATATAGACATAGAACTATTTTTTTCTGCTCTGCCCATATGAAATCGACGAGTCTTTTAGTTGAATCCCTTGGTCAAAAATGGCACTGCCCAGAGACAATAGATTCTTTCTCCAGTTTTGACATTTTTAACCAAAAGATGACAAGCCTGCCCACCACGACAAGGTAGACTCTTTTAGGGCAGGACCTACACTGAACTACACTACGCTAACCTACTCCATGCTAGTCATCGTATTTTTAGTGTTAGATGCCTGTTTGTAAAAAGCCTCATCCTACAACCTGCCTTCTTCCTTTCTAGACTTGTTTACTGAGATCCACATAAGAAAAACCTTTTTCATTCACAAAACAGAGAACAGATTTAAAATGGTTGTTGCTCTTATCTTATGGCGGGTGATGCAGTCATCAGCAATGATCATCTGTAACGTCCCAACACATTTCCCCTTCTTTAATCAATGCAGAGCTCTCTTCCACATAGATGTCTTCAGTCTGAAAGTTCTAAAGCAGTTTAATTGCAGTGAAGTTTGTTTTACAATCAACTGCCTTTGTCGCCCTCCTCATCCTACCAATGCTCAGGTTTACTGACATAGAAAAATGCTCAAAATAGTATGTTACAATAATTCATTGCATGACAAATAAAAAATGAGGGCTTTTTTTAGAATTAAAATTCCAAAACATCTGAATGGAGCCCATGGCAGCAACAGGGGGAATGACAACCCTCAGGGTACTGTGGTCACCCCCTGAAGGAGGACACCCCACCCACATTCCACCTATCAGGCCATGCACAACACCACAGTTATCCCACCAGATCGCACCCAACTGGGAGGAGATGCAATCAATCCTGAACTTCGTGAACCCTCCAGGAAGGCCAAGGCTTCCTGAGAGCTATAGGCCACCAACATTCCTGTCCTGCCACAGTTTCAGAGCTCTCCAAAGACGTAGCCTCACTCCATTCATCTAGGCTCAGAATGTCTACTTTTCGCCTAAAAAAACCTGTGCTAATATACTATTACGAGCATTATTTCTATGTTGGTAACATTGAAGACTGACCAGAAAAGAAAAAGAATGAGCAAAACAGTCCTATGACAGCAGACCTAACAGCATGAGGAGCCAAAGAGAAAGGCGCCACCCTACCTGGAGAGCTGATCAACAGCTGTGGTCAGCAGAGAAATCTCCAGAGTTGTGCCGTGGCCAGCAAGTTTCCTCCTTTAAACATTAGATCAGAGAAATGTTGCCGGCATGAAATAGAAGGAATAAACGTGTAACATTAAAAATGACTGTCTCTATCTTTTTTTCTATAAATATAGACATAGAACTATTTTTTTCTGCTCTGCCCATATGAAATCTACGAGTCTTTTAGTTGAATCCCTTGGTCAAAAAAGGCACTGCCCAGAGACAATAGATTCTTTATCCAGTTTTGACATTTTTAACCAAAAGATGACAAGCCTGCCCACCACGACAAGGTAGACTCTTTTAGGGCAGGACCTACACTGAACTACACTACGCTAACCTACTCCATGCTAGTCATCGTATTTTTAGTGTTAGATGCCTGTTTGTAAAAAGCCTCATCCTACAACCTGCCTTCTTCCTTTCTAGACTTGTTTACTGAGATCCACATAAGAAAAACCTTTTTCATTCACAAAACAGAGAACAGATTTAAAATGGTTGTTGCTCTTATCTTATGGCGGGTGATGCAGTCATCAGCAATGATCATCTGTAACGTCCCAACACATTTCCCCTTCTTTAATCAATGCAGAGCTCTCTTCCACATAGATGTCTTCAGTCTGAAAGTTCTAAAGCAGTTTAATTGCAGTGAAGTTTGTTTTACAATCAACTGCCTTTGTCGCCCTCCTCATCCTACCAATGCTCAGGTTTACTGACATAGAAAAATGCTCAAAATAGTATGTTACAATAATTCATTGCATGACAAATAAAAAATGAGGGCTTTTTTTAGAATTAAAATTCCAAAACATCTGAATGGAGCCCATGGCAGCAACAGGGGGAATGACAACCCTCAGGGTACTGTGGTCACCCCCTGAAGGAGGACACCCCACCCACATTCCACCTATCAGGCCATGCACAACACCACAGTTATCCCACCAGATCGCACCCAACTGGGAGGAGATGCAATCAATCCTGAACTTCGTGAACCCTCCAGGAAGGCCAAGGCTTCCTGAGAGCTATAGGCCACCAACATTCCTGTCCTGCCACAGTTTCAGAGCTCTCCAAAGACGTAGCCTCACTCCATTCATCTAGGCTCAGAATGTCTACTTTTCGCCTAAAAAAACCTGTGCTAATATACTATTACGAGCATTATTTCTATGTTGGTAACATTGAAGACTGACCAGAAAAGAAAAAGAATGAGCAAAACAGTCCTATGACAGCAGACCTAACAGCATGAGGAGCCAAAGAGAAAGGCGCCACCCTACCTGGAGAGCTGATCAACAGCTGTGGTCAGCAGAGAAATCTCCAGAGTTGTGCCGTGGCCAGCAAGTTTCCTCCTTTAAACATTAGATCAGAGAAATGTTGCCGGCATGAAATAGAAGGAATAAACGTGTAACATTAAAAATGACTGTCTCTATCTTTTTTTCTATAAATATAGACATAGAACTATTTTTTTCTGCTCTGCCCATATGAAATCTACGAGTCTTTTAGTTGAATCCCTTGGTCAAAAAAGGCACTGCCCAGAGACAATAGATTCTTTATCCAGTTTTGACATTTTTAACCAAAAGATGACAAGCCTGCCCACCACGACAAGGTAGACTCTTTTAGGGCAGGACCTACACTGAACTACACTACGCTAACCTACTCCATGCTAGTCATCGTATTTTTAGTGTTAGATGCCTGTTTGTAAAAAGCCTCATCCTACAACCTGCCTTCTTCCTTTCCAGACTTGTTTACTGAGATCCACATAAGAAAAACCCTTTTCATTCACAAAACAGAGAACAGATTTAAAATGGTTGTTGCTCTTATCTTATGGCGGGTGATGCAGTCATCAGCAATGATCATCTGTAACGTCCCAACACATTTCCCCTTCTTTAATCAATGCAGAGCTCTCTTCCACATAGATGTCTTCAGTCTGAAATTTCTAAAGCAGTTTAATTGCAGTGAAGTTTGTTTTACAATCAACTGCCTTTGTCGCCCTCCTCATCCTACCAATGCTCAGGTTTACTGACATAGAAAAATGCTCAAAATAGTATGTTACAATAATTCATTGCATGACAAATAAAAAATGAGGGCTTTTTTTAGAATTAAAATTCCAAAACATCTGAATGGAGCCCATGGCAGCAACAGGGGGAATGACAACCCTCAGGGTACTGTGGTCACCCCCTGAAGTAGGACACCCCACCCACATTCCACCTATCAGGCCATGCACAACACCACAGTTATCCCACCAGACCGCACCCAACTGGGAGGAGATGCAATCAATCCTGAACTTCGTGAACCCTTCAGGAAGGCCAAGGCTTCCTGAGAGCTATGCGCCACCAACATTCCTGTCCTGCCACAGTTTCAGAGCTCTCCAAAGACGTAGCCTCACTCCATTCATCTAGGCTCAGAATGTCTACTGTTCGCCTAAAAAACCTGTGCTAATATACTATTACGAGCATTATTTCTATGTTGGTAACATTAAAGACTGACCAGAAAAGAAAAAGAATGAGCAAAACAGTCCTATGACAACAGACCTAATAGCATGAGGAGCCAAAGAGAAAGGCGCCACCCTACCTGGAGAGCTGATCAACAGCTGTGGTCAGCAGAGAAATCTCCAGAGTTGTGCCGTGGCCAGCAAGTTTCTTCCTTTAAACATTAGATCAAAGAAATGTTGCCGGCATGAAATAGAAGGAATAAACGTGTAACATTAAAAATGACTGTCTCTATCTTTTTTTCTATAAATATAGACATAGAACTATTTTTTTCTGCTCTGCCCATATGAAATCGACGAGTCTTTTAGTTGAATCCCTTGGTCAAAAATGGCACTGCCCAGAGACAATAGATTCTTTCTCCAGTTTTGACATTTTTAACCAAAAGATGACAAGCCTGCCCACCACGACAAGGTAGACTCTTTTAGGGCAGGACCTACACTGAACTACACTACGCTAACCTACTCCATGCTAGTCATCGTATTTTTAGTGTTAGATGCCTGTTTGTAAAAAGCCTCATCCTACAACCTGCCTTCTTCCTTTCCAGACTTGTTTACTGAGATCCACATAAGAAAAACCTTTTTCATTCACAAAACAGAGAACAGATTTAAAATGGTTGTTGCTCTTATCTTATGGCGGGTGATGCAGTCATCAGCAATGATCATCTGTAACGTCCCAACACATTTCCCCTTCTTTAATCAATGCAGAGCTCTCTTCCACATAGATGTCTTCAGTCTGAAAGTTCTAAAGCAGTTTAATTGCAGTGAAGTTTGTTTTACAATCAACTGCCTTTGTCGCCCTCCTCATCCTACCAATGCTCAGGTTTACTGACATAGAAAAATGCTCAAAATAGTATGTTACAATAATTCATTGCATGACAAATAAAAAATGAGGGCTTTTTTTAGAATTAAAATTCCAAAACATCTGAATGGAGCCCATGGCAGCAACAGGGGGAATGACAACCCTCAGGGTACTGTGGTCACCCCCTGAAGGAGGACACCCCACCCACATTCCACCTATCAGGCCATGCACAACACCACAGTTATCCCACCAGACCGCACCCAACTGGGAGGAGATGCAATCAATCCTGAACTTCGTGAACCCTTCAGGAAGGCCAAGGCTTCCTGAGAGCTATGCGCCACCAACATTCCTGTCCTGCCACAGTTTCAGAGCTCTCCAAAGACGTAGTCTCACTCCATTCATCTAGGCTCAGAATGTCTACTTTTCGCCTAAAAAAACCTGTGCTAATATACTATTACGAGCATTATTTCTATGTTGGTAACATTGAAGACTGACCAGAAAAGAAAAAGAATCAGCAAAACAGTCCTATGACAGCAGACCTAACAGCATGAGGAGCCAAAGAGAAAGGCGCCACCCTACCTGGAGAGCTGATCAACAGCTGTGGTCAGCAGAGAAATCTCCAGAGTTGTGCCGTGGCCAGCAAGTTTCCTCCTTTAAACATTAGATCAGAGAAATGTTGCCGGCATGAAATAGAAGGAATAAACGTGTAACATTAAAAATGACTGTCTCTATCTTTTTTTCTATAAATATAGACATAGAACTATTTTTTTCTGCTCTGCCCATATGAAATCTACGAGTCTTTTAGTTGAATCCCTTGGTCAAAAATGGCACTGCCCAGAGACAATAGATTCTTTCTCCAGTTTTGACATTTTTAACCAAAAGATGACAAGCCTGCCCACCACGACAAGGTAGACTCTTTTAGGGCAGGACCTACACTGAACTACACTACGCTAACCTACTCCATGCTAGTCATCGTATTTTTAGTGTTAGATGCCTGTTTGTAAAAAGCCTCATCCTACAACCTGCCTTCTTCCTTTCCAGACTTGTTTACTAAGATCCACATAAGAACAACCCTTTTCATTCACAAAACAGAGAACAGATTTAAAATGGTTGTTGCTCTTATCTTATGGCGGGTGATGCAGTAATCAGCAATGATCATCTGTAACGTCCCAACACATTTCCCCTTCTTTAATCAATGCAGAGCTCTCTTCCACATAGATGTCTTCAGTCTGAAAGTTCTAAAGCAGTTTAATTGCAGTGAAGTTTGTTTTACAATCAACTGCCTTTGTCGCTCTCCTCATCCTACCAATGCTCAGGTTTACTGACATAGAAAAATGCTCAAAATAGTATGTTACAATAATTCATTGCATGACAAATAAAAAATGAGGGCTTTTTTTAGAATTAAAATTCCAAAACATCTGAATGGAGCCCATGGCAGCAACAGGGGGAATGACAACCCTCAGGGTACTGTGGTCACCCCCTGAAGGAGGACACCCCACCCACATTCCACCTATCAGGCCATGCACAACACCACAGTTATCCCACCAGACCGCACCCAACTGGGAGGAGATGCAATCAATCCTGAACTTCGTGAACCCTTCAGGAAGGCCAAGGCTTCCTGAGAGCTATGCGCCACCAACATTCCTGTCCTGCCACAGTTTCAGAGCTCTCCAAAGACGTAGTCTCACTCCATTCATCTAGGCTCAGAATGTCTACTTTTCGCCTAAAAAAACCTGTGCTAATATACAATTACGAGCATTATTTCTATGTTGGTAACATTGAAGACTGACCAGAAAAGAAAAAGAATGAGCAAAACAGTCCTATGACAGCAGACCTAACAGCATGAGGAGCCAAAGAGAAAGGCGCCACCCTACCTGGAGAGCTGATCAACAGCTGTGGTCAGCAGAGAAATCTCCAGAATTGTGCCATGGCCAGCAAGTTTCCTCCTTTAAACATTAGATCAGAGAAATGTTGCCGGCATGAAATAGAATGAATAAACGTGTAACATTAAAAATGACTGTCTCTATCTTTTTTTCTATAAATATAGACATAGAACTATTTTTTTCTGCTCTGCCCATATGAAATCGACGAGTCTTTTAGTTGAATCCCTTGGTCAAAAATGGCACTGCCCAGAGACAATAGATTCTTTCTCCAGTTTTGACATTTTTACCAAAAGATGACAAGCCTGCCCACCACGACAAGGTAGACTCTTTTAGGGCAGGACCTACACTGAACTACACTACGCTAGCCTACTCCATGCTAGTCATCGTATTTTTAGTGTTAGATGCCTGTTTGTAAAAAGCCTCATCCTACAACCTGCCTTCTTCCTTTCCAGACTTGTTTACTAAGATCCACATAAGAACAACCCTTTTCATTCACAAAACAGAGAACAGATTTAAAATGGTTGTTGCTCTTATCTTATGGCGGGTGATGCAGTAATCAGCAATGATCATCTGTAACGTCCCAACACATTTCCCCTTCTTTAATCAATGCAGAGCTCTCTTCCACATAGATGTCTTCAGTCTGAAAGTTCTAAAGCAGTTTAATTGCAGTGAAGTTTGTTTTACAATCAACTGCCTTTGTCGCCCTCCTCATCCTACCAATGCTCAGGTTTACTGACATAGAAAAATGCTCAAAATAGTATGTTACAATAATTCATTGCATGACAAATAAAAAATGAGGGCTTTTTTTAGAATTAAAATTCCAAAAACATCTGAATGGAGCCCATGGCAGCAACAGGGGGAATGACAACCCTCAGGGTACTGTGGTCACCCCCTGAAGGAGGACACCCCACCCACATTCCACCTATCAGGCCATGCACAACACCACAGTTATCCCACCAGACCGCACCCAACTGGGAGAAGATGCAATCAATCCTGAACTTCGTGAACCCTTCAGGAAGGCCAAGGCTTCCTGAGAGCTATGCGCCACCAACATTCCTGTCCTGCCACAGTTTCAGAGCTCTCCAAAGACGTAGTCTCACTCCATTCATCTAGGCTCAGAATGTCTACTTTTCGCCTAAAAAAACCTGTGCTAATATACTATTACGAGCATTATTTCTATGTTGGTAACATTGAAGACTGACCAGAAAAGAAAAAGAATGAGCAAAACAGTCCTATGACAGCAGACCTAACAGCATGAGGAGCCAAAGAGAAAGGTGCCACCCTACCTGGAGAGCTGATCAACAGCTGTGGTCAGCAGAGAAATCTCCAGAGTTGTGCCGTGGCCAGCAAGTTTCCTCCTTTAAACATTAGATCAGAGAAATGTCGCCGGCATGAAATAGAATGAATAAACGTGTAACATTAAAAATGACTGTCTCTATCTTTTTTTCTATAAATATAGACATAGAACTATTTTTTTCTGCTCTGCCCATATGAAATCTACGTGTCTTTTAGTTGAATCCCTTGGTCAAAAATGGCACTGCCCAGAGACAATAGATTCTTTCTCCAGTTTTGACATTTTTAACCAAAAGATGACAAGCCTGCCCACCACGACAAGGTAGACTCTTTTAGGGCAGGACCTACACTGAACTACACTACGCTAGCCTACTCCATGCTAGTCATCGTATTTTTAGTGTTAGATGCCTGTTTGTAAAAAGCCTCATCCTACAACCTGCCTTCTTCCTTTCCAGACTTGTTTACTAAGATCCACATAAGAACAACCCTTTTCATTCACAAAACAGAGAACAGATTTAAAATGGTTGTTGCTCTTATCTTATGGCGGGTGATGCAGTAATCAGCAATGATCATCTGTAACGTCCCAACACATTTCCCCTTCTTTAATCAATGCCGAGCTCTCTTCCACATAGATGTCTTCAGTCTGAAAGTTCTAAAGCAGTTTAATTGCAGTGAAGTTTGTTTTACAATCAACTGCCTTTGTCGCCCTCCTCATCCTACCAATGCTCAGGTTTACTGACATAGAAAAATGCTCAAAATAGTATGTTACAATAATTCATTGCATGACAAATAAAAAATGAGGGCTTTTTTAGAATTAAAATTCCAAAAACATCTGAATGGAGCCCATGGCAGCAACAGGGGGAATGACAACCCTCAGGGTACTGTGGTCACCCCCTGAAGGAGGACACCCCACCCACATTCCACCTATCAGGCCATGCACAACACCACAGTTATCCCACCAGACCGCACCCAACTGGGAGAAGATGCAATCAATCCTGAACTTCGTGAACCCTTCAGGAAGGCCAAGGCTTCCTGAGAGCTATGCGCCACCAACATTCCTGTCCTGCCACAGTTTCAGAGCTCTCCAAAGACGTAGTCTCACTACATTCATCTAGGCTCAGAATGTCTACTTTTCGCCTAAAAAAACCTGTGCTAATATACTATTACGAGCATTATTTCTATGTTGGTAACATTGAAGACTGACCAGAAAAGAAAAAGAATGAGCAAAACAGTCCTATGACAGCAGACCTAACAGCATGAGGAGCCAAAGAGAAAGGCGCCACCCTACCTGGAGAGCTGATCAACAGCTGTGGTCAGCAGAGAAATCTCCAGAGTTGTGCCGTGGCCAGCAAGTTTCCTCCTTTAAACATTAGATCAGAGAAATGTTGCCGGCATGAAATAGAATGAATAAACGTGTAACATTAAAAATGACTGTCTCTATCTTTTTTTCTATAAATTAAGACATAGAACTATTTTTTTCTACTCTGCCCATATGAAATCTACGAGTCTTTTAGTTGAATCCCTTGGTCAAAAATGGCACTGCCCAGAGACAATAGATTCTTTCTCTAGTTTTGACATTTTTAACCAAAAGATGACAAGCCTGCCCACCACGACAAGGTAGACTCTTTTAGGGCAGGACCTACACTGAACTACACTACGCTAACCTACTCCATGCTAGTCATCGTATTTTTAGTGTTAGATGCCTGTTTGTAAAAAGACTCATCCTACAACCTGCCTTCTTCCTTTCCAGACTTGTTTACTAAGATCCACATAAGAACAACCCTTTTCATTCACAAAACAGAGAACAGATTTAAAATGGTTGTTGCTCTTATCTTATGGCGGGTGATGCAGTAATCAGCAATGATCATCTGTAACGTCCCAACACATTTCCCCTTCTTTAATCAATGCAGAGCTCTCTTCCACATAGATGTCTTCAGTCTGAAAGTTCTAAAGCAGTTTAATTGCAGTGAAGTTTGTTTTACAATCAACTGCCTTTGTCGCCCTCCTCATCCTACCAATGCTCAGGTTTACTGACATAGAAAAATGCTCAAAATAGTATGTTACAATAATTAATTGCATGACAAATAAAAAATGAGGGCTTTTTTTAGAATTAAAATTCCAAAACATCTGAATGGAGCCCATGGCAGCAACAGGGGGAATGACAACCCTCAGGGTACTGTGGTCACCCCCTGAAGGAGGACACCCCACCCACATTCCACCTATCAGGCCATGCACAACACCACAGTTATCCCACCAGACCGCACCCAACTGGGAGGAGATGCAATCAATCCTGAACTTCGTGAACCCTTCAGGAAGGCCAAGGCTTCCTGAGAGCTATGCGCCACCAACATTCCTGTCCTGCCACAGTTTCAGATCTCTCCAAAGACGTAGCCTCACTCCATTCATCTAGGCTCAGAATGTCTACTTTTCGCCTAAAAAAACCTGTGCTAATATACTATTACGAGCATTATTTCTATGTTGGTAACATTGAAGACTGACCAGAAAAGAAAAAGAATGAGCAAAACAGTCCTATGACAGCAGACCTAACAGCATGAGGAGCCAAAGAGAAAGGCGCCACCCTACCTGGAGAGCTGATCAACAGCTGTGGTAAGCAGAGAAATCTCCAGAGTTGTGCCGTGGCCAGCAAGTTTCCTCCTTTAAACTTTAGATCAGAGAAATGTTGCCGGCATGAAATAGAAGGAATAAACGTGTAACATTAAAAATGACTGTCTCTATCTTTTTTTCTATAAATATAGACATAGAACTATTTTTTTCTACTCTGCCCATATGAAATCTACGAGTCTTTTAGTTGAATCCCTTGGTCAAAAATGGCACTGCCCAGAGACAATAGATTCTTTCTCCAGTTTTGACATTTTTAACCAAAAGATGACAAGCCTGCCCACCACGACAAGGTAGACTCTTTTAGGGCAGGACCTACACTGAACTACACTACGCTAACCTACTCCATGCTAGTCATCGTATTTTTAGTGTTAGATGCCTGTTTGTAAAAAGCCTCATCCTACAACCTGCCTTCTTCCTTTCCAGACTTGTTTACTAAGATCCACATAAGAACAACCCTTTCCATTCACAAAACAGAGAACAGATTTAAAATGGTTGTTGCTCTTATCTTATGGCGGGTGATGCAGTAATCAGCAATGATCATCTGTAACGTCCCAACACATTTCCCTTTCTTTAATCAATGCAGAGCTCTCTTCCACATAGATGTCTTCAGTCTGAAAGTTCTAAAGCAGTTTAATTGCAGTGAAGTTTGTTTTACAATCAACTGCCTTTGTCGCCCTCCTCATCCTACCAATGCTCAGGTTTACTGACATAGAAAAATGCTCAAAATAGTATGTTACAATAATTCATTGCATGACAAATAAAAAATGAGGGCTTTTTTTAGAATTAAAATTCCAAAACATCTGAATGGAGCCCATGGCAGCAACAGGGGGAATGACAACCCTCAGGGTACTGTGGTCACCCCCTGAAGGAGGACACCCCACCCACATTCCACCTATCAGGCCAAGCACAACACCACAGTTATCCCACCAGACCGCACCCAACTGGGAGGAGATGCAATCAATCCTGAACTTCGTGAACCCTTCAGGAAGGCCAAGACTTCCTAAGAGCTATGCGCCACCAACATTCCTGTCCTGCCACAGTTTCAGATCTCTCCAAAGACGTAGCCTCACTCCATTCATCTAGGCTCAGAATGTCTACTTTTCGCCTAAAAAAACCTGTGCTAATATACTATTACGAGCATTATTTCTATGTTGGTAACATTGAAGACTGACCAGAAAAGAAAAAGAATGAGCAAAACAGTCCTATGACAGCAGACCTAACAGCATGAGGAGCCAAAGAGAAAGGCGCCACCCTACCTGGAGAGCTGATCAACAGCTGTGGTCAGCAGAGAAATCTCCAGAGTTGTGCCGTGGCCAGCAAGTTTCCTCCTTTAAACATTAGATCAGAGAAATGTTGCCGGCATAAAATAGAAGGAATAAACGTGTAACATTAAAAATGACTGTCTCTATCTTTTTTTCTATAAATATAGACATAGAACTATTTTTTTCTGCTCTGCCCATATGAAATCGACGAGTCTTTTAGTTGAATCCCTTGGTCAAAAATGGCACTGCCCAGAGACAATAGATTCTTTCTCCAGTTTTGACATTTTTAACCAAAAGATGACAAGCCTGCCCACCACGACAAGGTAGACTCTTTTAGGGCAGGACCTACACTGAACTGCACTACGCTAACCTACTCCATGCTAGTCATCGTATTTTTAGTGTTAGATGCCTGTTTGTAAAAAGCCTCATCCTACAACCTGCCTTCTTCCTTTCCAGACTTGTTTACTAAGATCCACATAAGAACAACCCTTTTCATTCACAAAACAGAGAACAGATTTAAAATGGTTGTTGCTCTTATCTTATGGCGGGTGATGCAGTAATCAGCAATGATCATCTGTAACGTCCCAACACATTTCCCCTTCTTTAATCAATGCAGAGCTCTCTTCCACATAGATGTCTTCAGTCTGAAAGTTCTAAAGCAGTTTAATTGCAGTGAAGTTTGTTTTACAATCAACTGCCTTTGTCGCCCTCCTCATCCTACCAATGCTCAGGTTTACTGACATAGAAAAATGCTCAAAATAGTATGTTACAATAATTCATTGCATGACAAATAAAAAATGAGGGCTTTTTTTAGAATTAAAATTCCAAAACATCTGAATGGAGCCCATGGCAGCAACAGGGGGAATGACAACCCTCAGGGTACTGTGGTCACCCCCTGAAGGAGGACACCCCACCCACATTCCACCTATCAGGCCATGCACAACACCACAGTTATCCCACCAGACCGCACCCAACTGGGAGGAGATGCAATCAATCCTGAACTTCGTGAACCCTTCAGGAAGGCCAAGGCTTCCTGAGAGCTATGCGCCACCAACATTCCTGTCCTGCCACAGTTTCAGATCTCTCCAAAGACGTAGCCTCACTCCATTCATCTAGGCTCAGAATGTCTACTTTTCGCCTAAAAAAAACTGTGCTAATATACTATTACGAGCATTATTTCTATGTTGGTAACATTGAAGACTGACCAGAAAAGAAAAAGAATCAGCAAAACAGTCCTATGACAGCAGACCTAACAGCATGAGGAGCCAAAGAGAAAGGCGCCACCCTACCTGGAGAGCTGATCAACAGCTGTGGTCAGCAGAGAAATCTCCAGAGTTGTGCCGTGGCCAGCAAGTTTCCTCCTTTAAACTTTAGATCAGAGAAATGTTGCCGGCATGAAATAGAAGGAATAAACGTGTAACATTAAAAATGACTGTCTCTATCTTTTTTTCTATAAATATAGACATAGAACTATTTTTTTCTGCTCTGCCCATATGAAATCTACGAGTCTTTTAGTTGAATCCCTTGGTCAAAAATGGCACTGCCCAGAGACAATAGATTCTTTCTCCAGTTTTGACATTTTTAACCAAAAGATGACAAGCCTGCCCACCACGACAAGGTAGACTCTTTTAGGGCAGGACCTACACTGAACTACACTACGCTAACCTACTCCATGCTAGTCATCGTATTTTTAGTGTTAGATGCCTGTTTGTAAAAAGCCTCATCCTACAACCTGCCTTCTTCCTTTCCAGACTTGTTTACTAAGATCCACATAAGAACAACCCTTTTCATTCACAAAACAGAGAACAGATTTAAAATGGTTGTTGCTCTTATCTTATGGCGGGTGATGCAGTAATCAGCAATGATCATCTGTAACGTCCCAACACATTTCCCCTTCTTTAATCAATGCAGAGCTCTCTTCCACATAGATGTCTTCAGTCTGAAAGTTCTAAAGCAGTTTAATTGCAGTGAAGTTTGTTTTACAATCAACTGCCTTTGTCGCCCTCCTCATCCTACCAATGCTCAGGTTTACTGACATAGCAAAATGCTCAAAATAGTATGTTACAATAATTCATTGCATGACAAATAAAAAATTAGGGCTTTTTTTAGAATTAAAGTTCCAAAACATCTGATTGGAGCCCATGGCAGCAACAGGGGGAATGACAACCCTCAGGGTACTGTGGTCACCCCCTGAAGGAGGACACCCCACCCACATTCCACCTATCAGGCCATGCACAACACCACAGTTATCCCACCAGACCGCACCCAACTGGGAGGAGATGCAATCAATCCTGAACTTCGTGAACCCTTCAGGAAGGCCAAGGCTTCCTGAGAGCTATGCGCCACCAACATTCCTGTCCTGCCACAGTTTCAGAGCTCTCCAAAGACGTAGTCTCACTCCATTCATCTAGGCTCAGAATGTCTACTTTTCGCCTAAAAAAACCTGTGCTAATATACTATTACGAGCATTATTTCTATGTTGGTAACATTGAAGACTAACCAGAAAAGAAAAAGAATCAGCAAAACAGTCCTATGACAGCAGACCTAACAGCATGAGGAGCCAAAGAGAAAGGCGCCACCCTACCTGGAGAGCTGATCAACAGCTGTGGTAAGCAGAGAAATCTCCAGAGTTGTGCCGTGGCCAGCAAGTTTCCTCCTTTAAACTTTAGATCAGAGAAATGTTGCCGGCATGAAATAGAAGGAATAAACGTGTAACATTAAAAATGACTGTCTCTATCTTTTTTTCTATAAATATAGACATAGAACTATTTTTTTCTACTCTGCCCATATGAAATCTACGAGTCTTTTAGTTGAATCCCTTGGTCAAAAATGGCACTGCCCAGAGACAATAGATTCTTTCACCAGTTTTGACATTTTTAACCAAAAGATGACAAGCCTGCCCACCACGACAAGGTAGACTCTTTTAGGGCAGGACCTACACTGAACTACACTACGCTAGCCTACTCCATGCTAGTCATCGTATTTTTAGTGTTAGATGCCTGTTTGTAAAAAGCCTCATCCTACAACCTGCCTTCTTCCTTTCCAGACTTGTTTACTAAGATCCACATAAGAACAACCCTTTTCATTCACAAAACAGAGAACAGATTTAAAATGGTTGTTGCTCTTATCTTATGGCGGGTGATGCAGTAATCAGCAATGATCATCTGTAACGTCCCAACACATTTCCCCTTCTTTAATCAATGCAGAGCTCTCTTCCACATAGATGTCTTCAGTCTGAAAGTTCTAAAGCAGTTTAATTGCAGTTACGTTTGTTTTACAATCAACTGCCTTTGTCGCCCTCCTCATCCTACCAATGCTCAGGTTTACTGACATAGAAAAATGCTCAAAATAGTATGTTACAATAATTCATTGCATGACAAATAAAAAATGAGGGCTTTTTTTAGAATTAAAATTCCAAAACATCTGAATGGAGCCCATGGCAGCAACAGGGGGAATGACAACCCTCAGGGTACTGTGGTCACCCCCTGAAGGAGGACACCCCACCCACATTCCACCTATCAGGCCATGCACAACACCACAGTTATCCCACCAGACCGCACCCAACTGGGAGGAGATGCAATCAATCCTGAACTTCGTGAACCCTTCAGGAAGGCCAAGGCTTCCTGAGAGCTATGCGCCACCAACATTCCTGTCCTGCCACAGTTTCAGAGCTCTCCAAAGACGTAGCCTCACTCCATTCATCTAGGCTCAGAATGTCTACTTTTCGCCTAAAAAAACCTGTGCTAATATACTATTACGAGCATTATTTCTATGTTGGTAACATTGAAGACTGACCAGAAAAGAAAAAGAATGAGCAAAACAGTCCTATGACAGCAGACCTAACAGCATGAGGAGCCAAAGAGAAAGGCGCCACCCTACCTGGAGAGCTGATCAACAGCTGTGGTCAGCAGAGAAATCTCCAGAGTTGTGCCGTGGCCAGCAAGTTTCCTCCTTTAAACTTTAGATCAGAGAAATGTTGCCGGCATGAAATAGAAGGAATAAACGTGTAACATTAAAAATGACTGTCTCTATCTTTTTTTCTATAAATATAGACATAGAACTATTTTTTTCTGCTCTGCCCATATGAAATCTACGAGTCTTTTAGTTGAATCCCTTGGTCAAAAATGGCACTGCCCAGAGACAATAGATTCTTTCACCAGTTTTGACATTTTTAACCAAAAGATGACAAGCCTGCCCACCACGACAAGGTAGACTCTTTTAGGGCAGGACCTACACTGAACTACACTACGCTAGCCTACTCCATGCTAGTCATCGTATTTTTAGTGTTAGATGCCTGTTTGTAAAAAGCCTCATCCTACAACCTGCCTTCTTCCTTTCCAGACTTGTTTACTAAGATCCACATAAGAACAACCCTTTTCATTCACAAAACAGAGAACAGATTTAAAATGGTTGTTGCTCTTATCTTATGGCGGGTGATGCAGTAATCAGCAATGATCATCTGTAACGTCCCAACACATTTCCCCTTCTTTAATCAATGCAGAGCTCTCTTCCACATAGATGTCTTCAGTCTGAAAGTTCTAAAGCAGTTTAATTGCAGTTAAGTTTGTTTTACAATCAACTGCCTTTGTCGCCCTCCTCATCCTACCAATGCTCAGGTTTACTGACATAGAAAAATGCTCAAAATAGTATGTTACAATAATTCATTGCATGACAAATAAAAAATGAGGGCTTTTTTTAGAATTAAAATTCCAAAACATCTGAATGGAGCCCATGGCAGCAACAGGGGGAATGACAACCCTCAGGGTACTGTGGTCACCCCCTGAAGGAGGACACCCCACCCACATTCCACCTATCAGGCCATGCACAACACCACAGTTATCCCACCAGACCGCACCCAACTGGGAGGAGATGCAATCAATCCTGAACTTCGTGAACCCTTCAGGAAGGCCAAGGCTTCCTGAGAGCTATGCGCCACCAACATTCCTGTCCTGCCACAGTTTCAGAGCTCTCCAAAGACGTAGTCTCACTCCATTCATCTAGGCTCAGAATGTCTACTTTTCGCCTAAAAAAACCTGTGCTAATATACTATTACGAGCATTATTTCTATGTTGGTAACATTGAAGACTAACCAGAAAAGAAAAAGAATCAGCAAAACAGTCCTATGACAGCAGACCTAACAGCATGAGGAGCCAAAGAGAACGGCGCCACCCTACCTGGAGAGCTGATCAACAGCTGTGGTAAGCAGAGAAATCTCCAGAGTTGTGCCGTGGCCAGCAAGTTTCCTCCTTTAAACTTTAGATCAGAGAAATGTTGCCGGCATGAAATAGAAGGAATAAACGTGTAACATTAAAAATGACTGTCTCTATCTTTTTTTCTATAAATATAGACATAGAACTATTTTTTTCTACTCTGCCCATATGAAATCTACGAGTCTTTTAGTTGAATCCCTTGGTCAAAAATGGCACTGCCCAGAGACAATAGATTCTTTCTCCAGTTTTGACATTTTTAACCAAAAGATGACAAGCCTGCCCACCACGACAAGGTAGACTCTTTTAGGGCAGGACCTACACTGAACTACACTACGCTAGCCTACTCCATGCTAGTCATCGTATTTTTAGTGTTAGATGCCTGTTTGTAAAAAGCCTCATCCTACAACCTGCCTTCTTCCTTTCCAGACTTGTTTACTAAGATCCACATAAGAACAACCCTTTTCATTCACAAAACAGAGAACAGATTTAAAATGGTTGTTGCTCTTATCTTATGGCGGGTGATGCAGTAATCAGCAATGATCATCTGTAACGTCCCAACACATTTCCCCTTCTTTAATCAATGCAGAGCTCTCTTCCACATAGATGTCTTCAGTCTGAAAGTTCTAAAGCAGTTTAATTGCAGTGAAGTTTGTTTTACAATCAACTGCCTTTGTCGCCCTCCTCATCCTACCAATGCTCAGGTTTACTGACATAGCAAAATGCTCAAAATAGTATGTTACAATAATTCATTGCATGACAAATAAAAAATGAGGGCTTTTTTTAGAATTAAAATTCCAAAACATCTGAATGGAGCCCATGGCAGCAACAGGGGGAATGACAACCCTCAGGGTACTGTGGTCACCCCCTGAAGGAGGACACCCCACCCACATTCCACCTATCAGGCCATGCACAACACCACAGTTATCCCACCAGACCGCACCCAACTGGGAGGAGATGCAATCAATCCTGAACTTCGTGAACCCTTCAGGAAGGCCAAGGCTTCCTGAGAGCTATGCGCCACCAACATTCCTGTCCTGCCACAGTTTCAGATCTCTCCAAAGACGTAGCCTCACTCCATTCATCTAGGCTCAGAATGTCTACTTTTCGCCTAAAAAAAACCTGTGCTAATATACTATTACGAGCATTATTTCTATGTTGGTAACATTGAAGACTGACCAGAAAAGAAAAAGAATGAGCAAAACAGTCCTATGACAGCAGACCTAACAGCATGAGGAGCCAAAGAGAAAGGCGCCACCCTACCTGGAGAGCTGATCAACAGCTGTGGTCAGCAGAGAAATCTCCAGAGTTGTGCCGTGGCCAGCAAGTTTCCTCCTTTAAACTTTAGATCAGAGAAATGTTGCCGGCATGAAATAGAAGGAATAAACGTGTAACATTAAAAATGACTGTCTCTATCTTTTTTTCTATAAATATAGACATAGAACTATTTTTTTCTGCTCTGCCCATATGAAATCTACGAGTCTTTTAGTTGAATCCCTTGGTCAAAAATGGCACTGCCCAGAGACAATAGATTCTTTCACCAGTTTTGACATTTTTAACCAAAAGATGACAAGCCTGCCCACCACGACAAGGTAGACTCTTTTAGGGCAGGACCTACACTGAACTACACTACGCTAGCCTACTCCATGCTAGTCATCGTATTTTTAGTGTTAGATGCCTGTTTGTAAAAAGCCTCATCCTACAACCTGCCTTCTTCCTTTCCAGACTTGTTTACTAAGATCCACATAAGAACAACCCTTTTCATTCACAAAACAGAGAACAGATTTAAAATGGTTGTTGCTCTTATCTTATGGCGGGTGATGCAGTAATCAGCAATGATCATCTGTAACGTCCCAACACATTTCCCCTTCTTTAATCAATGCAGAGCTCTCTTCCACATAGATGTCTTCAGTCTGAAAGTTCTAAAGCAGTTTAATTGCAGTTAAGTTTGTTTTACAATCAACTGCCTTTGTCGCCCTCCTCATCCTACCAATGCTCAGGTTTACTGACATAGAAAAATGCTCAAAATAGTATGTTACAATAATTCATTGCATGACAAATAAAAAATGAGGGCTTTTTTTAGAATTAAAATTCCAAAACATCTGAATGGAGCCCATGGCAGCAACAGGGGGAATGACAACCCTCAGGGTACTGTGGTCACCCCCTGAAGGAGGACACCCCACCCACATTCCACCTATCAGGCCATGCACAACACCACAGTTATCCCACCAGACCGCACCCAACTGGGAGGAGATGCAATCAATCCTGAACTTCGTGAACCCTTCAGGAAGGCCAAGGCTTCCTGAGAGCTATGCGCCACCAACATTCCTGTCCTGCCACAGTTTCAGAGCTCTCCAAAGACGTAGTCTCACTCCATTCATCTAGTCTCAGAATGTCTACTTTTCGCCTAAAAAAACCTGTGCTAATATACTATTACGAGCATTATTTCTATGTTGGTAACATTGAAGACTAACCAGAAAAGAAAAAGAATCAGCAAAACAGTCCTATGACAGCAGACCTAACAGCATGAGGAGCCAAAGAGAAAGGCGCCACCCTACCTGGAGAGCTGATCAACAGCTGTGGTAAGCAGAGAAATCTCCAGAGTTGTGCCGTGGCCAGCAAGTTTCCTCCTTTAAACTTTAGATCAGAGAAATGTTGCCGGCATGAAATAGAAGGAATAAACGTGTAACATTAAAAATGACTGTCTCTATCTTTTTTTCTATAAATATAGACATAGAACTATTTTTTTCTACTCTGCCCATATGAAATCTACGAGTCTTTTAGTTGAATCCCTTGGTCAAAAATGGCACTGCCCAGAGACAATAGATTCTTTCTCCAGTTTTGACATTTTTAACCAAAAGATGACAAGCCTGCCCACCACGACAAGGTAGACTCTTTTAGGGCAGGACCTACACTGAACTACACTACACTAACCTACTCCATGCTAGTCATCGTATTTTTAGTGTTAGATGCCTGTTTGTAAAAAGCCTCATCCTACAACCTGCCTTCTTCCTTTCCAGACTTGTTTACTAAGATCCACATAAGAACAACCCTTTTCATTCACAAAACAGAGAACAGATTTAAAATGGTTGTTGCTCTTATCTTATGGCGGGTGATGCAGTAATCAGCAATGATCATCTGTAACGTCCCAACACATTTCCCCTTCTTTAATCAATGCAGAGCTCTCTTCCACATAGATGTCTTCAGTCTGAAAGTTCTAAAGCAGTTTAATTGCAGTGAAGTTTGTTTTACAATCAACTGCCTTTGTCGCCCTCCTCATCCTACCAATGCTCAGGTTTACTGACATAGCAAAATGCTCAAAATAGTATGTTACAATAATTCATTGCATGACAAATAAAAAATGAGGGCTTTTTTTAGAATTAAAATTCCAAAACATCTGAATGGAGCCCATGGCAGCAACAGGGGGAATGACAACCCTCAGGGTACTGTGGTCACCCCCTGAAGGAGGACACCCCACCCACATTCCACCTATCAGGCCATGCACAACACCACAGTTATCCCACCAGACCGCACCCAACTGGGAGAAGATGCAATCAATCCTGAACTTCGTGAACCCTTCAGGAAGGCCAAGGCTTCCTGAGAGCTATGCGCCACCAACATTCCTGTCCTGCCACAGTTTCAGAGCTCTCCAAAGACGTAGTCTCACTCCATTCATCTAGGCTCAGAATGTCTACTTTTCGCCTAAAAAAACCTGTGCTAATATACTATTACGAGCATTATTTCTATGTTGGTAACATTAAAGACTGACCAGAAAAGAAAAAGAATCAGCAAAACAGTCCTATGACAGCAGACCTAACAGCATGAGGAGCCAAAGAGAAAGGCGCCACCCTACCTGGAGAGCTGATCAACAGCTGTGGTCAGCAGAGAAATCTCCAGAGTTGTGCCGTGGCCAGCAAGTTTCCTCCTTTAAACATTAGATCAGAGAAATGTTGCCGGCATGAAATAGAAGGAATAAACGTGTAACATTAAAAATGACTGTCTCTATCTTTTTTTCTATAAATATAGACATAGAACTATTTTTTTCTGCTCTGCCCATATGAAATCTACGAGTCTTTTAGTTGAATCCCTTGGTCAAAAATGGCACTGCCCAGAGACAATAGATTCTTTCTCCAGTTTTGACATTTTTAACCAAAAGATGACAAGCCTGCCCACCACGACAAGGTAGACTCTTTTAGGGCAGGACCTACACTGAACTACACTACGCTAACCTACTCCATGCTAGTCATCGTATTTTTAGTGTTAGATGCCTGTTTGTAAAAAGCCTCATCCTACAACCTGCCTTCTTCCTTTCCAGACTTGTTTACTAAGATCCACATAAGAACAACCCTTTTCATTCACAAAACAGAGAACAGATTTAAAATGGTTGTTGCTCTTATCTTATGGCGGGTGATGCAGTAATCAGCAATGATCATCTGTAACGTCCCAACACATTTCCCCTTCTTTAATCAATGCAGAGCTCTCTTCCACATAGATGTCTTCAGTCTGAAAGTTCTAAAGCAGTTTAATTGCAGTTACGTTTGTTTTACAATCAACTGCCTTTGTCGCTCTCCTCATCCTACCAATGCTCAGGTTTACTGACATAGAAAAATGCTCAAAATAGTATGTTACAATAATTCATTGCATGACAAATAAAAAATGAGGGCTTTTTTTAGAATTAAAATTCCAAAACATCTGAATGGAGCCCATGGCAGCAACAGGGGGAATGACAACCCTCAGGGTACTGTGGTCACCCCCTGAAGGAGGACACCCCACCCACATTCCACCTATCAGGCCATGCACAACACCACAGTTATCCCACCAGACCGCACCCAACTGGGAGGAGATGCAATCAATCCTGAACTTCGTGAACCCTTCAGGAAGGCCAAGGCTTCCTGAGAGCTATGCGCCACCAACATTCCTGTCCTGCCACAGTTTCAGAGCTCTCCAAAGACGTAGTCTCACTCCATTCATCTAGGCTCAGAATGTCTACTTTTCGCCTAAAAAAACCTGTGCTAATATACTATTACGAGCATTATTTCTATGTTGGTAACATTGAAGACTAACCAGAAAAGAAAAAGAATCAGCAAAACAGTCCTATGACAGCAGACCTAACAGCATGAGGAGCCAAAGAGAAAGGCGCCACCCTACCTGGAGAGCTGATCAACAGCTGTGGTAAGCAGAGAAATCTCCAGAGTTGTGCCGTGGCCAGCAAGTTTCCTCCTTTAAACTTTAGATCAGAGAAATGTTGCCGGCATGAAATAGAAGGAATAAACGTGTAACATTAAAAATGACTGTCTCTATCTTTTTTTCTATAAATATAGACATAGAACTATTTTTTTCTACTCTGCCCATATGAAATCTACGAGTCTTTTAGTTGAATCCCTTGGTCAAAAATGGCACTGCCCAGAGACAATAGATTCTTTCTCCAGTTTTGACATTTTTAACCAAAAGATGACAAGCCTGCCCACCACGACAAGGTAGACTCTTTTAGGGCAGGACCTACACTGAACTACACTACGCTAGCCTACTCCATGCTAGTCATCGTATTTTTAGTGTTAGATGCCTGTTTGTAAAAAGCCTCATCCTACAACCTGCCTTCTTCCTTTCCAGACTTGTTTACTAAGATCCACATAAGAACAACCCTTTTCATTCACAAAACAGAGAACAGATTTAAAATGGTTGTTGCTCTTATCTTATGGCGGGTGATGCAGTAATCAGCAATGATCATCTGTAACGTCCCAACACATTTCCCCTTCTTTAATCAATGCAGAGCTCTCTTCCACATAGATGTCTTCAGTCTGAAAGTTCTAAAGCAGTTTAATTGCAGTGAAGTTTGTTTTACAATCAACTGCCTTTGTCGCCCTCCTCATCCTACCAATGCTCAGGTTTACTGACATAGCAAAATGCTCAAAATAGTATGTTACAATAATTCATTGCATGACAAATAAAAAATGAGGGCTTTTTTTAGAATTAAAATTCCAAAACATCTGAATGGAGCCCATGGCAGCAACAGGGGGAATGACAACCCTCAGGGTACTGTGGTCACCCCCTGAAGGAGGACACCCCACCCACATTCCACCTATCAGGCCATGCACAACACCACAGTTATCCCACCAGACCGCACCCAACTGGGAGGAGATGCAATCAATCCTGAACTTCGTGAACCCTTCAGGAAGGCCAAGGCTTCCTGAGAGCTATGCGCCACCAACATTCCTGTCCTGCCACAGTTTCAGATCTCTCCAAAGACGTAGCCTCACTCCATTCATCTAGGCTCAGAATGTCTACTTTTCGCCTAAAAAAAACCTGTGCTAATATACTATTACGAGCATTATTTCTATGTTGGTAACATTGAAG
Source organism: Staurois parvus (assembly GCF_062004578.1). Classification (NCBI taxonomy): domain Eukaryota; kingdom Metazoa; phylum Chordata; class Amphibia; order Anura; family Ranidae; genus Staurois; species Staurois parvus. The sequence goes on along the minus strand of NW_028317807.1, from coordinate 14,862,176 downwards.
ACTGACCAGAAAAGAAAAAGAATGAGCAAAACAGTCCTATGACAGCAGACCTAACAGCATGAGGAGCCAAAGAGAAAGGCGCCACCCTACCTGGAGAGCTGATCAACAGCTGTGGTCAGCAGAGAAATCTCCAGAGTTGTGCCGTGGCCAGCAAGTTTCCTCCTTTAAACTTTAGATCAGAGAAATGTTGCCGGCATGAAATAGAAGGAATAAACGTGTAACATTAAAAATGACTGTCTCTATCTTTTTTTCTATAAATATAGACATAGAACTATTTTTTTCTGCTCTGCCCATATGAAATCTACGAGTCTTTTAGTTGAATCCCTTGGTCAAAAATGGCACTGCCCAGAGACAATAGATTCTTTCACCAGTTTTGACATTTTTAACCAAAAGATGACAAGCCTGCCCACCACGACAAGGTAGACTCTTTTAGGGCAGGACCTACACTGAACTACACTACGCTAGCCTACTCCATGCTAGTCATCGTATTTTTAGTGTTAGATGCCTGTTTGTAAAAAGCCTCATCCTACAACCTGCCTTCTTCCTTTCCAGACTTGTTTACTAAGATCCACATAAGAACAACCCTTTTCATTCACAAAACAGAGAACAGATTTAAAATGGTTGTTGCTCTTATCTTATGGCGGGTGATGCAGTAATCAGCAATGATCATCTGTAACGTCCCAACACATTTCCCCTTCTTTAATCAATGCAGAGCTCTCTTCCACATAGATGTCTTCAGTCTGAAAGTTCTAAAGCAGTTTAATTGCAGTTAAGTTTGTTTTACAATCAACTGCCTTTGTCGCCCTCCTCATCCTACCAATGCTCAGGTTTACTGACATAGAAAAATGCTCAAAATAGTATGTTACAATAATTCATTGCATGACAAATAAAAAATGAGGGCTTTTTTTAGAATTAAAATTCCAAAACATCTGAATGGAGCCCATGGCAGCAACAGGGGGAATGACAACCCTCAGGGTACTGTGGTCACCCCCTGAAGGAGGACACCCCACCCACATTCCACCTATCAGGCCATGCACAACACCACAGTTATCCCACCAGACCGCACCCAACTGGGAGGAGATGCAATCAATCCTGAACTTCGTGAACCCTTCAGGAAGGCCAAGGCTTCCTGAGAGCTATGCGCCACCAACATTCCTGTCCTGCCACAGTTTCAGAGCTCTCCAAAGACGTAGTCTCACTCCATTCATCTAGTCTCAGAATGTCTACTTTTCGCCTAAAAAAACCTGTGCTAATATACTATTACGAGCATTATTTCTATGTTGGTAACATTGAAGACTAACCAGAAAAGAAAAAGAATCAGCAAAACAGTCCTATGACAGCAGACCTAACAGCATGAGGAGCCAAAGAGAAAGGCGCCACCCTACCTGGAGAGCTGATCAACAGCTGTGGTAAGCAGAGAAATCTCCAGAGTTGTGCCGTGGCCAGCAAGTTTCCTCCTTTAAACTTTAGATCAGAGAAATGTTGCCGGCATGAAATAGAAGGAATAAACGTGTAACATTAAAAATGACTGTCTCTATCTTTTTTTCTATAAATATAGACATAGAACTATTTTTTTCTACTCTGCCCATATGAAATCTACGAGTCTTTTAGTTGAATCCCTTGGTCAAAAATGGCACTGCCCAGAGACAATAGATTCTTTCTCCAGTTTTGACATTTTTAACCAAAAGATGACAAGCCTGCCCACCACGACAAGGTAGACTCTTTTAGGGCAGGACCTACACTGAACTACACTACACTAACCTACTCCATGCTAGTCATCGTATTTTTAGTGTTAGATGCCTGTTTGTAAAAAGCCTCATCCTACAACCTGCCTTCTTCCTTTCCAGACTTGTTTACTAAGATCCACATAAGAACAACCCTTTTCATTCACAAAACAGAGAACAGATTTAAAATGGTTGTTGCTCTTATCTTATGGCGGGTGATGCAATAATCAGCAATGATCATCTGTAACGTCCCAACACATTTCCCCTTCTTTAATCAATGCAGAGCTCTCTTCCACATAGATGTCTTCAGTCTGAAAGTTCTAAAGCAGTTTAATTGCAGTGAAGTTTGTTTTACAATCAACTGCCTTTGTCGCCCTCCTCATCCTACCAATGCTCAGGTTTACTGACATAGCAAAATGCTCAAAATAGTATGTTACAATAATTCATTGCATGACAAATAAAAAATGAGGGCTTTTTTTAGAATTAAAATTCCAAAACATCTGAATGGAGCCCATGGCAGCAACAGGGGGAATGACAACCCTCAGGGTACTGTGGTCACCCCCTGAAGGAGGACACCCCACCCACATTCCACCTATCAGGCCATGCACAACACCACAGTTATCCCACCAGACCGCACCCAACTGGGAGAAGATGCAATCAATCCTGAACTTCGTGAACCCTTCAGGAAGGCCAAGGCTTCCTGAGAGCTATGCGCCACCAACATTCCTGTCCTGCCACAGTTTCAGAGCTCTCCAAAGACGTAGTCTCACTCCATTCATCTAGGCTCAGAATGTCTACTTTTCGCCTAAAAAAACCTGTGCTAATATACTATTACGAGCATTATTTCTATGTTGGTAACATTAAAGACTGACCAGAAAAGAAAAAGAATCAGCAAAACAGTCCTATGACAGCAGACCTAACAGCATGAGGAGCCAAAGAGAAAGGCGCCACCCTACCTGGAGAGCTGATCAACAGCTGTGGTCAGCAGAGAAATCTCCAGAGTTGTGCCGTGGCCAGCAAGTTTCCTCCTTTAAACATTAGATCAGAGAAATGTTGCCGGCATGAAATAGAAGGAATAAACGTGTAACATTAAAAATGACTGTCTCTATCTTTTTTTCTATAAATATAGACATAGAACTATTTTTTTCTGCTCTGCCCATATGAAATCTACGAGTCTTTTAGTTGAATCCCTTGGTCAAAAATGGCACTGCCCAGAGACAATAGATTCTTTCTCCAGTTTTGACATTTTTAACCAAAAGATGACAAGCCTGCCCACCACGACAAGGTAGACTCTTTTAGGGCAGGACCTACACTGAACTACACTACGCTAACCTACTCCATGCTAGTCATCGTATTTTTAGTGTTAGATGCCTGTTTGTAAAAAGCCTCATCCTACAACCTGCCTTCTTCCTTTCCAGACTTGTTTACTGAGATCCACATAAGAAAAACCTTTTTCATTCACAAAACAGAGAACAGATTTAAAATGGTTGTTGCTCTTATCTTATGGCGGGTGATGCAGTCATCAGCAATGATCATCTGTAACGTCCCAACACATTTCCCCTTCTTTAATCAATGCAGAGCTCTCTTCCACATAGATGTCTTCAGTCTGAAAGTTCTAAAGCAGTTTAATTGCAGTGAAGTTTGTTTTACAATCAACTGCCTTTGTCGCCCTCCTCATCCTACCAATGCTCAGGTTTACTGACATAGAAAAATGCTCAAAATAGTATGTTACAATAATTCATTGCATGACAAATAAAAAATGAGGGCTTTTTTTAGAATTAAAATTCCAAAACATCTGAATGGAGCCCATGGCAGCAACAGGGGGAATGACAACCCTCAGGGTACTGTGGTCACCCCCTGAAGGAGGACACCCCACCCACATTCCACCTATCAGGCCATGCACAACACCACAGTTATCCCACCAGACCGCACCCAACTGGGAGGAGATGCAATCAATCCTGAACTTCGTGAACCCTTCAGGAAGGCCAAGGCTTCCTGAGAGCTATGCGCCACCAACATTCCTGTCCTGCCACAGTTTCAGAGCTCTCCAAAGACGTAGTCTCACTCCATTCATCTAGGCTCAGAATGTCTACTTTTCGCCTAAAAAAACCTGTGCTAATATACTATTACGAGCATTATTTCTATGTTGGTAACATTGAAGACTGACCAGAAAAGAAAAAGAATCAGCAAAACAGTCCTATGACAGCAGACCTAACAGCATGAGGAGCCAAAGAGAAAGGCGCCACCCTACCTGGAGAGCTGATCAACAGCTGTGGTCAGCAGAGAAATCTCCAGAGTTGTGCCGTGGCCAGCAAGTTTCCTCCTTTAAACATTAGATCAGAGAAATGTTGCCGGCATGAAATAGAAGGAATAAACGTGTAACATTAAAAATGACTGTCTCTATCTTTTTTTCTATAAATATAGACATAGAACTATTTTTTTCTGCTCTGCCCATATGAAATCTACGAGTCTTTTAGTTGAATCCCTTGGTCAAAAATGGCACTGCCCAGAGACAATAGATTCTTTCTCCAGTTTTGACATTTTTAACCAAAAGATGACAAGCCTGCCCACCACGACAAGGTAGACTCTTTTAGGGCAGGACCTACACTGAACTACACTACGCTAACCTACTCCATGCTAGTCATCGTATTTTTAGTGTTAGATGCCTGTTTGTAAAAAGCCTCATCCTACAACCTGCCTTCTTCCTTTCCAGACTTGTTTACTAAGATCCACATAAGAACAACCCTTTTCATTCACAAAACAGAGAACAGATTTAAAATGGTTGTTGCTCTTATCTTATGGCGGGTGATGCAGTAATCAGCAATGATCATCTGTAACGTCCCAACACATTTCCCCTTCTTTAATCAATGCAGAGCTCTCTTCCACATAGATGTCTTCAGTCTGAAAGTTCTAAAGCAGTTTAATTGCAGTGAAGTTTGTTTTACAATCAACTGCCTTTGTCGCTCTCCTCATCCTACCAATGCTCAGGTTTACTGACATAGAAAAATGCTCAAAATAGTATGTTACAATAATTCATTGCATGACAAATAAAAAATGAGGGCTTTTTTTAGAATTAAAATTCCAAAACATCTGAATGGAGCCCATGGCAGCAACAGGGGGAATGACAACCCTCAGGGTACTGTGGTCACCCCCTGAAGGAGGACACCCCACCCACATTCCACCTATCAGGCCATGCACAACACCACAGTTATCCCACCAGACCGCACCCAACTGGGAGGAGATGCAATCAATCCTGAACTTCGTGAACCCTTCAGGAAGGCCAAGGCTTCCTGAGAGCTATGCGCCACCAACATTCCTGTCCTGCCACAGTTTCAGAGCTCTCCAAAGACGTAGTCTCACTCCATTCATCTAGGCTCAGAATGTCTACTTTTCGCCTAAAAAAACCTGTGCTAATATACAATTACGAGCATTATTTCTATGTTGGTAACATTGAAGACTGACCAGAAAAGAAAAAGAATGAGCAAAACAGTCCTATGACAGCAGACCTAACAGCATGAGGAGCCAAAGAGAAAGGCGCCACCCTACCTGGAGAGCTGATCAACAGCTGTGGTCAGCAGAGAAATCTCCAGAATTGTGCCGTGGCCAGCAAGTTTCCTCCTTTAAACATTAGATCAGAGAAATGTTGCCGGCATGAAATAGAATGAATAAACGTGTAACATTAAAAATGACTGTCTCTATCTTTTTTTCTATAAATATAGACATAGAACTATTTTTTTCTGCTCTGCCCATATGAAATCGACGAGTCTTTTAGTTGAATCCCTTGGTCAAAAATGGCACTGCCCAGAGACAATAGATTCTTTCTCCAGTTTTGACATTTTTACCAAAAGATGACAAGCCTGCCCACCACGACAAGGTAGACTCTTTTAGGGCAGGACCTACACTGAACTACACTACGCTAGCCTACTCCATGCTAGTCATCGTATTTTTAGTGTTAGATGCCTGTTTGTAAAAAGCCTCATCCTACAACCTGCCTTCTTCCTTTCCAGACTTGTTTACTAAGATCCACATAAGAACAACCCTTTTCATTCACAAAACAGAGAACAGATTTAAAATGGTTGTTGCTCTTATCTTATGGCGGGTGATGCAGTAATCAGCAATGATCATCTGTAACGTCCCAACACATTTCCCCTTCTTTAATCAATGCAGAGCTCTCTTCCACATAGATGTCTTCAGTCTGAAAGTTCTAAAGCAGTTTAATTGCAGTGAAGTTTGTTTTACAATCAACTGCCTTTGTCGCCCTCCTCATCCTACCAATGCTCAGGTTTACTGACATAGAAAAATGCTCAAAATAGTATGTTACAATAATTCATTGCATGACAAATAAAAAATGAGGGCTTTTTTTAGAATTAAAATTCCAAAAACATCTGAATGGAGCCCATGGCAGCAACAGGGGGAATGACAACCCTCAGGGTACTGTGGTCACCCCCTGAAGGAGGACACCCCACCCACATTCCACCTATCAGGCCATGCACAACACCACAGTTATCCCACCAGACCGCACCCAACTGGGAGAAGATGCAATCAATCCTGAACTTCGTGAACCCTTCAGGAAGGCCAAGGCTTCCTGAGAGCTATGCGCCACCAACATTCCTGTCCTGCCACAGTTTCAGAGCTCTCCAAAGACGTAGTCTCACTCCATTCATCTAGGCTCAGAATGTCTACTTTTCGCCTAAAAAAACCTGTGCTAATATACTATTACGAGCATTATTTCTATGTTGGTAACATTGAAGACTGACCAGAAAAGAAAAAGAATGAGCAAAACAGTCCTATGACAGCAGACCTAACAGCATGAGGAGCCAAAGAGAAAGGTGCCACCCTACCTGGAGAGCTGATCAACAGCTGTGGTCAGCAGAGAAATCTCCAGAGTTGTGCCGTGGCCAGCAAGTTTCCTCCTTTAAACATTAGATCAGAGAAATGTCGCCGGCATGAAATAGAATGAATAAACGTGTAACATTAAAAATGACTGTCTCTATCTTTTTTTCTATAAATATAGACATAGAACTATTTTTTTCTGCTCTGCCCATATGAAATCTACGTGTCTTTTAGTTGAATCCCTTGGTCAAAAATGGCACTGCCCAGAGACAATAGATTCTTTCTCCAGTTTTGACATTTTTAACCAAAAGATGACAAGCCTGCCCACCACGACAAGGTAGACTCTTTTAGGGCAGGACCTACACTGAACTACACTACGCTAGCCTACTCCATGCTAGTCATCGTATTTTTAGTGTTAGATGCCTGTTTGTAAAAAGCCTCATCCTACAACCTGCCTTCTTCCTTTCCAGACTTGTTTACTAAGATCCACATAAGAACAACCCTTTTCATTCACAAAACAGAGAACAGATTTAAAATGGTTGTTGCTCTTATCTTATGGCGGGTGATGCAGTAATCAGCAATGATCATCTGTAACGTCCCAACACATTTCCCCTTCTTTAATCAATGCCGAGCTCTCTTCCACATAGATGTCTTCAGTCTGAAAGTTCTAAAGCAGTTTAATTGCAGTGAAGTTTGTTTTACAATCAACTGCCTTTGTCGCCCTCCTCATCCTACCAATGCTCAGGTTTACTGACATAGAAAAATGCTCAAAATAGTATGTTACAATAATTCATTGCATGACAAATAAAAAATGAGGGCTTTTTTAGAATTAAAATTCCAAAAACATCTGAATGGAGCCCATGGCAGCAACAGGGGGAATGACAACCCTCAGGGTACTGTGGTCACCCCCTGAAGGAGGACACCCCACCCACATTCCACCTATCAGGCCATGCACAACACCACAGTTATCCCACCAGACCGCACCCAACTGGGAGAAGATGCAATCAATCCTGAACTTCGTGAACCCTTCAGGAAGGCCAAGGCTTCCTGAGAGCTATGCGCCACCAACATTCCTGTCCTGCCACAGTTTCAGAGCTCTCCAAAGACGTAGTCTCACTACATTCATCTAGGCTCAGAATGTCTACTTTTCGCCTAAAAAAACCTGTGCTAATATACTATTACGAGCATTATTTCTATGTTGGTAACATTGAAGACTGACCAGAAAAGAAAAAGAATGAGCAAAACAGTCCTATGACAGCAGACCTAACAGCATGAGGAGCCAAAGAGAAAGGCGCCACCCTACCTGGAGAGCTGATCAACAGCTGTGGTCAGCAGAGAAATCTCCAGAGTTGTGCCGTGGCCAGCAAGTTTCCTCCTTTAAACATTAGATCAGAGAAATGTTGCCGGCATGAAATAGAATGAATAAACGTGTAACATTAAAAATGACTGTCTCTATCTTTTTTTCTATAAATTAAGACATAGAACTATTTTTTTCTACTCTGCCCATATGAAATCTACGAGTCTTTTAGTTGAATCCCTTGGTCAAAAATGGCACTGCCCAGAGACAATAGATTCTTTCTCTAGTTTTGACATTTTTAACCAAAAGATGACAAGCCTGCCCACCACGACAAGGTAGACTCTTTTAGGGCAGGACCTACACTGAACTACACTACGCTAACCTACTCCATGCTAGTCATCGTATTTTTAGTGTTAGATGCCTGTTTGTAAAAAGACTCATCCTACAACCTGCCTTCTTCCTTTCCAGACTTGTTTACTAAGATCCACATAAGAACAACCCTTTTCATTCACAAAACAGAGAACAGATTTAAAATGGTTGTTGCTCTTATCTTATGGCGGGTGATGCAGTAATCAGCAATGATCATCTGTAACGTCCCAACACATTTCCCCTTCTTTAATCAATGCAGAGCTCTCTTCCACATAGATGTCTTCAGTCTGAAAGTTCTAAAGCAGTTTAATTGCAGTGAAGTTTGTTTTACAATCAACTGCCTTTGTCGCCCTCCTCATCCTACCAATGCTCAGGTTTACTGACATAGAAAAATGCTCAAAATAGTATGTTACAATAATTAATTGCATGACAAATAAAAAATGAGGGCTTTTTTTAGAATTAAAATTCCAAAACATCTGAATGGAGCCCATGGCAGCAACAGGGGGAATGACAACCCTCAGGGTACTGTGGTCACCCCCTGAAGGAGGACACCCCACCCACATTCCACCTATCAGGCCATGCACAACACCACAGTTATCCCACCAGACCGCACCCAACTGGGAGGAGATGCAATCAATCCTGAACTTCGTGAACCCTTCAGGAAGGCCAAGGCTTCCTGAGAGCTATGCGCCACCAACATTCCTGTCCTGCCACAGTTTCAGATCTCTCCAAAGACGTAGCCTCACTCCATTCATCTAGGCTCAGAATGTCTACTTTTCGCCTAAAAAAACCTGTGCTAATATACTATTACGAGCATTATTTCTATGTTGGTAACATTGAAGACTGACCAGAAAAGAAAAAGAATGAGCAAAACAGTCCTATGACAGCAGACCTAACAGCATGAGGAGCCAAAGAGAAAGGCGCCACCCTACCTGGAGAGCTGATCAACAGCTGTGGTAAGCAGAGAAATCTCCAGAGTTGTGCCGTGGCCAGCAAGTTTCCTCCTTTAAACTTTAGATCAGAGAAATGTTGCCGGCATGAAATAGAAGGAATAAACGTGTAACATTAAAAATGACTGTCTCTATCTTTTTTTCTATAAATATAGACATAGAACTATTTTTTTCTACTCTGCCCATATGAAATCTACGAGTCTTTTAGTTGAATCCCTTGGTCAAAAATGGCACTGCCCAGAGACAATAGATTCTTTCTCCAGTTTTGACATTTTTAACCAAAAGATGACAAGCCTGCCCACCACGACAAGGTAGACTCTTTTAGGGCAGGACCTACACTGAACTACACTACGCTAACCTACTCCATGCTAGTCATCGTATTTTTAGTGTTAGATGCCTGTTTGTAAAAAGCCTCATCCTACAACCTGCCTTCTTCCTTTCCAGACTTGTTTACTAAGATCCACATAAGAACAACCCTTTCCATTCACAAAACAGAGAACAGATTTAAAATGGTTGTTGCTCTTATCTTATGGCGGGTGATGCAGTAATCAGCAATGATCATCTGTAACGTCCCAACACATTTCCCTTTCTTTAATCAATGCAGAGCTCTCTTCCACATAGATGTCTTCAGTCTGAAAGTTCTAAAGCAGTTTAATTGCAGTGAAGTTTGTTTTACAATCAACTGCCTTTGTCGCCCTCCTCATCCTACCAATGCTCAGGTTTACTGACATAGAAAAATGCTCAAAATAGTATGTTACAATAATTCATTGCATGACAAATAAAAAATGAGGGCTTTTTTTAGAATTAAAATTCCAAAACATCTGAATGGAGCCCATGGCAGCAACAGGGGGAATGACAACCCTCAGGGTACTGTGGTCACCCCCTGAAGGAGGACACCCCACCCACATTCCACCTATCAGGCCAAGCACAACACCACAGTTATCCCACCAGACCGCACCCAACTGGGAGGAGATGCAATCAATCCTGAACTTCGTGAACCCTTCAGGAAGGCCAAGACTTCCTAAGAGCTATGCGCCACCAACATTCCTGTCCTGCCACAGTTTCAGATCTCTCCAAAGACGTAGCCTCACTCCATTCATCTAGGCTCAGAATGTCTACTTTTCGCCTAAAAAAACCTGTGCTAATATACTATTACGAGCATTATTTCTATGTTGGTAACATTGAAGACTGACCAGAAAAGAAAAAGAATGAGCAAAACAGTCCTATGACAGCAGACCTAACAGCATGAGGAGCCAAAGAGAAAGGCGCCACCCTACCTGGAGAGCTGATCAACAGCTGTGGTCAGCAGAGAAATCTCCAGAGTTGTGCCGTGGCCAGCAAGTTTCCTCCTTTAAACATTAGATCAGAGAAATGTTGCCGGCATAAAATAGAAGGAATAAACGTGTAACATTAAAAATGACTGTCTCTATCTTTTTTTCTATAAATATAGACATAGAACTATTTTTTTCTGCTCTGCCCATATGAAATCGACGAGTCTTTTAGTTGAATCCCTTGGTCAAAAATGGCACTGCCCAGAGACAATAGATTCTTTCTCCAGTTTTGACATTTTTAACCAAAAGATGACAAGCCTGCCCACCACGACAAGGTAGACTCTTTTAGGGCAGGACCTACACTGAACTGCACTACGCTAACCTACTCCATGCTAGTCATCGTATTTTTAGTGTTAGATGCCTGTTTGTAAAAAGCCTCATCCTACAACCTGCCTTCTTCCTTTCCAGACTTGTTTACTAAGATCCACATAAGAACAACCCTTTTCATTCACAAAACAGAGAACAGATTTAAAATGGTTGTTGCTCTTATCTTATGGCGGGTGATGCAGTAATCAGCAATGATCATCTGTAACGTCCCAACACATTTCCCCTTCTTTAATCAATGCAGAGCTCTCTTCCACATAGATGTCTTCAGTCTGAAAGTTCTAAAGCAGTTTAATTGCAGTGAAGTTTGTTTTACAATCAACTGCCTTTGTCGCCCTCCTCATCCTACCAATGCTCAGGTTTACTGACATAGAAAAATGCTCAAAATAGTATGTTACAATAATTCATTGCATGACAAATAAAAAATGAGGGCTTTTTTTAGAATTAAAATTCCAAAACATCTGAATGGAGCCCATGGCAGCAACAGGGGGAATGACAACCCTCAGGGTACTGTGGTCACCCCCTGAAGGAGGACACCCCACCCACATTCCACCTATCAGGCCATGCACAACACCACAGTTATCCCACCAGACCGCACCCAACTGGGAGGAGATGCAATCAATCCTGAACTTCGTGAACCCTTCAGGAAGGCCAAGGCTTCCTGAGAGCTATGCGCCACCAACATTCCTGTCCTGCCACAGTTTCAGATCTCTCCAAAGACGTAGCCTCACTCCATTCATCTAGGCTCAGAATGTCTACTTTTCGCCTAAAAAAAACTGTGCTAATATACTATTACGAGCATTATTTCTATGTTGGTAACATTGAAGACTGACCAGAAAAGAAAAAGAATCAGCAAAACAGTCCTATGACAGCAGACCTAACAGCATGAGGAGCCAAAGAGAAAGGCGCCACCCTACCTGGAGAGCTGATCAACAGCTGTGGTCAGCAGAGAAATCTCCAGAGTTGTGCCGTGGCCAGCAAGTTTCCTCCTTTAAACTTTAGATCAGAGAAATGTTGCCGGCATGAAATAGAAGGAATAAACGTGTAACATTAAAAATGACTGTCTCTATCTTTTTTTCTATAAATATAGACATAGAACTATTTTTTTCTGCTCTGCCCATATGAAATCTACGAGTCTTTTAGTTGAATCCCTTGGTCAAAAATGGCACTGCCCAGAGACAATAGATTCTTTCTCCAGTTTTGACATTTTTAACCAAAAGATGACAAGCCTGCCCACCACGACAAGGTAGACTCTTTTAGGGCAGGACCTACACTGAACTACACTACGCTAACCTACTCCATGCTAGTCATCGTATTTTTAGTGTTAGATGCCTGTTTGTAAAAAGCCTCATCCTACAACCTGCCTTCTTCCTTTCCAGACTTGTTTACTAAGATCCACATAAGAACAACCCTTTTCATTCACAAAACAGAGAACAGATTTAAAATGGTTGTTGCTCTTATCTTATGGCGGGTGATGCAGTAATCAGCAATGATCATCTGTAACGTCCCAACACATTTCCCCTTCTTTAATCAATGCAGAGCTCTCTTCCACATAGATGTCTTCAGTCTGAAAGTTCTAAAGCAGTTTAATTGCAGTGAAGTTTGTTTTACAATCAACTGCCTTTGTCGCCCTCCTCATCCTACCAATGCTCAGGTTTACTGACATAGCAAAATGCTCAAAATAGTATGTTACAATAATTCATTGCATGACAAATAAAAAATTAGGGCTTTTTTTAGAATTAAAGTTCCAAAACATCTGATTGGAGCCCATGGCAGCAACAGGGGGAATGACAACCCTCAGGGTACTGTGGTCACCCCCTGAAGGAGGACACCCCACCCACATTCCACCTATCAGGCCATGCACAACACCACAGTTATCCCACCAGACCGCACCCAACTGGGAGGAGATGCAATCAATCCTGAACTTCGTGAACCCTTCAGGAAGGCCAAGGCTTCCTGAGAGCTATGCGCCACCAACATTCCTGTCCTGCCACAGTTTCAGAGCTCTCCAAAGACGTAGTCTCACTCCATTCATCTAGGCTCAGAATGTCTACTTTTCGCCTAAAAAAACCTGTGCTAATATACTATTACGAGCATTATTTCTATGTTGGTAACATTGAAGACTAACCAGAAAAGAAAAAGAATCAGCAAAACAGTCCTATGACAGCAGACCTAACAGCATGAGGAGCCAAAGAGAAAGGCGCCACCCTACCTGGAGAGCTGATCAACAGCTGTGGTAAGCAGAGAAATCTCCAGAGTTGTGCCGTGGCCAGCAAGTTTCCTCCTTTAAACTTTAGATCAGAGAAATGTTGCCGGCATGAAATAGAAGGAATAAACGTGTAACATTAAAAATGACTGTCTCTATCTTTTTTTCTATAAATATAGACATAGAACTATTTTTTTCTACTCTGCCCATATGAAATCTACGAGTCTTTTAGTTGAATCCCTTGGTCAAAAATGGCACTGCCCAGAGACAATAGATTCTTTCACCAGTTTTGACATTTTTAACCAAAAGATGACAAGCCTGCCCACCACGACAAGGTAGACTCTTTTAGGGCAGGACCTACACTGAACTACACTACGCTAGCCTACTCCATGCTAGTCATCGTATTTTTAGTGTTAGATGCCTGTTTGTAAAAAGCCTCATCCTACAACCTGCCTTCTTCCTTTCCAGACTTGTTTACTAAGATCCACATAAGAACAACCCTTTTCATTCACAAAACAGAGAACAGATTTAAAATGGTTGTTGCTCTTATCTTATGGCGGGTGATGCAGTAATCAGCAATGATCATCTGTAACGTCCCAACACATTTCCCCTTCTTTAATCAATGCAGAGCTCTCTTCCACATAGATGTCTTCAGTCTGAAAGTTCTAAAGCAGTTTAATTGCAGTTACGTTTGTTTTACAATCAACTGCCTTTGTCGCCCTCCTCATCCTACCAATGCTCAGGTTTACTGACATAGAAAAATGCTCAAAATAGTATGTTACAATAATTCATTGCATGACAAATAAAAAATGAGGGCTTTTTTTAGAATTAAAATTCCAAAACATCTGAATGGAGCCCATGGCAGCAACAGGGGGAATGACAACCCTCAGGGTACTGTGGTCACCCCCTGAAGGAGGACACCCCACCCACATTCCACCTATCAGGCCATGCACAACACCACAGTTATCCCACCAGACCGCACCCAACTGGGAGGAGATGCAATCAATCCTGAACTTCGTGAACCCTTCAGGAAGGCCAAGGCTTCCTGAGAGCTATGCGCCACCAACATTCCTGTCCTGCCACAGTTTCAGAGCTCTCCAAAGACGTAGCCTCACTCCATTCATCTAGGCTCAGAATGTCTACTTTTCGCCTAAAAAAACCTGTGCTAATATACTATTACGAGCATTATTTCTATGTTGGTAACATTGAAGACTGACCAGAAAAGAAAAAGAATGAGCAAAACAGTCCTATGACAGCAGACCTAACAGCATGAGGAGCCAAAGAGAAAGGCGCCACCCTACCTGGAGAGCTGATCAACAGCTGTGGTCAGCAGAGAAATCTCCAGAGTTGTGCCGTGGCCAGCAAGTTTCCTCCTTTAAACTTTAGATCAGAGAAATGTTGCCGGCATGAAATAGAAGGAATAAACGTGTAACATTAAAAATGACTGTCTCTATCTTTTTTTCTATAAATATAGACATAGAACTATTTTTTTCTGCTCTGCCCATATGAAATCTACGAGTCTTTTAGTTGAATCCCTTGGTCAAAAATGGCACTGCCCAGAGACAATAGATTCTTTCACCAGTTTTGACATTTTTAACCAAAAGATGACAAGCCTGCCCACCACGACAAGGTAGACTCTTTTAGGGCAGGACCTACACTGAACTACACTACGCTAGCCTACTCCATGCTAGTCATCGTATTTTTAGTGTTAGATGCCTGTTTGTAAAAAGCCTCATCCTACAACCTGCCTTCTTCCTTTCCAGACTTGTTTACTAAGATCCACATAAGAACAACCCTTTTCATTCACAAAACAGAGAACAGATTTAAAATGGTTGTTGCTCTTATCTTATGGCGGGTGATGCAGTAATCAGCAATGATCATCTGTAACGTCCCAACACATTTCCCCTTCTTTAATCAATGCAGAGCTCTCTTCCACATAGATGTCTTCAGTCTGAAAGTTCTAAAGCAGTTTAATTGCAGTTAAGTTTGTTTTACAATCAACTGCCTTTGTCGCCCTCCTCATCCTACCAATGCTCAGGTTTACTGACATAGAAAAATGCTCAAAATAGTATGTTACAATAATTCATTGCATGACAAATAAAAAATGAGGGCTTTTTTTAGAATTAAAATTCCAAAACATCTGAATGGAGCCCATGGCAGCAACAGGGGGAATGACAACCCTCAGGGTACTGTGGTCACCCCCTGAAGGAGGACACCCCACCCACATTCCACCTATCAGGCCATGCACAACACCACAGTTATCCCACCAGACCGCACCCAACTGGGAGGAGATGCAATCAATCCTGAACTTCGTGAACCCTTCAGGAAGGCCAAGGCTTCCTGAGAGCTATGCGCCACCAACATTCCTGTCCTGCCACAGTTTCAGAGCTCTCCAAAGACGTAGTCTCACTCCATTCATCTAGGCTCAGAATGTCTACTTTTCGCCTAAAAAAACCTGTGCTAATATACTATTACGAGCATTATTTCTATGTTGGTAACATTGAAGACTAACCAGAAAAGAAAAAGAATCAGCAAAACAGTCCTATGACAGCAGACCTAACAGCATGAGGAGCCAAAGAGAACGGCGCCACCCTACCTGGAGAGCTGATCAACAGCTGTGGTAAGCAGAGAAATCTCCAGAGTTGTGCCGTGGCCAGCAAGTTTCCTCCTTTAAACTTTAGATCAGAGAAATGTTGCCGGCATGAAATAGAAGGAATAAACGTGTAACATTAAAAATGACTGTCTCTATCTTTTTTTCTATAAATATAGACATAGAACTATTTTTTTCTACTCTGCCCATATGAAATCTACGAGTCTTTTAGTTGAATCCCTTGGTCAAAAATGGCACTGCCCAGAGACAATAGATTCTTTCTCCAGTTTTGACATTTTTAACCAAAAGATGACAAGCCTGCCCACCACGACAAGGTAGACTCTTTTAGGGCAGGACCTACACTGAACTACACTACGCTAGCCTACTCCATGCTAGTCATCGTATTTTTAGTGTTAGATGCCTGTTTGTAAAAAGCCTCATCCTACAACCTGCCTTCTTCCTTTCCAGACTTGTTTACTAAGATCCACATAAGAACAACCCTTTTCATTCACAAAACAGAGAACAGATTTAAAATGGTTGTTGCTCTTATCTTATGGCGGGTGATGCAGTAATCAGCAATGATCATCTGTAACGTCCCAACACATTTCCCCTTCTTTAATCAATGCAGAGCTCTCTTCCACATAGATGTCTTCAGTCTGAAAGTTCTAAAGCAGTTTAATTGCAGTGAAGTTTGTTTTACAATCAACTGCCTTTGTCGCCCTCCTCATCCTACCAATGCTCAGGTTTACTGACATAGCAAAATGCTCAAAATAGTATGTTACAATAATTCATTGCATGACAAATAAAAAATGAGGGCTTTTTTTAGAATTAAAATTCCAAAACATCTGAATGGAGCCCATGGCAGCAACAGGGGGAATGACAACCCTCAGGGTACTGTGGTCACCCCCTGAAGGAGGACACCCCACCCACATTCCACCTATCAGGCCATGCACAACACCACAGTTATCCCACCAGACCGCACCCAACTGGGAGGAGATGCAATCAATCCTGAACTTCGTGAACCCTTCAGGAAGGCCAAGGCTTCCTGAGAGCTATGCGCCACCAACATTCCTGTCCTGCCACAGTTTCAGATCTCTCCAAAGACGTAGCCTCACTCCATTCATCTAGGCTCAGAATGTCTACTTTTCGCCTAAAAAAAACCTGTGCTAATATACTATTACGAGCATTATTTCTATGTTGGTAACATTGAAGACTGACCAGAAAAGAAAAAGAATGAGCAAAACAGTCCTATGACAGCAGACCTAACAGCATGAGGAGCCAAAGAGAAAGGCGCCACCCTACCTGGAGAGCTGATCAACAGCTGTGGTCAGCAGAGAAATCTCCAGAGTTGTGCCGTGGCCAGCAAGTTTCCTCCTTTAAACTTTAGATCAGAGAAATGTTGCCGGCATGAAATAGAAGGAATAAACGTGTAACATTAAAAATGACTGTCTCTATCTTTTTTTCTATAAATATAGACATAGAACTATTTTTTTCTGCTCTGCCCATATGAAATCTACGAGTCTTTTAGTTGAATCCCTTGGTCAAAAATGGCACTGCCCAGAGACAATAGATTCTTTCACCAGTTTTGACATTTTTAACCAAAAGATGACAAGCCTGCCCACCACGACAAGGTAGACTCTTTTAGGGCAGGACCTACACTGAACTACACTACGCTAGCCTACTCCATGCTAGTCATCGTATTTTTAGTGTTAGAGGCCTGTTTGTAAAAAGCCTCATCCTACAACCTGCCTTCTTCCTTTCCAGACTTGTTTACTAAGATCCACATAAGAACAACCCTTTTCATTCACAAAACAGAGAACAGATTTAAAATGGTTGTTGCTCTTATCTTATGGCGGGTGATGCAGTAATCAGCAATGATCATCTGTAACGTCCCAACACATTTCCCCTTCTTTAATCAATGCAGAGCTCTCTTCCACATAGATGTCTTCAGTCTGAAAGTTCTAAAGCAGTTTAATTGCAGTTAAGTTTGTTTTACAATCAACTGCCTTTGTCGCCCTCCTCATCCTACCAATGCTCAGGTTTACTGACATAGAAAAATGCTCAAAATAGTATGTTACAATAATTCATTGCATGACAAATAAAAAATGAGGGCTTTTTTTAGAATTAAAATTCCAAAACATCTGAATGGAGCCCATGGCAGCAACAGGGGGAATGACAACCCTCAGGGTACTGTGGTCACCCCCTGAAGGAGGACACCCCACCCACATTCCACCTATCAGGCCATGCACAACACCACAGTTATCCCACCAGACCGCACCCAACTGGGAGGAGATGCAATCAATCCTGAACTTCGTGAACCCTTCAGGAAGGCCAAGGCTTCCTGAGAGCTATGCGCCACCAACATTCCTGTCCTGCCACAGTTTCAGAGCTCTCCAAAGACGTAGTCTCACTCCATTCATCTAGTCTCAGAATGTCTACTTTTCGCCTAAAAAAACCTGTGCTAATATACTATTACGAGCATTATTTCTATGTTGGTAACATTGAAGACTAACCAGAAAAGAAAAAGAATCAGCAAAACAGTCCTATGACAGCAGACCTAACAGCATGAGGAGCCAAAGAGAAAGGCGCCACCCTACCTGGAGAGCTGATCAACAGCTGTGGTAAGCAGAGAAATCTCCAGAGTTGTGCCGTGGCCAGCAAGTTTCCTCCTTTAAACTTTAGATCAGAGAAATGTTGCCGGCATGAAATAGAAGGAATAAACGTGTAACATTAAAAATGACTGTCTCTATCTTTTTTTCTATAAATATAGACATAGAACTATTTTTTTCTACTCTGCCCATATGAAATCTACGAGTCTTTTAGTTGAATCCCTTGGTCAAAAATGGCACTGCCCAGAGACAATAGATTCTTTCTCCAGTTTTGACATTTTTAACCAAAAGATGACAAGCCTGCCCACCACGACAAGGTAGACTCTTTTAGGGCAGGACCTACACTGAACTACACTACACTAACCTACTCCATGCTAGTCATCGTATTTTTAGTGTTAGATGCCTGTTTGTAAAAAGCCTCATCCTACAACCTGCCTTCTTCCTTTCCAGACTTGTTTACTAAGATCCACATAAGAACAACCCTTTTCATTCACAAAACAGAGAACAGATTTAAAATGGTTGTTGCTCTTATCTTATGGCGGGTGATGCAGTAATCAGCAATGATCATCTGTAACGTCCCAACACATTTCCCCTTCTTTAATCAATGCAGAGCTCTCTTCCACATAGATGTCTTCAGTCTGAAAGTTCTAAAGCAGTTTAATTGCAGTGAAGTTTGTTTTACAATCAACTGCCTTTGTCGCCCTCCTCATCCTACCAATGCTCAGGTTTACTGACATAGCAAAATGCTCAAAATAGTATGTTACAATAATTCATTGCATGACAAATAAAAAATGAGGGCTTTTTTTAGAATTAAAATTCCAAAACATCTGAATGGAGCCCATGGCAGCAACAGGGGGAATGACAACCCTCAGGGTACTGTGGTCACCCCCTGAAGGAGGACACCCCACCCACATTCCACCTATCAGGCCATGCACAACACCACAGTTATCCCACCAGACCGCACCCAACTGGGAGAAGATGCAATCAATCCTGAACTTCGTGAACCCTTCAGGAAGGCCAAGGCTTCCTGAGAGCTATGCGCCACCAACATTCCTGTCCTGCCACAGTTTCAGAGCTCTCCAAAGACGTAGTCTCACTCCATTCATCTAGGCTCA
Organism: Staurois parvus; assembly: GCF_062004578.1. Lineage (NCBI taxonomy): Eukaryota > Metazoa > Chordata > Amphibia > Anura > Ranidae > Staurois > Staurois parvus. Next base: position 14,842,828 of record NW_028317807.1, on the reverse strand, counting down.
GAATGTCTACTTTTCGCCTAAAAAAACCTGTGCTAATATACTATTACGAGCATTATTTCTATGTTGGTAACATTAAAGACTGACCAGAAAAGAAAAAGAATCAGCAAAACAGTCCTATGACAGCAGACCTAACAGCATGAGGAGCCAAAGAGAAAGGCGCCACCCTACCTGGAGAGCTGATCAACAGCTGTGGTCAGCAGAGAAATCTCCAGAGTTGTGCCGTGGCCAGCAAGTTTCCTCCTTTAAACATTAGATCAGAGAAATGTTGCCGGCATGAAATAGAAGGAATAAACGTGTAACATTAAAAATGACTGTCTCTATCTTTTTTTCTATAAATATAGACATAGAACTATTTTTTTCTGCTCTGCCCATATGAAATCTACGAGTCTTTTAGTTGAATCCCTTGGTCAAAAATGGCACTGCCCAGAGACAATAGATTCTTTCTCCAGTTTTGACATTTTTAACCAAAAGATGACAAGCCTGCCCACCACGACAAGGTAGACTCTTTTAGGGCAGGACCTACACTGAACTACACTACGCTAACCTACTCCATGCTAGTCATCGTATTTTTAGTGTTAGATGCCTGTTTGTAAAAAGCCTCATCCTACAACCTGCCTTCTTCCTTTCCAGACTTGTTTACTAAGATCCACATAAGAACAACCCTTTTCATTCACAAAACAGAGAACAGATTTAAAATGGTTGTTGCTCTTATCTTATGGCGGGTGATGCAGTAATCAGCAATGATCATCTGTAACGTCCCAACACATTTCCCCTTCTTTAATCAATGCAGAGCTCTCTTCCACATAGATGTCTTCAGTCTGAAAGTTCTAAAGCAGTTTAATTGCAGTTACGTTTGTTTTACAATCAACTGCCTTTGTCGCTCTCCTCATCCTACCAATGCTCAGGTTTACTGACATAGAAAAATGCTCAAAATAGTATGTTACAATAATTCATTGCATGACAAATAAAAAATGAGGGCTTTTTTTAGAATTAAAATTCCAAAACATCTGAATGGAGCCCATGGCAGCAACAGGGGGAATGACAACCCTCAGGGTACTGTGGTCACCCCCTGAAGGAGGACACCCCACCCACATTCCACCTATCAGGCCATGCACAACACCACAGTTATCCCACCAGACCGCACCCAACTGGGAGGAGATGCAATCAATCCTGAACTTCGTGAACCCTTCAGGAAGGCCAAGGCTTCCTGAGAGCTATGCGCCACCAACATTCCTGTCCTGCCACAGTTTCAGAGCTCTCCAAAGACGTAGTCTCACTCCATTCATCTAGGCTCAGAATGTCTACTTTTCGCCTAAAAAAACCTGTGCTAATATACTATTACGAGCATTATTTCTATGTTGGTAACATTGAAGACTAACCAGAAAAGAAAAAGAATCAGCAAAACAGTCCTATGACAGCAGACCTAACAGCATGAGGAGCCAAAGAGAAAGGCGCCACCCTACCTGGAGAGCTGATCAACAGCTGTGGTAAGCAGAGAAATCTCCAGAGTTGTGCCGTGGCCAGCAAGTTTCCTCCTTTAAACTTTAGATCAGAGAAATGTTGCCGGCATGAAATAGAAGGAATAAACGTGTAACATTAAAAATGACTGTCTCTATCTTTTTTTCTATAAATATAGACATAGAACTATTTTTTTCTACTCTGCCCATATGAAATCTACGAGTCTTTTAGTTGAATCCCTTGGTCAAAAATGGCACTGCCCAGAGACAATAGATTCTTTCTCCAGTTTTGACATTTTTAACCAAAAGATGACAAGCCTGCCCACCACGACAAGGTAGACTCTTTTAGGGCAGGACCTACACTGAACTACACTACGCTAGCCTACTCCATGCTAGTCATCGTATTTTTAGTGTTAGATGCCTGTTTGTAAAAAGCCTCATCCTACAACCTGCCTTCTTCCTTTCCAGACTTGTTTACTAAGATCCACATAAGAACAACCCTTTTCATTCACAAAACAGAGAACAGATTTAAAATGGTTGTTGCTCTTATCTTATGGCGGGTGATGCAGTAATCAGCAATGATCATCTGTAACGTCCCAACACATTTCCCCTTCTTTAATCAATGCAGAGCTCTCTTCCACATAGATGTCTTCAGTCTGAAAGTTCTAAAGCAGTTTAATTGCAGTGAAGTTTGTTTTACAATCAACTGCCTTTGTCGCCCTCCTCATCCTACCAATGCTCAGGTTTACTGACATAGCAAAATGCTCAAAATAGTATGTTACAATAATTCATTGCATGACAAATAAAAAATGAGGGCTTTTTTTAGAATTAAAATTCCAAAACATCTGAATGGAGCCCATGGCAGCAACAGGGGGAATGACAACCCTCAGGGTACTGTGGTCACCCCCTGAAGGAGGACACCCCACCCACATTCCACCTATCAGGCCATGCACAACACCACAGTTATCCCACCAGACCGCACCCAACTGGGAGGAGATGCAATCAATCCTGAACTTCGTGAACCCTTCAGGAAGGCCAAGGCTTCCTGAGAGCTATGCGCCACCAACATTCCTGTCCTGCCACAGTTTCAGATCTCTCCAAAGACGTAGCCTCACTCCATTCATCTAGGCTCAGAATGTCTACTTTTCGCCTAAAAAAAACCTGTGCTAATATACTATTACGAGCATTATTTCTATGTTGGTAACATTGAAGACTGACCAGAAAAGAAAAAGAATGAGCAAAACAGTCCTATGACAGCAGACCTAACAGCATGAGGAGCCAAAGAGAAAGGCGCCACCCTACCTGGAGAGCTGATCAACAGCTGTGGTCAGCAGAGAAATCTCCAGAGTTGTGCCGTGGCCAGCAAGTTTCCTCCTTTAAACTTTAGATCAGAGAAATGTTGCCGGCATGAAATAGAAGGAATAAACGTGTAACATTAAAAATGACTGTCTCTATCTTTTTTTCTATAAATATAGACATAGAACTATTTTTTTCTGCTCTGCCCATATGAAATCTACGAGTCTTTTAGTTGAATCCCTTGGTCAAAAATGGCACTGCCCAGAGACAATAGATTCTTTCACCAGTTTTGACATTTTTAACCAAAAGATGACAAGCCTGCCCACCACGACAAGGTAGACTCTTTTAGGGCAGGACCTACACTGAACTACACTACGCTAGCCTACTCCATGCTAGTCATCGTATTTTTAGTGTTAGATGCCTGTTTGTAAAAAGCCTCATCCTACAACCTGCCTTCTTCCTTTCCAGACTTGTTTACTAAGATCCACATAAGAACAACCCTTTTCATTCACAAAACAGAGAACAGATTTAAAATGGTTGTTGCTCTTATCTTATGGCGGGTGATGCAGTAATCAGCAATGATCATCTGTAACGTCCCAACACATTTCCCCTTCTTTAATCAATGCAGAGCTCTCTTCCACATAGATGTCTTCAGTCTGAAAGTTCTAAAGCAGTTTAATTGCAGTTAAGTTTGTTTTACAATCAACTGCCTTTGTCGCCCTCCTCATCCTACCAATGCTCAGGTTTACTGACATAGAAAAATGCTCAAAATAGTATGTTACAATAATTCATTGCATGACAAATAAAAAATGAGGGCTTTTTTTAGAATTAAAATTCCAAAACATCTGAATGGAGCCCATGGCAGCAACAGGGGGAATGACAACCCTCAGGGTACTGTGGTCACCCCCTGAAGGAGGACACCCCACCCACATTCCACCTATCAGGCCATGCACAACACCACAGTTATCCCACCAGACCGCACCCAACTGGGAGGAGATGCAATCAATCCTGAACTTCGTGAACCCTTCAGGAAGGCCAAGGCTTCCTGAGAGCTATGCGCCACCAACATTCCTGTCCTGCCACAGTTTCAGAGCTCTCCAAAGACGTAGTCTCACTCCATTCATCTAGTCTCAGAATGTCTACTTTTCGCCTAAAAAAACCTGTGCTAATATACTATTACGAGCATTATTTCTATGTTGGTAACATTGAAGACTAACCAGAAAAGAAAAAGAATCAGCAAAACAGTCCTATGACAGCAGACCTAACAGCATGAGGAGCCAAAGAGAAAGGCGCCACCCTACCTGGAGAGCTGATCAACAGCTGTGGTAAGCAGAGAAATCTCCAGAGTTGTGCCGTGGCCAGCAAGTTTCCTCCTTTAAACTTTAGATCAGAGAAATGTTGCCGGCATGAAATAGAAGGAATAAACGTGTAACATTAAAAATGACTGTCTCTATCTTTTTTTCTATAAATATAGACATAGAACTATTTTTTTCTACTCTGCCCATATGAAATCTACGAGTCTTTTAGTTGAATCCCTTGGTCAAAAATGGCACTGCCCAGAGACAATAGATTCTTTCTCCAGTTTTGACATTTTTAACCAAAAGATGACAAGCCTGCCCACCACGACAAGGTAGACTCTTTTAGGGCAGGACCTACACTGAACTACACTACACTAACCTACTCCATGCTAGTCATCGTATTTTTAGTGTTAGATGCCTGTTTGTAAAAAGCCTCATCCTACAACCTGCCTTCTTCCTTTCCAGACTTGTTTACTAAGATCCACATAAGAACAACCCTTTTCATTCACAAAACAGAGAACAGATTTAAAATGGTTGTTGCTCTTATCTTATGGCGGGTGATGCAATAATCAGCAATGATCATCTGTAACGTCCCAACACATTTCCCCTTCTTTAATCAATGCAGAGCTCTCTTCCACATAGATGTCTTCAGTCTGAAAGTTCTAAAGCAGTTTAATTGCAGTGAAGTTTGTTTTACAATCAACTGCCTTTGTCGCCCTCCTCATCCTACCAATGCTCAGGTTTACTGACATAGCAAAATGCTCAAAATAGTATGTTACAATAATTCATTGCATGACAAATAAAAAATGAGGGCTTTTTTTAGAATTAAAATTCCAAAACATCTGAATGGAGCCCATGGCAGCAACAGGGGGAATGACAACCCTCAGGGTACTGTGGTCACCCCCTGAAGGAGGACACCCCACCCACATTCCACCTATCAGGCCATGCACAACACCACAGTTATCCCACCAGACCGCACCCAACTGGGAGAAGATGCAATCAATCCTGAACTTCGTGAACCCTTCAGGAAGGCCAAGGCTTCCTGAGAGCTATGCGCCACCAACATTCCTGTCCTGCCACAGTTTCAGAGCTCTCCAAAGACGTAGTCTCACTCCATTCATCTAGGCTCAGAATGTCTACTTTTCGCCTAAAAAAACCTGTGCTAATATACTATTACGAGCATTATTTCTATGTTGGTAACATTAAAGACTGACCAGAAAAGAAAAAGAATCAGCAAAACAGTCCTATGACAGCAGACCTAACAGCATGAGGAGCCAAAGAGAAAGGCGCCACCCTACCTGGAGAGCTGATCAACAGCTGTGGTCAGCAGAGAAATCTCCAGAGTTGTGCCGTGGCCAGCAAGTTTCCTCCTTTAAACATTAGATCAGAGAAATGTTGCCGGCATGAAATAGAAGGAATAAACGTGTAACATTAAAAATGACTGTCTCTATCTTTTTTTCTATAAATATAGACATAGAACTATTTTTTTCTGCTCTGCCCATATGAAATCTACGAGTCTTTTAGTTGAATCCCTTGGTCAAAAATGGCACTGCCCAGAGACAATAGATTCTTTCTCCAGTTTTGACATTTTTAACCAAAAGATGACAAGCCTGCCCACCACGACAAGGTAGACTCTTTTAGGGCAGGACCTACACTGAACTACACTACGCTAACCTACTCCATGCTAGTCATCGTATTTTTAGTGTTAGATGCCTGTTTGTAAAAAGCCTCATCCTACAACCTGCCTTCTTCCTTTCCAGACTTGTTTACTAAGATCCACATAAGAACAACCCTTTTCATTCACAAAACAGAGAACAGATTTAAAATGGTTGTTGCTCTTATCTTATGGCGGGTGATGCAGTAATCAGCAATGATCATCTGTAACGTCCCAACACATTTCCCCTTCTTTAATCAATGCAGAGCTCTCTTCCACATAGATGTCTTCAGTCTGAAAGTTCTAAAGCAGTTTAATTGCAGTGAAGTTTGTTTTACAATCAACTGCCTTTGTCGCTCTCCTCATCCTACCAATGCTCAGGTTTACTGACATAGAAAAATGCTCAAAATAGTATGTTACAATAATTCATTGCATGACAAATAAAAAATGAGGGCTTTTTTTAGAATTAAAATTCCAAAACATCTGAATGGAGCCCATGGCAGCAACAGGGGGAATGACAACCCTCAGGGTACTGTGGTCACCCCCTGAAGGAGGACACCCCACCCACATTCCACCTATCAGGCCATGCACAACACCACAGTTATCCCACCAGACCGCACCCAACTGGGAGAAGATGCAATCAATCCTGAACTTCGTGAACCCTTCAGGAAGGCCAAGGCTTCCTGAGAGCTATGCGCCACCAACATTCCTGTCCTGCCACAGTTTCAGAGCTCTCCAAAGACGTAGTCTCACTCCATTCATCTAGGCTCAGAATGTCTACTTTTCGCCTAAAAAAACCTGTGCTAATATACTATTACGAGCATTATTTCTATGTTGGTAACATTAAAGACTGACCAGAAAAGAAAAAGAATCAGCAAAACAGTCCTATGACAGCAGACCTAACAGCATGAGGAGCCAAAGAGAAAGGCGCCACCCTACCTGGAGAGCTGATCAACAGCTGTGGTCAGCAGAGAAATCTCCAGAGTTGTGCCGTGGCCAGCAAGTTTCCTCCTTTAAACATTAGATCAGAGAAATGTTGCCGGCATGAAATAGAAGGAATAAACGTGTAACATTAAAAATGACTGTCTCTATCTTTTTTTCTATAAATATAGACATAGAACTATTTTTTTCTGCTCTGCCCATATGAAATCTACGAGTCTTTTAGTTGAATCCCTTGGTCAAAAATGGCACTGCCCAGAGACAATAGATTCTTTCTCCAGTTTTGACATTTTTAACCAAAAGATGACAAGCCTGCCCACCACGACAAGGTAGACTCTTTTAGGGCAGGACCTACACTGAACTACACTACGCTAACCTACTCCATGCTAGTCATCGTATTTTTAGTGTTAGATGCCTGTTTGTAAAAAGCCTCATCCTACAACCTGCCTTCTTCCTTTCCAGACTTGTTTACTAAGATCCACATAAGAACAACCCTTTTCATTCACAAAACAGAGAACAGATTTAAAATGGTTGTTGCTCTTATCTTATGGCGGGTGATGCAGTAATCAGCAATGATCATCTGTAACGTCCCAACACATTTCCCCTTCTTTAATCAATGCAGAGCTCTCTTCCACATAGATGTCTTCAGTCTGAAAGTTCTAAAGCAGTTTAATTGCAGTGAAGTTTGTTTTACAATCAACTGCCTTTGTCGCTCTCCTCATCCTACCAATGCTCAGGTTTACTGACATAGAAAAATGCTCAAAATAGTATGTTACAATAATTCATTGCATGACAAATAAAAAATGAGGGCTTTTTTTAGAATTAAAATTCCAAAACATCTGAATGGAGCCCATGGCAGCAACAGGGGGAATGACAACCCTCAGGGTACTGTGGTCACCCCCTGAAGGAGGACACCCCACCCACATTCCACCTATCAGGCCATGCACAACACCACAGTTATCCCACCAGACCGCACCCAACTGGGAGGAGATGCAATCAATCCTGAACTTCGTGAACCCTTCAGGAAGGCCAAGGCTTCCTGAGAGCTATGCGCCACCAACATTCCTGTCCTGCCACAGTTTCAGAGCTCTCCAAAGACGTAGCCTCACTCCATTCATCTAGGCTCAGAATGTCTACTTTTCGCCTAAAAAAACCTGTGCTAATATACTATTACGAGCATTATTTCTATGTTGGTAACATTGAAGACTGACCAGAAAAGAAAAAGAATGAGCAAAACAGTCCTATGACAGCAGACCTAACAGCATGAGGAGCCAAAGAGAAAGGCGCCACCCTACCTGGAGAGCTGATCAACAGCTGTGGTTAGCAGAGAAATCTCCAGAGTTGTGCCGTGGCCAGCAAGTTTCCTCCTTTAAACTTTAGATCAGAGAATTGTTGCCGGCATGAAATAGAAGGAATAAACGTGTAACATTAAAAATGACTGTCTCTATCTTTTTTTCTATAAATATAGACATAGAACTATTTTTTTCTGCTCTGCCCATATGAAATCTACGAGTCTTTTAGTTGAATCCCTTGGTCAAAAATGGCACTGCCCAGAGACAATAGATTCTTTCTCCAGTTTTGACATTTTTAACCAAAAGATGACAAGCCTGCCCACCACGACAAGGTAGACTCTTTTAGGGCAGGACCTACACTGAACTACACTACGCTAACCTACTCCATGCTAGTCATCGTATTTTTAGTGTTAGATGCCTGTTTGTAAAAAGCCTCATCCTACAACCTGCCTTCTTCCTTTCCAGACTTGTTTACTAAGATCCACATAAGAACAACCCTTTTCATTCACAAAACAGAGAACAGATTTAAAATGGTTGTTGCTCTTATCTTATGGCGGGTGATGCAGTCATCAGCAATGATCATCTGTAACGTCCCAACACATTTCCCCTTCTTTAATCAATGCAGAGCTCTCTTCCACATAGATGTCTTCAGTCTGAAAGTTCTAAAGCAGTTTAATTGCAGTGAAGTTTGTTTTACAATCAACTGCCTTTGTCGCCCTCCTCATCCTACCAATGCTCAGGTTTACTGACATAGAAAAATGCTCAAAATAGTATGTTACAATAATTCATTGCATGACAAATAAAAAATGAGGGCTTTTTTTAGAATTAAAATTCCAAAAACATCTGAATGGAGCCCATGGCAGCAACAGGGGGAATGACAACCCTCAGGGTACTGTGGTCACCCCCTGAAGGAGGACACCCCACCCACATTCCACCTATCAGGCCATGCACAACACCACAGTTATCCCACCAGACCGCACCCAACTGGGAGAAGATGCAATCAATCCTGAACTTCGTGAACCCTTCAGGAAGGCCAAGGCTTCCTGAGAGCTATGCGCCACCAACATTCCTGTCCTGCCACAGTTTCAGAGCTCTCCAAAGACGTAGTCTCACTCCATTCATCTAGGCTCAGAATGTCTACTTTTCGCCTAAAAAAACCTGTGCTAATATACAATTACGAGCATTATTTCTAGGTTGGTAACATTGAAGACTGACCAGAAAAGAAAAAGAATGAGCAAAACAGTCCTATGACAGCAGACCTAACAGCATGAGGAGCCAAAGAGAAAGGCGCCACCCTACCTGGAGAGCTGATCAACAGCTGTGGTCAGCAGAGAAATCTCCAGAGTTGTGCCATGGCCAGCAAGTTTCCTCCTTTAAACATTAGATCAGAGAAATGTTGCCGGCATGAAATAGAATGAATAAACGTGTAACATTAAAAATGACTGTCTCTATCTTTTTTTCTATAAATATAGACATAGAACTATTTTTTTCTGCTCTGCCCATATGAAATCTACGAGTCTTTTAGTTGAATCCCTTGGTCAAAAATGGCACTGCCCAGAGACAATAGATTCTTTCTCCAGTTTTGACATTTTTACCAAAAGATGACAAGCCTGCCCACCACGACAAGGTAGACTCTTTTAGGGCAGGACCTACACTGAACTACACTACGCTAGCCTACTCCATGCTAGTCATCGTATTTTTAGTGTTAGATGCCTGTTTGTAAAAAGCCTCATCCTACAACCTGCCTTCTTCCTTTCCAGACTTGTTTACTAAGATCCACATAAGAACAACCCTTTTCATTCACAAAACAGAGAACAGATTTAAAATGGTTGTTGCTCTTATCTTATGGCGGGTGATGCAGTAATCAGCAATGATCATCTGTAACGTCCCAACACATTTCCCCTTCTTTAATCAATGCAGAGCTCTCTTCCACATAGATGTCTTCAGTCTGAAAGTTCTAAAGCAGTTTAATTGCAGTGAAGTTTGTTTTACAATCAACTGCCTTTGTCGCCCTCCTCATCCTACCAATGCTCAGGTTTACTGACATAGAAAAATGCTCAAAATAGTATGTTACAATAATTCATTGCATGACAAATAAAAAATGAGGGCTTTTTTTAGAATTAAAATTCCAAAAACATCTGAATGGAGCCCATGGCAGCAACAGGGGGAATGACAACCCTCAGGGTACTGTGGTCACCCCCTGAAGGAGGACACCCCACCCACATTCCACCTATCAGGCCATGCACAACACCACAGTTATCCCACCAGACCGCACCCAACTGGGAGGAGATGCAATCAATCCTGAACTTCGTGAACCCTTCAGGAAGGCCAAGGCTTCCTGAGAGCTATGCGCCACCAACATTCCTGTCCTGCCACAGTTTCAGAGCTCTCCAAAGACGTAGCCTCACTCCATTCATCTAGGCTCAGAATGTCTACTTTTCGCCTAAAAAAACCTGTGCTAATATACTATTACGAGCATTATTTCTATGTTGGTAACATTGAAGACTGACCAGAAAAGAAAAAGAATGAGCAAAACAGTCCTATGACAGCAGACCTAACAGCATGAGGAGCCAAAGAGAAAGGCGCCACCCTACCTGGAGAGCTGATCAACAGCTGTGGTCAGCAGAGAAATCTCCAGAGTTGTGCCGTGGCAAGCAAGTTTCCTCCTTTAAACTTTAGATCAGAGAAATGTTGCCGGCATGAAATAGAAGGAATAAACGTGTAACATTAAAAATGACTGTCTCTATCTTTTTTTCTATAAATATAGACATAGAACTATTTTTTTCTACTCTGCCCATATGAAATCTACGAGTCTTTTAGTTGAATCCCTTGGTCAAAAATGGCACTGCCCAGAGACAATAGATTCTTTCACCAGTTTTGACATTTTTAACCAAAAGATGACAAGCCTGCCCACCACGACAAGGTAGACTCTTTTAGGGCAGGACCTACACTGAACTACACTACGCTAGCCTACTCCATGCTAGTCATCGTATTTTTAGTGTTAGATGCCTGTTTGTAAAAAGCCTCATCCTACAACCTGCCTTCTTCCTTTCCAGACTTGTTTACTAAGATCCACATAAGAACAACCCTTTTCATTCACAAAACAGAGAACAGATTTAAAATGGTTGTTGCTCTTATCTTATGGCGGGTGATGCAGTAATCAGCAATGATCATCTGTAACGTCCCAACACATTTCCCCTTCTTTAATCAATGCAGAGCTCTCTTCCACATAGATGTCTTCAGTCTGAAAGTTCTAAAGCAGTTTAATTGCAGTTACGTTTGTTTTACAATCAACTGCCTTTGTCGCCCTCCTCATCCTACCAATGCTCAGGTTTACTGACATAGAAAAATGCTCAAAATAGTATGTTACAATAATTCATTGCATGACAAATAAAAAATGAGGGCTTTTTTTAGAATTAAAATTCCAAAACATCTGAATGGAGCCCATGGCAGCAACAGGGGGAATGACAACCCTCAGGGTACTGTGGTCACCCCCTGAAGGAGGACACCCCACCCACATTCCACCTATCAGGCCATGCACAACACCACAGTTATCCCACCAGACCGCACCCAACTGGGAGGAGATGCAATCAATCCTGAACTTCGTGAACCCTTCAGGAAGGCCAAGGCTTCCTGAGAGCTATGCGCCACCAACATTCCTGTCCTGCCACAGTTTCAGAGCTCTCCAAAGACGTAGCCTCACTCCATTCATCTAGGCTCAGAATGTCTACTTTTCGCCTAAAAAAACCTGTGCTAATATACTATTACGAGCATTATTTCTATGTTGGTAACATTGAAGACTGACCAGAAAAGAAAAAGAATGAGCAAAACAGTCCTATGACAGCAGACCTAACAGCATGAGGAGCCAAAGAGAAAGGCGCCACCCTACCTGGAGAGCTGATCAACAGCTGTGGTCAGCAGAGAAATCTCCAGAGTTGTGCCGTGGCCAGCAAGTTTCCTCCTTTAAACTTTAGATCAGAGAAATGTTGCCGGCATGAAATAGAAGGAATAAACGTGTAACATTAAAAATGACTGTCTCTATCTTTTTTTCTATAAATATAGACATAGAACTATTTTTTTCTGCTCTGCCCATATGAAATCTACGAGTCTTTTAGTTGAATCCCTTGGTCAAAAATGGCACTGCCCAGAGACAATAGATTCTTTCACCAGTTTTGACATTTTTAACCAAAAGATGACAAGCCTGCCCACCACGACAAGGTAGACTCTTTTAGGGCAGGACCTACACTGAACTACACTACGCTAGCCTACTCCATGCTAGTCATCGTATTTTTAGTGTTAGATGCCTGTTTGTAAAAAGCCTCATCCTACAACCTGCCTTCTTCCTTTCCAGACTTGTTTACTAAGATCCACATAAGAACAACCCTTTTCATTCACAAAACAGAGAACAGATTTAAAATGGTTGTTGCTCTTATCTTATGGCGGGTGATGCAGTAATCAGCAATGATCATCTGTAACGTCCCAACACATTTCCCCTTCTTTAATCAATGCAGAGCTCTCTTCCACATAGATGTCTTCAGTCTGAAAGTTCTAAAGCAGTTTAATTGCAGTTAAGTTTGTTTTACAATCAACTGCCTTTGTCGCCCTCCTCATCCTACCAATGCTCAGGTTTACTGACATAGAAAAATGCTCAAAATAGTATGTTACAATAATTCATTGCATGACAAATAAAAAATGAGGGCTTTTTTTAGAATTAAAATTCCAAAACATCTGAATGGAGCCCATGGCAGCAACAGGGGGAATGACAACCCTCAGGGTACTGTGGTCACCCCCTGAAGGAGGACACCCCACCCACATTCCACCTATCAGGCCATGCACAACACCACAGTTATCCCACCAGACCGCACCCAACTGGGAGGAGATGCAATCAATCCTGAACTTCGTGAACCCTTCAGGAAGGCCAAGGCTTCCTGAGAGCTATGCGCCACCAACATTCCTGTCCTGCCACAGTTTCAGAGCTCTCCAAAGACGTAGTCTCACTCCATTCATCTAGGCTCAGAATGTCTACTTTTCGCCTAAAAAAACCTGTGCTAATATACTATTACGAGCATTATTTCTATGTTGGTAACATTGAAGACTAACCAGAAAAGAAAAAGAATCAGCAAAACAGTCCTATGACAGCAGACCTAACAGCATGAGGAGCCAAAGAGAAAGGCGCCACCCTACCTGGAGAGCTGATCAACAGCTGTGGTAAGCAGAGAAATCTCCAGAGTTGTGCCGTGGCCAGCAAGTTTCCTCCTTTAAACTTTAGATCAGAGAAATGTTGCCGGCATGAAATAGAAGGAATAAACGTGTAACATTAAAAATGACTGTCTCTATCTTTTTTTCTATAAATATAGACATAGAACTATTTTTTTCTACTCTGCCCATATGAAATCTACGAGTCTTTTAGTTGAATCCCTTGGTCAAAAATGGCACTGCCCAGAGACAATAGATTCTTTCTCCAGTTTTGACATTTTTAACCAAAAGATGACAAGCCTGCCCACCACGACAAGGTAGACTCTTTTAGGGCAGGACCTACACTGAACTACACTACGCTAGCCTACTCCATGCTAGTCATCGTATTTTTAGTGTTAGATGCCTGTTTGTAAAAAGCCTCATCCTACAACCTGCCTTCTTCCTTTCCAGACTTGTTTACTAAGATCCACATAAGAACAACCCTTTTCATTCACAAAACAGAGAACAGATTTAAAATGGTTGTTGCTCTTATCTTATGGCGGGTGATGCAGTAATCAGCAATGATCATCTGTAACGTCCCAACACATTTCCCCTTCTTTAATCAATGCAGAGCTCTCTTCCACATAGATGTCTTCAGTCTGAAAGTTCTAAAGCAGTTTAATTGCAGTGAAGTTTGTTTTACAATCAACTGCCTTTGTCGCCCTCCTCATCCTACCAATGCTCAGGTTTACTGACATAGCAAAATGCTCAAAATAGTATGTTACAATAATTCATTGCATGACAAATAAAAAATGAGGGCTTTTTTTAGAATTAAAATTCCAAAACATCTGAATGGAGCCCATGGCAGCAACAGGGGGAATGACAACCCTCAGGGTACTGTGGTCACCCCCTGAAGGAGGACACCCCACCCACATTCCACCTATCAGGCCATGCACAACACCACAGTTATCCCACCAGACCGCACCCAACTGGGAGGAGATGCAATCAATCCTGAACTTCGTGAACCCTTCAGGAAGGCCAAGGCTTCCTGAGAGCTATGCGCCACCAACATTCCTGTCCTGCCACAGTTTCAGATCTCTCCAAAGACGTAGCCTCACTCCATTCATCTAGGCTCAGAATGTCTACTTTTCGCCTAAAAAAAACCTGTGCTAATATACTATTACGAGCATTATTTCTATGTTGGTAACATTGAAGACTGACCAGAAAAGAAAAAGAATGAGCAAAACAGTCCTATGACAGCAGACCTAACAGCATGAGGAGCCAAAGAGAAAGGCGCCACCCTACCTGGAGAGCTGATCAACAGCTGTGGTCAGCAGAGAAATCTCCAGAGTTGTGCCGTGGCCAGCAAGTTTCCTCCTTTAAACTTTAGATCAGAGAAATGTTGCCGGCATGAAATAGAAGGAATAAACGTGTAACATTAAAAATGACTGTCTCTATCTTTTTTTCTATAAATATAGACATAGAACTATTTTTTTCTGCTCTGCCCATATGAAATCTACGAGTCTTTTAGTTGAATCCCTTGGTCAAAAATGGCACTGCCCAGAGACAATAGATTCTTTCACCAGTTTTGACATTTTTAACCAAAAGATGACAAGCCTGCCCACCACGACAAGGTAGACTCTTTTAGGGCAGGACCTACACTGAACTACACTACGCTAGCCTACTCCATGCTAGTCATCGTATTTTTAGTGTTAGATGCCTGTTTGTAAAAAGCCTCATCCTACAACCTGCCTTCTTCCTTTCCAGACTTGTTTACTAAGATCCACATAAGAACAACCCTTTTCATTCACAAAACAGAGAACAGATTTAAAATGGTTGTTGCTCTTATCTTATGGCGGGTGATGCAGTAATCAGCAATGATCATCTGTAACGTCCCAACACATTTCCCCTTCTTTAATCAATGCAGAGCTCTCTTCCACATAGATGTCTTCAGTCTGAAAGTTCTAAAGCAGTTTAATTGCAGTTAAGTTTGTTTTACAATCAACTGCCTTTGTCGCCCTCCTCATCCTACCAATGCTCAGGTTTACTGACATAGAAAAATGCTCAAAATAGTATGTTACAATAATTCATTGCATGACAAATAAAAAATGAGGGCTTTTTTTAGAATTAAAATTCCAAAACATCTGAATGGAGCCCATGGCAGCAACAGGGGGAATGACAACCCTCAGGGTACTGTGGTCACCCCCTGAAGGAGGACACCCCACCCACATTCCACCTATCAGGCCATGCACAACACCACAGTTATCCCACCAGACCGCACCCAACTGGGAGGAGATGCAATCAATCCTGAACTTCGTGAACCCTTCAGGAAGGCCAAGGCTTCCTGAGAGCTATGCGCCACCAACATTCCTGTCCTGCCACAGTTTCAGAGCTCTCCAAAGACGTAGTCTCACTCCATTCATCTAGGCTCAGAATGTCTACTTTTCGCCTAAAAAAACCTGTGCTAATATACTATTACGAGCATTATTTCTATGTTGGTAACATTGAAGACTGACCAGAAAAGAAAAAGAATCAGCAAAACAGTCCTATGACAGCAGACCTAACAGCATGAGGAGCCAAAGAAAAAGGCGCCACCATACCTGGAGAGCTGATCAACAGCTGTGGTCAGCAGAGAAATCTCCAGAGTTGTTCCGTGGCCAGCAAGTTTCCTCCTTTAAACTTTAGATCAGAGAAATGTTGCCGGCATAAAATAGAAGGAATAAACGTGTAACATTAAAAATGACTGTCTCTATCTTTTTTTCTATAAATATAGACATAGAACTATTTTTTTCTGCTCTGCCCATATGAAATCGACGAGTCTTTTAGTTGAATCCCTTGGTCAAAAATGGCACTGCCCAGAGACAATAGATTCTTTCTCCAGTTTTGACATTTTTAACCAAAAGATGACAAGCCTGCCCACCACGACAAGGTAGACTCTTTTAGGGCAGGACCTACACTGAACTACACTACGCTAGCCTACTCCATGCTAGTCATCGTATTTTTAGTGTTAGATGCCTGTTTGTAAAAAGCCTCATCCTACAACCTGCCTTCTTCCTTTCCAGACTTGTTTACTAAGATCCACATAAGAACAACCCTTTTCATTCACAAAACAGAGAACAGATTTAAAATGGTTGTTGCTCTTATCTTATGGCGGGTGATGCAGTAATCAGCAATGATCATCTGTAACGTCCCAACACATTTCCCCTTCTTTAATCAATGCAGAGCTCTCTTCCACATAGATGTCTTCAGTCTGAAAGTTCTAAAGCAGTTTAATTGCAGTGAAGTTTGTTTTACAATCAACTGCCTTTGTCGCCCTCCTCATCCTACCAATGCTCAGGTTTACTGACATAGAAAAATGCTCAAAATAGTATGTTACAATAATTCATTGCATGACAAATAAAAAATGAGGGCTTTTTTTAGAATTAAAATTCCAAAAACATCTGAATGGAGCCCATGGCAGCAACAGGGGGAATGACAACCCTCAGGGTACTGTGGTCACCCCCTGAAGGAGGACACCCCACCCACATTCCACCTATCAGGCCATGCACAACACCACAGTTATCCCACCAGACCGCACCCAACTGGGAGGAGATGCAATCAATCCTGAACTTCGTGAACCCTTCAGGAAGGCCAAGGCTTCCTGAGAGCTATGCGCCACCAACATTCCTGTCCTGCCACAGTTTCAGAGCTCTCCAAAGACGTAGCCTCACTCCATTCATCTAGGCTCAGAATGTCTACTTTTCGCCTAAAAAAACCTGTGCTAATATACTATTACGAGCATTATTTCTATGTTGGTAACATTGAAGACTGACCAGAAAAGAAAAAGAATGAGCAAAACAGTCCTATGACAGCAGACCTAACAGCATGAGGAGCCAAAGAGAAAGGCGCCACCCTACCTGGAGAGCTGATCAACAGCTGTGGTCAGCAGAGAAATCTCCAGAGTTGTGCCGTGGCAAGCAAGTTTCCTCCTTTAAACTTTAGATCAGAGAAATGTTGCCGGCATGAAATAGAAGGAATAAACGTGTAACATTAAAAATGACTGTCTCTATCTTTTTTTCTATAAATATAGACATAGAACTATTTTTTTCTACTCTGCCCATATGAAATCTACGAGTCTTTTAGTTGAATCCCTTGGTCAAAAATGGCACTGCCCAGAGACAATAGATTCTTTCACCAGTTTTGACATTTTTAACCAAAAGATGACAAGCCTGCCCACCACGACAAGGTAGACTCTTTTAGGGCAGGACCTACACTGAACTACACTACGCTAGCCTACTCCATGCTAGTCATCGTATTTTTAGTGTTAGATGCCTGTTTGTAAAAAGCCTCATCCTACAACCTGCCTTCTTCCTTTCCAGACTTGTTTACTAAGATCCACATAAGAACAACCCTTTTCATTCACAAAACAGAGAACAGATTTAAAATGGTTGTTGCTCTTATCTTATGGCGGGTGATGCAGTAATCAGCAATGATCATCTGTAACGTCCCAACACATTTCCCCTTCTTTAATCAATGCAGAGCTCTCTTCCACATAGATGTCTTCAGTCTGAAAGTTCTAAAGCAGTTTAATTGCAGTTACGTTTGTTTTACAATCAACTGCCTTTGTCGCCCTCCTCATCCTACCAATGCTCAGGTTTACTGACATAGAAAAATGCTCAAAATAGTATGTTACAATAATTCATTGCATGACAAATAAAAAATGAGGGCTTTTTTTAGAATTAAAATTCCAAAACATCTGAATGGAGCCCATGGCAGCAACAGGGGGAATGACAACCCTCAGGGTACTGTGGTCACCCCCTGAAGGAGGACACCCCACCCACATTCCACCTATCAGGCCATGCACAACACCACAGTTATCCCACCAGACCGCACCCAACTGGGAGGAGATGCAATCAATCCTGAACTTCGTGAACCCTTCAGGAAGGCCAAGGCTTCCTGAGAGCTATGCGCCACCAACATTCCTGTCCTGCCACAGTTTCAGAGCTCTCCAAAGACGTAGCCTCACTCCATTCATCTAGGCTCAGAATGTCTACTTTTCGCCTAAAAAAACCTGTGCTAATATACTATTACGAGCATTATTTCTATGTTGGTAACATTGAAGACTGACCAGAAAAGAAAAAGAATGAGCAAAACAGTCCTATGACAGCAGACCTAACAGCATGAGGAGCCAAAGAGAAAGGCGCCACCCTACCTGGAGAGCTGATCAACAGCTGTGGTCAGCAGAGAAATCTCCAGAGTTGTGCCGTGGCCAGCAAGTTTCCTCCTTTAAACTTTAGATCAGAGAAATGTTGCCGGCATGAAATAGAAGGAATAAACGTGTAACATTAAAAATGACTGTCTCTATCTTTTTTTCTATAAATATAGACATAGAACTATTTTTTTCTGCTCTGCCCATATGAAATCTACGAGTCTTTTAGTTGAATCCCTTGGTCAAAAATGGCACTGCCCAGAGACAATAGATTCTTTCACCAGTTTTGACATTTTTAACCAAAAGATGACAAGCCTGCCCACCACGACAAGGTAGACTCTTTTAGGGCAGGACCTACACTGAACTACACTACGCTAGCCTACTCCATGCTAGTCATCGTATTTTTAGTGTTAGATGCCTGTTTGTAAAAAGCCTCATCCTACAACCTGCCTTCTTCCTTTCCAGACTTGTTTACTAAGATCCACATAAGAACAACCCTTTTCATTCACAAAACAGAGAACAGATTTAAAATGGTTGTTGCTCTTATCTTATGGCGGGTGATGCAGTAATCAGCAATGATCATCTGTAACGTCCCAACACATTTCCCCTTCTTTAATCAATGCAGAGCTCTCTTCCACATAGATGTCTTCAGTCTGAAAGTTCTAAAGCAGTTTAATTGCAGTTAAGTTTGTTTTACAATCAACTGCCTTTGTCGCCCTCCTCATCCTACCAATGCTCAGGTTTACTGACATAGAAAAATGCTCAAAATAGTATGTTACAATAATTCATTGCATGACAAATAAAAAATGAGGGCTTTTTTTAGAATTAAAATTCCAAAACATCTGAATGGAGCCCATGGCAGCAACAGGGGGAATGACAACCCTCAGGGTACTGTGGTCACCCCCTGAAGGAGGACACCCCACCCACATTCCACCTATCAGGCCATGCACAACACCACAGTTATCCCACCAGACCGCACCCAACTGGGAGGAGATGCAATCAATCCTGAACTTCGTGAACCCTTCAGGAAGGCCAAGGCTTCCTGAGAGCTATGCGCCACCAACATTCCTGTCCTGCCACAGTTTCAGAGCTCTCCAAAGACGTAGTCTCACTCCATTCATCTAGGCTCAGAATGTCTACTTTTCGCCTAAAAAAACCTGTGCTAATATACTATTACGAGCATTATTTCTATGTTGGTAACATTGAAGACTAACCAGAAAAGAAAAAGAATCAGCAAAACAGTCCTATGACAGCAGACCTAACAGCATGAGGAGCCAAAGAGAAAGGCGCCACCCTACCTGGAGAGCTGATCAACAGCTGTGGTAAGCAGAGAAATCTCCAGAGTTGTGCCGTGGCCAGCAAGTTTCCTCCTTTAAACTTTAGATCAGAGAAATGTTGCCGGCATGAAATAGAAGGAATAAACGTGTAACATTAAAAATGACTGTCTCTATCTTTTTTTCTATAAATATAGACATAGAACTATTTTTTTCTACTCTGCCCATATGAAATCTACGAGTCTTTTAGTTGAATCCCTTGGTCAAAAATGGCACTGCCCAGAGACAATAGATTCTTTCTCCAGTTTTGACATTTTTAACCAAAAGATGACAAGCCTGCCCACCACGACAAGGTAGACTCTTTTAGGGCAGGACCTACACTGAACTACACTACGCTAGCCTACTCCATGCTAGTCATCGTATTTTTAGTGTTAGATGCCTGTTTGTAAAAAGCCTCATCCTACAACCTGCCTTCTTCCTTTCCAGACTTGTTTACTAAGATCCACATAAGAACAACCCTTTTCATTCACAAAACAGAGAACAGATTTAAAATGGTTGTTGCTCTTATCTTATGGCGGGTGATGCAGTAATCAGCAATGATCATCTGTAACGTCCCAACACATTTCCCCTTCTTTAATCAATGCAGAGCTCTCTTCCACATAGATGTCTTCAGTCTGAAAGTTCTAAAGCAGTTTAATTGCAGTGAAGTTTGTTTTACAATCAACTGCCTTTGTCGCCCTCCTCATCCTACCAATGCTCAGGTTTACTGACATAGCAAAATGCTCAAAATAGTATGTTACAATAATTCATTGCATGACAAATAAAAAATGAGGGCTTTTTTTAGAATTAAAATTCCAAAACATCTGAATGGAGCCCATGGCAGCAACAGGGGGAATGACAACCCTCAGGGTACTGTGGTCACCCCCTGAAGGAGGACACCCCACCCACATTCCACCTATCAGGCCATGCACAACACCACAGTTATCCCACCAGACCGCACCCAACTGGGAGGAGATGCAATCAATCCTGAACTTCGTGAACCCTTCAGGAAGGCCAAGGCTTCCTGAGAGCTATGCGCCACCAACATTCCTGTCCTGCCACAGTTTCAGATCTCTCCAAAGACGTAGCCTCACTCCATTCATCTAGGCTCAGAATGTCTACTTTTCGCCTAAAAAAAACCTGTGCTAATATACTATTACGAGCATTATTTCTATGTTGGTAACATTGAAGACTGACCAGAAAAGAAAAAGAATGAGCAAAACAGTCCTATGACAGCAGACCTAACAGCATGAGGAGCCAAAGAGAAAGGCGCCACCCTACCTGGAGAGCTGATCAACAGCTGTGGTCAGCAGAGAAATCTCCAGAGTTGTGCCGTGGCCAGCAAGTTTCCTCCTTTAAACTTTAGATCAGAGAAATGTTGCCGGCATGAAATAGAAGGAATAAACGTGTAACATTAAAAATGACTGTCTCTATCTTTTTTTCTATAAATATAGACATAGAACTATTTTTTTCTGCTCTGCCCATATGAAATCGACGAGTCTTTTAGTTGAATCCCTTGGTCAAAAATGGCACTGCCCAGAGACAATAGATTCTTTCTCCAGTTTTGACATTTTTAACCAAAAGATGACAAGCCTGCCCACCACGACAAGGTAGACTCTTTTAGGGCAGGACCTACACTGAACTACACTACGCTAGCCTACTCCATGCTAGTCATCGTATTTTTAGTGTTAGATGCCTGTTTGTAAAAAGCCTCATCCTACAACCTGCCTTCTTCCTTTCCAGACTTGTTTACTAAGATCCACATAAGAACAACCCTTTTCATTCACAAAACAGAGAACAGATTTAAAATGGTTGTTGCTCTTATCTTATGGCGGGTGATGCAGTAATCAGCAATGATCATCTGTAACGTCCCAACACATTTCCCCTTCTTTAATCAATGCAGAGCTCTCTTCCACATAGATGTCTTCAGTCTGAAAGTTCTAAAGCAGTTTAATTGCAGTTAAGTTTGTTTTACAATCAACTGCCTTTGTCGCCCTCCTCATCCTACCAATGCTCAGGTTTACTGACATAGAAAAATGCTCAAAATAGTATGTTACAATAATTCATTGCATGACAAATAAAAAATGAGGGCTTTTTTTAGAATTAAAATTCCAAAACATCTGAATGGAGCCCATGGCAGCAACAGGGGGAATGACAACCCTCAGGGTACTGTGGTCACCCCCTGAAGGAGGACACCCCACCCACATTCCACCTATCAGGCCATGCACAACACCACAGTTATCCCACCAGACCGCACCCAACTGGGAGGAGATGCAATCAATCCTGAACTTCGTGAACCCTTCAGGAAGGCCAAGGCTTCCTGAGAGCTATGCGCCACCAACATTCCTGTCCTGCCACAGTTTCAGAGCTCTCCAAAGACGTAGTCTCACTCCATTCATCTAGGCTCAGAATGTCTACTTTTCGCCTAAAAAAACCTGTGCTAATATACTATTACGAGCATTATTTCTATGTTGGTAACATTGAAGACTGACCAGAAAAGAAAAAGAATCAGCAAAACAGTCCTATGACAGCAGACCTAACAGCATGAGGAGCCAAAGAAAAAGGCGCCACCATACCTGGAGAGCTGATCAACAGCTGTGGTCAGCAGAGAAATCTCCAGAGTTGTTCCGTGGCCAGCAAGTTTCCTCCTTTAAACTTTAGATCAGAGAAATGTTGCCGGCATAAAATAGAAGGAATAAACGTGTAACATTAAAAATGACTGTCTCTATCTTTTTTTCTATAAATATAGACATAGAACTATTTTTTTCTGCTCTGCCCATATGAAATCGACGAGTCTTTTAGTTGAATCCCTTGGTCAAAAATGGCACTGCCCAGAGACAATAGATTCTTTCTCCAGTTTTGACATTTTTAACCAAAAGATGACAAGCCTGCCCACCACGACAAGGTAGACTCTTTTAGGGCAGGACCTACACTGAACTACACTACGCTAGCCTACTCCATGCTAGTCATCGTATTTTTAGTGTTAGATGCCTGTTTGTAAAAAGCATCATCCTACAACCTGCCTTCTTCCTTTCCAGACTTGTTTACTAAGATCCACATAAGAACAACCCTTTTCATTCACAAAACAGAGAACAGATTTAAAATGGTTGTTGCTCTTATCTTATGGCGGGTGATGCAGTAATCAGCAATGATCATCTGTAACGTCCCAACACATTTCCCCTTCTTTAATCAATGCAGAGCTCTCTTCCACATAGATGTCTTCAGTCTGAAAGTTCTAAAGCAGTTTAATTGCAGTTAAGTTTGTTTTACAATCAACTGGCTTTGTCGCCCTCCTCATCCTACCAATGCTCAGGTTTACTGACATAGAAAAATGCTCAAAATAGTATGTTACAATAATTCATTGCATGACAAATAAAAAATGAGGGCTTTTTTTAGAATTAAAATTCCAAAACATCTGAATGGAGCCCATGGCAGCAACAGGGGGAATGACAACCCTCAGGGTACTGTGGTCACCCCCTGAAGGAGGACACCCCACCCACATTCCACCTATCAGGCCATGCACAACACCACAGTTATCCCACCAGACCGCACCCAACTGGGAGGAGATGCAATCAATCCTGAACTTCGTGAACCCTTCAGGAAGGCCAAGGCTTCCTGAGAGCTATGCGCCACCAACATTCCTGTCCTGCCACAGTTTCAGAGCTCTCCAAAGACGTAGCCTCACTCCATTCATCTAGGCTCAGAATGTCTACTTTTCGCCTAAAAAAACCTGTGCTAATATACTATTACGAGCATTATTTCTATGTTGGTAACATTGAAGACTGACCAGAAAAGAAAAAGAATGAGCAAAACAGTCCTATGACAGCAGACCTAACAGCATGAGGAGCCAAAGAGAAAGGCGCCACCCTACCTGGAGAGCTGATCAACAGCTGTGGTCAGCAGAGAAATCTCCAGAGTTGTGCCGTGGCCAGCAAGTTTCCTCCTTTAAACTTTAGATCAGAGAAATGTTGCCGGCATGAAATAGAAGGAATAAACGTGTAACATTAAAAATGACTGTCTCTATCTTTTTTTCTATAAATATAGACATAGAACTATTTTTTTCTGCTCTGCCCATATGAAATCTACGAGTCTTTTAGTTGAATCCCTTGGTCAAAAATGGCACTGCCCAGAGACAATAGATTCTTTCTCCAGTTTTGACATTTTTAACCAAAAGATGACAAGCCTGCCCACCATGACAAGGTAGACTCTTTTAGGGCAGGACCTACACTGAACTACACTACGCTAGCCTACTCCATGCTAGTCATCGTATTTTTAGTGTTAGATGCCTGTTTGTAAAAAGCCTCATCCTACAACCTGCCTTCTTCCTTTCCAGACTTGTTTACTAAGATCCACATAAGAACAACCCTTTTCATTCACAAAACAGAGAACAGATTTAAAATGGTTGTTGCTCTTATCTTATGGCGGGTGATGCAGTAATCAGCAATGATCATCTGTAACGTCCCAACACATTTCCCCTTCTTTAATCAATGCAGAGCTCTCTTCCACATAGATGTCTTCAGTCTGAAAGTTCTAAAGCAGTTTAATTGCAGTTAAGTTTGTTTTACAATCAACTGCCTTTGTCGCCCTCCTCATCCTACCAATGCTCAGGTTTACTGACATAGAAAAATGCTCAAAATAGTATGTTACAATAATTCATTGCATGACAAATAAAAAATGAGGGCTTTTTTTAGAATTAAAATTCCAAAACATCTGAATGGAGCCCATGGCAGCAACAGGGGGAATGACAACCCTCAGGGTACTGTGGTCACCCCCTGAAGGAGGACACCCCACCCACATTCCACCTATCAGGCCATGCACAACACCACAGTTATCCCACCAGACCGCACCCAACTGGGAGGAGATGCAATCAATCCTGAACTTCGTGAACCCTTCAGGAAGGCCAAGGCTTCCTGAGAGCTATGCGCCACCAACATTCCTGTCCTGCCACAGTTTCAGAGCTCTCCAAAGACGTAGCCTCACTCCATTCATCTAGGCTCAGAATGTCTACTTTTCGCCTAAAAAAACCTGTGCTAATATACTATTACGAGCATTATTTCTATGTTGGTAACATTGAAGACTGACCAGAAAAGAAAAAGAATGAGCAAAACAGTCCTATGACAGCAGACCTAACAGCATGAGGAGCCAAAGAGAAAGGCGCCACCCTACCTGGAGAGCTGATCAACAGCTGTGGTCAGCAGAGAAATCTCCAGAGTTGTGCCGTGGCCAGCAAGTTTCCTCCTTTAAACTTTAGATCAGAGAAATGTTGCCGGCATGAAATAGAAGGAATAAACGTGTAACATTAAAAATGACTGTCTCTATCTTTTTTTCTATAAATATAGACATAGAACTATTTTTTTCTGCTCTGCCCATATGAAATCTACGAGTCTTTTAGTTGAATCCCTTGGTCAAAAATGGCACTGCCCAGAGACAATAGATTCTTTCTCCAGTTTTGACATTTTTAACCAAAAGATGACAAGCCTGCCCACCATGACAAGGTAGACTCTTTTAGGGCAGGACCTACACTGAACTACACTACGCTAGCCTACTCCATGCTAGTCATCGTATTTTTAGTGTTAGATGCCTGTTTGTAAAAAGCCTCATCCTACAACCTGCCTTCTTCCTTTCCAGACTTGTTTACTAAGATCCACATAAGAACAACCCTTTTCATTCACAAAACAGAGAACAGATTTAAAATGGTTGTTGCTCTTATCTTATGGCGGGTGATGCAGTAATCAGCAATGATCATCTGTAACGTCCCAACACATTTCCCCTTCTTTAATCAATGCAGAGCTCTCTTCCACATAGATGTCTTCAGTCTGAAAGTTCTAAAGCAGTTTAATTGCAGTTAAGTTTGTTTTACAATCAACTGCCTTTGTCGCCCTCCTCATCCTACCAATGCTCAGGTTTACTGACATAGAAAAATGCTCAAAATAGTATGTTACAATAATTCATTGCATGACAAATAAAAAATGAGGGCTTTTTTTAGAATAAAATTCCAAAACATCTGAATGGAGCCCATGGCAGCAACAGGGGGAATGACAACCCTCAGGGTACTGTGGTCACCCCCTGAAGGAGGACACCCCACCCACATTCCACCTATCAGGCCATGCACAACACCACAGTTATCCCACCAGACCGCACCCAACAGGGAGGAGATGCAATCAATCCTGAACTTCGTGAACCCTTCAGGAAGGCCAAGGCTTCCTGAGAGCTATGCGCCACCAACATTCCTGTCCTGCCACAGTTTCAGAGCTCTCCAAAGACGTAGCCTCACTCCATTCATCTAGGCTCAGAATGTCTACTTTTCGCCTAAAAAAACCTGTGCTAATATACTATTACGAGCATTATTTCTATGTTGGTAACATTGAAGACTGACCAGAAAAGAAAAAGAATGAGCAAAACAGTCCTATGACAGCAGACCTAACAGCATGAGGAGCCAAAGAGAAAGGCGCCACCCTACCTGGAGAGCTGATCAACAGCTGTGGTCAGCAGAGAAATCTCCAGAGTTGTGCCGTGGCCAGCAAGTTTCCTCCTTTAAACTTTAGATCAGAGAAATGTTGCCGGCATGAAATAGAAGGAATAAACGTGTAACATTAAAAATGACTGTCTCTATCTTTTTTTCTATAAATATAGACATAGAACTATTTTTTTCTGCTCTGCCCATATGAAATCGACGAGTCTTTTAGTTGAATCCCTTGGTCAAAAATGGCACTGCCCAGAGACAATAGATTCTTTCACCAGTTTTGACATTTTTAACCAAAAGATGACAAGTCTGCCCACCACGACAAGGTAGACTCTTTTAGGGCAGGACCTACACTGAACTACACTACGCTAGCCTACTCCATGCTAGTCATCGTATTTTTAGTGTTAGATGCCTGTTTGTAAAAAGCCTCATCCTACAACCTGCCTTCTTCCTTTCCAGACTTGTTTACTAAGATCCACATAAGAACAACCCTTTTCATTCACAAAACAGAGAACAGATTTAAAATGGTTGTTGCTCTTATCTTATGGCGGGTGATGCAGTAATCAGCAATGATCATCTGTAACGTCCCAACACATTTCCCCTTCTTTAATCAATGCAGAGCTCTCTTCCACATAGATGTCTTCAGTCTGAAAGTTCTAAAGCAGTTTAATTGCAGTTAAGTTTGTTTTACAATCAACTGCCTTTGTCGCCCTCCTCATCCTACCAATGCTCAGGTTTACTGACATAGAAAAATGCTCAAAATAGTATGTTACAATAATTCATTGCATGACAAATAAAAAATGAGGGCTTTTTTTAGAATTAAAATTCCAAAACATCTGAATGGAGCCCATGGCAGCAACAGGGGGAATGACAACCCTCAGGGTACTGTGGTCACCCCCTGAAGGAGGACACCCCACCCACATTCCACCTATCAGGCCATGCACAACACCACAGTTATCCCACCAGACCGCACCCAACTGGGAGGAGATGCAATCAATCCTGAACTTCGTGAACCCTTCAGGAAGGCCAAGGCTTCCTGAGAGCTATGCGCCACCAACATTCCTGTCCTACCACAGTTTCAGAGCTCTCCAAAGACGTAGTCTCACTCCATTCATCTAGGCTCAGAATGTCTACTTTTCGCCTAAAAAAACCTGTGCTAATATACTATTACGAGCATTATTTCTATGTTGGTAACATTGAAGACTGACCAGAAAAGAAAAAGAATGAGCAAAACAGTCCTATGACAGCAGACCTAACAGCATGAGGAGCCAAAGAGAAAGGCGCCACCCTACCTGGAGAGCTGATCAACAGCTGTGGTCAGCAGAGAAATCTCCAGAGTTGTGCCGTGGCCAGCAAGTTTCCTCCTTTAAACTTTAGATCAGAGAAATGTTGCCGGCATGAAATAGAAGGAATAAACGTGTAACATTAAAAATGACTGTCTCTATCTTTTTTTCTATAAATATAGACATAGAACTATTTTTTTCTGCTCTGCCCATATGAAATCTACGAGTCTTTTAGTTGAATCCCTTGGTCAAAAATGGCACTGCCCAGAGACAATAGATTCTTTCTAGAGTTTTGACATTTTTAACCAAAAGATGACAAGCCTGCCCACCACGACAAGGTAGACTCTTTTAGGGCAGGACCTACACTGAACTACACTACGCTAGCCTACTCCATGCTAGTCATCGTATTTTTAGTGTTAGATGCCTGTTTGTAAAAAGCCTCATCCTACAACCTGCCTTCTTCCTTTCCAGACTTGTTTACTAAGATCCACATAAGAACAACCCTTTTCATTCACAAAACAGAGAACAGATTTAAAATGGTTGTTGCTCTTATCTTATGGCGGGTGATGCAGTAATCAGCAATGATCATCTGTAACGTCCCAACACATTTCCCCTTCTTTAATCAATGCAGAGCTCTCTTCCACATAGATGTCTTCAGTCTGAAAGTTCTAAAGCAGTTTAATTGCAGTGAAGTTTGTTTTACAATCAACTGCCTTTGTCGCCCTCCTCATCCTACCAATGCTCAGGTTTACTGACATAGAAAAATGCTCAAAATAGTATGTTACAATAATTCATTGCATGACAAATAAAAAATGAGGGCTTTTTTTAGAATTAAAATTCCAAAACATCTGAATGGAGCCCATGGCAGCAACAGGGGGAATGACAACCCTCAGGGTACTGTGGTCACCCCCTGAAGGAGGACACCCCACCCACATTCCACCTATCAGGCCATGCACAACACCACAGTTATCCCACCAGACCGCACCCAACTGGGAGGAGATGCAATCAATCCTGAACTTCGTGAACCCTTCAGGAAGGCCAAGGCTTCCTGAGAGCTATGCGCCACCAACATTCCTGTCCTGCCACAGTTTCAGATCTCTCCAAAGACGTAGCCTCACTCCATTCATCTAGGCTCAGAATGTCTACTTTTCGCCTAAAAAAACCTGTGCTAATATACTATTACGAGCATTATTTCTATGTTGGTAACATTGAAGACTGACCAGAAAAGAAAAAGAATGAGCAAAACAGTCCTATGACAGCAGACCTAACAGCATGAGGAGCCAAAGAGAAAGGCGCCACCCTACCTGGAGAGCTGATCAACAGCTGTGGTCAGCAGAGAAATCTCCAGAGTTGTGCCGTGGCCAGCAAGTTTCCTCCTTTAAACATTAGATCAGAGAAATGTTGCCGGCATGAAATAGAAGGAATAAACGTGTAACATTAAAAATGACTGTCTCTATCTTTTTTTCTATAAATATAGACATAGAGCTATTTTTTTCTGCTCTGCCCATATGAAATCTACGAGTCTTTTAGTTGAATCCCTTGGTCAAAAATGGCACTGCCCAGAGACAATAGATTCTTTCACCAGTTTTGACATTTTTAACCAAAAGATGACAAGCCTGCCCACCACGACAAGGTAGACTCTTTTAGGGCAGGACCTACACTGAACTACACTACGCTAGCCTACTCCATGCTAGTCATCGTATTTTTAGTGTTAGATGCCTGTTTGTAAAAAGCCTCATCCTACAACCTGCCTTCTTCCTTTCCAGACTTGTTTACTAAGATCCACATAAGAACAACCCTTTTCATTCACAAAACAGAGAACAGATTTAAAATGGTTGTTGCTCTTATCTTATGGCGGGTGATGCAGTAATCAGCAATGATCATCTGTAACGTCCCAACACATTTCCCCTTCTTTAATCAATGCAGAGCTCTCTTCCACATAGATGTCTTCAGTCTGAAAGTTCTAAAGCAGTTTAATTGCAGTTAAGTTTGTTTTACAATCAACTGCCTTTGTCGCCCTCCTCATCCTACCAATGCTCAGGTTTACTGACATAGAAAAATGCTCAAAATAGTATGTTACAATAATTCATTGCATGACAAATAAAAAATGAGGGCTTTTTTTAGAATTAAAATTCCAAAACATCTGAATGGAGCCCATGGCAGCAACAGGGGGAATGACAACCCTCAGGGTACTGTGGTCACCCCCTGAAGGAGGACACCCCACCCACATTCCACCTATCAGGCCATGCACAACA
Source organism: Staurois parvus (assembly GCF_062004578.1). Taxonomy (NCBI): domain Eukaryota; kingdom Metazoa; phylum Chordata; class Amphibia; order Anura; family Ranidae; genus Staurois; species Staurois parvus. The sequence goes on along the minus strand of NW_028317807.1, from coordinate 14,813,215 downwards.
CCACAGTTATCCCACCAGACCGCACCCAACTGGGAGGAGATGCAATCAATCCTGAACTTCGTGAACCCTTCAGGAAGGCCAAGGCTTCCTGAGAGCTATGCGCCACCAACATTCCTGTCCTACCACAGTTTCAGAGCTCTCCAAAGACGTAGTCTCACTCCATTCATCTAGGCTCAGAATGTCTACTTTTCGCCTAAAAAAACCTGTGCTAATATACTATTACGAGCATTATTTCTATGTTGGTAACATTGAAGACTGACCAGAAAAGAAAAAGAATGAGCAAAACAGTCCTATGACAGCAGACCTAACAGCATGAGGAGCCAAAGAGAAAGGCGCCACCCTACCTGGAGAGCTGATCAACAGCTGTGGTCAGCAGAGAAATCTCCAGAGTTGTGCCGTGGCCAGCAAGTTTCCTCCTTTAAACTTTAGATCAGAGAAATGTTGCCGGCATGAAATAGAAGGAATAAACGTGTAACATTAAAAATGACTGTCTCTATCTTTTTTTCTATAAATATAGACATAGAACTATTTTTTTCTGCTCTGCCCATATGAAATCTACGAGTCTTTTAGTTGAATCCCTTGGTCAAAAATGGCACTGCCCAGAGACAATAGATTCTTTCTAGAGTTTTGACATTTTTAACCAAAAGATGACAAGCCTGCCCACCACGACAAGGTAGACTCTTTTAGGGCAGGACCTACACTGAACTACACTACGCTAGCCTACTCCATGCTAGTCATCGTATTTTTAGTGTTAGATGCCTGTTTGTAAAAAGCCTCATCCTACAACCTGCCTTCTTCCTTTCCAGACTTGTTTACTAAGATCCACATAAGAACAACCCTTTTCATTCACAAAACAGAGAACAGATTTAAAATGGTTGTTGCTCTTATCTTATGGCGGGTGATGCAGTAATCAGCAATGATCATCTGTAACGTCCCAACACATTTCCCCTTCTTTAATCAATGCAGAGCTCTCTTCCACATAGATGTCTTCAGTCTGAAAGTTCTAAAGCAGTTTAATTGCAGTGAAGTTTGTTTTACAATCAACTGCCTTTGTCGCCCTCCTCATCCTACCAATGCTCAGGTTTACTGACATAGAAAAATGCTCAAAATAGTATGTTACAATAATTCATTGCATGACAAATAAAAAATGAGGGCTTTTTTTAGAATTAAAATTCCAAAACATCTGAATGGAGCCCATGGCAGCAACAGGGGGAATGACAACCCTCAGGGTACTGTGGTCACCCCCTGAAGGAGGACACCCCACCCACATTCCACCTATCAGGCCATGCACAACACCACAGTTATCCCACCAGACCGCACCCAACTGGGAGGAGATGCAATCAATCCTGAACTTCGTGAACCCTTCAGGAAGGCCAAGGCTTCCTGAGAGCTATGCGCCACCAACATTCCTGTCCTGCCACAGTTTCAGATCTCTCCAAAGACGTAGCCTCACTCCATTCATCTAGGCTCAGAATGTCTACTTTTCGCCTAAAAAAACCTGTGCTAATATACTATTACGAGCATTATTTCTATGTTGGTAACATTGAAGACTGACCAGAAAAGAAAAAGAATGAGCAAAACAGTCCTATGACAGCAGACCTAACAGCATGAGGAGCCAAAGAGAAAGGCGCCACCCTACCTGGAGAGCTGATCAACAGCTGTGGTCAGCAGAGAAATCTCCAGAGTTGTGCCGTGGCCAGCAAGTTTCCTCCTTTAAACATTAGATCAGAGAAATGTTGCCGGCATGAAATAGAAGGAATAAACGTGTAACATTAAAAATGACTGTCTCTATCTTTTTTTCTATAAATATAGACATAGAGCTATTTTTTTCTGCTCTGCCCATATGAAATCTACGAGTCTTTTAGTTGAATCCCTTGGTCAAAAATGGCACTGCCCAGAGACAATAGATTCTTTCACCAGTTTTGACATTTTTAACCAAAAGATGACAAGCCTGCCCACCACGACAAGGTAGACTCTTTTAGGGCAGGACCTACACTGAACTACACTACGCTAGCCTACTCCATGCTAGTCATCGTATTTTTAGTGTTAGATGCCTGTTTGTAAAAAGCCTCATCCTACAACCTGCCTTCTTCCTTTCCAGACTTGTTTACTAAGATCCACATAAGAACAACCCTTTTCATTCACAAAACAGAGAACAGATTTAAAATGGTTGTTGCTCTTATCTTATGGCGGGTGATGCAGTAATCAGCAATGATCATCTGTAACGTCCCAACACATTTCCCCTTCTTTAATCAATGCAGAGCTCTCTTCCACATAGATGTCTTCAGTCTGAAAGTTCTAAAGCAGTTTAATTGCAGTTAAGTTTGTTTTACAATCAACTGCCTTTGTCGCCCTCCTCATCCTACCAATGCTCAGGTTTACTGACATAGAAAAATGCTCAAAATAGTATGTTACAATAATTCATTGCATGACAAATAAAAAATGAGGGCTTTTTTTAGAATTAAAATTCCAAAACATCTGAATGGAGCCCATGGCAGCAACAGGGGGAATGACAACCCTCAGGGTACTGTGGTCACCCCCTGAAGGAGGACACCCCACCCACATTCCACCTATCAGGCCATGCACAACACCACAGTTATCCCACCAGACCACACCCAACTGGGAGAAGATGCAATCAATCCTGAACTTCGTGAACCCTTCAGGAAGGCCAAGGCTTCCTGAGAGCTATGCGCCACCAACATTCCTGTCCTGCCACAGTTTCAGATCTCTCCAAAGACGTAGCCTCACTCCATTCATCTAGGCTCAGTATGTCTACTTTTCGCCTAAAAAAACCTGTGCTAATATACTATTACGAGCATTATTTCTATGTTGGTAACATTGAAGACTGACCAGAAAAGAAAAAGAATGAGCAAAACAGTCCTATGACAGCAGACCTAACAGCATGAGGAGCCAAAGAGAAAGGCGCCACCCTACCTGGAGAGCTGATCAACAGCTGTGGTCAGCAGAGAAATCTCCAGAGTTGTGCCGTGGCCAGCAAGTTTCCTCCTTTAAACTTTAGATCAGAGAAATGTTGCCGGCATGAAATAGAAGGAATAAACGTGTAACATTAAAAATGACTGTCTCTATCTTTTTTTCTATAAATAAAGACATAGAACTATTTTTTTCTGCTCTGCCCATATGAAATCAACGAGTCTTTTAGTTGAATCCCTTGGTCAAAAATGGCACTGCCCAGAGACAATAGATTCTTTCTCCAGTTTTGACATTTTTAACCAAAAGATGACAAGCCTGCCCACCACGACAAGGTAGACTCTTTTAGGGCAGGACCTACACTGAACTACACTACGCTAACCTACTCCATGCTAGTCATCGTATTTTTAGTGTTAGATGCCTGTTTGTAAAAAGCCTCATCCTACAACCTGCCTTCTTCCTTTCCAGACTTGTTTACTAAGATCCACATAAGAACAACCCTTTTCATTCACAAAACAGAGAACAGATTTAAAATGGTTGTTGCTCTTATCTTATGGCGGGTGATGCAGTAATCAGCAATGATCATCTGTAACGTCCCAACACATTTCCCCTTCTTTAATCAATGCAGAGCTCTCTTCCACATAGATGTCTTCAGTCTGAAAGTTCTAAAGCAGTTTAATTGCAGTGAAGTTTGTTTTACAATCAACTGCCTTTGTCGCCCTCCTCATCCTACCAATGCTCAGGTTTACTGACATAGAAAAATGCTCAAAATAGTATGTTACAATAATTCATTGCATGACAAATAAAAAATGAGGGCTTTTTTTAGAATTAAAATTCCAAAACATCTGAATGGAGCCCATGGCAGCAACAGGGGGAATGACAACCCTCAGGGTACTGTGGTCACCCCCTGAAGGAGGACACCCCACCCACATTCCACCTATCAGGCCATGCACAACACCACAGTTATCCCACCAGACCGCACCCAACTGGGAGGAGATGCAATCAATCCTGAACTTCGTGAACCCTTCAGGAAGGCCAAGGCTTCCTGAGAGCTATGCGCCACCAACATTCCTGTCCTGCCACAGTTTCAGATCTCTCCAAAGACGTAGCCTCACTCCATTCATCTAGGCTCAGAATGTCTACTTTTGCCTAAAAAAACCTGTGCTAATATACTATTACGAGCATTATTTCTATGTTGGTAACATTGAAGACTGACCAGAAAAGAAAAAGAATGAGCAAAACAGTCCTATGACAGCAGACCTAACAGCATGAGGAGCCAAAGAGAAAGGCGCCACCCTACCTGGAGAGCTGATCAACAGCTGTGGTCAGCAGAGAAATCTCCAGAGTTGTGCCGTGGCCAGCAAGTTTCCTCCTTTAAACATTAGATCAGAGAAATGTTGCCGGCATGAAATAGAAGGAATAAACGTGTAACATTAAAAATGACTGTCTCTATCTTTTTTTCTATAAATATAGACATAGAGCTATTTTTTTCTGCTCTGCCCATATGAAATCTACGAGTCTTTTAGTTGAATCCCTTGGTCAAAAATGGCACTGCCCAGAGACAATAGATTCTTTCACCAGTTTTGACATTTTTAACCAAAAGATGACAAGCCTGCCCACCACGACAAGGTAGACTCTTTTAGGGCAGGACCTACACTGAACTACACTACGCTAGCCTACTCCATGCTAGTCATCGTATTTTTAGTGTTAGATGCCTGTTTGTAAAAAGCCTCATCCTACAACCTGCCTTCTTCCTTTCCAGACTTGTTTACTAAGATCCACATAAGAACAACCCTTTTCATTCACAAAACAGAGAACAGATTTAAAATGGTTGTTGCTCTTATCTTATGGCGGGTGATGCAGTAATCAGCAATGATCATCTGTAACGTCCCAACACATTTCCCCTTCTTTAATCAATGCAGAGCTCTCTTCCACATAGATGTCTTCAGTCTGAAAGTTCTAAAGCAGTTTAATTGCAGTTAAGTTTGTTTTACAATCAACTGCCTTTGTCGCCCTCCTCATCCTACCAATGCTCAGGTTTACTGACATAGAAAAATGCTCAAAATAGTATGTTACAATAATTCATTGCATGACAAATAAAAAATGAGGGCTTTTTTTAGAATTAAAATTCCAAAACATCTGAATGGAGCCCATGGCAGCAACAGGGGGAATGACAACCCTCAGGGTACTGTGGTCACCCCCTGAAGGAGGACACCCCACCCACATTCCACCTATCAGGCCATGCACAACACCACAGTTATCCCACCAGACCACACCCAACTGGGAGAAGATGCAATCAATCCTGAACTTCGTGAACCCTTCAGGAAGGCCAAGGCTTCCTGAGAGCTATGCGCCACCAACATTCCTGTCCTGCCACAGTTTCAGATCTCTCCAAAGACGTAGCCTCACTCCATTCATCTAGGCTCAGTATGTCTACTTTTCGCCTAAAAAAACCTGTGCTAATATACTATTACGAGCATTATTTCTATGTTGGTAACATTGAAGACTGACCAGAAAAGAAAAAGAATGAGCAAAACAGTCCTATGACAGCAGACCTAACAGCATGAGGAGCCAAAGAGAAAGGCGCCACCCTACCTGGAGAGCTGATCAACAGCTGTGGTCAGCAGAGAAATCTCCAGAGTTGTGCCGTGGCCAGCAAGTTTCCTCCTTTAAACTTTAGATCAGAGAAATGTTGCCGGCATGAAATAGAAGGAATAAACGTGTAACATTAAAAATGACTGTCTCTATCTTTTTTTCTATAAATAAAGACATAGAACTATTTTTTTCTGCTCTGCCCATATGAAATCAACGAGTCTTTTAGTTGAATCCCTTGGTCAAAAATGGCACTGCCCAGAGACAATAGATTCTTTCTCCAGTTTTGACATTTTTAACCAAAAGATGACAAGCCTGCCCACCACGACAAGGTAGACTCTTTTAGGGCAGGACCTACACTGAACTACACTACGCTAACCTACTCCATGCTAGTCATCGTATTTTTAGTGTTAGATGCCTGTTTGTAAAAAGCCTCATCCTACAACCTGCCTTCTTCCTTTCCAGACTTGTTTACTAAGATCCACATAAGAACAACCCTTTTCATTCACAAAACAGAGAACAGATTTAAAATGGTTGTTGCTCTTATCTTATGGCGGGTGATGCAGTAATCAGCAATGATCATCTGTAACGTCCCAACACATTTCCCCTTCTTTAATCAATGCAGAGCTCTCTTCCACATAGATGTCTTCAGTCTGAAAGTTCTAAAGCAGTTTAATTGCAGTGAAGTTTGTTTTACAATCAACTGCCTTTGTCGCCCTCCTCATCCTACCAATGCTCAGGTTTACTGACATAGAAAAATGCTCAAAATAGTATGTTACAATAATTCATTGCATGACAAATAAAAAATGAGGGCTTTTTTTAGAATTAAAATTCCAAAAACATCTGAATGGAGCCCATGGCAGCAACAGGGGGAATGACAACCCTCAGGGTACTGTGGTCACCCCCTGAAGGAGGACACCCCACCCACATTCCACCTATCAGGCCATGCACAACACCACAGTTATCCCACCAGACCGCACCCAACTGGGAGAAGATGCAATCAATCCTGAACTTCGTGAACCCTTCAGGAAGGCCAAGGCTTCCTGAGAGCTATGCGCCACCAACATTCCTGTCCTGCCACAGTTTCAGAGCTCTCCAAAGACGTAGTCTCACTCCATTCATCTAGGCTCAGAATGTCTACTTTTCGCCTAAAAAAAACTGTGCTAATATACTATTACGAGCATTATTTCTATGTTGGTAACATTGAAGACTGACCAGAAAAGAAAAAGAATGAGCAAAACAGTCCTATGACAGCAGACCTAACAGAATGAGGAGCCAAAGAGAAAGGCGCCACCCTACCTGGAGAGCTGATCAACAGCTGTGGTCAGCAGAGAAATCTCCAGAGTTGTGCCGTGGCCAGCAAGTTTCCTCCTTTAAACATTAGATCAGAGAAATGTTGCCGGCATGAAATAGAATGAATAAACGTGTAACATTAAAAATGACTGTCTCTATCTTTTTTTCTATAAATATAGACATAGAGCTATTTTTTTCTGCTCTGCCCATATGAAATCTACGAGTCTTTTAGTTGAATCCCTTGGTCAAAAATGGCACTGCCCAGAGACAATAGATTCTTTCTCCAGTTTTGACATTTTTACCAAAAGATGACAAGCCTGCCCACCACGACAAGGTAGACTCTTTTAGGGCAGGACCTACACTGAACTACACTACGCTAGCCTACTCCATGCTAGTCATCGTATTTTTAGTGTTAGATGCCTGTTTGTAAAAAGCCTCATCCTACAACCTGCCTTCTTCCTTTCCAGACTTGTTTACTAAGATCCACATAAGAACAACCCTTTTCATTCACAAAACAGAGAACAGATTTAAAATGGTTGTTGCTCTTATCTTATGGCGGGTGATGCAGTCATCAGCAATGATCATCTGTAACGTCCCAACACATTTCCCCTTCTTTAATCAATGCAGAGCTCTCTTCCACATAGATGTCTTCAGTCTGAAAGTTCTAAAGCAGTTTAATTGCAGTGAAGTTTGTTTTACAATCAACTGCCTTTGTCGCCCTCCTCATCCTACCAATGCTCAGGTTTACTGACATAGAAAAATGCTCAAAATAGTATGTTACAGGGGGCGTGGTCTGCCGCGCCAGGAAGATGGACGCTTAGCCCGAGAGCTCCCGCCGGCCGGATCCCTCTACACTGCCTTTCAGAGGTGTCGGGTGAGCCTCAGCTGTCACAGGATGGGGAAGACGGACCGGACATCATCCGGTGCCCGTTCACGATCCCCTCGGGGCAATAGTGCGCAGGGGAGACCCATAAAGGAGCTTTTCCGCTCCCAGCAGCAGAGAGAGGGACAGCAGCCATCTCCTTCCCCCTCTGCAGCTCCCTCCCCCCCTCCCTCTACAGCCGCAGATATGGTGATTCCCTCCTGTACTGCCACATGTGCAGACATGGATATTCCCTCCTGCTCAGCCACACATGAAGCCCCAGATACAGTGCCCCAGCATGACATCCCTTCTGCCTCCCATTCTCTCTCCCTAAGGGATCTCCAGATGGTGGCAGCAGACATCAAAGCCACCCTGACTACTTCGCTAAATACCGCTGTTAGCGATTTAAGGGCAGACATACAGGCTCTGGGATCCAGATTGGAACAGGTGGAATCCGCCTCCAGACAAAACAGGTCCGCTATACAGGGTGTGCAGCAAAAATCAGCGTTCCACGCTTCTGCTATCAGGGACATCCAGAGGCATATTGAGGACTTAGACAATCGGGGTCGCAGGCATAATATTAGAATTCGCGGCCTCCCAGAATCTGTGGAAACTATTGATCTCTCCAAAGCGGTTATCGCCATATTTAATGACCTCCTTGGTCGCCCGCCTGCAACCATGATTGATATCGAGCGTGTTCACAGAGCGATCCGCCCCAGGAGGGGAGACGCAGAGCCACCTAGGGATGTCGTTTGCTGCCTGGTTAGTTTTCCGCTTAAAGAGGATATCCTCCGCTGCGCCAGAGATAGGAGGCATCTTTTATATGGGGGAGCGGAAATACAACTGTTTCAGGACCTATCCAGTATTACCCTGCGACAACGGCGTGCTTTACGTCCTCTTTTGGATATGCTCCGATCACGTAACATCCCCTACAGATGGAGGTTCCCCTTTTGCCTCTCTGTGCATGCTAATGGTCGCACCCACAACTTGCGTACTCCTGACGAATTACCATCTTTCTGCGCTTCCCTGGACATCCCACAGCCTGACCTCCCTGAGTGGTATGGCTCCATGAGCGTGCCACCATCCCCGGACCCGGGAACTGAAGATAGCACTATAGATCGGCTTGGCCAATCTCATCGTAGGGGGCGGATGGTCCCATCAACTCCTCCAAGACTCCCTGCAGGGGGCATGCCAGCTTCCCTCAGCCCAACGGCCTCTCCGGCGCACAGGAAGCCGAGGCGCGAAATCTAAGAGTCTGCGACTCTCACCAGCTAATTGCTTTTCAGTGCACTCCTCACCAACTGCACAAGCTCTTTTAAGGTTGCCGCCACTTATTTGCCAAAATGATAGCCATCACTCCACAAGCTTCACCTACAGTTGTTATCCTGCAAGCTACGACCGGGCCGCTGTACCTCTTTCCTGCCAAACAAGATGTTGAGCCATGTTCCTATTGTCTCGGCCTCCCATGGTAGGATTCAACTACTGGACTTTGCTCGGGTTCTCTTCGCCGACGAATCAACACCCCTTCACAGGTCTTCCGCCTCCAGAAAGTTTTCGTCCCATGCCTTTTCTGGCCTCTCGTTTTTTTTTTCAGTCGACCGAGAGTTGCCGGGGCGATCACCGTCCTATGGCCTCACCCGTCCTGAAACACCCGAACCTCATCCTCTTTGCCTTTGAAGTTGTCGTACTGCTGATGTGCGACTGTCCTGCTGTAGATGTCTTCACCCCTACATGCTTCGGATTGCATGCTCCTTTTTTTTTTCTGATTCACCGAAAGAGGACTCCGCTTCCTTGTTAAGTATAATATATGTGAAATTTGGCCGAGGCTTATTATATTTTTGTGGGGGTGGTGGGGGTTGATGGGGTGATTGATTGCTCAGTCGGGTAAATGTTGTTTTTTTTTAAAGATCATAACTGCTCGTATTGAGCACTGAGGGTGGCGGAGTGAACAAGCACCGCCTCTCTACCCTACCTGCCAGACCGACTCAACTGGAGTCGTACTTTATTCTCGGCCCGGTCTCTGATCCCTGCCAGGGCTGAAGAGGTTGACCTGAAAGTTCTCATGCCCCTGACCTCCTCCATACGTGGTCTCCTTCCACCTCCTCGTCCCCTCTCATATGCTTAATTTGAGGGGTGTTATGCACGTTCACTCTACTACCCTGGGGGACTTGTTTACTCCTTTTGTATTTTTTCTAGGATCTGGTTTTGTCCCTCAGGAGTATGGAGGGTTACTGTTTGTTGAATGGGGGGGTGGGGGAGGGGCTGGAGGGGGGGGATTTTCGTTTTCATGCCCAACCTGTTGTGATTTTGATTATACCTGTACTGTTTTGGCTGACTTCTTATGTTTACATTTATATTACATGACACGGTTTGCCTGTAATAGTGGTGAGGATCCTCCATCACTCCCTTTTTTACCGAGGAGCCTCATCTCGTTCCGGACCTCGCCTCGACATTGTTTGTCCTTTTTGCATTCCCCCGGTACACTTTACGATACCTCTTATATACGTCGACTGCGATGATTCTTGCCTACTTGGCTCGCCTCGCGTCGCGACAACTCCTATCGCCCCGGTTCTCAACCTTTTAACGATACACCCTGCACCGTCCTTCGTAGAGGATCGCTGATCGTTCTTACGTTACCAACTCTGAAGATCCCCTGCGGTACTTGCACCTCTCGACCCCGGCATCCTCGTTTCCGCTTTCCTTTCGCATAATGTTAAACAGGGGGCCTCCGGCCGGCGGTCGTTCACTTCCTGGTTTCACGCCGATCTAGTTCCCCACACAGTGAGCTCTGTGAGCTTATACTGAACCCCTTATTCGGCAATTATTACTATCTCTTCTCTTGGTTTTGCTACTCTCTTTGTACTTCTTTTTTTTCTTCCTGTTCCCTTCCTCTCTCTCCCCCCCCCCTTTTTTTTTTTTTTTTTTTTTTTTGGAACAGCGGGCCTGTTCCTTGAGCCGTCTATCACCTGTATTCTTCCTTCCCCCCCCCCCCCCCCCCTTTTTTTTTTTTTTTTTTTTTTTTTTTTTTTTCTCCCAAGCAGTGGTGCAGCAAGGCTTCGGGCTTCATTCTTGCTCGTTAGTCATGCCTTCCTCTTCCTTTATGACGGGTCCACTGTCTTTGAAGCTCCTATCACTTAATGCTAAGGGTTTGAACATACCTGAAAAGCGCTCAATGCTACTTTCCTATTTACACAAACAGAAAGTGGACGTGGTGTTCCTGCAAGAGACGCACTTTCGCCAAGACTCCGTCCCCAAGCTTCGTAATTTCCGCTTTCCCACGGTCCTTCATGCCACTAATCCATTGGCTAAATCAAAGGGAGTTTCCATCCTGTTTGCTAGACACCTCCCCTTCCGTATCACTGATTCCCTTGCAGACCCTGAAGGGAGATATCTGTTTATAAAGGGGACCTTCGCCAACAGACCTATCACACTTGCCAATGTCTATGCTCCTAACTCTAGGCAGGTTTCGTTTATGCGTTCCCTCACCTCCTCCCTGGCCGCCTTTCAGTCAGGGATGCTGATACTGGGGGGTGATGTGAATGTCCCTTTGAGTCCTTTGTTAGACTCCTCCTCCGGTTGCTCATTTTTGCCCTACAAGGCCCTTAAACAAATACGTATACAGCTACAACACCTGCAATTGCACGACTCCTGGCGTACCCTTTACCCTACTGTTAAGGACTACACTTTTTTTTCTCCGCCGCACAATAAATACTCTAGGATAGACTACTTCTTTCTGTCGCAATCGGATCTCCCTTTCCTCCACGCCGCCACCATAGAGCCAATGATCTTCTCCGATCACCATCCCATCACCATGATATTGCAGTTCCCCATTGCACATCCGCGCTCTAAATTTTGGCGTTTAGATGCTTCCCTGCTCGCGGATATTGTTACGGAACAAGAGATCCGCTCTTCCCTAACTGAATATTTTTCTTTGAATAACTCCGCGGATACTTCACCTCTCACGCAGTGGGAAGCCCACAAATGTGTGATTCGGGGTATTCTTATAGCTAAAGCGACGAATCGTAAAAGGCTCAAACAAGAGCGTATGAAACTCCTTACTGACAGGATCCACTCACTGGAGCGAGCTCATAAGCGGACCCTGGCCGCTTCCACTCTCTTGGAACTGACGAACGCTCGCACACAACTTCTCTCGGAACTGGGTAAGGTAGTCAGGAAAAGATATATTCTCTCACGGAAACTCTACTATGAATTCGCAAATAAGAGCGGACGGTTTTTAGCTAGAGCTCTGCGTGAACAACGATCGTCCATGACGGTTCATAAAATTAGGGGCCCCGACGGCATTGAGGCCACATCTAACCCTGACATTGCTGCTCAATTTGAAAATTTTTATAAATCTTTATACAATCTTCCTCCGGAGCGCCCCCCTATACACACAGATAAATCCAGAGCCTCCTTGATTTCCGATTTCCTCCATCTCCACGGTCCGACCGCCCTCTCCGAGGACCTGGTTCTCGCTCTTGAAAAAGACATCTCCCTAAATGAACTGCAGTGCGCGGTGAAACAGATGAAGTCGGGTAAGAGTCCGGGCCCTGATGGTTTTACGGCAGCTTACTACAAATCTTTTCTAGATATTTTGGGAGCTCCATTTCTTTCTGCCTTTAATACGCTTTCCCACCCTTCACAACCGCATAACCGTCTCCTGGAGGCTCACATTACGGTTATCCCCAAAAGTGGGAAAGATACCACCCAGGTGTCCAACTATAGACCCATTTCCTTGCTGAACGTGGATATTAAGCTATTCGCTAAGATCATTGCTAATCGCTTTCTCCCCTTGCTCCCCTCTCTGGTCCACGTTGATCAAGTTGGATTCATCCCGGGCAGAGAAGCAAGGGACAACACGATTAAGGCTCTTAATCTCAACCATTGGATCCATGGCTCTAGATATCCTGGTTTTTACCTCTCCTTGGATGCAGAGAAGGCCTTTGATAGGATTGCATGGGATTATCTAAAGGCGTCTCTAGTGGCCTTGGGATTGGGTGAGAAGATGCTCAACTTTATCATGGCCCTATACTCTGACCCATCTGCCCAAGTGCGAGTTAACGGCCATCTGTCAAACCCCTTTCATTTGAAAAATGGCACCCGCCAGGGATGTCCCCTATCCCCCATCTTGTTCGTTTTGTCCCTCGAACCGCTGCTAAGGAAAATCCGTCTTAACCCTGATATTAAGGGGGTCATGATAGCAGACAAAGAGTTCAAGTTAGCAGCCTACGCGGATGACATTCTCCTGTTTCTTACAGACCCTCGTACTACCTTACCCAATCTACTGAAAGACCTTGCCTTTTTTAGATTCCTGTCAAATTTCAAAATTAACTTCTCCAAGTCCTCTGCCCTTAATATGACCCTGCCAGCCGCACTAGTCTCTTTTTGTGAGTCCCAATTCCCATTTCATTGGGAAAGTAATGCCCGTAGCGAAAAAAGGAAAGGAAAATTAGCGCAGGGCAGGCATGACTAGGCCTAGAGTGGGAAGGAGAGTAAGAAAGGGTTAATGATGTGCCAGGGGGGTGTGGAAAAGGATAGATGGGTGTGCTGGTTGGTGGAGAGAGAGCGTGGGTGGGCTCTGCCGCACCTTAGGGTGGGGTGTCCCAGGGGGGGGAGGCATCATTTCGGACCTGGACGTTGGTGAGTGAGATTCATTCCCTCCCAACACCAGCATTTGTTAGGGCCTTTTCCCTGGGGGTCTCGTTGCGGTCTTTGGGGGGCTGTCATGGATGGCTTGGTGGCCCAGCTGCGTGTGGCGGCAGCCTCTCATGGGATGGACTGGCTGCAGAGCCGGGTTTCTGCCTTTCTGCAGGACCCGGGCGTGTCCCTGGACCCGGGCTTCTCGCTGGGCCCGGGCTCATCACCAGAGGGAGAGGGGCGGGTGCGCCCACGTGCTCGGGGGTCTCGGCCTCCGGAGCGCTGTAGTCCGGGCTCCCCCTCCCCCAGAGCTCAGCGCCGGGTGCCTGCCTTCATGCAGGACCCGGGTTTGTCCCAGGACCCGGGTCTTTCACAGGACCCGGCCTCATCACCAGCGGGAGGGGGGCGGGTGCGCCCACGTGCTCGGAGGTCTCGGCCTCCGGAGCGCTTTAGTCCGGGCTCCCCCTCCCCCAGAGTTCAGCGCCACACAGGGAGCCCCGTTCGGGACCCTCCGGCCCCGCTGGCAGGGCGCTCCAATGCCTCTGCTCGCGGGGAGGCCGGGAGGAATCCCCGGCAACGGCGGAGCTCGGCGGGCGGGGTCTCGCGGGGAGGAAGCCCCTCCCCCCCGCCCGCGCGGCTGAGGAAGCAGGATGTCGCCGGCTCCTCCACTGACCAGGTGCCTGTCAGGGAGGGAGCCCAACGAGGGAGACGCAGCGCTGCGGCTGCCGGGCTGTCCCCTGCTGCGGCCGGCAGGCCCCATGGGAAGCGTGGAGCGGCGGCTCCGAAGAGCCTCAGGCTGGATGGAAGTGCTGCCGGGGGCGTGTCTGGTCGGACCCCAGGGACGTCGATGGGCGTGGCTGGTGCCGGGAGGCGGAGCCAGCAGAGGCACAGCGCTCGAGGATCCGTGGCTCCTGGGACTGGGAGGCCATCCGGCCGTCGAGGGGAGGACGTGAGATCGGAGGGCGAGCTGTCGGAACCCGATGCGGGGGCGACAGCTGGCCGCTCGGCATCGCTGGACGTGGGTCGCACGGCTGATGGGACGTCTCCTGGGCAGCCTGGTGAGTTACCTTTTTCTTTTTCTTCTGCGCTAGGGGACCTGTTGGGGGGCGGGGCCTCGGCGGTGCGGGAGGTCGGCGTTCCCGATTCGGGTCGCGGGGGGGGGCTCTGCGATTTGATTTCAGGTTTGCGTACCTTGTTGCAGCGCCTTGAGCGGGGCGGTAGTGGGGTCCCTGGGCCTGCTGCGGCGTGGCTCCCGCCGGCTGGTGGGGACGGTTTACAAGTCCGAGTGCAGGACGGGGGGGCCGTGCGGAGATCGGGGGTTTCTCCTCCCTCTGGTTCTGGGCCTGCGGTGGTTGCGGCGGAATCTGATGCTTTGGGTTCCACGGCTTTGGATGGGGGTGCGGGGGTGTCCGGAGCGGTCGGCTTGGCGGACTCGGCCAAGTGCGAGGTATACGTGTGCTTCGAGGGCCCTTTAGGTGCGCACTTGCCGTTGGAGGTTCGGGAGCGGATTTGGAGCGGGGAGTATGTGGAGATCTTCACGCTCTTGCCGTTGGAGCGTTTTCCTTTGGAGGGGTTGCGGGTTGACGAGGGCAGGCGGGAGGAAGCGGAGAAGCGGCGTTTTCGCTTTATCCCGCGTACTTTTGCAAATTGGATGCAGGCGTTTGCGATCATGGCCAGTGTTATTGGGGAAAAGGCTCCTGAGCATTGCTCGGCGCTTTTTTGTTACCTTGACGCCATTAGCGAGGCTCACAGGGTTTACGGTGGGACTGCGTGGCTTCGGTATGATGAGCAGTTTCGGCAGCGGCGGGCTGTTCGCCCTTCATTGCGTTGAGACCATAAGGACATTGGTCTTTGGATGCGCCTCATGACTCCAGCGAGGCCTCCTGGTCCGTTTTTTCAGGGGGGGGCCGGTGGTTCATTCTCCCCTGGACAATCGGCCTCAAAGCGTAGGGGCTTCTGTTGGCAGTTCCAGGAAAGCGCTTGTCGTTTCGGAGGGTCCTGCCGTTTTAAGCATGAGTGTTCCGGTTGCGGCGGCTCCCATCCGTTGTCGCGCTGTTTCAAGCGGGGCAGAGGCCCTTCCGGCGAGCATGCGGGTAAGAGGGACGACACCGGTGAGGGTGGAAAGGATGCAGCCTTTCCTAGATAGATATCCTGATCGGGCAGCCGCTGTGCTGCTGGCGGCAGGTTTTTCGGAGGGTTTCCACATCCCGTGCACTTTGACTTCCGTTCCCCCCTTGGCTCGGAACTTGCGGTCGGCCTTGCGGCATGCGGAGGTTGTTTCGGTTAAGTTGCGAAAAGAAGTGGGGTTAGGTCGTATGGGCGGCCCATTTTCTTGCGCCCCGTTTTCGGATCTGGTGGTTTCCCCCTTGGGGGTGGTGCCCAAGAAGGAGCCAAATTCGTTTCGGTTAATTCATCACCTGTCTTTTCCTAAAGGGGGGTCGGTGAATGACGCTATAGATCCGCAGTCCTGTTCAGTGTCTTACACGTCGTTTGACGCAGCGGTTTTCTGGGTTCGTCGTTATGGGCGTGGTTCGCTTATGGCGAAATCGGATGTTGAGTCCGCGTTTCGATTGTTGCCGGTACATCCGGACAGTTTTCGTTTCTTGGGTTGTCATTGGGAGGGCTCGTTTTACGTTGATAGGTGCCTTCCCATGGGGTGCTCCATATCTTGCGCTTTGTTTGAGCAGTTCAGTTCGTTCGTGGAGTGGGTGGTGCGGGATGTTTCCGGGGTCAATTCTGTCATCCACTATTTGGATGATTTTCTTTGCGTGGGTCCGCCAGCTTCCAGAGTGTGCGCCGTTTTGCTGGCCACTTTGCAGCACGTTGCTGAACGTTTTGGGATTCCGCTGGCTTTGGACAAGACGGAGGGCCCGGCTTCGGTCATTACTTTCCTGGGTATCGTTTTGGACTCTGATGCAATGGAGTGCCGGCTGCCTGAGGACAAGCTTTTGGCCCTGCAAGGGGAAATTGGTGGGGTGCTCGGCAAGCGAAAAATTCAACTGCGGGCCTTACAGTCGTTGTTGGGTAAACTGAACTTCGCTTGTCGCATCCTGCCAATGGGTCGGGTGTTTTGCCGCCGGTTGGCGGCGGCGACGGCAGGGATTACTTCCCCTTTACATTTTATTCGTTTGACTAGGGAGCATCGGGAGGATTTGCGGATTTGGCACACTTTTTTGACTTCGTTTAACGGACGGGCTTTGTGGATGTCTGGCCCGGTCAGCAATTTTGACTTGGACTTGTTCACGGATGCGGCGGCTTCCGGGGGTTATGGGGCCTTTTTTCAGGGACGGTGGAGTGCGGCTCCGTGGCCTCCTTCCTGGGTGGCGGCGGGTTTCCTTCGTAACCTGGTTCTGTTGGAACTTTTTCCGGTGGTCTTGGCGGTTGAGGTTTGGGGTGCAGATTTTCGGAATCGGAAGGTTCGTTTTCATTGCGACAATTTGGGGGTGGTTCAGGTCATCAACCGGGTGTCGGCTGCCTCACGGCCGGTGGTTGGCCTGCTTCGCCATTTAGTGTTGCGTTGCCTGCAGCTGAATGTTTTTATCCATGCGGTGCATCTCCCTGGGGTGGACAACACTTTGGCTGACGCTTTGTCTCGTTTTCAGTGGGACAAATTCCCGGGAGTTGGCGCCGGCTGCGGAGCACCGTGGGGTTCCTTGTCCCGACTGGCTGTGGGAGCTTGCCTTGGGGTCGTATCCGGCTGGATCCGGCGGTCGGTGAGTGAGGCGACATGGTCTGCGTACTCGTTGGTTTGGCGGGAGTGGCTGGACCTGTTACAACAGGTCGATATTGATCCCTGGGGGCCGGAGGTGCGTGTGGCATTGCTGTACTATTTGGCGAGGAATTTGGAGCGGGGGGTGTCTGCTGCGGCGGTGGATCGGCGGTTGGCTGGTTTGGCCTTCTTTTTTAAGTTACAAGGGTGTCGGGATTTTACCAAAGATTTCTGGGTGCGTCAGGCTATTCGGGGTTACCGTAGGGCTCATCGCAGTAGGGATTCTCGTCGCCCGGTGTCCTTCGAGTTGTTAGGATCTTTATTTACACATTTGCGGTTTGTTTGTTCTTCGGACTTTGAAGTGGGCTTGTTTAGGGCGGCTTTTGCGGTGGCCTTCTTTGGGGCGTTGCGTATTGGGGAGCTTGTTAGTCCATCCAAATCGGTGCTTGGGGGGTTGTTGGTGGATGATGTTGTGTGCTCGGGCGACTGGGTGGAGGTGTTCATCCGTCGGTCTAAGACGGACCGCTGGGGTCGTGGTGCGCGGGTTCGGTTTCTTGCCCTTCCAGGATCACTAGTGTGCCCAGTGCTTGCGGTTCGAGAATTTTTGTCCCGGCGTCCGGTGGGGCAGGGGTCCTTTTTGATGCATGCTGATGGGTCCCCGTTAACTCGTTTTCAATTTGTGTCGGTTTTTCGGAAATGTTTACGGGATGTTGGTTTGGATGCGTCTTTGTATGCTTCGCACTCGTTTCGGATTGGGGCTGCTACTGAGGCCGCCCGGTGGGGTTTGTCGGATGAGGCGGTAAAACGGATTGGTAGGTGGGATTCGCAGAGATTTCGCCTGTACGTTCGCCCGCATCTGCTGGGGGACTAAGGGTGGTTTCCGGGTTCTTTTGGTTGATGGGGCTGGGGGAGTTTGTCCTGTCTCTGTGATGTTGTTGGTTCTTGTGGTAGTTTTTGTTCTTTTATTTCAGATGGAGCAGTTTGCCTGGTCTGGATCCTGGGGCACTCCTACGTTTTTTGGGGGGCTCGGCGGGCGGATGTGCGGCCTAATGGCCGGCAGCTGGGATTGGCTAGGCGAGCGGCTTGTGTCCGATGGATAGGTGTGCCGGGGATGTTGTGGGGTCGTGTGGTACCTGAGGTGCGGCGTTTTGCATGCCTGGATAGACCGCCGGATGTTTTGGTGCTTCATGCGGGTGGTAACGATCTGGGGGTTCGGTCCATGCGGGAGCTGGTGCGGGATGTTAAGCTGGATTTTCTTTACTTGCGTCGGGATTATCCCGAAATGGTGTTGGTGTGGTCGGACATGGTAGCCCGCACCTCTTGGCGTTTGGCGCGGTCGGTGGAGCGGCTCAATAAGGCTCGGATCAAGGTCAACAAGGAGGTGGGGCGCTTCTTTGTTCGGAATGGGGGGTTGGTGGTCCGGCACTTTGAGTTGGAGGTTGATACTTGGCGGTATCTGCGGAGTGATGGGGTTCATCTCAATGCCGTTGGCACGGATTTATGGGCTCTGGGTTTGCAGGACGGAGTTCAGAGAGCTGTTCGTTTGTGGTGGGGCACGCATGGGTAAGGGCTTACCCAGCGTGCTGTGGCGGTTGTTGGTCTTGGAGGCGGTTCTTATCTTGGAGGTACAGATAATGGTGTGGGACCCATCGGTGGTATGGTGTGCCCGGGGACATTCCAGTTAACCAAGGTTTAACTGGAAGGTGGTGGTGCTGCACTGCGGACGGTATGGTTGTCTCCGAGCTGGTTGGTTGCGGCTGGAGGCCTTTGTGTAATATGGTTGTCCGCAGGTGCATTTCATATCATTTTGGTGGGGTGCCTTCGAAGACCAACAACAACAACTCTGTATGTTTCTGTTATAAGGAATGGTTGGTGTTAAAAAATGTTTGTTAATAAAAGGCCATGTTGGCCATTTACTCCAAAAATTGGTGTCATGGTTTTTATTTAAGTATAGCAAGGGGGGAATTTGGATGACCTATCTCTGGTGCTCTAGTCAAGTAATGCCCGTAGCGAAAAAAGGAAAGGAAAATTAGCGCAGGGCAGGCATGACTAGGCCTAGAGTGGGAAGGAGAGTAAGAAAGGGTTAATGATGTGCCAGGGGGGTGTGGAAAAGGATAGATGGGTGTGCTGGTTGGTGGAGAGAGAGCGTGGGTGGGCTCTGCCGCACCTTAGGGTGGGGTGTCCCAGGGGGGGGAGGCATCATTTCGGACCTGGACGTTGGTGAGTGAGATTCCCTCCCGCCCTCCCCTGTTATAGGGAGTTTTTGTGTTACTCTCGGGGGTCAGGGGGTTGTTTCGGTCTTGGGCGGTTGTTGGTCTTGGAGGCGGTTCTTATCTTGGAGGTACAGATAATGGTGTGGGACCCATCGGTGGTATGGTGTGCCCGGGGACATTCCAGTTAACCAAGGTTTAACTGGAAGGTGGTGGTGCTGCACTGCGGACGGTATGGTTGTCTCCGAGCTGGTTGGTTGCGGCTGGAGGCCTTTGTGTAATATGGTTGTCCGCAGGTGCATTTCATATCATTTTGGTGGGGTGCCTTCGAAGACCAACAACAACAACTCTGTATGTTTCTGTTATAAGGAATGGTTGGTGTTAAAAAATGTTTGTTAATAAAAGGCCATGTTGGCCATTTACTCCAAAAATTGGTGTCATGGTTTTTATTTAAGTATAGCAAGGGGGGAATTTGGATGACCTATCTCTGGTGCTCTAGTCAAGTAATGCCCGTAGCGAAAAAAGGAAAGGAAAATTAGCGCAGGGCAGGCATGACTAGGCCTAGAGTGGGAAGGAGAGTAAGAAAGGGTTAATGATGTGCCAGGGGGGTGTGGAAAAGGATAGATGGGTGTGCTGGTTGGTGGAGAGAGAGCGTGGGTGGGCTCTGCCGCACCTTAGGGTGGGGTGTCCCAGGGGGGGGAGGCATCATTTCGGACCTGGACGTTGGTGAGTGAGATTCCCTCCCGCCCTCCCCTGTTATAGGGAGTTTTTGTGTTACTCTCGGGGGTCAGGGGGTTGTTTCGGTCTTGGGCGGTTGTTGGTCTTGGAGGCGGTTCTTATCTTGGAGGTACAGATAATGGTGTGGGACCCATCGGTGGTATGGTGTGCCCGGGGACATTCCAGTTAACCAAGGTTTAACTGGAAGGTGGTGGTGCTGCACTGCGGACGGTATGGTTGTCTCCGAGCTGGTTGGTTGCGGCTGGAGGCCTTTGTGTAATATGGTTGTCCGCAGGTGCATTTCATATCATTTTGGTGGGGTGCCTTCGAAGACCAACAACAACAACTCTGTATGTTTCTGTTATAAGGAATGGTTGGTGTTAAAAAATGTTTGTTAATAAAAGGCCATGTTGGCCATTTACTCCAAAAATTGGTGTCATGGTTTTTATTTAAGTATAGCAAGGGGGGAATTTGGATGACCTATCTCTGGTGCTCTAGTCAAGGGATTCCTTTACTTATCTCGGTGTCCAGCTTACCCGCCACGTTGGTGACCTTTATGCAAAAAATTTCCTTCCAGCGCTTCGTTCTATGCAGGAAGATCTCAGTAAGTGGCATCGTCCTTGCTTCTCATGGTTCGGTCGGGCAGCGATCATCAAAATGAACATACTTCCCCGCCTCTTATATCTCTTCCAGACATTACCAATTCAGTTACCGATGACCTTCTTCATATCTTGCAAAAGAATGTGCTCGTTGTTCCTATGGAACCATAAACGTCCGCGCATTGCCTACTCCCAATTGATCCTCCCTAAACTTGCGGGTGGTATTGGGTTCCCTGACCTTCAACGCTACTATTGGGCATGTCACCTCGCACGGATAGTCGATTGGCACGTTCACACGTCCTCCAAGGATTGGATATATGTTGAAAGTGCTTCCTCCTCCCTACCCCTGGCCTCAATCCCTTGGCTTTTACCGAAACATACGCCACTGGCCCTTCTTACTCACCCACTGATAGGGCCCACCTTAAAAATTTTTCGTTTGGCGTGTAAATCCGCATCTATCTCTGAAACACCCAACCCCTTAACCTCTATCCGCCTTAACCCTGATTTCCCTCCCGGGATGCACCAAGATTTTTTATCTAAACACTGGCCATATAAACAGGTCTTGGCGAAACACTTCATCCACAATGGCAAGTTGAAAACACTTCAAGAATTACTTACGAGTCTGGATATCCGCGAATTCCCCTTTTGGGCATACCTCCAAATTAGACACTACCTGCTATCACATAAACCCACTCAGAACTGGTCCCGCCCTCTTACCCTGTTCGAGTCTATTTGCGCTAAAGCAGAACCATGTAAACATTTGATTTCGGAGATCTACCCCCTCTTACTGGAAAACAGGACATACAACTCTCTTTCCTCTTGTCGGGCCTGGAATAGAGATTTAGACACTAACCTATCAGACTCCGACTGGGATTTAATTTTTCAGTACTCTCATAAATGCTCCCTTAATGTCTCGACCCAGGAAAACAGCTACAAAATAGCCTCTAGATGGTATCACACCCCTTTGAGGATTCATCGTTTCAATCCTTCCTTTCCCAACAGCTGTTGGAGATGCGGAACTTCTGTTGGTTCGTTTCTTCACATCTGGTGGTCCTGCCCGGCTCTTCAACCGTTTTGGCGAGAGGTTCATCGGCTTGTGGTGTCCGTGACTACCTTGCCCTTAGTTCTTTCCCCAGCTCAATTTCTCCTTCACCACTCTCCCCTTCCCAGGGGACAATACTTCAAATCCCTGGCCATGCATATGGTCAATGCGGCCAGACTTTGTATTCCTGTTCTGTGGGGCTCCACCCGTCCTCCCTCTATACGTGATTGGCTCACCCGAGTGGGAAAAATAGCGGATATGGAGGAGTTGATTGCAACTGCACACGATACCCCCACGACATTTTCTCACGTATGGGCCTGTTGGACACATTTTCTGACTACTCCTGTATACCGATCTCTTATGGACCAGTCGGTCTGAATTCAATTGAACCCCCTGAGGGCGCTACTCTCTCTTGTTTGACTCTGTGGGGGCAGATTACCCCCGTTTGTCCTCCTCCCCCAACCGACCGATTCTGATGACAGGCTGGAATTTTGTAGGTTTGGCGACTGTATCACCGTATGGATAACAATCACTCTGTTATTCCCTTTCTCATTTGCCCACCCCCTGTGCTGCTCCTTCCCCTCCCCCCCCCCCGTTTTGTTTTTATGTTTTGTTTTGTTCTTCTCTCTCTTACTCTCCCCCCCCCCCTTTCTTTTTTTTGTTTTTTTCCGCTCTATGGCTTCTTTTCTTCATTTCAGACTAACCTCTGCATGCATTGGTCAACTACCCAAAGGACAATTAGCTATGATGACAGAATCACTTCCCCTTTCATACTAGCAGTATACTTGATCACACATTCTCACATCCGCGCTCAGACGCCTCCACCACTTTCAACTTATAGCACTGACTCTGGCTTAGACGTCGTTTGCGCTCTTCTCCCCACTGCAGATCCACACTTTGTGACGTTATCAGAGGAGGTCTGGGGCCTCCTGGCCTAACGCGTTTCATTACAAGCGTCCTAATGTATTTCAGGCACTACCGTGTCGTGGTTTAGTTACCCCACACTGTTTTGTTTTTGTAATTGTACTTGTTTTCATGCACTCTTGACTGGATGTGTGTGTTGCTAATTGTCTTTCTCACATTTCATGTTTATCTTAGCTTATTATGTCAATCTGTATTTCACAATAAACATTATTTTTTTGGAAAAAAAAAAAAAAAAACAAAATAGTATGTTACAATAATTCATTGCATGACAAATAAAAAATGAGGGCTTTTTTTAGAATTAAAATTCCAAAACATCTGAATGGAGCCCATGGCAGCAACAGGGGGAATGACAACCCTCAGGGTACTGTGGTCACCCCCTGAAGGAGGACACCCCACCCACATTCCACCTATCAGGCCATGCACAACACCACAGTTATCCCACCAGACCGCACCCAACTGGGAGGAGATGCAATCAATCCTGAACTTCGTGAACCCTTCAGGAAGGCCAAGGCTTCCTGAGAGCTATGCGCCACCAACATTCCTGTCCTGCCACAGTTTCAGAGCTCTCCAAAGACGTAGCCTCACTCCATTCATCTAGGCTCAGAATGTCTACTTTTCGCCTAAAAAAACCTGTGCTAATATACTATTACGAGCATTATTTCTATGTTGGTAACATTGCAGACTGACCAGAAAAGAAAAAGAATGAGCAAAACAGTCCTATGACAGCAGACCTAACAGCATGAGGAGCCAAAGAGAAAGGCGCCACCCTACCTGGAGAGCTGATCAACAGCTGTGGTCAGCAGAGAAATCTCCAGAGTTGTGCCGTGGCCAGCAAGTTTCCTCCTTTAAACATTAGATCAGAGAAATGTTGCCGGCATGAAATAGAAGGAATAAACGTGTAACATTAAAAATGACTGTCTCTATCTTTTTTTCTATAAATATAGACATAGAACTATTTTTTTCTGCTCTGCCCATATGAAATCTACGAGTCTTTTAGTTGAATCCCTTGGTCAAAAATGGCACTGCCCAGAGACAATAGATTCTTTCTCCAGTTTTGACATTTTTAACCAAAAGATGACAAGCCTGCCCACCACGACAAGGTAGACTCTTTTAGGGCAGGACCTACACTGAACTACACTACGCTAGCCTACTCCATGCTAGTCATCGTATTTTTAGTGTTAGATGCCTGTTTGTAAAAAGCCTCATCCTACAACCTGCCTTCTTCCTTTCCAGACTTGTTTACTAAGATCCACATAAGAACAACCCTTTTCATTCACAAAACAGAGAACAGATTTAAAATGGTTGTTGCTCTTATCTTATGGCGGGTGATGCAGTAATCAGCAATGATCATCTGTAACGTCCCAACACATTTCCCCTTCTTTAATCAATGCAGAGCTCTCTTCCACATAGATGTCTTCAGTCTGAAAGTTCTAAAGCAGTTTAATTGCAGTTAAGTTTGTTTTACAATCAACTGCCTTTGTCGCCCTCCTCATCCTACCAATGCTCAGGTTTACTGACATAGAAAAATGCTCAAAATAGTATGTTACAATAATTCATTGCATGACAAATAAAAAATGAGGGCTTTTTTCAGAATTAAAATTCCAAAACATCTGAATGGAGCCCATGGCAGCAACAGGGGGAATGACAACCCTCAGGGTACTGTGGTCACCCCCTGAAGGAGGACACCCCACCCACATTCCACCTATCAGGCCATGCACAACACCACAGTTATCCCACCAGACCGCACCCAACTGGGAGGAGATGCAATCAATCCTGAACTTCGTGAACCCTTCAGGAAGGCCAAGGCTTCCTGAGAGCTATGCGCCACCAACATTCCTGTCCTGCCACAGTTTCAGAGCTCTCCAAAGACGTAGTCTCACTCCATTCATCTAGGCTCAGAATGTCTACTTTTCGCCTAAAAAAACCTGTGCTAATATACTATTACGAGCATTATTTCTATGTTGGTAACATTGAAGACTGACCAGAAAAGAAAAAGAATGAGCAAAACAGTCCTATGACAGCAGACCTAACAGCATGAGGAGCCAAAGAGAAAGGCGCCACCCTACCTGGAGAGCTGATCAACAGCTGTGGTCAGCAGAGAAATCTCCAGAGTTGTGCCGTGGCCAGCAAGTTTCCTCCTTTAAACATTAGATCAGAGAAATGTTGCCGGCATGAAATAGAATGAATAAACGTGTAACATTAAAAATGACTGTCTCTATCTTTTTTTCTATAAATATAGACATAGAACTATTTTTTTCTGCTCTGCCCATATGAAATCTACGAGTCTTTTAGTTGAATCCCTTGGTCAAAAATGGCACTGCCCAGAGACAATAGATTCTTTCTCCAGTTTTGACATTTTTAACCAAAAGATGACAAGCCTGCCCACCACGACAAGGTAGACTCTTTTAGGGCAGGACCTACACTGAACTACACTACGCTAGCCTACTCCATGCTAGTCATCGTATTTTTAGTGTTAGATGCCTGTTTGTAAAAAGCCTCATCCTACAACCTGCCTTCTTCCTTTCCAGACTTGTTTACTAAGATCCACATAAGAACAACCCTTTTCATTCACAAAACAGAGAACAGATTTAAAATGGTTGTTGCTCTTATCTTATGGCGGGTGATGCAGTAATCAGCAATGATCATCTGTAACGTCCCAACACATTTCCCCTTTTTTAATCAATGCAGAGCTCTCTTCCACATAGATGTCTTCAGTCTGAAAGTTCTAAAGCAGTTTAATTGCAGTTAAGTTTGTTTTACAATCAACTGCCTTTGTCGCCCTCCTCATCCTACCAATGCTCAGGTTTACTGACATAGAAAAATGCTCAAAATAGTATGTTACAATAATTCATTGCATGACAAATAAAAAATGAGGGCTTTTTTTAGAATTAAAATTCCAAAAACATCTGAATGGAGCCCATGGCAGCAACAGGGGGAATGACAACCCTCAGGGTACTGTGGTCACCCCCTGAAGGAGGACACCCCACCCACATTCCACCTATCAGGCCATGCACAACACCACAGTTATCCCACCAGACCGCACCCAACTGGGAGAAGATGCAATCAATCCTGAACTTCGTGAACCCTTCAGGAAGGCCAAGGCTTCCTGAGAGCTATGCGCCACCAACATTCCTGTCCTGCCACAGTTTCAGAGCTCTCCAAAGACGTAGTCTCACTCCATTCATCTAGGCTCAGAATGTCTACTTTTCGCCTAAAAAAACCTGTGCTAATATACTATTACGAGCATTATTTCTATGTTGGTAACATTGAAGACTGACCAGAAAAGAAAAAGAATGAGCAAAACAGTCCTATGACAGCAGACCTAACAGAATGAGGAGCCAAAGAGAAAGGCGCCACCCTACCTGGAGAGCTGATCAACAGCTGTGGTCAGCAGAGAAATCTCCAGAGTTGTGCCGTGGCCAGCAAGTTTCCTCCTTTAAACATTAGATCAGAGAAATGTTGCCGGCATGAAATAGAATGAATAAACGTGTAACATTAAAAATGACTGTCTCTATCTTTTTTTCTATAAATATAGACATAGAACTATTTTTTTCTGCTCTGCCCATATGAAATCTACGAGTCTTTTAGTTGAATCCCTTGGTCAAAAATGGCACTGCCCAGAGACAATAGATTCTTTCTCCAGTTTTGACATTTTTACCAAAAGATGACAAGCCTGCCCACCACGACAAGGTAGACTCTTTTAGGGCAGGACCTACACTGAACTACACTACGCTAGCCTACTCCATGCTAGTCATCGTATTTTTAGTGTTAGATGCCTGTTTGTAAAAAGCCTCATCCTACAACCTGCCTTCTTCCTTTCCAGACTTGTTTACTAAGATCCACATAAGAACAACCCTTTTCATTCACAAAACAGAGAACAGATTTAAAATGGTTGTTGCTCTTATCTTATGGCGGGTGGTGCAGTCATCAGCAATGATCATCTGTAACGTCCCAACACATTTCCCTTTCTTTAATCAATGCAGAGCTCTCTTCCACATAGATGTCTTCAGTCTGAAAGTTCTAAAGCAGTTTAATTGCAGTGAAGTTTGTTTTACAATCAACTGCCTTTGTCGCCCTCCTCATCCTACCAATGCTCAGGTTTACTGACATAGAAAAATGCTCAAAATAGTATGTTACAATAATTCATTGCATGACAAATAAAAAATGAGGGCTTTTTTTAGAATTAAAATTCCAAAACATCTGAATGGAGCCCATGGCAGCAACAGGGGGAATGACAACCCTCAGGGTACTGTGGTCACCCCCTGAAGGAGGACACCCCACCCACATTCCACCTATCAGGCCATGCACAACACCACAGTTATCCCACCAGACCGCACCCAACTGGGAGGAGATGCAATCAATCCTGAACTTCGTGAACCCTTCAGGAAGGCCAAGACTTCCTAAGAGCTATGCGCCACCAACATTCCTGTCCTGCCACAGTTTCAGAGCTCTCCAAAGACGTAGCCTCACTCCATTCATCTAGGCTCAGAATGTCTACTTTTCGCCTAAAAAAACCTGTGCTAATATACTATTACGAGCATTATTTCTATGTTGGTAACATTGAAGACTGACCAGAAAAGAAAAAGAATGAGCAAAACAGTCCTATGACAGCAGACCTAACAGCATGAGGAGCCAAAGAGAAAGGCGCCACCCTACCTGGAGAGCTGATCAACAGCTGTGGTCAGCAGAGAAATCTCCAGAGTTGTGCCGTGGCCAGCAAGTTTCCTCCTTTAAACATTAGATCAGAGAAATGTTGCCGGCATGAAATAGAAGGAATAAACGTGTAACATTAAAAATGACTGTCTCTATCTTTTTTTCTATAAATATAGACTTAGAGCTATTTTTTTCTGCTCTGCCCATATGAAATCGACGAGACTTTTAGTTGAATCCCTTGGTCAAAAATGGCACTGCCCAGAGACAATAGATTCTTTCACCAGTTTTGACATTTTTAACCAAAAGATGACAAGCCTGCCCACCACGACAAGGTAGACTCTTTTAGGGCAGGACCTACACTGAACTACACTACGCTAGCCTACTCCATGCTAGTCATCGTATTTTTAGTGTTAGATGCCTGTTTGTAAAAAGCCTCATCCTACAACCTGCCTTCTTCCTTTCCAGACTTGTTTACTAAGATCCACATAAGAACAACCCTTTTCATTCACAAAACAGAGAACAGATTTAAAATGGTTGTTGCTCTTATCTTATGGCGGGTGATGCAGTAATCAGCAATGATCATCTGTAACGTCCCAACACATTTCCCCTTCTTTAATCAATGCAGAGCTCTCTTCCACATAGATGTCTTCAGTCTGAAAGTTCTAAAGCAGTTTAATTGCAGTGAAGTTTGTTTTACAATCAACTGCCTTTGTCGCCCTCCTCATCCTACCAATGCTCAGGTTTACTGACATAGAAAAATGCTCAAAATAGTATGTTACAATAATTCATTGCATGACAAATAAAAAATGAGGGCTTTTTTTAGAATTAAAATTCCAAAACATCTGAATGGAGCCCATGGCAGCAACAGGGGGAATGACAACCCTCAGGGTACTGTGGTCACCCCCTGAAGGAGGACACCCCACCCACATTCCACCTATCAGGCCATGCACAACACCACAGTTATCCCACCAGACCGCACCCAACTGGGAGGAGATGCAATCAATCCTGAACTTCGTGAACCCTTCAGGAAGGCCAAGGCTTCCTGAGAGCTATGCGCCACCAACATTCCTGTCCTGCCACAGTTTCAGAGCTCTCCAAAAACGTAGCCTCACTGCATTCATCTAGGCTCAGAATGTCTACTTTTCGCCTAAAAAAACCTGTGCTAATATACTATTACGAGCATTATTTCTATGTTGGTAACATTGAAGACTGACCAGAAAAGAAAAAGAATCAGCAAAACAGTCCTATGACAGCAGACCTAACAGCATGAGGAGCCAAAGAAAAAGGCGCCACCATACCTGGAGAGCTGATCAACAGCTGTGGTCAGCAGAGAAATCTCCAGAGTTGTTCCGTGGCCAGCAAGTTTCCTCCTTTAAACTTTAGATCAGAGAAATGTTGCCGGCATAAAATAGAAGGAATAAACGTGTAACATTAAAAATGACTGTCTCTATCTTTTTTTCTATAAATATAGACATAGAACTATTTTTTTCTGCTCTGCCCATATGAAATCGACGAGTCTTTTAGTTGAATCCCTTGGTCAAAAATGGCACTGCCCAGAGACAATAGATTCTTTCTCCAGTTTTGACATTTTTAACCAAAAGATGACAAGCCTGCCCACCACGACAAGGTAGACTCTTTTAGGGCAGGACCTACACTGAACTGCACTACGCTAACCTACTACATGCTAGTCATCGTATTTTTAGTGTTAGATGCCTGTTTGTAAAAAGCCTCATCCTACAACCTGCCTTCTTCCTTTCCAGACTTGTTTACTAAGATCCACATAAGAACAACCCTTTTCATTCACAAAACAGAGAACAGATTTAAAATGGTTGTTGCTCTTATCTTATGGCGGGTGATGCAGTAATCAGCAATGATCATCTGTAACGTCCCAACACATTTCCCCTTCTTTAATCAATGCAGAGCTCTCTTCCACATAGATGTCTTCAGTCTGAAAGTTCTAAAGCAGTTTAATTGCAGTGAAGTTTGTTTTACAATCAACTGCCTTTGTCGCCCTCCTCATCCTACCAATGCTCAGGTTTACTGACATAGAAAAATGCTCAAAATAGTATGTTACAATAATTCATTGCATGACAAATAAAAAATGAGGGCTTTTTTTAGAATTAAAATTCCAAAACATCTGAATGGAGCCCATGGCAGCAACAGGGGGAATGACAACCCTCAGGGTACTGTGGTCACCCCCTGAAGGAGGACACCCCACCCACATTCCACCTATCAGGCCATACACAACACCACAGTTATCCCACCAGACCGCACCCAACTGGGAGGAGATGCAATCAATCCTGAACTTCGTGAACCCTTCAGGAAGGCCAAGGCTTCCTGAGAGCTATGCGCCACCAACATTCCTGTCCTGCCACAGTTTCAGATCTCTCCAAAGACGTAGCCTCACTCCATTCATCTAGGCTCAGAATGTCTACTTTTCGCCTAAAAAAAACTGTGCTAATATACTATTACGAGCATTATTTCTATGTTGGTAACATTGAAGACTGACCAGAAAAGAAAAAGAATCAGCAAAACAGTCCTATGACAGCAGACCTAACAGCATGAGGAGCCAAAGAAAAAGGCGCCACCATACCTGGAGAGCTGATCAACAGCTGTGGTCAGCAGAGAAATCTCCAGAGTTGTTCCGTGGCCAGCAAGTTTCCTCCTTTAAACTTTAGATCAGAGAAATGTTGCCGGCATAAAATAGAAGGAATAAACGTGTAACATTAAAAATGACTGTCTCTATCTTTTTTTCTATAAATATAGACATAGAACTATTTTTTTCTGCTCTGCCCATATGAAATCGACGAGTCTTTTAGTTGAATCCCTTGGTCAAAAATGGCACTGCCCAGAGACAATAGATTCTTTCTCCAGTTTTGACATTTTTAACCAAAAGATGACAAGCCTGCCCACCACGACAAGGTAGACTCTTTTAGGGCAGGACCTACACTGAACTGCACTACGCTAACCTACTACATGCTAGTCATCGTATTTTTAGTGTTAGATGCCTGTTTGTAAAAAGCCTCATCCTACAACCTGCCTTCTTCCTTTCCAGACTTGTTTACTAAGATCCACATAAGAACAACCCTTTTCATTCACAAAACAGAGAACAGATTTAAAATGGTTGTTGCTCTTATCTTATGGCGGGTGATGCAGTAATCAGCAATGATCATCTGTAACGTCCCAACACATTTCCCCTTCTTTAATCAATGCAGAGCTCTCTTCCACATAGATGTCTTCAGTCTGAAAGTTCTAAAGCAGTTTAATTGCAGTGAAGTTTGTTTTACAATCAACTGCCTTTGTCGCCCTCCTCATCCTACCAATGCTCAGGTTTACTGACATAGAAAAATGCTCAAAATAGTATGTTACAATAATTCATTGCATGACAAATAAAAAATGAGGGCTTTTTTTAGAATTAAAATTCCAAAACATCTGAATGGAGCCCATGGCAGCAACAGGGGGAATGACAACCCTCAGGGTACTGTGGTCACCCCCTGAAGGAGGACACCCCACCCACATTCCACCTATCAGGCCATGCACAACACCACAGTTATCCCACCAGACCGCACCCAACTGGGAGGAGATGCAATCAATCCTGAACTTCGTGAACCCTTCAGGAAGGCCAAGACTTCCTAAGAGCTATGCGCCACCAACATTCCTGTCCTGCCACAGTTTCAGAGCTCTCCAAAGACGTAGCCTCACTCCATTCATCTAGGCTCAGAATGTCTACTTTTCGCCTAAAAAAACCTGTGCTAATATACTATTACGAGCATTATTTCTATGTTGGTAACATTGAAGACTGACCAGAAAAGAAAAAGAATGAGCAAAACAGTCCTATGACAGCAGACCTAACAGCATGAGGAGCCAAAGAGAAAGGCGCCACCCTACCTGGAGAGCTGATCAACAGCTGTGGTCAGCAGAGAAATCTCCAGAGTTGTGCCGTGGCCAGCAAGTTTCCTCCTTTAAACATTAGATCAGAGAAATGTTGCCGGCATGAAATAGAAGGAATAAACGTGTAACATTAAAAATGACTGTCTCTATCTTTTTTTCTATAAATATAGACTTAGAGCTATTTTTTTCTGCTCTGCCCATATGAAATCGACGAGACTTTTAGTTGAATCCCTTGGTCAAAAATGGCACTGCCCAGAGACAATAGATTCTTTCACCAGTTTTGACATTTTTAACCAAAAGATGACAAGCCTGCCCACCACGACAAGGTAGACTCTTTTAGGGCAGGACCTACACTGAACTACACTACGCTAGCCTACTCCATGCTAGTCATCGTATTTTTAGTGTTAGATGCCTGTTTGTAAAAAGCCTCATCCTACAACCTGCCTTCTTCCTTTCCAGACTTGTTTACTAAGATCCACATAAGAACAACCCTTTTCATTCACAAAACAGAGAATAGATTTAAAATGGTTGTTGCTCTTATCTTATGGCGGGTGATGCAGTAATCAGCAATGATCATCTGTAACGTCCCAACACATTTCCCCTTCTTTAATCAATGCAGAGCTCTCTTCCACATAGATGTCTTCAGTCTGAAAGTTCTAAAGCAGTTTAATTGCAGTGAAGTTTGTTTTACAATCAACTGCCTTTGTCGCCCTCCTCATCCTACCAATGCTCAGGTTTACTGACATAGAAAAATGCTCAAAATAGTATGTTACAATAATTCATTGCATGACAAATAAAAAATGAGGGCTTTTTTTAGAATTAAAATTCCAAAACATCTGAATGGAGCCCATGGCAGCAACAGGGGGAATGACAACCCTCAGGGTACTGTGGTCACCCCCTGAAGGAGGACACCCCACCCACATTCCACCTATCAGGCCATGCACAACACCACAGTTATCCCACCAGACCGCACCCAACTGGGAGGAGATGCAATCAATCCTGAACTTCGTGAACCCTTCAGGAAGGCCAAGGCTTCCTGAGAGCTATGCGCCACCAACATTCCTGTCCTGCCACAGTTTCAGAGCTCTCCAAAAACGTAGCCTCACTGCATTCATCTAGGCTCAGAATGTCTACTTTTCGCCTAAAAAAACCTGTGCTAATATACTATTACGAGCATTATTTCTATGTTGGTAACATTGAAGACTGACCAGAAAAGAAAAAGAATCAGCAAAACAGTCCTATGACAGCAGACCTAACAGCATGAGGAGCCAAAGAAAAAGGCGCCACCATACCTGGAGAGCTGATCAACAGCTGTGGTCAGCAGAGAAATCTCCAGAGTTGTTCCGTGGCCAGCAAGTTTCCTCCTTTAAACTTTAGATCAGAGAAATGTTGCCGGCATAAAATAGAAGGAATAAACGTGTAACATTAAAAATGACTGTCTCTATCTTTTTTTCTATAAATATAGACATAGAACTATTTTTTTCTGCTCTGCCCATATGAAATCGACGAGTCTTTTAGTTGAATCCCTTGGTCAAAAATGGCACTGCCCAGAGACAATAGATTCTTTCTCCAGTTTTGACATTTTTAACCAAAAGATGACAAGCCTGCCCACCACGACAAGGTAGACTCTTTTAGGGCAGGACCTACACTGAACTGCACTACGCTAACCTACTACATGCTAGTCATCGTATTTTTAGTGTTAGATGCCTGTTTGTAAAAAGCCTCATCCTACAACCTGCCTTCTTCCTTTCCAGACTTGTTTACTAAGATCCACATAAGAACAACCCTTTTCATTCACAAAACAGAGAACAGATTTAAAATGGTTGTTGCTCTTATCTTATGGCGGGTGATGCAGTAATCAGCAATGATCATCTGTAACGTCCCAACACATTTCCCCTTCTTTAATCAATGCAGAGCTCTCTTCCACATAGATGTCTTCAATCTGAAAGTTCTAAAGCAGTTTAATTGCAGTGAAGTTTGTTTTACAATCAACTGCCTTTGTCGCCCTCCTCATCCTACCAATGCTCAGGTTTACTGACATAGAAAAATGCTCAAAATAGTATGTTACAATAATTCATTGCATGACAAATAAAAAATGAGGGCTTTTTTTAGAATTAAAATTCCAAAACATCTGAATGGAGCCCATGGCAGCAACAGGGGGAATGACAACCCTCAGGGTACTGTGGTCACCCCCTGAAGGAGGACACCCCACCCACATTCCACCTATCAGGCCATGCACAACACCACAGTTATCCCACCAGACCGCACCCAACTGGGAGGAGATGCAATCAATCCTGAACTTCGTGAACCCTTCAGGAAGGCCAAGGCTTCCTGAGAGCTATGCGCCACCAACATTCCTGTCCTGCCACAGTTTCAGATCTCTCCAAAGACGTAGCCTCACTCCATTCATCTAGGCTCAGAATGTCTACTTTTCGCCTAAAAAAAACTGTGCTAATATACTATTACGAGCATTATTTCTATGTTGGTAACATTGAAGACTGACCAGAAAAGAAAAAGAATCAGCAAAACAGTCCTATGACAGCAGACCTAACAGCATGAGGAGCCAAAGAGAAAGGCGCCACCCTACCTGGAGAGCTGATCAACAGCTGTGGTCAGCAGAGAAATCTCCAGAGTTGTGCCGTGGCCAGCAAGTTTCCTCCTTTAAACATTAGATCAGAGAAATGTTGCCGGCATGAAATAGAAGGAATAAACGTGTAACATTAAAAATGACTGTCTCTATCTTTTTTTCTATAAATATAGACATAGAACTATTTTTTTCTGCTCTGCCCATATGAAATCTACGAGTCTTTTAGTTGAATCCCTTGGTCAAAAATGGCACTGCCCAGAGACAATAGATTCTTTCTCCAGTTTTGACATTTTTAACCAAAAGATGACAAGCCTGCCCACCACGACAAGGTAGACTCTTTTAGGGCAGGACCTACACTGAACTACACTACGCTAACCTACTCCATGCTAGTCATCGTATTTTTAGTGTTAGATGCCTGTTTGTAAAAAGCCTCATCCTACAACCTGCCTTCTTCCTTTCCAGACTTGTTTACTAAGATCCACATAAGAACAACCCTTTTCATTCACAAAACAGAGAACAGATTTAAAATGGTTGTTGCTCTTATCTTATGGCGGGTGATGCAGTAATCAGCAATGATCATCTGTAACGTCCCAACACATTTCCCCTTCTTTAATCAATGCAGAGCTCTCTTCCACATAGATGTCTTCAGTCTGAAAGTTCTAAAGCAGTTTAATTGCAGTGAAGTTTGTTTTACAATCAACTGCCTTTGTCGCCCTCCTCATCCTACCAATGCTCAGGTTTACTGACATAGCAAAATGCTCAAAATAGTATGTTACAATAATTCATTGCATGACAAATAAAAAATTAGGGCTTTTTTTAGAATTAAAGTTCCAAAACATCTGATTGGAGCCCATGGCAGCAACAGGGGGAATGACAACCCTCAGGGTACTGTGGTCACCCCCTGAAGGAGGACACCCCACCCACATTCCACCTATCAGGCCATGCACAACACCACAGTTATCCCACCAGACCGCACCCAACTGGGAGGAGATGCAATCAATCCTGAACTTCGTGAACCCTTCAGGAAGGCCAAGGCTTCCTGAGAGCTATGCGCCACCAACATTCCTGTCCTGCCACAGTTTCAGAGCTCTCCAAAGACGTAGTCTCACTCCATTCATCTAGGCTCAGAATGTCTACTTTTCGCCTAAAAAAACCTGTGCTAATATACTATTACGAGCATTATTTCTATGTTGGTAACATTGAAGACTAACCAGAAAAGAAAAAGAATCAGCAAAACAGTCCTATGACAGCAGACCTAACAGCATGAGGAGCCAAAGAGAAAGGCGCCACCCTACCTGGAGAGCTGATCAACAGCTGTGGTAAGCAGAGAAATCTCCAGAGTTGTGCCGTGGCCAGCAAGTTTCCTCCTTTAAACTTTAGATCAGAGAAATGTTGCCGGCATGAAATAGAAGGAATAAACGTGTAACATTAAAAATGACTGTCTCTATCTTTTTTTCTATAAATATAGACATAGAACTATTTTTTTCTACTCTGCCCATATGAAATCTACGAGTCTTTTAGTTGAATCCCTTGGTCAAAAATGGCACTGCCCAGAGACAATAGATTCTTTCTCCAGTTTTGACATTTTTAACCAAAAGATGACAAGCCTGCCCACCACGACAAGGTAGACTCTTTTAGGGCAGGACCTACACTGAACTACACTACGCTAACCTACTCCATGCTAGTCATCGTATTTTTAGTGTTAGATGCCTGTTTGTAAAAAGCCTCATCCTACAACCTGCCTTCTTCCTTTCCAGACTTGTTTACTAAGATCCACATAAGAACAACCCTTTTCATTCACAAAACAGAGAACAGATTTAAAATGGTTGTTGCTCTTATCTTATGGTGGGTGATGCAGTAATCAGCAATGATCATCTGTAACGTCCCAACACATTTCCCCTTCTTTAATCAATGCAGAGCTCTCTTCCACATAGATGTCTTCAGTCTGAAAGTTCTAAAGCAGTTTAATTGCAGTGAAGTTTGTTTTACAATCAACTGCCTTTGTCGCCCTCCTCATCCTACCAATGCTCAGGTTTACTGACATAGAAAAATGCTCAAAATAGTATGTTACAATAATTCATTGCATGACAAATAAAAAATGAAAGCTTTTTTTAGAATTAAAATTCCAAAACATCTGAATGGAGCCCATGGCAGCAACAGGGGGAATGACAACCCTCAGGGTACTGTGGTCACCCCCTGAAGGAGGACACCCCACCCACATTCCACCTATCAGGCCATGCACAACACCACAGTTATCCCACCAGACCGCACCCAACTGGGAGGAGATGCAATCAATCCTGAACTTCGTGAACCCTTCAGGAAGGCCAAGGCTTCCTGAGAGCTATGCGCCACCAACATTCCTGTCCTGCCACAGTTTCAGATCTCTCCAAAGACGTAGCCTCACTCCATTCATCTAGGCTCAGAATGTCTACTTTTCGCCTAAAAAAAACTGTGCTAATATACTATTACGAGCATTATTTCTATGTTGGTAACATTGAAGACTGACCAGAAAAGAAAAAGAATCAGCAAAACAGTCCTATGACAGCAGACCTAACAGCATGAGGAGCCAAAGAGAAAGGCGCCACCCTACCTGGAGAGCTGATCAACAGCTGTGGTCAGCAGAGAAATCTCCAGAGTTGTGCCGTGGCCAGCAAGTTTCCTCCTTTAAACTTTAGATCAGAGAAATGTTGCCGGCATGAAATAGAAGGAATAAACGTGTAACATTAAAAATGACTGTCTCTATCTTTTTTTCTATAAATATAGACATAGAACTATTTTTTTCTGCTCTGCCCATATGAAATCTACGAGTCTTTTAGTTGAATCCCTTGGTCAAAAATGGCACTGCCCAGAGACAATAGATTCTTTCTCCAGTTTTGACATTTTTAACCAAAAGATGACAAGCCTGCCCACCACGACAAGGTAGACTCTTTTAGGGCAGGACCTACACTGAACTACACTACGCTAACCTACTCCATGCTAGTCATCGTATTTTTAGTGTTAGATGCCTGTTTGTAAAAAGCCTCATCCTACAACCTGCCTTCTTCCTTTCCAGACTTGTTTACTAAGATCCACATAAGAACAACCCTTTTCATTCACAAAACAGAGAACAGATTTAAAATGGTTGTTGCTCTTATCTTATGGCGGGTGATGCAGTAATCAGCAATGATCATCTGTAACGTCCCAACACATTTCCCCTTCTTTAATCAATGCAGAGCTCTCTTCCACATAGATGTCTTCAGTCTGAAAGTTCTAAAGCAGTTTAATTGCAGTGAAGTTTGTTTTACAATCAACTGCCTTTGTCGCCCTCCTCATCCTACCAATGCTCAGGTTTACTGACATAGAAAAATGCTCAAAATAGTATGTTACAATAATTCATTGCATGACAAATAAAAAATGAGGGCTTTTTTTAGAATTAAAATTCCAAAACATCTGAATGGAGCCCATGGCAGCAACAGGGGGAATGACAACCCTCAGGGTACTGTGGTCACCCCCTGAAGGAGGACACCCCACCCACATTCCACCTATCAGGCCATGCACAACACCACAGTTATCCCACCAGACCGCACCCAACTGGGAGGAGATGCAATCAATCCTGAACTTCGTGAACCCTTCAGGAAGGCCAAGGCTTCCTGAGAGCTATGCGCCACCAACATTCCTGTCCTGCCACAGTTTCAGAGCTCTCCAAAAACGTAGCCTCACTGCATTCATCTAGGCTCAGAATGTCTACTTTTCGCCTAAAAAAACCTGTGCTAATATACTATTACGAGCATTATTTCTATGTTGGTAACATTGAAGACTGACCAGAAAAGAAAAAGAATCAGCAAAACAGTCCTATGACAGCAGACCTAACAGCATGAGGAGCCAAAGAAAAAGGCGCCACCATACCTGGAGAGCTGATCAACAGCTGTGGTCAGCAGAGAAATCTCCAGAGTTGTTCCGTGGCCAGCAAGTTTCCTCCTTTAAACTTTAGATCAGAGAAATGTTGCCGGCATAAAATAGAAGGAATAAACGTGTAACATTAAAAATGACTGTCTCTATCTTTTTTTCTATAAATATAGACATAGAACTATTTTTTTCTGCTCTGCCCATATGAAATCGACGAGTCTTTTAGTTGAATCCCTTGGTCAAAAATGGCACTGCCCAGAGACAATAGATTCTTTCTCCAGTTTTGACATTTTTAACCAAAAGATGACAAGCCTGCCCACCACGACAAGGTAGACTCTTTTAGGGCAGGACCTACACTGAACTGCACTACGCTAACCTACTACATGCTAGTCATCGTATTTTTAGTGTTAGATGCCTGTTTGTAAAAAGCCTCATCCTACAACCTGCCTTCTTCCTTTCCAGACTTGTTTACTAAGATCCACATAAGAACAACCCTTTTCATTCACAAAACAGAGAACAGATTTAAAATGGTTGTTGCTCTTATCTTATGGCGGGTGATGCAGTAATCAGCAATGATCATCTGTAACGTCCCAACACATTTCCCCTTCTTTAATCAATGCAGAGCTCTCTTCCACATAGATGTCTTCAGTCTGAAAGTTCTAAAGCAGTTTAATTGCAGTGAAGTTTGTTTTACAATCAACTGCCTTTGTCGCCCTCCTCATCCTACCAATGCTCAGGTTTACTGACATAGAAAAATGCTCAAAATAGTATGTTACAATAATTCATTGCATGACAAATAAAAAATGAGGGCTTTTTTTAGAATTAAAATTCCAAAACATCTGAATGGAGCCCATGGCAGCAACAGGGGGAATGACAACCCTCAGGGTACTGTGGTCACCCCCTGAAGGAGGACACCCCACCCACATTCCACCTATCAGGCCATACACAACACCACAGTTATCCCACCAGACCGCACCCAACTGGGAGGAGATGCAATCAATCCTGAACTTCGTGAACCCTTCAGGAAGGCCAAGGCTTCCTGAGAGCTATGCGCCACCAACATTCCTGTCCTGCCACAGTTTCAGATCTCTCCAAAGACGTAGCCTCACTCCATTCATCTAGGCTCAGAATGTCTACTTTTCGCCTAAAAAAAACTGTGCTAATATACTATTACGAGCATTATTTCTATGTTGGTAACATTGAAGACTGACCAGAAAAGAAAAAGAATCAGCAAAACAGTCCTATGACAGCAGACCTAACAGCATGAGGAGCCAAAGAAAAAGGCGCCACCATACCTGGAGAGCTGATCAACAGCTGTGGTCAGCAGAGAAATCTCCAGAGTTGTTCCGTGGCCAGCAAGTTTCCTCCTTTAAACTTTAGATCAGAGAAATGTTGCCGGCATAAAATAGAAGGAATAAACGTGTAACATTAAAAATGACTGTCTCTATCTTTTTTTCTATAAATATAGACATAGAACTATTTTTTTCTGCTCTGCCCATATGAAATCGACGAGTCTTTTAGTTGAATCCCTTGGTCAAAAATGGCACTGCCCAGAGACAATAGATTCTTTCTCCAGTTTTGACATTTTTAACCAAAAGATGACAAGCCTGCCCACCACGACAAGGTAGACTCTTTTAGGGCAGGACCTACACTGAACTGCACTACGCTAACCTACTACATGCTAGTCATCGTATTTTTAGTGTTAGATGCCTGTTTGTAAAAAGCCTCATCCTACAACCTGCCTTCTTCCTTTCCAGACTTGTTTACTAAGATCCACATAAGAACAACCCTTTTCATTCACAAAACAGAGAACAGATTTAAAATGGTTGTTGCTCTTATCTTATGGCGGGTGATGCAGTAATCAGCAATGATCATCTGTAACGTCCCAACACATTTCCCCTTCTTTAATCAATGCAGAGCTCTCTTCCACATAGATGTCTTCAGTCTGAAAGTTCTAAAGCAGTTTAATTGCAGTGAAGTTTGTTTTACAATCAACTGCCTTTGTCGCCCTCCTCATCCTACCAATGCTCAGGTTTACTGACATAGAAAAATGCTCAAAATAGTATGTTACAATAATTCATTGCATGACAAATAAAAAATGAGGGCTTTTTTTAGAATTAAAATTCCAAAACATCTGAATGGAGCCCATGGCAGCAACAGGGGGAATGACAACCCTCAGGGTACTGTGGTCACCCCCTGAAGGAGGACACCCCACCCACATTCCACCTATCAGGCCATGCACAACACCACAGTTATCCCACCAGACCGCACCCAACTGGGAGGAGATGCAATCAATCCTGAACTTCGTGAACCCTTCAGGAAGGCCAAGACTTCCTAAGAGCTATGCGCCACCAACATTCCTGTCCTGCCACAGTTTCAGAGCTCTCCAAAGACGTAGCCTCACTCCATTCATCTAGGCTCAGAATGTCTACTTTTCGCCTAAAAAAACCTGTGCTAATATACTATTACGAGCATTATTTCTATGTTGGTAACATTGAAGACTGACCAGAAAAGAAAAAGAATGAGCAAAACAGTCCTATGACAGCAGACCTAACAGCATGAGGAGCCAAAGAGAAAGGCGCCACCCTACCTGGAGAGCTGATCAACAGCTGTGGTCAGCAGAGAAATCTCCAGAGTTGTGCCGTGGCCAGCAAGTTTCCTCCTTTAAACATTAGATCAGAGAAATGTTGCCGGCATGAAATAGAAGGAATAAACGTGTAACATTAAAAATGACTGTCTCTATCTTTTTTTCTATAAATATAGACTTAGAGCTATTTTTTTCTGCTCTGCCCATATGAAATCGACGAGACTTTTAGTTGAATCCCTTGGTCAAAAATGGCACTGCCCAGAGACAATAGATTCTTTCACCAGTTTTGACATTTTTAACCAAAAGATGACAAGCCTGCCCACCACGACAAGGTAGACTCTTTTAGGGCAGGACCTACACTGAACTACACTACGCTAGCCTACTCCATGCTAGTCATCGTATTTTTAGTGTTAGATGCCTGTTTGTAAAAAGCCTCATCCTACAACCTGCCTTCTTCCTTTCCAGACTTGTTTACTAAGATCCACATAAGAACAACCCTTTTCATTCACAAAACAGAGAATAGATTTAAAATGGTTGTTGCTCTTATCTTATGGCGGGTGATGCAGTAATCAGCAATGATCATCTGTAACGTCCCAACACATTTCCCCTTCTTTAATCAATGCAGAGCTCTCTTCCACATAGATGTCTTCAGTCTGAAAGTTCTAAAGCAGTTTAATTGCAGTGAAGTTTGTTTTACAATCAACTGCCTTTGTCGCCCTCCTCATCCTACCAATGCTCAGGTTTACTGACATAGAAAAATGCTCAAAATAGTATGTTACAATAATTCATTGCATGACAAATAAAAAATGAGGGCTTTTTTTAGAATTAAAATTCCAAAACATCTGAATGGAGCCCATGGCAGCAACAGGGGGAATGACAACCCTCAGGGTACTGTGGTCACCCCCTGAAGGAGGACACCCCACCCACATTCCACCTATCAGGCCATGCACAACACCACAGTTATCCCACCAGACCGCACCCAACTGGGAGGAGATGCAATCAATCCTGAACTTCGTGAACCCTTCAGGAAGGCCAAGGCTTCCTGAGAGCTATGCGCCACCAACATTCCTGTCCTGCCACAGTTTCAGAGCTCTCCAAAAACGTAGCCTCACTGCATTCATCTAGGCTCAGAATGTCTACTTTTCGCCTAAAAAAACCTGTGCTAATATACTATTACGAGCATTATTTCTATGTTGGTAACATTGAAGACTGACCAGAAAAGAAAAAGAATCAGCAAAACAGTCCTATGACAGCAGACCTAACAGCATGAGGAGCCAAAGAAAAAGGCGCCACCATACCTGGAGAGCTGATCAACAGCTGTGGTCAGCAGAGAAATCTCCAGAGTTGTTCCGTGGCCAGCAAGTTTCCTCCTTTAAACTTTAGATCAGAGAAATGTTGCCGGCATAAAATAGAAGGAATAAACGTGTAACATTAAAAATGACTGTCTCTATCTTTTTTTCTATAAATATAGACATAGAACTATTTTTTTCTGCTCTGCCCATATGAAATCGACGAGTCTTTTAGTTGAATCCCTTGGTCAAAAATGGCACTGCCCAGAGACAATAGATTCTTTCTCCAGTTTTGACATTTTTAACCAAAAGATGACAAGCCTGCCCACCACGACAAGGTAGACTCTTTTAGGGCAGGACCTACACTGAACTGCACTACGCTAACCTACTACATGCTAGTCATCGTATTTTTAGTGTTAGATGCCTGTTTGTAAAAAGCCTCATCCTACAACCTGCCTTCTTCCTTTCCAGACTTGTTTACTAAGATCCACATAAGAACAACCCTTTTCATTCACAAAACAGAGAACAGATTTAAAATGGTTGTTGCTCTTATCTTATGGCGGGTGATGCAGTAATCAGCAATGATCATCTGTAACGTCCCAACACATTTCCCCTTCTTTAATCAATGCAGAGCTCTCTTCCACATAGATGTCTTCAATCTGAAAGTTCTAAAGCAGTTTAATTGCAGTGAAGTTTGTTTTACAATCAACTGCCTTTGTCGCCCTCCTCATCCTACCAATGCTCAGGTTTACTGACATAGAAAAATGCTCAAAATAGTATGTTACAATAATTCATTGCATGACAAATAAAAAATGAGGGCTTTTTTTAGAATTAAAATTCCAAAACATCTGAATGGAGCCCATGGCAGCAACAGGGGGAATGACAACCCTCAGGGTACTGTGGTCACCCCCTGAAGGAGGACACCCCACCCACATTCCACCTATCAGGCCATGCACAACACCACAGTTATCCCACCAGACCGCACCCAACTGGGAGGAGATGCAATCAATCCTGAACTTCGTGAACCCTTCAGGAAGGCCAAGGCTTCCTGAGAGCTATGCGCCACCAACATTCCTGTCCTGCCACAGTTTCAGATCTCTCCAAAGACGTAGCCTCACTCCATTCATCTAGGCTCAGAATGTCTACTTTTCGCCTAAAAAAAACTGTGCTAATATACTATTACGAGCATTATTTCTATGTTGGTAACATTGAAGACTGACCAGAAAAGAAAAAGAATCAGCAAAACAGTCCTATGACAGCAGACCTAACAGCATGAGGAGCCAAAGAGAAAGGCGCCACCCTACCTGGAGAGCTGATCAACAGCTGTGGTCAGCAGAGAAATCTCCAGAGTTGTGCCGTGGCCAGCAAGTTTCCTCCTTTAAACATTAGATCAGAGAAATGTTGCCGGCATGAAATAGAAGGAATAAACGTGTAACATTAAAAATGACTGTCTCTATCTTTTTTTCTATAAATATAGACATAGAACTATTTTTTTCTGCTCTGCCCATATGAAATCTACGAGTCTTTTAGTTGAATCCCTTGGTCAAAAATGGCACTGCCCAGAGACAATAGATTCTTTCTCCAGTTTTGACATTTTTAACCAAAAGATGACAAGCCTGCCCACCACGACAAGGTAGACTCTTTTAGGGCAGGACCTACACTGAACTACACTACGCTAACCTACTCCATGCTAGTCATCGTATTTTTAGTGTTAGATGCCTGTTTGTAAAAAGCCTCATCCTACAACCTGCCTTCTTCCTTTCCAGACTTGTTTACTAAGATCCACATAAGAACAACCCTTTTCATTCACAAAACAGAGAACAGATTTAAAATGGTTGTTGCTCTTATCTTATGGCGGGTGATGCAGTAATCAGCAATGATCATCTGTAACGTCCCAACACATTTCCCCTTCTTTAATCAATGCAGAGCTCTCTTCCACATAGATGTCTTCAGTCTGAAAGTTCTAAAGCAGTTTAATTGCAGTGAAGTTTGTTTTACAATCAACTGCCTTTGTCGCCCTCCTCATCCTACCAATGCTCAGGTTTACTGACATAGCAAAATGCTCAAAATAGTATGTTACAATAATTCATTGCATGACAAATAAAAAATTAGGGCTTTTTTTAGAATTAAAGTTCCAAAACATCTGATTGGAGCCCATGGCAGCAACAGGGGGAATGACAACCCTCAGGGTACTGTGGTCACCCCCTGAAG
Source organism: Staurois parvus (assembly GCF_062004578.1). NCBI lineage: Eukaryota > Metazoa > Chordata > Amphibia > Anura > Ranidae > Staurois > Staurois parvus. Next base: position 14,769,599 of record NW_028317807.1, on the reverse strand, counting down.
GAGGACACCCCACCCACATTCCACCTATCAGGCCATGCACAACACCACAGTTATCCCACCAGACCGCACCCAACTGGGAGGAGATGCAATCAATCCTGAACTTCGTGAACCCTTCAGGAAGGCCAAGGCTTCCTGAGAGCTATGCGCCACCAACATTCCTGTCCTGCCACAGTTTCAGAGCTCTCCAAAGACGTAGTCTCACTCCATTCATCTAGGCTCAGAATGTCTACTTTTCGCCTAAAAAAACCTGTGCTAATATACTATTACGAGCATTATTTCTATGTTGGTAACATTGAAGACTAACCAGAAAAGAAAAAGAATCAGCAAAACAGTCCTATGACAGCAGACCTAACAGCATGAGGAGCCAAAGAGAAAGGCGCCACCCTACCTGGAGAGCTGATCAACAGCTGTGGTAAGCAGAGAAATCTCCAGAGTTGTGCCGTGGCCAGCAAGTTTCCTCCTTTAAACTTTAGATCAGAGAAATGTTGCCGGCATGAAATAGAAGGAATAAACGTGTAACATTAAAAATGACTGTCTCTATCTTTTTTTCTATAAATATAGACATAGAACTATTTTTTTCTACTCTGCCCATATGAAATCTACGAGTCTTTTAGTTGAATCCCTTGGTCAAAAATGGCACTGCCCAGAGACAATAGATTCTTTCTCCAGTTTTGACATTTTTAACCAAAAGATGACAAGCCTGCCCACCACGACAAGGTAGACTCTTTTAGGGCAGGACCTACACTGAACTACACTACGCTAACCTACTCCATGCTAGTCATCGTATTTTTAGTGTTAGATGCCTGTTTGTAAAAAGCCTCATCCTACAACCTGCCTTCTTCCTTTCCAGACTTGTTTACTAAGATCCACATAAGAACAACCCTTTTCATTCACAAAACAGAGAACAGATTTAAAATGGTTGTTGCTCTTATCTTATGGTGGGTGATGCAGTAATCAGCAATGATCATCTGTAACGTCCCAACACATTTCCCCTTCTTTAATCAATGCAGAGCTCTCTTCCACATAGATGTCTTCAGTCTGAAAGTTCTAAAGCAGTTTAATTGCAGTGAAGTTTGTTTTACAATCAACTGCCTTTGTCGCCCTCCTCATCCTACCAATGCTCAGGTTTACTGACATAGAAAAATGCTCAAAATAGTATGTTACAATAATTCATTGCATGACAAATAAAAAATGAAAGCTTTTTTTAGAATTAAAATTCCAAAACATCTGAATGGAGCCCATGGCAGCAACAGGGGGAATGACAACCCTCAGGGTACTGTGGTCACCCCCTGAAGGAGGACACCCCACCCACATTCCACCTATCAGGCCATGCACAACACCACAGTTATCCCACCAGACCGCACCCAACTGGGAGGAGATGCAATCAATCCTGAACTTCGTGAACCCTTCAGGAAGGCCAAGGCTTCCTGAGAGCTATGCGCCACCAACATTCCTGTCCTGCCACAGTTTCAGATCTCTCCAAAGACGTAGCCTCACTCCATTCATCTAGGCTCAGAATGTCTACTTTTCGCCTAAAAAAAACTGTGCTAATATACTATTACGAGCATTATTTCTATGTTGGTAACATTGAAGACTGACCAGAAAAGAAAAAGAATCAGCAAAACAGTCCTATGACAGCAGACCTAACAGCATGAGGAGCCAAAGAGAAAGGCGCCACCCTACCTGGAGAGCTGATCAACAGCTGTGGTCAGCAGAGAAATCTCCAGAGTTGTGCCGTGGCCAGCAAGTTTCCTCCTTTAAACTTTAGATCAGAGAAATGTTGCCGGCATGAAATAGAAGGAATAAACGTGTAACATTAAAAATGACTGTCTCTATCTTTTTTTCTATAAATATAGACATAGAACTATTTTTTTCTGCTCTGCCCATATGAAATCTACGAGTCTTTTAGTTGAATCCCTTGGTCAAAAATGGCACTGCCCAGAGACAATAGATTCTTTCTCCAGTTTTGACATTTTTAACCAAAAGATGACAAGCCTGCCCACCACGACAAGGTAGACTCTTTTAGGGCAGGACCTACACTGAACTACACTACGCTAACCTACTCCATGCTAGTCATCGTATTTTTAGTGTTAGATGCCTGTTTGTAAAAAGCCTCATCCTACAACCTGCCTTCTTCCTTTCCAGACTTGTTTACTAAGATCCACATAAGAACAACCCTTTTCATTCACAAAACAGAGAACAGATTTAAAATGGTTGTTGCTCTTATCTTATGGCGGGTGATGCAGTAATCAGCAATGATCATCTGTAACGTCCCAACACATTTCCCCTTCTTTAATCAATGCAGAGCTCTCTTCCACATAGATGTCTTCAGTCTGAAAGTTCTAAAGCAGTTTAATTGCAGTGAAGTTTGTTTTACAATCAACTGCCTTTGTCGCCCTCCTCATCCTACCAATGCTCAGGTTTACTGACATAGCAAAATGCTCAAAATAGTATGTTACAATAATTCATTGCATGACAAATAAAAAATTAGGGCTTTTTTTAGAATTAAAGTTCCAAAACATCTGATTGGAGCCCATGGCAGCAACAGGGGGAATGACAACCCTCAGGGTACTGTGGTCACCCCCTGAAGGAGGACACCCCACCCACATTCCACCTATCAGGCCATGCACAACACCACAGTTATCCCACCAGACCGCACCCAACTGGGAGGAGATGCAATCAATCCTGAACTTCGTGAACCCTTCAGGAAGGCCAAGGCTTCCTGAGAGCTATGCGCCACCAACATTCCTGTCCTGCCACAGTTTCAGAGCTCTCCAAAGACGTAGTCTCACTCCATTCATCTAGGCTCAGAATGTCTACTTTTCGCCTAAAAAAACCTGTGCTAATATACTATTACGAGCATTATTTCTATGTTGGTAACATTGAAGACTAACCAGAAAAGAAAAAGAATCAGCAAAACAGTCCTATGACAGCAGACCTAACAGCATGAGGAGCCAAAGAGAAAGGCGCCACCCTACCTGGAGAGCTGATCAACAGCTGTGGTAAGCAGAGAAATCTCCAGAGTTGTGCCGTGGCCAGCAAGTTTCCTCCTTTAAACTTTAGATCAGAGAAATGTTGCCGGCATGAAATAGAAGGAATAAACGTGTAACATTAAAAATGACTGTCTCTATCTTTTTTTCTATAAATATAGACATAGAACTATTTTTTTCTACTCTGCCCATATGAAATCTACGAGTCTTTTAGTTGAATCCCTTGGTCAAAAATGGCACTGCCCAGAGACAATAGATTCTTTCTCCAGTTTTGACATTTTTAACCAAAAGATGACAAGCCTGCCCACCACGACAAGGTAGACTCTTTTAGGGCAGGACCTACACTGAACTACACTACGCTAACCTACTCCATGCTAGTCATCGTATTTTTAGTGTTAGATGCCTGTTTGTAAAAAGCCTCATCCTACAACCTGCCTTCTTCCTTTCCAGACTTGTTTACTAAGATCCACATAAGAACAACCCTTTTCATTCACAAAACAGAGAACAGATTTAAAATGGTTGTTGCTCTTATCTTATGGCGGGTGATGCAGTAATCAGCAATGATCATCTGTAACGTCCCAACACATTTCCCCTTCTTTAATCAATGCAGAGCTCTCTTCCACATAGATGTCTTCAGTCTGAAAGTTCTAAAGCAGTTTAATTGCAGTGAAGTTTGTTTTACAATCAACTGCCTTTGTCGCCCTCCTCATCCTACCAATGCTCAGGTTTACTGACATAGCAAAATGCTCAAAATAGTATGTTACAATAATTCATTGCATGACAAATAAAAAATGAGGGCTTTTTTTAGAATTAAAATTCCAAAACATCTGAATGGAGCCCATGGCAGCAACAGGGGGAATGACAACCCTCAGGGTACTGTGGTCACCCCCTGAAGGAGGACACCCCACCCACATTCCACCTATCAGGCCATGCACAACACCACAGTTATCCCACCAGACCGCACCCAACTGGGAGGAGATGCAATCAATCCTGAACTTCGTGAACCCTTCAGGAAGGCCAAGGCTTCCTGAGAGCTATGCGCCACCAACATTCCTGTCCTGCCACAGTTTCAGAGCTCTCCAAAGATGTAGTCTCACTCCATTCATCTAGGCTCAGAATGTCTACTTTTCGCCTAAAAAAACCTGTGCTAATATACTATTACGAGCATTATTTCTATGTTGGTAACATTGAAGACTGACCAGAAAAGAAAAAGAATGAGCAAAACAGTCCTATGACAGCAGACCTAACAGCATGAGGAGCCAAAGAGAAAGGCGCCACCCTACCTGGAGAGCTGATCAACAGCTGTGGTCAGCAGAGAAATCTCCAGAGTTGTGCCGTGGCCAGCAAGTTTCCTCCTTTAAACATTAGATCAGAGAAATGTTGCCGGCATGAAATAGAATGAATAAACGTGTAACATTATAAATGACTGTCTCTATCTTTTTTTCGATAAATATAGACATAGAACTATTTTTTTCTGCTCTGCCCATATGAAATCTACGAGTCTTTTAGTTGAATCCCTTGGTCAAAAATGGCACTGCCCCAAGACAATAGATTCTTTCTAGAGTTTTGACATTTTTAACCAAAAGATGACAAGCCTGCCCACCACGACAAGGTAGACTCTTTTAGGGCAGGACCTACACTGAACTACACTACGCTAGCCTACTCCATGCTAGTCATCGTATTTTTAGTGTTAGATGCCTGTTTGTAAAAAGCCTCATCCTACAACCTGCCTTCTTCCTTTCCAGACTTGTTTACTAAGATCCACATAAGAACAACCCTTTTCATTCACAAAACAGAGAACAGATTTAAAATGGTTGTTGCTCTTATCTTATGGCGGGTGATGCAGTAATCAGCAATGATCATCTGTAACGTCCCAACACATTTCCCCTTCTTTAATCAATGCAGAGCTCTCTTCCACATAGATGTCTTCAGTCTGAAAGTTCTAAAGCAGTTTAATTGCAGTTAAGTTTGTTTTACAATCAACTGCCTTTGTCACCCTCCTCATCCTACCAATGCTCAGGTTTACTGACATAGAAAAATGCTCAAAATAGTATGTTACAATAATTCATTGCATGACAAATAAAAAATGAGGGCTTTTTTCAGAATTAAAATTCCAAAACATCTGAATGGAGCCCATGGCAGCAACAGGGGGAATGACAACCCTCAGGGTACTGTGGTCACCCCCTGAAGGAGGACACCCCACCCACATTCCACCTATCAGGCCATGCACAACACCACAGTTATCCCACCAGACCACACCCAACTGGGAGAAGATGCAATCAATCCTGAACTTCGTGAACCCTTCAGGAAGGCCAAGGCTTCCTGAGAGCTATGCGCCACCAACATTCCTGTCCTGCCACAGTTTCAGATCTCTCCAAAGACGTAGCCTCACTCCATTCATCTAGGCTCAGAATGTCTACTTTTCGCCTAAAAAAACCTGTGCTAATATACTATTACGAGCATTATTTCTATGTTGGTAACATTGAAGACTGACCAGAAAAGAAAAAGAATGAGCAAAACAGTCCTATGACAGCAGACCTAACAGCATGAGGAGCCAAAGAGAAAGGCGCCACCCTACCTGGAGAGCTGATCAACAGCTGTGGTCAGCAGAGAAATCTCCAGAGTTGTGCCGTGGCCAGCAAGTTTCCTCCTTTAAACTTTAGATCAGAGAAATGTTGCCGGCATGAAATAGAAGTAATAAACGTGTAACATTAAAAATGACTGTCTCTATCTTTTTTTCTATAAATAAAGACATAGAACTATTTTTTTCTGCTCTGCCCATATGAAATCAACGAGTCTTTTAGTTGAATCCCTTGGTCAAAAATGGCACTGCCCAGAGACAATAGATTCTTTCTCCAGTTTTGACATTTTTAACCAAAAGATGACAAGCCTGCCCACCACGACAAGGTAGACTCTTTTAGGGCAGGACCTACACTGAACTACACTACGCTAACCTACTCCATGCTAGTCATCGTATTTTTAGTGTTAGATGCCTGTTTGTAAAAAGCCTCATCCTACAACCTGCCTTCTTCCTTTCCAGACTTGTTTACTAAGATCCACATAAGAACAACCCTTTTCATTCACAAAACAGAGAACAGATTTAAAATGGTTGTTGCTCTTATCTTATGGCGGGTGATGCAGTAATCAGCAATGATCATCTGTAACGTCCCAACACATTTCCCCTTCTTTAATCAATGCAGAGCTCTCTTCCACATAGATGTCTTCAGTCTGAAAGTTCTAAAGCAGTTTAATTGCAGTGAAGTTTGTTTTACAATCAACTGCCTTTGTCGCCCTCCTCATCCTACCAATGCTCAGGTTTACTGACAAAGAAAAATGCTCAAAATAGTATGTTACAATAATTCATTGCATGACAAATAAAAAATGAGGGCTTTTTTTAGAATTAAAATTCCAAAAACATCTGAATGGAGCCCATGGCAGCAACAGGGGGAATGACAACCCTCAGGGTACTGTGGTCACACCCTGAAGGAGGACACCCCACCCACATTCCACCTATCAGGCCATGCACAACACCACAGTTATCCCACCAGACCGCACCCAACTGGGAGAAGATGCAATCAATCCTGAACTTCGTGAACCCTTCAGGAAGGCCAAGGCTTCCTGAGAGCTATGCGCCACCAACATTCCTGTCCTGCCACAGTTTCAGAGCTCTCCAAAGACGTAGTCTCACTCCATTCATCTAGGCTCAGAATGTCTACTTTTCGCCTAAAAAAAACTGTGCTAATATACTATTACGAGCATTATTTCTATGTTGGTAACATTGAAGACTGACCAGAAAAGAAAAAGAATGAGCAAAACAGTCCTTTGACAGCAGACCTAACAGAATGAGGAGCCAAAGAGAAAGGCGCCACCCTACCTGGAGAGCTGATCAACAGCTGTGGTCAGCAGAGAAATCTCCAGAGTTGTGCCGTGGCCAGCAAGTTTCCTCCTTTAAACATTAGATCAGAGAAATGTTGCCGGCATGAAATAGAATGAATAAACGTGTAACATTAAAAATGACTGTCTCTATCTTTTTTTCTATAAATATAGACATAGAACTATTTTTTTCTGCTCTGCCCATATGAAATCTACGAGTCTTTTAGTTGAATCCCTTGGTCAAAAATGGCACTGCCCAGAGACAATAGATTCTTTCTCCAGTTTTGACATTTTTACCAAAAGATGACAAGCCTGCCCACCACGACAAGGTAGACTCTTTTAGGGCAGAACCTACACTGAACTACACTACGCTAGCCTACTCCATGCTAGTCATCGTATTTTTAGTGTTAGATGCCTGTTTGTAAAAAGCCTCATCCTACAACCTGCCTTCTTCCTTTCCAGACTTGTTTACTAAGATCCACATAAGAACAACCCTTTTCATTCACAAAACAGAGAACAGATTTAAAATGGTTGTTGCTCTTATCTTATGGCGGGTGATGCAGTCATCAGCAATGATCATCTGTAACGTCCCAACACATTTCCCCTTCTTTAATCAATGCAGAGCTCTCTTCCACATAGATGTCTTCAGTCTGAAAGTTCTAAAGCAGTTTAATTGCAGTGAAGTTTGTTTTACAATCAACTGCCTTTGTCGCCCTCCTCATCCTACCAATGCTCAGGTTTACTGACATAGAAAAATGCTCAAAATAGTATGTTACAATAATTCATTGCATGACAAATAAAAAATGAGGGCTTTTTTTAGAATTAAAATTCCAAAACATCTGAATGGAGCCCATGGCAGCAACAGGGGGAATGACAACCCTCAGGGTACTGTGGTCACCCCCTGAAGGAGGACACCCCACCCACATTCCACCTATCAGGCCATGCACAACACCACAGTTATCCCACCAGACCGCACCCAACTGGGAGGAGATGCAATCAATCCTGAACTTCGTGAACCCTTCAGGAAGGCCAAGGCTTCCTGAGAGCTATGCGCCACCAACATTCCTGTCCTGCCACAGTTTCAGAGCTCTCCAAAGACGTAGCCTCACTCCATTCATCTAGGCTCAGAATGTCTACTTTTCGCCTAAAAAAACCTGTGCTAATATACTATTACGAGCATTATTTCTATGTTGGTAACATTGAAGACTGACCAGAAAAGAAAAAGAATGAGCAAAACAGTCCTATGACAGCAGACCTAACAGCATGAGGAGCCAAAGAGAAAGGCGCCACCCTACCTGGAGAGCTGATCAACAGCTGTGGTAAGCAGAGAAATCTCCAGAGTTGTGCCGTGGCCAGCAAGTTTCCTCCTTTAAACTTTAGATCAGAGAAATGTTGCCGGCATGAAATAGAAGGAATAAACGTGTAACATTAAAAATGACTGTCTCTATCTTTTTTTCTATAAATATAGACATAGAACTATTTTTTTCTACTCTGCCCATATGAAATCTACGAGTCTTTTAGTTGAATCCCTTGGTCAAAAATGGCACTGCCCAGAGACAATAGATTCTTTCTCCAGTTTTGACATTTTTAACCAAAAGATGACAAGCCTGCCCACCACGACAAGGTAGACTCTTTTAGGGCAGGACCTACACTGAACTACACTACGCTAACCTACTCCATGCTAGTCATCGTATTTTTAGTGTTAGATGCCTGTTTGTAAAAAGCCTCATCCTACAACCTGCCTTCTTCCTTTCCAGACTTGTTTACTAAGATCCACATAAGAACAACCCTTTTCATTCACAAAACAGAGAACAGATTTAAAATGGTTGTTGCTCTTATCTTATGGCGGGTGGTGCAGTCATCAGCAATGATCATCTGTAACGTCCCAACACATTTCCCCTTCTTTAATCAATGCAGAGCTCTCTTCCACATAGATGTCTTCAGTCTGAAAGTTCTAAAGCAGTTTAATTGCAGTTAAGTTTGTTTTACAATCAACTGCCTTTGTCGCCCTCCTCATCCTACCAATGCTCAGGTTTACTGACATAGAAAAATGCTCAAAATAGTATGTTACAATAATTCATTGCATGACAAATAAAAAATGAGGGCTTTTTTTAGAATTAAAATTCCAAAAACATCTGAATGGAGCCCATGGCAGCAACAGGGGGAATGACAACCCTCAGGGTACTGTGGTCACCCCCTGAAGGAGGACACCCCACCCACATTCCACCTATCAGGCCATGCACAACACCACAGTTATCCCACCAGACCGCACCCAACTGGGAGAAGATGCAATCAATCCTGAACTTCGTGAACCCTTCAGGAAGGCCAAGGCTTCCTGAGAGCTATGCGCCACCAACATTCCTGTCCTGCCACAGTTTCAGAGCTCTCCAAAGACGTAGTCTCACTCCATTCATCTAGGCTCAGAATGTCTACTTTTCGCCTAAAAAAACCTGTGCTAATATACTATTACGAGCATTATTTCTATGTTGGTAACATTGAAGACTGACCAGAAAAGAAAAAGAATGAGCAAAACAGTCCTATGACAGCAGACCTAACAGAATGAGGAGCCAAAGAGAAAGGCGCCACCCTACCTGGAGAGCTGATCAACAGCTGTGGTCAGCAGAGAAATCTCCAGAGTTGTGCCGTGGCCAGCAAGTTTCCTCCTTTAAACATTAGATCAGAGAAATGTTGCCGGCATGAAATAGAATGAATAAACGTGTAACATTAAAAATGACTGTCTCTATCTTTTTTTCTATAAATATAGACATAGAACTATTTTTTTCTGCTCTGCCCATATGAAATCTACGAGTCTTTTAGTTGAATCCCTTGGTCAAAAATGGCACTGCCCAGAGACAATAGATTCTTTCTCCAGTTTTGACATTTTTACCAAAAGATGACAAGCCTGCCCACCACGACAAGGTAGACTCTTTTAGGGCAGGACCTACACTGAACTACACTACGCTAGCCTACTCCATGCTAGTCATCGTATTTTTAGTGTTAGATGCCTGTTTGTAAAAAGCCTCATCCTACAACCTGCCTTCTTCCTTTCCAGACTTGTTTACTAAGATCCACATAAGAACAACCCTTTTCATTCACAAAACAGAGAACAGATTTAAAATGGTTGTTGCTCTTATCTTATGGCGGGTGGTGCAGTCATCAGCAATGATCATCTGTAACGTCCCAACACATTTCCCTTTCTTTAATCAATGCAGAGCTCTCTTCCACATAGATGTCTTCAGTCTGAAAGTTCTAAAGCAGTTTAATTGCAGTGAAGTTTGTTTTACAATCAACTGCCTTTGTCGCCCTCCTCATCCTACCAATGCTCAGGTTTACTGACATAGAAAAATGCTCAAAATAGTATGTTACAATAATTCATTGCATGACAAATAAAAAATGAGGGCTTTTTTTAGAATTAAAATTCCAAAACATCTGAATGGAGCCCATGGCAGCAACAGGGGGAATGACAACCCTCAGGGTACTGTGGTCACCCCCTGAAGGAGGACACCCCACCCACATTCCACCTATCAGGCCATGCACAACACCACAGTTATCCCACCAGACCGCACCCAACTGGGAGGAGATGCAATCAATCCTGAACTTCGTGAACCCTTCAGGAAGGCCAAGGCTTCCTGAGAGCTATGCGCCACCAACATTCCTGTCCTGCCACAGTTTCAGAGCTCTCCAAAGACGTAGCCTCACTGCATTCATCTAGGCTCAGAATGTCTACTTTTCGCCTAAAAAAACCTGTGCTAATATACTATTACGAGCATTATTTCTATGTTGGTAACATTGAAGACTGACCAGAAAAGAAAAAGAATCAGCAAAACAGTCCTATGACAGCAGACCTAACAGCATGAGGAGCCAAAGAAAAAGGCGCCACCATACCTGGAGAGCTGATCAACAGCTGTGGTCAGCAGAGAAATCTCCAGAGTTGTTCCGTGGCCAGCAAGTTTCCTCCTTTAAACTTTAGATCAGAGAAATGTTGCCGGCATAAAATAGAAGGAATAAACGTGTAACATTAAAAATGACTGTCTCTATCTTTTTTTCTATAAATATAGACATAGAACTATTTTTTTCTGCTCTGCCCATATGAAATCGACGAGTCTTTTAGTTGAATCCCTTGGTCAAAAATGGCACTGCCCAGAGACAATAGATTCTTTCTCCAGTTTTGACATTTTTAACCAAAAGATGACAAGCCTGCCCACCACGACAAGGTAGACTCTTTTAGGGCAGGACCTACACTGAACTGCACTACGCTAACCTACTCCATGCTAGTCATCGTATTTTTAGTGTTAGATGCCTGTTTGTAAAAAGCCTCATCCTACAACCTGCCTTCTTCCTTTCCAGACTTGTTTACTAAGATCCACATAAGAACAACCCTTTTCATTCACAAAACAGAGAACAGATTTAAAATGGTTGTTGCTCTTATCTTATGGCGGGTGATGCAGTAATCAGCAATGATCATCTGTAACGTCCCAACACATTTCCCCTTCTTTAATCAATGCAGAGCTCTCTTCCACATAGATGTCTTCAGTCTGAAAGTTCTAAAGCAGTTTAATTGCAGTGAAGTTTGTTTTACAATCAACTGCCTTTGTCGCCCTCCTCATCCTACCAATGCTCAGGTTTACTGACATAGAAAAATGCTCAAAATAGTATGTTACAATAATTCATTGCATGACAAATAAAAAATGAGGGCTTTTTTTAGAATTAAAATTCCAAAACATCTGAATGGAGCCCATGGCAGCAACAGGGGGAATGACAACCCTCAGGGTACTGTGGTCACCCCCTGAAGGAGGACACCCCACCCACATTCCACCTATCAGGCCATGCACAACACCACAGTTATCCCACCAGACCGCACCCAACTGGGAGGAGATGCAATCAATCCTGAACTTCGTGAACCCTTCAGGAAGGCCAAGGCTTCCTGAGAGCTATGCGCCACCAACATTCCTGTCCTGCCACAGTTTCAGATCTCTCCAAAGACGTAGCCTCACTCCATTCATCTAGGCTCAGAATGTCTACTTTTCGCCTAAAAAAACCTGTGCTAATATACTATTACGAGCATTATTTCTATGTTGGTAACATTGAAGACTGACCAGAAAAGAAAAAGAATCAGCAAAACAGTCCTATGACAGCAGACCTAACAGCATGAGGAGCCAAAGAGAAAGGCGCCACCCTACCTGGAGAGCTGATCAACAGCTGTGGTCAGCAGAGAAATCTCCAGAGTTGTGCCGTGGCCAGCAAGTTTCCTCCTTTAAACTTTAGATCAGAGAAATGTTGCCGGCATGAAATAGAAGGAATAAACGTGTAACATTAAAAATGACTGTCTCTATCTTTTTTTCTATAAATATAGACATAGAACTATTTTTTTCTGCTCTGCCCATATGAAATCTACGAGTCTTTTAGTTGAATCCCTTGGTCAAAAATGGCACTGCCCAGAGACAATAGATTCTTTCTCCAGTTTTGACATTTTTAACCAAAAGATGACAAGCCTGCCCACCACGACAAGGTAGACTCTTTTAGGGCAGGACCTACACTGAACTACACTACGCTAACCTACTCCATGCTAGTCATCGTATTTTTAGTGTTAGATGCCTGTTTGTAAAAAGCCTCATCCTACAACCTGCCTTCTTCCTTTCCAGACTTGTTTACTAAGATCCACATAAGAACAACCCTTTTCATTCACAAAACAGAGAACAGATTTAAAATGGTTGTTGCTCTTATCTTATGGCGGGTGATGCAGTAATCAGCAATGATCATCTGTAACGTCCCAACACATTTCCCCTTCTTTAATCAATGCAGAGCTCTCTTCCACATAGATGTCTTCAGTCTGAAAGTTCTAAAGCAGTTTAATTGCAGTGAAGTTTGTTTTACAATCAACTGCCTTTGTCGCCCTCCTCATCCTACCAATGCTCAGGTTTACTGACATAGCAAAATGCTCAAAATAGTATGTTACAATAATTCATTGCATGACAAATAAAAAATTAGGGCTTTTTTTAGAATTAAAGTTCCAAAACATCTGATTGGAGCCCATGGCAGCAACAGGGGGAATGACAACCCTCAGGGTACTGTGGTCACCCCCTGAAGGAGGACACCCCACCCACATTCCACCTATCAGGCCATGCACAACACCACAGTTATCCCACCAGACCGCACCCAACTGGGAGGAGATGCAATCAATCCTGAACTTCGTGAACCCTTCAGGAAGGCCAAGGCTTCCTGAGAGCTATGCGCCACCAACATTCCTGTCCTGCCACAGTTTCAGAGCTCTCCAAAGACGTAGTCTCACTCCATTCATCTAGGCTCAGAATGTCTACTTTTCGCCTAAAAAAACCTGTGCTAATATACTATTACGAGCATTATTTCTATGTTGGTAACATTGAAGACTAACCAGAAAAGAAAAAGAATCAGCAAAACAGTCCTATGACAGCAGACCTAACAGCATGAGGAGCCAAAGAGAAAGGCGCCACCCTACCTGGAGAGCTGATCAACAGCTGTGGTAAGCAGAGAAATCTCCAGAGTTGTGCCGTGGCCAGCAAGTTTCCTCCTTTAAACTTTAGATCAGAGAAATGTTGCCGGCATGAAATAGAAGGAATAAACGTGTAACATTAAAAATGACTGTCTCTATCTTTTTTTCTATAAATATAGACATAGAACTATTTTTTTCTACTCTGCCCATATGAAATCTACGAGTCTTTTAGTTGAATCCCTTGGTCAAAAATGGCACTGCCCAGAGACAATAGATTCTTTCTCCAGTTTTGACATTTTTAACCAAAAGATGACAAGCCTGCCCACCACGACAAGGTAGACTCTTTTAGGGCAGGACCTACACTGAACTACACTACGCTAACCTACTCCATGCTAGTCATCGTATTTTTAGTGTTAGATGCCTGTTTGTAAAAAGCCTCATCCTACAACCTGCCTTCTTCCTTTCCAGACTTGTTTACTAAGATCCACATAAGAACAACCCTTTTCATTCACAAAACAGAGAACAGATTTAAAATGGTTGTTGCTCTTATCTTATGGCGGGTGATGCAGTAATCAGCAATGATCATCTGTAACGTCCCAACACATTTCCCCTTCTTTAATCAATGCAGAGCTCTCTTCCACATAGATGTCTTCAGTCTGAAAGTTCTAAAGCAGTTTAATTGCAGTGAAGTTTGTTTTACAATCAACTGCCTTTGTCGCCCTCCTCATCCTACCAATGCTCAGGTTTACTGACATAGCAAAATGCTCAAAATAGTATGTTACAATAATTCATTGCATGACAAATAAAAAATTAGGGCTTTTTTTAGAATTAAAATTCCAAAACATCTGAATGGAGCCCATGGCAGCAACAGGGGGAATGACAACCCTCAGGGTACTGTGGTCACCCCCTGAAGGAGGACACCCCACCCACATTCCACCTATCAGGCCATGCACAACACCACAGTTATCCCACCAGACCGCACCCAACTGGGAGGAGATGCAATCAATCCTGAACTTCGTGAACCCTTCAGGAAGGCCAAGGCTTCCTGAGAGCTATGCGCCACCAACATTCCTGTCCTGCCACAGTTTCAGATCTCTCCAAAGACGTAGCCTCACTCCATTCATCTAGGCTCAGAATGTCTACTTTTCGCCTAAAAAAAACCTGTGCTAATATACTATTACGAGCATTATTTCTATGTTGGTAACATTGAAGACTGACCAGAAAAGAAAAAGAATGAGCAAAACAGTCCTATGACAGCAGACCTAACAGCATGAGGAGCCAAAGAGAAAGGCGCCACCCTACCTGGAGAGCTGATCAACAGCTGTGGTCAGCAGAGAAATCTCCAGAGTTGTGCCGTGGCCAGCAAGTTTCCTCCTTTAAACTTTAGATCAGAGAAATGTTGCCGGCATGAAATAGAAGGAATAAACGTGTAACATTAAAAATGACTGTCTCTATCTTTTTTTCTATAAATATAGACATAGAGCTATTTTTTCTGCTCTGCCCATATGAAATCGACGAGTCTTTTAGTTGAATCCCTTGGTCAAAAATGGCACTGCCCAGAGACAATAGATTCTTTCTCCAGTTTTGACATTTTTAACCAAAAGATGACAAGCCTGCCCACCACGACAAGGTAGACTCTTTTAGGGCAGGACCTACACTGAACTACACTACGCTAGCCTACTCCATGCTAGTCATCGTATTTTTAGTGTTAGATGCCTGTTTGTAAAAAGCCTCATCCTACAACCTGCCTTCTTCCTTTCCAGACTTGTTTACTAAGATCCACATAAGAACAACCCTTTTCATTCACAAAACAGAGAACAGATTTAAAATGGTTGTTGCTCTTATCTTATGGCGGGTGATGCAGTAATCAGCAATGATCATCTGTAACGTCCCAACACATTTCCCCTTCTTTAATCAATGCAGAGCTCTCTTCCACATAGATGTCTTCAGTCTGAAAGTTCTAAAGCAGTTTAATTGCAGTTAAGTTTGTTTTACAATCAACTGCCTTTGTCGCCCTCCTCATCCTACCAATGCTCAGGTTTACTGACATAGAAAAATGCTCAAAATAGTATGTTACAATAATTCATTGCATGACAAATAAAAAATGAGGGCTTTTTTTAGAATTAAAATTCCAAAACATCTGAATGGAGCCCATGGCAGCAACAGGGGGAATGACAACCCTCAGGGTACTGTGGTCACCCCCCTGAAGGAGGACACCCCACCCACATTCCACCTATCAGGCCATGCACAACACCACAGTTATCCCACCTGACCGCACCCAACTGGGAGGAGATGCAATCAATCCTGAACTTCGTGAACCCTTCAGGAAGGCCAAGGCTTCCTGAGAGCTATGCGCCACCAACATTCCTGTCCTGCCACAGTTTCAGAGCTCTCCAAAGACGTAGCCTCACTCCATTCATCTAGGCTCAGAATGTCTACTTTTCGCCTAAAAAAACCTGAGCTAATATACTATTACGAGCATTATTTCTATGTTGGTAACATTGAAGACTGACCAGAAAAGAAAAAGAATGAGCAAAACAGTCCTATGACAGCAGACCTAACAGCATGAGGAGCCAAAGAGAAAGGCGCCACCCTACCTGGAGAGCTGATCAACAGCTGTGGTCAGCAGAGAAATCTCCAGAGTTGTGCCGTGGCCAGCAAGTTTCCTCCTTTAAACATTAGATCAGAGAAATGTTGCCGGCATGAAATAGAAGGAATAAACGTGTAACATTAAAAATGACTGTCTCTATCTTTTTTTCTATAAATATAGACATAGAGCTATTTTTTTCTGCTCTGCCCATATGAAATCGACGAGTCTTTTAGTTGAATCCCTTGGTCAAAAATGGCACTGCCCAGAGACAATAGATTCTTTCTCCAGTTTTGACATTTTTAACCAAAAGATGACAAGCCTGCCCACCACGACAAGGTAGACTCTTTTAGGGCAGGACCTACACTGAACTACACTACGCTAGCCTACTCCATGCTAGTCATCGTATTTTTAGTGTTAGATGCCTGTTTGTAAAAAGCATCATCCTACAACCTGCCTTCTTCCTTTCCAGACTTGTTTACTAAGATCCACATAAGAACAACCCTTTTCATTCACAAAACAGAGAACAGATTTAAAATGGTTGTTGCTCTTATCTTATGGCGGGTGATGCAGTAATCAGCAATGATCATCTGTAACGTCCCAACACATTTCCCCTTCTTTAATCAATGCAGAGCTCTCTTCCACATAGATGTCTTCAGTCTGAAAGTTCTAAAGCAGTTTAATTGCAGTTAAGTTTGTTTTACAATCAACTGCCTTTGTCGCCCTCCTCATCCTACCAATGCTCAGGTTTACTGACATAGAAAAATGCTCAAAATAGTATGTTACAATAATTCATTGCATGACAAATAAAAAATGAGGGCTTTTTTTAGAATTAAAATTCCAAAACATCTGAATGGAGCCCATGGCAGCAACAGGGGGAATGACAACCCTCAGGGTACTGTGGTCACCCCCTGAAGGAGGACACCCCACCCACATTCCACCTATCAGGCCATGCACAACACCACAGTTATCCCACCAGACCGCACCCAACTGGGAGAAGATGCAATCAATCCTGAACTTCGTGAACCCTTCAGGAAGGCCAAGGCTTCCTGAGAGCTATGCGCCACCAACATTCCTGTCCTGCCACAGTTTCAGAGCTCTCCAAAGACGTAGTCTCACTCCATTCATCTAGGCTCAGAATGTCTACTTTTCGCCTAAAAAAACCTGTGCTAATATACTATTACGAGCATTATTTCTATGTTGGTAACATTGAAGACTGACCAGAAAAGAAAAAGAATGAGCAAAACAGTCCTATGACAGCAGACCTAACAGCATGAGGAGCCAAAGAGAAAGGCGCCCTACCTGGAGAGCTGATCAACAGCTGTGGTCAGCAGAGAAATCTCCAGAGTTGTGCCGTGGCCAGCAAGTTTCCTCCTTTAAACATTAGATCAGAGAAATGTTGCCGGCATGAAATAGAATGAATAAACGTGTAACATTAAAAATGACTGTCTCTATCTTTTTTTCTATAAATATAGACATAGAACTATTTTTTTCTGCTCTGCCCATATGAAATCTACGAGTCTTTTAGTTGAATCCCTTGGTCAAAAATGGCACTGCCCAGAGACAATAGATTCTTTCACCAGTTTTGACATTTTTAACCAAAAGATGACAAGCCTGCCCACCACGACAAGGTAGACTCTTTTAGGGCAGGACCTACACTGAACTACACTACGCTAGCCTACTCCATGCTAGTCATCGTATTTTTAGTGTTAGATGCCTGTTTGTAAAAAGCCTCATCCTACAACCTGCCTTCTTCCTTTCCAGACTTGTTTACTAAGATCCACATAAGAACAACCCTTTTCATTCACAAAACAGAGAACAGATTTAAAATGGTTGTTGCTCTTATCTTATGGCGGGTGATGCAGTAATCAGCAATGATCATCTGTAACGTCCCAACACATTTCCCCTTCTTTAATCAGTGCAGAGCTCTCTTCCACATAGATGTCTTCAGTCTGAAAGTTCTAAAGCAGTTTAATTGCAGTTAAGTTTGTTTTACAATCAACTGCCTTTGTCGCCCTCCTCATCCTACCAATGCTCAGGTTTACTGACATAGAAAAATGCTCAAAATAGTATGTTACAATAATTCATTGCATGACAAATAAAAAATGAGGGCTTTTTTTAGAATTAAAATTCCAAAACATCTGAATGGAGCCCATGGCAGCAACAGGGGGAATGACAACCCTCAGGGTACTGTGGTCACCCCCTGAAGGAGGACACCCCACCCACATTCCACCTATCAGGCCATGCACAACACCACAGTTATCCCACCAGACCGCACCCAACTGGGAGGAGATGCAATCAATCCTGAACTTCGTGAACCCTTCAGGAAGGCCAAGGCTTCCTGAGAGCTATGCGCCACCAACATTCCTGTCCTGCCACAGTTTCAGAGCTCTCCAAAGACGTAGCCTCACTCCATTCATCTAGGCTCAGAATGTCTACTTTTCGCCTAAAAAAACCTGTGCTAATATACTATTACGAGCATTATTTCTATGTTGGTAACATTGAAGACTGACCAGAAAAGAAAAAGAATGAGCAAAACAGTCCTATGACAGCAGACCTAACAGCATGAGGAGCCAAAGAGAAAGGCGCCACCCTACCTGGAGAGCTGATCAACAGCTGTGGTCAGCAGAGAAATCTCCAGAGTTGTGCCGTGGCCAGCAAGTTTCCTCCTTTAAACTTTAGATCAGAGAAATGTTGCCGGCATGAAATAGAAGGAATAAACGTGTAACATTAAAAATGACTGTCTCTATCTTTTTTTCTATAAATATAGACATAGAGCTATTTTTTTCTGCTCTGCCCATATGAAATCGACGAGTCTTTTAGTTGAATCCCTTGGTCAAAAATGGCACTGCCCAGAGACAATAGATTCTTTCACCAGTTTTGACATTTTTAACCAAAAGATGACAAGCCTGCCCACCACGACAAGGTAGACTCTTTTAGGGCAGGACCTACACTGAACTACACTACGCTAGCCTACTCCATGCTAGTCATCGTATTTTTAGTGTTAGATGCCTGTTTGTAAAAAGCCTCATCCTACAACCTGCCTTCTTCCTTTCCAGACTTGTTTACTAAGATCCACATAAGAACAACCCTTTTCATTCACAAAACAGAGAACAGATTTAAAATGGTTGTTGCTCTTATCTTATGGCGGGTGATGCAGTAATCAGCAATGATCATCTGTAACGTCCCAACACATTTCCCCTTCTTTAATCAATGCAGAGCTCTCTTCCACATAGATGTCTTCAGTCTGAAAGTTCTAAAGCAGTTTAATTGCAGTTAAGTTTGTTTTACAATCAACTGCCTTTGTCGCCCTCCTCATCCTACCAATGCTCAGGTTTACTGACATAGAAAAATGCTCAAAATAGTATGTTACAATAATTCATTGCATGACAAATAAAAAATGAGGGCTTTTTTTAGAATTAAAATTCCAAAACATCTGAATGGAGCCCATGGCAGCAACAGGGGGAATGACAACCCTCAGGGTACTGTGGTCACCCCCTGAAGGAGGACACCTCACCCACATTCCACCTATCAGGCCATGCACAACACCACAGTTATCCCACCAGACCGCACCCAACTGGGAGGAGATGCAATCAATCCTGAACTTCGTGAACCCTTCAGGAAGGCCAAGGCTTCCTGAGAGCTATGCGCCACCAACATTCCTGTCCTGCCACAGTTTCAGAGCTCTCCAAAGACGTAGCCTCACTCCATTCATCTAGGCTCAGAATGTCTACTTTTCGCCTAAAAAAAACCTGTGCTAATATACTATTACGAGCATTATTTCTATGTTGGTAACATTGAAGACTGACCAGAAAAGAAAAAGAATGAGCAAAACAGTCCTATGACAGCAGACCTAACAGCATGAGGAGCCAAAGAGAAAGGCGCCACCCTACCTGGAGAGCTGATCAACAGCTGTGGTCAGCAGAGAAATCTCCAGAGTTGTGCCGTGGCCAGCAAGTTTCCTCCTTTAAACTTTAGATCAGAGAAATGTTGCCAGCATGAAATAGAAGGAATAAACGTGTAACATTAAAAATGACTGTCTCTATCTTTTTTTCTATAAATATAGACATAGAGCTATTTTTTTCTGCTCTGCCCATATGAAATCGACGAGTCTTTTAGTTGAATCCCTTGGTCAAAAATGGCACTGCCCAGAGACAATAGATTCTTTCACCAGTTTTGACATTTTTAACCAAAAGATGACAAGCCTGCCCACCACGACAAGGTAGACTCTTTTAGGGCAGGACCTACACTGAACTACACTACGCTAGCCTACTCCATGCTAGTCATCGTATTTTTAGTGTTAGATGCCTGTTTGTAAAAAGCCTCATCCTACAACCTGCCTTCTTCCTTTCCAGACTTGTTTACTAAGATCCACATAAGAACAACCCTTTTCATTCACAAAACAGAGAACAGATTTAAAATGGTTGTTGCTCTTATCTTATGGCGGGTGATGCAGTAATCAGCAATGATCATCTGTAACGTCCCAACACATTTCCCCTTCTTTAATCAATGCAGAGCTCTCTTCCACATAGATGTCTTCAGTCTGAAAGTTCTAAAGCAGTTTAATTGCAGTTAAGTTTGTTTTACAATCAACTGCCTTTGTCGCCCTCCTCATCCTACCAATGCTAAGGTTTACTGACGTAGAAAAATGCTCAAAATAGTATGTTACAATAATTCATTGCATGACAAATAAAAAATGAGGGCTTTTTTTAGAATTAAAATTCCAAAACATCTGAATGGAGCCCATGGCAGCAACAGGGGGAATGACAACCCTCAGGGTACTGTGGTCACCCCCTGAAGGAGGACACCCCACCCACATTCCACCTATCAGGCCATGCACAACACCACAGTTATCCCACCTGACCGCACCCAACTGGGAGGAGATGCAATCAATCCTGAACTTCGTGAACCCTTCAGGAAGGCCAAGGCTTCCTGAGAGCTATGCGCCACCAACATTCCTGTCCTGCCACAGTTTCAGAGCTCTCCAAAGACGTAGTCTCACTCCATTCATCTAGGCTCAGAATGTCTACTTTTCGCCTAAAAAAACCTGTGCTAATATACTATTACGAGCATTATTTCTATGTTGGTAACATTGAAGACTGACCAGAAAAGAAAAAGAATGAGCAAAACAGTCCTATGACAGCAGACCTAACAGCATAAGGAGCCAAAAAGAAAGGCGCCCTACCTGGAGAGCTGATCAACAGCTGTGGTCAGCAGAGAAATCTCCAGAGTTGTGCCGTGGCCAGCAAGTTTCCTCCTTTAAACATTAGATCAGAGAAATGTTGCCGGCATGAAATAGAATGAATAAACGTGTAACATTAAAAATGACTGTCTCTATCTTTTTTTCTATAAATATAGACATAGAACTATTTTTTTCTGCTCTGCCCATATGAAATCTACGAGTCTTTTAGTTGAATCCCTTGGTCAAAAATGGCACTGCCCAGAGACAATAGATTCTTTCTCCAGTTTTGACATTTTTAACCAAAAGATGACAAGCCTGCCCACCACGACAAGGTAGACTCTTTTAGGGCAGGACCTACACTGAACTACACTACGCTAGCCTACTCCATGCTAGTCATCGTATTTTTAGTGTTAGATGCCTGTTTGTAAAAAGCCTCATCCTACAACCTGCCTTCTTCCTTTCCAGACTTGTTTACCAAGATCCACATAAGAACAACCCTTTTCATTCACAAAACAGAGAACAGATTTAAAATGGTTGTTGCTCTTATCTTATGGCGGGTGATGCAGTAATCAGCAATGATCATCTGTAACGTCCCAACACATTTCCCCTTTTTTAATCAATGCAGAGCTCTCTTCCACATAGATGTCTTCAGTCTGAAAGTTCTAAAGCAGTTTAATTGCAGTTAAGTTTGTTTTACAATCAACTGCCTTTGTCGCCCTCCTCATCCTACCAATGCTCAGGTTTACTGACATAGAAAAATGCTCAAAATAGTATGTTACAATAATTCATTGCATGACAAATAAAAAATGAGGGCTTTTTTTAGAATTAAAATTCCAAAACATCTGAATGGAGCCCATGGCAGCAACAGGGGGAATGACAACCCTCAGGGTACTGTGGTCACCCCCTGAAGGAGGACACCCCACCCACATTCCACCTATCAGGCCATGCACAACACCACAGTTATCCCACCAGACCGCACCCAACTGGGAGGAGGTGCAATCAATCCTGAACTTCGTGAACCCTTCAGGAAGGCCAAGGCTTCCTGAGAGCTATGCGCCACCAACATTCCTGTCCTGCCACAGTTTCAGAGCTCTCCAAAGACGTAGCCTCACTCCATTCATCTAGGCTCAGAATGTCTACTTTTCGCCTAAAAAAACCTGTGCTAATATACTATTACGAGCATTATTTCTATGTTGGTAACATTGAAGACTGACCAGAAAAGAAAAAGAATGAGCAAAACAGTCCTATGACAGCAGACCTAACAGCATGAGGAGCCAAAGAGAAAGGCGCCACCCTACCTGGAGAGCTGATCAACAGCTGTGGTCAGCAGAGAAATCTCCAGAGTTGTGCCGTGGCCAGCAAGTTTCCTCCTTTAAACTTTAGATCAGAGAAATGTTGCCGGCATGAAATAGAAGGAATAAACGTGTAACATTAAAAATGACTGTCTCTATCTTTTTTTCTATAAATATAGACATAGAACTATTTTTTTCTGCTCTGCCCATATGAAATCTACGAGTCTTTTAGTTGAATCCCTTGGTCAAAAATGGCACTGCCCAGAGACAATAGATTCTTTCTCCAGTTTTGACATTTTTAACCAAAAGATGACAAGCCTGCCCACCACGACAAGGTAGACTCTTTTAGGGCAGGACCTACACTGAACTACACTACGCTAACCTACTCCATGCTAGTCATCGTATTTTTAGTGTTAGATGCCTGTTTGTAAAAAGCCTCATCCTACAACCTGCCTTCTTCCTTTCCAGACTTGTTTACTAAGATCCACATAAGAACAACCCTTTTCATTCACAAAACAGAGAACAGATTTAAAATGGTTGTTGCTCTTATCTTATGGCGGGTGATGCAGTAATCAGCAATGATCATCTGTAACGTCCCAACACATTTCCCCTTCTTTAATCAATGCAGAGCTCTCTTCCACATAGATGTCTTCAGTCTGAAAGTTCTAAAGCAGTTTAATTGCAGTTAAGTTTGTTTTACAATCAACTGCCTTTGTCGCCCTCCTCATCCTACCAATGCTCAGGTTTACTGACATAGAAAAATGCTCAAAATAGTATGTTACAATAATTCATTGCATGACAAATAAAAAATTAGGGCTTTTTTTAGAATTAAAATTCCAAAACATCTGAATGGAGCCCATGGCAGCAACAGGGGGAATGACAACCCTCAGGGTACTGTGGTCACCCCCTGAAGGAGGACACCCCACCCACATTCCACCTATCAGGCCATGCACAACACCACAGTTATCCCACCAGACCGCACCCAACTGGGAGGAGATGCAATCAATCCTGAACTTCGTGAACCCTTCAGGAAGGCCAAGGCTTCCTGAGAGCTATGCGCCACCAACATTCCTGTCCTGCCACAGTTTCAGAGCTCTCCAAAGACGTAGCCTCACTCCATTCATCTAGGCTCAGAATGTCTACTTTTCGCCTAAAAAAACCTGTGCTAATATACTATTACGAGCATTATTTCTATGTTGGTAACATTGAAGACTGACCAGAAAAGAAAAAGAATGAGCAAAACAGTCCTATGACAGCAGACCTAACAGCATGAGGAGCCAAAGAGAAAGGCGCCACCCTACCTGGAGAGCTGATCAACAGCTGTGGTCAGCAGAGAAATCTCCAGAGTTGTGCCGTGGCCAGCAAGTTTCCTCCTTTAAACATTAGATCAGAGAAATGTTGCCGGCATGAAATAGAATGAATAAACGTGTAACATTAAAAATGACTGTCTCTATCTTTTTTTCTATAAATATAGACATAGAACTATTTTTTTCTGCTCTGCCCATATGAAATCTACGAGTCTTTTAGTTGAATCCCTTGGTCAAAAATGGCACTGCCCAGAGACAATAGATTCTTTCTCCAGTTTTGACATTTTTAACCAAAAGATGACAAGCCTGCCCACCACGACAAGGTAGACTCTTTTAGGGCAGGACCTACACTGAACTACACTACGCTAGCCTACTCCATGCTAGTCATCGTATTTTTAGTGTTAGATGCCTGTTTGTAAAAAGCCTCATCCTACAACCTGCCTTCTTCCTTTCCAGACTTGTTTACTAAGATCCACATAAGAACAACCCTTTTCATTCACAAAACAGAGAACAGATTTAAAATGGTTGTTGCTCTTATCTTATGGCGGGTGATGCAGTAATCAGCAATGATCATCTGTAACGTCCCAACACATTTCCCCTTTTTTAATCAATGCAGAGCTCTCTTCCACATAGATGTCTTCAGTCTGAAAGTTCTAAAGCAGTTTAATTGCAGTTAAGTTTGTTTTACAATCAACTGCCTTTGTCGCCCTCCTCATCCTACCAATGCTCAGGTTTACTGACATAGCAAAATGCTCAAAATAGTATGTTACAATAATTCATTGCATGACAAATAAAAAATGAGGGCTTTTTTTAGAATTAAAGTTCCAAAACATCTGATTGGAGCCCATGGCAGCAACAGGGGGAATGACAACCCTCAGGGTACTGTGGTCACCCCCTGAAGGAGGACACCCCACCCACATTCCACCTATCAGGCCATGCACAACACCACAGTTATCCCACCAGACCGCACCCAACTGGGAGGAGATGCAATCAATCCTGAACTTCGTGAACCCTTCAGGAAGGCCAAGGCTTCCTGAGAGCTATGCGCCACCAACATTCCTGTCCTGCCACAGTTTCAGATCTCTCCAAAGACGTAGCCTCACTCCATTCATCTAGGCTCAGAATGTCTACTTTTCGCCTAAAAAAAACCTGTGCTAATATACTATTACGAGCATTATTTCTATGTTGGTAACATTGAAGACTGACCAGAAAAGAAAAAGAATGAGCAAAACAGTCCTATGACAGCAGACCTAACA
Source organism: Staurois parvus (assembly GCF_062004578.1). Lineage (NCBI taxonomy): Eukaryota > Metazoa > Chordata > Amphibia > Anura > Ranidae > Staurois > Staurois parvus. The sequence goes on along the minus strand of NW_028317807.1, from coordinate 14,744,643 downwards.
GCATGAGGAGCCAAAGAGAAAGGCGCCACCCTACCTGGAGAGCTGATCAACAGCTGTGGTCAGCAGAGAAATCTCCAGAGTTGTGCCGTGGCCAGCAAGTTTCCTCCTTTAAACATTAGATCAGAGAAATGTTGCCGGCATGAAATAGAAGGAATAAACGTGTAACATTAAAAATGACTGTCTCTATCTTTTTTTCTATAAATATAGACATAGAGCTATTTTTTTCTGCTCTGCCCATATGAAATCGACGAGTCTTTTAGTTGAATCCCTTGGTCAAAAATGGCACTGCCCAGAGACAATAGATTCTTTCACCAGTTTTGACATTTTTAACCAAAAGATGACAAGCCTGCCCACCACGACAAGGTAGACTCTTTTAGGGCAGGACCTACACTGAACTACACTACGCTAGCCTACTCCATGCTAGTCATCGTATTTTTAGTGTTAGATGCCTGTTTGTAAAAAGCCTCATCCTACAACCTGCCTTCTTCCTTTCCAGACTTGTTTACTAAGATCCACATAAGAACAACCCTTTTCATTCACAAAACAGAGAACAGATTTAAAATGGTTGTTGCTCTTATCTTATGGCGGGTGATGCAGTAATCAGCAATGATCATCTGTAACGTCCCAACACATTTCCCCTTCTTTAATCAATGCAGAGCTCTCTTCCACATAGATGTCTTCAGTCTGAAAGTTCTAAAGCAGTTTAATTGCAGTTAAGTTTGTTTTACAATCAACTGCCTTTGTCGCCCTCCTCATCCTACCAATGCTCAGGTTTACTGACATAGAAAAATGCTCAAAATAGTATGTTACAATAATTCATTGCATGACAAATAAAAAATGAGGGCTTTTTTTAGAATTAAAATTCCAAAACATCTGAATGGAGCCCATGGCAGCAACAGGGGGAATGACAACCCTCAGGGTACTGTGGTCACCCCCTGAAGGAGGACACCCCACCCACATTCCACCTATCAGGCCATGCACAACACCACAGTTATCCCACCAGACCGCACCCAACTGGGAGGAGATGCAATCAATCCTGAACTTCGTGAACCCTTCAGGAAGGCCAAGGCTTCCTGAGAGCTATGCGCCACCAACATTCCTGTCCTGCCACAGTTTCAGAGCTCTCCAAAGACGTAGCCTCACTCCATTCATCTAGGCTCAGAATGTCTACTTTTCGCCTAAAAAAACCTGTGCTAATATACTATTACGAGCATTATTTCTATGTTGGTAACATTGAAGACTGACCAGAAAAGAAAAAGAATGAGCAAAACAGTCCTATGACAGCAGACCTAACAGCATGAGGAGCCAAAGAGAAAGGCGCCACCCTACCTGGAGAGCTGATCAACAGCTGTGGTCAGCAGAGAAATCTCCAGAGTTGTGCCGTGGCCAGCAAGTTTCCTCCTTTAAACATTAGATCAGAGAAATGTTGCCGGCATGAAATAGAAGGAATAAACGTGTAACATTAAAAATGACTGTCTCTATCTTTTTTTCTATAAATATAGACATAGAGCTATTTTTTTCTGCTCTGCCCATATGAAATCGACGAGTCTTTTAGTTGAATCCCTTGGTCAAAAATGGCACTGCCCAGAGACAATAGATTCTTTCTCCAGTTTTGACATTTTTAACCAAAAGATGACAAGCCTGCCCACCACGACAAGGTAGACTCTTTTAGGGCAGGACCTACACTGAACTACACTACGCTAGCCTACTCCATGCTAGTCATCGTATTTTTAGTGTTAGATGCCTGTTTGTAAAAAGCCTCATCCTACAACCTGCCTTCTTCCTTTCCAGACTTGTTTACTAAGATCCACATAAGAACAACCCTTTTCATTCACAAAACAGAGAACAGATTTAAAATGGTTGTTGCTCTTATCTTATGGCGGGTGATGCAGTAATCAGCAATGATCATCTGTAACGTCCCAACACATTTCCCCTTCTTTAATCAATGCAGAGCTCTCTTCCACATAGATGTCTTCAGTCTGAAAGTTCTAAAGCAGTTTAATTGCAGTTAAGTTTGTTTTACAATCAACTGCCTTTGTCGCCCTCCTCATCCTACCAATGCTCAGGTTTACTGACATAGAAAAATGCTCAAAATAGTATGTTACAATAATTCATTGCATGACAAATAAAAAATGAGGGCTTTTTTTAGAATTAAAATTCCAAAACATCTGAATGGAGCCCATGGCAGCAACAGGGGGAATGACAACCCTCAGGGTACTGTGGTCACCCCCTGAAGGAGGACACCCCACCCACATTCCACCTATCAGGCCATGCACAACACCACAGTTATCCCACCAGACCGCACCCAACTGGGAGGAGATGCAATCAATCCTGAACTTCGTGAACCCTTCAGGAAGGCCAAGGCTTCCTGAGAGCTATGCGCCACCAACATTCCTGTCCTGCCACAGTTTCAGAGCTCTCCAAAGACGTAGCCTCACTCCATTCATCTAGGCTCAGAATGTCTACTTTTCGCCTAAAAAAACCTGTGCTAATATACTATTACGAGCATTATTTCTATGTTGGTAACATTGCAGACTGACCAGAAAAGAAAAAGAATGAGCAAAACAGTCCTATGACAGCAGACCTAACAGCATGAGGAGCCAAAGAGAAAGGCGCCACCCTACCTGGAGAGCTGATCAACAGCTGTGGTCAGCAGAGAAATCTCCAGAGTTGTGCCGTGGCCAGCAAGTTTCCTCCTTTAAACATTAGATCAGAGAAATGTTGCCGGCATGAAATAGAAGGAATAAACGTGTAACATTAAAAATGACTGTCTCTATCTTTTTTTCTATAAATATAGACATAGAACTATTTTTTTCTGCTCTGCCCATATGAAATCTACGAGTCTTTTAGTTGAATCCCTTGGTCAAAAATGGCACTGCCCAGAGACAATAGATTCTTTCTCCAGTTTTGACATTTTTAACCAAAAGATGACAAGCCTGCCCACCACGACAAGGTAGACTCTTTTAGGGCAGGACCTACACTGAACTACACTACGCTAGCCTACTCCATGCTAGTCATCGTATTTTTAGTGTTAGATGCCTGTTTGTAAAAAGCCTCATCCTACAACCTGCCTTCTTCCTTTCCAGACTTGTTTACTAAGATCCACATAAGAACAACCCTTTTCATTCACAAAACAGAGAACAGATTTAAAATGGTTGTTGCTCTTATCTTATGGCGGGTGATGCAGTAATCAGCAATGATCATCTGTAACGTCCCAACACATTTCCCCTTCTTTAATCAATGCAGAGCTCTCTTCCACATAGATGTCTTCAGTCTGAAAGTTCTAAAGCAGTTTAATTGCAGTGAAGTTTGTTTTACAATCAACTGCCTTTGTCGCCCTCCTCATCCTACCAATGCTCAGGTTTACTGACATAGAAAAATGCTCAAAATAGTATGTTACAATAATTCATTGCATGACAAATAAAAAATGAGGGCTTTTTTCAGAATTAAAATTCCAAAACATCTGAATGGAGCCCATGGCAGCAACAGGGGGAATGACAACCCTCAGGGTACTGTGGTCACCCCCTGAAGGAGGACACCCCACCCACATTCCACCTATCAGGCCATGCACAACACCACAGTTATCCCACCAGACCGCACCCAACTGGGAGGAGATGCAATCAATCCTGAACTTCGTGAACCCTTCAGGAAGGCCAAGGCTTCCTGAGAGCTATGCGCCACCAACATTCCTGTCCTGCCACAGTTTCAGAGCTCTCCAAAGACGTAGCCTCACTCCATTCATCTAGGCTCAGAATGTCTACTTTTCGCCTAAAAAAACCTGTGCTAATATACTATTACGAGCATTATTTCTATGTTGGTAACATTGCAGACTGACCAGAAAAGAAAAAGAATGAGCAAAACAGTCCTATGACAGCAGACCTAACAGCATGAGGAGCCAAAGAGAAAGGCGCCACCCTACCTGGAGAGCTGATCAACAGCTGTGGTCAGCAGAGAAATCTCCAGAGTTGTGCCGTGGCCAGCAAGTTTCCTCCTTTAAACATTAGATCAGAGAAATGTTGCCGGCATGAAATAGAAGGAATAAACGTGTAACATTAAAAATGACTGTCTCTATCTTTTTTTCTATAAATATAGACATAGAACTATTTTTTTCTGCTCTGCCCATATGAAATCTACGAGTCTTTTAGTTGAATCCCTTGGTCAAAAATGGCACTGCCCAGAGACAATAGATTCTTTCTCCAGTTTTGACATTTTTAACCAAAAGATGACAAGCCTGCCCACCACGACAAGGTAGACTCTTTTAGGGCAGGACCTACACTGAACTACACTACGCTAGCCTACTCCATGCTAGTCATCGTATTTTTAGTGTTAGATGCCTGTTTGTAAAAAGCCTCATCCTACAACCTGCCTTCTTCCTTTCCAGACTTGTTTACTAAGATCCACATAAGAACAACCCTTTTCATTCACAAAACAGAGAACAGATTTAAAATGGTTGTTGCTCTTATCTTATGGCGGGTGATGCAGTAATCAGCAATGATCATCTGTAACGTCCCAACACATTTCCCCTTCTTTAATCAATGCAGAGCTCTCTTCCACATAGATGTCTTCAGTCTGAAAGTTCTAAAGCAGTTTAATTGCAGTGAAGTTTGTTTTACAATCAACTGCCTTTGTCGCCCTCCTCATCCTACCAATGCTCAGGTTTACTGACATAGAAAAATGCTCAAAATAGTATGTTACAATAATTCATTGCATGACAAATAAAAAATGAGGGCTTTTTTCAGAATTAAAATTCCAAAACATCTGAATGGAGCCCATGGCAGCAACAGGGGGAATGACAACCCTCAGGGTACTGTGGTCACCCCCTGAAGGAGGACACCCCACCCACATTCCACCTATCAGGCCATGCACAACACCACAGTTATCCCACCAGACCGCACCCAACTGGGAGGAGATGCAATCAATCCTGAACTTCGTGAACCCTTCAGGAAGGCCAAGGCTTCCTGAGAGCTATGCGCCACCAACATTCCTGTCCTGCCACAGTTTCAGAGCTCTCCAAAGACGTAGTCTCACTCCATTCATCTAGGCTCAGAATGTCTACTTTTCGCCTAAAAAAACCTGTGCTAATATACTATTACGAGCATTATTTCTATGTTGGTAACATTGAAGACTGACCAGAAAAGAAAAAGAATGAGCAAAACAGTCCTATGACAGCAGACCTAACAGCATGAGGAGCCAAAGAGAAAGGCGCCACCCTACCTGGAGAGCTGATCAACAGCTGTGGTCAGCAGAGAAATCTCCAGAGTTGTGCCGTGGCCAGCAAGTTTCCTCCTTTAAACATTAGATCAGAGAAATGTTGCCGGCATGAAATAGAAGGAATAAACGTGTAACATTAAAAATGACTGTCTCTATCTTTTTTTCTATAAATATAGACATAGAGCTATTTTTTTCTGCTCTGCCCATATGAAATCGACGAGTCTTTTAGTTGAATCCCTTGGTCAAAAATGGCACTGCCCAGAGACAATAGATTCTTTCTCCAGTTTTGACATTTTTAACCAAAAGATGACAAGCCTGCCCACCACGACAAGGTAGACTCTTTTAGGGCAGGACCTACACTGAACTACACTACGCTAGCCTACTCCATGCTAGTCATCGTATTTTTAGTGTTAGATGCCTGTTTGTAAAAAGCCTCATCCTACAACCTGCCTTCTTCCTTTCCAGACTTGTTTACTAAGATCCACATAAGAACAACCCTTTTCATTCACAAAACAGAGAACAGATTTAAAATGGTTGTTGCTCTTATCTTATGGCGGGTGATGCAGTAATCAGCAATGATCATCTGTAACGTCCCAACACATTTCCCCTTCTTTAATCAATGCAGAGCTCTCTTCCACATAGATGTCTTCAGTCTGAAAGTTCTAAAGCAGTTTAATTGCAGTTAAGTTTGTTTTACAATCAACTGCCTTTGTCGCCCTCCTCATCCTACCAATGCTCAGGTTTACTGACATAGAAAAATGCTCAAAATAGTATGTTACAATAATTCATTGCATGACAAATAAAAAATGAGGGCTTTTTTTAGAATTAAAATTCCAAAACATCTGAATGGAGCCCATGGCAGCAACAGGGGGAATGACAACCCTCAGGGTACTGTGGTCACCCCCTGAAGGAGGACACCCCACCCACATTCCACCTATCAGGCCATGCACAACACCACAGTTATCCCACCAGACCGCACCCAACTGGGAGGAGATGCAATCAATCCTGAACTTCGTGAACCCTTCAGGAAGGCCAAGGCTTCCTGAGAGCTATGCGCCACCAACATTCCTGTCCTGCCACAGTTTCAGAGCTCTCCAAAGACGTAGTCTCACTCCATTCATCTAGGCTCAGAATGTCTACTTTTCGCCTAAAAAAACCTGTGCTAATATACTATTACGAGCATTATTTCTATGTTGGTAACATTGAAGACTGACCAGAAAAGAAAAAGAATGAGCAAAACAGTCCTATGACAGCAGACCTAACAGCATGAGGAGCCAAAGAGAAAGGCGCCACCCTACCTGGAGAGCTGATCAACAGCTGTGGTCAGCAGAGAAATCTCCAGAGTTGTGCCGTGGCCAGCAAGTTTCCTCCTTTAAACATTAGATCAGAGAAATGTTGCCGGCATGAAATAGAATGAATAAACGTGTAACATTAAAAATGACTGTCTCTATCTTTTTTTCTATAAATATAGACATAGAACTATTTTTTTCTGCTCTGCCCATATGAAATCTACGAGTCTTTTAGTTGAATCCCTTGGTCAAAAATGGCACTGCCCAGAGACAATAGATTCTTTCTCCAGTTTTGACATTTTTAACCAAAAGATGACAAGCCTGCCCACCACGACAAGGTAGACTCTTTTAGGGCAGGACCTACACTGAACTACACTACGCTAACCTACTCCATGCTAGTCATCGTATTTTTAGTGTTAGATGCCTGTTTGTAAAAAGCCTCATCCTACAACCTGCCTTCTTCCTTTCCAGACTTGTTTACTAAGATCCACATAAGAACAACCCTTTTCATTCACAAAACAGAGAACAGATTTAAAATGGTTGTTGCTCTTATCTTATGGCGGGTGATGCAGTAATCAGCAATGATCATCTGTAACGTCCCAACACATTTCCCCTTTTTTAATCAATGCAGAGCTCTCTTCCACATAGATGTCTTCAGTCTGAAAGTTCTAAAGCAGTTTAATTGCAGTTAAGTTTGTTTTACAATCAACTGCCTTTGTCGCCCTCCTCATCCTACCAATGCTCAGGTTTACTGACATAGAAAAATGCTCAAAATAGTATGTTACAATAATTCATTGCATGACAAATAAAAAATAAGGGCTTTTTTTAGAATTAAAATTCCAAAACATCTGAATGGAGCCCATGGCAGCAACAGGGGGAATGACAACCCTCAGGGTACTGTGGTCACCCCCTGAAGGAGGACACCCCACCCACATTCCACCTATCAGGCTATGCACAACACCACAGTTATCCCACCAGACCGCACCCAACTGGGAGGAGATGCAATCAATCCTGAACTTCGTGAACCCTTCAGGAAGGCCAAGGCTTCCTGAGAGCTATGCGCCACCAACATTCCTGTCCTGCCACAGTTTCAGAGCTCTCCAAAGACGTAGCCTCACTCCATTCATCTAGGCTCAGAATGTCTACTTTTCGCCTAAAAAAACCTGTGCTAATATACTATTACGAGCATTATTTCTATGTTGGTAACATTGAAGACTGACCAGAAAAGAAAAAGAATGAGCAAAACAGTCCTATGACAGCAGACCTAACAGCATGAGGAGCCAAAGAGAAAGGCGCCACCCTACCTGGAGAGCTGATCAACAGCTGTGGTCAGCAGAGAAATCTTCAGAGTTGTGCCGTGGCCAGCAAGTTTCCTCCTTTAAACTTTAGATCAGAGAAATGTTGCCGGCATGAAATAGAAGGAATAAACGTGTAACATTAAAAATGACTGTCTCTATCTTTTTTTCTATAAATATAGACATAGAACTATTTTTTTCTGCTCTGCCCATATGAAATCTACGAGTCTTTTAGTTGAATCCCTTGGTCAAAAATGGCACTGCCCAGAGACAATAGATTCTTTCTCCAGTTTTGACATTTTTAACCAAAAGATGACAAGCCTGCCCACCACGACAAGGTAGACTCTTTTAGGGCAGGACCTACACTGAACTACACTACGCTAACCTACTCCATGCTAGTCATCGTATTTTTAGTGTTAGATGCCTGTTTGTAAAAAGCCTCATCCTACAACCTGCCTTCTTCCTTTCCAGACTTGTTTACTAAGATCCACATAAGAACAACCCTTTTCATTCACAAAACAGAGAACAGATTTAAAATGGTTGTTGCTCTTATCTTATGGCGGGTGATGCAGTAATCAGCAATGATCATCTGTAACGTCCCAACACATTTCCCCTTCTTTAATCAATGCAGAGCTCTCTTCCACATAGATGTCTTCAGTCTGAAAGTTCTAAAGCAGTTTAATTGCAGTGAAGTTTGTTTTACAATCAACTGCCTTTGTCGCCCTCCTCATCCTACCAATGCTCAGGTTTACTGACATAGCAAAATGCTCAAAATAGTATGTTACAATAATTCATTGCATGACAAATAAAAAAATAGGGCTTTTTTTAGAATTAAAGTTCCAAAACATCTGATTGGAGCCCATGGCAGCAACAGGGGGAATGACAACCCTCAGGGTACTGTGGTCACCCCCTGAAGGAGGACACCCCACCCACATTCCACCTATCAGGCCATGCACAACACCACAGTTATCCCACCAGACCGCACCCAACTGGGAGGAGATGCAATCAATCCTGAACTTCGTGAACCCTTCAGGAAGGCCAAGGCTTCCTGAGAGCTATGCGCCACCAACATTCCTGTCCTGCCACAGTTTCAGAGCTCTCCAAAGACGTAGCCTCACTCCATTCATCTAGGCTCAGAATGTCTACTTTTCGCCTAAAAAAACCTGTGCTAATATACTATTACGAGCATTATTTCTATGTTGGTAACATTGAAGACTGACCAGAAAAGAAAAAGAATGAGCAAAACAGTCCTATGACAGCAGACCTAACAGCATGAGGAGCCAAAGAGAAAGGCGCCACCCTACCTGGAGAGCTGATCAACAGCTGTGGTCAGCAGAGAAATCTCCAGAGTTGTGCTGTGGCCAGCAAGTTTCCTCCTTTAAAAACTTTAGATCAGAGAAATGTTGTCGGCATGAAATAGAAGGAATAAACGTGTAACATTAAAAATGACTGTCTCTATCTTTTTTTCTATAAATATAGACATAGAACTATTTTTTTCTGCTCTGCCCATATGAAATCTACGAGTCTTTTAGTTGAATCCCTTGGTCAAAAATGGCACTGCCCAGAGACAATAGATTCTTTCTCCAGTTTTGACATTTTTAACCAAAAGATGACAAGCCTGCCCACCACGACAAGGTAGACTCTTTTAGGGCAGGACCTACACTGAACTACACTACGCTAACCTACTCCATGCTAGTCATCGTATTTTTAGTGTTAGATGCCTGTTTGTAAAAAGCCTCATCCTACAACCTGCCTTCTTCCTTTCCAGACTTGTTTACTAAGATCCACATAAGAACAACCCTTTTCATTCACAAAACAGAGAACAGATTTAAAATGGTTGTTGCTCTTATCTTATGGCGGGTGATGCAGTAATCAGCAATGATCATCTGTAACGTCCCAACACATTTCCCCTTCTTTAATCAATGCAGAGCTCTCTTCCACATAGATGTCTTCAGTCTGAAAGTTCTAAAGCAGTTTAATTGCAGTGAAGTTTGTTTTACAATCAACTGCCTTTGTCGCCCTCCTCATCCTACCAATGCTCAGGTTTACTGACATAAAAAAATGCTCAAAATAGTATGTTACAATAATTCATTGCATGACAAATAAAAAATGAGGGCTTTTTTTAGAATTAAAATTCCAAAACATCTGAATGGAGCCCATGGCAGCAACAGGGGGAATGACAACCCTCAGGGTACTGTGGTCACCCCCTGAAGGAGGACACCCCACCCACATTCCACCTATCAGGCCATGCACAACACCACAGTTATCCCACCAGACCGCACCCAACTGGGAGGAGATGCAATCAATCCTGAACTTCGTGAACCCTTCAGGAAGGCCAAGGCTTCCTGAGAGCTATGCGCCACCAACATTCCTGTCCTGCCACAGTTTCAGAGCTCTCCAAAGACGTAGCCTCACTCCATTCATCTAGGCTCAGAATGTCTACTTTTCGCCTAAAAAAACCTGTGCTAATATACTATTACGAGCATTATTTCTATGTTGGTAACATTGAAGACTGACCAGAAAAGAAAAAGAATGAGCAAAACAGTCCTGTGACAGCAGACCTAACAGCATGAGGAGCCAAAGAGAAAGGCGCCACCCTACCTGGAGAGCTGATCAACAGCTGTGGTCAGCAGAGAAATCTCCAGAGTTGTGCCGTGGCCAGCAAGTTTCCTCCTTTAAACATTAGATCAGAGAAATGTTGCCGGCATGAAATAGAATGAATAAACGTGTAACATTAAAAATGACTGTCTCTATCTTTTTTTCTATAAATATAGACATAGAACTATTTTTTTCTGCTCTGCCCATATGAAATCTACGAGTCTTTTAGTTGAATCCCTTGGTCAAAAATGGCACTGCCCAGAGACAATAGATTCTTTCTCCAGTTTTGACATTTTTAACCAAAAGATGACAAGCCTGCCCACCACGACAAGGTAGACTCTTTTAGGGCAGGACCTACACTGAACTACACTACGCTAGCCTACTCCATGCTAGTCATCGTATTTTTAGTGTTAGATGCCTGTTTATAAAAAGCCTCATCCTACAACCTGCCTTCTTCCTTTCCAGACTTGTTTACTAAGATCCACATAAGAACAACCCTTTTCATTCACAAAACAGAGAACAGATTTAAAATGGTTGTTGCTCTTATCTTATGGCGGGTGATGCAGTAATCAGCAATGATCATCTGTAACGTCCCAACACATTTCCCCTTCTTTAATCAATGCAGAGCTCTCTTCCACATAGATGTCTTCAGTCTGAAAGTTCTAAAGCAGTTTAATTGCAGTTAAGTTTGTTTTACAATCAACTGCCTTTGTTGCCCTCCTCATCCTACCAATGCTCAGGTTTACTGACATAGAAAAATGCTCAAAATAGTATGTTACAATAATTCATTGCATGACAAATAAAAAATGAGGGCTTTTTTCAGAATTAAAATTCCAAAACATCTGAATGGAGCCCATGGCAGCAACAGGGGGAATGACAACCCTCAGGGTACTGTGGTCACCCCCTGAAGGAGGACACCCCACCCACATTCCACCTATCAGGCCATGCACAACACCACAGTTATCCCACCAGACCGCACCCAACTGGGAGGAGATGCAATCAATCCTGAACTTCGTGAACCCTTCAGGAAGGCCAAGGCTTCCTGAGAGCTATGCGCCACCAACATTCCTGTCCTGCCACAGTTTCAGAGCTCTCCAAAGACGTAGCCTCACTCCATTCATCTAGGCTCAGAATGTCTACTTTTCGCCTAAAAAAACCTGTGCTAATATACTATTACGAGCATTATTTCTATGTTGGTAACATTGAAGACTGACCAGAAAAGAAAAAGAATGAGCAAAACAGTCCTATGACAGCAGACCTAACAGCATGAGGAGCCAAAGAGAAAGGCGCCACCCTACCTGGAGAGCTGATCAACAGCTGTGGTCAGCAGAGAAATCTCCAGAGTTGTGCCGTGGCCAGCAAGTTTCCTCCTTTAAACATTAGATCAGAAAAATGTTGCCGGCATGAAATAGAAGGAATAAACGTGTAACATTAAAAATGACTGTCTCTATCTTTTTTTCTATAAATATAGACATAGAGCTATTTTTTTCTGCTCTGCCCATATGAAATCGACGAGTCTTTTAGTTGAATCCCTTGGTCAAAAACGGCACTGCCCAGAGACAATAGATTCTTTCTCCAGTTTTGACATTTTTAACCAAAAGATGACAAGCCTGCCCACCACGACAAGGTAGACTCTTTTAGGGCAGGACCTACACTGAACTACACTACGCTAGCCTACTCCATGCTAGTCATCGTATTTTTAGTGTTAGATGCCTGTTTGTAAAAAGCCTCATCCTACAACCTGCCTTCTTCCTTTCCAGACTTGTTTACTAAGATCCACATAAGAACAACCCTTTTCATTCACAAAACAGAGAACAGATTTAAAATGGTTGTTGCTCTTATCTTATGGCGGGTGATGCAGTAATCAGCAATGATCATCTGTAACGTCCCAACACATTTCCCCTTCTTTAATCAATGCAGAGCTCTCTTCCACATAGATGTCTTCAGTCTGAAAGTTCTAAAGCAGTTTAATTGCAGTTAAGTTTGTTTTACAATCAACTGCCTTTGTCGCCCTCCTCATCCTACCAATGCTCAGGTTTACTGACATAGAAAAATGCTCAAAATAGTATGTTACAATAATTCATTGCATGACAAATAAAAAATGAGGGCTTTTTTTAGAATTAAAATTCCAAAACATCTGAATGGAGCCCATGGCAGCAACAGGGGGAATGACAACCCTCAGGGTACTGTGGTCACCCCCTGAAGGAGGACACCCCACCCACATTCCACCTATCAGGCCATGCACAACACCACAGTTATCCCACCAGACCGCACCCAACTGGGAGGAGATGCAATCAATCCTGAACTTCGTGAACCCTTCAGGAAGGCCAAGGCTTCCTGAGAGCTATGCGCCACCAACATTCCTGTCCTGCCACAGTTTCAGAGCTCTCCAAAGACGTAGCCTCACTCCATTCATCTAGGCTCAGAATGTCTACTTTTCGCCTAAAAAAACCTGTGCTAATATACTATTACGAGCATTATTTCTATGTTGGTAACATTGCAGACTGACCAGAAAAGAAAAAGAATGAGCAAAACAGTCCTATGACAGCAGACCTAACAGCATGAGGAGCCAAAGAGAAAGGCGCCACCCTACCTGGAGAGCTGATCAACAGCTGTGGTCAGCAGAGAAATCTCCAGAGTTGTGCCGTGGCCAGCAAGTTTCCTCCTTTAAACATTAGATCAGAGAAATGTTGCCGGCATGAAATAGAAGGAATAAACGTGTAACATTAAAAATGACTGTCTCTATCTTTTTTTCTATAAATATAGACATAGAACTATTTTTTTCTGCTCTGCCCATATGAAATCTACGAGTCTTTTAGTTGAATCCCTTGGTCAAAAATGGCACTGCCCAGAGACAATAGATTCTTTCTCCAGTTTTGACATTTTTAACCAAAAGATGACAAGCCTGCCCACCACGACAAGGTAGACTCTTTTAGGGCAGGACCTACACTGAACTACACTACGCTAGCCTACTCCATGCTAGTCATCGTATTTTTAGTGTTAGATGCCTGTTTGTAAAAAGCCTCATCCTACAACCTGCCTTCTTCCTTTCCAGACTTGTTTACTAAGATCCACATAAGAACAACCCTTTTCATTCACAAAACAGAGAACAGATTTAAAATGGTTGTTGCTCTTATCTTATGGCGGGTGATGCAGTAATCAGCAATGATCATCTGTAACGTCCCAACACATTTCCCCTTCTTTAATCAATGCAGAGCTCTCTTCCACATAGATGTCTTCAGTCTGAAAGTTCTAAAGCAGTTTAATTGCAGTTAAGTTTGTTTTACAATCAACTGCCTTTGTCGCCCTCCTCATCCTACCAATGCTCAGGTTTACTGACATAGAAAAATGCTCAAAATAGTATGTTACAATAATTCATTGCATGACAAATAAAAAATGAGGGCTTTTTTCAGAATTAAAATTCCAAAACATCTGAATGGAGCCCATGGCAGCAACAGGGGGAATGACAACCCTCAGGGTACTGTGGTCACCCCCTGAAGGAGGACACCCCACCCACATTCCACCTATCAGGCCATGCACAACACCACAGTTATCCCACCAGACCGCACCCAACTGGGAGGAGATGCAATCAATCCTGAACTTCGTGAACCCTTCAGGAAGGCCAAGGCTTCCTGAGAGCTATGCGCCACCAACATTCCTGTCCTGCCACAGTTTCAGAGCTCTCCAAAGACGTAGTCTCACTCCATTCATCTAGGCTCAGAATGTCTACTTTTCGCCTAAAAAAACCTGTGCTAATATACTATTACGAGCATTATTTCTATGTTGGTAACATTGAAGACTGACCAGAAAAGAAAAAGAATGAGCAAAACAGTCCTATGACAGCAGACCTAACAGCATGAGGAGCCAAAGAGAAAGGCGCCACCCTACCTGGAGAGCTGATCAACAGCTGTGGTCAGCAGAGAAATCTCCAGAGTTGTGCCGTGGCCAGCAAGTTTCCTCCTTTAAACATTAGATCAGAGAAATGTTGCCGGCATGAAATAGAATGAATAAACGTGTAACATTAAAAATGACTGTCTCTATCTTTTTTTCTATAAATATAGACATAGAACTATTTTTTTCTGCTCTGCCCATATGAAATCTACGAGTCTTTTAGTTGAATCCCTTGGTCAAAAATGGCACTGCCCAGAGACAATAGATTCTTTCTCCAGTTTTGACATTTTTAACCAAAAGATGACAAGCCTGCCCACCACGACAAGGTAGACTCTTTTAGGGCAGGACCTACACTGAACTACACTACGCTAGCCTACTCCATGCTAGTCATCGTATTTTTAGTGTTAGATGCCTGTTTGTAAAAAGCCTCATCCTACAACCTGCCTTCTTCCTTTCCAGACTTGTTTACTAAGATCCACATAAGAACAACCCTTTTCATTCACAAAACAGAGAACAGATTTAAAATGGTTGTTGCTCTTATCTTATGGCGGGTGATGCAGTAATCAGCAATGATCATCTGTAACGTCCCAACACATTTCCCCTTTTTTAATCAATGCAGAGCTCTCTTCCACATAGATGTCTTCAGTCTGAAAGTTCTAAAGCAGTTTAATTGCAGTTAAGTTTGTTTTACAATCAACTGCCTTTGTCGCCCTCCTCATCCTACCAATGCTCAGGTTTACTGACATAGAAAAATGCTCAAAATAGTATGTTACAATAATTCATTGCATGACAAATAAAAAATAAGGGCTTTTTTTAGAATTAAAATTCCAAAACATCTGAATGGAGCCCATGGCAGCAACAGGGGGAATGACAACCCTCAGGGTACTGTGGTCACCCCCTGAAGGAGGACACCCCACCCACATTCCACCTATCAGGCTATGCACAACACCACAGTTATCCCACCAGACCGCACCCAACTGGGAGGAGATGCAATCAATCCTGAACTTCGTGAACCCTTCAGGAAGGCCAAGGCTTCCTGAGAGCTATGCGCCACCAACATTCCTGTCCTGCCACAGTTTCAGAGCTCTCCAAAGACGTAGCCTCACTCCATTCATCTAGGCTCAGAATGTCTACTTTTCGCCTAAAAAAACCTGTGCTAATATACTATTACGAGCATTATTTCTATGTTGGTAACATTGAAGACTGACCAGAAAAGAAAAAGAATGAGCAAAACAGTCCTATGACAGCAGACCTAACAGCATGAGGAGCCAAAGAGAAAGGCGCCACCCTACCTGGAGAGCTGATCAACAGCTGTGGTCAGCAGAGAAATCTTCAGAGTTGTGCCGTGGCCAGCAAGTTTCCTCCTTTAAACTTTAGATCAGAGAAATGTTGCCGGCATGAAATAGAAGGAATAAACGTGTAACATTAAAAATGACTGTCTCTATCTTTTTTTCTATAAATATAGACATAGAACTATTTTTTTCTGCTCTGCCCATATGAAATCTACGAGTCTTTTAGTTGAATCCCTTGGTCAAAAATGGCACTGCCCAGAGACAATAGATTCTTTCTCCAGTTTTGACATTTTTAACCAAAAGATGACAAGCCTGCCCACCACGACAAGGTAGACTCTTTTAGGGCAGGACCTACACTGAACTACACTACGCTAACCTACTCCATGCTAGTCATCGTATTTTTAGTGTTAGATGCCTGTTTGTAAAAAGCCTCATCCTACAACCTGCCTTCTTCCTTTCCAGACTTGTTTACTAAGATCCACATAAGAACAACCCTTTTCATTCACAAAACAGAGAACAGATTTAAAATGGTTGTTGCTCTTATCTTATGGCGGGTGATGCAGTAATCAGCAATGATCATCTGTAACGTCCCAACACATTTCCCCTTCTTTAATCAATGCAGAGCTCTCTTCCACATAGATGTCTTCAGTCTGAAAGTTCTAAAGCAGTTTAATTGCAGTGAAGTTTGTTTTACAATCAACTGCCTTTGTCGCCCTCCTCATCCTACCAATGCTCAGGTTTACTGACATAGCAAAATGCTCAAAATAGTATGTTACAATAATTCATTGCATGACAAATAAAAAAATAGGGCTTTTTTTAGAATTAAAGTTCCAAAACATCTGATTGGAGCCCATGGCAGCAACAGGGGGAATGACAACCCTCAGGGTACTGTGGTCACCCCCTGAAGGAGGACACCCCACCCACATTCCACCTATCAGGCCATGCACAACACCACAGTTATCCCACCAGACCGCACCCAACTGGGAGGAGATGCAATCAATCCTGAACTTCGTGAACCCTTCAGGAAGGCCAAGGCTTCCTGAGAGCTATGCGCCACCAACATTCCTGTCCTGCCACAGTTTCAGAGCTCTCCAAAGACGTAGCCTCACTCCATTCATCTAGGCTCAGAATGTCTACTTTTCGCCTAAAAAAACCTGTGCTAATATACTATTACGAGCATTATTTCTATGTTGGTAACATTGAAGACTGACCAGAAAAGAAAAAGAATGAGCAAAACAGTCCTATGACAGCAGACCTAACAGCATGAGGAGCCAAAGAGAAAGGCGCCACCCTACCTGGAGAGCTGATCAACAGCTGTGGTCAGCAGAGAAATCTCCAGAGTTGTGCTGTGGCCAGCAAGTTTCCTCCTTTAAAAACTTTAGATCAGAGAAATGTTGTCGGCATGAAATAGAAGGAATAAACGTGTAACATTAAAAATGACTGTCTCTATCTTTTTTTCTATAAATATAGACATAGAACTATTTTTTTCTGCTCTGCCCATATGAAATCTACGAGTCTTTTAGTTGAATCCCTTGGTCAAAAATGGCACTGCCCAGAGACAATAGATTCTTTCTCCAGTTTTGACATTTTTAACCAAAAGATGACAAGCCTGCCCACCACGACAAGGTAGACTCTTTTAGGGCAGGACCTACACTGAACTACACTACGCTAACCTACTCCATGCTAGTCATCGTATTTTTAGTGTTAGATGCCTGTTTGTAAAAAGCCTCATCCTACAACCTGCCTTCTTCCTTTCCAGACTTGTTTACTAAGATCCACATAAGAACAACCCTTTTCATTCACAAAACAGAGAACAGATTTAAAATGGTTGTTGCTCTTATCTTATGGCGGGTGATGCAGTAATCAGCAATGATCATCTGTAACGTCCCAACACATTTCCCCTTCTTTAATCAATGCAGAGCTCTCTTCCACATAGATGTCTTCAGTCTGAAAGTTCTAAAGCAGTTTAATTGCAGTGAAGTTTGTTTTACAATCAACTGCCTTTGTCGCCCTCCTCATCCTACCAATGCTCAGGTTTACTGACATAGAAAAATGCTCAAAATAGTATGTTACAATAATTCATTGCATGACAAATAAAAAATGAGGGCTTTTTTTAGAATTAAAATTCCAAAACATCTGAATGGAGCCCATGGCAGCAACAGGGGGAATGACAACCCTCAGGGTACTGTGGTCACCCCCTGAAGGAGGACACCCCACCCACATTCCACCTATCAGGCCATGCACAACACCACAGTTATCCCACCAGACCGCACCCAACTGGGAGGAGATGCAATCAATACTGAACTTCGTGAACCCTTCAGGAAGGCCAAGGCTTCCTGAGAGTTATGCGCCACCAACATTCCTGTCCTGCCACAGTTTCAGAGCTCTCCAAAGACGTAGCCTCACTCCATTCATCTAGGCTCAGAATGTCTACTTTTCGCCTAAAAAAACCTGTGCTAATATACTATTACGAGCATTATTTCTATGTTGGTAACATTGAAGACTGACCAGAAAAGAAAAAGAATGAGCAAAACAGTCCTGTGACAGCAGACCTAACAGCATGAGGAGCCAAAGAGAAAGGCGCCACCCTACCTGGAGAGCTGATCAACAGCTGTGGTCAGCAGAGAAATCTCCAGAGTTGTGCCGTGGCCAGCAAGTTTCCTCCTTTAAACATTAGATCAGAGAAATGTTGCCGGCATGAAATAGAATGAATAAACGTGTAACATTAAAAATGACTGTCTCTATCTTTTTTTCTATAAATATAGACATAGAACTATTTTTTTCTGCTCTGCCCATATGAAATCTACGAGTCTTTTAGTTGAATCCCTTGGTCAAAAATGGCACTGCCCAGAGACAATAGATTCTTTCTCCAGTTTTGACATTTTTAACCAAAAGATGACAAGCCTGCCCACCACGACAAGGTAGACTCTTTTAGGGCAGGACCTACACTGAACTACACTACGCTAGCCTACTCCATGCTAGTCATCGTATTTTTAGTGTTAGATGCCTGTTTATAAAAAGCCTCATCCTACAACCTGCCTTCTTCCTTTCCAGACTTGTTTACTAAGATCCACATAAGAACAACCCTTTTCATTCACAAAACAGAGAACAGATTTAAAATGGTTGTTGCTCTTATCTTATGGCGGGTGATGCAGTAATCAGCAATGATCATCTGTAACGTCCCAACACATTTCCCCTTCTTTAATCAATGCAGAGCTCTCTTCCACATAGATGTCTTCAGTCTGAAAGTTCTAAAGCAGTTTAATTGCAGTGAAGTTTGTTTTACAATCAACTGCCTTTGTCGCCCTCCTCATCCTACCAATGCTCAGGTTTACTGACATAGAAAAATGCTCAAAATAGTATGTTACAATAATTCATTGCATGACAAATAAAAAATGAGGGCTTTTTTTAGAATTAAAATTCCAAAACATCTGAATGGAGCCCATGGCAGCAACAGGGGGAATGACAACCCTCAGGGTACTGTGGTCACCCCCTGAAGGAGGACACCCCACCCACATTCCACCTATCAGGCCATGCACAACACCACAGTTATCCCACCAGACCGCACCCAACTGGGAGGAGATGCAATCAATCCTGAACTTCGTGAACCCTTCAGGAAGGCCAAGGCTTCCTGAGAGCTATGCGCCACCAACATTCCTGTCCTGCCACAGTTTCAGAGCTCTCCAAAGACGTAGCCTCACTCCATTCATCTAGGCTCAGAATGTCTACTTTTCGCCTAAAAAAACCTGTGCTAATATACTATTACGAGCATTATTTCTATGTTGGTAACATTGAAGACTGACCAGAAAAGAAAAAGAATGAGCAAAACAGTCCTGTGACAGCAGACCTAACAGCATGAGGAGCCAAAGAGAAAGGCGCCACCCTACCTGGAGAGCTGATCAACAGCTGTGGTCAGCAGAGAAATCTCCAGAGTTGTGCCGTGGCCAGCAAGTTTCCTCCTTTAAACATTAGATCAGAGAAATGTTGCCGGCATGAAATAGAATGAATAAACGTGTAACATTAAAAATGACTGTCTCTATCTTTTTTTCTATAAATATAGACATAGAACTATTTTTTTCTGCTCTGCCCATATGAAATCTACGAGTCTTTTAGTTGAATCCCTTGGTCAAAAATGGCACTGCCCAGAGACAATAGATTCTTTCTCCAGTTTTGACATTTTTAACCAAAAGATGACAAGCCTGCCCACCACGACAAGGTAGACTCTTTTAGGGCAGGACCTACACTGAACTACACTACGCTAGCCTACTCCATGCTAGTCATCGTATTTTTAGTGTTAGATGCCTGTTTATAAAAAGCCTCATCCTACAACCTGCCTTCTTCCTTTCCAGACTTGTTTACTAAGATCCACATAAGAACAACCCTTTTCATTCACAAAACAGAGAACAGATTTAAAATGGTTGTTGCTCTTATCTTATGGCGGGTGATGCAGTAATCAGCAATGATCATCTGTAACGTCCCAACACATTTCCCCTTCTTTAATCAATGCAGAGCTCTCTTCCACATAGATGTCTTCAGTCTGAAAGTTCTAAAGCAGTTTAATTGCAGTTAAGTTTGTTTTACAATCAACTGCCTTTGTCGCCCTCCTCATCCTACCAATGCTCAGGTTTACTGACATAGAAAAATGCTCAAAATAGTATGTTACAATAATTCATTGCATGACAAATAAAAAATGAGGGCTTTTTTCAGAATTAAAATTCCAAAACATCTGAATGGAGCCCATGGCAGCAACAGGGGGAATGACAACCCTCAGGGTACTGTGGTCACCCCCTGAAGGAGGACACCCCACCCACATTCCACCTATCAGGCCATGCACAACACCACAGTTATCCCACCAGACCGCACCCAACTGGGAGGAGATGCAATCAATCCTGAACTTCGTGAACCCTTCAGGAAGGCCAAGGCTTCCTGAGAGCTATGTGCCACCAACATTCCTGTCCTGCCACAGTTTCAGAGCTCTCCAAAGACGTAGCCTCACTCCATTCATCTAGGCTCAGAATGTCTACTTTTCGCCTAAAAAAACCTGTGCTAATATACTATTACGAGCATTATTTCTATGTTGGTAACATTGAAGACTGACCAGAAAAGAAAAAGAATGAGCAAAACAGTCCTATGACAGCAGACCTAACAGCATGAGGAGCCAAAGAGAAAGGCGCCACCCTACCTGGAGAGCTGATCAACAGCTGTGGTCAGCAGAGAAATCTCCAGAGTTGTGCCGTGGCCAGCAAGTTTCCTCCTTTAAACATTAGATCAGAGAAATGTTGCCGGCATGAAATAGAAGGAATAAACGTGTAACATTAAAAATGACTGTCTCTATCTTTTTTTCTTTAAATATAGACATAGAGCTATTTTTTTCTGCTCTGCCCATATGAAATCGACGAGTCTTTTAGTTGAATCCCTTGGTCAAAAATGGCACTGCCCAGAGACAATAGATTCTTTCACCAGTTTTGACATTTTTAACCAAAAGATGACAAGCCTGCCCACCACGACAAGGTAGACTCTTTTAGGGCAGGACCTACACTGAACTACACTACGCTAGCCTACTCCATGCTAGTCATCGTATTTTTAGTGTTAGATGCCTGTTTGTAAAAAGCCTCATCCTACAACCTGCCTTCTTCCTTTCCAGACTTGTTTACTAAGATCCACATAAGAACAACCCTTTTCATTCACAAAACAGAGAACAGATTTAAAATGGTTGTTGCTCTTATCTTATGGCGGGTGATGCAGTAATCAGCAATGATCATCTGTAACATCCCAACACATTTCCCCTTCTTTAATCAATGCAGAGCTCTCTTCCACATAGATGTCTTCAGTCTGAAAGTTCTAAAGCAGTTTAATTGCAGTTAAGTTTGTTTTACAATCAACTGCCTTTGTCGCCCTCCTCATCCTACCAATGCTCAGGTTTACTGACATAGAAAAATGCTCAAAATAGTATGTTACAATAATTCATTGCATGACAAATAAAAAATGAGGGCTTTTTTTAGAATTAAAATTCCAAAACATCTGAATGGAGCCCATGGCAGCAACAGGGGGAATGACAACCCTCAGGGTACTGTGGTCACCCCCTGAAGGAGGACACCCCACCCACATTCCACCTATCAGGCCATGCACAACACCACAGTTATCCCACCAGACCACACCCAACTGGGAGAAGATGCAATCAATCCTGAACTTCGTGAACCCTTCAGGAAGGCCAAGGCTTCCTGAGAGCTATGCGCCACCAACATTCCTGTCCTGCCACAGTTTCAGAGCTCTCCAAAGACGTAGTCTCACTCCATTCATCTAGGCTCAGAATGTCTACTTTTGGCCTAAAAAAACCTGTGCTAATATACTATTACGAGCATTATTTCTATGTTGGTAACATTGAAGACTGACCAGAAAAGAAAAAGAATGAGCAAAACAGTCCTATGACAGCAGACCTAACAGCATGAGGAGCCAAAGAGAAAGGCGCCACCCTACCTGGAGAGCTGATCAACAGCTGTGGTCAGCAGAGAAATCTCCAGAGTTGTGCCGTGGCCAGCAAGTTTCCTCCTTTAAACATTAGATCAGAGAAATGTTGCCGGCATGAAATAGAATGAATAAACGTGTAACATTAAAAATGACTGTCTCTATCTTTTTTTCTATAAATATAGACATAGAACTATTTTTTTCTGCTCTGCCCATATGAAATCTACGAGTCTTTTAGTTGAATCCCTTGGTCAAAAATGGCACTGCCCAGAGACAATAGATTCTTTCTCCAGTTTTGACATTTTTAACCAAAAGATGACAAGCCTGCCCACCACGACAAGGTAGACTCTTTTAGGGCAGGACCTACACTGAACTACACTACGCTAGCCTACTCCATGCTAGTCATCGTATTTTTAGTGTTAGATGCCTGTTTGTAAAAAGCCTCATCCTACAACCTGCCTTCTTCCTTTCCAGACTTGTTTACTAAGATCCACATAAGAACAACCCTTTTCATTCACAAAACAGAGAACAGATTTAAAATGGTTGTTGCTCTTATCTTATGGCGGGTGATGCAGTAATCAGCAATGATCATCTGTAACGTCCCAACACATTTCCCCTTCTTTAATCAATGCAGAGCTCTCTTCCACATAGATGTCTTCAGTCTGAAAGTTCTAAAGCAGTTTAATTGCAGTGAAGTTTGTTTTACAATCAACTGCCTTTGTCGCCCTCCTCATCCTACCAATGCTCAGGTTTACTGACATAGCAAAATGCTCAAAATAGTATGTTACAATAATTCATTGCATGACAAATAAAAAATTAGGGCTTTTTTTAGAATTAAAGTTCCAAAACATCTGATTGGAGCCCATGGCAGCAACAGGGGGAATGACAACCCTCAGGGTACTGTGGTCACCCCCTGAAGGAGGACACCCCACCCACATTCCACCTATCAGGCCATGCACAACACCACAGTTATCCCACCAGACCGCACCCAACTGGGAGGAGATGCAAGCAATCCTGAACTTCGTGAACCCTTCAGGAAGGCCAAGGCTTCCTGAGAGCTATGCGCCACCAACATTCCTGTCCTGCCACAGTTTCAGAGCTTTCCAAAGACGTAGTCTCACTCCATTCATCTAGGCTCAGAATGTCTACTTTTCGCCTAAAAAAACCTGTGCTAATATACTATTACGAGCATTATTTCTATGTTGGTAACATTGAAGACTGACCAGAAAAGAAAAAGAATGAGCAAAACAGTCCTATGACAGCAGACCTAACAGCATGAGGAGCCAAAGAGAAAGGCGCCACCCTACCTGGAGAGCTGATCAACAGCTGTGGTAAGCAGAGAAATCTCCAGAGTTGTGCCGTGGCCAGCAAGTTTCCTCCTTTAAACTTTAGATCAGAGAAATGTTGCCGGCATGAAATAGAAGGAATAAACGTGTAACATTAAAAATGACTGTCTCTATCTTTTTTTCTATAAATATAGACATAGAACTATTTTTTTCTACTCTGCCCATATGAAATCTACGAGTCTTTTAGTTGAATCCCTTGGTCAAAAATGGCACTGCCCAGAGACAATAGATTCTTTCTCCAGTTTTGACATTTTTAACCAAAAGATGACAAGCCTGCCCACCACGACAAGGTAGACTCTTTTAGGGCAAGACCTACACTGAACTACACTACGCTAACCTACTCCATGGTAGTCATCGTATTTTTAGTGTTAGATGCCTGTTTGTAAAAAGCCTCATCCTACAACCTGCCTTCTTCCTTTCCAGACTTGTTTACTAAGATCCACATAAGAACAACCCTTTTCATTCACAAAACAGAGAACAGATTTAAAATGGTTGTTGCTCTTATCTTATGGCGGGTGATGCAGTGATCAGCAATGATCATCTGTAACGTCCCAACACATTTCCCCTTCTTTAATTAATGAAGAGCTCTCTTCCACATAGATGTCTTCAGTCTGAAAGTTCTAAAGCAGTTTAATTGCAGTGAAGTTTGTTTTACAATCAACTGCCTTTGTCGCCCTCCTCATCCTACCAATGCTCAGGTTTACTGACATAGAAAAATGCTCAAAATAGTATGTTACAATAATTCATTGCATGACAAATAAAAAATGAGGGCTTTTTTTAGAATTAAAATTCCAAAACATCTGAATGGAGCCCATGGCAGCAACAGGGGGAATGACAACCCTCAGGGTACTGTGGTCACCCCCTGAAGGAGGACACCCCACCCACATTCCACCTATCAGGCCATGCACAACACCACAGTTATCCCACCAGACCGCACCCAACTGGGAGGAGATGCAATCAATCCTGAACTTCGTGAACCCTTCAGGAAGGCCAAGGCTTCCTGAGAGCTATGCGCCACCAACATTCCTGTCCTGCCACAGTTTCAGAGCTCTCCAAAGACGTAGCCTCACTCCATTCATCTAGGCTCAGAATGTCTACTTTTCGCCTAAAAAAACCTGTGCTAATATACTATTACGAGCATTATTTCTATGTTGGTAACATTGAAGACTGACCAGAAAAGAAAAAGAATGAGCAAAACAGTCCTGTGACAGCAGACCTAACAGCATGAGGAGCCAAAGAGAAAGGCGCCACCCTACCTGGAGAGCTGATCAACAGCTGTGGTCAGCAGAGAAATCTCCAGAGTTGTGCCGTGGCCAGCAAGTTTCCTCCTTTAAACATTAGATCAGAGAAATGTTGCCGGCATGAAATAGAATGAATAAACGTGTAACATTAAAAATGACTGTCTCTATCTTTTTTTCTATAAATATAGACATAGAACTATTTTTTTCTGCTCTGCCCATATGAAATCTACGAGTCTTTTAGTTGAATCCCTTGGTCAAAAATGGCACTGCCCAGAGACAATAGATTCTTTCTCCAGTTTTGACATTTTTAACCAAAAGATGACAAGCCTGCCCACCACGACAAGGTAGACTCTTTTAGGGCAGGACCTACACTGAACTACACTACGCTAGCCTACTCCATGCTAGTCATCGTATTTTTAGTGTTAGATGCCTGTTTATAAAAAGCCTCATCCTACAACCTGCCTTCTTCCTTTCCAGACTTGTTTACTAAGATCCACATAAGAACAACCCTTTTCATTCACAAAACAGAGAACAGATTTAAAATGGTTGTTGCTCTTATCTTATGGCGGGTGATGCAGTAATCAGCAATGATCATCTGTAACGTCCCAACACATTTCCCCTTCTTTAATCAATGCAGAGCTCTCTTCCACATAGATGTCTTCAGTCTGAAAGTTCTAAAGCAGTTTAATTGCAGTTAAGTTTGTTTTACAATCAACTGCCTTTGTCGCCCTCCTCATCCTACCAATGCTCAGGTTTACTGACATAGAAAAATGCTCAAAATAGTATGTTACAATAATTCATTGCATGACAAATAAAAAATGAGGGCTTTTTTCAGAATTAAAATTCCAAAACATCTGAATGGAGCCCATGGCAGCAACAGGGGGAATGACAACCCTCAGGGTACTGTGGTCACCCCCTGAAGGAGGACACCCCACCCACATTCCACCTATCAGGCCATGCACAACACCACAGTTATCCCACCAGACCGCACCCAACTGGGAGGAGATGCAATCAATCCTGAACTTCGTGAACCCTTCAGGAAGGCCAAGGCTTCCTGAGAGCTATGTGCCACCAACATTCCTGTCCTGCCACAGTTTCAGAGCTCTCCAAAGACGTAGCCTCACTCCATTCATCTAGGCTCAGAATGTCTACTTTTCGCCTAAAAAAACCTGTGCTAATATACTATTACGAGCATTATTTCTATGTTGGTAACATTGAAGACTGACCAGAAAAGAAAAAGAATGAGCAAAACAGTCCTATGACAGCAGACCTAACAGCATGAGGAGCCAAAGAGAAAGGCGCCACCCTACCTGGAGAGCTGATCAACAGCTGTGGTCAGCAGAGAAATCTCCAGAGTTGTGCCGTGGCCAGCAAGTTTCCTCCTTTAAACATTAGATCAGAGAAATGTTGCCGGCATGAAATAGAAGGAATAAACGTGTAACATTAAAAATGACTGTCTCTATCTTTTTTTCTTTAAATATAGACATAGAGCTATTTTTTTCTGCTCTGCCCATATGAAATCGACGAGTCTTTTAGTTGAATCCCTTGGTCAAAAATGGCACTGCCCAGAGACAATAGATTCTTTCACCAGTTTTGACATTTTTAACCAAAAGATGACAAGCCTGCCCACCACGACAAGGTAGACTCTTTTAGGGCAGGACCTACACTGAACTACACTACGCTAGCCTACTCCATGCTAGTCATCGTATTTTTAGTGTTAGATGCCTGTTTGTAAAAAGCCTCATCCTACAACCTGCCTTCTTCCTTTCCAGACTTGTTTACTAAGATCCACATAAGAACAACCCTTTTCATTCACAAAACAGAGAACAGATTTAAAATGGTTGTTGCTCTTATCTTATGGCGGGTGATGCAGTAATCAGCAATGATCATCTGTAACATCCCAACACATTTCCCCTTCTTTAATCAATGCAGAGCTCTCTTCCACATAGATGTCTTCAGTCTGAAAGTTCTAAAGCAGTTTAATTGCAGTTAAGTTTGTTTTACAATCAACTGCCTTTGTCGCCCTCCTCATCCTACCAATGCTCAGGTTTACTGACATAGAAAAATGCTCAAAATAGTATGTTACAATAATTCATTGCATGACAAATAAAAAATGAGGGCTTTTTTTAGAATTAAAATTCCAAAACATCTGAATGGAGCCCATGGCAGCAACAGGGGGAATGACAACCCTCAGGGTACTGTGGTCACCCCCTGAAGGAGGACACCCCACCCACATTCCACCTATCAGGCCATGCACAACACCACAGTTATCCCACCAGACCACACCCAACTGGGAGAAGATGCAATCAATCCTGAACTTCGTGAACCCTTCAGGAAGGCCAAGGCTTCCTGAGAGCTATGCGCCACCAACATTCCTGTCCTGCCACAGTTTCAGAGCTCTCCAAAGACGTAGTCTCACTCCATTCATCTAGGCTCAGAATGTCTACTTTTGGCCTAAAAAAACCTGTGCTAATATACTATTACGAGCATTATTTCTATGTTGGTAACATTGAAGACTGACCAGAAAAGAAAAAGAATGAGCAAAACAGTCCTATGACAGCAGACCTAACAGCATGAGGAGCCAAAGAGAAAGGCGCCACCCTACCTGGAGAGCTGATCAACAGCTGTGGTCAGCAGAGAAATCTCCAGAGTTGTGCCGTGGCCAGCAAGTTTCCTCCTTTAAACATTAGATCAGAGAAATGTTGCCGGCATGAAATAGAATGAATAAACGTGTAACATTAAAAATGACTGTCTCTATCTTTTTTTCTATAAATATAGACATAGAACTATTTTTTTCTGCTCTGCCCATATGAAATCTACGAGTCTTTTAGTTGAATCCCTTGGTCAAAAATGGCACTGCCCAGAGACAATAGATTCTTTCTCCAGTTTTGACATTTTTAACCAAAAGATGACAAGCCTGCCCACCACGACAAGGTAGACTCTTTTAGGGCAGGACCTACACTGAACTACACTACGCTAGCCTACTCCATGCTAGTCATCGTATTTTTAGTGTTAGATGCCTGTTTGTAAAAAGCCTCATCCTACAACCTGCCTTCTTCCTTTCCAGACTTGTTTACTAAGATCCACATAAGAACAACCCTTTTCATTCACAAAACAGAGAACAGATTTAAAATGGTTGTTGCTCTTATCTTATGGCGGGTGATGCAGTAATCAGCAATGATCATCTGTAACGTCCCAACACATTTCCCCTTCTTTAATCAATGCAGAGCTCTCTTCCACATAGATGTCTTCAGTCTGAAAGTTCTAAAGCAGTTTAATTGCAGTGAAGTTTGTTTTACAATCAACTGCCTTTGTCGCCCTCCTCATCCTACCAATGCTCAGGTTTACTGACATAGCAAAATGCTCAAAATAGTATGTTACAATAATTCATTGTATGACAAATAAAAAATTAGGGCTTTTTTTAGAATTAAAGTTCCAAAACATCTGATTGGAGCCCATGGCAGCAACAGGGGGAATGACAACCCTCAGGGTACTGTGGTCACCCCCTGAAGGAGGACACCCCACCCACATTCCACCTATCAGGCCATGCACAACACCACAGTTATCCCACCAGACCGCACCCAACTGGGAGGAGATGCAAGCAATCCTGAACTTCGTGAACCCTTCAGGAAGGCCAAGGCTTCCTGAGAGCTATGCGCCACCAACATTCCTGTCCTGCCACAGTTTCAGAGCTTTCCAAAGACGTAGTCTCACTCCATTCATCTAGGCTCAGAATGTCTACTTTTCGCCTAAAAAAACCTGTGCTAATATACTATTACGAGCATTATTTCTATGTTGGTAACATTGAAGACTGACCAGAAAAGAAAAAGAATGAGCAAAACAGTCCTATGACAGCAGACCTAACAGCATGAGGAGCCAAAGAGAAAGGCGCCACCCTACCTGGAGAGCTGATCAACAGCTGTGGTAAGCAGAGAAATCTCCAGAGTTGTGCCGTGGCCAGCAAGTTTCCTCCTTTAAACTTTAGATCAGAGAAATGTTGCCGGCATGAAATAGAAGGAATAAACGTGTAACATTAAAAATGACTGTCTCTATCTTTTTTTCTATAAATATAGACATAGAACTATTTTTTTCTACTCTGCCCATATGAAATCTACGAGTCTTTTAGTTGAATCCCTTGGTCAAAAATGGCACTGCCCAGAGACAATAGATTCTTTCTCCAGTTTTGACATTTTTAACCAAAAGATGACAAGCCTGCCCACCACGACAAGGTAGACTCTTTTAGGGCAAGACCTACACTGAACTACACTACGCTAACCTACTCCATGGTAGTCATCGTATTTTTAGTGTTAGATGCCTGTTTGTAAAAAGCCTCATCCTACAACCTGCCTTCTTCCTTTCCAGACTTGTTTACTAAGATCCACATAAGAACAACCCTTTTCATTCACAAAACAGAGAACAGATTTAAAATGGTTGTTGCTCTTATCTTATGGCGGGTGATGCAGTGATCAGCAATGATCATCTGTAACGTCCCAACACATTTCCCCTTCTTTAATTAATGAAGAGCTCTCTTCCACATAGATGTCTTCAGTCTGAAAGTTCTAAAGCAGTTTAATTGCAGTGAAGTTTGTTTTACAATCAACTGCCTTTGTCGCCCTCCTCATCCTACCAATGCTCAGGTTTACTGACATAGAAAAATGCTCAAAATAGTATGTTACAATAATTCATTGCATGACAAATAAAAAATTAGGGCTTTTTTTAGAATTAAAATTCCAAAACATCTGAATGGAGCCCATGGCAGCAACAGGGGGAATGACAACCCTCAGGGTACTGTGGTCACCCCCTGAAGGAGGACACCCCACCCACATTCCACCTATCAGGCCATGCACAACACCACAGTTATCCCACCAGACCGCACCCAACTGGGAGGAGATGCAATCAATCCTGAACTTCGTGAACCCTTCAGGAAGGCCAAGGCTTCCTGAGAGCTATGCGCCACCAACATTCCTGTCCTGCCACAGTTTCAGATCTCTCCAAAGACGTAGCCTCACTCCATTCATCTAGGCTCAGAATGTCTACTTTTCGCCTAAAAAACCTGTGCGAATATACTATTACGAGCATTATTTCTATGTTGGTAACATTGAAGACTGACCAGAAAAGAAAAAGAATGAGCAAAACAGTCCTATGACAGCAGACCTAACAGCATGAGGAGCCAAAGAGAAAGGCGCCACCCTACCTGGAGAGCTGATCAACAGCTGTGGTCAGCAGAGAAATCTCCAGAGTTGTGCCGTGGCCAGCAAATTTCCTCCTTTAAAGATTAGATCAGAGAAATGTTGCCGGCATGAAATAGAAGGAATAAACGTGTAACATTAAAAATGACTGTCTCTATCTTTTTTTCTATAAATATAGACATAGAGCTATTTTTTTCTGCTCTGCCCATATGAAATCGACGAGTCTTTTAGTTGAATCCCTTGGTCAAAAATGGCACTGCCCAGAGACAATAGATTCTTTCTCCAGTTTTGACATTTTTAACCAAAAGATGACAAGCCTGCCCACCACGACAAGGTAGACTCTTTTAGGGCAGGACCTACACTGAACTACACTACGCTAACCTACTCCATGCTAGTCATCGTATTTTTAGTGTTAGATGCCTGTTTGTAAAAAGCCTCATCCTACAACCTGCCTTCTTCCTTTCCAGACTTGTTTACTAAGATCCACATAAGAACAACCCTTTTCATTCACAAAACAGAGAACAGATTTAAAATGGTTGTTGCTCTTATCTTATGGCGGGTGATGCAGTAATCAGCAATGATCATCTGTAACGTCCCAACACATTTCCCCTTCTTTAATCAATGCAGAGCTCTCTTCCACATAGATGTCTTCAGTCTGAAAGTTCTAAAGCAGTTTAATTGCAGTGAAGTTTGTTTTACAATCAACTGCCTTTGTCGCCCTCCTCATCCTACCAATGCTCAGGTTTACTGACATAGCAAAATGCTCAAAATAGTATGTTACAATAATTCATTGCATGACAAATAAAAAATTAGGGCTTTTTTTAGAATTAAAGTTCCAAAACATCTGAATGGAGCCCATGGCAGCAACAGGGGGAATGACAACCCTCAGGGTACTGTGGTCACCCCCTGAAGGAGGACACCCCACCCACATTCCACCTATCAGGCCATGCACAACACCACAGTTATCCCACCAGATCGCACCCAACTGGGAGGAGATGCAATCAATCCTGAACTTCGTGAACCCTTCAGGAAGGCCAAGGCTTCCTGAGAGCTATGCGCCACCAACATTCCTGTCCTGCCACAGTTTCAGAGCTCTCCAAAGACGTAGTCTCACTCCATTCATCTAGGCTCAGAATGTCTACTTTTCGCCTAAAAAAACCTGTGCTAATATACTATTACGAGCATTATTTCTATGTTGGTAACATTGAAGACTGACCAGAAAAGAAAAAGAATGAGCAAAACAGTCCTATGACAGCAGACCTAACAGCATGAGGAGCCAAAGAGAAAGGCGCCACCCTACCTGGAGAGCTGATCAACAGCTGTGGTCAGCAGAGAAATCTCCAGAGTTGTGCCGTGGCCAGCAAGTTTCCTCCTTTAAACATTAGATCAGAGAAATGTTGCCGGCATGAAATAGAAGGAATAAACGTGTAACATTAAAAATGACTGTCTCTATCTTTTTTTCTATAAATATAGACATAGAGCTATTTTTTTCTGCTCTGCCCATATGAAATCGACGAGTCTTTTAGTTGAATCCCTTGGTCAAAAATGGCACTGCCCAGAGACAATAGATTCTTTCACCAGTTTTGACATTTTTAACCAAAAGATGACAAGCCTGCCCACCACGACAAGGTAGACTCTTTTAGGGCAGGACCTACACTGAACTACACTACGCTAGCCTACTCCATGCTAGTCATCGTATTTTTAATGTTAGATGCCTGTTTGTAAAAAGCCTCATCCTACAACCTGCCTTCTTCCTTTCCAGACTTGTTTACTAAGATCCACATAAGAACAACCCTTTTCATTCACAAAACGGAGAACAGATTTAAAATGGTTGTTGCTCTTATCTTATGGCGGGTGATGCAGTAATCAGCAATGATCATCTGTAACATCCCAACACATTTCCCCTTCTTTAATCAATGCAGAGCTCTCTTCCACATAGATGTCATCAGTCTGAAAGTTCTAAAGCAGTTTAATTGCAGTTAAGTTTGTTTTACAATCAACTGCCTTTGTCGCCCTCCTCATCCTACCAATGCTCAGGTTTACTGACATAGAAAAATGCTCAAAATAGTATGTTACAATAATTCATTGCATGACAAATAAAAAATGAGGGCTTTTTTTAGAATTAAAATTCCAAAACATCTGAATGGAGCCCATGGCAGCAACAGGGGGAATGACAACGCTCAGGGTACTGTGGTCACCCCCTGAAGGAGGACACCCCACCCACATTCCACCTATCAGGCCATGCACACCACCACAGTTATCCCACCAGACCGCACCCAACTGGGAGGAGATGCAATCAATCCTGAACTTCGTGAACCCTTCAGGAAGGCCAAGGCTTCCTGAGAGCTATGCGCCACCAACATTCCTGTCCTGCCACAGTTTCAGAGCTCTCCAAAGACGTAGCCTCACTCCATTCATCTAGGCTCAGAATGTCTACTTTTCGCCTAAAAAAACCTGTGCTAATATACTATTACGAGCATTATTTCTATGTTGGTAACATTGAAGACTGACCAGAAAAGAAAAAGAATGAGCAAAACAGTCCTATGACAGCAGACCTAACAGCATGAGGAGCCAAAGAGAAAGGCGCCACCCTACCTGGAGAGCTGATCAACAGCTGTGGTCAGCAGAGAAATCTCCAGAGTTGTGCCGTGGCCAGCAAGTTTCCTCCTTTAAACTTTAGATCAGAGAAATGTTGCCGGCATGAAATAGAAGGAATAAACGTGTAACATTAAAAATGACTGTCTCTATCTTTTTTTCTATAAATATAGACATAGAGCTATTTTTTTCTGCTCTGCCCATATGAAATCGACGAGTCTTTTAGTTGAATCCCTTGGTCAAAAATGGCACTGCCCAGAGACAATAGATTCTTTCACCAGTTTTGACATTTTTAACCAAAAGATGACAAGCCTGCCCACCACGACAAGGTAGACTCTTTTAGGGCAGGACCTACACTGAACTACACTACGCTAGCCTACTCCATGCTAGTCATCGTATTTTTAATGTTAGATGCCTGTTTGTAAAAAGCCTCATCCTACAACCTGCCTTCTTCCTTTCCAGACTTGTTTACTAAGATCCACATAAGAACAACCCTTTTCATTCACAAAACGGAGAACAGATTTAAAATGGTTGTTGCTCTTATCTTATGGCGGGTGATGCAGTAATCAGCAATGATCATCTGTAACATCCCAACACATGTCCCCTTCTTTAATCAATGCAGAGCTCTCTTCCACATAGATGTCATCAGTCTGAAAGTTCTAAAGCAGTTTAATTGCAGTTAAGTTTGTTTTACAATCAACTGCCTTTGTCGCCCTCCTCATCCTACCAATGCTCAGGTTTACTGACATAGAAAAATGCTCAAAATAGTATGTTACAATAATTCATTGCATGACAAATAAAAAATGAGGGCTTTTTTTAGAATTAAAATTCCAAAACATCTGAATGGAGCCCATGGCAGCAACAGGGGGAATGACAACGCTCAGGGTACTGTGGTCACCCCCTGAAGGAGGACACCCCACCCACATTCCACCTATCAGGCCATGCACACCACCACAGTTATCCCACCAGACCGCACCCAACTGGGAGGAGATGCAATCAATCCTGAACTTCGTGAACCCTTCAGGAAGGCCAAGGCTTCCTGAGAGCTATGCGCCACCAACATTCCTGTCCTGCCACAGTTTCAGAGCTCTCTAAAGACGTAGCCTCACTCCATTCATCTAGGCTCAGAATGTCTACTTTTGGCCTAAAAAAACCTGTGCTAATATACTATTACGAGCATTATTTCTATGTTGGTAACATTGAAGACTGACCAGAAAAGAAAAAGAATGAGCAAAACAGTCCTATGACAGCAGACCTAACAGCATGAGGAGCCAAAGAGAAAGGCGCCACCCTACCTGGAGAGCTGATCAACAGCTGTGGTCAGCAGAGAAATCTCCAGAGTTGTGCCGTGGCCAGCAAGTTTCCTCCTTTAAACTTTAGATCAGAGAAATGTTGCCGGCATGAAATAGAAGGAATAAACATGTAACATTAAAAATGACTGTCTCTATCTTTTTTTCTATAAATATAGACATAGAACTATTTTTTTCTGCTCTGCCCATATGAAATCTACGAGTCTTTTAGTTGAATCCCTTGGTCAAAAATGGCACTGCCCAGAGACAATAGATTCTTTCTCCAGTTTTGACATTTTTAACCAAAAGATGACAAGCCTGCCCACCATGACAAGGTAGACTCTTTTAGGGCAGGACCTACACTGAACTACACTACGCTAGCCTACTCCATGCTAGTCATCGTATTTTTAGTGTTAGATGCCTGTTTGTAAAAAGCCTCATCCTACAACCTGCCTTCTTCCTTTCCAGACTTGTTTACTAAGATCCACATAAGAACAACCCTTTTCATTCACAAAACAGAGAACAGATTTAAAATGGTTGTTGCTCTTATCTTATGGCGGGTGATGCAGTAATCAGCAATGATCATCTGTAACGTCCCAACACATTTCCCCTTCTTTAATCAATGCAGAGCTCTCTTCCACATAGATGTCTTCAGTCTGAAAGTTCTAAAGCAGTTTAATTGCAGTGAAGTTTGTTTTACAATCAACTGCCTTTGTCGCCCTCCTCATCCTACCAATGCTCAGGTTTACTGACATAGAAAAATGCTCAAAATAGTATGTTACAATAATTCATTGCATGACAAATAAAAAATGAGGGCTTTTTTTAGAATTAAAATTCCAAAACATCTGAATGGAGCCCATGGCAGCAACAGGGGGAATGACAACGCTCAGGGTACTGTGGTCACCCCCTGAAGGAGGACACCCCACCCACATTCCACCTATCAGGCCATGCACACCACCACAGTTATCCCACCAGACCGCACCCAACTGGGAGGAGATGCAATCAATCCTGAACTTCGTGAACCCTTCAGGAAGGCCAAGGCTTCCTGAGAGCTATGCGCCACCAACATTCCTGTCCTGCCACAGTTTCAGAGCTCTCCAAAGACGTAGCCTCACTCCATTCATCTAGGCTCAGAATGTCTACTTTTCGCCTAAAAAAACCTGTGCTAATATACTATTACGAGCATTATTTCTATGTTGGTAACATTGAAGACTGACCAGAAAAGAAAAAGAATGAGCAAAACAGTCCTATGACAGCAGACCTAACAGCATGAGGAGCCAAAGAGAAAGGCGCCACCCTACCTGGAGAGCTGATCAACAGCTGTGGTCAGCAGAGAAATCTCCAGAGTTGTGCCGTGGCCAGCAAGTTTCCTCCTTTAAACTTTAGATCAGAGAAATGTTGCCGGCATGAAATAGAAGGAATAAACGTGTAACATTAAAAATGACTGTCTCTATCTTTTTTTCTATAAATATAGACATAGAACTATTTTTTTCTGCTCTGCCCATATGAAATCTACGAGTCTTTTAGTTGAATCCCTTGGTCAAAAATGGCACTGCCCAGAGACAATAGATTCTTTCTCCAGTTTTGACATTTTTAACCAAAAGATGACAAGCCTGCCCACCATGACAAGGTAGACTCTTTTAGGGCAGGACCTACACTGAACTACACTACGCTAGCCTACTCCATGCTAGTCATCGTATTTTTAGTGTTAGATGCCTGTTTGTAAAAAGCCTCATCCTACAACCTGCCTTCTTCCTTTCCAGACTTGTTTACTAAGA
The DNA here is from genome assembly GCF_062004578.1 of Staurois parvus. Lineage (NCBI taxonomy): Eukaryota > Metazoa > Chordata > Amphibia > Anura > Ranidae > Staurois > Staurois parvus. Next base: position 14,709,164 of record NW_028317807.1, on the reverse strand, counting down.
TCCACATAAGAACAACCCTTTTCATTCACAAAACAGAGAACAGATTTAAAATGGTTGTTGCTCTTATCTTATGGCGGGTGATGCAGTAATCAGCAATGATCATCTGTAACGTCCCAACACATTTCCCCTTCTTTAATCAATGCAGAGCTCTCTTCCACATAGATGTCTTCAGTCTGAAAGTTCTAAAGCAGTTTAATTGCAGTTAAGTTTGTTTTACAATCAACTGCCTTTGTCGCCCTCCTCATCCTACCAATGCTCAGGTTTACTGACATAGAAAAATGCTCAAAATAGTATGTTACAATAATTCATTGCATGACAAATAAAAAATGAGGGCTTTTTTTAGAATTAAAATTCCAAAACATCTGAATGGAGCCCATGGCAGCAACAGGGGGAATGACAACCCTCAGGGTACTGTGGTCACCCCCTGAAGGAGGACACCCCACCCACATTCCACCTATCAGGCCATGCACAACACCACAGTTATCCCACCAGACCGCACCCAACTGGGAGGAGATGCAATCAATCCTGAACTTCGTGAACCCTTCAGGAAGGCCAAGGCTTCCTGAGAGCTATGCGCCACCAACATTCCTGTCCTGCCACAGTTTCAGAGCTCTCCAAAGAAGTAGCCTCACTTCATTCATCTAGGCTCAGAATGTCTACTTTTCGCCTAAAAAAAACCTGTGCTAATATACTATTACGAGCATTATTTCTATGTTGGTAACATTGAAGACTGACCAGAAAAGAAAAAGAATGAGCAAAACAGTCCTATGACAGCAGACCTAACAGCATGAGGAGCCAAAGAGAAAGGCGCCACCCTACCTGGAGAGCTGATCAACAGCTGTGGTCAGCAGAGAAATCTCCAGAGTTGTGCCGTGGCCAGCAAGTTTCCTCCTTTAAACTTTAGATCAGAGAAATGTTGCCGGCATGAAATAGAAGGAATAAACGTGTAACATTAAAAATGACTGTCTCTATCTTTTTTTCAATAAATATAGACATAGAACTATTTTTTTCTGCTCTGCCCATATGAAATCTATGAGTCTTTTAGTTGAATCCCTTGGTCAAAAATGGCACTGCCCAGAGACAATAAATTCTTTGTCCAGTTTTGACATTTTTAACCAAAAGATGACAAGCCTGCCCACCACGACAAGGTAGACTCTTTTAGGGCAGGACCTACACTGAACTACACTACGCTAACCTACTCCATGCTAGTCATCGTATTTTTAGTGTTAGATGCCTGTTTGTAAAAAGCCTCATCCTACAACCTGCCTTCTTCCTTTCCAGACTTGTTTACTAAGATCCACATAAGAACAACCCTTTTCATTCACAAAACAGAGAACAGATTTAAAATGGTTGTTGCTCTTATCTTATGGCGGGTGATGCAGTAATCAGCAATGATCATCTGTAACGTCCCAACACATTTCCCCTTCTTTAATCAATGCAGAGCTCTCTGCCACATAGATGTCTTCAGTCTGAAAGTTCTAAAGCAGTTTAATTGCAGTGAAGTTTGTTTTACAATCAACTGCCTTTGTCGCCCTCCTCATCCTACCAATGCTCAGGTTTACTGACATAGCAAAATGCTCAAAATAGTATGTTACAATAATTCATTGCATGACAAATAAAAAATTAGGGCTTTTTTTAGATTTAAAGTTCCAAAACATCTGATTGGAGCCCATGGCAGCAACAGGGGGAATGACAACCCTCAGGGTACTGTGGTCACCCCCTGAAGGAGGACACCCCACCCACATTCCACCTATCAGGCCATGCACAACACCACAGTTATCCCACCAGACCGCACCCAACTGGGAGGAGATGCAATCAATCCTGAACTTCGTGAACCCTTCAGGAAGGCCAAGGCTTCCTGAGAGCTATGCGCCACCAACATTCCTGTCCTGCCACAGTTTCAGAGCTCTCCAAAGACGTAGTCTCACTCCATTCATCTAGGCTCAGAATGTCTACTTTTCGCTTAAAAAAACCTGTGCTAATATACTATTACGAGCATTATTTCTATGTTGGTAACATTGAAGACTGACCAGAAAAGAAAAAGAATGAGCAAAACAGTCCTATGACAGCAGACCTAACAGCATGAGGAGCCAAAGAGAAAGGCGCCACCCTACCTGGAGAGCTGATCAACAGCTGTGGTCAGCAGAGAAATCTCCAGAGTTGTGCCGTGGCCAGCAAGTTTCCTCCTTTAAACTTTAGATCAGAGAAATGTTGCCGGCATGAAATAGAAGGAATAAACGTGTAACATTAAAAATGACTGTCTCTATCTTTTTTTCTATAAATATAGACATAGAACTATTTTTTTCTACTCTGCCCATATGAAATCTACGAGTCTTTTAGTTGAATCCCTTGGTCAAAAATGGCACTGCCCAGAGACAATAGATTCTTTCTCCAGTTTTGACATTTTTAACCAAAAGATGACAAGCCTGCCCACCACGACAAGGTAGACTCTTTTAGGGCAGGACCTACACTGAACTACACTACGCTAACCTACTCCATGCTAGTCATCGTATTTTTAGTGTTAGATGCCTGTTTGTAAAAAGCCTCATCCTACAACCTGCCTTCTTCCTTTCCAGACTTGTTTACTAAGATCCACATAAGAACAACCCTTTTCATTCACAAAACAGAGAACAGATTTAAAATGGTTGTTGCTCTTATCTTATGGCGGTTGATGCAGTAATCAGCAATGATCATCTGTAACGTCCCAACACATTTCCCCTTCTTTAATCAATGCAGAGCTCTCTTCCACATAGATGTCTTCAGTCTGAAAGTTCTAAAGCAGTTTAATTGCAGTGAAGTTTGTTTTACAATCAACTGCCTTTGTCGCCCTCCTCATCCTACCAATGCTCAGGTTTACTGACATAGAAAAATGCTCAAAATAGTATGTTACAATAATTCATTGCATGACAAATAAAAAATGAGGGCTTTTTTTAGAATTAAAATTCCAAAAACATCTGAATGGAGCCCATGGCAGCAACAGGGGGAATGACAACCCTCAGGGTACTGTGGTCACCCCCTGAAGGAGGACACCCCACCCACATTCCACCTATCAGGCCATGCACAACACCACAGTTATCCCACCAGACCGCACCCAACTGGGAGGAGATGCAATCAATCCTGAACTTCGTGAACCCTTCAGGAAGGCCAAGGCTTCCTGAGAGCTATGCGCCACCAACATTCCTGTCCTGCCACAGTTTCAGAGCTCTCCAAAGACGTAGCCTCACTTCATTCATCTAGGCTCAGAATGTCTACTTTTCGCCTAAAAAAAACCTGTGCTAATATACTATTACGAGCATTATTTCTATGTTGGTAAAATTGAAGACTGACCAGAAAAGAAAAAGAATGAGCAAAACAGTCCTATGACAGCAGACCTAACAGCATGAGGAGCCAAAGAGAAAGGCGCCACCCTACCTGGAGAGCTGATCAACAGCTGTGGTCAGCAGAGAAATCTCCAGAGTTGTGCCGTGGCCAGCAAGTTTCCTCCTTTAAACTTTAGATCAGAGAAATGTTGCCGGCATGAAATAGAAGGAATAAACGTGTAACATTAAAAATGACTGTCTCTATCTTTTTTTCTATAAATATAGACATAGAACTATTTTTTTCTGCTCTGCCCATATGAAATCGACGAGTCTTTTAGTTGAATCCCTTGGTCAAAAATGGCACTGCCCAGAGACAATAGATTCTTTCTCCAGTTTTGACATTTTTAACCAAAAGATGACAAGCCTGCCCACCACGACAAGGTAGACTCTTTTAGGGCAGGACCTACACTGAACTACACTACGCTAGCCTACTCCATGCTAGTCATCGTATTTTTAGTGTTAGATGCCTGTTTGTAAAAAGCCTCATCCTACAACCTGCCTTCTTCCTTTCCAGACTTGTTTACTAAGATCCACATAAGAACAACCCTTTTCATTCACAAAACAGAGAACAGATTTAAAATGGTTGTTGCTCTTATCTTATGGCGGGTGATGCAGTAATCAGCAATGATCATCTGTAACGTCCCAACACATTTCCCCTTCTTTAATCAATGCAGAGCTCTCTTCCACATAGATGTCTTCAGTCTGAAAGTTCTAAAGCAGTTTAATTGCAGTGAAGTTTGTTTTACAATCAACTGCCTTTGTCGCCCTCCTCATCCTACCAATGCTCAGGTTTATTGACATAGAAAAATGCTCAAAATAGTATGTTACAATAATTCATTGCATGACAAATAAAAAATGAGGGCTTTTTTTAGAATTAAAATTCCAAAACATCTGAATGGAGCCCATGGCAGCAACAGGGGGAATGACAATCCTCAGGGTACTGTGGTCACCCCCTGAAGGAGGACACCCCACCCACATTCCACCTATCAGGCCATGCACAACACCACAGTTATCCCACCAGACCGCACCCAACTGGGAGGAGATGCAATCAATCCTGAACTTCGTGAACCCTTCAGGAAGGCCAAGGCTTCCTGAGAGCTATGCGCCACCAACATTCCTGTCCTGCCACAGTTTCAGAGCTCTCCAAAGACGTAGCCTCACTCCATTCATCTAGGCTCAGAATGTCTACTTTTCGCCTAAAAAAACCTGTGCTAATATACTATTACGAGCATTATTTCTATGTTGGTAACATTGAAGACTGACCAGAAAAGAAAAAGAATGAGCAAAACAGTCCTATGACAGCAGACCTAACAGCATGAGGAGCCAAAGAGAAAGGCGCCACCCTACCTGGAGAGCTGATCAACAGCTGTGGTCAGCAGAGAAATCTCCAGAGTTGTGCCGTGGCCAGCAAGTTTCCTCCTTTAAACATTAGATCAGAGAAATGTTGCCGGCATGAAATAGAAGGAATAAACGTGTAACATTAAAAATGACTGTCTCTATCTTTTTTTCTATAAATATAGACATAGAGCTATTTTTTTCTGCTCTGCCCATATGAAATCGACGAGTCTTTTAGTTGAATCCCTTGGTCAAAAATGGCACTGCCCAGAGACAATAGATTCTTTCACCAGTTTTGACATTTTTAACCAAAAGATGACAAGCCTGCCCACCACGACAAGGTAGACTCTTTTAGGGCAGGACCTACACTGAACTACACTACGCTAGCCTACTCCATGCTAGTCATCGTATTTTTAATGTTAGATGCCTGTTTGTAAAAAGCCTCATCCTACAACCTGCCTTCTTCCTTTCCAGACTTGTTTACTAAGATCCACATAAGAACAACCCTTTTCATTCACAAAACGGAGAACAGATTTAAAATGGTTGTTGCTCTTATCTTATGGCGGGTGATGCAGTAATCAGCAATGATCATCTGTAACATCCCAACACATGTCCCCTTCTTTAATCAATGCAGAGCTCTCTTCCACATAGATGTCATCAGTCTGAAAGTTCTAAAGCAGTTTAATTGCAGTTAAGTTTGTTTTACAATCAACTGCCTTTGTCGCCCTCCTCATCCTACCAATGCTCAGGTTTACTGACATAGAAAAATGCTCAAAATAGTATGTTACAATAATTCATTGCATGACAAATAAAAAATGAGGGCTTTTTTTAGAATTAAAATTCCAAAACATCTGAATGGAGCCCATGGCAGCAACAGGGGGAATGACAACGCTCAGGGTACTGTGGTCACCCCCTGAAGGAGGACACCCCACCCACATTCCACCTATCAGGCCATGCACACCACCACAGTTATCCCACCAGACCGCACCCAACTGGGAGGAGATGCAATCAATCCTGAACTTCGTGAACCCTTCAGGAAGGCCAAGGCTTCCTGAGAGCTATGCGCCACCAACATTCCTGTCCTGCCACAGTTTCAGAGCTCTCCAAAGACGTAGCCTCACTCCATTCATCTAGGCTCAGAATGTCTACTTTTCGCCTAAAAAAACCTGTGCTAATATACTATTACGAGCATTATTTCTATGTTGGTAACATTGAAGACTGACCAGAAAAGAAAAAGAATGAGCAAAACAGTCCTATGACAGCAGACCTAACAGCATGAGGAGCCAAAGAGAAAGGCGCCACCCTACCTGGAGAGCTGATCAACAGCTGTGGTCAGCAGAGAAATCTCCAGAGTTGTGCCGTGGCCAGCAAGTTTCCTCCTTTAAACTTTAGATCAGAGAAATGTTGCCGGCATGAAATAGAAGGAATAAACATGTAACATTAAAAATGACTGTCTCTATCTTTTTTTCTATAAATATAGACATAGAACTATTTTTTTCTGCTCTGCCCATATGAAATCTACGAGTCTTTTAGTTGAATCCCTTGGTCAAAAATGGCACTGCCCAGAGACAATAGATTCTTTCTCCAGTTTTGACATTTTTAACCAAAAGATGACAAGCCTGCCCACCATGACAAGGTAGACTCTTTTAGGGCAGGACCTACACTGAACTACACTACGCTAGCCTACTCCATGCTAGTCATCGTATTTTTAGTGTTAGATGCCTGTTTGTAAAAAGCCTCATCCTACAACCTGCCTTCTTCCTTTCCAGACTTGTTTACTAAGATCCACATAAGAACAACCCTTTTCATTCACAAAACAGAGAACAGATTTAAAATGGTTGTTGCTCTTATCTTATGGCGGGTGATGCAGTAATCAGCAATGATCATCTGTAACGTCCCAACACATTTCCCCTTCTTTAATCAATGCAGAGCTCTCTTCCACATAGATGTCTTCAGTCTGAAAGTTCTAAAGCAGTTTAATTGCAGTGAAGTTTGTTTTACAATCAACTGCCTTTGTCGCCCTCCTCATCCTACCAATGCTCAGGTTTACTGACATAGAAAAATGCTCAAAATAGTATGTTACAATAATTCATTGCATGACAAATAAAAAATGAGGGCTTTTTTTAGAATTAAAATTCCAAAACATCTGAATGGAGCCCATGGCAGCAACAGGGGGAATGACAACGCTCAGGGTACTGTGGTCACCCCCTGAAGGAGGACACCCCACCCACATTCCACCTATCAGGCCATGCACACCACCACAGTTATCCCACCAGACCGCACCCAACTGGGAGGAGATGCAATCAATCCTGAACTTCGTGAACCCTTCAGGAAGGCCAAGGCTTCCTGAGAGCTATGCGCCACCAACATTCCTGTCCTGCCACAGTTTCAGAGCTCTCCAAAGACGTAGCCTCACTCCATTCATCTAGGCTCAGAATGTCTACTTTTCGCCTAAAAAAACCTGTGCTAATATACTATTACGAGCATTATTTCTATGTTGGTAACATTGAAGACTGACCAGAAAAGAAAAAGAATGAGCAAAACAGTCCTATGACAGCAGACCTAACAGCATGAGGAGCCAAAGAGAAAGGCGCCACCCTACCTGGAGAGCTGATCAACAGCTGTGGTCAGCAGAGAAATCTCCAGAGTTGTGCCGTGGCCAGCAAGTTTCCTCCTTTAAACTTTAGATCAGAGAAATGTTGCCGGCATGAAATAGAAGGAATAAACGTGTAACATTAAAAATGACTGTCTCTATCTTTTTTTCTATAAATATAGACATAGAACTATTTTTTTCTGCTCTGCCCATATGAAATCTACGAGTCTTTTAGTTGAATCCCTTGGTCAAAAATGGCACTGCCCAGAGACAATAGATTCTTTCTCCAGTTTTGACATTTTTAACCAAAAGATGACAAGCCTGCCCACCATGACAAGGTAGACTCTTTTAGGGCAGGACCTACACTGAACTACACTACGCTAGCCTACTCCATGCTAGTCATCGTATTTTTAGTGTTAGATGCCTGTTTGTAAAAAGCCTCATCCTACAACCTGCCTTCTTCCTTTCCAGACTTGTTTACTAAGATCCACATAAGAACAACCCTTTTCATTCACAAAACAGAGAACAGATTTAAAATGGTTGTTGCTCTTATCTTATGGCGGGTGATGCAGTAATCAGCAATGATCATCTGTAACGTCCCAACACATTTCCCCTTCTTTAATCAATGCAGAGCTCTCTTCCACATAGATGTCTTCAGTCTGAAAGTTCTAAAGCAGTTTAATTGCAGTTAAGTTTGTTTTACAATCAACTGCCTTTGTCGCCCTCCTCATCCTACCAATGCTCAGGTTTACTGACATAGAAAAATGCTCAAAATAGTATGTTACAATAATTCATTGCATGACAAATAAAAAATGAGGGCTTTTTTTAGAATTAAAATTCCAAAACATCTGAATGGAGCCCATGGCAGCAACAGGGGGAATGACAACCCTCAGGGTACTGTGGTCACCCCCTGAAGGAGGACACCCCACCCACATTCCACCTATCAGGCCATGCACAACACCACAGTTATCCCACCAGACCGCACCCAACTGGGAGGAGATGCAATCAATCCTGAACTTCGTGAACCCTTCAGGAAGGCCAAGGCTTCCTGAGAGCTATGCGCCACCAACATTCCTGTCCTGCCACAGTTTCAGAGCTCTCCAAAGAAGTAGCCTCACTTCATTCATCTAGGCTCAGAATGTCTACTTTTCGCCTAAAAAAAACCTGTGCTAATATACTATTACGAGCATTATTTCTATGTTGGTAACATTGAAGACTGACCAGAAAAGAAAAAGAATGAGCAAAACAGTCCTATGACAGCAGACCTAACAGCATGAGGAGCCAAAGAGAAAGGCGCCACCCTACCTGGAGAGCTGATCAACAGCTGTGGTCAGCAGAGAAATCTCCAGAGTTGTGCCGTGGCCAGCAAGTTTCCTCCTTTAAACTTTAGATCAGAGAAATGTTGCCGGCATGAAATAGAAGGAATAAACGTGTAACATTAAAAATGACTGTCTCTATCTTTTTTTCAATAAATATAGACATAGAACTATTTTTTTCTGCTCTGCCCATATGAAATCTATGAGTCTTTTAGTTGAATCCCTTGGTCAAAAATGGCACTGCCCAGAGACAATAAATTCTTTGTCCAGTTTTGACATTTTTAACCAAAAGATGACAAGCCTGCCCACCACGACAAGGTAGACTCTTTTAGGGCAGGACCTACACTGAACTACACTACGCTAACCTACTCCATGCTAGTCATCGTATTTTTAGTGTTAGATGCCTGTTTGTAAAAAGCCTCATCCTACAACCTGCCTTCTTCCTTTCCAGACTTGTTTACTAAGATCCACATAAGAACAACCCTTTTCATTCACAAAACAGAGAACAGATTTAAAATGGTTGTTGCTCTTATCTTATGGCGGGTGATGCAGTAATCAGCAATGATCATCTGTAACGTCCCAACACATTTCCCCTTCTTTAATCAATGCAGAGCTCTCTGCCACATAGATGTCTTCAGTCTGAAAGTTCTAAAGCAGTTTAATTGCAGTGAAGTTTGTTTTACAATCAACTGCCTTTGTCGCCCTCCTCATCCTACCAATGCTCAGGTTTACTGACATAGCAAAATGCTCAAAATAGTATGTTACAATAATTCATTGCATGACAAATAAAAAATTAGGGCTTTTTTTAGATTTAAAGTTCCAAAACATCTGATTGGAGCCCATGGCAGCAACAGGGGGAATGACAACCCTCAGGGTACTGTGGTCACCCCCTGAAGGAGGACACCCCACCCACATTCCACCTATCAGGCCATGCACAACACCACAGTTATCCCACCAGACCGCACCCAACTGGGAGGAGATGCAATCAATCCTGAACTTCGTGAACCCTTCAGGAAGGCCAAGGCTTCCTGAGAGCTATGCGCCACCAACATTCCTGTCCTGCCACAGTTTCAGAGCTCTCCAAAGACGTAGTCTCACTCCATTCATCTAGGCTCAGAATGTCTACTTTTCGCTTAAAAAAACCTGTGCTAATATACTATTACGAGCATTATTTCTATGTTGGTAACATTGAAGACTGACCAGAAAAGAAAAAGAATGAGCAAAACAGTCCTATGACAGCAGACCTAACAGCATGAGGAGCCAAAGAGAAAGGCGCCACCCTACCTGGAGAGCTGATCAACAGCTGTGGTCAGCAGAGAAATCTCCAGAGTTGTGCCGTGGCCAGCAAGTTTCCTCCTTTAAACTTTAGATCAGAGAAATGTTGCCGGCATGAAATAGAAGGAATAAACGTGTAACATTAAAAATGACTGTCTCTATCTTTTTTTCTATAAATATAGACATAGAACTATTTTTTTCTACTCTGCCCATATGAAATCTACGAGTCTTTTAGTTGAATCCCTTGGTCAAAAATGGCACTGCCCAGAGACAATAGATTCTTTCTCCAGTTTTGACATTTTTAACCAAAAGATGACAAGCCTGCCCACCACGACAAGGTAGACTCTTTTAGGGCAGGACCTACACTGAACTACACTACGCTAACCTACTCCATGCTAGTCATCGTATTTTTAGTGTTAGATGCCTGTTTGTAAAAAGCCTCATCCTACAACCTGCCTTCTTCCTTTCCAGACTTGTTTACTAAGATCCACATAAGAACAACCCTTTTCATTCACAAAACAGAGAACAGATTTAAAATGGTTGTTGCTCTTATCTTATGGCGGTTGATGCAGTAATCAGCAATGATCATCTGTAACGTCCCAACACATTTCCCCTTCTTTAATCAATGCAGAGCTCTCTTCCACATAGATGTCTTCAGTCTGAAAGTTCTAAAGCAGTTTAATTGCAGTGAAGTTTGTTTTACAATCAACTGCCTTTGTCGCCCTCCTCATCCTACCAATGCTCAGGTTTACTGACATAGAAAAATGCTCAAAATAGTATGTTACAATAATTCATTGCATGACAAATAAAAAATGAGGGCTTTTTTTAGAATTAAAATTCCAAAAACATCTGAATGGAGCCCATGGCAGCAACAGGGGGAATGACAACCCTCAGGGTACTGTGGTCACCCCCTGAAGGAGGACACCCCACCCACATTCCACCTATCAGGCCATGCACAACACCACAGTTATCCCACCAGACCGCACCCAACTGGGAGGAGATGCAATCAATCCTGAACTTCGTGAACCCTTCAGGAAGGCCAAGGCTTCCTGAGAGCTATGCGCCACCAACATTCCTGTCCTGCCACAGTTTCAGAGCTCTCCAAAGACGTAGCCTCACTTCATTCATCTAGGCTCAGAATGTCTACTTTTCGCCTAAAAAAAACCTGTGCTAATATACTATTACGAGCATTATTTCTATGTTGGTAAAATTGAAGACTGACCAGAAAAGAAAAAGAATGAGCAAAACAGTCCTATGACAGCAGACCTAACAGCATGAGGAGCCAAAGAGAAAGGCGCCACCCTACCTGGAGAGCTGATCAACAGCTGTGGTCAGCAGAGAAATCTCCAGAGTTGTGCCGTGGCCAGCAAGTTTCCTCCTTTAAACTTTAGATCAGAGAAATGTTGCCGGCATGAAATAGAAGGAATAAACGTGTAACATTAAAAATGACTGTCTCTATCTTTTTTTCTATAAATATAGACATAGAACTATTTTTTTCTGCTCTGCCCATATGAAATCGACGAGTCTTTTAGTTGAATCCCTTGGTCAAAAATGGCACTGCCCAGAGACAATAGATTCTTTCTCCAGTTTTGACATTTTTAACCAAAAGATGACAAGCCTGCCCACCACGACAAGGTAGACTCTTTTAGGGCAGGACCTACACTGAACTACACTACGCTAGCCTACTCCATGCTAGTCATCGTATTTTTAGTGTTAGATGCCTGTTTGTAAAAAGCCTCATCCTACAACCTGCCTTCTTCCTTTCCAGACTTGTTTACTAAGATCCACATAAGAACAACCCTTTTCATTCACAAAACAGAGAACAGATTTAAAATGGTTGTTGCTCTTATCTTATGGCGGGTGATGCAGTAATCAGCAATGATCATCTGTAACGTCCCAACACATTTCCCCTTCTTTAATCAATGCAGAGCTCTCTTCCACATAGATGTCTTCAGTCTGAAAGTTCTAAAGCAGTTTAATTGCAGTTAAGTTTGTTTTACAATCAACTGCCTTTGTCGCTCTCCTCATCCTACCAATGCTCAGGTTTACTGACATAGAAAAATGCTCAAAATAGTATGTTACAATAATTCATTGCATGACAAATAAAAAATGAGGGCTTTTTTTAGAATTAAAATTCCAAAACATCTGAATGGAGCCCATGGCAGCAACAGGGGGAATGACAACCCTCAGGGTACTGTGGTCACCCCCTGAAGGAGGACACCCCACCCACATTCCACCTATCAGGCCATGCACAACACCACAGTTATCCCACCAGACCGCACCCAACTGGGAGGAGATGCAATCAATCCTGAACTTCGTGAACCCTTCAGGAAGGCCAAGGCTTCCTGAGAGCTATGCGCCACCAACATTCCTGTCCTGCCACAGTTTCAGAGCTCTCCAAAGACGTAGCCTCACTTCATTCATCTAGGCTCAGAATGTCTACTTTTCGCCTAAAAAAAACCTGTGCTAATATACTATTACGAGCATTATTTCTATGTTGGTAACATTGAAGACTGACCAGAAAAGAAAAAGAATGAGCAAAACAGTCCTATGACAGCAGACCTAACAGCATGAGGAGCCAAAGAGAAAGGCGCCACCCTACCTGGAGAGCTGATCAACAGCTGTGGTCAGCAGAGAAATCTCCAGAGTTGTGCCGTGGCCAGCAAGTTTCCTCCTTTAAACTTTAGATCAGAGAAATGTTGCCGGCATGAAATAGAAGGAATAAACGTGTAACATTAAAAATGACTGTCTCTATCTTTTTTTCAATAAATATAGACATAGAACTATTTTTTTCTGCTCTGCCCATATGAAATCTATGAGTCTTTTAGTTGAATCCCTTGGTCAAAAATGGCACTGCCCAGAGACAATAAATTCTTTGTCCAGTTTTGACATTTTTAACCAAAAGATGACAAGCCTGCCCACCACGACAAGGTAGACTCTTTTAGGGCAGGACTTACACTGAACTACACTACGCTAACCTACTCCATGCTAGTCATCGTATTTTTAGTGTTAGATGCCTGTTTGTAAAAAGCCTCATCCTACAACCTGCCTTCTTCCTTTCCAGACTTGTTTACTAAGATCCACATAAGAACAACCCTTTTCATTCACAAAACAGAGAACAGATTTAAAATGGTTGTTGCTCTTATCTTATGGCGGGTGATGCAGTAATCAGCAATGATCATCTGTAACGTCCCAACACATTTCCCCTTCTTTAATCAATGCAGAGCTCTCTTCCACATAGATGTCTTCAGTCTGAAAGTTCTAAAGCAGTTTAATTGCAGTGAAGTTTGTTTTACAATCAACTGCCTTTGTCGCCCTCCTCATCCTACCAATGCTCAGGTTTACTGACATAGCAAAATGCTCAAAATAGTATGTTACAATAATTCATTGCATGACAAATAAAAAATTAGGGCTTTTTTTAGAATTAAAGTTCCAAAACATCTGATTGGAGCCCATGGCAGCAACAGGGGGAATGACAACCCTCAGGGTACTGTGGTCACCCCCTGAAGGAGGACACCCCACCCACATTCCACCTATCAGGCCATGTACAACACCACAGTTATCCCACCAGACCGCACCCAACTGGGAGGAGATGCAATCAATCCTGAACTTCGTGAACCTTTCAGGAAGGCAAAGGCTTCCTGAGAGCTATGCGCCACCAACATTCCTGTCCTGCCACAGTTTCAGAGCTCTCCAAAGACGTAGCCTCACTCCATTCATCTAGGCTCAGAATGTCTACTTTTCGCCTAAAAAAACCTGTGCTAATATACTATTACGAGCATTATTTCTATGTTGGTAACATTGAAGACTGACCAGAAAAGAAAAAGAATGAGCAAAACAGTCCTATGACAGCAGACCTAACAGCATGAGGAGCCAAAGAGAAAGGCGCCACCCTACCTGGAGAGCTGATCAACAGCTGTGGTCAGCAGAGAAATCTCCAGAGTTGTGCCGTGGCCAGCAAGTTTCCTCCTTTAAACATTAGATCAGAGAAATGTTGCCGGCATGAAATAGAAGGAATAAACGTGTAACATTAAAAATGACTGTCTCTATCTTTTTTTCTATAAATATAGACATAGAGCTATTTTTTTCTGCTCTGCCCATATGAAATCGACGAGTCTTTTAGTTGAATCCCTTGGTCAAAAATGGCACTGCCCAGAGACAATAGATTCTTTCACCAGTTTTGACATTTTTAACCAAAAGATGACAAGCCTGCCCACCACGACAAGGTAGACTCTTTTAGGGCAGGACCTACACTGAACTACACTACGCTAGCCTACTCCATGCTAGTCATCGTATTTTTAGTGTTAGATGCCTGTTTGTAAAAAGCCTCATCCTACAACCTGCCTTCTTCCTTTCCAGACTTGTTTACTAAGATCCACATAAGAACAACCCTTTTCATTCACAAAACAGAGAACAGATTTAAAATGGTTGTTGCTCTTATCTTATGGCGGGTGATGCAGTAATCAGCAATGATCATCTGTAACATCCCAACACATTTCCCCTTCTTTAATCAATGCAGAGCTCTCTTCCACATAGATGTCTTCAGTCTGAAAGTTCTAAAGCAGTTTAATTGCAGTTAAGTTTGTTTTACAATCAACTGCCTTTGTCGCCCTCCTCATCCTACCAATGCTCAGGTTTACTGACATAGAAAAATGCTCAAAATAGTATGTTACAATAATTCATTGCATGACAAATAAAAAATGAGGGCTTTATTTAGAATTAAAATTCCAAAACATCTGAATGGAGCCCATGGCAGCAACAGGGGGAATGACAACGCTCAGGGTACTGTGGTCACCCCCTGAAGGAGGACACCCCACCCACATTCCACCTATCAGGCCATGCACAACACCACAGTTATCCCACCAGACCGCACCCAACTGGGAGGAGATGCAATCAATCCTGAACTTCGTGAACCCTTCAGGAAGGCCAAGGCTTCCTGAGAGCTATGCGCCACCAACATTCCTGTCCTGCCACAGTTTCAGAGCTCTCCAAAGACGTAGCCTCACTCCATTCATCTAGGCTCAGAATGTCTACTTTTTGCCTAAAAAAACCTGTGCTAATATACTATTACGAGCATTATTTCTATGTTGGTAACATTGAAGACTGACCAGAAAAGAAAAAGAATGAGCAAAACAGTCCTATGACAGCAGACCTAACAGCATGAGGAGCCAAAGAGAAAGGCGCCACCCTACCTGGAGAGCTGATCAACAGCTGTGGTCAGCAGAGAAATCTCCAGAGTTGTGCCGTGGCCAGCAAGTTTCCTCCTTTAAACTTTAGATCAGAGAAATGTTGCCGGCATGAAATAGAAGGAATAAACGTGTAACATTAAAAATGACTGTCTCTATCTTTTTTTCTATAAATATAGACATAGAACTATTTTTTTCTGCTCTGCCCATATGAAATCTACGAGTCTTTTAGTTGAATCCCTTGGTCAAAAATGGCACTGCCCAGAGACAATAGATTCTTTCTCCAGTTTTGACATTTTTAACCAAAAGATGACAAGCCTGCCCACCACGACAAGGTAGACTCTTTTAGGGCAGGACCTACACTGAACTACACTACGCTAGCCTACTCCATGCTAGTCATCGTATTTTTAGTGTTAGATGCCTGTTTGTAAAAAGCCTCATCCTACAACCTGCCTTCTTCCTTTCCAGACTTGTTTACTAAGATCCACATAAGAACAACCCTTTTCATTCACAAAACAGAGAACAGATTTAAAATGGTTGTTGCTCTTATCTTATGGCGGGTGATGCAGTAATCAGCAATGATCATCTGTAACGTCCCAACACATTTCCCCTTCTTTAATCAATGCAGAGCTCTCTTCCACATAGATGTCTTCAGTCTGAAAGTTCTAAAGCAGTTTAATTGCAGTTAAGTTTGTTTTACAATCAACTGCCTTTGTCGCCCTCCTCATCCTACCAATGCTCAGGTTTACTG
This sequence comes from Staurois parvus, assembly GCF_062004578.1. Classification (NCBI taxonomy): domain Eukaryota; kingdom Metazoa; phylum Chordata; class Amphibia; order Anura; family Ranidae; genus Staurois; species Staurois parvus. Next base: position 14,693,349 of record NW_028317807.1, on the reverse strand, counting down.
ACATAGAAAAATGCTCAAAATAGTATGTTACAATAATTCATTGCATGACAAATAAAAAATGAGGGCTTTTTTTAGAATTAAAATTCCAAAACATCTGAATGGAGCCCATGGCAGCAACAGGGGGAATGACAACCCTCAGGGTACTGTGGTCACCCCCTGAAGGAGGACACCCCACCCACATTCCACCTATCAGGCCATGCACAACACCACAGTTATCCCACCAGACCGCACCCAACTGGGAGGAGATGCAATCAATCCTGAACTTCGTGAACCCTTCAGGAAGGCCAAGGCTTCCTGAGAGCTATGCGCCACCAACATTCCTGTCCTACCACAGTTTCAGAGCTCTCCAAAGACGTAGTCTCACTCCATTCATCTAGGCTCAGAATGTCTACTTTTCGCCTAAAAAAAACCTGTGCTAATATACTATTACGAGCATTATTTCTATGTTGGTAACATTGAAGACTGACCAGAAAAGAAAAAGAATGAGCAAAACAGTCCTATGACAGCAGACCTAACAGCATGAGGAGCCAAAGAGAAAGGCGCCACCCTACCTGGAGAGCTGATCAACAGCTGTGGTCAGCAGAGAAATCTCCAGAGTTGTGCCGTGGCCAGCAAGTTTCCTCCTTTAAACTTTAGATCAGAGAAATGTTGCCGGCATGAAATAGAAGGAATAAACGTGTAACATTAAAAATGACTGTCTCTATCTTTTTTTCAATAAATATAGACATAGAACTATTTTTTTCTGCTCTGCCCATATGAAATCTATGAGTCTTTTAGTTGAATCCCTTGGTCAAAAATGGCACTGCCCAGAGACAATAAATTCTTTGTCCAGTTTTGACATTTTTAACCAAAAGATGACAAGCCTGCCCACCACGACAAGGTAGACTCTTTTAGGGCAGGACCTACACTGAACTACACTACGCTAACCTACTCCATGCTAGTCATCGTATTTTTAGTGTTAGATGCCTGTTTGTAAAAAGCCTCATCCTACAACCTGCCTTCTTCCTTTCCAGACTTGTTTACTAAGATCCACATAAGAACAACCCTTTTCATTCACAAAACAGAGAACAGATTTAAAATGGTTGTTGCTCTTATCTTATGGCGGGTGATGCAGTAATCAGCAATGATCATCTGTAACGTCCCAACACATTTCCCCTTCTGTAATCAATGCAGAGCTCTCTTCCACATAGATGTCTTCAGTCTGAAAGTTCTAAAGCAGTTTAATTGCAGTGAAGTTTGTTTTACAATCAACTGCCTTTGTCGCCCTCCTCATCCTACCAATGCACAGGTTTACTGACATAGCAAAATGCTCAAAATAGTATGTTACAATAATTCATTGCATGACAAATAAAAAATTAGGGCTATTTTTAGAATTAAAGTTCCAAAACATCTGATTGGAGCCCATGGCAGTAACAGGGGGAATGACAACCCTCAGGGTACTGTGGTCACCCCCTGAAGGAGGACACCCCACCCACATTCCACCTATCAGGCCATGCACAACACCACAGTTATCCCACCAGACCGCACCCAACTGGGAGGAGATGCAATCAATCCTGAACTTCGTGAACCCTTCAGGAAGGCCAAGGCTTCCTGAGAGCTATGCGCCACCAACATTCCTGTCCTGCCACAGTTTCAGAGCTCTCCAAAGACGTAGTCTCACTCCATTCATCTAGGCTCAGAATGTCTACTTTTCGCCTAAAAAAACCTGTGCTAATATACTATTACGAGCATTATTTCTATGTTGGTAACATTGAAGACTGACCAGAAAAGAAAAAGAATGAGCAAAACAGTCCTATGACAGCAGACCTAACAGCATGAGGAGCCAAAGAGAAAGGCGCCACCCTACCTGGAGAGCTGATCAACAGCTGTGGTCAGCAGAGAAATCTCCAGAGTTGTGCCGTGGCCAGCAAGTTTCCTCCTTTAAACTTTAGATCAGAGAAATGTTGCCGGCATGAAATAGAAGGAATAAACGTGTAACATTAAAAATGACTGTCTCTATCTTTTTTTCTATAAATATAGACATAGAACTATTTTTTTCTGCTCTGCCCATATGAAATCTACGAGTCTTTTAGTTGAATCCCTTGGTCAAAAATGGCACTGCCCAGAGACAATAGATTCTTTCTCCAGTTTTGACATTTTTAACCAAAAGATGACAAGCCTGCCCACCACGACAAGGTAGACTCTTTTAGGGCAGGACCTACACTGAACTACACTACGCTAGCCTACTCCATGCTAGTCATCGTATTTTTAGTGTTAGATGCCTGTTTGTAAAAAGCCTCATCCTACAACCTGCCTTCTTCCTTTCCAGACTTGTTTACTAAGATCCACATAAGAACAACCCTTTTCATTCACAAAACAGAGAACAGATTTAAAATGGTTGTTGCTCTTATCTTATGGCGGGTGATGCAGTAATCAGCAATGATCATCTGTAACGTCCCAACACATTTCCCCTTCTTTAATCAATGCAGAGCTCTCTTCCACATAGATGTCTTCAGTCTGAAAGTTCTAAAGCAGTTTAATTGCAGTTAAGTTTGTTTTACAATCAACTGCCTTTGTCGCCCTCCTCATCCTACCAATGCTCAGGTTTACTGACATAGAAAAATGCTCAAAATAGTATGTTACAATAATTCATTGCATGACAAATAAAAAATGAGGGCTTTTTTTAGAATTAAAATTCCAAAACATCTGAATGGAGCCCATGGCAGCAACAGGGGGAATGACAACCCTCAGGGTACTGTGGTCACCCCCTGAAGGAGGACACCCCACCCACATTCCACCTATCAGGCCATGCACAACACCACAGTTATCCCACCAGACCGCACCCAACTGGGAGGAGATGCAATCAATCCTGAACTTCGTGAACCCTTCAGGAAGGCCAAGGCTTCCTGAGAGCTATGCGCCACCAACATTCCTGTCCTGCCACAGTTTCAGAGCTCTCCAAAGACATAGCCTCACTCCATTCATCTAGGCTCAGAATGTCTACTTTTCGCCTAAAAAAACCTGTGCTAATATACTATTACGAGCATTATTTCTATGTTGGTAACATTGAAGACTGACCAGAAAAGAAAAAGAATGAGCAAAACAGTCCTATGACAGCAGACCTAACAGCATGAGGAGCCAAAGAGAAAGGCGCCACCCTACCTGGAGAGCTGATCAACAGCTGTGGTCAGCAGAGAAATCTCCAGAGTTGTGCCGTGGCCAGCAAGTTTCCTCCTTTAAACTTTAGATCAGAGAAATGTTGCCGGCATGAAATAGAAGGAATAAACGTGTAACATTAAAAATGACTGTCTTTATCTTTTTTTCTATAAATATAGACATAGAACTATTTTTTTCTGCTCTGTCCATATGAAATCTACAAGTCTTTTAGTTGAATCGCTTGGTCAAAAATGGCACTGCCCAGAGACAATAGATTCTTTCTCCAGTTTTGACATTTTTAACCAAAAGATGACAAGCCTGCCCACCACGACAAGGTAGACTCTTTTAGGGCAGGACCTACACTGAACTACACTACGCTAGCCTACTCCATGCTAGTCATCGTATTTTTAGTGTTAGATGCCTGTTTGTAAAAAGCCTCATCCTACAACCTGCCTTCTTCCTTTCCAGACTTGTTTACTAAGATCCACATAAGAACAACCCTTTTCATTCACAAAACAGAGAACAGATTTAAAATGGTTGTTGCTCTTATCTTATGGCGGGTGATGCAGTAATCAGCAATGATCATCTGTAACGTCCCAACACATTTCCCCTTCTTTAATCAATGCAGAGCTCTCTTCCACATAGATGTCTTCAGTCTGAAAGTTCTAAAGCAGTTTAATTGCAGTTAAGTTTGTTTTACAATCAACTGCCTTTGTCGCCCTCCTCATCCTACCAATGCTCAGGTTTACTGACATAGAAAAATGCTCAAAATAGTATGTTACAATAATTCATTGCATGACAAATAAAAAATGAGGGCTTTTTTTAGAATTAAAATTCCAAAACATCTGAATGGAGCCCATGGCAGCAACAGGGGGAATGACAACCCTCAGGGTACTGTGGTCACCCCCTGAAGGAGGACACCCCACCCACATTCCACCTATCAGGCCATGCACAACACCACAGTTATCCCACCAGACCGCACCCAACTGGGAGGAGATGCAATCAATCCTGAACTTCGTGAACCCTTCAGGAAGGCCAAGGCTTCCTGAGAGCTATGCGCCACCAACATTCCTGTCCTGCCACAGTTTCAGAGCTCTCCAAAGACGTAGCCTCACTTCATTCATCTAGGCTCAGAATGTCTACTTTTCGCCTAAAAAAAACCTGTGCTAATATACTATTACGAGCATTATTTCTATGTTGGTAACATTGAAGACTGACCAGAAAAGAAAAAGAATGAGCAAAACAGTCCTATGACAGCAGACCTAACAGCATGAGGAGCCAAAGAGAAAGGCGCCACCCTACCTGGAGAGTTGATCAACAGCTGTGGTCAGCAGAGAAATCTCCAGAGTTGTGCCGTGGCCAGCAAGTTTCCTCCTTTAAACTTTAGATCAGAGAAATGTTGCCGGCATGAAATAGAAGGAATAAACGTGTAACATTAAAAATGACTGTCTCTATCTTTTTTTCAATAAATATAGACATAGAACTATTTTTTTCTGCTCTGCCCATATGAAATCTATGAGTCTTTTAGTTGAATCCCTTGGTCAAAAATGGCACTGCCCAGAGACAATAGATTCTTTCTCCAGTTTTGACATTTTTAACCAAAAGATGACAAGCCTGCCCACCACGACAAGGTAGACTCTTTTAGGGCAGGACCTACACTGAACTACACTACGCTAACCTACTCCATGCTAGTCATCGTATTTTTAGTGTTAGATGCCTGTTTGTAAAAAGCCTCATCCTACAACCTGCCTTCTTCCTTTCCAGACTTGTTTACTAAGATCCACATAAGAACAACCCTTTTCATTCACAAAAAAGAGAACAGATTTAAAATGGTTGTTGCTCTTATCTTATGGCGGGTGATGCAGTAATCAGCAATGATCATCTGTAATGTCCCAACACATTTCCCCTTCTTTAATCAATGCAGAGCTCTCTTCCACATAGATGTCTTCAGTCTGAAAGTTCTAAAGCAGTTTAATTGCAGTGAAGTTTGTTTTACAATCAACTGCCTTTGTCGCCCTCCTCATCCTACCAATGCACAGGTTTACTGACATAGCAAAATGCTCAAAATAGTATGTTACAATAATTCATTGCATGACAAATAAAAAATGAGGGCTTTTTTTAGAATTAAAATTCCAAAAACATCTGAATGGAGCCCATGGCAGTAACAGGGGGAATGACAACCCTCAGGGTACTGTGGTCACCCCCTGAAGGAGGACACCCCACCCACATTCCACCTATCAGGCCATGCACAACACCACAGTTATCCCACCAGACCGCACCCAACTGGGAGGAGATGCAATCAATCCTGAACTTCGTGAACCCTTCAGGAAGGCCAAGGCTTCCTGAGAGCTATGCGCCACCAACATTCCTGTCCTGCCACAGTTTCAGAGCTCTCCAAAGACGTAGTCTCACTCCATTCATCTAGGCTCAGAATGTCTACTTTTCGCCTAAAAAAACCTGTGCTAATATACTATTACGAGCATTATTTCTATGTTGGTAACATTGAAGACTGACCAGAAAAGAAAAAGAATGAGCAAAACAGTCCTATGACAGCAGACCTAACAGCATGAGGAGCCAAAGAGAAAGGCGCCACCCTACCTGGAGAGCTGATCAACAGCTGTGGTCAGCAGAGAAATCTCCAGAGTTGTGCCGTGGCCAGCAAGTTTTCTCCTTTAAACATTAGATCAGAGAAATGTTGCCGGCATGAAATAGAAGGAATAAACGTGTAACATTAAAAATGACTGTCTCTATCTTTTTTTCTATAAATATAGACATAGAACTATTTTTTTCTGCTCTGCCCATATGAAATCGACGAGTCTTTTAGTTGAATCCCTTGGTCAAAAATGGCACTGCCCAGAGACAATAGATTCTTTCTCCAGTTTTGACATTTTTAACCAAAAGATGACAAGCCTGCCCACCACGACAAGGTAGACTCTTTTAGGGCAGGACCTACACTGAACTACACTATGCTAACCTACTCCATGCTAGTCATCGTATTTTTAGTGTTAGATGCCTGTTTGTAAAAAGCCTCATCCTACAACCTGCCTTCTTCCTTTCCAGACTTGTTTACTAAGATCCACATAAGAACAACCCTTTTCATTCACAAAACAGAGAACAGATTTAAAATGGTTGTTGCTCTTATCTTATGGCGGGTGATGCAGTAATCAGCAATGATCATCTGTAACGTCCCAACACATTTCCCCTTCTTTAATCAATGCAGAGCTCTCTTCCACATAGATGTCTTCAGTCTGAAAGTTCTAAAGCAGTTTAATTGCAGTGAAGTTTGTTTTACAATCAACTGCCTTTGTCGCCCTCCTCATCCTACCAATGCTCAGGTTTACTGACATAGCAAAATGCTCAAAATAGTATGTTACAATAATTCATTGCATGACAAATAAAAAATTAGGGCTTTTTTTAGAATTAAAGTTCCAAAACATCTGATTGGAGCCCATGGCAGCAACAGGGGGAATGACAACCCTCAGGGTACTGTGGTCACCCCCTGAAGGAGGACACCCCACCCACATTCCACCTATCAGGCCATGCACAACACCACAGTTATCCCACCAGACCGCACCCAACTGGGAGGAGATGCAATCAATCCTGAACTTCGTGAACCCTTCAGGAAGGCCAAGGCTTCCTGAGAGCTATGCGCCACCAACATTCCTGTCCTGCCACAGTTTCAGAGCTCTCCAAAGACGTAGTCTCACTCCATTCATCTAGGCTCAGAATGTCTACTTTTCGCCTAAAAAAACCTGTGCTAATATACTATTACGAGCATTATTTCTATGTTGGTAACATTGAAGACTGACCAGAAAAGAAAAAGAATGAGCAAAACAGTCCTATGACAGCAGACCTAACAGCATGAGGAGCCAAAGAGAAAGGCGCCACCCTACCTGGAGAGCTGATCAACAGCTGTGGTCAGCAGAGAAATCTCCAGAGTTGTGCCGTGGCCAGCAAGTTTCCTCCTTTAAACTTTAGATCAGAGAAATGTTGCCGGCATGAAATAGAATGAATAAACGTGTAACATTAAAAATGACTGTCTCTATCTTTTTTTCTATAAATATAGACATAGAACTATTTTTTTCTGCTCTGCCCATATGAAATCTACGAGTCTTTTAGTTGAATCCCTTGGTCAAAAATGGCACTGCCCAGAGACAATAGATTCTTTCTCCAGTTTTGACATTTTTAACCAAAAGATGACAAGCCTGCCCACCACGACAAGGTAGACTCTATTAGGGCAGGACCTACACTGAACTACACTACGCTAACCTACTCCATGCTAGTCATCGTATTTTTAGTGTTAGATGCCTGTTTGTAAAAAGCCTCATCCTACAACCTGCCTTCTTCCTTTCCAGACTTGTTTACTAAGATCCACATAAGAACAACCCTTTTCATTCACAAAACAGAGAACAGATTTAAAATGGTTGTTGCTCTTATCTTATGGCGGGTGATGCAGTAATCAGCAATGATCATCTGTAACGTCCCAACACATTTCCCCTTCTTTAATCAATGCAGAGCTCTCTTCCACATAGATGTCTTCAGTCTGAAAGTTCTAAAGCAGTTTAATTGCAGTTAAGTTTGTTTTACAATCAACTGCCTTTGTCGCCCTCCTCATCCTACCAATGCTCAGGTTTACTGACATAGAAAAATGCTCAAAATAGTATGTTACAATAATTCATTGCATGACAAATAAAAAATGAGGGCTTTTTTTAGAATTAAAATTCCAAAACATCTGAATGGAGCCCATGGCAGCAACAGGGGGAATGACAACCCTCAGGGTACTGTGGTCACCCCCTGAAGGAGGACACCCCACCCACATTCCACCTATCAGGCCATGTACAACACCACAGTTATCCCACCAGACCGCACCCAACTGGGAGGAGATGCAATCAATCCTGAACTTCGTGAACCTTTCAGGAAGGCCAAGGCTTCCTGAGAGCTATGCGCCACCAACATTCCTGTCCTGCCACAGTTTCAGAGCTCTCCAAAGACGTAGCCTCACTCCATTCATCTAGGCTCAGAATGTCTACTTTTCGCCTAAAAAAACCTGTGCTAATATACTATTACGAGCATTATTTCTATGTTGGTAACATTGAAGACTGACCAGAAAAGAAAAAGAATGAGCAAAACAGTCCTATGACAGCAGACCTAACAGCATGAGGAGCCAAAGAGAAAGGCGCCACCCTACCTGGAGAGCTGATCAACAGCTGTGGTCAGCAGAGAAATCTCCAGAGTTGTGCCGTGGCCAGCAAGTTTCCTCCTTTAAACATTAGATCAGAGAAATGTTGCCGGCATGAAATAGAAGGAATAAACGTGTAACATTAAAAATGACTGTCTCTATCTTTTTTTCTATAAATATAGACATAGAGCTATTTTTTTCTGCTCTGCCCATATGAAATCGACGAGTCTTTTAGTTGAATCCCTTGGTCAAAAATGGCACTGCCCAGAGACAATACATTCTTTCACCAGTTTTGACATTTTTAACCAAAAGATGACAAGCCTGCCCACCACGACAAGGTAGACTCTTTTAGGGCAGGACCTACACTGAACTACACTACGCTAGCCTACTCCATGCTAGTCATCGTATTTTTAGTGTTAGATGCCTGTTTGTAAAAAGCCTCATCCTACAACCTGCCTTCTTCCTTTCCAGACTTGTTTACTAAGATCCACATAAGAACAACCCTTTTCATTCACAAAACAGAGAACAGATTTAAAATGGTTGTTGCTCTTATCTTATGGCGGGTGATGCAGTAATCAGCAATGATCATCTGTAACATCCCAACACATTTCCCCTTCTTTAATCAATGCAGAGCTCTCTTCCACATAGATGTCTTCAGTCTGAAAGTTCTAAAGCAGTTTAATTGCAGTTAAGTTTGTTTTACAATCAACTGCCTTTGTCGCCCTCCTCATCCTACCAATGCTCAGGTTTACTGACATAGAAAAATGCTCAAAAATAGTATGTTACAATAATTCATTGCATGACAAATAAAAAATGAGGGCTTTATTTAGAATTAAAATTCCAAAACATCTGAATGGAGCCCATGGCAGCAACAGGGGGAATGACAACGCTCAGGGTACTGTGGTCACCCCCTGAAGGAGGACACCCCACCCACATTCCACCTATCAGGCCATGCACAACACCACAGTTATCCCACCAGACCGCACCCAACTGGGAGGAGATGCAATCAATCCTGAACTTCGTGAACCCTTCAGGAAGGCCAAGGCTTCCTGAGAGCTATGCGCCACCAACATTCCTGTCCTGCCACAGTTTCAGAGCTCTCCAAAGACGTAGCCTCACTCCATTCATCTAGGCTCAGAATGTCTACTTTTTGCCTAAAAAAACCTGTGCTAATATACTATTACGAGCATTATTTCTATGTTGGTAACATTGAAGACTGACCAGAAAAGAAAAAGAATGAGCAAAACAGTCCTATGACAGCAGACCTAACAGCATGAGGAGCCAAAGAGAAAGGCGCCACCCTACCTGGAGAGCTGATCAACAGCTGTGGTCAGCAGAGAAATCTCCAGAGTTGTGCCGTGGCCAGCAAGTTTCCTCCTTTAAACTTTAGATCAGAGAAATGTTGCCGGCATGAAATAGAAGGAATAAACGTGTAACATTAAAAATGACTGTCTCTATCTTTTTTTCTATAAATATAGACATAGAACTATTTTTTTCTGCTCTGCCCATATGAAATCTACGAGTCTTTTAGTTGAATCCCTTGGTCAAAAATGGAACTGCCCAGAGACAATAGATTCTTTCTCCAGTTTTGACATTTTTAACCAAAAGATGACAAGCCTGCCCACCACGACAAGGTAGACTCTTTTAGGGCAGGACCTACACTGAACTACACTACGCTAGCCTACTCCATGCTAGTCATCGTATTTTTAGTGTTAGATGCCTGTTTGTAAAAAGCCTCATCCTACAACCTGCCTTCTTCCTTTCCAGACTTGTTTACTAAGATCCACATAAGAACAACCCTTTTCATTCACAAAACAGAGAACAGATTTAAAATGGTTGTTGCTCTTATCTTATGGCGGGTGATGCAGTAATCAGCAATGATCATCTGTAACGTCCCAACACATTTCCCCTTCTTTAATCAATGCAGAGCTCTCTTCCACATAGATGTCTTCAGTCTGAAAGTTCTAAAGCAGTTTAATTGCAGTTAAGTTTGTTTTACAATCAACTGCCTTTGTCGCCCTCCTCATCCTACCAATGCTCAGGTTTACTGACATAGAAAAATGCTCAAAATAGTATGTTACAATAATTCATTGCATGACAAATAAAAAATGAGGGCTTTTTTTAGAATTAAAATTCCAAAACATCTGAATGGAGCCCATGGCAGCAACAGGGGGAATGACAACCCTCAGGGTACTGTGGTCACCCCCTGAAGGAGGACACCCCACCCACATTCCACCTATCAGGCCATGCACAACACCACAGTTATCCCACCAGACCGCACCCAACTGGGAGGAGATGCAATCAATCCTGAACTTCGTGAACCCTTCAGGAAGGCCAAGGCTTCCTGAGAGCTATGCGCCACCAACATTCCTGTCCTGCCACAGTTTCAGAGCGCTCCAAAGAAGTAGCCTCACTTCATTCATCTAGGCTCAGAATGTCTACTTTTCGCCTAAAAAAAACCTGTGCTAATATACTATTACGAGCATTATTTCTATGTTGGTAACATTGAAGACTGACCAGAAAAGAAAAAGAATGAGCAAAACAGTCCTATGACAGCAGACCTAACAGCATGAGGAGCCAAAGAGAAAGGCGCCACCCTACCTGGAGAGCTGATCAACAGCTGTGGTCAGCAGAGAAATCTCCAGAGTTGTGCCGTGGCCAGCAAGTTTCCTCCTTTAAACTTTAGATCAGAGAAATGTTGCCGGCATGAAATAGAAGGAATAAACGTGTAACATTAAAAATGACTGTCTCTATCTTTTTTCAATAAATATAGACATAGAACTATTTTTTTCTGCTCTGCCCATATGAAATCTATGAGTCTTTTAGTTGAATCCCTTGGTCAAAAATGGCACTGCCCAGAGACAATAAATTCTTTGTCCAGTTTTGACATTTTTAACCAAAAGATGACAAGCCTGCCCACCACGACAAGGTAGACTCTTTTAGGGCAGGACCTACACTGAACTACACTACGCTAGCCTACTCCATGCTAGTCATCGTATTTTTAGTGTTAGATGCCTGTTTGTAAAAAGCCTCATCCTACAACCTGCCTTCTTCCTTTCCAGACTTGTTTACTAAGATCCACATAAGAACAACCCTTTTCATTCACAAAACAGAGAACAGATTTAAAATGGTTGTTGCTCTTATCTTATGGCGGGTGATGCAGTAATCAGCAATGATCATCTGTAACGTCCCAACACATTTCCCCTTCTGTAATCAATGCAGAGCTCTCTTCCACATAGATGTCTTCAGTCTGAAAGTTCTAAAGCAGTTTAATTGCAGTGAAGTTTGTTTTACAATCAACTGCCTTTGTCGCCCTCCTCATCCTACCAATGCACAGGTTTACTGACATAGCAAAATGCTCAAAATAGTATGTTACAATAATTCATTGCATGACAAATAAAAAATTAGGGCTTTTTTTAGAATTAAAGTTCCAAAACATCTGATTGGAGCCCATGGCAGTAACAGGGGGAATGACAACCCTCAGGGTACTGTGGTCACCCCCTGAAGGAGGACACCCCACCCACATTCCACCTATGAGGCCATGCACAACACCACAGTTATCCCACCAGACCGCACCCAACTGGGAGGAGATGCAATCAATCCTGAACTTCGTGAACCCTTCAGGAAGGCCAAGGCTTCCTGAGAGCTATGCGCCACCAACATTCCTGTCCTGCCACAGTTTCAGTGCGCTCCAAAGACGTAGTCTCACTCCATTCATCTAGGCTCAGAATGTCTACTTTTCGCCTAAAAAAACCTGTGCTAATATACTATTACGAGCATTATTTCTATGTTGGTAACATTGAAGACTGACCAGAAAAGAAAAAGAATGAGCAAAACAGTCCTATGACAGCAGACCTAACAGCATGAGGAGCCAAAGAGAAAGGCGCCACCCTACCTGGAGAGCTGATCAACAGCTGTGGTCAGCAGAGAAATCTCCAGAGTTGTGCCGTGGCCAGCAAGTTTCCTCCTTTAAACTTTAGATCAGAGAAATGTTGCCGGCATGAAATAGAATGAATAAACGTGTAACATTAAAAATGACTGTCTCTATCTTTTTTTCTATAAATATAGACATAGAACTATTTTTTTCTGCTCTGCCCATATGAAATCTACGAGTCTTTTAGTTGAATCCCTTGGTCAAAAATGGCACTGCCCAGAGACAATAGATTCTTTCTCCAGTTTTGACATTTTTAACCAAAAGATGACAAGCCTGCCCACCACGACAAGGTAGACTCTTTTAGGGCAGGACCTACACTGAACTACACTACGCTAGCCTACTCCATGCTAGTCATCGTATTTTTAGTGTTAGATGCCTGTTTGTAAAAAGCCTCATCCTACAACCTGCCTTCTTCCTTTCCAGACTTGTTTACTAAGATCCACATAAGAACAACCCTTTTCATTCACAAAACAGAGAACAGATTTAAAATGGTTGTTGCTCTTATCTTATGGCGGGTGATGCAGTAATCAGCAATGATCATCTGTAACATCCCAACACATTTCCCCTTCTTTAATCAATGCAGAGCTCTCTTCCACATAGATGTCTTCAGTCTGAAAGTTCTAAAGCAGTTTAATTGCAGTTAAGTTTGTTTTACAATCAACTGCCTTTGTCGCCCTCCTCATCCTACCAATGCTCAGGTTTACTGACATAGAAAAATGCTCAAAATAGTATGTTACAATAATTCATTGCATGACAAATAAAAAATGAGGGCTTTTTTTAGAATTAAAATTCCAAAACATCTGAATGGAGCCCATGGCAGCAACAGGGGGAATGACAACCCTCAGGGTACTGTGGTCACCCCCTGAAGGAGGACACCCCACCCACATTCCACCTATCAGGCCATGCACAACACCACAGTTATCCCACCAGACCGCACCCAACTGGGAGGAGATGCAATCAATCCTGAACTTCGTGAACCCTTCAGGAAGGCCAAGGCTTCCTGAGAGCTATGCGCCACCAACATTCCTGTCCTGACACAGTTTCAGAGCTCTCCAAAGACGTAGCCTCACTCCATTCATCTAGGCTCAGAATGTCTACTTTTCGCCTAAAAAAACCTGTGCTAATATACTATTACGAGCATTATTTCTATGTTGGTAACATTGAAGACTGACCAGAAAAGAAAAAGAATGAGCAAAACAGTCCTATGACAGCAGACCTAACAGCATGAGGAGCCAAAGAGAAAGGCGCCACCCTACCTGGAGAGCTGATCAACAGCTGTGGTCAGCAGAGAAATCTCCAGAGTTGTGCCGTGGCCAGCAAGTTTCCTCCTTTAAACTTTAGATCAGAGAAATGTTGCCGGCATGAAATAGAAGGAATAAACGTGTAACATTAAAAATGACTGTCTTTATCTTTTTTTCTATAAATATAGACATAGAACTATTTTTTTCTGCTCTGCCCATATGAAATCTACGAGTCTTTTAGTTGAATCCCTTGGTCAAAAATGGCACTGCCCAGAGACAATAAATTCTTTGTCCAGTTTTGACATTTTTAACCAAAAGATGACAAGCCTGCCCACCACGACAAGGTAGACTCTTTTAGGGCAGGACCTACACTGAACTACACTACGCTAGCCTACTCCATGCTAGTCATCGTATTTTTAGTGTTAGATGCCTGTTTGTAAAAAGCCTCATCCTACAACCTGCCTTCTTCCTTTCCAGACTTGTTTACTAAGATCCACATAAGAACAACCCTTTTCATTCACAAAACAGAGAACAGATTTAAAATGGTTGTTGCTCTTATCTTATGGCGGGTGATGCAGTAATCAGCAATGATCATCTGTAACGTCCCAACACATTTCCCCTTCTGTAATCAATGCAGAGCTCTCTTCCACATAGATGTCTTCAGTCTGAAAGTTCTAAAGCAGTTTAATTGCAGTGAAGTTTGTTTTACAATCAACTGCCTTTGTCGCCCTCCTCATCCTACCAATGCACAGGTTTACTGACATAGCAAAATGCTCAAAATAGTATGTTACAATAATTCATTGCATGACAAATAAAAAATTAGGGCTTTTTTTAGAATTAAAGTTCCAAAACATCTGATTGGAGCCCATGGCAGTAACAGGGGGAATGACAACCCTCAGGGTACTGTGGTCACCCCCTGAAGGAGGACACCCCACCCACATTCCACCTATGAGGCCATGCACAACACCACAGTTATCCCACCAGACCGCACCCAACTGGGAGGAGATGCAATCAATCCTGAACTTCGTGAACCCTTCAGGAAGGCCAAGGCTTCCTGAGAGCTATGCGCCACCAACATTCCTGTCCTGCCACAGTTTCAGTGCGCTCCAAAGACGTAGTCTCACTCCATTCATCTAGGCTCAGAATGTCTACTTTTCGCCTAAAAAAACCTGTGCTAATATACTATTACGAGCATTATTTCTATGTTGGTAACATTGAAGACTGACCAGAAAAGAAAAAGAATGAGCAAAACAGTCCTATGACAGCAGACCTAACAGCATGAGGAGCCAAAGAGAAAGGCGCCACCCTACCTGGAGAGCTGATCAACAGCTGTGGTCAGCAGAGAAATCTCCAGAGTTGTGCCGTGGCCAGCAAGTTTCCTCCTTTAAACTTTAGATCAGAGAAATGTTGCCGGCATGAAATAGAATGAATAAACGTGTAACATTAAAAATGACTGTCTCTATCTTTTTTTCTATAAATATAGACATAGAACTATTTTTTTCTGCTCTGCCCATATGAAATCTACGAGTCTTTTAGTTGAATCCCTTGGTCAAAAATGGCACTGCCCAGAGACAATAGATTCTTTCTCCAGTTTTGACATTTTTAACCAAAAGATGACAAGCCTGCCCACCACGACAAGGTAGACTCTTTTAGGGCAGGACCTACACTGAACTACACTACGCTAGCCTACTCCATGCTAGTCATCGTATTTTTAGTGTTAGATGCCTGTTTGTAAAAAGCCTCATCCTACAACCTGCCTTCTTCCTTTCCAGACTTGTTTACTAAGATCCACATAAGAACAACCCTTTTCATTCACAAAACAGAGAACAGATTTAAAATGGTTGTTGCTCTTATCTTATGGCGGGTGATGCAGTAATCAGCAATGATCATCTGTAACATCCCAACACATTTCCCCTTCTTTAATCAATGCAGAGCTCTCTTCCACATAGATGTCTTCAGTCTGAAAGTTCTAAAGCAGTTTAATTGCAGTTAAGTTTGTTTTACAATCAACTGCCTTTGTCGCCCTCCTCATCCTACCAATGCTCAGGTTTACTGACATAGAAAAATGCTCAAAATAGTATGTTACAATAATTCATTGCATGACAAATAAAAAATGAGGGCTTTTTTTAGAATTAAAATTCCAAAACATCTGAATGGAGCCCATGGCAGCAACAGGGGGAATGACAACCCTCAGGGTACTGTGGTCACCCCCTGAAGGAGGACACCCCACCCACATTCCACCTATCAGGCCATGCACAACACCACAGATATCCCACCAGACCGCACCCAACTGGGAGGAGATGCAATCAATCCTGAACTTCGTGAACCCTTCAGGAAGGCCAAGGCTTCCTGAGAGCTATGCGCCACCAACATTCCTGTCCTGCCACAGTTTCAGAGCTCTCCAAAGACGTAGCCTCACTCCATTCATCTAGGCTCAGAATGTCTACTTTTCGCCTAAAAAAACCTGTGCTAATATACTATTACGAGCATTATTTCTATGTTGGTAACATTGAAGACTGACCAGAAAAGAAAAAGAATGAGCAAAACAGTCCTATGACAGCAGACCTAACAGCATGAGGAGCCAAAGAGAAAGGCGCCACCCTACCTGGAGAGCTGATCAACAGCTGTGGTCAGCAGAGAAATCTCCAGAGTTGTGCCGTGGCCAGCAAGTTTCCTCCTTTAAACTTTAGATCAGAGAAATGTTGCCGGCATGAAATAGAAGGAATAAACGTGTAACATTAAAAATGACTGTCTTTATCTTTTTTTCTATAAATATAGACATAGAACTATTTTTTTCTGCTCTGCCCATATGAAATCTACGAGTCTTTTAGTTGAATCCCTTGGTCAAAAATGGCACTGCCCAGAGACAATAGATTCTTTCTCCAGTTTTGACATTTTTAACCAAAAGATGACAAGCCTGCCCACCACGACAAGGTAGACTCTTTTAGGGCAGGACCTACACTGAACTACACTACGCTAGCCTACTCCATGCTAGTCATCGTATTTTTAGTGTTAGATGCCTGTTTGTAAAAAGCCTCATCCTACAACCTGCCTTCTTCCTTTCCAGACTTGTTTACTAAGATCCACATAAGAACAACCCTTTTCATTCACAAAACAGAGAACAGATTTAAAATGGTTGTTGCTCTTATCTTATGGCGGGTGATGCAGTAATCAGCAATGATCATCTGTAACGTCCCAACACATTTCCCCTTCTTTAATCAATGCAGAGCTCTCTTCCACATAGATGTCTTCAGTCTGAAAGTTCTAAAGCAGTTTAATTGCAGTTAAGTTTGTTTTACAATCAACTGCCTTTGTCGCCCTCCTCATCCTACCAATGCTCAGGTTTACTGACATAGAAAAATGCTCAAAATAGTATGTTACAATAATTCATTGCATGACAAATAAAAAATGAGGGCTTTTTTTAGAATTAAAATTCCAAAACATCTGAATGGAGCCCATGGCAGCAACAGGGGGAATGACAACCCTCAGGGTACTGTGGTCACCCCCTGAAGGAGGACACCCCACCCACATTCCACCTATCAGGCCATGCACAACACCACAGTTATCCCACCAGACCGCACCCAACTGGGAGGAGATGCAATCAATCCTGAACTTCGTGAACCCTTCAGGAAGGCCAAGGCTTCCTGAGAGCTATGCGCCACCAACATTCCTGTCCTGCCACAGTTTCAGAGCTCTCCAAAGACGTAGCCTCACTTCATTCATCTAGGCTCAGAATGTCTACTTTTCGCCTAAAAAAAACCTGTGCTAATATACTATTACGAGCATTATTTCTATGTTGGTAACATTGAAGACTGACCAGAAAAGAAAAAGAATGAGCAAAACAGTCCTATGACAGCAGACCTAACAGCATGAGGAGCCAAAGAGAAAGGCGCCACCCTACCTGGAGAGCTGATCAACAGCTGTGGTCAGCAGAGAAATCTCCAGAGTTGTGCCGTGGCCAGCAAGTTTCCTCCTTTAAACTTTAGATCAGAGAAATGTTGCCGGCATGAAATAGAAGGAATAAACGTGTAACATTAAAAATGACTGTCTCTATCTTTTCTTCAATAAATATAGACATAGAACTATTTTTTTCTGCTCTGCCCATATGAAATCTATGAGTCTTTTAGTTGAATCCCTTGGTCAAAAATGGCACTGCCCAGAGACAATAGATTCTTTCTCCAGTTTTGACATTTTTAACCAAAAGATGACAAGCCTGCCCACCACGACAAGGTAGACTCTTTTAGGGCAGGACCTACACTGAACTACACTACGCTAACCTACTCCATGCTAGTCATCGTATTTTTAGTGTTAGATGCCTGTTTGAAAAAGCCTCATCCTACAACCTGCCTTCTTCCTTTCCAGACTTGTTTACTAAGATCCACATAAGAACAACCCTTTTCATTCACAAAACAGAGAACAGATTTAAAATGGTTGTTGCTCTTATCTTATGGCGGGTGATGCAGTAATCAGCAATGATCATCTGTAATGTCCCAACACATTTCCCCTTCTTTAATCAATGCAGAGCTCTCTTCCACATAGATGTCTTCAGTCTGAAAGTTCTAAAGCAGTTTAATTGCAGTGAAATTTGTTTTACAATCAACTGCCTTTGTCGCCCTCCTCATCCTACCAATGCACAGGTTTACTGACATAGCAAAATGCTCAAAATAGTATGTTACAATAATTCATTGCATGACAAAAAAAATGAGGGCTTTTTTTAGAATTAAAATTCCAAAAACATCTGAATGGAGCCCATGGCAGTAACAGGGGGAATGACAACCCTCAGGGTACTGTGGTCACCCCCTGAAGGAGGACACCCCACCCACATTCCACCTATCAGGCCATGCACAACACCACAGTTATCCCACCAGACCGCACCCAACTGGGAGGAGATGCAATCAATCCTGAACTTCGTGAACCCTTCAGGAAGGCCAAGGCTTCCTGAGAGCTATGCGCCACCAACATTCCTGTCCTGCCACAGTTTCAGAGCTCTCCAAAGACGTAGTCTCACTCCATTCATCTAGGCTCAGAATGTCTACTTTTCGCCTAAAAAAACCTGTGCTAATATACTATTACGAGCATTATTTCTATGTTGGTAACATTGAAGACTGACCAGAAAAGAAAAAGAATGAGCAAAACAGTCCTATGACAGCAGACCTAACAGCATGAGGAGCCAAAGAGAAAGGCGCCACCCTACCTGGAGAGCTGATCAACAGCTGTGGTCAGCAGAGAAATCTCCAGAGTTGTGCCGTGGCCAGCAAGTTTTCTCCTTTAAACATTAGATCAGAGAAATGTTGCCGGCATGAAATAGAAGGAATAAACGTGTAACATTAAAAATGACTGTCTCTATCTTTTTTTCTATAAATATAGACATAGAACTATTTTTTTCTGCTCTGCCCATATGAAATCTATGAGTCTTTTAGTTGAATCCCTTGGTCAAAAATGGCACTGCCCAGAGACAATAGATTCTTTCTCCAGTTTTGACATTTTTAACCAAAAGATGACAAGCCTGCCCACCACGACAAGGTAGACTCTTTTAGGGCAGGACCTACACTGAACTACACTACGCTAGCCTACTCCATGCTAGTCATCGTATTTTTAGTGTTAGATGCCTGTTTGTAAAAAGCCTCATCCTACAACCTGCCTTCTTCCTTTCCAGACTTGTTTACTAAGATCCACATAAGAACAACCCTTTTCATTCACAAAACAGAGAACAGATTTAAAATGGTTGTTGCTCTTATCTTATGGCGGGTGATGCAGTAATCAGCAATGATCATCTGTAACGTCCCAACACATTTCCCCTTCTTTAATCAATGCAGAGCTCTCTTCCACATAGATGTCTTCAGTCTGAAAGTTCTAAAGCAGTTTAATTGCAGTGAAGTTTGTTTTACAATCAACTGCCTTTGTCGCCCTCCTCATCCTACCAATGCTCAGGTTTACTGACATAGAAAAATGCTCAAAATAGTATGTTACAATAATTCATTGCATGACAAATAAAAAATGAGGGCTTTTTTTAGAATTAAAATTCCAAAAACATCTGAATGGAGCCCATGGCAGCAACAGGGGGAATGACAACCCTCAGGGTACTGTGGTCACCCCCTGAAGGAGGACACCCCACCCACATTCCACCTATCAGGCCATGCACAACACCACAGTTATCCCACCAGACCGCACCCAACTGGGAGGAGATGCAATCAATCCTGAACTTCGTGAACCCTTCAGGAAGGCCAAGGCTTCCTGAGAGCTATGCGCCACCAACATTCCTGTCCTGCCACAGTTTCAGAACTCTCCAAAGACGTAGTCTCACTCCATTCATCTAGGCTCAGAATGTCTACTTTTCGCCTAAAAAAACCTGTGCTAATATACTATTACGAGCATTATTTCTATGTTGGTAACATTGAAGACTGACCAGAAAAGAAAAAGAATCAGCAAAACAGTCCTATGACAGCAGACCGAACAGCATGAGGAGCCAAAGAGAAAGGCGCCACCCTACCTGGAGAGCTGATCAACAGCTGTGGTCAGCAGAGAAATCTCCAGAGTTGTGCCGTGGCCAGCAAGTTTTCTCCTTTAAACATTAGATCAGAGAAATGTTGCCGGCATGAAATAGAAGGAATAAACGTGTAACATTAAAAATGACTGTCTCTATCTTTTTTTCTATAAATATAGACATAGAACTATTTTTTTCTGCTCTGCCCATATGAAATCGACGAGTCTTTTAGTTGAATCCCTTGGTCAAAAATGGCACTGCCCAGAGACAATAGATTCTTTCTCCAGTTTTGACATTTTTAACCAAAAGATGACAAGCCTGCCCACCACGACAAGGTAGACTCTTTTAGGGCAGGACCTACACTGAACTACACTACGCTAACCTACTCCATGCTAGTCATCGTATTTTTAGTGTTAGATGCCTGTTTGTAAAAAGCCTCATCCTACAACCTGCCTTCTTCCTTTCCAGACTTGTTTACTAAGATCCACATAAGAACAACCCTTTTCATTCACAAAACAGAGAACAGATTTAAAATGGTTGTTGCTCTTATCTTATGGCGGGTGATGCAGTAATCAGCAATGATCATCTGTAACATCCCAACACATTTCCCCTTCTTTAATCAATGCAGAGCTCTCTTCCACATAGATGTCTTCAGTCTGAAAGTTCTAAAGCAGTTTAATTGCAGTGAAGTTTGTTTTACAATCAACTGCCTTTGTCGCCCTCCTCATCCTACCAATGCTCAGGTTTACTGACATAGAAAAATGCTCAAAATAGTATGTTACAATAATTCATTGCATGACAAATAAAAAATGAGGGCTTTTTTTAGAATTAAAATTCCAAAACATCTGAATGGAGCCCATGGCAGCAACAGGGGGAATGACAACCCTCAGGGTACTGTGGTCACCCCCTGAAGGAGGACACCCCACCCACATTCCACCTATCAGGCCATGCACAACACCACAGTTATCCCACCAGACCGCACCCAACTGGGAGGAGATGCAATCAATCCTGAACTTCGTGAACCCTTCAGGAAGGCCAAGGCTTCCTGAGAGCTATGCGCCACCAACATTCCTGTCCTGCCACAGTTTCAGAGCTCTCCAAAGACATAGCCTCACTCCATTCATCTAGGCTCAGAATGTCTACTTTTCGCCTAAAAAAACCTGTGCTAATATACTATTACGAGCATTATTTCTATGTTGGTAACATTGAAGACTGACCAGAAAAGAAAAAGAATCAGCAAAACAGTCCTATGACAGCAGACCGAACAGCATGAGGAGCCAAAGAGAAAGGCGCCACCCTACCTGGAGAGCTGATCAACAGCTGTGGTCAGCAGAGAAATCTCCAGAGTTGTGCCGTGGCCAGCAAGTTTTCTCCTTTAAACATTAGATCAGAGAAATGTTGCCGGCATGAAATAGAAGGAATAAACGTGTAACATTAAAAATGACTGTCTCTATCTTTTTTTCTATAAATATAGACATAGAACTATTTTTTTCTGCTCTGCCCATATGAAATCGACGAGTCTTTTAGTTGAATCCCTTGGTCAAAAATGGCACTGCCCAGAGACAATAGATTCTTTCTCCAGTTTTGACATTTTTAACCAAAAGATGACAAGCCTGCCCACCACGACAAGGTAGACTCTTTTAGGGCAGGACCTACACTGAACTACACTACGCTAACCTACTCCATGCTAGTCATCGTATTTTTAGTGTTAGATGCCTGTTTGTAAAAAGCCTCATCCTACAACCTGCCTTCTTCCTTTCCAGACTTGTTTACTAAGATCCACATAAGAACAACCCTTTTCATTCACAAAACAGAGAACAGATTTAAAATGGTTGTTGCTCTTATCTTATGGCGGGTGATGCAGTAATCAGCAATGATCATCTGTAACATCCCAACACATTTCCCCTTCTTTAATCAATGCAGAGCTCTCTTCCACATAGATGTCTTCAGTCTGAAAGTTCTAAAGCAGTTTAATTGCAGTGAAGTTTGTTTTACAATCAACTGCCTTTGTCGCCCTCCTCATCCTACCAATGCTCAGGTTTACTGACATAGAAAAATGCTCAAAATAGTATGTTACAATAATTCATTGCATGACAAATAAAAAATGAGGGCTTTTTTTAGAATTAAAATTCCAAAACATCTGAATGGAGCCCATGGCAGCAACAGGGGGAATGACAACCCTCAGGGTACTGTGGTCACCCCCTGAAGGAGGACACCCCACCCACATTCCACCTATCAGGCCATGCACAACACCACAGTTATCCCACCAGACCGCACCCAACTGGGAGGAGATGCAATCAATCCTGAACTTCGTGAACCCTTCAGGAAGGCCAAGGCTTCCTGAGAGCTATGCGCCACCAACATTCCTGTCCTGCCACAGTTTCAGAGCTCTCCAAAGATGTAGCCTCACTCCATTCATCTAGGCTCAGAATGTCTACTTTTCGCCTAAAAAAACCTGTGCTAATATACTATTACGAGCATTATTTCTATGTTGGTAACATTGAAGACTGACCAGAAAAGAAAAAGAATGAGCAAAACAGTCCTATGACAGCAGACCTAACAGCATGAGGAGCCAAAGAGAAAGGCGCCACCCTACCTGGAGAGCTGATCAACAGCTGTGGTCAGCAGAGAAATCTCCAGAGTTGTGCCGTGGCCAGCAAGTTTCCTCCTTTAAACATTAGATCAGAGAAATGTTGCCGGCATGAAATAGAAGGAATAAACGTGTAACATTAAAAATGACTGTCTCTATCTTTTTTTCTATAAATATAGACATAGAGCTATTTTTTTCTGCTCTGCCCATATGAAATCGACGAGTCTTTTAGTTGAATCCCTTGGTCAAAAATGGCACTGCCCAGAGACAATAGATTCTTTCTCCAGTTTTGACATTTTTAACCAAAAGATGACAAGCCTGCCCACCACGACAAGGTAGACTCTTTTAGGGCAGGACCTACACTGAACTACACTACGCTAGCCTACTCCATGCTAGTCATCGTATTTTTAGTGTTAGATGCCTGTTTGTAAAAAGCCTCATCCTACAACCTGCCTTCTTCCTTTCCAGACTTGTTTACTAAGATCTACATAAGAACAACCCTTTTCATTCACAAAACAGAGAACAGATTTAAAATGGTTGTTGCTCTTATCTTATGGCGGGTGATGCAGTAATCAGCAATGATCATCTGTAACGTCCCAACACATTTCCCCTTCTTTAATCAATGCAGAGCTCTCTTCCACATAGATGTCTTCAGTCTGAAAGTTCTAAAGCAGTTTAATTGCAGTGAAGTTTGTTTTACAATCAACTGCCTTTGTCGCCCTCCTCATCCTACCAATGCTCAGGTTTACTGACATAGAAAAATGCTCAAAATAGTATGTTACAATAATTCATTGCATGACAAATAAAAAATGAGGGCTTTTTTTAGAATTAAAATTCCAAAAACATCTGAATGGAGCCCATGGCAGCAACAGGGGGAATGACAACCCTCAGGGTACTGTGGTCACCCCCTGAAGGAGGACACCCCACCCACATTCCACCTATCAGGCCATGCACAACACCACAGTTATCCCACCAGACCGCACCCAACTGGGAGGAGATGCAATCAATCCTGAACTTCGTGAACCCTTCAGGAAGGCCAAGGCTTCCTGAGAGCTATGCGCCACCAACATTCCTGTCCTGCCACAGTTTCAGAGCTCTCCAAAGACGTAGTCTCACTCCATTCATCTAGGCTCAGAATGTCTACTTTTCGCCTAAAAAAACCTGTGCTAATATACTATTACGAGCATTATTTCTAAGTTGGTAACATTGAAGACTGACCAGAAAAGAAAAAGAATGAGCAAAACAGTCCTATGACAGCAGACCTAACAGCATGAGGAGCCAAAGAGAAAGGCGCCACCCTACCTGGAGAGCTGATCAACAGCTGTGGTCAGCAGAGAAATCTCCAGAGTTGTGCCGTGGCCAGCAAGTTTTCTCCTTTAAACATTAGATCAGAGAAATGTTGCCGGCATGAAATAGAAGGAATAAACGTGTAACATTAAAAATGACTGTCTCTATCTTTTTTTCTATAAATATAGACATAGAACTATTTTTTTCTGCTCTGCCCATATGAAATCGACGAGTCTTTTAGTTGAATCCCTTGGTCAAAAATGGCACTGCCCAGAGACAATAGATTCTTTCTCCAGTTTTGACATTTTTAACCAAAAGATGACAAGCCTGCCCACCACGACAAGGTAGACTCTTTTAGGGCAGGACCTACACTGAACTACACTACGCTAGCCTACTCCATGCTAGTCATCGTATTTTTAGTGTTAGATGCCTGTTTGTAAAAAGCCTCATCCTACAACCTGCCTTCTTCCTTTCCAGACTTGTTTACTAAGATCCACATAAGAACAACCCTTTTCATTCACAAAACAGAGAACAGATTTAAAATGGTTGTTGCTCTTATCTTATGGCGGGTGATGCAGTAATCAGCAATGATCATCTGTAACGTCCCAACACATTTCCCCTTCTTTAATCAATGCAGAGCTCTCTTCCACATAGATGTCTTCAGTCTGAAAGTTCTAAAGCAGTTTAATTGCAGTGAAGTTTGTTTTACAATCAACTGCCTTTGTCGCCCTCCTCATCCTACCAATGCTCAGGTTTACTGACATAGCAAAATGCTCAAAATAGTATGTTACAATAATTCATTGCATGACAAATAAAAAATTAGGGCTTTTTTTAGAATTAAAGTTCCAAAACATCTGATTGGAGCCCATGGCAGCAACAGGGGGAATGACAACCCTCAGGGTACTGTGGTCACCCCCTGAAGGAGGACACCCCACCCACATTCCACCTATCAGGCCATGCACAACACCACAGTTATCCCACCAGATCGCACCCAACTGGGAGGAGATGCAATCAATCCTGAACTTCGTGAACCCTTCAGGAAGGCCAAGGCTTCCTGAGAGCTATGCGCCACCAACATTCCTGTCCTGCCACAGTTTCAGAGCTCTCCAAAGACGTAGCCTCACTCCATTCATCTAGGCTCAGAATGTCTACTTTTCGCCTAAAAAAACCTGTGCTAATATACTATTACGAGCATTATTTCTATGTTGGTAACATTGAAGACTGACCAGAAAAGAAAAAGAATCAGCAAAACAGTCCTATGACAGCAGAATTAACAGCATGAGGAGCCAAAGAGAAAGGCGCCACCCTACCTGGAGAGCTGATCAACAGCTGTGGTCAGCAGAGAAATCTCCAGAGTTGTGCCGTGGCCAGCAAGTTTCCTCCTTTAAACATTAGATCAGAGAAATGTTGCCGGCATGAAATAGAAGGAATAAACGTGTAACATTAAAAATGACTGTCTCTATCTTTTTTTCTATAAATATAGACATAGAGCTATTTTTTTCTGCTCTGCCCATATGAAATCGACGAGTCTTTTAGTTGAATCCCTTGGTCAAAAATGGCACTGCCCAGAGACAATAGATTCTTTCACCAGTTTTGACATTTTTAACCAAAAGATGACAAGCCTGCCCACCACGACAAGGTAGACTCTTTTAGGGCAGGACCTACACTGAACTACACTACGCTAGCCTACTCCATGCTAGTCATCGTATTTTTAGTGTTAGATGCCTGTTTGTAAAAAGCCTCATCCTACAACCTGCCTTCTTCCTTTCCAGACTTGTTTACTAAGATCCACATAAGAACAACCCTTTTCATTCACAAAACAGAGAACAGATTTAAAATGGTTGTTGCTCTTATCTTATGGCGGGTGATGCAGTAATCAGCAATGATCATCTGTAACGTCCCAACACATTTCCCCTTCTTTAATCAATGCAGAGCTCTCTTCCACATAGATGTCTTCAGTCTGAAAGTTCTAAAGCAGTTTAATTGCAGTGAAGTTTGTTTTACAATCAACTGCCTTTGTCGCCCTCCTCATCCTACCAATGCTCAGGTTTACTGACATAGAAAAATGCTCAAAATAGTATGTTACAATAATTCATTGCATGACAAATAAAAAATGAGGGCTTTTTTTAGAATTAAAATTCCAAAAACATCTGAATGGAGCCCATGGCAGCAACAGGGGGAATGACAACCCTCAGGGTACTGTGGTCACCCCCTGAAGGAGGACACCCCACCCACATTCCACCTATCAGGCCATGCACAACACCACAGTTATCCCACCAGACCGCACCCAACTGGGAGGAGATGCAATCAATCCTGAACTTCGTGAACCCTTCAGGAAGGCCAAGGCTTCCTGAGAGCTATGCGCCACCAACATTCCTGTCCTGCCACAGTTTCAGAGCTCTCCAAAGACGTAGCCTCACTCCATTCATCTAGGCTCAGAATGTCTACTTTTCGCCTAAAAAAACCTGTGCTAATATACTATTACGAGCATTATTTCTATGTTGGTAACATTGAAGACTGACCAGAAAAGAAAAAGAATGAGCAAAACAGTCCTATGACAGCAGACCTAACAGCATGAGGAGCCAAAGAGAAAGGCGCCACCCTACCTGGAGAGCTGATCAACAGCTGTGGTCAGCAGAGAAATCTCCAGAGTTGTGCCGTGGCCAGCAAGTTTCCTCCTTTAAACATTAGATCAGAGAAATGTTGCCGGCATGAAATAGAAGGAATAAACGTGTAACATTAAAAATGACTGTCTCTATCTTTTTTTCTATAAATATAGACATAGAGCTATTTTTTTCTGCTCTGCCCATATGAAATCGACGAGTCTTTTAGTTGAATCCCTTGGTCAAAAATGGCACTGCCCAGAGACAATAGATTCTTTCTCCAGTTTTGACATTTTTAACCAAAAGATGACAAGCCTGCCCACCACGACAAGGTAGACTCTTTTAGGGCAGGACCTACACTGAACTACACTACGCTAGCCTACTCCATGCTAGTCATCGTATTTTTAGTGTTAGATGCCTGTTTGTAAAAAGCCTCATCCTACAACCTGCCTTCTTCCTTTCCAGACTTGTTTACTAAGATCCACATAAGAACAACCCTTTTCATTCACAAAACAGAGAACAGATTTAAAATGGTTGTTGCTCTTATCTTATGGCGGGTGATGCAGTAATCAGCAATGATCATCTGTAACGTCCCAACACATTTCCCCTTCTTTAATCAATGCAGAGCTCTCTTCCACATAGATGTCTTCAGTCTGAAAGTTCTAAAGCAGTTTAATTGCAGTTAAGTTTGTTTTACAATCAACTGCCTTTGTCGCCCTCCTCATCCTACCAATGCTCAGGTTTACTGACATAGAAAAATGCTCAAAATAGTATGTTACAATAATTCATTGCATGACAAATAAAAAATGAGGGCTTTTTTTAGAATTAAAATTCCAAAACATCTGAATGGAGCCCATGGCAGCAACAGGGGGAATGACAACCCTCAGGGTACTGTGGTCACCCCCTGAAGGAGGACACCCCACCCACATTCCACCTATCAGGCCATGCACAACACCACAGTTATCCCACCAGACCGCACCCAACTGGGAGAAGATGCAATCAATCCTGAACTTCGTGAACCCTTCAGGAAGGCAAAGGCTTCTTGAGAGCTATGCGCCACCAACATTCCTGTCCTGCCACAGTTTCAGAGCTCTCCAAAGACGTAGTCTCACTCCATTCATCTAGGCTCAGAATGTCTACTTTTCGCCTAAAAAAACCTGTGCTAATATACTATTACGAGCATTATTTCTATGTTGGTAACATTGAAGACTGACCAGAAAAGAAAAAGAATGAGCAAAACAGTCCTATGACAGCAGACCTAACAGCATGAGGAGCCAAAGAGAAAGGCGCCACCCTACCTGGAGAGCTGATCAACAGCTGTGGTCAGCAGAGAAATCTCCAGAGTTGTGCCGTGGCCAGCAAGTTTCCTCCTTTAAACATTAGATCAGAGAAATGTTGCCGGCATGAAATAGAATGAATAAACGTGTAACATTAAAAATGACTGTCTCTATCTTTTTTTCTATAAATATAGACATAGAACTATTTTTTTCTGCTCTGCCCATATGAAATCTACGAGTCTTTTAGTTGAATCCCTTGGTCAAAAATGGCACTGCCCAGAGACAATAGATTCTTTCTCCAGTTTTGACATTTTTAACCAAAAGATGACAAGCCTGCCCACCACGACAAGGTAGACTCTTTTAGGGCAGGACCTACACTGAACTACACTACGCTAGCCTACTCCATGCTAGTCATCGTATTTTTAGTGTTAGATGCCTGTTTGTAAAAAGCCTCATCCTACAACCTGCCTTCTTCCTTTCCAGACTTGTTTACTAAGATCCACATAAGAACAACCCTTTTCATTCACAAAACAGAGAACAGATTTAAAATGGTTGTTGCTCTTATCTTATGGCGGGTGATGCAGTAATCAGCAATGATCATCTGTAACGTCCCAACACATTTCCCCTTCTTTAATCAATGCAGAGCTCTCTTCCACATAGATGTCTTCAGTCTGAAAGTTCTAAAGCAGTTTAATTGCAGTGAAGTTTGTTTTACAATCAACTGCCTTTGTCGCCCTCCTCATCCTACCAATGCTCAGGTTTACTGACATAGCAAAATGCTCAAAATAGTATGTTACAATAATTCATTGCATGACAAATAAAAAATTAGGGCTTTTTTTAGAATTAAAGTTCCAAAACATCTGATTGGAGCCCATGGCAGCAACAGGGGGAATGACAACCCTCAGGGTACTGTGGTCACCCCCTGAAGGAGGACACCCCACCCACATTCCACCTATCAGGCCATGCACAACACCACAGTTATCCCACCAGACCGCACCCAACTGGGAGGAGATGCAATCAATCCTGAACTTCGTGAACCCTTCAGGAAGGCCAAGGCTTCCTGAGAGCTATGCGCCACCAACATTCCTGTCCTGCCACAGTTTCAGAGCTCTCCAAAGACGTAGTCTCACTCCATTCATCTAGGCTCAGAATGTCTACTTTTCGCTTAAAAAAACCTGTGCTAATATACTATTACGAGCATTATTTCTATGTTGGTAACATTGAAGACTGACCAGAAAAGAAAAAGAATCAGCAAAACAGTCCTATGACAGCAGACCTAACAGCATGAGGAGCCAAAGAGAAAGGCGCCACCCTACCTGGAGAGCTGATCAACAGCTGTGGTCAGCAGAGAAATCTCCAGAGTTGTGCCGTGGCCAGCAAGTTTCCTCCTTTAAACTTTAGATCAGAGAAATGTTGCCGGCATGAAATAGAAGGAATAAACGTGTAACATTAAAAATGACTGTCTCTATCTTTTTTTCTATAAATATAGACATAGAACTATTTTTTTCTACTCTGCCCATATGAAATCTACGAGTCTTTTAGTTGAATCCCTTGGTCAAAAATGGCACTGCCCAGAGACAATAGATTCTTTCTCCAGTTTTGACATTTTTAACCAAAAGATGACAAGCCTGCCCACCACGACAAGGTAGACTCTTTTAGGGCAGGACCTACACTGAACTACACTACGCTAACCTACTCCATGCTAGTCATCGTATTTTTAGTGTTAGATGCCTGTTTGTAAAAAGCCTCATCCTACAACCTGCCTTCTTCCTTTCCAGACTTGTTTACTAAGATCCACATAAGAACAACCCTTTTCATTCACAAAACAGAGAACAGATTTAAAATGGTTGTTGCTCTTATCTTATGGCGGTTGATGCAGTAATCAGCAATGATCATCTGTAACGTCCCAACACATTTCCCCTTCTTTAATCAATGCAGAGCTCTCTTCCACATAGATGTCTTCAGTCTGAAAGTTCTAAAGCAGTTTAATTGCAGTGAAGTTTGTTTTACAATCAACTGCCTTTGTCGCTCTCCTCATCCTACCAATGCTCAGGTTTACTGACATAGAAAAATGCTCAAAATAGTATGTTACAATAATTCATTGCATGACAAATAAAAAATGAGGGCTTTTTTTAGAATTAAAATTCCAAAACATCTGAATGGAGCCCATGGCAGCAACAGGGGGAATGACAACCCTCAGGGTACTGTGGTCACCCCCTGAAGGAGGACACCCCACCCACATTCCACCTATCAGGCCATGCACAACACCACAGTTATCCCACCAGACCGCACCCAACTGGGAGGAGATGCAATCAATCCTGAACTTCGTGAACCCTTCAGGAAGGCCAAGGCTTCCTGAGAGCTATGCGCCACCAACATTCCTGTCCTGCCACAGTTTCAGAGCTCTCCAAAGACGTAGCCTCACTTCATTCATCTAGGCTCAGAATGTCTACTTTTCGCCTAAAAAAAACCTGTGCTAATATACTATTACGAGCATTATTTCTATGTTGGTAACATTGAAGACTGACCAGAAAAGAAAAAGAATGAGCAAAACAGTCCTATGACAGCAGACCTAACAGCATGAGGAGCCAAAGAGAAAGGCGCCACCCTACCTGGAGAGCTGATCAACAGCTGTGGTCAGCAGAGAAATCTCCAGAGTTGTGCCGTGGCCAGCAAGTTTCCTCCTTTAAACTTTAGATCAGAGAAATGTTGCCGGCATGAAATAGAAGGAATAAACGTGTAACATTAAAAATGACTGTCTCTATCTTTTTTTCTATAAATATAGACATAGAACTATTTTTTTCTGCTCTGCCCATATGAAATCTACGAGTCTTTTAGTTGAATCCCTTGGTCAAAAATGGCACTGCCCAGAGACAATAGATTCTTTCTCCAGTTTTGACATTTTTAACCAAAAGATGACAAGCCTGCCCACCACGACAAGGTAGACTCTTTTAGGGCAGGACCTACACTGAACTACACTACGCTAGCCTACTCCATGCTAGTCATCGTATTTTTAGTGTTAGATGCCTGTTTGTAAAAAGCCTCATCCTACAACCTGCCTTCTTCCTTTCCAGACTTGTTTACTAAGATCCACATAAGAACAACCCTTTTCATTCACAAAACAGAGAACAGATTTAAAATGGTTGTTGCTCTTATCTTATGGCGGGTGATGCAGTAATCAGCAATGATCATCTGTAACATCCCAACACATTTCCCCTTCTTTAATCAATGCAGAGCTCTCTTCCACATAGATGTCTTCAGTCTGAAAGTTCTAAAGCAGTTTAATTGCAGTTAAGTTTGTTTTACAATCAACTGCCTTTGTCGCCCTCCTCATCCTACCAATGCTCAGGTTTACTGACATAGAAAAATGCTCAAAATAGTATGTTACAATAATTCATTGCATGACAAATAAAAAATGAGGGCTTTTTTTTAGAATTAAAATTCCAAAACATCTGAATGGAGCCCATGGCAGCAACAGGGGGAATGACAACCCTCAGGGTACTGTGGTCACCCCCTGAAGGAGGACACCCCACCCACATTCCACCTATCAGGCCATGCACAACACCACAGTTATCCCACCAGACCGCACCCAACTGGGAGGAGATGCAATCAATCCTGAACTTCGTGAACCCTTCAGGAAGGCCAAGGCTTCCTGAGAGCTATGCGCCACCAACATTCCTGTCCTGCCACAGTTTCAGAGCTCTCCAAAGACGTAGCCTCACTCCATTCATCTAGGCTCAGAATGTCTACTTTTCGTCTAAAAAAACCTGTGCTAATATACTATTACGAGCATTATTTCTATGTTGGTAACATTGAAGACTGACCAGAAAAGAAAAAGAATGAGCAAAACAGTCCTATGACAGCAGACCTAACAGCATGAGGAGCCAAAGAGAAAGGCGCCACCCTACCTGGAGAGCTGATCAACAGCTGTGGTCAGCAGAGAAATCTCCAGAGTTGTGCCGTGGCCAGCAAGTTTCCTCCTTTAAACTTTAGATCAGAGAAATGTTGCCGGCATGAAATAGAAGGAATAAACGTGTAACATTAAAAATGACTGTCTCTATCTTTTTTTCAATAAATATAGACATAGAACTATTTTTTTCTGCTCTGCCCATATGAAATCTATGAGTCTTTTAGTTGAATCCCTTGGTCAAAAATGGCACTGCCCAGAGACAATAAATTCTTTGTCCAGTTTTGACATTTTTAACCAAAGATGACAAGCCTGCCCACCACGACAAGGTAGACTCTTTTAGGGCAGGACCTACACTGAACTACACTACGCTAACCTACTCCATGCTAGTCATCGTATTTTTAGTGTTAGATGCCTGTTTGTAAAAAGCCTCATCCTACAACCTGCCTTCTTCCTTTCCAGACTTGTTTACTAAGATCCACATAAGAACAACCCTTTTCATTCACAAAACAGAGAACAGATTTAAAATGGTTGTTGCTCTTATCTTATGGCGGGTGATGCAGTAATCAGCAATGATCATCTGTAATGTCCCAACACATTTCCCCTTCTTTAATCAATGCAGAGCTCTCTTCCACATAGATGTCTTCAGTCTGAAAGTTCTAAAGCAGTTTAATTGCAGTGAAGTTTGTTTTACAATCAACTGCCTTTGTCGCCCTCCTCATCCTACCAATGCTCAGGTTTACTGACATAGAAAAATGCTCAAAATAGTATGTTACAATAATTCATTGCATGACAAATAAAAAATTAGGGCTTTTTTTAGAATTAAAATTCCAAAAACATCTGAATGGAGCCCATTGCAGCAACAGGGGGAATGACAACCCTCAGGGTACTGTGGTCACCCCCTGAAGGAGGACACCCCACCCACATTCCACCTATCAGGCCATGCACAACACCACAGTTATCCCACCAGACCGCACCCAACTGGGAGGAGATGCAATCAATCCTGAACTTCGTGAACCCTTCAGGAAGGCCAAGGCTTCCTGAGAGCTATGCGCCACCAACATTCCTGTCCTGCCACAGTTTCAGAGCTCTCCAAAGACGTAGTCTCACTCCATTCATCTAGGCTCAGAATGTCTACTTTTCGCCTAAAAAAACCTGTGCTAATATACTATTACGAGCATTATTTCTATGTTGGTAACATTGAAGACTGAACAGAAAAGAAAAAGAATGAGCAAAACAGTCCTATGACAGCAGACCTAACAGCATGAGGAGCCAAAGAGAAAGGCGCCACCCTACCTGGAGAGCTGATCAACAGCTGTGGTCAGCAGAGAAATCTCCAGAGTTGTGCCGTGGCCAGCAAGTTTTCTCCTTTAAACATTAGATCAGAGAAATGTTGCCGGCATGAAATAGAAGGAATAAACGTGTAACATTAAAAATGACTGTCTCTATCTTTTTTTCTATAAATATAGACATAGAACTATTTTTTTCTGCTCTGCCCATATGAAATCGACGAGTCTTTTAGTTGAATCCCTTGGTCAAAAATGGCACTGCCCAGAGACAATAGATTCTTTCTCCAGTTTTGACATTTTTAACCAAAAGATGACAAGCCTGCCCACCACGACAAGGTAGACTCTTTTAGGGCAGGACCTACACTGAACTACACTACGCTAACCTACTCCATGCTAGTCATCGTATTTTTAGTGTTAGATGCCTGTTTGTAAAAAGCCTCACCCTACAACCTGCCTTCTTCCTTTCCAGACTTGTTTACTAAGATCCACATAAGAACAACCCTTTTCATTCACAAAACAGAGAACAGATTTAAAATGGTTGTTGCTCTTATCTTATGGCGGGTGATGCAGTCATCAGCAATGATCATCTGTAACGTCCCAACACATTTCCCCTTCTTTAATCAATGCAGAGCTCTCTTCCACATAGATGTCTTCAGTCTGAAAGTTCTAAAGCAGTTTAATTGCAGTGAAGTTTGTTTTACAATCAACTGCCTTTGTCGCCCTCCTCATCCTACCAATGCTCAGGTTTACTGACATAGCAAAATGCTCAAAATAGTATGTTACAATAATTCATTGCATGACAAATAAAAAATTAGGGCTTTTTTTAGAATTAAAGTTCCAAAACATCTGATTGGAGCCCATGGCAGCAACAGGGGGAATGACAACCCTCAGGGTACTGTGGTCACCCCCTGAAGGAGGACACCCCACCCACATTCCACCTATCAGGCCATGCACAACACCACAGTTATCCCACCAGACCGCACCCAACTGGGAGGAGATGCAATCAATCCTGAACTTCGTGAACCCTTCAGGAAGGCCAAGGCTTCCTGAGAGCTATGCGCCACCAACATTCCTGTCCTGCCACAGTTTCAGAGCTCTCCAAAGACGTAGTCTCACTCCATTCATCTAGGCTCAGAATGTCTACTTTTCGCCTAAAAAAACCTGTGCTAATATACTATTACGAGCATTATTTCTATGTTGGTAACATTGAAGACTGACCAGAAAAGAAAAAGAATCAGCAAAACAGTCCTATGACAGCAGACCTAACAGCATGAGGAGCCAAAGAGAAAGGCGCCACCCTACCTGGAGAGCTGATCAACAGCTGTGGTCAGCAGAGAAATCTCCAGAGTTGTGCCGTGGCCAGCAAGTTTCCTCCTTTAAACATTAGATCAGAGAAATGTTGCCGGCATGAAATAGAATGAATAAACGTGTAACATTAAAAATGACTGTCTCTATCTTTTTTTCTATAAATATAGACATAGAACTATTTTTTTCTGCTCTGCCCATATGAAATCTACGAGTCTTTTAGTTGAATCCCTTGGTCAAAAATGGCACTGCCCAGAGACAATAGATTCTTTCTCCAGTTTTGACATTTTTAACCAAAAGATGACAAGCCTGCCCACCACGACAAGGTAGACTCTTTTAGGGCAGGACCTACACTGAACTACACTACGCTAGCCTACTCCATGCTAGTCATCGTATTTTTAGTGTTAGATGCCTGTTTGTAAAAAGCCTCATCCTACAACCTGCCTTCTTCCTTTCCAGACTTGTTTACTAAGATCCACATAAGAACAACCCTTTTCATTCACAAAACAGAGAACAGATTTAAAATGGTTGTTGCTCTTATCTTATGGCGGGTGATGCAGTAATCAGCAATGATCATCTGTAACGTCCCAACACATTTCCCCTTCTTTAATCAATGCAGAGCTCTCTTCCACATAGATGTCTTCAGTCTGAAAGTTCTAAAGCAGTTTAATTGCAGTGAAGTTTGTTTTACAATCAACTGCCTTTGTCGCCCTCCTCATCCTACCAATGCTCAGGTTTACTGACATAGCAAAATGCTCAAAATAGTATGTTACAATAATTCATTGCATGACAAATAAAAAATTAGGGCTTTTTTTAGAATTAAAGTTCCAAAACATCTGATTGGAGCCCATGGCAGTAACAGGGGGAATGACAACCCTCAGGGTACTGTGGTCACCCCCTGAAGGAGGACACCCCTCCCACATTCCACCTATCAGGCCATGCACAACACCACAGTTATCCCACCAGACCGCACCCAACTGGGAGGAGATGCAATCAATCCTGAACTTCGTGAACCCTTCAGGAAGGCCAAGGCTTCCTGAGAGCTATGCGCCACCAACATTCCTGTCCTGCCACAGTTTCAGAGCTCTCCAAAGACGTAGCCTCACTCCATTCATCTAGGCTCAGAATGTCTACTTTTCGCCTAAAAAAACCTGTGCTAATATACTATTACGAGCATTATTTCTATGTTGGTAACATTGAAGACTGACCAGAAAAGAAAAAGAATGAGCAAAACAGTCCTATGACAGCAGACCTAACAGCATGAGGAGCCAAAGAGAAAGGCGCCACCCTACCTGGAGAGCTGATCAACAGCTGTGGTCAGCAGAGAAATCTCCAGAGTTGTGCCGTGGCCAGCAAGTTTCCTCCTTTAAACTTTAGATCAGAGAAATGTTGCCGGCATGAAATAGAATGAATAAACGTGTAACATTAAAAATGACTGTCTCTATCTTTTTTTCTATAAATATAGACATAGAACTATTTTTTTCTGCTCTGCCCATATGAAATCTACGAGTCTTTTAGTTGAATCCCTTGGTCAAAAATGGCACTGCCCAGAGACAATAGATTCTTTCTCCAGTTTTGACATTTTTAACCAAAAGATGACAAGCTTGCCCACCACGACAAGGTAGACTCTTTTAGGGCAGGACCTACACTGAACTACACTACGCTAGCCTACTCCATGCTAGTCATCGTATTTTTAGTGTTAGATGCCTGTTTGTAAAAAGCCTCATCCTACAACCTGCCTTCTTCCTTTCCAGACTTGTTTACTAAGATCCACATAAGAACAACCCTTTTCATTCACAAAACAGAGAACAGATTTAAAATGGTTGTTGCTCTTATCTTATGGCGGTTGATGCAGTAATCAGCAATGATCATCTGTAACGTCCCAACACATTTCCCCTTCTTTAATCAATGCAGAGCTCTCTTCCACATAGATGTCTTCAGTCTGAAAGTTCTAAAGCAGTTTAATTGCAGTGAAGTTTGTTTTACAATCAACTGCCTTTGTCGCCCTCCTCATCCTACCAATGCTCAGGTTTACTGACATAGAAAAATGCTCAAAATAGTATGTTACAATAATTCATTGCATGACAAATAAAAAATGAGGGCTTTTTTTAGAATTAAAATTCCAAAAACATCTGAATGGAGCCCATGGCAGAAACAGGGGGAATGACAACCCTCAGGGTACTGTGGTCACCCCCTGAAGGAGGACACCCCACCCACATTCCACCTATCAGGCCATGCACAACACCACAGTTATCCCACCAGACCGCACCCAACTGGGAGGAGATGCAATCAATCCTGAACTTCGTGAACCCTTCAGGAAGGCCAAGGCTTCCTGAGAGCTATGCGCCACCAACATTCCTGTCCTGCCACAGTTTCAGAGCTCTCCAAAGACGTAGTCTCACTCCATTCATCTAGGCTCAGAATGTCTACTTTTCGCCTAAAAAAACCTGTGCTAATATACTATTACGAGCATTATTTCTATGTTGGTAACATTGAAGACTGACCAGAAAAGAAAAAGAATGAGCAAAACAGTCCTATGACAGCAGACCTAACAGCATGAGGAGCCAAAGAGAAAGGCGCCACCCTACCTGGAGAGCTGATCAACAGCTGTGGTCAGCAGAGAAATCTCCAGAGTTGTGCCGTGGCCAGCAAGTTTCCTCCTTTAAACTTTAGATCAGAGAAATGTTGCCGGCATGAAATAGAAGGAATAAACGTGTAACATTAAAAATGACTGTCTCTATCTTTTTTTCAATAAATATAGACATACAACTATTTTTTTCTGCTCTGCCCATATGAAATCTACGAGTCTTTTAGTTGAATCCCTTGGTCAAAAAAGGCACTGCCCAGAGACAATAGATTCTTTATCCAGTTTTGACATTTTTAACCAAAAGATGACAAGCCTGCCCACCACGACAAGGTAGACTCTTTTAGGGCAGGACCTACACTGAACTACACTACGCTAACCTACTCCATGCTAGTCATCGTATTTTTAGTGTTAGATGCCTGTTTGTAAAAAGCCTCATCCTACAACCTGCCTTCTTCCTTTCCAGACTTGTTTACTAAGATCCACATAAGAACAACCCTTTTCATTCACAAAACAGAGAACAGATTTAAAATGGTTGTTGCTCTTATCTTATGGCGGGTGATGCAGTAATCAGCAATGATCATCTGTAACGTCCCAACACATTTCCCCTTCTTTAATCAATGCAGAGCTCTCTTCCACATAGATGTCTTCAGTCTGAAAGTTCTAAAGCAGTTTAATTGCAGTGAAGTTTGTTTTACAATCAACTGCCTTTGTCGCCCTCCTCATCCTACCAATGCACAGGTTTACTGACATAGCAAAATGCTCAAAATAGTATGTTACAATAATTCATTGCATGACAAATAAAAAATTAGGGCTTTTTTTAGAATTAAAGTTCCAAAACATCTGATTGGAGCCCATGGCAGTAACAGGGGGAATGACAACCCTCAGGGTACTGTGGTCACCCCCTGAAGGAGGACACCCCACCCACATTCCACCTATCAGGCCATGCACAACACCACAGTTATCCCACCAGACCGCACCCAACTGGGAGGAGATGCAATCAATCCTGAACTTCGTGAACCCTTCAGGAAGGCCAAGGCTTCCTGAGAGCTATGCGCCACCAACATTCCTGTCCTGCCACAGTTTCAGAGCTCTCCAAAGACGTAGTCTCACTCCATTCATCTAGGCTCAGAATGTCTACTTTTCGCCTAAAAAAACCTGTGCTAATATACTATTACGAGCATTATTTCTATGTTGGTAACATTGAAGACTGACCAGAAAAGAAAAAGAATGAGCAAAACAGTCCTATGACAGCAGACCTAACAGCATGAGGAGCCAAAGAGAAAGGCGCCACCCTACCTGGAGAGCTGATCAACAGCTGTGGTCAGCAGAGAAATCTCCAGAGTTGTGCCGTGGCCAGCAAGTTTCCTCCTTTAAACATTAGATCAGAGAAATGTTGCCGGCATGAAATAGAATGAATAAACGTGTAACATTAAAAATGACTGTCTCTATCTTTTTTTCTATAAATATAGACATAGAACTATTTTTTTCTGCTCTGCCCATATGAAATCTACGAGTCTTTTAGTTGAATCCCTTGGTCAAAAATGGCACTGCCCAGAGACAATAGATTCTTTCTCCAGTTTTGACATTTTTAACCAAAAGATGACAAGCCTGCCCACCACGACAAGGTAGACTCTTTTAGGGCAGGACCTACACTGAACTACACTACGCTAGCCTACTCCATGCTAGTCATCGTATTTTTAGTGTTAGATGACTGTTTGTAAAAAGCCTCATCCTACAACCTGCCTTCTTCCTTTCCAGACTTGTTTACTAAGATCCACATAAGAACAACCCTTTTCATTCACAAAACAGAGAACAGATTTAAAATGGTTGTTGCTCTTATCTTATGGCGGGTGATGCAGTAATCAGCAATGATCATCTGTAACGTCCCAACACATTTCCCCTTCTTTAATCAATGCAGAGCTCTCTTCCACATAGATGTCTTCAGTCTGAAAGTTCTAAAGCAGTTTAATTGCAGTGAAGTTTGTTTTACAATCAACTGCCTTTGTCGCCCTCCTCATCCTACCAATGCTCAGGTTTACTGACATAGAAAAATGCTCAAAATAGTATGTTACAATAATTCATTGCATGACAAATAAAAAATTAGGGCTTTTTTTAGAATTAAAATTCCAAAACATCTGAATGGAGCCCATGGCAGCAACAGGGGGAATGGCAACCCTCAGGGTACTGTGGTCACCCCCTGAAGGAGGACACCCCACCCACATTCCACCTATCAGGCCATGCACAACACCACAGTTATCCCACCAGACCGCACCCAACTGGGAGGAGATGCAATCAATCCTGAACTTCGTGAACCCTTCAGGAAGGCCAAGGCTTCCTGAGAGCTATGCGCCACCAACATTCCTGTCCTGCCACAGTTTCAGAGCTCTCCAAAGACGTAGCCTCACTCCATTCATCTAGGCTCAGAATGTCTACTTTTCGCCTAAAAAAACCTGTGCTAATATACTATTACGAGCATTATTTCTATGTTGGTAACATTGAAGACTGACCAGAAAAGAAAAAGAATGAGCAAAACAGTCCTATGACAGCAGACCTAACAGCATGAGAAGCCAAAGAGAAAGGCGCCACCCTACCTGGAGAGCTGATCAACAGCTGTGGTCAGCAGAGAAATCTCCAGAGTTGTGCCGTGGCCAGCAAGTTTCCTCCTTTAAACTTTAGATCAGAGAAATGTTGCCGGCATGAAATAGAAGGAATAAACGTGTAACATTAAAAATGACTGTCTCTATCTTTTTTTCTATAAATATAGACATAGAACTATTTTTTTCTGCTCTGCCCATATGAAATCTACGAGTCTTTTAGTTGAATCCCTTGGTCAAAAATGGCACTGCCCAGAGACAATAGATTCTTTCTCCAGTTTTGACATTTTTAACCAAAAGATGACAAGCCTGCCCACCACGACAAGGTAGACTCTTTTAGGGCAGGACCTACACTGAACTACACTACGCTAGCCTACTCCATGCTAGTCATCGTATTTTTAGTGTTAGATGCCTGTTTGTAAAAAGCCTCATCCTACAACCTGCCTTCTTCCTTTCCAGACTTGTTTACTAAGATCCACATAAGAACAACCCTTTTCATTCACAAAACAGAGAACAGATTTAAAATGGTTGTTGCTCTTATCTTATGGCGGGTGATGCAGTAATCAGCAATGATCATCTGTAACGTCCCAACACATTTCCCCTTCTTTAATCAATGCAGAGCTCTCTTCCACATAGATGTCTTCAGTCTGAAAGTTCTAAAGCAGTTTAATTGCAGTGAAGTTTGTTTTACAATCAACTGCCTTTGTCGCCCTCCTCATCCTACCAATGCTCAGGTTTACTGACATAGAAAAATGCTCAAAGAAGTATGTTACAATAATTCATTGCATGACAAATAAAAAATTAGGGCTTTTTTTAGAATTAAAATTCCAAAACATCTGAATGGAGCCCATGGCAGCAACAGGGGGAATGACAACCCTCAGGGTACTGTGGTCACCCCCTGAAGGAGGACACCCCACCCACATTCCACCTATCAGGCCATGCACAACACCACAGTTATCCCACCAGACCGCACCCAACTGGGAGGAGATGCAATCAATCCTGAACTTCGTGAACCCTTCAGGAAGGCCAAGGCTTCCTGAGAGCTATGCGCCACCAACATTCCTGTCCTGCCACAGTTTCAGAGCTCTCCAAAGACGTAGTCTCACTCCATTCATCTAGGCTCAGAATGTCTACTTTTCGCCTAAAAAAACCTGTGCTAATACAGTTGCAAGAAAAAGTATGTGAACCCCTTGGGATTACGTGGAGTTTTGCATGAATTGGGCATAAAATGTGCTCTGAACATCATCTAAGTCACAACAATAGAAGAACACAGTCTGCTGAACATAATACTACACAAACATTAGATGTTGCCATGGTTTAATTTCACATAACATGTAAACATTGACAGTGCAGGGAGGAAAAAGTATGTGAACCTTTGGACTTAATAACTGGTTGGCCCTCCTTTGGCAGTAATAACCTCAACCAAACGTTTCCTGTAGTTGCAGATCAGACCTGCACAACGATCTGGAGTCATTTTGGACCACTCCTCTTCACAAAACTGTTTCAGTGTAGCAATATTCTTGGGATGTCTGGTGTGAATTGCTCTCTTAAGGTCATGCCACAGCATTTCAATCGGGTTGAGGTCAGGACTCTGACTGGGCCACTCCAGAAGGCGTATTCTGTGCTGTTGCAGCCATTGTTTTGTTGAATTACTTGTATGCTTTGGGTCATTGTCCTGTTGCATCACCCATCCTCTGCGGAGC
The DNA here is from genome assembly GCF_062004578.1 of Staurois parvus. Taxonomy (NCBI): domain Eukaryota; kingdom Metazoa; phylum Chordata; class Amphibia; order Anura; family Ranidae; genus Staurois; species Staurois parvus. Next base: position 14,652,234 of record NW_028317807.1, on the reverse strand, counting down.
TTCAGTTGGCGGACAGATGGTCGTACGTTTTCCTGCAAAATGTCTTGATAAACTCTGGAATTCATTTTCCCATCAATGACAACAATCCGTCCAGGCCCTGACGCAGCAAAGCAGCCCCAAACCATGATGCTCCCTCCGCCATGTTTCACAGTGGGGACGAGGTTTTGATGTTGGTGTGCTGTGCCTTTTTTTCTCCACACATAGTGTTGTGTGTTCTTCCCATACAACTCAATCTTGGTTTCATCTGTCCACAGTGTATTTTGCCAGTAGTGCTGTGGAACATCCAGGTGCTCTTTTGCAAACTTCAAACGTGCTACAATCTTCTTTTTGGACAGCAATGGCTTCCTCCGTGGTGTCCTCCCATGTACTCCATTCTTGTTTAATGTTTTCCTTATTGTAGATGTGTCAACAAAAATGTTAGCACGTGCCAGAGATTTCTGTAGGTCTTTAGCTGACACTCTGGGATTCTTCTTTACCTCATGCAGCATTCTGCGCTGTGCTGTTGCAGTCATTTTTACAGGATGACCATGCCTAGGGAGAGTAGCAACAGTGCTAAACTTTCTCTATTTGTAGACAGTCTGTCTTAACGTGGACACATGAACATCAAAGCTTTTGGAGAAACTTTTGTAACCCTTTCCAGCTTCATGCAAGTCAACAATTCTTGATCGTAGGTCTTCTGAGAGCTCTTTTCTGCGAGGCATGGTTCATATCAGACAGTGCTTCTTGAAACCAGTAAACCCAAAACAGGTGTGTGTTGTTTAAGGGCAGGACAGCTGTCAGCAACACATCCAATATCATCACACTGATTGGAGTCAAGGTTGGCTCACTCCTGGCTCCAATTAGCTCTGGGAGAAGTCATTAAGCTAGGGCCTCACAAACTTTTTCCTCCCTGCACTGTGAATGTTTACATGTTATGTGCAATTAAACCATGGCAACATCTTATGTTTGTGTAGTATTATGTACAGCAGACTGTGTTCTTCTATTGTTGTGACTTAGATGACGTTCAGAGCACATTTTATGCCCAATTCATGGAAAACTCCTTGTAATCCCAAGGAGTTCACATACTTTTTCTTGCAACTGTATACTATTACGAGCATTATTTCTATGTTGGTAACATTGAAGACTGACCAGAAAAGAAAAAGAATGAGCAAAACAGTCCTATGACAGCAGACCTAACAGCATGAGGAGCCAAAGAGAAAGGCGCCACACTACCTGGAGAGCTGATCAACAGCTGTGGTCAGCAGAGAAATCTCCAGAGTTGTGCCGTGGCCAGCAAGGTTCCTCCTTTAAACATTAGATCAGAGAAATGTTGCCGGCATGAAATAGAAGGAATAAACGTGTAACATTAAAAATGACTGTCTCTATCTTTTTTTCTATAAATATAGACATAGAACTATTTTTTTCTGCTCTGCCCATATGAAATCTACGAGTCTTTTAGTTGAATCCCTTGGTCAAAAATGGCACTGCCCAGAGACAATAGATTCTTTCTCCAGTTTTGACATTTTTAACCAAAAGATGACAAGCCTGCCCACCACGACAAGGTAGACTCTTTTAGGGCAGGACCTACACTGAACTACACTACGCTAACCTACTCCATGCTAGTCATCGTATTTTTAGTGTTAGATGCCTGTTTGTAAAAAGCCTCATCCTACAACCTGCCTTCTTCCTTTCCAGACTTGTTTACTAAGATCCACATAAGAACAACCCTTTTCATTCACAAAACAGAGAACAGATTTAAAATGGTTGTTGCTCTTATCTTATGGCGGGTGATGCAGTAATCAGCAATGATCATCTGTAACGTCCCAACACATTTCCCTTCTTTAACCCTTTGAGGACCAAGGGACGTATTTGTCTCATGTTTTTAATTGCCTGTATCATCTGATTAAGAACTTAAAATACTTTTTTTTTTTGGTTTGCGTCAAAATATTAATTCTTATCAACAAATGGATCTAATCAATGTTTCTTCTCTAATTTACAATGTGAAGGAGAAGAACGTAACATTTCTAAAACATGGACACTTTGGGGCTCATTTACTAAACTTAAATAGCCTGTGGACTTTGCAAGTGCAATTGTTCCAGAGCTTAGTACATGAAATAAAGCTTCACTTGGTAAAGAATACCTAATCACCAGCATGAAAATGAAAAAGAAGAGCATTGTTTCTTGCACATGATTGGGTTATGGATGTCAGCAGTGTTTCCCCTTATTAAGCTGTGGAGCAACTGCACTTGCAAAGTGGACAGTCTATTTCTGTATAATAGATTCACCCCTCGGTTCTATTATGTTATAGATTGCTTTATGAGTTCACCTAGACACTTTCACTAATATGTTGGAGTGCCCCTTTACATGCACTGTTTCCATCGGAGTGCCCCCTTACATGGACTGTTCATATCGGAGTGCCCACTTACATTCAAAGCTCCCATCGGTGTGTCCCCTTACATCGACTGTTCCCATTGGAGTGCCCCCTTACATGGACTCTTCGCAACCGAGTGCCCCCTTACATGGACTGTTCCTATCGGAGTGCCCACTTACATTCAAAGTTCCCATCGGTGTGCCCCCTTACATGTACTGTTCCCATTGGAATACCCCCTTACATGGACTGTTCCCATTGGAATACCCCCTTACATGGACTGTTCCCATTGGAATACCCCCTTACATGTACTGTTCCCATTGGAATACCCCCTTACATGTACTGTTCCCATTGGAATACCCCCTTACATGTACTGTTCCCATTGGAATACCCCCTTACATGTACTGTTCCCATTGGAATACCCCCTTACATGGTCTGTTCCCATCAGTGTGCCCCCTTACATGGACTGTTCCCATCGGAGTGCCCCCTTACATGGACTGTTCCCATCGGAGTGCCCCCTTACATGGACTGTTCCCATCGGAGTGCCCCCTTACATGGACTGTTGCCATCGGAGTGCCCATTTACATGGATTGTTCCCATCGGAGTACCCTCTTAAAAAGAACTGTTCTCATCGGAGTGCCCCCTTACATGCAGTGTTCCCATCAGAATGCCCCCTTACATGGACAGATCCCATCAGAGTGCCCCCATTACATGGACTAGTCCTATTGCAGAACACCTTTACATGCAGTGTTCCCATCAGAGTGCCCCCTTACATGCAATGTTGCCATCGGAGTGCCCCATTAAATGGACTGTTCTCATCGGAGTGCCCCCCTTACATGAATTGTTTCCATCGGAGTGCTACTTTACATGGACTGTTCCCATCGGAGTGCCTCCATTACATAGACTGGTCCTATTGCAGGACCCCTTTACATGCAGTGTTCCCATCGGAGTGCCCCCTTACATGGACTGTTCCCATAAGAATGCCCCCTTACATGGACTGTTCCCATCAGAGTGCCCCCTTACATTGATTGTTTCCATCAGAATGCCCCTTTACATGGACTGTTCCCATCAGAGTGCCCACTTACATGGACTGTTCCCATCAGAGTGCCCCCTTAAATGGACTGTTCCCATCAGAGTGCCCCCTTACATGGACTGTTCCCATCAGAGTGCCCCCTTACATGGACTGTTCCCATCGGAGTGCCCCCTTACATGAATTGTTCCCATCGGAGTGCCCCCTTACATGCAGTGTTCCCATCGGAATGCCCCCTTACATGGACAGATCCCATCGGAGTGCCCCCAATACATGGACTAGTCCTATTGCAGAACACCTTTACATGCAGTGTTCCCATCAGAGTGCCCCCTTACATGGACTGTTCCCATCAGAGTGCCCCTTTACATGGACTGTTCCCATCAGAGTGCCCCCTTACATGGACTGTTCCCATCAGAGTGCCCCTTTACATGGACTGTTCCCATCAGAGTGCCCCTTTACATGGACTGTTCCCATCAGAGTGCCCCCTTACGTGGACTGTTCCCATCAGAGTGCCCCCTTACATGGACAGATCCCATTGGAGTGCCACCTTACATGGACTGTTCCCATTGGAGTGCCACCTTACATGGACAGATCCCATTAGAGTGCCACCTTACATGGACAGATCCCATCAGAGTGCCCCCTTAAATGGACTGTTCCCATCGGAGTGCCCCTTTACATGGACTGTTCCCATTGGAGTGACCCTTTACATAGACTGTTTCTATCGGAGTTCGCCCTTACATGGACTGTTCCCATCAGAGTGCTCCCTTATATACAGTGTTCTCATCGGAGTGTCCCCTTATATGCAGTGTTCCCATCGGAGTGCCCCCTTACATGGACTGTTCCCATCAGAGTGCCCCCTTACATGGACTGCTCCCATCAGAGTGCCCCTTTACATGGACTGTTCCCATCAGAGTGCCCCCTTACATGGACTGTTCTCATCAGAGTGCCCCTTTACATCGAATGTTCCCATCAGAGTGCCCCTTTACATGGACTGTTCCCATCAGAGTGCACCTTTACATGGACTGTTCCCATCGGAGTGCCCCCTTACATGGACTGTTCCCATCGGAGTGCCCCCTTACATGGACTGTTCCCATCGGAGTGCTCCTTTACATGAACTGTTCCCGTCGGAGTGCTCCCTTACATGGACTGTTCCCATCAGAGAGCCCCTTTACATCGACTGTTTCCATCAGAGTGCCCCTTTACATAGACTGTTCCCATCAGAGTGCCCCTTTACATAGACTGTTCCCATCAGAGTGCCCCTTTACATGGACTGTTCCCATCAGAGTGCCCCTTTACATTGACTGTTCCCATCGGAGTGCCCCCTTACATGGATTGTTCCCATCAGAGTGCCCCTTTACATGGACTGTTCCTATCAGAGTGCCCCCTTACATGGAATGTTCCCATCAGAGTGCCCCCTTACATGCACTGTTGCCATCGGAGTGCCCCATTAAATGGACTGTTCTCATCGGAGTGCCCCCCTTACATGAATTGTTTCCATCGGAGTGCTACTTTACATGGACTGTTCCCATCGGAGTGCCCCCATTACATAGACTGGTCCTATTACAGGACCCCTTTACATGCAGTGTTCCCATCGGAGTGCCCCCTTACATGGACTGTTCCCATCAGAGTGCCCCCTTACATGGACTGTTCCCATCGGAGTGCCCCTTTACATGGACTGTTCCCATCAGAGTGCCCCCTTACATGCAGTGTTCAATCAGAGTGCCCCTTACACGGACTTTCCTCATCGGAGTGCCCCTTTATTTCATGTGCCCTCCCCCCCAGCCTGGCTCAGAGATGATTGGACGGATTCTCCGAGTCCTGTAGGGGGCGCATTGATCGGGAGTCGTCTGTACAGCAGTGTAATACATAGTAATGGTTTGTAGTCCGCCCCTCCCCCGCACTCAGCACACTTGATATCACACAATCATTTCCACTACATTGGTTGCCGATTGTTCCCCTCCCAGATGACAGATGGCGCTCTGTCACTCTGCACACTTACCACACACGTCCTTCCTCTCCGGAGTGTCGCTGCCTTCTGAGCCGAGCCGCTGCTCAGTCTAGACTCCTCCCTCCGGTGACGTCAGAAAGGGGCGGAGCTAGAGGTTAGCTTGGTTGCTAAGAGACCGACACTCTGCTTGGAGAAGCTGCCTGCACGGTGCTGAGCGGAGTGGAGGGGGCTGCAGAATGGAGCTCTACTCTAGACAGGAAGCATGTGACCTCCACTCTAAATGTAGCTGAGGTATACTCCACTATTTTTTTTTTTATTTAATGAACTTTAATTTAACAACCAATAGACACAGCTGAACGAAGTGGATGTCACATGTTTCCTGTTACATATTTCCTGTGTATATTTTTATAGAAACAAAAGGGGTCTGGCTGCAGAATGGAGCTCCAATTTGAAGGTCACATGTTACCTGTCAAGTGGAGCTCCACTCTATAGCCTCTGATTGTTTGTTACATTAAAGTTCATTTAAAAAATAAAGGAGGGAGTGGAGGTCATGTGTTTCCTGTCAAAATTGGAGCTCCATTCTGCAACCAAACTCCATTGTCTGAATAGAGCCCCACCCGTCTAGACTCCTCCCTCCGATGAGGCAATAAGAAAGGGGCAGAGGAACTGTGAGTAGCCAGGAGGCGGAGCTGAGGAGTGAGCAGGAGGTGTTAGCTGCTCTGTAGTGTTTACATCAGTTGGTATGAGACTGGAGCTGTGCTTGGAGAAGCTGCCTGCAGAGTGCTGAGTGGAGAGTGATTGGCTGAGGTAGAGGCGGCTTCATGTCGATCAATCAGATAACAAATGGCTGAGGGTCCAGGCAGTCTGTGTTTTTTATCTGAGGGGTCACCTCTATGCTGCAGATCCAAAGCAGTTAGCTGGCCTGTGCAGATTGCCAGTGACCTCTGACCTTCCAGGTCCCATTAAGGGAACCCCCTACAATACAGCCACCATTACTAGGTGGTCCAGGATGTAATAGAACAAATTGTGGAGGATTGTATGAGCATAGCACACATTGTCAGATCAGATTGGTGGAGAGTGCTGTTCAATCATATCTGACTTTCTCCCCACACCATGATGGTCACATGACTGCTTGGGTGGGCTCTAACGATGGCGGATCCTCATACAACTCACTGTTTATGTCTTACAGAGACCCTCCCCCATACTGGGAGTCTGATTAGATGTGAAGTACCGTCAGCCTAATACTGGAAGAGCCGTGAGCCGCCAACATGGACAACAAATGCGTAATGGTGGTGGAACGATGTCAGCACATGAAGGGCTAGGGGACGGACATGAAGTATCAGATGGTGGGTGCAGTGAGCAGCAGGCGCTGTCAGTACTTCATCCAGGAGACAGGTGGGTGGGTGAGGATGGGACAACAGGGGACCTCATAGGGGAAGAAATGGTGTGTCACCAATATACAGACAGGGCTCCCCATCCCCCATACCCATGTATGAGCTGTGATCGGCTTCAGTGCAGGTAGTATCCATCACAGACAACACTGTCCCATCCACCACATACTGGCCAATTCCTGCAATCGCAGCAGCGGTCCTCCTCACCGACCCAACACTGCCCCACCCTCCTGTCCACCACATACTGACCCATCCCTGCAATCCCAGCACCGGTCCTCCTCACCGACCCAACACTGCCCCACCCTCCCGTCTGTCCACCACATACTGGCCCATCCCTGCAATCCCAGCACCGATCCTCCTCACCGACCCAACACTGCCCCACCCTCCCGTCTGTCCACCACATACTGACCCATCCCTACAATCCCAGCACCAATCCTCCTCACCAACCCAACACTGCCCCACCTTCCCGTCCACCACATACTGGCCCATCCCTACAATCCCAGCACCGATCCTCCTCACCGACCCAACACTGCCCCACCTTCCCGTCCACCACATACTGGCCCATCCCTACAATCCCAGCACCGATCCTCCTCACCGACCCAACACTGCCCCACCCTCCCGTCCACCACATACTGACCCATCCCTGCAATCCCAGCACCGATCCTCCTCACCGACCCAACACTGCCCCACCCTCCCGTCCACCACATACTGACCCATCCCTGCAATCCCAGCACCGATCCTCCTCACCGACCCAACACTGCCCAACCCTCCCATCCACCACATACTGGCCCATCCCTACAATCCCAGCACCAATCCTCCTCACCGACCCAACACTGCCCCACCCTCCCATCCACCACATACTGACCCATCCCTACAATCCCAGCACCAATCCTCCTCACCGACCCAACACTGCCCCCACCCTCCCGTCTGTCCACCACATACTGACCCATCCTTGCAACCCCAGCACTGACCTTCCTCACCACTCTCAACACTAACAACAACCCATCCCTGCAATCCCAGTACCACTAACATTGACCCTTTCTCGCAAATCCAGCACAAACTCATCTCACCACCCCCAACAATAACACTGGCCCATCCCTGCAACCCCAGTGCCGACCCTCCTCAACACCCCCCAACACTAACACGGTCCCATCCCTGCAACCATAATCAGAACATTAACCCTCCTGAAGCCTTGTTTGCTGCTTGTACTTCCACTGGGAGCTTGGTCTTGTATTTCAAGGTGTCACTTGAACAGAAGATGAGAGAAAATTCCCTCTTAGTTATTCCTCACCGAAACACGTAACGTGCATGCACAGCTGCCAAAACTTTTTTTTTTGTTCTTGGTTAAGTGGGAAGGATTGGAACCCCTGTCGTGTTTTATTGTTTTTTTTTCCCACTGGGTAGAGTCTCTATTTCTTGATGGCTGTTGTCACTGAAGCAGAACATTATGGGACATTTTAAAATTGTAAGGCTGTTCCCAGAAAAGGAATAAAGTCCTCCAATGCAGACATTTGTTCTAGGGACAACTGTTTTAGAGGGGGAAATTGTTTCACTTTGTATTCTTTCTGCACAAAAAAAAAATATTTGGCTATAGATACAGTTAACTCCATTTAATCCCTCATTATATGTCACTTACTGTTACCAGGACATAGAAGGTGAATCTCCCCAGCAGAAACGGACTGCAATGACAATTTTACAGGGAATCTAACCCATGACTCGCTTCCAGTGTGAGGATCTTTCAAGAGATCAAATGGAAGGATTTTCCCAACTCTAAAGCTTGGATGATGAGCCACTAGGCCAGCGATAACCTGTTTTTTGGCGACCGGTGCATCGGTTTGTCCAGAGATTGAACCGATTTGTCTCATGATGAACTAACAAAAGTAAAGAGAAATTATTTTCTTAATGACACCAGTGTAATGGAAATTATTTTTGACTCCAATTTTACTGGCACGTTTTCCACTGACACCCATGTATGTGAAACATTTTACCAAAAGGATGCTCACGTAAGGGAAATTATTTTCCCTCTGACACCAATGTAATCATTGTTTTTTTTTGCACACTGTCACTGGTATGTGAGTGGGGAATAGTTTTCCCATTGACACCAGTATAAAGGGCATTATTTTCCCATCTTTACCAATTTAAAGTAGCAGTAAACTTGTTATTTATTTATATATATATATATATATATATATATATATATATATATACAAACAGACTCACTGGTTAAAGGGTGTTCTTCAGTGCTGCGCTGTCAGTGTGAGGTGCTTTCATGTGGTCTTCCTTCCAGGATTGTTCTGTTTGGCCACGTGAATGGCTGGGCTGCAGTGACATCACTCCCTCACATGTGCACAGGAGTCCCATCATCATGGCACAGGGCGGCTGCTGTAATGCACTCTGAGCTGTTCAATGCGCGTCTCAGTGTACATTACTGCTCACAAGGAAAAGAAAGCATTTATGGCAAAAGAGACCAATAGGGACTCTTCTGTCAAACAATCCTGTCAGTGTTTTTTTTCTATTTAACCATTTGCCGCCCGCCCTATGGTCGAATGGCAGGCGGAAAATGTCATCAGCCTTCCGGGTGGACGCCATATGGCGTCCTCCCGCACATGCGCAGATTGCGCTCCTGCAGAGCCACGCAGCGGCGCGATCTGTCACCGTCTGTGAACCTCGGACACGGCCGATGACAGATCTGAGTATCGGCCCCGTTGCCGGTACCATGTGACCTGCTGTGACCAATCACAGCAGGTCACATGACATTTGTATACAATGGATGGCTTAATTTATGCCATCCATTGTATACTACTGCCTAGCTGTGAATGGTCACAGCTAATCACATGCACATGTCATGTGATTAGCTGTGGCCAAATCACAGCTAAGCACCAAAAAAAAAAAAAAAAACCCTGAATGAATCGATGTCATTCAGGTAAATGCTTGCTTATAGCAAAGTAATTCTTTGCTATAAGCAAAGTGTGAAAAAAAAAAAATTACTGATCACTTCCCCAAAGTAGTACAATGTTACTGTGGTAACATTGTACTACTTTGGTCATAGTGAAATATGAAAAAAAAATTTTTATAAAAAATAATAAATATAAAAAAAAATATAATTTTTTTTTTTTTTCATACTGTCACCAGTCAGTGTCCCTGATCACCGCCATGCCAGTTATATGATGACGCTGTACTGCTCTGGTGACAATATCTAAAAAGAAAAAAGGGAAACTAATATTTTTCATTTTCCGAAAAATTATGACAAAAAAAATACAACTTCAAAAAACTCCCCCTACCCCAAAGCACCCCCCAATGTTGAGGGCCTGTGGCCTGGTATGGTTTTGGGGGGGTGCTCACGCTCGCTCGCCCCCCCCTTTCCTGACCTGCTGGGCTGCATGCTCAGAAAAGGGTCTGGTATGGATTTTGGGGGGGGGGGACCCCACACCACTTTTTTTTTTTTTTTTTTGCATCGGGCTTCCCCTTAAAATCCATACCAGGCCCGAAGGGCCGTTTTTTAAAATTATTTTTTAATTGCCGGCAATTCTTTCTTTTACATTCAGATGTCAGTGGGATCCCCGCTGACAACTGAAACATTAATGCATGCTTTTGACTACAAAAATTCTGCATGACTTGATAAAATCATGTGGTATTTAACCCCTTGATGCCGACAGCACACAAATATGCGGCCTCACGGAACTGGGCTTTTTTCTGTGAGGCCGCATATTTGCGTACCTGTCTTTGTGCTGGGAGCGTGCCACTCAGCGCGCTCCCAGCACAGAGACCGTGGTGTCACTGAGAGCCCCAGGTCCCGTTCTAACGATCGGGACCCGGGACTCCCGATTCCGGGTCACGTGATCGCTGTGATAGCCTCTGATTGGCTATCACAGTGATCAGTCACTGTGCAGCCCAGCCCCCTTGTATCTCTCTAACTCCTGACATAGAGAGATAAAAAAAAGTTTGTAAAAAAAAAAAAAAGATAAATAAATATTAAAAAATAAAGAAATACCTAGATCAAGGTTTGGGTCAAGGTCAAAGGTCAGGGTCAAAGATCAGGATTGAAAAAAAATTGGTGTCAGTTAGCGTTAATGTCAATGTCAGTGTGTTTTAGGAAAAAAAAAAAAGACAAAAACAAAATGCGCACTATTGTTTCCGGCCTGTACTACGGGTACAAACAACAAACAACATACACATATATGGTACCGCTGCGATCATCAAGAGCTGGAGAATTTATTTTGGGTTGTTCTATGGAGGTAGGTTATGGTCGTAACAAGAAACACATCTAAATGAAAAAAAAATATTTTTTTTTTACTATTTTGGGCCAGTTTTCCTTTGATAATAAAAAAAAAATTAGGAGCTATCCATTACCATTTACCACCAAATGAAAGCCCAATTTGTCCTGAAAAAAACAAGGTATGATCCACCTGGATGTACAAAGTAGTTGTGATGATATGTACGGTTTTACTAACACATGTCAATGTTGCAGAATTGTGCTTAGGCATTTAGATTTGTTTTACCCTTAGACGTGAAGGGGTTAATAACCTTTTTTAGTGGATTTTTTTTTAAAATGCTATGCGGTATCCTACCACATACTCGGATGCGGTAGGATACCACTTAGTGAACTGTGCCCTGGATATGGACCCGTCAAAAAATGCTTCTAAACGCAAACGCTTTTAAACGCAGTTAGCCGCGTTTACAAGCGTGTGACGTTTGAAACGATGATAAAAATCTACTCCTGAACGCAAGTTTGATGCGTTCAAAAAAACTATTGTAAACTAAACTGCCTGTAAACGACATGGTGTACATGAACACATAGGAAAACATTAGGGAGAGTTCAGGGGCTGCTGAAAAAAAACACAGAAAAGCTCCTGAACGTGAGTTTATCAGCTGCAGTGTACATAGAGCCTTACATTCACACTGCAGAACAATTATTCCTTGGATCTGAGCAGTTTATGACTCTTATGCATGGACTGAATGAGAGATCCAGTCCATACCTTCACCTCTGGATTTCTCTAATAACAGATAAGACCTGGACAAACACAAAATGGGCCTTGAAAAAAGTGCAACGCTGTATGGAATAATTGTCAACTTCTTGTAATTCACTTGTGTTCCAAGTGAACTTTGCATGAAGTTTAGCTTCAAAAACTCCATTCTGAATGACCTGTTCAGGTTAACAGGCACACATAGCTTATTAAAATATATATCTATATACTCCCCTATTGTGCAAGAAGATACAATGATAGGTCTGGCTTGGCCCTCAATAAGAAATGTCAGCAGCACAGGCACAGTTTTGTTGTGTTCTAGCTGGTTCCCAGTCACAGTCCACAGAAATAATGTCTCTTGCTGGTGTTTAGAGATAGCAACAAGCCTAGCCCTTAGAAAGGCATGGATACTGGGGACTGAACTGGTGGAGTGGGCTTAGTGGTCTGGGGGTACAAACCTCACTGGTAGTGTGAATGCTAGGAAGTGAACTGTATGTACTGCATTTATGGGATGGGATGGATACTGGAGAATATCCCGTGTGTACTGGAGTACATATCACTGGTGGGGAGAGTACTGAGTGGTAAGCTGTACGTATTTAGGGAGGGGGGGTGTGCAGATGTCACTGATTATATGCATACTGTATGTTATGAGGGGCAGATCTTATTTTTGGTATGGATACTGGGGATTTAGATGGAGTACAGATCTCGCCTAGTGACAAGAATACAGGGGAGTGAGCAGTATGCACTGGGGGGGGCAAACCTCACTGGTGGTGTGGATTCTGGGAAGTGAGCTATATGTACTGGAGGGTTATTATTAATGATAGTATGGACACTGAAGAGTGTCCTGTGTGTACTAGAGTACAGTTCTCACTAGTAGTGTGAAAACTGGGTAATAAGCTATATGTACTTGGGGGGAGGGGGGTGCACACATGACTGGTGGTGTGGATACTGAGGAGTGAACTGTATGTAATATAGGGGCAGGTTTGTTTGTCAGGATTCTTGGGACTGAGCTGGAGTACAGATTTTGCTGGTGACATGGATACTGGGGAGTGAGCTGTGTGCACTTGGGGGGCAAACCACATGGGAGGAGCTTGTGAATGATCTCAAGGCAGTTGGGACCAACAGTCATCAAACAAAGTACTGGTAACACAATACGCCACCATGGATTGAAATCCTGCAGCACCCGCAAGGTCCCCCTCCTCAAGAAGGCACATGTACAGGCCCGTCTGATGTTTGCCAATGAACATCTAAATGATTCAGGGAAGGATTGGGAGAAAGTGCTGTGGTCAGATGACACCAAAATTTAGTTATTTGGCATTAACTCGATTCGCCGTGTTTGGAGGAAGAAAAATGCTGACTATAACCCTAGGATCACCATCTCTACAGTCAAGCATGGTGGTGGAAACATTACGCTTTGGGGCTGCTTCTCTGCTAAGGTACAGGCTGTCTTTGCTAAATTGAGGGGCCAATGGACAGGGCCATGTATTGTAAAATCTTGGATGATAACTTCTTCCCTCATCTAGAACACCGAAGAAGGGATGGGTCCTCCAGCATGATAATGACCCAAAACCTACCGCCAAGGCAACAAATGAGTGTTTCAAGAAGAAGTACATTAAGGTCATGGAGTGGCCTAGCCAGTCTCCAGACCTTAATCCTGTAGAAATGTCTTACCTCTGTGCTTGCCAGCAAGCGTTTCTACTCCAAGTATTAAGTCATGTTTTGCTTGGGGGTCAAATACTTATTTTGCTCACTGAACTGCACGTGTCATGTGTTTTTTCTGGATTTTTGGTTGATATTCTGTCTCTATCATTTAAAGTACACCTATGATAAAAATTATAGACCCTTCCTTTCTTTGTAAGTGGGCAAACGTACAAAATCTGCAGTGGATCAAATAATAAATAGAATCCATATATTCTAGAATCTTATGTAGTCATCCCTTTGTTTGACCTTCTATCATTTATTTGCCAACTTCTTATTTCCCTTGAGCTCCCTTACTATTTTTTTGTAATGTTTTTTTTTCTTTTCCTTTTTTTCCACTTTTACCTGGCTGTCATTGCTAAAATTTCATAAGTGCCATTAAATACTTTGGGAAAAAGTCTACATGGAAGATTCTATTTGAAACAAAATTGCTTTCCTCCCTATCGTCACTTAAGCAGGAATTTAAACATTCTTGGATTGAAAAGCTAATGCATTTTGAAGGCAGTAAATAATGGATTTATCATTGTAGAAACAGTTCAAGCAATTTGTGAAAAATTGCACTGAAAGGCAATGATAATGTTGGTCAACTTTGGGCAAAACTCTCTATGTTGTAAAATTCAGTACTAATCACGTACTTACTTTCTGAAACCAGGTTTTCCATAATTCTTCCCCAAAAAGGAGCATTACTCCATACCTCCAGGCGCAAAGTGTCTACTCTCTGTCAAAAAAAACCTGTGCTAATACACTATTACAAGCATTATTTCTATGTTGGCAACACTGAGGACTGATCAAAAGAGAAGAATGACCATGGCAACAGACCAAACAGCATGAGGACCCAAAGAGAAAGGCGCCACCCTACCTGGAGAGCTGATCTACAACTGTGGGTCAGCAGAGAAATCTCCAGAGTTGTGCCGTGGCCAGCAAGTTTCCTCCTTTAAACATTAGATCACAGAAATGTTATCGGCATGAAATAGAAGGAATAAATGTGTAACATTAAAAATGCTGACAACATACAGAGCCACTTTAAAATATTTTGAACAGATTACTGCCTGTATCTTTTTTCTATAAATATAGACATAGAACTATTTTTTTCTGCTCTGCCCATATGAAATCTACGAGTCTTTTAGTTGAATCCCTTGGTCAACAATGGCACTGCCCAGAGACAATAGATTCTTTCTCCAGTTTTGACATTTTTAACCAAAAGATGACAAGCCTGCCCACCACGACAAGGTAGACTCTTTTAGGGCAGGACCTACACTGAACTACACTACGCTAGCCTACTCCATGCTAGTCATCGTATTTTTAGTGTTAGATGCCTGTTTGTAAAAAGCCTCATCCTAGAAAGTTTTGTATAGACTGGGGAAGGTTTAGAATTGCTATCAGGTTTTTATTGCTGGCCGTGTCTCTGTTGGGGAACTTCTCCCTCTCTATATGAGTCTGAGGGGTTGATTTACTAAAGAAGTTATTATTATTACTACAGGTACTTAATTTACACAGCACTTTACATTTATATGTTGTACATTCACATCAGTCCCTAACCCTAAAGGGGAGTACAATCTAAGGTCCCTAACTCACATTCATACATACATATACTAGATCCAATTTAGAAATGAGCCAATTAATCTACCAGCATGTCTTTGGAGTGTGGGAGGAAACCAGAAGACCCGGAGGAAACCCACGCAGACACAGGAAGAATATGCAAACTCCAGGCAGATGGTGCCGTGGTTGGGATTTGAACCAACGAACCCTAGTACTGCCAGGTGGAAGTTTAGCCACTGTGCTGCCCGTTGTAAAACATGTTCACTTAGTTAAGTGAGAATTTACTTTAAATGGGAGTTTTTACTTAGGTTAGTGAATGTGCTGAAAATTCACTTTGCAAAGATTACCCAATCACATGCAAGAAAAATAAAAAACTGTTTTTCTGGCAAATCATTAGCAGATTCCCACCTTATTCACTAATTCCCCTGCAAAGAAGAAATTATATTGCTACGTAAACAGCCTAAACATCAAACACTGCAAATGAAATTGAATAAACGGTCTGTGATTTCCTTTGTTTTTTTTAGATATTTCCTCTTAATATCCATAGGACAAGAAGTCAAGATAATTCTCCTCAGTGGGACACAGATGGCAAACCATCCCTAACCAAACACAGATGGCAAAAAATACCTGACAACAGTTTTAACCATTCCCTAATCTATCCAAAACTAAAAAAAAGGTTTTGAGTTTATATTTAATTAAATACCTAAAATTATGAGCAGGTTTCATTTTTTGCATCTTTTTATGTTTATAGCAGCTATAGCCACAGCTCCTAATCTTATTACTATACAGTAATATATTTTGAGGGAATTGTCAGACTGTTTAAAGAAAGGACATCAAAGTATAGCATTAGATGTTTATTACCAGAATTGTTTCTTTGTTGTATTATATGTATACATTTCAAGTTAATTTTTTGCTTATACTTTTTCTATATTGATCAGTTTCTTTTATGGATGCTGTCAAGGATTCGTTAACGATCACCCTGTCACGTGTCCGCCACGCCCACAGCGACTAGCTAACCGAGACGCCCACGTGCGGCCACGACAGGGTGGTAAAGAGGGGGAATAAAGGAATTTACACTTGAATATCTCAAACCGTATATAAGATCAGCCGTGATACCTTTTCACAGCCTGCACTACCTATGGCCACCACCAGATGGAGACTCCACTCCAATCCAGCTGGTCAACCACACACTGGCAGATATGATCTTACATACAACCTGGTGCCCTGATTAGAGATGAGGACAAGCTTAGTAATCACACACCCTTCTAAGGTCCCTTCAGCTATCCTAGCTTGAACCCCGGTGTTGATAACCCTTCCACTGTCCACACCCCTCCACACCAGACACACCACAAAGGTAGCCTGCCACCACCCAACAGTTTATCCGCAGAACGGTCTGTTGAGACACCACACACACACAGATCTCCATCTGGCAGATCTGTTACCTTTGCAATCTGCGTGCAATCTGCTCACTCACAGTGCAGTTGCATACAGATTGGCAATGAGCTTAATCGAGCGTTTTAAAGGCACTAAAATACAATGCAATCTAATCTCTCCAATCTAATCTCTCCGATCTAGTCTCTCCGAAGATATGAGCACGTGCTTAAATACACAGAAGTTCACTAATTAATTTTAAGATTTAATTTCCCAAAGTGGGCAGTGCATAAAATATGTACAAAAGATAAAAAGTTACAGAAATACAAAAGATATAAGAAGACACACAAATGACTAATTACTATAAAATAAAAGGGAATAAAAAGACAGAATAACACTTTACCCTGCGGCTGGAGCAAGCCAGAAACTTAGCAATCCATTGGTCAATCGAACCAGCTCCGTACGGATCACAAATGTCCAAATGTCCGTGTATCCAATTTATTGGGATTAGGACATGGGCGGGACATTAGTCTTCGGCCACTTGACCCTGGGGGAGGTGGTCCTGACCTGCCCACAAGAGGTACTGTGTCTGGACCTGCCCAAGTTCAATTGGGCCAAGACTGGCCTGAACACCAAGTCGGGGATTGGATTTCTGACACCAGCGCGTCAGCCCGATCGCAACAGTACCAAACACCATAAATTTTACATGTCCGTTACAGATGCGTGCGATGTATTGTATGCCACGAGGTGTAACATGCCTACATAAAATGGCATTTTTATTTTATTGTGAAAGCACAGTAAGCAAAATATGGGAGAAATTCAGTCAAATAGAAATGTATCAATAAACTAGATTTGTGAATATCAGTTCAAGAATGTGTTGTTTTTAAACACTTTGTCATGTTAATTTTCTTGTTGAAATACTAGCTTGAAATCATTCATTGCACCCTCCCTACCTTGACAACAAAGATAACTGAAATCTGCCGTTTTATTAGAATCATTAAAGGGCATCCTCAGCCAAAGCTGATTTCTCTATTTTGGGTGGCATGGAGCAGTGTTTAAAGTACACCTGTCTTGATCCTGGGACAATTACCAATGCGGTCACGTGCTCAACATATCTGATAGAAATGGATACTGCCATTGGATCCGACAGCTTAATAAATCAGCAGGAGAGTGAAAGAAACGGGAGTATACAGTATGCTGCTAAGACTTGGCTTCCAAGAGAACCTGTTAATTTGCCCTGCCTAGTCAAAGCATGGGTTTCTGACGAGATAATAAATATAGAAACCTCCTGCGCTCTTAACTCTACAGACATACTACAGCTGCTAACATCCAATCATATGCCTGATGATAAATACAAATGCAAAGAAAAAATATGATGTGGCGCTACTAAAACTATTGAGTGCAATATATCATAGATTTGAAAGATATAAACCGCATATAGGTTTCCGACGGCCATCATCAATGCATATGCAAATACCAGCGTACAATGCAGCTGACTGCTCATGGAAAGCATAAGGATGATCATATCAGGATGCCAATGTACCCAGCGTTCATGAGAAAATCTATACAGCTCTGAGGTGCTCAGCTTGCATGGAATTTCACATTTCTAGTCGTACAAATAACTTCTCTGTCTAGGAAAATAGTGTGCTAATTAGTAGAGGGTACAGTCAGAGTACAGAAGTAAGCAATGTCGA
The DNA here is from genome assembly GCF_062004578.1 of Staurois parvus. Classification (NCBI taxonomy): domain Eukaryota; kingdom Metazoa; phylum Chordata; class Amphibia; order Anura; family Ranidae; genus Staurois; species Staurois parvus. The sequence continues at coordinate 14,634,252 of NW_028317807.1, read as the reverse complement.
ACAGGGGAATATAAGCTGCAGCAGACAGAATGAGAATGTGAAATATGGAATGTAGAGCACAGTGTACAGAATAAGACATTGTGGAATAGGGAATGTACAGCATAAAACAGAAAGAACCAATGAGGAACAGGGAATGCACAGCGCAGTATACAGAATGTGGCACAGTGAAAATATAGAAAAGGAATGTATGCACAATGTACAGACTGGGGGGTGCTGTGGATTAGGGAATGTGCAGTGTACAGAATGAGTTTATGTGGAATGGTATATATAAAATACAACATACTGAATGAGACAGTGTGGAAAAGGGAATGTACAGTGCGGCACATATACTGAGGAGGTGTGGGATAGGGAATGCACAGAGTGGAGAGCAGAATGAGGCATGTGGAACAGGGAATGCACAGAGTGGAGAGCAGAATGAACCATGGGGAACGGGGAATGCACAGAGTGGAGAGCAGAATGAACCATGGGGAACAGGGAATGCACAGAGTGGAGAGCAGAATGAACCATGGGGAACGGGGAATGCACAGAGTGGAGAGCAGAATGAACCATGGGGAACAGGCAATGCACAGAGTGGAGAGCAGAATGAACCATGGGGAACGGGGAATGCACAGAGTGGCGAGCAGAATGAACCATGGGGAACGGGGAATGCACAGAGTGGAGAGCAGAATGAACCATGGGGAACAGGGAATGCACAGAGTGGAGAGCAGAATGAACCATGGGGAACGGGGAATGCACAGAGTGGCGAGCAGAATGAACCATGGGGAACAGGGAATGCACAGAGTGGAGAGCAGAATGAACCATGGGGAACGGGGAATGCACAGAGTGGCGAGCAGAATGAACCATGGGGAACAGGGAATGCACAGAGTGGAGAGCAGAATGAACCATGGGGAACAGGGAATGCACAGAGTGGAGAGCAGAATGAGGCACGTGGAACGGGGAATGCACAGAGTGGAGAGCAGAATGAGGCACGTGGAACGGGGAATGCACTGAGTGGAGAGCAGAATGAGGCATGGGGAACGGGGAATGCACAGAGTGGAGAGCAGAATGAGGCACGGGGAATGCACAGAGTGGAGAGCAGAATGAGGCACGGGGAACGGGGAATGCACAGAGTGGAGAGCAGAATGAGGCACGTGGAACGGGGAAAGCACAGAGTGGAGAGCAGAATGGGGCATGTGGAACGGGGTAATGCACAGAGTGGAGAGCAGAATGGGGCATGTGGAACGGGGTATGCACAGAGTGGAGAGCGGAATAAGGCACGGGGAATGCACAGAGTGGAGAGCAGAATGAGGCACGTGGAACGGGGAATGCACAGAGTGGAGAGCAGAATGAGGCACGTGGAACGGGGAATGCACAGAGTGGAGAGCAGAATGAGGCATGTGGAACGGGGAATGCACAGAGTGGAGAGCAGAATGAGGCACGTGGAACGGGGAATGCACAGAGTGGAGAGCAGAATGAGGCATGGGGAATGCACAGAGTGGAGAGCAGAATGAGGCATGGGGAATGCACAGAGTGGAGAGCAGAATGAGGCACGTGGAACGGGGAATGCACAGAGTGGAGAGCAGAATGAGGCACGTGGAACGGGGAATGCACAGAGTGGAGAGCAGAATGAGGCACGTGGAACGGGGAATGCACAGAGTGGAGAGCAGAACGGGGCACAGGGAAAAGGGACTGCACAGAGTGGAGAGCAGAATGAGGCACATGGAACGGGGAATGCACAGAGTGGAGAGCAGAATGAGGCACATGGAACGGGGAATGCACAGAGTGGAGAGCAGAATGAGGCACATGGAACAGGGAATGCACAGAGTGGAGAGCAGAATGAGGCATGTGGAACAGGGAATGCACAGAGTGGAGAGCAGAATGAGGCATGTGGAACAGGGAATGCACAGAGTGGAGAGCAGAATGAGGCACAGGGAAAAGGGACTGCACAGAGTGGAGAGCAGAATGAGGCACATGGAACGGGGAATGCACAGAGTGGAGAGCAGAATGAGGCACATGGAACGGGGAATGCACAGAGTGGAGAGCAGAATGAGGCACATGGAACGGGGAATGCACAGAGTGGAGAGCAGAATGAGGCATGTGGAACAGGGAATGCACAGAGTGGAGAGCAGAATGAGGCATGTGGAGAGCAGAATGAGGCATGTGGAAACGGGGAATGCACAGAGTGGAGAGCAGAATGAGGCATGGGGAATGCACAGAGTGGAGAGCAGAACGAGGGATGGGGAATAGGCAATGTACAGAGCATCATACAGAATTATGTGCTGTGGATTAGGAAATGTGCAGAGCAGAATACAGAATGCAGCAATATAGAATCAGGAATGTAAAGTGCAGCGTATAAAGAGTAGTAAACAAAATGATGTGTTGTGGAAAAGAATATGTAGCACACCGCAGTGTATAGAATTGGACGGTGTAAAATAGAAAATATTCAGTGCAGTGTATAGAATGGGATGAATATGGAATGTACAGTATGAGATAATGAATTGGGGAATTTACAGTGCAGTGTAGTTAGGTGATGTGGAAAAGAGAATGTACAGTGAACAAAATGAGGCCGTGTGGAAAAGGGAATATACAGCAGTTTACAGAACAAGGTGATGTAGAAAAGGGATTTTACGAGGCAGTGTGCTGAATGAGGCAGTGTGGAATAAGGAATGTACAGTGCAGCACAGTGTTCATGTATCTGCTACATACATTGCACAATGGCTCAAGCACAGTATAAAGCAGGCATTTCATGCACTCATTTTTGTGTGTTGAGGCATATTGTGTTAGACAGCTCATTCTTTTTAAGTGGGCTATTAGTACATCTTAATGTACAAAGAATTTGCACATGTAGAGTGCCATGTAATTTTTTTTTGTAAGCTGATATATTGCCAACTGCCTTGCCAGTGTGCCAGTGCAGCCACTGAGCATTACTTTTCCACTTCCTGTATGTTGAAGTGTATCTAAACTGAAAAATAAAATTGAATACACTGCAGTTTACTAGGGCTTAGACGCAGTGGCTGCGTTCATTTCCCATTTGAGGGCCAATTCACACTGTCTTGCACTAAAATGGATGAAAAATGTATGTACATTTCCATCCATTTTAGTTACGCGTGGACATCAGTTGACATGCATTTTGGCACACGTTAAAGTGTAATGCATTTTCACAGGATATCCTGTGCATTGCATTGACATCCGCTAACATACATTTTGTTGCGCTAAAACACATACTGTACATGTTGCATTTTAGCGCAACGCAGGTCAACGCAGCGTTATAGTGTAAATAGGACACATTGGAAATGATTGCCATATTTTTACATCTGTATTTTCATTTCTAAACCTGTCACAGCCATCTGAAAATCTCTGGTCTGTGGGAATGTCTACAAACCAGAGCTCAGGAGGCAGAGCCATGACATCACTGGCCCCACCTTCCAGTTGTACACTCACACCTTAGTGCCAGCTTAGCAGCATGCACAGTGCTAGAAGTGTGCACACACATCACTCCCAACTGGGAGGTGGGGCCAATGATGTCAGTAATGTGGCGCCCAGGGATTGGAGATTTTCAGAGAGCTATGACAGGCTTAGAGATGAAAACAGAGGGAAAAAAAAACTAGAAAATGGCTTGTTTGAGAAAACTAAGTTGTTACCTGTTAACTGTGTTTCCAGGAATCTTCCAAGACAGCAACTCAAGAGATAGGCCCCTCCCACCAAGACAGAAAAAACATGATCCACAATTGTTAGAAAGGATGCACCAGTGATGGTCCCTCAGTACACAGAAAATTACCGAAGGCCGCAACGGACCATATAAACATAAAATTACTTGACATTATTACCCAACTACAATCGCAAATATTCCCAGCCAAAATGACCAGGAGGGCACTAACGCTGTCCTGGAAAATTCCTGGAAATGCAGTTAACTTGGTTTTCCCTAATCATCTTCCAGGACAGTTACTCGAGAGGATAGGCTAGTATTACCTGCTCAGGGTGGGACTCCTACTTGCAAGACCTTCCTTCCAAAAGTCTGGTCTGCTTTAGACAGAAGTTGCAGCCGATAGTGTTGCACAAAAGGTGAGGAAACTGGACCAAGTGGTTTCCATGCAGATCTGGCTAGGCTAGGCACCTGCTTTTTCCGGCCAGGAAGCAGCCATTGCCCTGGAAGAATGAGCCTTGATACCCCCAGGAGGAATAAGGGGCCGAGTTCTGTAGCTGTCTTCTATAGCTTGCTTTATCCATTTGTATTTTTTCAAGCTTTGTTGCCCTGTTTAGGATCATTGAACAAGACAAAATCGATTGGAAGGTTTTCTCCAGTCTTTTGTTCTTTCAATGTAGGTGATTAAAGATCTTACATCTAATTTGTTGAGATCGGTTTCTTTTTGACTAAAGCCGTAAAGAGGAATAATAATTTCTTGAGATCTATGGAACTCTTATACAACTTTGGGGAGGAAGGCTGGGTCTAAAGAAAGCACAATTCTGTCCATAAAGATAGAACAATATGGCTCTGCTACCAAAAGGCCCTGTATTTCTCCTATTCTTCTTGCCGAAACCAAAGCAACCAGTAAAACTGTATTAAACGTTAATAATTTCATGGCACAATGCGCCAACAGTTCAAAAGGGGCTTTTTGAAAACCTCTGAGGACAGTCCATAGATTCCATAAAGGAAACTTCACTCTGCGCAGCCCTCTTTCTGGAAACTGACAACAGGAATCGTCTGCTTAAGGAAACCTCCCCCAATCGTATTTCTAGAATATTGGAGAGGGCCGCTACCTGCACCCTGAGAGTACTTGCGGCTAAGCTGATGCCAGCCCCGTCCTGCAAGTACTCAAGAACAGAATTAATCACAGGGATTCTGGTTTGGTTCTTATCCTTTCTCCATGCGAAGAATCTTTTCCAGATTTTCCCATAAATAGCATTAGTAGAGTTCTTTCTACCTGCCAGAATGGTATCTATTACTCTGGGCAAGAGTCCTTTCTTTTGCAAGAGCTCCCTTTCAGTAGCCTCCCTTTCAGTCTCTCTGTTGGGTAGTGTATTCCCGCCTTATGAAGAAGGTCTGACCTTTGCGGTAACCTCCACGAAGGCTCCAAGTTCAGACTGTATAGGCCCGAGAAGCAAGGTTTCTTGGGCCAGAAAGGTGCCACCAGGACAATATTGGCATTTGACCTTGGTATCTTTTGGATTACCCTGGGGATTAAAAGGATGGGAGGAAAGGCATATAGACGTTTCCAGTTCCATTGATGAGCCAGAGCATCTCTTTCCTGACTGCAACTGTCCCTTTGTAGGGAGAAAGATCTTTCTACTTTTTTGTCGTTTCTGTAGGTGAAGAGGTCGATCTCTGGCATGCCCCATTTCTCGCATATCTGTAGAAAGATCTCTTGGTTTAAGCACCATTCTGTTTGCCTTATCTGATACCTGCTCAAACTGTCTGCCAGGTGATTCAGTTCCCCTTTCAAATGAATTGCTGTTACTGACAACAGGTTCTTCCCTGCCAAAGGAGGATTTCTTCTGCTGTTGCCATTAGGTTGCTTGATCTTGTACCTCCCTGGCGATTGATATACACAACTGCTGTGCTGTTGTCGGTAAGGATCTGCACATGCTCACCTTGTATCAGAGATTTGAATGTCACTAGAGCTTCCACTATTGATTTTTGCTCCCTGACATTCGAGGAACAGGATGGCCAAGGTTAATCCCATCTCCCTTGTGCAAGATGTTCATCCAGGTGAGCACCCCACCCCCAGGTACTTTCATCCATGGTCATTTTTACAGAGTTCCTTTGTCTCCATGCTTGACCTGTTGTCAAAATCTGCAGGGAGAGCCACTACTTGATGAAATTCTTCACCCACTCTGGGATGCATCTTTGCATCCAGAGATTGCTGAAGGCTGTCCCTCTTTGACAGTGTAGTTCTGTAAGGGTCTTGAGTGTAACTAGGCCCATAGCTCTGCAGGTATTGCCGCTTTCAACCAGCCGATCAGTCTCATGGCTTCTCTTATTGAGCATTCTGTTGATAGCAAGAACTCCACTACCCCTGCTGAAGGTTCCAAGTCTTCTCCTTTGTCAGGAAAGTGGTTTCCTGCATTCAGAATGTAACCCAGGTAAACCAATCTCTGATGGAATCGACTGAGACTTCCCCACATTTATAATCCAGCCTGTCTCCTGGAGGCAAGCTTTCATTATCTCTAGATTTCTTGTTGTTCAGGCTCCTGTGTCCATGAAGATTGGTCAGGTAAAGAATCACTTTCAGACCTTTCAATCCAGATTCCTCAGGATTTCTGTCAGTACTTTGGTAAACATTTGTGGTGCTGATGAGAGACCACATGGAAGGGTGTTGAACTGAAAGCATGTTATCCCAACGAAACAGATATTTCTTTGATTCTTCCCTGATGGGAATGTGCAGGCAAGCGTCTTTCAAATCTAGGGATACCATAAAGGAGTCCTCCTGGATTAATTTCTTGATCAAATAAATTGACTCCATCCTGAACTTTGTACTGGACAAATTTGTTCACCTGCCTCAGGTTCAGAATCATTCTGAATCTTCCTGAATGTTTCTTCAAGAAGACATGAAAATAGAAACCTTCCCTGTTTTTCTGGCACCAGAGAAATTACATTCTGTAGCATTTCTTGCAGAAGTGTCAGGAGTGTATCTGCTTTGTCTTGCTGTCTGGACAGAGGGGTTGCCAAAAATCTTTGACAGGGGTTTCCTGAGAGTTCTATGCGATATCCGTATCTGATTATGTCTAGAATAAACTGTCACTTTGATCCATTGCGGCAGGAAGGCTTTCAGTCTTCCTCCCACTCCTCCCTGCCAGTCATTGGCACAGAGGTTTGTCCTTCGACTGGGAGGGATTGAACAGAATACCTCCCTTGAAGGTTCAGCTTTTTCTTTTCTCCAGTCATTGCTTGTGCTCTGGATGCCAGTTAACTGGAAGGACAAAAAAAAAACCACAAATTCTTCCCTGCTTGTTTCTTTGGCGTTGGGAACCCCTTTTTTCTATCTGCAGATCTCCAGCACTGAAGCAAGTTCTAATCCAAACAGCAGGTGTCCTTCGAATAGCAGGCTACAGTGCCTGGCTTTGGATGCTTGGTTCCCCTGCCATGTTTTCAACAAGGCAGTAGATCTAGTTAATTTAATAGTTCCTGCTGAAACATCTGCCATGATTGCTACCTCTTTAGATAGCTCTGGGAGAGATTTAAAAATCTGCTCTACCGATGTACCCTTTACCAGGTGGGCCTTTAGCTGGAACAAAATCAAATGTGCAAACCATGCAAGTTGCAGTCAATGCTGGCCTGAAGTTTTCTGCAGAGGCCTCCCATGCTTATTTGAGGTATCCCTCCACCTTGCGGTCCATAGGGTCCTTCAGTGCTCCCCCAGGTCAGATTTCTTGCATACCTTGGCCAAGTATGAGTCCAGCCAGGGGCATTTCTCCCACAAGTCAGAGTCCTCCTTAAATGAGAATCTAATTTCCCATTTGTTTGGTAGAAAAGGCTCCCTTTTCCAGTTCCCACCCTTCCCTTAAAATGGCTTCCCTTAAGTGTAGAATGTACTGGGAAATTGCAGATTTGCTTTTTGTGAAGCGCTGCATGAAGTTGCTTGTGGAGTGTGAGCATCTTTTCCTCAAACGTGTCATGATTAGCCTTTAACAGCTGTGTTCGTTTGCATCAGTGATCTGATGAGTCCTGTTCCTCCCTTACTTTATCCAAGCTAGGAATAGTGCAGATAACCCTGCACTAGAGAAGCGAAGTATTGCAGCACCATGGGCTGACTCATTCAGAAGGGTTCTGAAAGCAAAGTACCAATTTGTGTTTGAGACTCCCCATGAAATCTTTCAATATGGTGCTGGATTTTCACCAATTTGTCTACACACAGTGGCTTCTCCCAAGAACTGGACATTTTCTTTTTACCTGACGTAGTTTCTTGGATGATTCACCTGAAGACTGCTCTGTCTCCTACTGGGGGGTTTCTCTAAAAAAGCCAGGAAAAAACAAAAAAACCCATCCAGCATTAGGAGTGATGTTCAGAAAGATGTGTGCAGCACCCCAAGGTAGCATAGCCTGCTGGAACCTTACACCAGAGCCTTGTCATTTGTGCCCCTGCCCAAGAGAAAAGCTCCCCTTTCCCACCTAGTGCTCCCTCCACCATGGGGGGGGGGGGGGGGGGAGGCAGAAGTATAAAGGAGGCACTCCATGCTTCCTACCTTAGTGCATGCCTCCCTGGTTTCTGCCAGAACTGACTCCATGCTGGCTTCTGGCCACAGCAGACCCGCCCCCCCCCCCCCACTTTAAAGGCAGGGCAGTAGAGACTCCACCACAGCATCCACCGTGGTCCTCTAGTGCTGCAGATCTGGCAATGGCGATCCCACCAGAAAGATGTCAGCCCTAGTCTTCTGCTGGAAGGGATGCCAGCAATTTCACTGCCACAACTGGAGTCATCACCTTGCACCGGAAATTACTTACACTCCACCCCCCTGGCTGCCATGACCAAGATGGAAGCTGCCCTCACTCACCAGGATACCGTGCCAATGGAGGTGGGAGAGTTCCCTGACCCCACAAACTGCAGGACTGGCACCTTCACTCTCTCCTGAGGTACATGCCTGATTTGCAATGGAGAGGGAGGGGTACCCCAATCCAGTTGCCTAATCTGCCACAACCCCAAGCACCCTTGTGCCCACACTGGACAGGTGCAATCTAAGCGGGCCCCTAGCACGAAGGTCTGGAAGGATGAAGCTGCAAACATGTCCTGTCCAGCCTGAGGAAACCTGAACTGAAGGGCCATCACTTGTGCGTCCTAACAATTGTGGATCCTGTTTCCTGTCTAGGTGGGAGGAGCCTATCAAGTAGCTGTCCTGGAAGAGGATTAGTGAAAGCCTATGAGGTTAACAACCCCTTGAAACTAAACAGACCTCCACTCAAGCCGAGACAGGAGACTCTCCCTTCACTCATGCACGAGTCTCCTTTGCGTATATGTCAAAGGAGAGGCATGGTGACAATTTTGCACGTGTTGGGTGTACAGATGACAGGCTGCTCATTTCCCTGCCAGATTGTGCATGTGCACACTTTGCAGGGTCAGCTTTTTGTATTTAAATTTTTGTAATCTGGGTTTACAACTATGTTAATGTTGCACACGTGCTGTACCCATTACATTTAGTATGGCTAAAGTATCTCTTGTGGATCACAGAAGTACTAGTTTTGTCCTCCTGTGACCCAGAATCAGCCGATATCAGGCTACTGCTGAAGTTCACCATTGGGCAGGTAACTGGTCCTCCTGAGACAGAGGGATGTTTCCCCTATACTCCAACCACAGATTGGGTTCAGAGCTGTCAAACCTGGCAGCATATTTGGTACTTTCCAAAAGTGTTTCTGGATTCATTTTCTTCAATCAACTACTCAATCTTGAGCATGTTCACTGGGGTCTCAGGCTTCCTATGAATCCTGCAAGACATATGCCATTCCAAAAAAATGTGGAAGTTCAGATTTCACAGGACTGCACACAATACACAGGAGACAAAAGTGGAATCTCAGCAAGTTTTTTTTTTTTTATTTTAAGTGCCCAAACGAAGTGCAGTGTTGTGTATTTAATTAGATCTTGTTAAAGGCAGCAACATCCATGGACTGTACATAGTCTTCAAATGCTGTGATTTTCTCCTCTAGGACATCTGTGCCAACTTTGTCATCTTCCACAACACACTGGATTTGCAGTTTCTTTATTCCATACCCAACAGGAACAAGCTTGGCTGGTAGGAAGAAAAAAAAATAAAAAAAAGTTAAGACTAGGTGAGAAAAGCTACGTTCAGTACAAGTTAGCAGTGGTTGCCTGCATACTTACACCTTGATATAAGTTCACTCTGAGCCATAAGCTTAAAGTACAGCTATGTGAAGTAGTATTAAGCCCAATTTATTATTGGGGCTTACCAATCATTAGATGTGGTGGCTGCATTAGTTTTCTTTTTGGCTTCCCCACATTTTCACCTGGTAACCCATCTAGTAAGATTCCTGTATTAAAGAGCCTACACTCTGGACAGCAAAATAGTGCTAAACAAATTAAGGCCCCTTAGACATTTCCTGATAAAAGTGGAATTTCAAAAAGGGGGACACAATTTGTTAGCAAGACTTAAGGGCATCCTCTGGTTAATATTAGGGAACAAATGCAAGTTTAAAAATGGCTTATTATACAGGATTTATATAGCGCCAACAGTTTGCTCAGCACTTTACAATATAAAGGGAGACAATACAGCAACAATACAGTTCAATACAAGAGGGATAGGAGGGCCCTGCTCCTTGGAGCTTACAATCTAGGAGATAGTTTTCCCATTTAGAACACAGAGGACTTAAGCAACAGTCATGCAATTTCTGATTTCACTCAAATTCAGTTTACAACCCTCAAGAAAACTGTGGCAAATCAGGATATAAAAACAATCCATCATGTCTATCAGCCGAAAGATGGTGATTTTTAAATCATCATTTAAGCCACGCAGGGGTGGCCAACCTGCGGCTCTCCAGCTGCTGCAGGACTACAAGTTCCATCATGCCTCTGCAAGCCAGTAACTTCCCATCTTTGCAATGCCTCATGGGAAATGTAGTTCCACAACAGCTGGAGAGCCACAGGTTAGCCACTAGTGATTGATCCATACAAGCATTAATATACTTACATGCCCCCCAAACCAAGCCATCCATCTGAATACTTCTGACACAGTCTTCTAATTTTGCCATGTCAGTTTCATCATCCCATGGTTTCACATCAAGCAGGATTGAAGATTTGGCGATTAGTGCAGGCTCTACAACACAGAAGATTGACAGTTAAAGTTAACTTCTATCAGTTGTCTGGAGGTCATTAGGCATGTCTGTTAAACAATGGGCTGGATTTTTAAGTGTTGATCTTTAAAGTCATAAGGTCACATGTTTTTAAGCATGACAATAGTGCTTAGAAGTTAACCACCTAGAAGGAACCCTACCCATAAAGCTCATACTAAGTAAAATAAAAGGGGGACATCCCTCCCTAGCCAGATTACATTACTTTACATAGTCTGGAATAAACTACCAACCTCCCTCGTGTGATCTGCAGCAAAAAAAAGATCAGATGGTCTAGCTTCCAGAATCATCCTAGGAGTCTGATACCTTAGACTAGTTCATGCTGTGGTTCAGCCAGACCTTGACTTGTGAAGTTGCAGTGAAGCACAGCTGCCTCCACACAATGTGTAAAGTATATTAAGGCTATATTTACACACTGAAGGCCCCAGAATGCACTGATACATGGATAGCACAATCACACCAACATTATACAGTAGAGGGTAATGAACCACATGCGTAGTAGAGTGCAACATTGCTAAAGTCACGTGTGGGATGGATTTGTGGCAACCTATGTTAACATGCAACATAGTGCAACAGATTGCTCATTATTATACAGTATTTATAAAGCGCCAATAGTTCGCTCAGCGCTGTACATTACAAAGGGGGACAGAACAATACCAATACAATGCAAAACATGAAGGGATCGAGGGCCCTGCTCTTTCGAGCTTACAATCTAGGAGGGAGGGGATAGTGGCACAGGAGGAGATAGCTGTGGGGGATGGAGTGGTAGGAAGAGTGGAGGAGGTCGGCAAGTTAGCAGGGGGTGGGTTAGGCTTCCCTGAAGAGATGGGTTTTCAGGGTGCGCCTAAAGGAGAAGAGAGTAGGTGATAGTCTGATGGGTTGGGGCAGGGAGTTCCAGAGGATGGGTGACACCCTGGAGAAGTCCTGGAGGGGGGCATGGGAGGAGGAGACCAGGGAACTAGAGAGAAGGAGGTCTTGTGAGGAGCGGAGTGTGCGTGCTGGGCGGTACTTGGATATTAGGTCAGTGATGTAGTTCGGGGCAGTATGGTGGACAGCTTTGTACGTCAGCATTAGGATTTTGAATTTGATCCGTTGCGCAATCGGAAGCCAGTGGAGGGATTGGCAGAGGGGGGTGGCGGAGACAGAGCGGTTGGAAAGGTGAATGAGTCTGGCAGCCGTATTCAGGATGGACTGAAGCGGGGATAGCCAGCGGCGAGGCAGGCCAGTGAGGAGGGAGTTGCAGTAGTCGAGTCGTGATATGATGAGGGAGTGGATGAGCTGTTTAGTGGTTTCTGGGGTTAGGAACGTGCGGATTTTGGCGATGTTGCGGAGGTGGAGTCTGCACGAGTTTGTTAAAGATTGGACTTGGGGTTGAAAGGATAGGTTGGAGTCCAGGATTACACCAAGTACTCTGGCCTGCAGGGCGGATTTGATGGTAGCGTTGTTGGATGTGACGGAGAAATCAATGGGGGGTGGTGTCCGGGCTGGGGGGAAAACAAATGTGCAAACCCCCCCCCCCCCCCAAAGAAAAACTCCACTAGGATTCCTGTTGATTAGACATTGCTGAACTCCTGGATAAAAAATGTTTGTGCCAGAGAGTGCCCCCTTCAGATGGGCTGAGAGGAAATCTCTGCTGAACACTTTTCTCTGCCACAGGAGGAATACTGGAACTGTGACATGGCCACACAATTCCAGACCAGTATCTGTGGACATAAGCATGTTGTGACTACAAAGTTACAACTCCCAAGGTTTCTAAATCACTCACTTTTTGATTTCTTTGATTCATATTGTGCCAGGCGCTCCTCTCTGATTCTCTGTGCCTCTTCGCTTTCCTGTGGAAGAAGAAATATTACTGAAACAGGATGGCCACATCAATGCTCACAACTTTCTGCTCATCAGACTGGTGTCAGAATAGAATGTGTACATCACATCTCAGCCGAAAGATGGTGTTTGAATTCATCACATCACCAGATTACAACACAGCACTAAACTGTTTGGAAAAAAAAAAAAAAAAAAATCAAGTTACATCTTCCTAGCTCTGAACCTACCTTGAATGAGACTCACGGGCATCAAAACTGCTGTAGGTACAAGTGCAGGCACCACATATCTGCAGCAGTCTCCCAAACCCTCCTGTAGCCAGGGCGACCGACTGTTCCAGGTCTTGATGCAGCTTACTGTTAAGACTCTACTGGCCCATCCCCATAATGGGTAACCTCACTGGCAAACACAATTGCAGGTGGCAAAAAGCTTCACCACATCAAGAAAGTCAAAGTTTTGCACATCAGAACAGTAGGCTGCTGCAAAATATGCAGGTATTACTCAGTGCCTCACTTTATAGCTTCAGCGGTTTTTGTTCCCAAGGCAGAGCATGATTATCATTGATTGGCTAGGCAGTGGAACAAGACTAAAGTATAGGGCTAGTAACTTGGAGACAGACATTCATAGGTGCTCCAGATAAAAGGGCTGTTGTAGTAAAAGTACAACCACCCCAGAGTTTGCATAACCTTCCCAACATGCTCCATTAACCATGTATTGTTTGTTGCTACACAGCAGCCGACACTATTAAGCTGATTATTGCAAATTTACCTCTTCATCATCTGAGCCAAACAAGTCAATGTCATCGTCATCATCATCTTCTTTAGCCTCCTTAGGTGCACTGTTTGTTGTGTCTTCAATATTGACTGGACCGTATTTTCCCAAGGGTTTCTTTACTCCAGGCAAACTATGAGCAGATATTCATAGTCAATATAAGAATGCAAACTTTCAATTCTAGCCTGCAGTCAAGAAATTCATGCACTAGGCCAGGGGTAGGCAACCTGCGGCTCTCCAGCTGTTGTAGGACTACAAGTTCCATCATGCCTCTGCGAGTCATAGCTGTAACTGTCAGTTTTGTAATGTTGCAATGCCTCATGGGAAATGTAGTTCCACAACAGCTGGAGAGCCGCAGGTTGCCTACCCCTGCACTAGGCCTTTTCAAGTCTTCAGAGCACCTTAAATGTTTAAGTTAGAACTCATCTTAGAAGCTGGGAAAGGGCCACACAGCACTGCATTACACATCTGTTCCCGCATGAGGGAGGCAGGCAGCTTCATTACTCACCTGGCTTTTTGCTTCTCATATGACTTGATGTGGTTATACCAACGTAAAGCATGGAAAAGCTCAGCAGGGGGGGCTCCTGAGAGCGCCTCAAATACTGCAAAATCAGCTTGGGAGGGAACATACCTAAAGGAGAAAAATAAACACCATTTATACCAGTACACATACACAATGCACAACAGTCAATGTGCTAGCCTGCCAAACCCAACACTAACTGCGCACAACTGCAACCACAGGCTTGAAGGACATATCTCCTGCGCATAAACACACCCCATCAAAATCTATAGGATGTAAATGTTCAGTCAGGCAGGCACCGGATATTGTTAATTACTGGTTTGTACATTGGAGGTACATGCAAAATGGCACTTCATTATACACATTTTGGTAAACATGCATATTACCACAACACTAGAGCCAGTTCACACTTGAGCACCATGCCCTACAATGTACCTGCATTTCTGCACTGCAGACCTGAAGTGAAAAAATTGTGCAAACTGCATTTTGCAGTGCAAGTGTGGACATGCAATTCAAGATGAATGGCACCACAGCGCAACATGGCAAAGGAAGTGCATTAAAAGGTTAGGGGTCCTTCTCAATTAAAAATGTATCCATGCATTCCAGTGTCCAATAGATTTAAAGCTGTTTGGAAAGGATTTTTTTTTTTTTTTTTTTTTTTTTTTACACACACCATACTTGTAAGCTGTATACAACTCTGAGTCTGTTAGAGTGAGCACCCCTCCCATATGTTGGGCATGTGCCCCACAGTACTGCAGTAAAATGCTATTCTTCATTAACATGCAGCGTGCCCTCCCCCCACTGCACAAACCAAACTCAGCTGCGACAGGGAGAGAAGAAAGCACATGGGCAGGCTTTGAACATGTACTAGAGGCACACTTCCTAACATAGCATATCCTAGGTAGGATGGGGTGGGTCACACTAGTTTTAATGAGTGACCCAGTAAGCTGGTTGTGGCATGGAAGGGAAAACAAATTAAAGTCATACAGGGTCATTTGAGGGCATTTGTGTGTCCAATGATTTTCATATAAACAAGGGTGGTAAAAAACCCTGTAGGCCAATTCCCCCCTCAATTTTGGTAATCAAGACCATCAATAATCTGTTGCTCTCATTGCTCAGCCATTTGTCTCATGTGGTTGACTTCAGATTCAAACGGGAAACAGGAATCAATCATTTTTTAGCATTGTGTATGGCCACCATACCATCAAATGTGTAGTGCAAAGGCCTGCCTGTTTTGATTGTCTAGTACAGTCATTCTATTAAAAGAATTTGCAAATCTAAAATGATTATATACATTACAATTCTACCAATTTTAGATTTATCAAAACTATAGCATAAGGACCTACCAGGGGCGGACTGACCATTTGAGCACTCGGGCACTGCCCAAGGGCCCGGGGTCAGTAGGGGGCCTCATGAGATGCCCCTGGTACCTTTTTATAGGCTTTTTTGGGTGTGGGGGAGGACACAGGGGCCCCATGATCCCCTATTGCCCGGGGGCCCCATGAGTTGTCAGTCCGCCCCTGAGACCTACCCAATATGTATCCAAACTGGTACAGATTGTAAAGCTAGCCAAAGATAAAATTCATTAAGTTTAGCAGAAACCAAATGACCTTTGATCCATGTGTGGTCACCCCCACTCAACAGATGTCAATCATCAATTGACTTGTGTGGAACATGAATTTTTTTAAGTTCATCCATCAGCAGCTGCTGATTGGTGTATTCTGACAGCAGAGAGTCCTGACACATTACACGTCTCAGCAGGGGGGATTCCTCCATTCACCTCAAATTGTGTGGCTGGAGGAATCTTTCATTCCCCTGGCTGAACAAAAAAATAAATCTACAGTCAGCATAACTGGTGCGGTGAGCTTATAAGGAGGCTATACAGGACTGTACAGTCTATGGCCAGTTTTAAGCCAGCTACAGATGGTTTGAATCTATTTGAACCATGTATGGGCAAGGCCGAATGTACCCAAGTTCATTGATGAACTTTGATTGAACCAGCCTGTCAGATTTAACATGCACATATTGCTAGTAGCCATTATAGCTGCTAGCAGTAATCACTGTTCTGGTGGGGGGGGGGGAAGCTGTCCCTGCCAGGAGACCACCACAATGGCTCCACAGGAGGGATCCCCATCAACTATGCTCATGGGTTGCAGGAAAGAAAAATGGCTCAATCTATGGCAGGCTTTAGATCTGACTAGGACCCAATTACTCTAATACACACTGCCAATCCCTCCACTGGCTTCCACTTGCCCAACAAATAAAACTCAAATACTAAACGTACAAAGCCATCCACAACTCTTCCCCCAGCTACATCACCAACCTGGTCTCAAAATATCAACCAAACCGCTCTCATCGATCCTCCCAAGACCTTCTGTCTAGTTCCCGTGTAACCTCCTCCCATGCTCGCCTCCAGGACTTCTCCCATCCTATGGAACTCCCTACCCCAATCTGTCAGACTACTTCTAATCTATCCACCTTTAGACAATCCCTGAAACCCTTCTCTCTAAAGAAGCCTATCCTAACTAGTCACCTGCTTTTTATTTCCTCCATCAGCTCATCCTCCATAGCTATTACCTTTTGTATCACGCAACCCTTCCTCTTAAATTGTAAGCTCTGACGAGCAGGGCCCTCTGTTTCCTCTTGTACAAAATTGTATTGTAACTAATGTCTACCTTCATTTTATAAAGCGCTGTGCAAACTGATGGTGCTATAGAAATCCTGTGTAATACTACACTTTATTTCCGATATATAATACATTCACATCAGTCCTTAACCCTCAAGGGGTGTACATTCTAAGGTCCCCAACTTAAATTCATACATACACATATTAGGGCCAATTTAGACAGGATCCAATTAACCTATTAGCATGTCTGGAGTGTGGGCGGAAACCCACACAGGCACAGGGAGAACATGCAAACGCCAGGCAGGTGGTGCCATGGTTGGGATTCACACCAACAACCCTTGTACTGCCAGACGAATCTGTTAACCATTTAGCCACTGTGCTGCCCACTTCAATACCAAGAGCACCTGTGGGGCCCCTTCACACACGTGATCCAAACAGGTCCATCTGTCAGTTTTTCAGGCGAGCCTGATCTTAAGGTCCATGTACTCCTACGGACCAGTAGGGGTAAACTAACTATAGACCACCTCTGGGTCTGATCAGACTCACCTGGTTTGGCCTGACCAGATCAGAGGCAGCCAAATGTAAACAGGCAGAGCCCATCTGCACCCAGCCGCCCCTAGATCAGAGGAGTCCTGTGTGTACGCTCTGCAGAAGAGTGAACACGAACCTGTCATGCACCTGCTCAGACAGATCTCCTGATCGGAACAGAAGGTGCCCATATGAAAGGGCTTTTGGAGGCCAATATGCATCCATGCCAACTATCTCCCTACAGAGCAGCTCCTCCAGCCCCATTCACACCTGTGTATTCCAAGAACAGGCATCATACGTGTGTTGCATATAGGGTGACCTACCCTATGCCATTATACACAAAAAAACGCACATTAAAGGGAATAGGTGTGCACAAGGCCTAAAGGTGCAAGTCAATCATGTCCATGGTCAGAGAAGGTGATGTCCTTCGTTCAGCCATTGCAGCCCCCATGCAGTGTGTGGAGGAAGAGGTGTCCAAGACTGAGGCCTGTACAGTACAATGCGGCCTCCTCCTACCTCAGGCCTCCCGCCACGTGTCTCCTCAGGAAGCGGCTACAGACATGGTCGGGCTGTCTACTCCCTGTATCCGGGCCTACACCAGCCTGACCCCCCGGGTGTAATAACACTCCGCACACACCGAGCCCACCGTACAAGAAGCACTCCTGCCCACATAACACACAGCGAGCCGCCATGACTGGAGATATTTACTTCTCTCACTGACCCCTCGATGTAGCTCTTGTCAGCAAGGAACTCATTCAGCACCTTGAGGCCGGCGGTAGATCTGAGGTCTCCGAAACCCATTGCTGCACCGCTCACTCTACACCCGCGTGGAAGAAAGAGGCCCCCGACCCGCACCCCATTGCTTTTATACTCATGACGTCTCTCCAGACACGGCCTTCAGGGCGGGGCTCGGTGTTAAAGTCAGGGAATAGAGCTGAGAGGAGCCATCTTTGTTAAGGGATAGCCTTCTTCTTCTAACTTCTATACTTGTTGTTCACACGTAACGGTCCATGTGTAACTGGTGTGGAAACGCGCACAGAACATTGTCTATGTAGTCTGTAGGTGCTCAGTCATTGGCCGTAATTATCCGGAGATTGTCGAAGTTTTTCCGAAAAGAACCGAAAGACTGGAGCAGCTTCTGATTGGTCTAGACCCGCTTTCCGAAGATTGCCGAATCCTCCATATTGGTTTACAAGTGGGGACAGGGGACGCTGTTGTGGTCTAGAAGGCCAAATACCCGAGGAGTCCTGAAAGGACGACTGTGGGGTGAGTGAGGAGCGGGAGGGGGGTCGTGTCCTTCCCGGGCGGTGTGTGGCGGGAGAGGCCGGGCTGTGTGTGGCCGGGGTGAGGGGTGACTCTCGTGTCCTTGACAGAAGACGTGTGAATACCGACTGACCCCGAAGACGCACACAGCTCCCTGCTGTGCACACTGATCCATTATTAGTAGTAATCCCCGGGAGGGCTCCTCTGACCTCTATACGTGTACCGCGCCGGTAATCTGTACACTGGCCATTACTGAACACATAGATACCTGACCCCTCCACACCTGCAAGTAACACATATGGAAACCTGATACTATGGGGCTCAGTCACGTGACCCTTGCACTGGAGGTTATCTGCTAAAACGGGAAAGATCAACTCTGCACCAGGGGTGGACTGACAACTCATGGGGCCCCCGGGCAATAGGGGATCATGGGGCCCCTGTGTCCTTGCCCAAACTCAAAAAAGCCTATGAAAAAGGTACCAGGGGCATCTTATCGGGCCCCCCTACTGACTCCGGTCCCTCGTTTCCAAATGGTCAGTCCGCCCCTGCTCTGCGCACAAACCAATCAGCTTCCAGGTTTATTATCAAAGCTTAGAGTGGCCCCAAGGCTTTTGTTTTACCTTCATGAAGCTAAAACACCTTCTCTGTGCAGCCCCCCCATCCCTAATATTCACCTGAGCCCCCCTCCAGCATTGTGCACTGGAGTCTCGCTATCCCAGGACTTCCTCTCCTCTTTGGCTGAGACAGAAGCAGGAGCCATTGGCTCCCACTGTTGTCAATCACAGAAGAGAGAAGGGGTAGGGCCAAGCTATGGCCACACAGGGCAGCAGGGTTCCCCAATAGCAAGCTGCTTGCTGTGGGGGCACCTGGCAGGAGGGAGGAGCCAGGAGCTGGGGGGGACCGGACAAGAGAAGGATCTGGACTGCTCTGTGCAGAAGCACTGCACACAGCAGGTAAGTATAGACATGTTTATTGTTTCTTTTTTTTTTAACCACTTACTGACCAGGCCATTTTTTGCGATACACTGCTGCGTTATATTAACTGACAATTGAGCGGTCATGCAATGTTGCACCCAAATGAAGTTTATACCCTTTTGTTCCCACAAATGGAGCTTTTTTGTAGTGGTATTCAGTCGCCTGTGCGGTTTTTATTTTTTGCGCTATAAACAAAAAAAGACAGACAATTTTGAGAAAAAAACAATATTTTTGACTTTTTGCTATTAAACTTGTTCAGAAAAAATTAATAAAATAAAATTTAGGCCAAAATGTATTCTGCTACATGTCTTTGCTAAAAAAAAATCCAATACGTGTAAATTAACTGATTGACATGCAAGTTATAGTGTCTACAAATGGTGGTATATATACTGGAATTTTTTTTTTATATATACTAGTAATGGCAGGGATCAGTGACTTATAGCGGGACTGCAGCGGGCATTCTGACAATGGGTGGGAACTAACTGCCACTGACATCCCAATGACACTAATACAGTGATCAGTGCTAATAAAAAGCACTGACACTGTACTAATGACACTGGGCAGGAAGGGGTTAACATCTGGGGGCGATCAAAGGGTTAACTGTGCTGTTTGATTGTGTGTGTTTTACTTGGGAAACATACTGCTGCGTATTTCTCTGTGCAGAGAAATACACAGTATGTTTCTGCTGGCAGGAGAGAGTCCTTTGTTTACACACAGGTCTCTTCCGTCAGCCGAGATCCGGTGATTGACATCTGTAGCCGCCACTGGTGGCGCAGGTAGGGCAGCGTGCGTGCACTCCCCCACCCGGAAATGTGGATTATACGTGATTTTGCACAGCCCTGCTGCCCTGTAGCATTATTTCTGCTATAGGGCTGCGGGCAACTGGTTAACTAAACAAGCTGAAGTTAGAAGTTGATTGGCTACCATGAACAGCTGCACCAGATGCTGAGTGCTCCAGTTTCAGTAAATCTCCCAAAGGACCCACAGATGTGCAGGTTCTACGCACCAGTGCATATAAACACGAATACTTTGATGCATATTTTACACAGGATCTTCAGCTAGAAGAACCTGCGTTCCTTGCAGAAAATACATATTAGCCTTAAGAGTGCATTCACACTTGTGAACTCACCCTGCCTGCGAATAGATGTAAGAGCCCCCGCAGGGGTTCCTGTGATTAGTCCCTCATGGAGGAGGTTTACCTTAATGCAGAGAATGCAGTAAAGTGATATTACAAGTTCACATTAAAAAACAAACAAACGTGATATCTGCTCAATGTATTGGTTTTGCACAAAGCAGCTCCAATCCTGCCATTCTTGGGTCCCCTTCTGGCGCCCCCCCTGCTGCTTGCCCCCAGAGCAAGCTGCTTGCTCTGGGGCACTCGTGCGTGCTCACTCCTGAGCCACCTCTGTGTGTCTATAAGATATGCAGAGCGTGGCTCAGCCCTGCCCCCTCCTCACTTGCTCTGATTGACAGCAGTGGAGCCAATGGCTCCTCCTGCTGTGTCTCAACCAATAAGGAGGGAGAGACCCAGGAGAGCCAATGCTCTTGTTCACATTGCTGGATTGAGATCGGGCTTAGGCAAGTATTAGGGGAGGCTGAGGGGGAAGCTGAACACTGAAGGTTTTTTTACCTTCGTGCATAGAATGCACGAAGGTAAAAAAAAACCTTCAGCCTTTACAACCGCTTTAAGGTAGAAAACATTTGAACTTTAGTATAAAACTTAAAGCAAAATAAAAACAAAAAATAATCACATTGTACACTGACTATACCCACCCTTTCCACATAAATGAAAAGCCCTCTATGAATGGAGGAAGGGCAGATAATTGAAAAATGCACCTCCTCCATTCAGAGATCTCTTTTCATTGTTAAAGCTATAGCAGAGCTTCTATGAATGGAGGAGGGAGATGGATAGGGAGGGCATAGTCAACACTCTTGATGAGTGCCTGAGATAGGTCTAGCTCGCAGAAGTGACTTCGAGTACAACTTTGCATTGTAACGATGCAGCTTTGGCCAATTGGCACATTACAGTGTGAAACAGCAGAAGATGGACTGGGAGTCTATTATC
Source organism: Staurois parvus (assembly GCF_062004578.1). NCBI lineage: Eukaryota > Metazoa > Chordata > Amphibia > Anura > Ranidae > Staurois > Staurois parvus. The sequence goes on along the minus strand of NW_028317807.1, from coordinate 14,612,916 downwards.
AGGTTAAAAATACTCTGAAGTCGAATCATGTTGCAGCCAAAGTTGCATAGATAGGACAAAGGTACAACTCCTTGTGACTAACATTGCAGTCTATGGCACTCAAGTCGTACCAGATATGCAGAAAATTAGCGCAGGAACTTTTTTTTTTATAAAGCACCCATTGAAATAAATGTGTTGTGGCTTGTCGTGCAACTGCAGTGTGAACCGGGGCTGAGACAGAAGCCAGCAGCACGACACTTCACATTGAATGTTAAACCCCTGAACTAAGTTGTGCAACTTCTGGCATGTTTGTAAACCCGTAAATATCATTGCAACTGCATAGTGTATCCAATTGAAATAAACCTTGCAGCGGTAAATGCTAATAGATATCTCCTGAGGTTTTTTTTTTTTATTACTGTAAAGGGAAAACTGGCCCAAAATGGTAAATATAAAAATCATCTTAAACTGTCGCTGTATATTTTTTTGCATTACCACCCCCACCAGAAAAACCCAAAATGTATTCTCCTATTGGTGTCCACGGCAATACCTCATACACTATATTACCAAAACTACTGGGATACCCCTCCAAATCATTGGATTCGGGTAACCAATCACTTCCACAGCCTCATGTGGTGAGAGTATGTAGGCAGTTCCTGGAGGATGAAGGAATTGATCCCATTGAATGACCCCCCACGCTCACTTGAGCTAAATCCAATAGAACATCTCTGGGATGTCATGTTTCAGTCCATCCCCGACAACGTCAAGCTGCACCTCAGACTGTCCAGGAGCTCAGTGATGCCGTGGTCCAGATCTGGGAGGAAATACACCAAGACACCATCAGTCATCTCATTAGGAGCATGCCGCGACCTTGTCAGGCACACATACAAGCACGTGGGGGTCATACAAACTTCTGAGTACCATTTTGAGTTGCTGCAATGAAATTACAGCAGAATGGACTAGTGTGCTGCATCATTTTTTCACTCTGATTTTCAGGGTGTCTTTGAATTTAGCCCTCTGTAGGTCCATCATTTTCATCAAATGATGGGGCATCCTTATATTCCTAATATATTACCCAGTCCATCTCAGTATAGATATGCAGCATGATATTTTTTCCCTATGGAGATCTGATGTGTTTTCAAAGTGTTCCTTTAATTTTTTTGAGCAGTGTATATATTTTGTCTTTTAATATTGGTGCTGGTGGCATCTTATGGCAATTCTTGCAAAATAAAATAAATTTAGCAGTTTCATGTTTTGCTGATTTAATATTTTCTACTGTATTTAAACATTTTTATTTATTTAGTGTGTGTGTGTGTGGCAGGTGCAAGTAGCTGGTGTTGCCTAGGGTGCAAAAAAGTCTAGCACTGGTCCTGCCTAGGCATGCAGACTGCTTCTACAAACATTTGTGGAAGAATGGGTCGCTCTCAGGAGCTCAGTGAATCCAAGCATGGTACCGTGATAGGTTGACACTTGTGCGATAAGTCCATCTGGGACATTCCTTGCTACTAAATATTCCACGGTCAACTGTAAGAGGTATTATAACAAAGTGGGAGCAACAGCAACTCAGCTGCGAAGTGGTAGGCCATGTAAAATGACAGAGCGGAGTCGATGCATGCTGAAGCGCACAGTGCGCAGAAGTCGCCAACTGTTCGCAGAGTCAATAGCTAAAGAACTCCAAACTTCATGTGGCCCTCACATTAGCACAACAACAGTGCGTAGAGAGCTTCATTGAATGGGTTTCCATAGTTTAACCAGCTGCATCCAAGTCTTACATCACCAAGTACAATTCAAAGTGTCGGATGCAGTGGCGTAAAGCACCCCGCCACTGGGCTCTAGAGCAGAGGAGACGTGTTTTCTGGAGTTATTTATCGTGCTTCTCTGGCAATCCGATGGACATGTCTGGGTGTGGCGGTTGCCAGGAGAATGGTACTTACCTGACTGCATTGTGCCAAGTGTACAGTTTGGTGGGGGGGGGATTATTGTGTGGATGGATGGCCCCTTCCTATTCCAACATGACTGCACCAGTGCAAAAAAACAAGGTCCGTAAAGACATGAATTAGCGAGTTTGGGGTGGAGGAACTCGACTGGACTCCACCCTGACCCCAACCTAACCCGATAGAACACCTTTGGGATGAATTAGAGCGGAGACTGTGAGCCAGGCCTTCCCGTCCGACATCAGTGCCTGACCTCACAAATGCCCTTCTGGAAGAATGGTCAAACATTCCCATAGACACACTCCTAAACCTTGTGGACAGCCTTCCCAGAAGAGTTGAAGCAGTTATAGCTGCAAAGGGTGGGCCAACTCAATATTGAACCCTACGGACTAAGACTGGAATTCCATTAAAGTTCATGTGTGTGTAAAGGCAGGCATCCTAATACTTTTTGGCAATATAATGTATGTATACATTATTTGTTTTTTGTACCTATAGTGAGCCTGACTCTTGGCACTGACCCTGACAGTAAGGTGATCATATAGTTGATTATACAGTTACCTTTAGATTTACCATCCTCTATGATTTGATACTAATTGAATAGATTGCTTAAGTTTGTCTTCTTTTTATCATAGTTTTTAGTGGTGCACTGAAATGAAAATTTTGGACTGAAAACGAAAATTCAAGTTGCACTTGGCCGAAAACAGAAATAGACAGGTTTTTTTTAAAAAAATGTATTTTTTATATATAATTGTATTATATTCGACTTTTTAATTAATATCATGAATATGAATTAAAAAAATTACAAACCAGTAATGTAAAATAACTTTTATTGAAAGTAACACACAAAAATTGGACAGAAAATTTAAAATGAAACGTATATATAAAGTTGACACACTTAACCATTAGCCGCCCGGCCAATGGCCGTTTGGCGGCTTCAAAAGTGCTGCTGCACTCCGGGTGCACGCCATTTGGCGTGCTCCCGCACATGCGCAGTTTGCGCTAATGCAGAGTGGCGCAGCAGCGCGATCTGTCACCGGCCGCGTACCTCGGACACGGCCGATGACAGATCTGAGTACCGGCCCCGTTGCTGGTGCCATGCGACCTGCTGTGACCAATCACAGCAGGTCACATGACGTATGACAGTTGTATACAATGGATGGCTTCATTCATGCCATTCATTGTATACTAGTGCCTAGCTGTGAATGGTCACAGCTAATCACATGTACATGTCATGTGATTAGCTGTGACCAAATCACAGCTAAGCACAAAAAAAAAAAAAAAAAAAAGCTGAATGAATCGATTTCATTCAGGTAAATGCTTGCTTATAGCAAAGTAATTCTTTGCTATAAGCAAATTGTGTAAAAAAAAAAAAAAAAAATACTGATCACTTCCCCAAAGTAGTACAATGTTACAATGGTAACATTGTACTACTTTGGTCATAGTAAAATATGAAAAATAAATCTTAAAAAAAAATTTAAAAAATGTAATAAAAAATTAAAAATAATTAAAAAAATAAAAAAAATATATATTTTTTTTTTCATACTGTCACCAGTCAGTGTCCCTGTTAACCGCCATGCAAGTTATAGGATGACACTGTACTGCACTGGTGACAGTATGTAAAAAAGAAAATAGTGAAAATAATTTTTTTAATTTTTTCATTTTCCGAAAAATTATGACAAAAAAAATACAACTTCAAAAAACTCGCCATGCCTCTTATGAAATACGTCGGACTGTCTACTCTGCAAAAAGGGGTCATTTGGGGGATATCTGTACTGTTCTGACATTCTTGGACCTCAAGAAATTAGATTGGCTGTCAGTACTTCAGGATTGATCAATATTATAGTTTGTGAACTCTATAACTTTCCTACAAACTAAAAAATACATCCTAATTTGGGTTATTTTCACCAAAGACATGTAGCAGAATACATCTCGGCCTAAATTTATGAAGAACAATTATTTATTTGTAAACTTTTATAACAGAAACAAAATTTTTGGTCTTTTTTTGTTAATTTAGCAAAAAATAAAAACCCCAGCAGTGATTAAATACCACCAAAAAAAAGCTCTAGTAGTGCGAAGAAAATGATAAAATTTTAGTTTGGGTACAGTGTTGTATGACCGCGCAATTGTCATTCAAAGTGTGAGAGCGCTGAAACGTGAAAAATGGCCTGGGCAGGAAGGTGTAAAATTGCACGGTATTGAAATGGTTAAATAGAGGCGTTTTTGCATTGAAGTTAATAGGGATGTTCTTTTGCATTGAATCCAATTATCATTATTGGCACTTTTTTTTTTTTTTTTTCTATCGGCAAAATGATGATAACCCTATTTTTGTCTAATAATTTTCGGCAACCAATATATCAGTGTACAGGGGTGTAGCAATTTTTGAAAAAACTACTTGTCCAGGGACTAAATTGGTGTCCCTCATAACAATCTACTTGTCCTGATAAAAATAAATTTTAACCAAAATTGTATTTAAATCTGCTTTAAGTAATGTTGGGGGCTTTTAAAAACAAAAGGGTCTTTATGGCGACTTACACATTTCATATTTTTAACATTGCGCTGTTTATCTCCCCCTACCTGCCTCTCTCTAGCACTGCACCCGGGGACTAGCAGGGAGGAGAGAGACCTTGCAATGTAATGAGCACCGATTGGGTGCTTGTCAGGAAAGGGGAGAATCGGACTTATCCTTTATCCCTTTCGCTGCCAGAGCTGTTTTTGCATTATTTTCACACGTGTTAAAAAATCATTTTAGGCCTGAAGATGACATACAGTGAAGGAAATAAGTATTTGATCCCCTGCTGATCCCACTCACAAAGAAATGATCAGTCTAAAAATCGAATGGTAGGTGTATTGTAACACTGAGAGACAGAATAGTGACAACAAATTCAAAAGAAATGCATGTCTAACAAATTATGCACTGATTTGCATGTTCATGAGAGATATAAGTATTTAATCCCCTATCATTCAGCAGACTTTCTGACTACCAGGTGTCTTTCATACAGGTAACAAGCTGAGATTAGAAGCAGTCTCTTAAAGGGAGTGCTGGTAATCTCATATTGTTACCTGTATTAAAGACACCTGTCCACAGGAACAATCAAACAATCAGATTCCAAACTCTCCACCATGGCAAAGATCAAAGAGCTGTCCAAGGATGTCAGGGACAAGATTGTAGACCTATAGAAGGCTGGACTGAGCTACAAAATTATCACTAAGTAGCTTGGTGAGAAGGTGACAACAGTTGGTGCAATCATTCGCAAATGCAAGAAACACAAAACAACTGTCAGTCTCCCTAGGTCTGGTGCACCATGCAAGATCTCACCTCGTGGAGTGTCAATGATCATGAGAACAGTGAGGAATCATCCCAGAACTACACGTGAGGATCTTGTCAATGATCTCCAGGCAGCTGGGACCACAGTCACCAAGAAAACAATTGGTAAGACACTACGCCAAGGATTGAAATCCTGCAGTGCCCGCAAGGTTCCTCTGCTCAGGAAAGCACATGTCCAAGCCCGTCTGAAGTTTGCCACTGAACATCTGAATGATGCAGAGGAGGACTGGTTGAAAGTGTTGTGGTCAGATGAGACCAAAATCGAGCTCTTTGGCCTCAACTCGCTGTGTTTGGAGGAGGAATAATGCTGCCTATGACCCCAAGAACACCATCCCAACTGTCAAACATGGTGGTGGAAACATTCTGCTTTGGAGGTGTTTTTCTGCTAAGGGGACAGGACAACTGCAATGCATCAAAGGGACGATGGACGGGGCAATGTACTGTCAAACCTTGGGTGAGAACCTTCTTCCCTCAGCCAGGGCATTGAAAATGGGTCCTGGATGGGTGTTCCAGCATGACAATGACCCAAAACACACAGCCAAGGTAACAAAGGAGTGGCTCAAGAAGAAGCACATTAAGGTCCTGGAGTGGCATAGTCAGTCTGCACACCTTAATCTGATTGAAAATCTGTGGAGGGGGCTGAAAGTTCAAGTTGCTGAACATCAGTCAGCAAACCTTAATAACTTAGAGAGGGTCTGCCAAGAGGAGTGGGCCAAAATCCCTCCTAAGATGTGTGCAAACCTGGTGGCCAACTACAGGAAACGTCTGACCTCTGTGATTGCCAACAAGAGATTTTCCACCAAGTACTAAGTCATGTTTTTGTGAAGGGGATCAAATACTTATTTCCCTCATGAACATGCAAATCAGTGCATAATTTGTTAGACATGCATTTCTTTTGAATTATTTGTTGCTATTCTGTCTCTCAGTGTTACAATACTCCTACCATTCGATTTTTAGACTGATCATTTCTTTGTGAGTGAGCAAACCTTCAAAATCAGCAGGGGATCAAATACTTATTTCCTTCACTCTAAACCCCCCAAACATTGTATATTTTCTGAAAGCAGAGACCCTAGAGCATAAAATAGCTGTAGGTCCAATTTTTTATGTCACACTAAATTAAAAGATTACAAACGTCTAGGAAACACATTTTCATTAAAAAATACACTTAAGTTATTTTTAGGGTAACAAAAAGGAATAAATTATCCAATTTTTTTTGTATAATATAAAAGACGAGGTTGCAGTGAGTAAATAGATATCCAACATGTCAAACCTTAAATTTGAGTGCACTCCTAAAACGACAAAAAACTTTAGTACCCTATATTTTCTATAGGCGATACTTTTAAAGCCCCTTATAGGTCATCAGTATAGTGTACGGAGGAGGTCTGGTGCTAGAATTATTGCTCTCATTCTGGCATGCGCGGTGATATGTAATGTGTATCGCAATCGTTGTTTTCATGTGTAGGCGCTCGAGTATGTGCTTTTACGTTTGTGCGTGTACATATGTGGGGGTGGGGGGCCTTGAAAAATTTGGGGGTGCTATATGCTTGGGTGTAACTTCCATTTAAAAAAAAAAATTACTTTTTTAGTTTTTTTTTTAATCCCATATGGGACAAAAAGTCCCCTATGTGATGATTTTTGGTGACAGGTTCTCTTTTTTTGAGACATGCAGGGTCTAAAAGACCCTGCAAGTCTCCCCTGTACAATGGGAATCTGTCGAACTGGGACCCGGAAGTGACGTCACATCACATCTGGATCAGGAGAGGGAAGCAGATGTGTCCGCTCTCTTCCTCCCTGCCCTATACCACATCCCGCGGCATCCACCGAACCAGTCTTGGGCCCGCAGCAGGGCTAAGGGCAAAAAAAAACTACCTGCCCGACGCCCAGAACTACATGTCCCAGGCGTCGGGCAATAGGAGTTGGACATCCCTAGTGTATCACTAATAGTTGTGGTAAATGTAAAGGAAATTGTACAGAGACTGTACAATCAGATTGTATGCTGTGTGACAAGCCAAGTCTAGATCAAGCTCTGTACTAGCTAATGTTTTTGTGTTTTTTTGTTTTTTTTTTTATTTAGTTTTTTTTTTTTCTTTTTACAGAAACCTTTTTTTTTTTTCTTTTTCTGGAGAAAAATACAATGAGGGGGATTTATTAAATGTGGAGCAGACAGAATTTGAAGCAGTTGTGCATGACAACCATTTACCTTCTATAGTTCACATTAGATGCAGTCCAGTGTGGGGTTTTTTTCTGTATCAAAAATGCATTCACAGTGTTTTCCATGTATTTCAGTAGCCCTAGTTCACACCAGTGCAGCCAGTTTCTGGTTCCGGAAAAAAAGTAGAACATGCTGCATCTTTTCTGCACAGAACTGTACTAGAACACAGCAAACTGCATCAAAACTGCACCGTAACGGAGTATGGTGTGAACTGTAAGCAAAAACATCCAGTCACTTCTGACATCATTGCTTACTATATGTGAAATCTGTGAATGATCACAGAGGTCACATGGTACAAGGCTATTCACAACAGCCTTGTACCATGTGACAAGCTGTGACCAATCACAACTCACACAGTAGTTCTCAATGGCTGCAAGAATGCAGCCAGAGAGAAGGAGAAATGATTGCTTTTACAGCCTTTATGGGTGTAAAAGCAATCCGTGTAAAAAAAAAAAAAATCTTCATCACTCCCCACAAGTAGTACAGTGTCACCATGGTGACACTGTACTGCTAGGGTGACAGTATGTAAAAAAAAAACCATAATAATATAAAAATGTAAAAAAAAGTTTAAAAATTATAATTTTTGGTTATAAACTAATTTGGGTTATTTTTTTTTTTTTTACTTAAAAGATAACGGAATACATTTTGCCCAAGATTTATGATGAAATATTTATTTGCAAACTTTTATATGAAAAACACTTTTTTGACCAGCCCAAGGAGTAAGGTCTAAATATAATTGGTAAAGGGAGCGCTTCTACATGTATAATGCTGCTTTCTTCACAGGCTAGTTATTTTGGCCTGCAACAACAAGGCAACTTGCATATTTGGAAATAGGCAAACAATGGCAGCCCCCATTATCCTTCATGACAACCCCTTGGAGAGTGAGAAAGTTGTACACTGTGTTCAGTCAGTTCAGACCATTAGCCTTGCTGTTGTGATATGTGAGAGCATTGTAACTGTCAACACTATGTTACCTGCCAAAGGATTTCCAGTTCTGTACAGGTAGTCTTGTGATTTACACACAACTTCCACATCACACAGCCACTGCATATTGGATGTACCATTCTCAATGTTTTCTTAAAAGCTAACAGATACAAATAATGTTCTCATAAGATCAGGCAACCCTTCCCTGACTGAGGCAAATCTTACTTCATTTGTGTCTCACGCCATCCCACCCCAGACACTAAATCTCAGTGGAAGGGTTTCTGCAAGAAAGGCAGTGCGGCCAGTCTAGAAAGCAGTGGGCAGGACGAGGTATGACCAGAGGCTGATTGACAAGCTAAAGACTGCTAATTTAGGGTCCATGCATGCTGGGCTTAAAAAAAAAAATGCTGGTTCTTTTTTCAGAAGAGCGTTTTGTACAGAAAGTGGTTCTAAAGGTAGATGTTTTCTTAACTTACTGCACAGGTGTCAAACTGGCAGCCCTCCAGCTTTTGTGGAACTACAAGTCCCATGGTACATTGCAAGGCTGACAGTTACAAGCATGACTCTCAAGGCAGAGGCATGATGAGACTTCCAGTTCCTCAACAGCTGGAGAGCCATCAGTTTGACACCCCTGCCTTAATGCATTCTATGCATTAAGAAAGCCTTCCCCCCTCCCTCACACACACACACCAGGAGCTCCTCCTTATACCTGCGCCCTAAATCCAGCGCTGTGCCAATCCAGAGCAGTGGCTCTCTCCTCTATTCTTCCCCATCATTGGAGGTCGAAAAAGCAAGGGGAGTCAGGAGGTCTGGCTGGAGACCTTAGAAGAGGAGAATCGGGGATGCACTGTGCAGAACCACTGCACAGAGCAGGTAAGTATGAAATGTTTATTATTTCAAATAAAAATCCTTTTAGAATCACTTTCATTTTTAATTGGCAATAATGTTAATGCAAGCCAAAGGTTTGAAAAAATAAATTTTGACATACACAAATCTATCTTCTGCGAAAAACTTATTTGACATCGTGAGAAAGCATTATTGTTAAAACCCTACTTTTTTTTATTTTCTTTTAGCACAATGCTGCGATTGCCTATAATTCAAAGGGCTTTAGCAAGTGCTGCCCAAGTGACTACAAATAATGGTAAGTATTTGTATCATTTTGTTTATTCCTGTTATTGTACACAACAAAGTAAAACATTTTTTAACTTGTTTTGTTGAAATAAAAGTAACAGCATAGTATAGACATGTACAGGAGATTTCTTGTTGCATACGAAGACCATGTCTGTGCGGCGATAAACCAGTAGAAACTGTAACTCAACCAGTAACTCGTTTGTCAATCGCATACTGTCTCTTTTTTTATATGGGTCAAAAGGTAGCATTGTCCACAGAAGTCAAGCCTCCCACACTTCATTAAATTTATTTCAACAGTTTCTATTAATATAGATAATTTATTTTATATGGGATTATTTGATAAACCAAAAGATTGATGAAGATTAGGTGGAGCTGATTGCATTCACCTTAAAGCAAATGACTTACAGATATTCTTGAGGTTGCCTCAAGAATATCTGTATATAGTGGGCCACAACTCCTCATTTAGGATACCAAGCAGGCAAGTCTCCGGGAAGCAGAGAATGGGCATTGTAATCAGGGATGACAAGCCTGTCACCTGGGGCTAAAAAGTGCTGATTACAGGGCATGAACCTTTTCAGTTAGATGAAGCCTGGCTGTCGATGACATCGCAGAGAGTTTGTGTGGGACAACTGACTTATTTTGTGTAGACGGGTCAGTGTCAGATACTTTTGGAGTATACTGTGCAGTTGAATGAGTTTGTTATTGACAGCCAGAGATACTGAAAAATCGGATTTCCAAATACATTCCAAATCTTCAGATGTTAAGGACAACATTAGTTTTTGCCACCTATCCTTAACTTGCTAAGGTTGTATAAAGTAGTTGAGAGTATAAGGTGGACATCAGCCCCTTTGACCCCTGAGATTTAATAGCCCCAGCTGTAGTGTATTTGGATGTTAAAATGTTTGAGGCCTAAAATTGGGTATTTAAGGCTTGTCTGGGTTGTGAATAACAATAGAAGAATCCCATTTGGAAACCAAACGTTGGGCATAGGTACATGGCTGATTAACACATAAATCAGACAGGATCAACACCCCCTAGTCCCCCAAACTGCTGTATTTGGTATGGAGGTTAACAGGGATAGCACTAAGTTATTCGAAAAGTAAGACAATATCCTGAAGGTCTCCATAGGGAGCATTATTCTTGACTTCCAACCAACTGACACCCTCTGATGAATCATGTTAATGTGTGCAGTCCAAGGTGGGGACTTGTTTTTGTGGCTTTATTGAAAAGGATTTTTACCAAAAGTGACGTTGTCGGAGTGTGGCTCTTGTGTTTTTTTTGCTTTGTTTTTTTATTTTTCCCCCTCTACATTCATCTCAGAGTGGAGACAACTCCTTTTTGCGTGGCACTCAAATCTGAAGAGAGACAGCGGGTAATAGAATTTTAGGAGCAGAGGATGATCCTACATATTTTACCATTTGGTTAGAATATGGGCAGGACAACATTAATCGCTATTTTTCAAAGCCACACAGGGTTTTTTTCTTTTACTTACTAGGGCCCCTTGACTGCATAGACCTTTTTTTTTTTTTTTTTTTTTTGAAAGAGTGGACTTCACTTTTAACTTTTAAAGTGTTACTAAACCCATAACTCTGCATTCAGTATATCTATATATAAAATGGTAATTGAGCGCTGGGAACATGAATATAAAGCCACTAGCATAAGAGGTAACCTTTGGAACCCAGTGGAAAATATAAAAGAGTATCTAGCGCTAATAAAAATAATAATAATAAAATCAAATGAAAAAATCAGATACATAAGTTGCACAATAGCATATGTGAAGATAACTCAGTCCATATTACGTGGTGAGATAAAGTGATTATGTGCAATTGTCCAAACAATCCATGATCAGGGATAACCGTGACTCTTGTGTTCTTGTGAATGTACAAATAATGCACTAACCAGATAGCGCATAAAGTGCGCGTGGAGCAATTAAGACCTGCTCCTGGTGCTCTGGACTTGTGATACCAGGAAGATGTCATCTGCAGGTTAGCCACTAGATGTCATCAATCCAGGTGTATTCGTAAGCCATCCACCATAAAAATCATCAGCGGGGGAGGGCGGAGTCACACATCACTCCAAACCAACAGGAACCTTCAAAAGCGGGCTCCCATGGAAATGATGAGCCCCAAAAAAGCTTCTGATGGTGTAGTATTTCTTTAATTAGCAAAATTTCAGCATGTACAGATAAGGGATAAAACTTACATCCAGGATAAGATCTGGCCACCAGGGTGTCAGTCAGCATAGCCTTGTGGTATAAGTACACAGGTCAGGGGCACCTTCCTAACGCGTTTCGTGTAAATAACACTTCCTCTGAGGAAATTTTGCTAATTAAAGAAATACTACACTATCAGAAGCTTTTTTGGGGCTCATCATTTCCATGGGAGCCCGCTTTTGAAGGTTCCTGTTGGTTTGGAGTGATGTGTGACTCCCCCCTCCCGCGCTGATGATTTTCCTGGTGGATGGCTTACGAATACACCTGGATTGATGACATCTAGTGGCTAACCTGCAGATGACATCTTCCTGGTATCACAAGTCCAGAGCACCAGGAACGGGTCTTAATTGCTCCACGCGCAGTTTATGCACTATCTGGTTAGTGCATTATTTGTACATTCACAAGAACACAAGAGTCACGGTTATCCCTGATCATGGATTGTTTGGACAATTGCACATAATCACTTTATCTCACCACGTAATATGGACTGAGTTATCTTCACATATGCTATTGTGCAACTTATGTATCTGATTTTTTTCATTTGATTTTATTATTATTATTTTTATTAGCACTGCATACTCTTTTATATTCACTATATCTAGTCTCCCATAGTACACAGAACATGGAAATGCAATTATTTTAGTAAATATAAACTGCTAAATACCTTTTCTCATCAGCAGTATATAGCAGTCTTGTGACTTCCGTCAGAGTCTAGCCCAGCACTGGTTAAAGCTTGTAGGAGGAGTTTTCATTCTCACTTGACTGTCCTATGACTCTGCATGACCCCTGACCCACTGTCTGGACAGCACTGATTAGCCCTTTGCTGATCACAGGCACCCACAAAATAAACTTTCTAGCGATACACACCAAACTGAGCATGTGCAGAGTGCCTCCTTGGGCTCTGTTCTATCAGCAGGTGGACTGGGGACAATAAAAGACAGGGACGATCAGAGAAGACAGGATCAAACATCCTGTTTACACAATGCAGAGGATTAACCCCTTAGGTTTCACAGTGAGTATATGCTTTACTGCATATACAGACTGATTTTACTGTTGTGGGTTTAATAACACTTTAAGGGTTGTACTGTTTTATATCCCTCCTATATTGAGACATTTTATTTCTATTTTATTATATATTGCCTGCATTGCCCCATGTTTATTGCATATCTTCCTATGTATTTCAGTACGCACTACCACTACAGCTGCAAGCAACCTATTGGAGGTGTTTGTGGATGGCAAACCTGTAATGGTTGAGCCAGGCACCACTGTGCTGCAGGTAATATATGCTTGTTTAGTTTTCTAGTGCTTTTTATCAATAAAATATTGTAGTAGGGAAAATGATGTAACATTTTATATTAAAAAAAGTTTGAAGTAGTTGTAAACCTCCTATGTGAAATATGATCGAAACATATGCCTTTGTGTGTACTTGTCTCAGTTAACTTGTTTCCGACCGCAGATAGCCGAATGACGGCTGCACTGCGGCCGGCCAGTTCTGAGTGGACGTCATATGACGTCCTCCCAGAACACGCTCTCCTGCGCGCCCCAGGGCGCGTGCACCCGGCGATCTCCGTGATCGCTGTGTCCCACGGACACAGCTGATCACGTGATGTGGTAAAAGGCCAATCACAGCGGCCTTTTACCACGTGATCAGCGGTGTCCAATGACACGCTGATCAGAGGGAAATGCAAGTGCCGGTTCTCGGCTGCACTTTCCTCACGCTGTCAGATCGTGAGGAAAGTACTGCCGAGAACCGGCAGTTGTCAGAGCGCGGATCGGCACCGATCATCAGGGCACTGATGATCAGTGCCCTGATGATCGGTGCCCAGCAGTGGCACCCGCAAGTTCCGCCCACCTGTGCCCAGCAGTGCGCCCACTAGCTCCGCCCACCTGTGCCCAGCAGATCACCCACCTGTGCCCAGCAGTGCACCCACCTGTGCCACTCTGTAGTGTCACACACCTGTGCCCAGAAGTGCCACCTACCTGTGCCCAGCAGTGCCACCCACCTGTGCCCACCCACCTGTGCCCACCAGTGCCACCCACCTGTGCCCACCCACCAGTGCTGCCCACCAGTGCAGCCCAGCAGTGCTACCAGTCAGTGCCACCAGTCAGTGTCCAGCGGTTGTGCCAGTCAGTGCCGCCAGTCAGTGCCCAGCAGTGATAACCAGTCAGTGCCGTCTATCAGTATCCATCATCAGTGTCACCTATCAGTGCCGCCTATCAGTGCTGCATATTAGTGCCGCCTATCCGTGACACCTCATTAGTGCTGTCTATCCGTGCCGCCTATCCGTGCCACCTCATTAGTACTGCCTATCTGTGCCGTTTAGTGCTGCCTATCAGTGCCGCCTATCAGTACCCATCAGTGCTGCCTCATCAACGCACATCAGTGAAGGAGAAAAATTACCTGTTTGAAAAATTTTATAATAGAAACAAAGAAACTTTTTTTTTTTTCAAATTTTTTGCAATTTTTTTATTTATAGCGCAAAAAGTAAAGCGCCCAGTGACGATTAAATACCACCAAAAGAAAGCTCTATTTGTGAGAAAAAAATGATCAAAATTTCATATGGGTACAATGTTGCATGACCGCGCAATTGTCAATCAAAGTGCGGCAGCGCTGAAAATTGGCCTGGTTAATAAGGGGGTATAAGTGCCTAATAGGCAAGTGGTTAAGAGCTCTAAGTGTCATTTTTGTCCGCTGCGTCGTTCCTTTGCTATCAGCATGAATCAATTCTGACAAGTTTTCCTGACATCAAGAGAAAAACGGTGACAGGGGAAGAACCTCCCTCCAGCAGATTGACAGCCTCAGCTCTGCTCCTGTGTGCTGTGGGGAGGGGGGGGTGTCTCTTCCCTGCAGTCAGATTTGAGCTCTCCTCGCTGATCTCTGCAACATGTAATTTGATCTTTCCACCCTTTTCTTCTGAAATCAAAGACAAGCTTTATAAATTCAGAACTTTGAACAGATGTAGAGAAGAGAAGACTGCAGATATAAACAAGTGTAACTTACAGTCATGGACAAAAATATTGCCACCCCTGCATTTCTGTAAGATAATGCACCACTTCACTCAAAAAATTGTTGCAATTACAAATGGTTAGGCATTCTTATGTTTATGTCTATTGTTTGTATTGGTAAGACACAAAAAAGTGGAGAAACCAAAAGCCAAATCTGACACATTCTATGCAAACCCCAAAAATGGATTGTACAATATTATTGGCATGTTCTCAAAATTGTAAGAAATAATTGCATTCCAAGTTTGTGATGCTCCTGTAATTTGTAATTAAACTCACCTGTATTAATTAACAGGTGCTGACAATATAGAAAGCACACTGGCAACCAGTTAAAATGGTGAACAATCGACTTAGGCTGGCCATACATTATACAATTATCTTCCAATTTTCTGCCCAATTTCCTTTAGATTTACCTTCAACTGTGTAGTGCAAGGGCCTGCCTAATTGGATACAACTGAAAGTGTTGTTTAGGTTTGTCCTCCTATTATATGGTTTTTGGTAAATCTAAACCAAAAAACTCCAGATAATTGTATAATGTATGGCCAGCCTTAACCTTTCTGTTGTTTCTTGTGCCACATGGAGCATGAAAAGAAAGAGCAAAGAAATGTTTGTGGATTTGAGAACAAAAATTGTGGAAAAGCATGGACAATCTCAAAGTTACAAGTCTCTCCATAGATCTTAAAGCGATTCTAAAGGTTCATTTTTGTTTTTTGTAAAATAACAAACATGTTCATACTTACCTGCTGTCTGCAGTGGTTTTGCACACAGCAGCCCCAATCCTCTTTTTCTTGTCCCCTGCAGGCTCTCCTGGACCCTTCCTCCTGTCATGTGCCCCCAGAGCAAGCAGTTTGCTATGGGGGCACCCGCTGCTCCGTGTGTCCATTCACACACGGAGCCACGGCTTGGCACCCCCCCCTTCTCATTGGCTGGCTGACTGGCTGTGATTGACAGCAGAGGGGCCAATGGCTCGCCTTGCAGTCTCAGCCAATGAGGAGGCAGAGACCGGGGACAGCTGAGGCAGTCGTTCACATTGCTAGATCGCGTTGGAGCTCAGGTAAGTATTGAGGGGACTGGAGGCACTGCTGCACGCCAAAGGTTTTTTACCTTCATGCATAGAATGCATGAAGGTAAAAAACCTTGAGCCTTTACAACCACTTTAATGTTCCTGCTTCCACTGTGTGCAACATTGTCAAGAAGAAGCACTGTAGCTAATCTCCCTGGACGTGGACGAAAGAGAATAGTTGATCAAAAATTGCAATGAAGGATTGTTCGAATGGTGGCTAAAGAACCTCAATCAACTTCCAGACAAATTCAAGCTGACCTTCAGGAACAGTGTACAACTGTGTCAGCTCGCACTGTACGTTACCATCACAATGAAAAGGGATGCTACGGTAGGAGACCCAGGAGGAGCCCCTGCTGATGCAGAAACCTAAAAAAGCCAGACTGGAGTTTGCCAAAACTTAACCCGAGGAAGCCAAAATTCTTTTGGGAAAATGGGCAGCTAGACGAAACAAAATTACAGCTTTTTGGTAAAGCCCATCATTCTACTGTTTTTCAGAAAAATAAACGAGGCCTTTAAAGAAAAGTATTCAGTCCCTATAGTCAAACATGGTGGAGGTTCACTGATGTTTTGGGGTTGCTTTGCTGCTTCAGGCACTGGATGTCTTGACTGTATGCATGGCATTATGAAATCTGACGCAGACCTAACTTTCGGACACTGGGCCCTACATTGCACATCAGAATTCTTTGGTAATCTTCAGAGGTCATGGGTCTTACAGCAGGACAATGACCCAAAGCACACATCAGAAAGCACCCAGAAATGGTTTCAGACAAAGCGCTGGAGAGTACTGAACTGGCCAGTAATGAGTCCAGATCTCAATCCCATAGAGCACCTGTGGAGAGATCTCAAAACAGCAGTTGGGGAAAAGAAACCCTTCCAATCTGAGAGACCCGGAGCAGTTGGCGAAAGAAGATTGGCGCAAAGTTCGAGTAGAGGTGAAATAAACTCATTGATGGTTACAGGAAGTTATTAATTTCAGCTATTTTTTCCAAGGGGTGTGATACCAAATATTAATTTGAGGGAGCCAATAATATTGAGTCCATTTTTGAAGTTTTAGCTTTTTGTTTCTCCACTTTTTTGTTTCATACCAATACAAACAAAACAAATAAACATGAGAATGCCGGAACATTTGTAATTGTAAGAATCTTCTGGGTGAAGTGGTGCATTATCTGACAGAAATGTGGGGGTGCCAATATTTTTAGCCATAACTGTGTATGTATGAGGATTTGTTTCATCTGTGTATTGCCTGAGACTAGTCACCTCACTGGGTATATGTAAGGGTTTACAACCACTTTAAAGCAGAGTTAAAAGTTTATAGCTTAGACACAAATGCTCCCTACCCCCCAGTCATGTCATTGACATACAACCACAGGCCTTAGATGGGACATACAGTATATTTGGATCTCTGCTCTGCAACCCTGCACAACCACACAGGCTAGTGGGAGATGGCAAATATTACCAGAATCTGAGTAGGTACCAGAGCTGAAGACTGCATGAAGGCTGATTGTACATTTTGTGTTTTTATATCAATGAAGGTGTCTGGGCTATTGGGGCTGTTATATGTAAACTTTACTTTCCACATAACATGTTGCACCAAATTATCCACAAATAAAAAGATCCTAAAGGCAAAGTTGTTTGTTTTTTGCCATCTGTATCACATTAGGGAGATTTTCCTTCACTTCCTGCCCCATAGCCAAAACGGGAAGTGAGAGGAAATTTCTTCAAAATGAGGGAATCCCTGGTTGCCACCCAGTTCACAAGAACTAGTGTACCCATTGGACGATTTCTCTTCTATTTCTCTTCTGGGGACAACCAGAAATGTTTAATTTTCCTTTACTCTCACTTTCAATGATGACAAATACAGAGGGCAAATCTTCCTAATGGGGACACAGCAATAAAATATGACAAGTGTTCCAATACCTCTCCACTCTATCCAAAACTAAAGAAAATGCCTTTAGATATACTCTTTTTTTAACTTATGGGTTAGCTGCTATTTTGTAGCATTTTCCTTCTTTTACAAAATAGGTGCTTCCAAGTAGGGGTAGAAGAAGAGCTGGGAGTTTTATATTGGTGAGCACTCACTGGGGTGTACCCAAGAGATAACTTGTAAATGAGATGCCTACCTAGTGTTCCCCTATAACTCTAATATTATTAATTATTATAAGAAATTTTGATATATTTTAAATTAAAAATGAGATTTTGTATAACGTTGAATTATGAATAGATGTACAAGTTTATTCTGGTCTCATGCCAAGAACATTAATATTTTAAATCCTTACAAAGTGCCTTTTTTTTTCTTTTTTTTTTCTTTTTTTTTCTTGCCTGTTTTGCATGTAGTATATATTAACGTTTCTCTTACATAATTTATTTTATCTGTATTTTAAAATATGTTTCCCATAATAACAATGCATTTGTAGTGTTTTTTTTAATTATTATTTTATTCATATTTAGGCATGTGAAAAATTGGGTGTACAGATACCTCGATTTTGCTACCATGAGCGTTTGTCAGTGGCTGGGAACTGTCGCATGTGTTTGGTAGAAATTGAGAAAGCCCCCAAGGTCTGTATCTCTATATGTTCAATGTACCGGATGTACCAAATGTTATCTAACTTGTGACCGGTAGTTTTAAAGGGTTTTGTTGACCGTATATGTAAGCGTGTAGTGATTTGTTTAGAGAAGTATGGATTTCCTTTTTTCTTTTTTTTTTTTTATCCTATTGCTTGTGAGCTGCTAGTACATACACACATTTCCAGCCCTCTGAGACATGCACCCTTTCTGTTAAAATCAAGGTAAATACCTGTGGAGGGGCTACAGTCTTGTTTATATTTTCATGCCAACAATCTTGTCTTCTCCTCTGTTTAATGTTGACTCTGGGCTGTCTGCTCACTTTCAGGACTTAACACAGCACCTCTCGTCCTCCCTCCTCATCTCACACAGCTCAGATCGAGTTGTCTTATAGACAGCTCTCTATTTTCACACTTAGTAGCTGGATTCTATGCTGCACAGCCAGTCTTATCTGGAAACCTCACAGTTCAGAACTTCAGCATAGCAGGCAGCTACTCAGTGAGCAGTTAGAGGCTGTCTGTAAGAGAATCTGATCTGAGCTGTGTGCAAGGAGAAGGGAAGGGGAGAGGAACTGAGCTGCCTGTGCCCAGACTGTGTGAAGTGCAGGGATATGAGAAGGAGCTCAATGGGCACAGCATCCATGGGAGATGGAGGGAACAACGGAAATCTGGGGAGGGGAGGTGCACAGCCCTCCCCAACACCTCCCCCTAGGGCCAGCCATGTCTATAACACTGCTGCATTTTTCAGTTTTATGCAGAGGAATAGCACAGTGCCTGTACCTGTTTACTGTTCAGGTGTGTGCCTATTCAGTAAGCATGGCCACATCTCCCAGTGGAGGAGGGACAGAACGAAGGGATGGATTGCATTAGTTGTAACTGCCCCCTCTAAATTTTTAAACAGTGAATGGACTGTTTCTGGTACATACATGACAGATGAAGTGCCCCTGCTAGGAAAACAAAAGAAGGTAGGAAGGAAATAACAGCTGATTCACGATTATGCTAATATTTGCTACTAATTTGGCATATCCCATACTACTCCTATAATGCTGCCATACACTAGTAGAATTTTGTATGAAAATTCTCATCAGAAATCCTTAGAGAAGGTAGCGCTTCTCCAGGTAGGCTCACCACTCCCACACTTCACAGCCCTTCAGCTTGTGTTCTGGCACAGTTCGCACACCTGTGCTATAGATCAAAGGAAAGTCCAGAAGGCCGCACTAAAGCACATATCCACTTTATTGTATAGATAAGCAGCTTAAAAACACCATACTCGCAAACTGGCCACTTGCTTGGCCCCTGATGAAATGATCACAGCCTCGACCCCTCTCTGAGTTGTTCCTATGCTCTGCCCCCCCCCCCCCCCCCTTTTTTTTTTTTTTATTTCCTCTCAATCCATTTTCCCTTCCCTCTCATTCCCTCTACTTACTTCTTCTTTCTGCCCCTACCCCTTTCCTAGTCACTTCCTGCTTCGATTCTTCCCACCTTTCCCGCTTTCTGCTAACTTCCTATTTTTTTTCCTTCCCCACATAGTTACACTATCATTTGCACTCTCCCTTGACTTTTTTCGGATGATCTTGATAGACACACATATCATTTTGGTAAACAAGATACATACTCCTTGACTTAATATAAAGTTACTATAGATCCCGATCCGCAATCCCCTTCTACGTAGATTTACTGGGTTTTGTGTCACGCTTCACCTCCCACTGACCTTCCAACGAATTCAGGGTATACTGCCTCTCGATCAGTTAGAGATCCATGCCCTCATGAGAGCCCCATACCCAAAACCGCAATTAGGAATAGCCTTTCCTCTATTTTATTCAGGAGGTAATCCCTTGCAGTTCCCATTCTCCCATTTTGGTATAGGCTGATTGTGTATTTCGGACAAATTGTATCATCTAAAACACTGTGCCTTTCTACCTGACTTGATCACTGCGATTCTTTTGCTATCTCCTCTATGTTATATTTTTGATTTTTTTTTCTGTATCTTTGATCCTAATAAATGTTATGGAATAAAAAAAAAAAAACTATACTGCGTGCCAGTGGGGGAAAAAAAGGTTCACACATATCGTGCTAATCTCAGCACTTATTCATAACCATGATAAAGCTCTGTAGTTAGCGGGATACGCGTGAACCTTTTTTCCCCCACTGGCATACAGTATTGTTGTGGGATTTTTTTTGTTTTTAACAAAAACTATATTTATAGTTAGAATTTCATATGCTTGAGACATTTTCTATCCTCCTTTTGAAAGGTTTTTGAAACCGTGTGTCGATTTTGAGCGCATTAACCATCAGAAAATTGAATGTTCTGGAAATTTAAATTTTCATACGAAATTCTACTAGTGTATGGCCAGCCTAATACTTATTGGAAATGTATATCCTTTTTTTTTTTTTTTTTTACGCTTTATTATGGTCAGGACAACAAATTTATATATTTAGGGGTTTTTCACGAGGTTGGCACAAAATATTGCAAATAAATATTTAATATTTTCATTTCAAGCTGTAGTATTTGGATATATGTGCTCTGTCCAGGTTGTCAAGTGGTTTAGAACCGCTCACAGCTGCAAGAACAGCCGCAAACCAGTTTGTTTCAGTTTTATACAAAGGCTTACAGCTTTTATATTCCATTTTATGTTTGCTCTTTCTGGACTTGTGTAGTGCTTGCCCAATAAAGCCCATTTACCAAGCTCAATGGTTAAAACTGAAACGTATCCCCCATTTCCTGTTGTGTTCAGGTTCCTGTCAGATTGAGAGAACAAACAGGCAAATAATTTCTTCTATACACTCTTTAGGCAACACATAAAATAGTATACATTTAAGAAAACATTGTACATTTTTACTTTTCTGTCTTCACAGCCTGTAGCTGCTTGTGCAATGCCAGTGATGAAAGGCTGGAACATACTTACTAACTCTGAAAAGAGTAGGAAAGCCAGGTATGTAAATTTCCAAATACAAGATCTACTGTTGGTGCAATTCTTGACAGTCATTGTCAGCTAATTCTGTATTTTATGTGTGTTTGTTTTGGAAAGCAAAGCTGAACTCCAGGTAAAACAGCTAAATATACAGAATTCATTTTTTACATTTTGTCTACCAAATGGTTTGTATTTTGGGACATCACATTTTGGGATATACGCAGCCCTGTCCCATAGCACTGTGGGTGGATGACACAATTTTCTTTGCTACAGTTTTGGGCCTACTGACTGGACAGTGAAATAACTGCAGCAGATGGATGAGGTTATCAATCTGTTATTTTTGACTTTTCCTTCTATCAGCATGTTCCTTGTCAGCCCATTTGCTGGTAGCACACTCCTAGTCCTGCCTCTCCCTTTCTCACTGTGACCACTGCTTTACAGATGATTCCAAAAGACTGATACAAAGTCAAATTCAGGTTACATAGTTAGTCTGGCTGTAAAAAGACAATAGTCCATCCAGTTTAACCATAAAAGAAAAAAAAAAAGTTAAAATCCTATACCCACAGTTGATCCAGAGGAAGGCAAAAAAACCCCAGCAAAGCACGATCCAATTTGCTCCTGCTGGAAAAAAACATTCCTTTCTGATCCCCCAAGAGGCAATCGGATATTCCCTGGATCAACTTTACCTATAAATGTTAGTATCCAGTTATATTCTGCGTATCTAAGAAAGAATCCAGGCCTTTTTTTTTTTTTTTTTTTTTTTTTTTTTGAAGCAATCCACTGAACTGGCCGGAACCAACTCTTGAGGGAGTCTGACAGGCAGTAATTGCGTTAAAAAAACAAACAAACAGACAAACAAAAAAAAATCTAAAGTTGAACACTGGGGGAAATTCAGAAGTTACCCCACACTGCAAGGATGAATTGCTATTTTATCCCTAGGGCTCCATTTTAAAAAGCAATTTTACTTCTCTTATCTTCTTACTCTCCCAACTTTTGTCCTCTCCGTGTGACTGAAGCCACTTCCCTTTGACACTCTGTAGGCCACAGGTTCCCTGAGATTATAACGTACAATGCAGAACCAGCAGTCCTGCATTGTAAGTAAGGATGTTGAGAGTCTGACCACAACTCAAAGTGTTGGAGAGAAGAGGAAAGTGCCATCTGCAGGGGGAATGAGGAGTAAGGTAAGTAAAACTGCTTTTCTGTACTACCCTAGACAGAGTGAACATTTGATCTTTGCGGTGTGGGAACACTCTGCTGCAAGTGTAACTAGATTTTCCTGATTTCAATTTTGATGTATTAGGCTACATTTATATGAGCATTTTGCCACGGTTCAGATCGGAGCTGCAGGAATCTACTGATTCCTGCCACTGTGTTTGACAGGTGTGAGCCTTTAGAGGTGGCCGTCAAGCTTGTAAACATCAATGACAGGTAGGCCGCCACAGTTCTTCGAGGCTGTTCACAAAACCAGTGTTCACCCCAAGGTGGTTGCTGCAGGACTCTGTGTGCATCCAGTGATCACAATGGGTAATCGCTGACTGTGTGAACATCCACAAGTAGCTGCGGCCACCAACAACCTGTCATTGAAGTGTACCAATTCGGTGGCCTTTGCTAGTCATACACATCTGTCAGCACTGCATTAAAGCAGGCATAAAGGCTTTTTTTTTTTTTTCCTCTTAAAATATCAAACGTGGTATACTTACCTGCTTTGTGCAATGAAATTGCACAGAGTGGCCCCAAACCTCCCTTCATTGTCTGCCACCATAGCCAGCCGCTTGCTCCAGAGTCAGGCTATGTGCATCTATAGACACTCCCTGCTCTCTGCTCACAGGATTTGCTCCTGCTGTTGCCTATCTGTCCTATAAATGCAGAGAGAGAGCCACTACAGATGGGCACAGCGCTGGATTAAGTGAGGACTTGGGTAAGTATACAGGGGGTGAGGGGATGATACTGCTACTGGGGCATTTTTTACCTTTAATGCAGGGAATGCATTGTGGTAAACAATGTTTTGGTTTTAGATCCACTTTAATTTTGTGTATTTTTAAAGTCTGCCTGTAGTCCAGCTTTAAGTGTATTTGTATTTTATTTAAAGAAGCTTACATATTACATTGCTTACTGGCTAAGTTAAGAATGATATACTAGTATGTAATTTGAATGTAAACTACTTTTTTTTATTTATTTTTTTTAATAAATTAGGGAAGGAGTAATGGAGTTCTTGCTGGCAAACCACCCTTTGGACTGTCCCATTTGTGATCAAGGAGGGGAATGTGATCTGCAGGTAAATTAAGTGCATAAGTGAAAATAGGTTTGCAGCATCCTAATTCGGGGGAAAAACAGATTAAGTTTTTTTCCTTCATCCCAGTGGGCTGAGCGAAAAAAACTTGCAGATCACCATATTAACACATCTGATGTTTGTGTGGTGCTCTCGTCACTAAGCTATTGTGTTCTGATAGGGGAACTATAGGCAAAACTTTTTTTTTTTTTCCATTTTGAATAGAGTAAGGGAGGGTTTTAACACCTGTAAGGTTTATTTTTGCCATCTTTGTCACATTAGGGAGGTTAACCTTCACATCCTGTATCATAGTTAAACAGGAAGTGAGAAAAAATCTCTGCAAATTAAGGGAATCCTTTGGGGGCCCCCAGGTCACCAGAACTTTTGTCCCCATTGGAATAGTTCATCTCGATTACTTTTCTGGGGACAACCCAAAATATGGGATTTTTTTTTTACTTTCACTTTCAATGATAATGGTAAACAAGACAAATAGGGTGACTTGGTAACACAGACAGCAATAAAAACTGATAGGTGTTCTAATCCATCTCCCGGCTATCTAAAACTTTTAAAGGCAAAACCTTCTTTTTTTTTTTTTTTTTTAATATACTTTAAAGCCTTAAGTATAATTTATGGCCTGTGTTTTTGGGTGCATTGGTCTGTCAATTGAGATCCGTTTGAGATACTTTTGAGAAGTACAGTTCTTTCAGAGGTACAGACAAAGTCTTTATAACTAACACTTTTATGTGCACAGGCGATCTGGCACTAAACAGTGACCCTTCTTTTTTCTTTTGTGGTTGGTAGGTTTATCTGTTCTCAACTGTCAGGGCTAATGAAATTAAAGTGTTAGCATTTAGGGAATACATCTGCTCACAGGAGAAATACTTGCTAGTTTAAAAGGAAACTGTGGATTTAAAAGGAAACAGTGGATTCATTTATGTTTGTGTCTCACGTGTTTTCTAACACATGTGAGAAAGCAACTTAACCGCCGCCCGCCATACAAGGTAATGACGGGCGCAAGGCGGTTCTCTCGTTCTGGGAGGACGTCCTATGACGTCCCCTCATTCTAACTGCGCATTCTCAGCTCCGGGAGCACGCAGCTTAGTGATCGGTGGTGCGCTGTGTCCCTCGGACACAGCGGATCACCGATCAACGGAAAGAGCCAAAGATGTCGGCTTGGTCATGTGATCAGCTGTGTCCAATCACAGCTGATCACATGTAATTAGGGAAATGCATTTACGGCATTACTCAGAAGGGACATGATCTATGTAGCCGCAGCAGTGCCACCTGTCCGTGTCTATCCGTGCCAGCTGTCAGTGCTCATCAATGCCACATATCAGTGCCTACCAGTGCACATCAATGCCACATGTCAGTGCCCATCTGAGCTACCTTTCAGTGTCACCTATCAGTGCCACCTATCAATGCCAGTCAGTGCTACCTATCAGTGCTGCCAATCTGTGCCTGTCAGTGCCGCCTATCATTGCCAGGCAGTGCTGTCTATCAGTGCCCATCAGTGATGCCTGTCAATGCCCATCAGTGCCACCTACTAGTGCCTCCTCATCAGTGCCCATCACTGCAGCCTCATTAGCGCACATCAGTGAAGGAAAAAAATCACTTATTTACAAAATTTTATAACAAAAACTAAGAAAAACCTTTTTTTTCAGAATTTTCGGTGGTTTTTGGATTGTTTAGCAAAAAATAAAAAACCCAGAGGTGATTAAATACCACCAAAAGAAAGCTCTGTCTAAAAAAAAAAAAATGATAAAAATTTCATTTGGGTACAGTGTTGCATGACCGCGCAATTGTCATTCAAAGTGTGACAGTGCTGAAAACTGAAAATTGGCCTGGGCAGCAAGGGGGTATAAGTTCCCTGTAGGCTAGTGGTTAAGCAGGTCAAAGATAAGTAATTTTTTATTTTTATTTTCAACCAGCGTGTTGAACGAAAAAAAAATGACTTGATTTCCCCATCCACACAAGAGGTGGATGGGGGATCCTCCCTGCTTTGCCTTTTGTATCCTGTATTTCCCCACCATCAGAATACACTGATCACTACGCTGGCTATAGCGGTACTGATCGAATGGAGAAAATCCAGCAGGCTGGTTGTACATTAGTCTATCTGTAGATCAACTTCTGTACAACCAGCCTGCCCATACATGGATCAAAATTTGGCCAGTCCTTACTGAACCAGATGAATTTCTATGTATTGCTGGCTTTAAAAGTAAAGCTTATATTCAAATTTAAAGCTTATCAGAGCATATCGATCTTTAAAGTCTGTGGAGGAGATTTACTAAAACTGGTGCACTGTGAATCTGGTGCAGCTGTGCATGGTAGCCAATCAGCTTCTAACTTTAGGTTGTTCAATTAAGCTTTGACAATAAAACCTGGAAGCTGATTAGTGTCTATGCAGAGTTGCACCAGATTTTGTACTGTCCAGTTTTAGTAATTAACCCCCCATGTGTCTGTGTGTCACTTGTACAAATTGAGCATCAGGACAGCCATTTATGCTTTTTACATATGCCAGCTCAACTTTCTGATAGTTTTGCTGCTTAGTGATTATCCATTACTGATCCTCTTATCCTCCTGTAAGTGTAAAGCTGCATTTACACTTAGCCCTCGTTCACACCGGTGCCACTTGTCATGCGATTTGACACTGTCAAATCGCATGACAAGCCGCACCCTATGATCGGCAATGGAACTGTTCTATTCAGTTCTAAATCTTTGATTTGAAAAGTAGTTCCTGCACTACTTTTGACAATTTCTGGTATGACTTGCATTGACATTTGTAAGTGAAATCGTATAGATGCCTGCCAAGTTGAACCTGAAGTTGCACTGACATGCAACTTTGCAATTGTGCAACTTCACCAGGGCTTAATGTGCTTTCAATACACAAATTGAAATCAATGAATACTCAACTTGCATTGCGACCTGCGTAAAAACTTTATATTAAACCATGTGTTCAGGCATCAGCATGCATTAGAAAGTGCAGACATTTTCATGTTTTTAAATTGATCTAAAGAAAGAAAAAAAGTGCATGAAACTAAAAATGTTGTGGTGCAAATGATTGTAAGCTACTGACTTTCAGGAGTGTAACTAATTTTAAAAACTTCCAAAGCTTATGGTAGCCAGAGACTTTGTGAATATTTTTCTTAGGCTTCAGGTTACATGTAGGTGCATGGGAACAATGATTTTATTCATGGCAGGAACTCGGCATGGCAATAGATATTTAATTCAAAACCATAGTGTGATATTGCTAGTCCATTCTATGGTGATTCGATGTAGTGCAGTGTGAATTTAAATTGTTTGCTCTATTTCAGGGATTAGTATTGGTTTACAGAGTCTGTACAGATTCCTGCTTCTAAAACCTTGTAGCATTGTAAAAAAAAAAAAATCATATCTGTTTCCAAAAATGACAATGCAAACTGTATGTTGTTCAAAGGAAAGCTTTTTTGGGAGAAAGTGAAGGCTTTCTCCCAAAAAAGTGAAGGTAGAAAGTGAAAGGGACTTTCCTAACCAAGATCAAGCGTGCAGGTTAGGACTTCTGGCTCTTTTTTTTTTTTTTTCTTTTTTCCATAAAGTTTATTAATAAACTCAGAGCATACAATAAGTACAGGTAATATAAGGTATCAGTCGGAAATACAATAGGAGGTAATGCACATACAGCGAACAAAAAGATACATAGCAATACATAGACAAAGAATCAGACGTAAGTCATCCCAGGGAAAAGAAAACGGGAAAAATGAGAACATGCGAGCGCAGGAACATTAAAGGCATACCTGGTCTCAAGCCCTTATTCAGCATATTGGAATCACAGCACTGGCAGGGTCAATGATATATAACCTCAGTTACCGAGCAGTAGCAAAGAGCAGGGCCAGTGAGTCAAAGGTATGCATTGGAAATGTATACAGTAGGTGTGAAGGGGGGGGGGGGGGGTGCAAGGGCTTGTAGGATATGGCCTTGTACTTTTGATGAAACTGAGGTAACCCACTACAGGTTGCCAGCATGTGGGTAAAGGGTTCGGGAAAGGAGATATGTAAAAGTAAAACATATGCGCAGCTGGATTGCAGATAGGGAGTAGGGCTCCTATGAGTAGAGAAGTGTACCTAAATAGAAAGGGGAGAATGAAAGCTAAACTCTGAGTAAGAAAGCATGGAAATGGGGATTAAGAATTTAGGAATAAGCATGAAAAAAAAGGAAAGAGAGGAGAAGAAGAAAAAGAGAAAAAAAAAGGGGGGGGGGTGAGGGAGGGAGATGGGGGGGTTGGGGATGGGTTGGACGGGGAGGAGGTGTGGAGGACTAGGAGGGTAGGTAAGTCACCTTTACTCTAGACTCCCAGGACATGAGAGATACGCGCAACCCTGGCAGAGAAGCGAGCTGGGGACAGTCGCAGGCGTATCGGTGCCAAGCGTAGCTTGCTCCAAGCAGTACAGGACATCAAGACAAAGGACTTCAATCACAACCTTGAAAAAATAGAGAGCCGATATATCGCCAGAAACACTACGGGGTATCTGAGAGATTCAGAATCAATCAGCAAGGCCCATGAAAGAACGATATTCAGGGGTCGTTCGGAAGTGAATCCAACAGGACCACGTATGAGAAAATTTAG
Source organism: Staurois parvus (assembly GCF_062004578.1). Lineage (NCBI taxonomy): Eukaryota > Metazoa > Chordata > Amphibia > Anura > Ranidae > Staurois > Staurois parvus. The sequence continues at coordinate 14,584,794 of NW_028317807.1, read as the reverse complement.
TAGGGTTATCCAGAGAAGAAGCAATCAGCTCTTCCATTTCAGCAATTCTGTTCAAGCGTATGAACCAATCTCGCACTGTGGGGGGGTGAACAGACCCCCAGAGAACCGGTAAGCAGAGTTTGGCCGCGTTAAGCATATGCATAGCCAGAGATTTGAAATATAGACCTTTGGGAAGCGGAGTGTGGTGGAGGAGGAGTTGGGCCGGAGAGAACTCAATATCAAGAGTAGACACCGAAGAAGTAATCCGATGTACCTCCTGCCAAAAGGGCTGAACCATAGGTCAGTCCCACCAGATATGAAGAAGAGATCCAACAGGAGCCCCACATCTCCAACAAATACTGTGTCTGGATGGATTAAAATGATGGATTCTAGAAGGTGTATTGTACCAACGTGTCGCCAACTTGTATCCGTTTTCTTGTGCCGAAACATTCAAGCTGGCTATTTTTTAACTTATCTAATCAGTGGTTACAGGTCAGCGACTCAAAGTATTAATACTAGAGGGGTCAGCATAACAGCCAAGGAACTTTTTTAGAAGAAAGTGAGAAGTTGCAGCAACTTTGTTTCTGTTAGGAATGACTTCTTTTTAAGGTGCCAGGTGTTTGCTTTTATAATTACCAACAATAGTAATTATCAGTAAAGAAATGTAAATATTTTTTCTTGTCCTCTTTAATCCTCCAGGATCAATCAATGATGTTTGGAAGTGACAGGAGTAGGTTTACAGAGGGAAAACGTGCTGTGGAGGACAAGAATATCGGGCCATTGGTGAAAACCATAATGACACGCTGCATTCAGTGTACTCGATGCATTAGGTAACTTTGTTTTATAAAAGAAATCCCACTTGCTTTATATTTTTTTTTTTTTGCATGCTCTTAAAGAGTCAGTCCATACACTTAAAGGTGGTCTGGGTCAACCTTTGACATATTTGTTTAGGACCGTCTGCTAAGCTGCTCTACTGGCTAACTCTTGGCATGTTTGAGATTTTGGATTTTTTTTCTGTTTTGGTGTTTTTCTACTGTTAAATACATATTTTTGGCATGGAGATTAGTTAAAACCTGAAAATATGATTATATATTTTTTTAAATTAGAGACCCTTGAGAATAAAATTGCAACAGTGGCCTTTTTTTTTTTTTTAATTAAGGCAGCTGTCTATCAAACGCATATAAAAAAAATACACTATTAAAACTAATTTTATTAGTATAACTGTTTACTTATTACATTTTTTTAATTCAAAGATTGCCATAAAATCAACTTTATTGCACAAAAATACTGTTGCCGATTTTTTTTTTTTTTTTTTTTTCTTATGGCCATCACACCTCTCCTGCTTCTGCAGAACCCCCTTTGTCTCTATCCCCACCTTGTCTTTGTAGTCGGTTAGAAGCAGAAAAGAGGACAGAACTCCCCTGCTAGATCCTGTACTTCTCTGTGCAACATGCAACCAGGTTCATCCCTGTCTGATGTAAGGAGGGTTGGGGTGCTCTGGACATCTAGTCTTACAGATACAAGGGGCCCTTTGAGGGCAACCATAATGCTGAAACGGCTCACGATGAAACAGAGTTTGACACCCCTGGTTTAGAAAAAGGGGAAACGTCTCCACATTGAGGGGAGATAATGGGATTTTTAGGGTACCATATAATAATAGAGCAATGACAAAAGCTAAAATTTACAATATTTATTAATAAATCAAATTAAAATATTGAATAAAAGAAATATACTTCAGTATCCAAACATTATTGGTTGTACTCGTTCAAAAGAGTGTTTCCAGTGTAAAATTTCTCAACATGTTTCACCTATTTCAGCCTTCTTCAGGAGATGTTTATATAACACCTACAACAAACATTCATTACAAAATTTGCCAAGTTACATATACTGTGTTCATATATGGAATATCAAAACAAGTTCAGAACTTTAGAGTGTGTGTGTGTAAAACATTTTCAAAAGTTGATGGAGGGTCACTTGCCAAACAATTCATACATATCCCATGAATTGAGAACGATATACGAGATAATATTGACTAAAGTGTGGTATAGTTTGATTGGACATTCAATCCTCTGTATAGCCCATACAAAATTACGCTTCTCATGGCTGCTGGAGGGACACACAAGCTGTATTGGGCAATGAAATAAAGAAACTAAATGGCTAAATGGTTAGCACTTCCGCCTGGCAGTACTAGGGTCGTTGGTTCGAATCCCAGCCACGGCACCACCTGCCTGGAGTTTGCATATTCTCCCTATGCATGTGTGGGTTTCCTTCAGGTACTCCAGTTTCCTCCCACACTCCGAAGACATGCTGGTAGGTTAATTGGATCCTGTCTAAATTGGCCCTAGTATGTGTATATATGAATGTAAGTTAGGGACCATAGATTGTACGCCCCTTGAGGGTTAGGGACTGATATGAATATACAATATATATATGTAAAAGCGCTGCGTAAATTGACGGCGCTATATAACCACCTGAAATAAATAAAATAACTATAAACTTAATCTGCATACAATGAAAACTGACAAAATATCTGAAAAAGAAAAGTACCCTTAAAACCAATAGAAGGAAATCTGCCTTTAAGAGATTACATTTACACGACTAGATAAATAAGCAGCATGAATAGTTGTTAATGTTCCGTTTAGCTTAGATAGATCTCTCCAAAGGATCTGGGAAACATATGTCCCAAACTGGGTACTGAAATATGAATATAAAGTAAAATAGTAAATACCTATAATGCTGCAGTTATCATGGTGCACAAAATGTAAACATTTTATGGAATGAGGGGCTTACCTCTGTCACAACTTTCAAACCACCATTGGGATGGGGGGAACAAAAAACCAGATGATCATCATTTTGATTGAGACAAACAACCCTCAAACAAGTGGAGGCAAAGTCCACAGATAGAAACACATAAAGCCACTATTAAGTGGAAATAAACAATGAGTTAATATCTATGGGAGACCACAAAGTAGAAAATGGCAGCTGCAGGCTTAAAACATTAATATTAAAGTCTCACCAATACAGCACCAGCGCCACTAACACCACCTCCCCATCATTGTATTTCTTTTATTCGATATTTTAATTTTGATTAATTTCTAAATATTGTAAATTGTAGCTTTTGTCATTGCTTTATTATTGGATGGCACCCTAAAAATCCCCAACAAGAAGAATGGTGCTGCGCTCCCACACACAGCCTATATATAATGCATACTCAAAAATGGATTAATAGTAATCCCCTTGTATAATCCACTTTATGAGGTGAATATAATCAATTATTCACAACAACGTGCAATCCTAAAAAAGTGTACACCATATGCAATGAATAATCAATATATGTGAATACAAAAAATTTAAATTAATTAGTGCAAAAAAGAGAACAATACACAGGGTAAAATGACATACAGTATATCACTGAACCACGCATGATAAACACTTGGCATAAATTAATGCCCAAAGAATGTACAGTGAAACGATGACTGACAAATGGCACTAATAGTGCCTTAATGACTAAACAATGAGATAAATTATCCTGACTAAAGACAATAACATAGGACTATAAAAAGTCCTTCCACATATATGTTCAACCAACATGTGACAGGTGCCCACATACAAAAGTGTATATATACACACCGTACTCAAGTCCCTAAAATTTTGGGACTAAGCTATAAAAATAGCCGACAAACTTGTGAAAACACAAATATTGTTAAAGTGACATTCTGTATTGATAAAGAATAAAATATGAAAAAATCTGTAAAACATATACTAATAGGCAAAAATGGCGAAAGAACGTTGTGCCACCAATAATTTAGTTATTGTCACCTTGTGTGTCTGTACCAAGGCCAAACATTCCAGGGTATGTAAACTTTTGATCATGGCCATTTGGGTGATTTCTGTTATTATGATTTAAAAGGGAGCCAAACAACTATTTGATAATAAATGGCTTCATATGATCATCATCCTTCAATAAAAGAGCATTTATTGCCATGATCATTCATATTTTCAATATCAATGCCAAAATTTCACAATTTCTGCCAGGGTATGCAAACTTTTGAGCACAACTGTATACTCACGATTCACCGTTCTTTATATTCACATGGACTTGTTTCTATAGACAGTTTATTCTTATGATTTATGCATTTTATGTATATCTGATGTTTTCATATTCAATTGTTTGATGATTTGGTATGTATATTTTACATTAGCAGAGCAGAATTAAGTTTATTTTATTTATTTACACTTTGCTATAATACCATTAACAGCTGACCGTGGAATATTTAGTAGCAAGGAAATATCACGGATGGACTTATTGCACAGGTGGCAACCTATCACGGTACCACGCTTGAAATCACAAATTATTGTATTACCAGTCTGCATGCCTAGGTGCTTGATTTTTATATACCTGTGGCCATGGAGGTGATTGGAACACCTGAATCCAATGATTTAGAGGGTGTCCCAATACTTTTGGCAATATAGTGTACATTGTGTTAAAGTGCTTGTTCAGTTGTTTCTGCATTCACTATATCTGGTCTCCCAGAGTAAACACAATATGGAAGTGCAATTATTTTAGTAAAGATAAACTGCTAAATACCTTTTCTCATCAGCAGTATATAGCAGTCGTGTGGCTTCTATCAGTGTCCAGCTGAGCAATGGTTAAATCTTGTAGGAGGAGTTTTCATTTTGCTCTGACTATCCTATGAGGTTGAATGACCCCTGACCCTCTGTCTGGACAGTGCTGATTGGCCCTGTGCTGTTCACATGCACCCCCTCAAAGAGAAAAAACTCTAGCCATACACACAAAACTGAGTTTGTGCCGAGTGACTCCTAGAGCAGCATACTATCAGCACATAGATTGGGGACCGTAGAAGAAAGGGTGGATCGCAACAATTTTACCCAATGTGAAGGATTAACCCCTTAGGTTCCACAGTGAGTATAACCAGCGTGTTTTACTGCATATACAGACTAATTTTACTGTTGTGGGTTTAGTGACACCAAGAAAAGTGCACAAGTAAACGCGTGGTCTGTTTTATTTATTTATTTTTATATCAGGTTTGCTAGTGAAGTTGCTGGTGTCGATGATTTGGGAACAACTGGCAGAGGAAACGAAATGCAAGTTGGCACATACATAGAGAAACTGTTCATGTCTGAGCTGTCCGGGAACATAATAGACCTGTGTCCAGTCGGTGCTTTAACCTCCAAACCCTATGCATTTACTTCCCGGCCCTGGGAAACTCGGTATGTGCTTCAGACACATCACTGCTGTCGAAGTTTAACTGTGCACACGAAATGTACATCTGTTTCATTTGTCCATACTAATGAAGGGGCTGGGATAATGAAGTGTGTTAGCATTCTGTAAGTTACATTTGCATGGTTGTTAATAAAGTTTTATTAACAGAGATAAGGGCAAACATGCCTATGACTATACAGTACAAGGCGCCTTTTTCCTTTTTATTTCTTTCTATGTGTTGCTGCAGAAGTTAGAGAAGTGAATGGAGATGACTTGCTTATGGTATGCATTACTCCATCTTGTAGTCTCCTCTTCTGTAACAATATCTGTAGCTCATAAACAAGAACTACTTAAATCAACTACTAACTATTGAATTGGTTCTAAAGGATAGACATTTTTCACCTTAATGCATTCCCTGTATTTATATCCTCCCTGTATACTTACCTGAGACCAATCTTGATACAGCGCTGTGCCCATCTCCAGCAGCTCTCTTCTCTCTGTTCACAGAAGCAGTAGCAAAAGTCATTGGCTTTTGCTGCTGTTAAATACTTCCCGCATGGCCAATAGGGTGGGCGTCATATGATGTCCTTCCTGGACTGCGCCTTGCGCGTGCCCGCAGGGTCGTTCTGTGGTGAGATCTGTCACCAGCTGTGTAATCCGGACACAGCCGATGACAGATCTGTGTGCAGGCCTGTTGCCAGTACCATATCACATGCTGTGACCAATCACAGCAGGTCACATGACAGTTGTAAACAATGGATGGCTTCCTTTCATGCCATCCATTGTATACAAGTGTGTCTAACTGTGAATGATCACAGTGATCACATGCACAGGCTGGGCCAATCACAGCCCATCTGTGTGATGTGATTAGCCATGGCCAATCACAGCTAATCACAACAAAAAAACCTGAATTAATCAATTTCATTCAGTTAAATGCTTGCTTATAGCAAATAAATTCTTTGCTATAAGCAATCAAATTGTGTAAAAAAAAAAAAAAAAAAAAAATTCTGATCACTTCCCCAAAGTAGTACAATGTTACTATGGTAACATTATACTACTTTTGATCAGAGTGTAATATGACATTTTTTTTTTTTAATAATAAAATAAAAAACAAATTGATAAAAAAAATTATCAATTTTTTTTTTTGTACTGTCACCAGTTAGTGGCCCTGATCACCGCCATACCAGTTATATGATGACGCTGTACTGCACTGGTGAAAGTATGTAAAAAAAAATTTAAAAAAAGTGAAAATTATTTTTCTAATTTCTTCATTTTCCAAAAAATTATGACAAAATTATAACTTAAAAAAACTTGCCATGCCTCCTATAAAATACGTTGGACTGTCTACTTTGCAAAAAGGGGTAATTTGGGGGATATCTGTACTGTTCTGACATTTTTGGGCCTCAAGAAAATAGATTGGCTGTCAGTACTTCAGGATTGATCAGTTTTCAGATATATACCATAGTTTGTGAACTCTATAACTTTCCTACAGACTAAATAATAAATACTGATTTGGGTTATTTTCACCAAAGAAATGTTGCAGAATACATCTTAAACCTAAATTTATGAAGAACAATTATTTGCAAACTTTTATAACAGAAACAAAGAAAAACGTTTTGTTTTTTTTCAAAATTTTCGGTCTTTTTTTGTTTAATTTAGCAAAAAATAAAAACCCCAGCGGTGATTAAATACCACCAAAAGAAAGCTCTAGTTGTGTGAACAAAATGATAAAAATTTAGTTTGGGTACAGTGTTGCATGACCACGCGATTGTCATTCAAAGTGTGAGAGCGCTGAAACCTGAAACATTTTCCTGGGCAGGAAGGGGGTAAAAGTGCCTGATATTGACCTGGTTAATCACACCCTGTGAGCAGAGAGTGGGGTGCAGGGCTCAGCTGCACTGTGTGTCAATAGACACACACAACCCGGCTTGGGATTGAGCCCACAGATGTGTATACGAAGTTTAGGAGCCAAGAGTGCTGGCAGGGGACCCCAGGAGAGGAGGTTCAGGGCTGCTCTGTGCAAAACCATTGCACAGAGCAGGTAAGAATAAAATGTTTTTTTATTTTAGGGGAAAAAAAAGCCTTTATGACTGTTTTTAAGTTTGTGTGTTTCTGTGAAATGATCTGTTTTACACTGTGTTTATATACAGGAAGACAGAATCTGTTGATGTTCTTGATGCTGTTGGTAGTAATATTGTGGTTAGTACAAGAGGAGGAGAGGTGATGAGAATCTTGCCCAGAATGAATGAAGATATAAATGAGGAATGGATCTCTGACAAAACCAGGTACAACAGCTCTCATCTGTCTAATTTTGTTCTTCAGCTGAATTTCAAAATATTATATTCATTTGCCACAATGTATTGTTTTTTCACCTTTTTGAAGGCCTCTTGCACACTGCAGCTTAAAAAAAATGCTGCACTGAGCTTTTTTCCCACTGACCTAACATGCAGCCCATTGAGTAAAAAAAGAGAGATAGAAAAATGTGTGGTCCTGGTCAGTATTTTGCGGTGTGGGCAAATGAGCATGAATAGTAATGGATTTTGCCTAGGAATGTGTCATGTGCACAATGCTCAAACATCAGTACCATGTGCAAGAGGCCTAATCATTTTTAAAACAATTGATATTATGTGAAATACTTGTTTATGTAAACCTCAGATAGGCATCTGTTATAATATCTTGGACCCCTTTCTTAAACATGGACAAATGTGTGCTTTACGTTGAAATAGATTTGCTTATGATGGGCTCAAACGTCAGAGACTGACACAACCAATGATCCGAGATGAAAAAGGTTATTTAGTTCACGCTTCCTGGGAAGATGTACTTACGCGGGTGGCTGGTGTGGTAAGGATTTAGTGTTTTGGTGTTTTTTTTTTTTTTTTTTTCTTATTTGCTCTTTAAGAACTTCTGCCTTTAAGTACTTAGGACCTATTATTAAAAATGTACTTGTGAGCCAATAAGGTGTATAATAAACCGCTTCTATCAATAAGATCGCAGGCTATCTTGCTCACCCTCATAAATGTGAGTTATCAGTGCATACAAATGAAGAAAATATAGATGCTGCGCTCTATCAATACCTATTACCTGTATATAGTATAAGAACTGTATTTACATTAAATCTCTAATAGCTGCATGATCTCTTATGTGTAACCATACATGATTGTAATGCCAATCAATACCCAAACATGTGTTAATAGTGAATAAATTAATTAGGAAAATATATATCAAAATTGGTGATATAAAAAAAAAAAATTAAAAAATAAATGATAAAAGTCTGTACAAAATTATTCAAATTTGTGTCCTTCGATGATTAAATAAATAATCCAATTAATAAATTGAAAAATGAATAAAAGGTGAGATTCAATAAATATTGTGCAAAAACACAAAACAAACTTGGTGCAGAGTTCAGCAAGGATGAAATATCTGTGTGCTCTCCTTCCAATCAGCCTGAGGTGATGCAGGTGAAGGTTGCAGATAGAGGGCTACTATGTAAGCCTGGATGGTCATATGGATCTCTCCCTCCTCAGATCTTTCCTTGATCCAGCCCCTTAGGCATTCCTCATACAGATCATGTACTTGGGACCTATTAACACTGTTCCATTTTGATGCAGCAAAACTCTTGCATCTTGCCGTATGTCAAGTGAACAGTGGAAGTGGCCCTGTATTTCAATACATGACTATCAAGTGTATGATTGTATAACTCTGTGACCCTGTTAATGTCCTCTGAACATTTACAATAAAAACATATTAAATGTGAAAATGCATGACGGTAAAAATCCCATTCGTTCCTGTTTGACTGGCTCACATCTTTATGCAACAGTTTAGTGAAAATGAAAAAACAAAGGGAAACATCCACGGCCCATTCACACCTTCGTGTGTGCATTACCATGTGCGCTACAGGCACACAGAATATTGTAAATCTCGCCTTAAAGGGTAACTCCACTTTCTTGAGAAAAAAATATTGCAATTAAAAAATATATATCCTAAACAATTGCGACGTAAGCCATATTGTAATATAATATTTCTAGAAATTACCTTTCCTTTAGTGTAAAATTCAATGCAATATGGCAACCTCAAAGCGTTCTGTATACAGAACTTTTTGTGTGATTGGCTCACTGTTTTTTCCAGAAGTCTGCACTAAGATACACATCAGATTTTGGGCATACTCTGCAACAAAATTTCATTTATGGTAAGATACTCCCACAGGGTTAATTATGTCTAAAGGGATTCAGACCCTGCCACTTCAATGGAAATGGAATATGAATGGAAAAAGCTACTCCCATTCATATTCACTTTGTACATGGACACAGATAAACAGCTATTTCTTCGGAAAAACAAAAGGTAGGAATCTGCAACAAAGTTTGTTTATATCCCTGCAACATACATAGATATTATTTCTCAATGAAAGTGGAGTTACTCTTTAAAGTAAAATGGTGGTTGTCATTGCTGATCTCCTTCATTATTATTTTGAACCACTGGCTTGGGAAAGGTATGCAAATTTGAAGGAAAATCATTCTCTCTGTTGTACATCCCAGGACATAGGGTATCTTCATCTCTATCATGATAGGGTTATGCTGCTACCTTCAGATGACTGGGCACTGGCAATTGGGCACTGGAAATTCCCTTTTAGACATAACCCCTTCCTGTGTTAGGTAAGGCTTCAGGTTTTTTTGCTGGTGATTTAGGTAATGGTCATGTCAGTGCAGGCTTTGCATAAACATTTAGCTAGCTTCTCAACACTTCCATCTGGAATAGGAGACTCTGCCCACATGGCCGCGTCATTCAGTCACAGTTTCCTGTGTATGAATGCCTAGAAATACAGCATCAGCTATTGCGGCTGATGACTTGTAGTTCTCAAGCAATGGTGAGTGCTCTCATAGTCCATTTATTCTTTCTGCTCTCAGGTAGCATAGGTACGAGGTACGTGCAGACAGCTATCCTGAGGCTCTGCAGGCTCCTTAGAAATCCTCGCAAAAATGTGCATTTATTATTTTCTTTCAAAAGGTGAACTTATCATTTAACCGCTTACCCACCACCATATAGCAGGTGTACAAAATCACGTGTGTGTGTGTGTATATATATATGTGTGTGTGTGTCTGTGATTTCGCATTTCTGGGTAGGGGGCGCGCCGCCATTCGCTGCCGCTGATGTCAATTACCCGCCGGGCCCGGTGATTACCTACAGTCACCGACGGGGAGGAAGACTGTTTTGTTTACAATCTTCCTCCCTGTCGGCTTACAGTGAAGCACACCCGCCCCCTTGTAAAACACTCCCTTAACACAGTTAACCCTTTGATCACCCCTCACATTAACTCTTCCTGCCCAGTGTCATTAGTGTCAGTGCTGTTTTTTAGCACTAATGACTGTATTGGTGTCACTGGGGATGTCGGTGACACAAAGTTTCCCCCCCCCCCCCCCAGTGTCAGAAAGTCTGCCACAGTTTCGCTAAAAGTCGCTGATCACTGCCATTACTAGTAGAAAAAAAAAATCCCACTATCTATACTGTCATTTGTAAACACTATAACTTTCACGTAAAGCAATTAATTTACACGTAGTGGGATTTTTTTTTAGCAAAGACATGTAGCAGAATACATTTTGGCCTATATTTATGACGAAATGTGATTTTTGAAATTTTTTTACTGGACATGTTTAATAGCAAAAAGTCCAAAATATAGTTTTTTTTCTCAAAATTGTCGGTCTTTTTTTGCTTATAGTGCAAAAAATAAAAACCGCACAGGCGATCAAATACCACCAAAAGAAAGCTCAATTTGTGGGAAAAAAAGGAAGTAAATTTCATCTAGGTGCAGCAATGCATGACCGCGCAATTGTCAGTTAAAGTAACGCAGCGCCGTAACGCAAAAAATGGCCTAGTCAGGAAGGGGGGTAAATCTTCTGGAGGGCAAGTGGTTAAGTAAATTTCTATATTATTATTATTATTATTTTTATCTTAAAAATGATTTACCTTCCTCTGTATTATTAGTTGTTCATGATTTAAATTTTACAGACAATGCTTTACACAGGAATAATGTTATCCTGTTTGTTTTTTATTCTGTATGTATTATCCTGCAATTTATTTCACCTTTAACCTTTTTTTTTCTTAGTTGCAAAGTGTCCAGGGGAAAGATGTAGCAGCTATTGCTGGAGGGCTGGTGGATGCCGAGGCACTTATTGCTCTTAAAGATTTGCTTAATCAGTTGAATTCTGATTGTCTGTGCACTGAGGAAATCTTTCCCAATTATGGAGCTGGGTAACGTGATAACCTAATACTTTTTATTTATAAGAAAAATATATTCTCTGATCTCTAGTAGTTATGCACATTACCTAGTATTGATACTGATAATTGTTTTGTCCCATGATGGCTTTTGATGCTTTCAGAGTCATTCCATTAAAGAAGTATAGCCAAACCTTTTTTGGCTGCCCCTCTCCTTTAGATCACAGAAGTTCAGTTAGCTCTGCACTCCTGTCCTCTGACCCATTTTCAGCTGACGTCAGAGTCAGTCCAGGCTCTGAAAAGATCCTGACCGTATCCGCCCAGAAGCCTGTACCGGCATCTGGCTCAGACTCTCAGCGAGCCCCTGAGAGACGGAGCCAGCCCCTCCTGTCCCATCCACAGCTCAGCATTTCAGTGAGCGCTGGACGGGAAAAGCAGAGAGCCAGTGTTTGATCGCTCAGTTCTCTGTGCAGATCTGGCGAGGGACAGATTCAGCTTTGGATCAATGCTGCATCCACCTATGTGAGTAGATAGTTTTTTCTAAAGCCCATGGTATTATGTTAAAGTGCAGTAAGGTGTGTGTGTGTGTGTGTCAGTGGTGCATAGTAACCAGCTTCTGACTTCAGCTTGTTCAATTAAGCTTTGACAATAAAACCTGGAAGCTGATTGGTTACTATGCACAGGTGCACCAGTTTTAGTCAATTTCCCCCCACATTTCATAATGCATGTACTTTTATTTTCTGCTGACCACAAGCTGGATATAATCATATTTTATAAATGAGGCCCCTGTGCAAAATTGTAACAAACTGTTGGCACTATATAAATCCTGTATAATAATAATAATGGGCAGCACAGTGGCTAAATGGTTAGCACTTCCACCTGGCAGTACAAGGGTCATCGGTTTGAATCCCAACCACGGCACCACCTGCATGGAGTTTGCATGTTCTCCCTGTGCCTGCGTGGGTTTCCACTGGTTACTCCGGTTTCCTCCCGTTTCCTCCCACGCTCCAAAGACATGCTGGTAGGTGACTTGGCTGCTGTCTAAATTGGACCTAGTATGTGTATGTATGTATGTATGTGAGTTAGGGATCTTAGATTGTACACCCCTTGAGGGTTAGGGACTGATGTGAATGTACCATTATATATGTAAAGCGCTGTGTAAATTGACGGAGCTATATAAGTACCAGTAGTGGTAGTAGTAGTTTTCAGATAGCATTAGCGTAGAAACAAACAATACATATGGGTATTCCTGTTTGTCTTCTTGCATAGTTTGTGGATGACACTTGCTTTAGAGTTTGCTGTGAACACGTTTGGAGCTTTCCTCGCCCTGAGTAGAACTGTTCTTACTTAGGTTATGTCAGTTCTAAAATTCAATAAACCCTGCACATGGCAGGTTGTTTACATGTATCCTGTAGCATGTATCCTGTGTCTTTGAAGACTGACACCATTTATAATGTCTGTCATAGATTGGCATATCCTTATGAATACAGATCTATATATGAAATATTATAAAATATAACATAAGAAAAGTTTCTCCAAATGTGGTTTACATATAGCAGATATGACCTGTCTATGGATACGTCTTGAAAATAAAAAATATATTAAAGCAGAACTATAGGCAAAACTTTTTTTTCTTTTTTTTTTTCTTTTCATCTTGGATAGAGAAAGGGAGGTTTATAACCCGTCAGTTTATTTTTTGCCATCAGTGTCCCATTGGAAAGATTTACTTTCCCTTCCTGTCCCATAGCCAAAACAGGAAGTGAAGGAAATCCCTGCAAATTAAGGGGATTTCTTGGGGACCCCCAGGTCACTGGAATTAGTGTCCCCACTGGAAAATTTCCTCTGTATTACTTTTCTGGGGACAACTGAAAATGTGGGATTTTCTTTTACTTTCACTTTTAATGATAATGGTAAACAGGACAAATAGAAAGGGTTAATCTCTCTAATGGGGCACAGACCTAATAGGTGTTCTAATCCTTCTCCACTCTGTCCAAAAGTACAAAAAAAAGTTTTGCCTTTTAGTTATACTTTAATTTTGCATGTTTCAGCTCAGTTTGATGCGTGGTTCCCAAAAATCTAATAAAAATTGTTTTGTATTTACCTTTTGCAGCACTGATCTAAGATCAAATTATCTTTTAAATTCACGGATTGCTGGTGTAGAGGAAGCTGATCTCTTGCTGCTGATAGGTACTAATCCACGTTATGAAGCCACACTGTTTAATTCAAGGGTTCGGAAGAGGTATGTATGAATTTTAAATAGCTTAGACTGTTCACTCAAAACAAGAATGAAGATTCACTTCAAATTTTCCAAACATTAGACAAAGTAAAGTCCTGTTTTATTCAAATTATATGCAGATGAATTAAATAATTGAGGTAAATCATCTTCATTTAATTGGACAAAGTGTTAAACGTGACGCCACTGCCAGATGCACTAGAAATTTTAGGGCTTTTATATTTGAAAACAAGCTGTTTACATTAGAGCCATAAATACAGGACGTGGACCTCTAACAATTTATATTAAGGTGCTCTAAAGGAGCAGGGATACCATTTGCCTTTAGATCAGCTTCAGTCCTACAATTTCTAATTTTTGTGTGGTGCTATTTGTACTATCCCTCTCCAAGAAGAAATCACTCCAGTTTATGGCAGAGTGAAGGTGGTGGAAATCTAATAAATGCTTTGCTCCCAGGTGCTTCCATTAAGACCCTGTCCACACCAGTCCTTGAGCTTCAAGATGTTTTTTGACATATATTGTTTATTTTTTAAAACTATTCTCCTTGTCACATTAGTTTCTACATTTGTTTGCAATGCACCTGCTTTTGTGGACTATATATTTGGCATTTTTTGAACTTGGACTGAGTTGTTGCATGCGGTTTTGAGAACTCCCATGTGGAACTGCTGATAGATTTGCCTTTATTGTAGCTGACTTATTTTGCCAGTTGCTAATTAACTTAAAGTTATTTGTAAAGGCTGAAGGTTTTTTTACCTTCATGCATTCCGTGCATGAAAGTAAAAAAACCTGTGTGCTGCTCCCTCCACAGCCACTTAAGCCCCCTCTCGATCCAGTGATATGCATGGGAGCCTTGACTGTCCCAGGTCTCTCTCTCCTAATTGGCTGAGACACAGTAGCAGAAACCATTGGCTCCCACTGCTGTCAATCACAGCCAGTGAGCCAATGAGGAGAGAGCAGGGGTGGGGCCGAGACATGGCTCTTTGGTTTATGGATGCATAGAGTGGGGCTCGAGCGCAAGCACCCACTAGTGCCCCTGTAGCAAGCAGTTTGCTATTGTGGGCCCTGGCCCTTGCACAGGGCAATTAAGTACGAACCTGTTTTTTATAAATAAACAAGCACTTAGAATCACTTTAATATCTAACCTTATATGCTTTCTAATATTAGAGCTGTTTTTTTTTTTTTGTAGTAATTACCACCACTTATTCTATGATGATTATTACGTTTTTCCTGTATTCTATACCGTGCAAAAATTATAATCGCACTTGGTGTATTATTTTAATATTTAGCTGGCTTCACAATGACCTGCAAGTTGCTGTGGTAGGAAGTGCAATAGACTTGACCTATACTTATGATCATTTGGGAGATTCCCCTCAAATAATCAAGGATATTGCATCAGGAAAACATCCATTCAGTAAGGTGAGTAATTAATTATATGCTTTGTTAAAGTTTCATGATTGCTGGTTATTCTTTATATACATGGTAAAGATTTAATGCCCTCAGTTCCTGTGTCCTGATGGACAGTTGTAAATCTGTGATATGTTTCTCTGCACAGACCCATGGAAAACACTTGGATAGCGTGGTGGTGTTTCTATCAAAAGGGGATGCCAACATCCCTCCACATTACAGCCCAATATACCACCAAAATTATTGGGGCTTTATCGGCACTCACAGTTACACATACATCATATCAAAATTTATACTTTTATTGCTAACAATGTTAAAAAGTCTGTTACATAAAACATATATGCATGGTCTACAGGTATATTGTGATACTTTAAATTCTGCATGATGTATATGATTGTTACATCTGCATATGTGATTTTATGCATTTGCTCAGATTTTGGGTTGGTTATTTCAGGTCTCCTCTGGTTGAGCTCTTGATTATGTGTGTCACCTGCCACTCAAGGGGCAGTCCCCCGCCTCAATTCTAGGGCTTTATGGTGTTGTCTGGGCAACCCATGGCTGGGAGGTGCTACCAGCTTCCCGGCACACTGGATGGGCCATGCGGGCGGTGTGAACCGGACCATTTGGACACCATTTTGGGTATTCCTCCTCCATTGACCTCCATGGTATTATGCCCATAGTTTACAGTTGGGAGTAATTTTCCAATTATTGCACCCACAGTGGTGCTGATTGAAAATTTAGCAGACTGAAAATATGGTCTAGACTAGAGGCAAGGTCTCTTTGGCACCTGAACCTTTCTGTTGTTGGACCACTTGGTGATTTATTATTCGGAGGCCATCTAGTTATGACTGACTTTCATTCTTTTAAAATAAATACAATTTTGCAGCTCTGGATGCTTTGAGCATCTATATTTAGGACACAGAAAGATTTTTTTTTTGCTTTGCTCTTTAACACTGGAGCAGTATGTCCCTGATAAAACGTTTGACAGAAATGATCATCGGTGTTAACAATGTTGATAAAGCTATCCCATAAAACATATATATTGTAGGCTGACAATATACATACTGTATATACGCCCGTGCTACATGTCTCTACTGTTCCACCAGTCCTATAACATATTATACTGTTGAACTTCACTTCAAGGAGGTATGGATGAGGGACAGCCCAACGCATTTTGAAATGCCTCCTCAGTGGAAAGAGACAAAAAAGCCCAGTTACAATATGCCCCACAACACCTTGACACGACTCACCGTGCTTTTTTGTAGCATTGGCGCAGTGAAGGCTTCTTTCTGGCAACTTGATCATGCAGCTTATTTTTGTTCAATTATCATTGTATTCTGCTCCTTGAAACAACCACAGCGTCTTTTTCCCCATGCAGCCTGTATTTCTCCTAAGGTTACTTGTGAGTTTTTTCCTTTTATACCAAACAATTCTTCTGGCATTTGTGGCTGGAATCTTTCTTGGTCTGCCTGACCTTGGCTTGGTATCGAGAGATCCCTGAATTTTCCACTTCTTAATAAGTGATTGAACAGTACTGACTGGCATATTCAAGGCTTTGAATACTACTCCATTACCTTGTTACTCAGGTCTTTTGACAGTTCTTTTCTGCTCCCCATAGCTCAATATGTAGCTTGCTTGGTGCATCCACGTGAGCGCTAACAAACTCGTTTGCTATTTATACACAGACACTAATTGCAATTTAAAAAGTCACAGATATGGGAAGGTAATCTTTTAATTGCCATTTTAACCCGTATATGTCACCTTGTGTGTCTGTACCAAGGCCAAACGTTCCAGGGTATGTGAATTTTTGATCAGGGTTATTTGGGTGATTTGTGTTGTTATGATTTAAAAAGGAGTCAAACAACGATGTGATAATAAATGGCTTGATATGATCACTGTCTTTTGAATAAAAGACAGTTTTTGTTTTTTTGGCATGATCACTCATATTTTCAATATAAATGCCAAGATGTCATGATTTCTGCCAGGGTATGCAAACTTTTGAGCACAACTAACATATGTGTGTATGTATATATGTGTGTGTGTGTGTGTGTGTGTGTATATATGTATGTGTATGTATATATATATATATATATATATATATATATATATATATATATATATATATATATATATATATATAATGCACTGATACCGTTATGGGTGCCAATTCTGAGTATTTTCAGGAGTGCTCGTGGTAATGCTACCGATACCTGAAACTGGTACTTTGCAGTGTAATTTGGACCTCAAAGATTAGCATGTGATTTGAACAGGAATACAGTGCCATTCCTGTCCAAATCACATGAGGTTTCCCCCCGCTCTTCTGTGAACCCAGGCTTGTCATAGCCTGAGTTCACACAGGAGCGGTGTGGGAAACCTCCCTTCACTGATCCCATGCTGTCATAGAAGGTACAGATGGGGATTTGAAATCCCTGAGGTTTTCTCTTCTCTTCTTGCAGGGATGACAGTATGGTCTAGACCAGTGGTGGGCAACCTTTTTTTTCAACTGAGCCAAATCTCGCCAAAACCACGATTGAAATTTATTTTGAGAGCCACATTTTTAAAACTGAAAATACATCCCCCATATAGTAATTCATCCCCCATATAGTAATTCTTCCCCCATAGTAATTCATCCCCCATATAGTAATTCATCCCCCATATAGTAATTCATCCCCCATATAGTAATTCTTCCCCCATAGTAATTCATCCCCCATAGTAATTCATCCCCCATATAGTAATTCATCCCCCATATAGTAATTCATCCCCCATATAGTAATTCATCCCCCATATATTAATTCATCCCCCATATAGTAATTCATCCCCCATATAGTAATTCATCCCCCATATAGTAATTCATCCCCCATATAGTAATTCATCCCCCATATATTAATTCATCCCCCATATAGTAATTCATCCCATATAGTAATTCATCCTCCCTATAGTAATTCATCCCCCCTATAGTAATTCATTCCCCATATTGTGTCAATTCACTTACCTATGCTCCGCGTGTTCCTCTCGCCGTGTTCCCGCGCCGTTCCGGTCTTCAGGGCGGACTGTGAGAGGAGAGGAGTTCGTCACGCTGCCCCACCTACATCCTGACAGCCAATGTTTGCCACGCTCCGCGGGCCGGATTAAAAGGTCCGCCGGGCCGTAGTTTGCCCATTGCTGGGCTAGCTGCAGAGTCCTGACTTTTGGGGCAGCCGCCCGAGAGGAGGGAGGGGAGCGGGCGCCCGGCACACAGAAGAGCCGCATTAAACTGTGTAAAGAGCCGCATGTGGCTCGCGAGCCGCGGCTTGCCGACCACTGGTCTAGACTGCTTTTGATTGGACAGCACTGCCACGGACCAATCAAAAACCGTCTAGCCCATACTGTCATCCCTGCAAGGAGAGGAGAGCAAGCCGTGGGGATATCAAATCCTCGGCTTTTCTTTCCGTGTCAGCATGGGTTTGGTGCAGGGAGTTTTTCCGGCACCGATCCTGTGTGAACTCCGTCTATGACAAGCTAGTTGTGCTGCAGTGCTCATATGCTATTAGGCAGCATGCTGAGAGAGGGGAAGAGCAGAGTCCCAGATAATCTGTCTGATGCCTATCCTTCCACTGGGGTTGGACAAGACCAGTATGTGTTACTTGAATACAGCAGAGAAAAATCAGATTTCCTGCCCTGCGATTTAGAGCTGTAAACCTCAGGACTGGATAGACAAATGCAAATTCTTTGGTAGGTAAAACCACTTCCTTTTATGTATTTCATTTGTGTATTTAGCTGTTTTTCTGGAGTTCAGCTTTAAACAACAAAGAAGGGTTGGGAAGGAGTGTCATTAGAGGCTGATATCAAGTCAATTTTAGGCACTGGAACTAATTGCATTCAAAAATACATTGATTTTATTTGTATGACATCACTGCATTAGTTGTGTTTTATATCTGTCTGAAATGAATATTTAGAGTTGTTACAACATAGTGTTGTTTTGTTCAGGTTCTCAGTCAAGCCAAGAAACCTATGGTTGTGGTGGGCAGCAGTGCCTTGCAGCGAAAAGATGGGGCTGCAATTCATGCCGCAGTGTCTAGCATTGCACAGAATGCCAGGAGCACCAGTGGAGTGCCAGAGGAATGGAAAGTACTAAATATTCTACACAGGTGATCATCATCATCTCCTTATAATACAACAAAGTCCACTGTAAAATGCCACATTTATGGATTAAAGGCGAATAGTTAAGGAGATTAAAGTGTTACTAAACCCAGGACCCTGCATTCACTATATCTGGTTTACCACAGTACACACAACATGGAAGTGCAATTATTTTAGTAAATATAAACTGCTAAATACCTTTTCTCATCAGCCGTTAGAGTAGTCTTATGACTTCTATCAGCTCACCACTAGCTAAAGCTTGTAGGAGTTTTCTTTCTGCTCTAGGAGGATGGAAATCCCCTGACCTCTGTCTGGACAGTGCTGATTGGTCCTGTGCTGATAACATGCACTCTCCCAAGAAAAAACAAAAAAAACCCTCTAGCAATACACACCAAACTGAGCATGTGCATGTGACCACGGGTTCAGTCTGTATCAGGTGATCATTTCAACAAGAGGAGGGGCAGAGAAGAAAGGATCAAACAGCCTTTTTACACAATGCAGACGATTAACCCCTTAGGTTCCACAGTGAGTATATCAAGCATGCTTTACTGCATATACAGACTGATTTTACTGTTGTCGGTTTAGTAACACTTTAAATGGGTTTATCATCCTATAGCATTATCCAGTCACCTGTATATACAAAGAGACCCAGCTGCCAGACCATTCATTTTAATAAAGATCTTCCCATAGGATTATAAGTGCAGTTAAAATATTTTTACCTCATGTTACCTGCCAGCAAAGGCCAGAGATTGCTGCAGGATGTGATGTCAACAACCTCAGCAGACTCAGAGCTGTCACTCAAGTGACACTCCATAGCATTCCCTTTGCATCTCCCTCCAGCAACCACATAAAGCTTTTGTAGGGAGGTAAGGGGAGGGGCAGAGGAGCTGGATCAGTACAGAGAGTAATTGGAGACTCCCAGGAAAGGGGATCGGTTTTGACATGCAAGGAAGAAGGGGGATGTGCTAGGGAAATGACTGTTCTGAAGTAGTCACATTTTCTAGCACGTTGCAAGTATATAAAGAAAAAAAGGATAGCAGCATTGGCAGCTACCTGTCACTGGTGGGTGAGGCTGTTTAACTTGAGCCCATGCTAAAAAGGACTGCACCCTTAGGTCCCTTGTCATACAGGCGGGAGTTTGCACCTTTTCCTTCACCATGGGAGTGTAGGGCATTAGTGGGCCCCACCCCCACCTCAGGGTTGCCTTGCCTCCCTCTCTTCTATTTTTTTTTTTTTTCCTGGCCCCTCCTTTAGCCTTACGTATACTAAAGAAAGGCAACCAAAAGGTCAAAGGATTCCCCAGGGAACTTTAGAGGCATAAGATAAGAAACATGAAATATATTAAAAAACAAGTAATCAATCTTTATTAATTAAAAAAAATGGACAATGGGACAAAGGTAAAATACAATATGATACACCAATTAAGTCAGCATATACCCAAGTGTATTTAGAAATATAACAATATAGATAAATGTCTTGCTTGGCGATAATAAAATCGTCCCATAATTCCCAACATGTAAAAATGTCCTAGGGGACTTCCTTGCTGAGCATACCTCTGCTGTGACTGCTATTCTGCTATGACCAGATTAGCCTTTCCCTCGGGTGGTGCCCCATTGGGATCCTTGCAGTAACAATTCAGAGCTGGAGATGTGAATTTTAAAGATCTTTTGCTGAATTTGGCTAGACTGCCTCTGATTTGTGGATGTCTATTTTTGAATAAAGTTACACAGATACACCTACTAATTCATCATTATACCAGTAATTTTCCCTGAAGAAGGAACTCCGTCCTGAAACATGTTGGGAATTATGGGAAGATTTTATTATCGCCAAGCAAGACATGTATCTATATTGTTGTATTTCTAAATACACTTGGGTATATGTTGGCTTAATTGGTGTATCATATTGTATTTTACCTTTGTCCCATTGGCCATTTTTTTGGAATTCATAATAAAGATTGATTATTTGTTTTTTAATATATTTTATATCTTCTGCCTCTAAAGTCCCCTGGGGAATCCTTTTGACCTTTTGGTCGCCTTTCTTTTGTACTATGTATTGGGATGCTGGCAGTATTACAACCTTCCATTATTGGCTCACTTTCAGTTTGTGTTCAGAGCAGACCAACAGATCAGTTTCTATGGACCAGATAGTCCTATTAAACTTTTGTTAGCAACCTATGACATGTTTTGCATTTGTTACCTGGAATTCCCTTTTAAATTAGGCATATTCTCATTAATTATGTTTTGCAAAATTTTTTTTTTTTTTTGTGTTTGCACCTCATAGCTGTAAGGTAATGTGTAAAATTTAGTGTTCTTTATGGCCATTATTTGGAAGTAGAGAGCCTGCCATGTGACTAGTTTGTAACGTATGCACTGCAGCTTATAAAACTAGACTTGTAGAATTTTAGTTTTTTTATGCATATTAAATCACAGCTCTTTCAGTTATTGTTTTAATTCAATTTGTTACATAATATATTTTTTTTTTAAACAATGTAAATTGTGTATATATGTTTTTAAATTTGTTTTTAATGCGTGCATTTCTTACTGTGTTTTATTATGTACGTATCTGCCCTTGTTTATTTTCAAATAGAGTTGCAAGCCAAGTTGCAGCCCTAGATCTGGGTTATAAGCCTGGGGTGGAAGCCATACGGAAGAACCCACCAAAAGTGCTCTTTCTTCTTGGTGCAGATGCAGGCTGCATCACACGTCAAGAATTACCAAAGGATTGCTTTATTATATACCAAGGTAAGCCATAATGCAGTATTTAAGTGCTTGATGTGTTTCATTTTTCTGCCTTACATTTCTGATATCACCGCTTGACAGGCTGATTTACTAAAGGATTCGAGAATATTCACTCAAACGATTTAGAAAATAAGTAGCCTAGGTTTTCTGAACTACAGCTCAAATATTTAGTGTAGGCAGGTTTCCATTTTAACCCTTTTGCTACCACCTGTGTATGGTATACCTTGACAGCAGCAGAAGGATCTCTCTCTCTCCCCCCCCCCCTCCTCTCTCTCTCTCTCTCTCTCTCTCTCTCTCTCTCTCTCTCTCTCTCTCTCTCTCTCTCTCTCTCTCTCTCTCTCTCTCTCTCTCTCTCTCTCTCTCTCTCTCTCTCTCTCTCTCTCTCTCTCCCCCCCCCCCCCCCCCCCCCCAACCAACCAAGAATGTGTGGCTGCAGACTTTTTTTTTTTTTTTTTTTTTTTTTTGAGGGATTCTGGACCCCCTCTTTAAAAGCCTTCATAGGTTATCAATTTAGCATGCATTAGAGTGTTGCCTATGGAACATTTAGGGTACCCACGTTTGTCACTAATTCACAGGCATACGCAATTTTAAGGTTTTGATAAGTTTGGTATTGATTTACTCATCATTTTAACCTCCTCTTTATAAGTTACAAAAAATAGGATTATATATTGCATGTGTTTGCCCTAAAAATTAACTAGCATTTTTAGTGAAAAACTGTACAGGATATACTTTTGCAGTAATATCGTGTGATATAAAAAATTGGGATTGCCACCATTTTATTGTCCAAAGTATCTACGGTTTTTTGGGTTGGTTAGTTAATCTTCAGGCTTACAATGATTTTTTGGAAACTTGTACAAAAAACACAGACCGCTCTGGGTCTACCAGAGAAGCAGTGAATAAAAGAAACATTTAATCTGAAATAGTTTATATATTTATTTTACATGATTAGGACATCATGGAGATGTTGGAGCTCCTATGGCAGATATTATTCTTCCTGGAGCAGCTTACACAGAAAAGTCAGCTACTTATGTCAACACAGAAGGCAGAGCTCAAAGAACACTTGCAGCAGTGAGTCCACCTGGAATGGCCAGGGAAGACTGGAAAATCATCCGTGCTATATCAGAGGTATTGCATGAGCTTTTTTTACAATATAATATTGTATACTATAGTCTAGCTTGGCATCATTACATCTGATGCAGTAATCTTTTGGATTTTGCATTTATATATATATATATATATATATATATATATATATATATATCTTTTATTTATTTCTTTAATTAAATGTGTGTTAATTAAAGATTGTAGGAAAGAATAGCTCTCATTGATACCGAACTCAATCAGTGATTGGTGGATTCAGTGTTGAGATGCATTTGTTTGAGTGTTGAGAGACTGTTGTTTTACAGTTGGCGGGTGTTACACTCCCATATGATGACCAAGATTCCGTGAGAGCAAGATTACAGGAAGTTTCTCCAAATCTAGTCCGCTATGATGATGTTGAAGAAGCAAATTATTTCAAACAGTCAGCAGAGCTTGCAAAGGTATAATGCTGGGTGCCTATTTTAAAAAACTTTCAACATGTATTAGTCAGATCTTATCTTATCATTTTCATTGGGATTTTGCTTTCAGCTTGCTAACCAACAATTGCTCTCCGATCCGTTGATTCCTCCCCAGACGTCTATTAAGGATTTCTACATGACAGGTATGGAACAATAAGATAGTTAAAAAATTCTTCTTGATCTGGTGGGAAATGTATAACGTGGAAGACTTTAACATAAGGGGATGCTTTGATTTGTGAATGTAATTAGTGGGCTTTTTTGTTTTATTTTAACACACATTTACACACACTTCTAGCTCTATTATTACATTGTCCTGTATGAGCAAATTTACTTGCTACAGTGTGTATATATAATCTTTTTTTTTTTTTTTCTATAGAGTGGTTTAACTTTTAATCTGTTTTTGTTTTTTGTTTGTTCTAATTAAAACACCTACAGATTCAATAACCCGGGCATCACAGACTATGGCCAAGTGTGTAAAAGCTGTAACTGAAGGCGCACAAGCAGTAGATGAACCATCCATTTGCTAAAACTGTCTTTCATTAAAGATTTGTGTTCTGCTTGCTACCAATTTATTTAAGGAAAACACATATAAATCTGCTGTCAAAATCAGAACAACTTCGGCATTTAGCATTGTGTCTGAGCTTGTTTGAAAGCTTTTCTGATTACTGTACCTTAAGGCACACTAGACCTCAAAATGAACGTGTGTACAATTTACTTGTAATCTTATTAAATGGTTTATTACATAGATTTCTTTGGATTCTGTATATTTTTATTTCACTAAAGCAGTCTCTTGTGAAGCGTAAGGACTGAAGATGTTTAAAATGCAATTACTATACATATACTGTAATTTACACATTTTTGAAAATACTCAGAATAATGGCTATAAGGGTGTATCAATTTAAAGTGGAACTTAACTTTCCTCCCCTCACTGGCGCAGACATCTTCGCTCGGTCTTTTCCTTGGTACCAGATCTTCTGCCATATAAATTGACTTAGCAGGAATGAAGTAACTCCTACCCATGCACACTGGAGAAGATTATGGACAGGCAGATAGTGTTGTGTTTTTTTTTTTGTTTTTTTTTTCAGTTTAGTCTCACTTTAGCGCAATCGTGTTCTTACAAAGAAAACTGCTTTTTGATTTCCTTGTGAAAATAATGGTTTTATTTCTCCCGAGAGAAACATGCCTCTTTTAATTTGGGGTTTCTTATCAAGTTTCCGATTTGTTCCATAGCCACTGTGGTTCCCCTTCTGCAGCTTTCTGGATTGGTTGATTTATAGGCTGAGCTTTAGGGGACTGTAACGGGGCTTCACCTACAGGAAGATGCAGGGCTGACCTGAAACTTTGCTTCGATCCTGTGTGGGCACTCACCTTAGCACATATTGTGTTGAGTCAGCCACATGCTGTACATTGTAGGGGTTGAAAATTAGCCCCTTCAGTCTCTGACTTTAGTCTTATGACTGCTGACCTGCCTGAGAAGGAGGCAGAACAAGACCTGTCCTGTGTGTCTGAGGAATCGGATCGGATTAGGGTGACATGCCATCTGCTGTTGTCACACCAAAACTTGGGTATACCATTGATACCCTTATTAAGGTGGTACACTTATGTTTTAACCGTTTCAATACCGTGCAATTTTACACCTTCCTGCCCAGGCCATTTTTCAGGTTTCAGCTCTCTCGCACTTTGAATGACAATTGCGCGGTCATACAACATTGTACCCAAACTAAAATTTTATAATTTTCTTCACACAACTAGAGCTTTCTTTTGGTGGTATTTAATCACCGCTGGGGTTTTTATTTTTTGCTAAATTAACAAAAAAAGACCAAAAATTTTGAAAAAAAAACACATTTTTCTTTGTTTCTGTTATAAAAGTTTACAAATAAATAATTGTTCTTCATAAATTTAGGCCGAGATGTATTCTGCTACATGTCTTTGGTGAAAATAACCCAAATTAGGATGTATTTTTTAGTTTGTAGGAAAGTTATAGAGTTCACAAACTATGGTATAGATCTGAATATTGATCAATCCTGAAGTACTGACAGCCAATCTAATTTCTTGAGGTCCAAGAATGTCAGAATAGTACAGATATCCCCCAAATGACCCCTTTTTGCAGAGTAGACAGTCCGACGTACTTCATAAGAGGCATGGCGAGTTTTTTGAAGTTGTATTTTTTTGTCATAATTTTTCGGAAAATGAAAAAATGAAAAAAATTATTTTCACTATTTTTTTTTTTTTTACATACTGTCACCAGTGCAGTACAGCGTCATCATATAACTGGCATGGCGGTGAACAGGGACACTGACTGGTGACAGTATGAAAAAAATATATATATTATTTTTTTTTTATTATATTTAATTTTTTATTACATTTTTTTTTTATTTTTTTTAAGATTTTTTTTTTCATATTTTACTATGACCAAAGTAGTACAATGTTACCATAGTAACATTGTACTACTTTGGGGAAGTGATCAGTATTTTTTTTTTTTTTTTTTTTTACACAATTTGCTTATAGCAAAGAATTACTTTGCTATAAGCAAGCATTTACCTGAATGAAATCGATTCATTCAGCTTTTTTTTTTCTTTTTTTTTTTTTTTTGTGCTTAGCTGTGATTTGGTCACAGATAATCACATGACATGTGCATGTGATTAGCTGTGACCACTCACAGCTAGGCACTAGTATACAATGGATGGCATCATGAATGAAGCCATCCATTGTATACAACTGTCATGTGACCTGCTGTGATTGGTCACAGCAGGTCACATGGTACCAGAAACGGGAGCCGGTACTCGGATCTGTCATCGGCCGTGTCCGAGGTGCACGGCCGGTGACAGATCGCACTGCTGCGCCGCTCTGCATTAGCGCAAACGGCGCATGTGCGGGAGCACGCCAAATGGCGTGCACCCGGAATGCAGGGGCACATTTGAAGCTGCCAAACGGCCATTGGCCGGGCGGCTAATGGTTAACATTTAAGTCTGCTCACCCTATGGTCTCTAGCAAGAGTTCCCTAAAAATGCCCAAAATGCCAGTTCAGTTGCTCTTAGAGCCCATCTCGTACAATTACTGTCCTCACCCTGATAAACGTTGTCCCTCCTAAGCATTGAGGAGGGTTTCCTTCAGAAATTGAAAGTACCTGATGTTGACCCAGCCATTTCTTGCCTTAACAGGACCTTGATCGTACCTGTAGATGGTAATCCCATTTTCAAGGACCTAGTGGATAAGAGGTTAGAAGTCTCTGTAAGGCCTTGTTCTCACTGATGGGTCCCACAATGTGACGTGCAGCTGCATCCATGGCTGCCTGCCAGACCCCTGCTGGCTGGACCAAGCACATGGCTTGAGATCCAGGTTTCACTATTGTATGGATGATTTAGCAGATACTCTCCAACAGATATCCAGGATGCACATCCTTTTCAAACAGTCCTCTGGCTTGTGTGTGGGTTGGGGGACCTTCCATGTAAGAAGCTTCCTAAAGTGGAATTCCAGTCAAAATTGAAAATGAATAAATATCAAAATTAAAGATATTTAACATAGTAATCATGGGCAGATTTTAAGACTTGCTGATTTGTCTAGTTTACAAGTCTAATCTGAGCTAGACATCAGTAGTTCTTTACTGACATCGGTTTGCCTGCTCAGCTGAATTTGACAGCTCTCAGGCACTTCCTGAAAGCGTTGTCAGTCTCTGTGTGAGAAATCCAGCTGAGTTGTGAGTAAACCTGCCCTGTCCTTTCCAGTCCCGCCGAGCACCGCCCCCCCCATCCCTCCCCGTCATCAGCAGAATGCGCAGTTTAGCAGGGAAGCTGGTGGTGAGAGGTGAGACATGCAAAACTAGCACAGTGGCTCACCTCTCAGCACCAGCTTCCCTGCTAAACTCTGCTATCCCAGCCACTTACCTGCTGAACTCTGCAGCCTTTCATGGTCCCAGTGGATCATTTTCTGACCATGATGACAAGTCTTATCTTCCCTTATACAGAGTGAGCACAGTTTGTAAAAAAAAAAGAAAGAAAAATAATAAGAACTGAAGAACCTATCCTTGATTAACAAAGAACAAATGCACATGTTTTTGCAGTTAACAAAAAAGTGCATTTCTTTATTTTACGGGGAGCCTAGAAAGCATTGCATCTGCAATCATCGCGGCTGCTGCAGCTGTAACATGTTGCATGTTATACCCTGAAAACTAGTGTAACATGTTACACACTGAAAATGGGTGTAACATGTTAGAAAAGGTGAACTTATTCTTTAGTAGAAAAAGGGGAAGGTGCAGTGAGTCTGACTCTTATTGTAGAAAGTCCATAGATGGGGGGATAAAAGTCCATCCGAAGGGATAAAAAGTCATCAGATCACAGGGGATGTCTGCATCTAATAGGGCAAGCCTCTAGATGGAGTAGAAGCAGTCTCCGGGTATACATGTAAAGCAAAAGGAGTAGAGCGGCGCATCTAAGTGTAGACAGTTGAAAAAGATTTATGCCATAAAAGAGGTACAATAGCAACTCACATTAGTAAGAAGAAAAGGAGGTTACTGGTGCAGCAGTGGTAATCTCTAATGCTGGCCGTGTCCTCTGTGATGTGGTTGCCCCTAGTCTCACTCGAAAAGCTGGCTTGAGTGTGGAGGAGGATCGGGAAGGAGGGCTGGAAAGCACATTGGATGTGGCGTGGAGCGTGGTGATGTCGCCGGACATAGTGCGACGTGTTTCTGAGCATGTGCACTATGATGGCCTGTCAGGCATGCTCCTTTGTCAAGCTCATCAAGCTTTTCTAGTTTGTTTTTATTGACTGTGCATTAAGTAGCACAAGACCTTTTTATGTGGAGCTGCAACCATCAATATAGTGACTTTTTATTATCTACTCTCACTACACTCACACTACCAGATGGTAATGTGTGGCGTTTTCTGCTTGCTGTGCATTTACACTCGACAAGGTGGAATCGTGCCATTTTCTGCATGCTGTGCATTTACACTCACACTACAAGGCGGAATCATGTGGCAGCTTCTGCTTGCTGTGAGTTTACACTCACACTACAAGTTGGAATTGTGGCATTTTCTGCCAGCTGCGCGTTAACACTCTCATTACAATGCGGATTGGCGTGGCTGTTTCTGCCTGCTGTGCATTTACACTTCAAGGCAGAATTGCGTGGCGTTTTCTGTCTGCTGTGCGTTTATACTCACACTACAAGGCGGAATCATGTGGGATCTTCTGCTTGCTGTGCGTTTACACTCACACTACAAGGCGGAAACACCCACTGGCTACACAGGAACATTGTCACTTCCTGGAAGTAATTTCACTAGCCTTCAGTAATCATGCCCACAGACTGCTCTCAGACTCAGAAGTGAGAGGGATTGAAGTTGTGTGACAGTCTAAATAAAGGTATATAAATTGTGATAAAAATTTCATATGGGTACAGTGTTGTATGACCGCGCAATTGTCATTCAAAGTGCGGCAGCGCTGAAAGCTGGAAATTGGCCTGGGCAGGAAGGGGGTATTAGTGCCCTGTAGGCTAGCGGTTAAGGGCTCTCCTTCAAAAAGCATCTTCTTATTTGGTGCCTCTTTAGATAAGTACATCAAGGAAATCACTGGGGGTAGGGAACTCTTCCTAGAAAAATTAGGTGTGCACTCCTGCAGGTAGCCCTTCAACTCCTGAAAACTTTCATCGCCTTGAGGATTGTCAAGTCCAAGCCTGGAATAGAGAACAGAACGGAAGACTTAAACCTCTGTGCTGACCAAGACTGGTTCCAAGCTCTCTTCATAATGAAGAATGGGGGGGGGGGGGGGGTAGATCTGGTCCCAAGAAATCTGAGGTTTGAGATGCATGTCATATCCAAGAGCTACACACTGGAGTTTCAAGCTTTGCTTTGTCCCCACTTCATGGTGTATTGATTTGCAATATTTGCCTGTGGTGCATCAAGCTTGGTAAATTTGGTTACCGCATGAATGAGGAGATGCAATATTCTTCATCTCAAGGCTTGGTGGAAGCACATCAATGATACCAGTCATTAGCAATAGACCTACACTCTCTCCTCACTCCTAAAGATTCTCCATCTTGAAACTGCTGCAACATCTGGGGGGGGGTCTCAAGTGATAGGGATGAAGTCTTACAAAAGATTTGGGAGACACCTTATGACATTTCAAGAGAGGAGGAGCATGGGGCCACCCTGAGTAGGGTCGGTGTATCATGAAATCTTGCCATAGTTCTCATAACACTTCTTACCATCTTTATCAGTATCCTTGACCAGGCAGGTGTCTCTCTTCTGCAGTTGCTGGAGTTACTCAAGCACATCTGTCAAGTCAACTACAGGATGCTTCAGATACATGTCATTGGAAAGCACAGGATGTGTAATTGATTTAGCTAGTCATATACAAATGACAACAGACCGGAAGAAAATTAGGGTTGCTTCCCAGGTAGGCCATGTCACCAATTAATTGTAAAATGTGATTTCCCAGCTCACCTGTAACAGTGTTTGGGTCTGAATAAAAATCCTCTAGCTGGGAGGTGGAACAGTACAAAGGTGCTTTGAGCTTCTTCAGTTTGGAGGCTCCAGCTGCAATCCTGAACAATCCCTGTCACAGAAACAGATGTGATTATTAAAATGAAGATTTCAGTTATTGCTCAGCAATGTCCTACTCCAGCACCCAGCTACATCTTGGTAACACCAGAGGAGCTTGTTATCTTATTGCTCTGGAACATGGCATAAAAGTGATTGGTGGACAACCATCAAATGCTGAGTCTGATCTGTCATTACCATATTTCAAACAACTCAACAGAAAAATGTCTAGATCATTGTTCAACTGATGAGCTTCCAGATGCAATGATTGTATATTTACAGGCAGTGTGGTGGCTGAGATTTAGCCAAAGTTCTGGTAGTTTTCCCCCATAAGATGTCTGCTCTCTAAATAAATGTGGACAAGCAGTGGAAACAATTGTGTATGGTTATATAATTACCATTTCATGGATTGAATCATTCACCATTTAATGTCTACAAGCAAATAAACTACCAAATCCAATGTATCATGCAGCAACAAGCAAATTGTCAGACTGATGTTCAGTGAAGCTAATGTTGTGATAAGATATGTCAGGAATTGTCTACCTCCTCCATCATCCTTGCTTCAAGCAACATCATCACACAGGCTTCAGTGGGAAGAGAGATCTCCCATGAGCTCTGCTTCAAGTGTTCTTCTAAAGCCGTCCCTAATGCTGGCTTCTCCATCCACTTATCTGAAACAAAAAGAACTTTATGATAAGGAAACATTTTAATAGCCAGAGAAGCAGAAAAACAAAGAATGGAGTAAAAGAAAAGAATTGGCAAAATCATAGACAAAGAAATGCCCTGAACCAAAATCTGTCTGGTATGAGATGGCTAAAAGCCTACACTGCTGCTACCTGTGGAATATAGCCACCCACATAATTCTTTGCCAGTAGTATTGTTTTTGCCTAAGCCTTTTTGAAATTCAGCACAGTGAAGTTTCTCCCCTCTGTGCACATATTGCTGTGGTGTGTCAGATCAGCAGTAAAATGCAAGATATGTGAATGTCTGGGTCCCCTTCCCCTATAAATGTCACTAACTTAGTAAATGCAAAATATACTTTTAAAGAAAAAGAATAGAATTACATTTATCTTACCCTCTTCTTCTGCATCACTGCATGTGATCTTGCTGCCCTTCCAAGGAGTTTGCTGGTGGAAGGCAGAGCAAGCCAAATCACCAGTTCATTGCTAGAGCGACTTCTCTTGAGATCTTGCCTGCTCTGCATTCTCCAGGATCTTGCTGGCAGGAGTGTGATGTCACTTTCACCAATGCACCATAGGCAATAGACACAGTAAGTATAAAATCAAACTCCATTTCCATACAGGTACCTTTTGCACATAGTAAGAGCTAGTGACATTTACAGGGGGAGGGGGCCCAGGCATTATAAGAGCTTCTTGCATTTACTGCAAGGTCCACTTTAAGGAGAGCAGGTCACAAATGAGCATTTGTAAGAATCTGAATCTTTAGTTGCAATTAGTTTTTTACAGTGCAGAATTTCTTCTCAGGGGTAGCTGTATGTATTGGTATTCATTTGTATTCCATCCCAATCAGAGTAAAAATGTCAGCTCTACATCAGGCTGTGTCCCCATGAAAGCTGACCTGTGTCATGCCGAAGCTCCGGTCTGCTAACTTTATCTAGGCTGTTGGAGGAGGAAAAACAGTTCCTTTAGGAACCTTTAGTATATGGCTATTTTCTTAGTGTCTGTTATCCCTGAACTCAAGCAGAAAATGGTACAGCCTTACAGCTTGACAGTCAACATAACAGGGAAGGAATTCAAGTAAATTAAAAAAAAAACTACCTTATTCCTTGGTGCAAGGAAAAGGTTTGGCTACGATTTTAAAATTCAAACGTTTAGATTCAAATTTTTACAATTACCCATGGGTGAGGGTGACTTGTAAAGAATTACATATTTGTAATAAAAGATACTATTGGGAAACCTGCCTTTACATGCACAGGAACTTTAATGGCATCCCAGTCTTTTTCTTGTAGGGTTCAATATTGAGTTGGCTCACCCTTTGCAGCTATAACAGCTTCAACCCTTCTGGGAAGGCTGTACACAAGGTTTAGGAGTGTGTCTATTGGAATGTTTGACCATTCTTCCAGAAGCGCATTTGTGAGGTCCGGCACTGATGTCGGACGAGAAGGCCTGGCTCGCAGTCTCCGCTGTAATTTATCCCAAAGGTGTTCTATTGGGTTGAGGTCAGGACTCTGTGTAGGCCAGTTCCTCCACCCCAAACTCTCTCATCCATGCCTTTATGGACCTTGCTTTGTGCATTTGTGTGCAGTCATGTTGGAACAGGAAGGGGCTATCCCCAAACTGTTCGAACAAAGTTTGTAGTATGAAATTGTCCAAAATATCTTGGTATGCTGACACCTTAAGAATTCCCTTCACTGGAACTAAGGGGTAAAGCCCAACCCCTCCAAAAAAAAACCCCACACCACAATCCCCCCTCCACCAAACTTTACACTTGGCACAATACAGTCAGGCAAGTACCTTTCTCCTGGCAATCGGCAAACCCGACACGTCCATCAGATTGCCAAACAGAGAAGCATGATTCATTGCTCCAGAGAACATGTCTCTACTGCTCTAGAGTCCAGCTTTACACCACTGCATCTGACGCTTTGCATTACACTTGGTGATGTAAGGCTTGGATGCAGCTGCTCAGCCATGGAAACCCATTCCATGAAGCTCTCTACGCACTGTTGTGCTAATCTGAAGGCCACATGATGTTTGGAAGTATTTAGCTATTGTCTACAGCTACAGTTGGCAACTTCTGCACACTGTGCGCTTCAGCATAGTCTGACCCCGCTCTGTCCTTTTACTTGAGCTGTCCCTTTGCGGTTTAGTTGCTGTTGTTCCCAGTTGCTTCCACTTTGTTATAATACCACTAACGGTTGACCGTCAAATATTTAGTAGCAAGGAAACTTCACAGATGGACTTATTGCACAGGTGGCAACCTATCACTGTACCACGCTTGAATTCACTGAGCTCCTGAAAGCGACCCATTCTTTCACAAATGTTTGTAGAAGCAGTCTGCATGCCTAGGTGCTTGATTGTATACACCTGTGGCCATGGAGGTGATTGGAACACTTGAATCCAATGATTTGGAGGGGTAACCCAATACCTTTGGCAATATAATGTATGTAACCACTGTCAATATAAAGAACTCTCAGCACACTAATGGCTTATATCAAGTGAATATTAGAACAAACTTACAAAAAGTCCACAAGTCCCAGTAAAGTCCGTAACTATATAACCGCTTTAGGTGGCAGCCGTCCCAGAGTGAGCCAACTCTATATGCATGATAACGAAAGAAAAGAGGAGCCCATGGATGACGGTTTTACAGTTAACCTTACTCATGGGCTTTTTTACCACTTCATTGTTGTGAGTTTTTATATTTGTGGCTCATTAAAAACCTTTTTAATACTGCACCTAGAAGGTGCCTCTCCTCTTTTCTATCCTTAATATGTAACCACTGACACCAATGATCTTTTTATTAGACATCAGTAAGAGGGGCATTCCTCTAACTAACCAATGTAATAATCATTCTTCCCAGTGAATACCACACTAATGTACTTTTTCTTTTTACATTTTATTTATTTTCCATTTTTACATCACTTTTATTGCTGTCACAAGTAATGTAAATATCTCTTTTGACAGCAATAGGCAGTGACAGGTACACTTTATGGAACCCCCCATCTCTCCTTTGAGTTCCATATCCTTACAAGTCTCCTCCCCACGCTGTGATTACACCGTGAACAGCAATGAGCTCACCTCAGTCATTCTCCTCCTATAAGAATGCTCCTTGCACTAAAACTGACTGACTCCCTGTGCTGCTTCTCCCTCCCCTAGTGTGAGCTCTTCTATACAGAGATTGCAAAGGGATTAAACCCGGTCATACCAGGGTTTATACACTGCTTGTATTTAAAAACACACACTTAAAGATGTATTAATGAATACAGAACTGCAATAAAGACTCATTTTATATCTGCCAGTAGTTCAGTATTAGAAGAAACCTGTACTGAGAGAAATACGCTGGCTGACACTGTTGAGCTCTCCTGTTATAAATGCTTGTTTCCTGGCTATCAATGCTGATCCAATTGTTTGGATGATTACTGATTTACTCCGAAAAAGTCTACAAGTAAGGAGTTTAGAGAAGCAAAACACATTATCAGGTGGTGGTCAGCATTGGTAGCCTCCTTTGAAGATAAACTATAGTCAAAGAACCTTCCCCTCCTTACTTTTAATTTTTTTTAAGACTGGGAGGGACAGTGCTGGGAGACAATCAGGCTTTGCTGCATGCACATGTACTGACCGGAAACATGTGGACAGAATGAAAGAGCAAAGTGAGCACAGCTGATGACTTTGGCAGTTCTTTTTTGTTCAACCAGTGGATTGAATGAAAAAAACTAACTCGATTCCCCATCCACACATTCAAGATGCATAAAGGAAACCTCCCTACGGTGTCTTTGTATTCTGATATCTGGGAGACTTCCGTGCTGTCAGAATACACTAATCCGTGTCGCAGACTATAGCCTGCAGTGCTGATCGAGTGGTTAAAATCTGACAGGGTAGTTGAACAGAAGTTGATCAGCAGATCGGCTTCTGTTCAACCACAGTGGCCATACATGGAGGAAAATTCAGCCGGTCACTGATGAACCAGCTGAATTTCGATTCATGTATAGCTGACTTCATTGCTGCTGCTCATAAGTGGTGGTGTTTCGTAATCAGGTACTCATCTGCAAAAAAAATTGTATTGAAATATGTCGATAGCTGGAACAAATACTACAGGTGACAGATATTTATTCATGATTTGATAAGCCAATATTTGCTTTCATCATCGTGCAAAATTAATATGCTGCTTTAACTTGCGTTCCCTGTGCTTGCACGAGTGTTTTTTGATGCTTGCACACAAGCCAGTTGCCTAACAACCTGTGAGTGGTCAAGGGTAGATACAATCACTCGCATATCTTGAAAGATTGAACCTTTATGGAGACTGTCCTACTGACACAGATAATTAAAAATAATCATTGCTGGCAGCAATGTCATAAAAAAAGTTCAGCCCAAAAATTTGAAGCCCAAAGTCCAATACTTATGGAATTATGACCCCAGCCCAGTGAGGTGGAAATGCAGATGCTGGAGAAAGGAAAGCTCTATTGCATAAATTAGTGATTCTACCTGAAAGCCCAGAAAATGTAAACGTTATCAGGCACATTTTATTAGTCCTGGTAACAAACAGTACAATCAAAACACAGTACCAAAAAATGCAGATTGCAGGCTTTCATTACCCCAATTGAGTTCTATTCAGTAATACCTTAGTGCATGTAGCAGATGGATAATTGGTATGGCACCCATGTTTGCAAAAACCATCAAAGCCCTGATGATGGTCCAAGTCTGCCATCTAATGGGAAGGTGGAATATTGCAGTAAGCCAAAGGAAACCTAAATGGAACCCAACTGCAGTAAAAACATATAGCTTTGGATAGACTTGGGAAGACTAAATGCTTCTGTCAAGTTGCCATTGCTATAAGTGAACCCACTGGGAAGATTTCACCTCACCTTTCTGTCCCTGTGACAGCAGCACAAAAAGAAAGGACAGTGGTTGTCATCAGATCAGAGGCATCTGGTAAAGCTACACAAGTCTAATGTAAAGTCCATGCCACTGTTTACTTTATGATGAGGGATGGGCCTCAGGTGGAGTTTCCATAAGGCCTCATTCATCTGTGTGAGAGGCAACGTTTACCACCAAGGGATGCACAGGTGTTCCATGCCTCCCCGTACAGACAATCCTATTCATGTCAATTGGAATGTAGCAGCTGCTCCCAATTTGACAGCCACGCGGGTGCAAGGCCTTGAGTGCAGACAGTGTGCATTTGGGGCAGTGTACCGAGAACAACATGGAAGTCACACAGGGAGCAGCAGCTTTGTCCATGCAGCCGCTGCATCCAAACTGACACGAATGGGACTGTCCAACTCAAGTCAAAAACAAACCTCTCTCACCGCAGTGCTCACCCTGTTTCCAGTGCTGTTCATTGCAGACTTTATCAGACTAAATGAAGGAATGAAGACTTTAAGTGGTTTTAAAGGCAGAAGGTTTTCTACCTTTATGCAATCTTGCATTAAGGTAAGAAAAACCTTATGGTTCAGCTCCCCTTCAGCCCCCCCCATACTTACCTGAGCCCAATCTCAATCTAGCGATGTGCATGTGAGCCGCCGCTCTCCCGGATTTCTCTCTCCTCACTGACTCACACAGCAGCAGAAGCCATTGGTTCCTACCACTGTCAATAACAGAGAGGAAGCCAATGAGGAGAGAGGAGGTGGGGGGGGGGGGGTACTGGGAGGAGCCACACTCTGTGTGTGAATGGACAATGTCCATTCACAGAAGTGCAGTTCAGGGGTGAGCCTGCTTGAGTGCTGCCATAGCTAGAGGACCCACTGTGCAGAGCAGGTAAGTATAATATGCTAGTTTTTTTTCTTTACATTACAACCTTTCCAATCACTTTAACCACTTGCCAACTGCCTGTAACCAAATGACGGCTACAGCATGGTTGTCCAGTTCTGGGAGGGAGTCATATGACGTGATAAGGTAAAAGGCCAATCACAGTGGCCTTTTACCACATGATCAGCTGTGTCCAGTGACACAGCAGATCACTGAGTAAATACACTTGCTGGTTATTGTCTGCACTTTCCTCACGTCACAGCGTGAGGAAAGTACTGCAGATCAGCACTGATCATCAGGGTACAGTGCCCAGCAGTGCTACCCACCAGTGCCTAGCAGTGCTGCCAGTCAGAGTCGCCGATCAGTGCCCATCAGTGCCTCCTCATCAATGCCCACCAGTGCCACCTTATCAGTGCAGTCTATCAGTGCCCATCAGTGCTGTGTATCAGTGCAGTCTCATCAACGCACATCAGTGAAGGAGAAATATTACCTATTTGCAAAAATGTTTATTAGAAACAAAGAAAAACTTTTTTTTTTTAATTTTTTTGCACTTTTTTTTGTTTATAGTGCAAAAAATAAAACACCCAGTGGCGATTAAATATGACCAAAAGAAATCTCTATTTGTGTGAAAAAAATGATAAAAATGTCATATTGGTACAATGTTGCATTACCGTGCAATTGTCATTCAAAGTGCGAAATTGGCCTCGGCAGGAAGGGGGTAAAAGTGCCCGGTAGGCAAGTGGTTTAAAAGACAATCTGCTGCTGACTACAGTGCATGCCCATAATTTAAAAACATTAACAAAGTAACTATAGATTCTCAATACAGATCCCTTTGGGTCTACGTTGATGTTGGAGTCTTTTCAAGTCTTCATCCCTTTGCTTCAAGCCCTGATAAAGGAATGGTATTGTTACTCCCAAAATGCTTTGCCTGTCTCAGCTTGTGACTTATTAAACATTTTTTGGACCCTTTCACCTCTTGGCTTGGCGCTAATTCATGTAGGTTTACAATTTATGTTGCTGGGTTGTGACCAGCCCTGCAAGAGGCCTTCATTGGATTTAGCTGTAGCGAGATTTGTAACAAACAGCCACAAATGTTACACTGAGAGCATCCACTCTGCTAAAACAAGCATCAGTTTAGCAGCTTTGTCCTTCTCACAGTTCATACAATTAGCTGTCCAAAGGTTTTTCTTTGACCCAATTTACCATCCTTAGTTTAAACATGTTTATTATAACCTATGTGACCAAGTAGCTTTTAGTAAAGTAAAGCTGACCATACTGTATATTTATATACAGCACAGCACCAGAAATCATGGATACAGCACTTTGTCGAAAACAATTTGACGCAATTCCCAAAGCTGGCTTCTAAACAGAAAATCTGAATACCACATCAAAAAGACCAGACAGTCCCTATAACAGAGCTTTTACTGATTAATGCGAGACTGTGTCTCTTTGATGCCAATGCTCAGGCATGTCAATGAGGCAACCCACCCCCTTCATCCAGTTATGCAGAAGGCAAAGCTATAAGGTAGCCAAAGATGGATTGAAATATGGCCACCTCATCAGGTACCTGCAGAATTTCGATGACTGTGTGTGGCCTTGAGGAGTGGCTTGCAACCTTCCCATATAGGCCACATTTGTGGAGAATTTGCGATATTGTTGTCACATGCACACAATGACCACTCTTTCTCAAAAATTCCTGCAACGGCTTCAGAGTTGCTGTAGGTCTTTTGGTAGCCTCTCTGACCAGTTTCCTCCTTGCTCTTTCAACCAGTGTGGAGCAATGTCCTGATCCAAGGAGGGTCTATGTTGTACCAAATACCTTCAACTTCTTAATAATAGACTTCACTGTGCTTCTAGGCATTGATAAAGCCTTTGTTATATTTTTGGATCCATCTCCTGACTTGTGCCTGTCCACAACTTTATCCCGGAGATCTTATGACAGTGCCTTAGTAGATTGCTTCGGTTGCACTATCAGGGACTGAAATGCTCCAGAAAAGCTCTTTTCATGCTGAGCTAATCAAAATGACCATAGCTAATCACTACTGAAAGTCAAATGGCTTTGTGAGTTGTTGAGAAAGGGATTAGCTACACCTGATTATAAGTTTACAAGTAATGTTTAGGAGGGGGGGGTGATCCTTTTTCCAACTCAGTGATTCTCTTTTTGAATTTTTTTTTTCTGACATGGTGTTATAGCTTTCTCTTGGATGTTATTTGTTATTTAGTTTGCAAAGCAACAAAATGTGATTTATTTTAAAGGGGGATGATTCTTTTCTATACTCACTTTATATTCAGAACCTGATGACAGAGCGTCATGCTAAGTCAACCTTGGAGACAATAGTTGCTAATTCTATGTTGGTCAAAGCTCTTCGGTTGAAGATACTAGTACAAAGAAATGTACCATCTTGGGTACACTGTGAATTTGACCCTAAAGGTCATGTTGCGGTGCATACGGGTTTGGGCATTACGGTTACTAGGGGAGGGGTTTTCACTTTCCAATAAAGAGAAGAAAAAGATGTAATGAAATGAAAGAAAAGAAAAGAGAAAGGGGTGTAGGGGGGAGAGAGATGCCAAGGAAGAACTCCACTTAGTCAGATGTCAAAACAGTGGGCGCATTGTATCAAATTACATGAGTAACTAATGAATGATAAGCATTTTTAAACATCAATGTAAAAAATGAAGATGTGGGGCTTGTACTTTTCTTAAATGGGACAAAATGCTTCAATAATGGCAAAGGATCAAAATATGACATTTATGAAATGTTCCACCTCTTATGTTATGTATGGTCTCAAGGGTATATAATGGTGGTAAAATGTATGTTTGCTTTGGTGACTGTAAACATAATATTTGTAAAACTGCAAGTGTCAAGCGTTTTTTCTGCTCAAACTCTGCTGCTCCTGGACGCACTGGCAGTGGGGGTTTTTTTTCCCCCCTGCTACTAAATTTTCCTGCCACTAAACTCTGCTAAAAGCCTATGTGTGCATAGACACATAGGATAACAGTTTTGAGGCAGGAAAAAAAAACTCCAGATGCCCCAAGAAGCAGCAGTAAAAATGTCCAGTGTGCATGAGGCCTAACAAGTAGATAAAGCTTTGAGCACCATCTAGTGTTTTTTTGTAAAATCTGTTTAGTAGTTTTATTTTGTGTTTTAGGTATTTTCTTTGTGTGCTATATTTATCTTAGACCCTGTTTTTTCTGTGGACATATATCCTTAAAATACACTTGTATTTTTGGTAAAACAAATTCAAATAAACCAATTGATATTGGTCACCATCCTTTTTTTATATTCACCACTATTATTTTTACAGATGGCATTCAGGCTTTCCGTAACATATCTTCACATTTCCAGTATTGCTGTGAAGATATCTGTTGTGTAGAGACTCCTTGGTTTACTGCAAACTGTTACCCTGCTGCCTAAGTTATCAGTATAGACCAGAGACTTGCCTGTCCTTTGCAGGATCCATGGGTGCCACCTTGACTGTTGTGCAAGCTAAGGCCTCCCAGCTGGTTTCAGGCATGTTTCACTGAAAAGGCTTGAATATATCAAAGCTCACAATAAATACACAAAAGAATGCTGCCTAAATAATTGGGAAGCACCCCTGGCCTGTTACACTGATACTCTGTTTGGCTCTGAATATGAACCATCTTCATTTACAATTTTTTTAATACCTTTCAGTGTTTGAGCTTAACATGTTCATGTGTCAGGAACCAATCCCACTTTTTGTTTTTGTACTCAGTAAGGTAAAATTATATTTGCACACATATCTCAAATCACATAACAAGAAAAAACATTTATTTGTTTATATCTTACTAATTCTTGAAGTACCAAAAGAACCAGATTCAAATCCCACAGATGGAAAGGAGACCAAACTGGTCATGAGTGGCCTCCTGAACAAAGGAACAGACTAGTCAAAGGTACAGCCTAAACCCTTGATGGTACTAAGGGCCAGGTGCTTATTCACTCCTGCTTGGAGGAATGAATAAAGCTTTCTTAACTCACACCAACAGAAATATGCTTTCCAGGTCAGGTGGTACAACTTATGAGAAGTGACTTACAAGACCTTAACATAGCTGGAAAATCCAACTCTGAAACACCCCTGTCTCTGGGCACCTAGGATTAAAGAGCCATGCTAATAAAGCCTGTGACTGAGAGATAGGGTAGCAAATCAGACCCAGTGACTGAAGAGTTATTTATTTCAGGTACTTAGATAGCACCATCAATTTATGCAGCACTGTACATATATTGTACATTCACATCAGTCCCTAACCCTCAAGAGGTGTACAATCTAAAGTCCCTAACTTACATTCATACATGCACATACTAGGGCCAATTTAGACAGGATCCAATTAATCTACCAGCATGTCTTTGGAGTTTGGGAGGAAACCGGAATACCTGGAGGAAACCCCCACAGGCACAGGGAGAACATGCAAACTCCAGACAGGTAGTGCCGTGGTTGGGATTTGAACCAGCGACCCTGGTACTGCCAGGTGGAAGTGCTAACCATTTAGCCACTGTGCTGCCCCAAGATATCTGGGAGTGGGATTGGATCTTCAGCGATCAGATAATGATCCTACAGCAATCAGGCATCCACTAACCCCACCGCTGGATCCCATGGCCTGGACATGAATCTGTGCACTTTACTGTTGAACTGTGATGTAAAAAGATCCATATCCAATCTTCTCCATCAGTGACAAATATTATGAAACACCTTTTGGTGGAGAGTCTGTTCACAGAAATCCAAGTGTTGTTAGCAAGAAAGTCTGTGTACCAATTTTCTACACTGGGAATGTACACTGCAGAGTGAGCCAAACGATGATGTTCCACCCAGGTCAGAATGAACCTGATCTTCTCCTCAACTCTAGAGCTCCTCACGCCCCCCCCCCCCTTTATCCCCCTATGGTTCACCACTGTAGACCTCTTTGAGTTCTACACTCATGGTTCACATAAGCTACTGCTATACCATTGTCTTACTGAACTTGAACCAAGTGACCTAGTCGGTGATTCATTCAATGCAGCAGGGAAAAGGGAATCACAGTTCCAACATTGACAACTGGGAGCGGAATATCACATTAAACAAGCACAAATCTATCATTCTGATAATAACAAACAGTTGTTAACTTCAGAAGTAAGATGGAACTTTCAAAGTAATCATGGAGTTATACTTTACCAGTCACGTGATCAATGCTGGGTTTGGAGCCAACTGGGGAGAGCTGCTTAGTGTTGGTGATGGATCAAGATGAATCATTTTGGATGGATGGATGGATGGATATGGCCTCAAGATGGATGCCGATCAGGCCCTCAAGATGGATAATGTTGGATGAAGATGGATAATGATGGCTGGAGATGGATGAAGATAAAGATGAGGACTAAAAGGGAGGATCTGGATAAAGATGAAAAGCAAGATCTGCCTCAAGGTGGATGTATATGGATCAGGATGGGGATCCATTTTCACTCTGAGCTTCTCTTTTTATTCCCAAAATCTCCTTATCTAGAGAACATCCCATAGGGTGTAGTTTGGAATATTTACTAACTTCTGATTGGGGAGTTATATTACCAATTAACCAACTATTTGCAGATTCACTAGAACTTGTCCACCAAGTGAGTTTCTTTGATTCAATCCTATAGCGGATAAAATATTTTTATCCCTAGATTGATTTAAATGTGTTAATGTACTTAGCTGGTCTATTACTATATTCCTCTGGTGTGTTTGTGGCATTAATTGTGATTTTAATTTTTGGTATATTAGCATCTTAATTGTAAAACCATGGCTAAAGAGAGATATTTTTTATCCAGCAATTACTTAAGATGTTAATTCTACTCCTTAGTATGTTTGGATACATTTTTCACCATTTCCATCTTGCTTCTGGGAATGCATAGATTACGTAACACACCTTTTCTTTAATAAGGATTACAGTAAACATAAACATAGTAATATTATCTTAATCATGATTGAGTACTTTTTTTTAGATAGTATGATATCTTGTATAGATAAAGTATAAAGTATAAAGTATATAGTATAAAGTATCTTGATGTTTTACCTTTTACAGTCTTTTCCAAAAGTGTCCCAAAAGTATCAAGTATTTTAACTTACAAAATATTGAAATGCACATAATTCACTTCCCCTACCTAGACTCTTCTCTGGATTAAAACAGTTTTTGAAAGTTTACTATATCAACATCTACTGTGTAATCTTGTAAGCCTTGTCTCCTTCCATAGAAAAGCATTTTTCATTTAACTTTCTTGGCTTGTCCCACAGGAGAATGGCCATATCCCAATGTCTGATACCATTTCACTGTAACTAGTATTGTCCCTTTTCCATATGGTGTTTACCTGTTAAATCCAACCCTTTGTTTTGGTTTGATTGTACTACAGCAATATCTCTTTATTTTGACAAGTATTCCCTTAAGGTGCCTTTAATTCTGAGACTGGGAAACATTAATGTGACTCTGGATTTTAGATCTAAATTCCATTCCAGTTTCCCTCAAAAGTCATACTTCATAGTTTAAATCCATGGAAAGCCTGACATGTATAGGGACTCTCATGTATAAAGATCAGGTGGGGTTCATTTCCATAAATCAGGCTTGTCTTGTGGGCATGAACCCCTTTTCCTAGGCTGCAAGTAAATGGAAAATTCCAACTATGTTACTTTTGGTAGAAATCCATAAAGCATTTAACATAGTCTCCTAGCCCTACCTATTCTTTATGCTAGGCAGACAATCCTTTTT
This sequence comes from Staurois parvus, assembly GCF_062004578.1. NCBI lineage: Eukaryota > Metazoa > Chordata > Amphibia > Anura > Ranidae > Staurois > Staurois parvus. The sequence continues at coordinate 14,541,662 of NW_028317807.1, read as the reverse complement.
TAATCAAAGCCTATTCTTTTTAACCACTTCAGCCCCGGACGGTTTTCCTCCCTCCTGACCAGGCACTGTGCTATTTTAATTGGTAATTGTGCGGTCATGCAATGCTGTACCCAAACAAAATGTATACGCCTTTTTTTCACACAGAACTTTTTTTTGGTGGTATTTTATGACCACTGGGTTTTTTATTTTTTTGTGATATAAACAAAAAACTATCGAAAATTTTGAAAAAAAACAATATTTTCTACTTTCAGTTATAGAAAAATATCCAATAAATTAAAATTTAGTTATAAATTTAGGCCGAAATGAATTCTGCTACATGTCTTTGGGAACAAAAAATCGCAGTACGTGTATATTAATTGGTTTGTGTGAAACTTATAGTATCTACAAACTATGGTATATATATTGGAATTTTCGCAGCTTTTACTTGAGGTGCTAAAATGCCAGGGCAGTAAACCCCCCCCCCCCAAATGCCTCCCTTTTTGAAAAGTAGACACCCCAAGGAATTTGCTGAGAGGCATGGAAGATTTTATTTCTTGCCACAAACTTTTGAAAAATGACAATTTGTTTTTTTGTTTTTTTTTACACAAAGTTGTCACTTAAATGATATATTGCCCACACATGCCATGGGTATATGTGGAATAACACCTTAAAACACATTCTGCTACTTGCAAGTATGGGGATATTACATTTAAGAGACTTTTTGGCAGCCTAGCCACTTACAGGCCCCCAAAATCCAATGACCACCTTCAGACTTTTAAAGGGCATATTTCCTCATGTCACTTCCTCACTACCTATTACAGTCTCGGAGGCCCTAAAATGCTAGGATAGTACATATGTCACCCCAAATGACCACTTTTTGGAAAGTAGACACCCCAAGGAATTTGATAAGAGGCATGGTGAATATTTTTCAGATATTTTTTGTCCCAGGGTTTTGAAAAAGAAAAAAAGAAACAATTCTTCATTTTCCAAAAACCTGTGGCAACAAATTAGATCTGCAAAATACTCACCATGCCCCTTAGCAAATACCTTGGAGTGTCTATTTTTCAATAACGGGTCATTCGATTTCAACTATCCTGGCATTTCAGGGCCAACGTTAGAAGCTTATGCCACACATCACCCACTCTTCTAACCACTTGAAGACCAAGCCTTTTCTGACACTTTTTGACTACATGAAAAAAAACAGGGCTAAAAAAGTACTTTGAACTCCCAAACATTGTATATTTTTAAAGCAGAGACCCTAGAGAATAAAATGGTGGGTGTTGTAATTTTTTATGTCAAACTGCATTTGTGCAGTGAGTTTTCAAATGCAAATCCTTCTGTCCAGCTCCAGCCTGTAGGTAGGTCCCCACCGCTGGGCCCCCCTCCCAGGCTCCACATTTCAGCATCTTCCTTCAATCCATCTTTCGCTCAACTCCCCTGCTGTTCAGGCTCCCTCACATTTAAGGGTTGTCCTAGTCACCATGCCAGGCCTCCTGCCTGGGGATTGGCCAGGTTCCCTTAAACATGCAAATCCAGGCCTCCTGCCTCCTCTGTCCCTCTTCTGGAAAGTGCCAGAGCTTTCTAGAAGGGTGGGAGGGCTCCAAAAGTTCTGACTTGTAGAGCCTCCTAGCCTGTCTTGAGGTAACTTCACTGCCTCACTCCCATGTTTACTCATCCCAAGCTTCTAGTGAGCTTTAAACTCACAGAAAAATTCCTGCCTATAACTACATACAACGCTATATAAATATTCCCTGTGATAGAAATAGGCAGTGACAGGTACTCTTTCAAGAAATCTGGTGTCTTTCATCTGCCCTTAAAGCATCTGATTACACCAAGATCAGTGTGATAAGATGCTTTTGCACTTTAAAAATGGTGCTGTTTATATCCGGCATAACCAAAATGATGAAATGCTCATTGCTTCTGGTTTCTTAAACCATAGAGATGATTGTAAACATTCCGATCTCCGATCAGCTCTATGGTCAGCTGGCAAAACCTGCCAGATGCATTCTCAGGTTCCCTGCCGGGATGAGAAAGCAGTGGATAAGGTCAGTGTGATAAGATGCTTTCGTACTTTAAAAATAGCGCTGTTTATATCCGGCATAACCAAAATGATGAAATGCTCATTGCGTCTGGGTTCTTAGACCATAGAGATGATTGTAAACATTCCGGTCTCCGATCAGCTCTGTGGTTAGCTGGCAAAACCTGCCGAATGCATTCTCAGGTTCCCCGGTGGGATGAGAAAGCAGAGGAAGGCGGTGGGAAGACATCCCTTCCCTCTGCTTGTAAAAGCAAATTAGCTGCTAGGTTTCCTTTTCATGAAAGCCGACAGCCAGCTGGAAAAAAGCAATACCAGGATGATGCCTTCAGCTGCAGGCATCATCCTCTTATAACCACTCAAAGTCCAGCGACGTACCAGTACCTTGCTGGTCCTTGTTGGGCTTACATGTAATGTTCTATTTTTATGAGAGTGTTATCACTGAAATGCATGAAGCGCATTATTGTCTCATATCTATGCCTGGCCATGGCAGCAGAGAACATGGGCATATGATGAATCAGGTCTTTGTACCAATATGACCGCAATTCATTCTTTTTTGCAAAGCTCATGTTGAGGGTTAGATGAAAAAAGGTTTAAATTCGGAAACTGTGATAGGTTTCGATGTGAATTGTCTGGCAAAAGCTGAATTTGGGTGGGTGACAATGTATTGTGTGTATAAATCGTTTTGGCCCACAATCAATTGATATAAATCTTCCATGAAAATAAAAAAAACCTTAATTTTTTTTTAAAATCGCAATATTTTAGTTGTTTCCTAATTTTTTTTTTCTTTTTTTAAACTTTCATCAGAGGAGTTCAATGTTACCATAATAACGCTGTACTACTCTGGGGGGGTTTGATTAAGGATTTTTTTTTTTACATTTTGCATTGCAGGTGCACTAAAGATCACTGAACCTGCAATGCAATGCTTGCTTTGAACTGTCATGAATGGGTTACATTCATGACAGTTCAAAATACTAGTGGTTTTTGATTGACTACAGCTAAGCACATGGTACAGGGTGCTGTGATTGACCCATGTACAATGTGAGAGCTGAGGGCCAATTACTGCTAGCTAGGAAGAGAAGCAATGCTGTTGTAAATCAGATTGATTCCTCTTATGTTAATGAGAAAAAACTTTTTTAGAAGATGGCACGTCATTACCACACAAATAAAGGACGATATAAAGTAGACACATTTATTAGAAACATGTTGGTCTCCAGTGTGATCGTTCACTATTGTCTCATCTTATACTGTAAAGTTAAGATACTCCTAGCTTGCTCACAAAAATAATATGTATGTTGAGATCTACTAATTGCGCAAATAACTGTCATTAAAGAAGAGTGGCAGTTTTATCAGTTTTGCACAACACCCTCAGTTGTCCCGAGTCTCTGCCTTCTCATTGGCTGAGACAGCAAGCGGGAGCCATTGGCTCCTGCTGCTGTCAATCACAGTCAGTCAGTGAGGAGAGAGAGGGGGCGGTGACGGCTGTCAGTGGAGCAGCGGCTTGGAAACATGCCTGCTTGAGTGCCCCATAGCAAGCTGCTTTCTACGGGTGCACCCAACAGAAACGAGGAGCCAGGAGCACTGGCAGGGGATCCGAGAAGAGGAGGATCCAGGCTGCTCTGTGCAAAACCGCTGCAGAGAGCGGGTAAGTATAACATGTGTGTTATTTAAAAAAAAAAAAAATCAACCTTTAGTATTGCTTTAACCACTTGCTCTCCTGAGGATTTACCCCTCCTTCCTGACCAGGCCTTTTTTTTGCTATTTGGCGCTGCACTATTTCAACAGGTAATTGCGCAGTCATGCAATGCTGTACCCAAACAAAATTTATGTCATTTTTTTCACACAAACAGAGTTTTCTTTTGGTGGTATTTGATTACCTGTGTGCTTTTTATATTTTGCGCTATAAACGAAAAAAAAAACAAGAAACATTTTGAAAAAAAAATATTTTTTACTTTCGGCTATAAAAAATATATAGCTATATATAAAGTTAGTCATAAATTTAGGCCAAAATATATTCTGCTACATGTTTTTGGTTAAAAATCCCAATAAGTGTATATTGTTTGCTTTGTGTGAAAGTTATAGCGTCTACAAACTATGGTATAGATCAGGGGTGGGCAAACTTTTTGACTTGAGGGCCGCAATGGGTTC